>NC_060218.1:0-2400000 GCF_907164935.1 Osmia bicornis bicornis | reverse complement strand
AGGACTCGCCTACTCGACTCTCGTCAGCCCGTAGAGAAGAGAGCGGTGCAGTCAGCCGAGCGACATCAAAGAGGACGGAGAGCTTCCGTATAATTAGTGTCAGTCGTATTTGCATATTGATTGAAGCGAACGTGTCGCCGCGACGCTTCGACTTACTGCCCTCTTTTCATCCGCACGCTTGCGCCGCTTCTCTTCGCATCGATGCTTCATTTTCTTCTTTCCTTCCATTATTTTCTACCGTTTCATTTATCGCGAACTGAACTACTTTCGAATATTTTTCGGACAAATTCGATTCTCGAAGCTTCGTTTCGAATCGGTGAAGAAATAGTAGGGGATGAGAAACGGAATGTTGCGAGAGCGACAGGAACATCTTGCCGCGAGAAGTGGCTCGGAAAATCCGCTCGATCTCTCGCGGGCTCGCGCGTTCCTGCGTCGGACGGTTCGCTGGGCTTGATGGTTGACGGAGAAGGAGAGCGAAAATGCGAACCCCTTTGCAACCCCTGCGTGGCAGCGGGCTAACATATGAACGTTTGGTGACTCCACGATTTTGCGGCGTCGATTCAAATTCAAGCGGCACGGGCGAAATCGGTGCGGATTTAAAAAACGGCTACGCGACGGGGGTGGCCGGAGGATGGAGGTGGAGGAAGCAACCGAAGAGAAACGAGGGAGGGTCGACGAGGAGCCGCGTACAAAGAGCGAGAGAGATAGACAAAGAGTCGACAACGGAATAGAAGGTGGAACGGGGGTTAACAATAGCTTGCAAGTCACTGGATAAACGACCGGGAATCGTTAAAACGCGAACCGGTCGTGACTCTATTTTGATTTTCTACCTTGTATCTGTCAGATACACCGACGATAAAAGGACAAACACGAGGAACGAAGGAGGAAATTCTAATTCTCCGACGATGACTTTCGATATTTACCGTGGAACCGTACAGGTCTTGACGTTCGATCATTTCGAGTATCGCGATGTCGAATAGCGGAACCGAGGTTCCTGCAATTTCAGAAAGCAACGAGTTTACGTATTATTATACATTACGCTGGTCAGATACCATCTGGTGTAAGCTTCTTAATTTAGTCATTTCGCCAATCGGGTATCAATTACCGGTCGAGGGACCTTGGTATAAACTGGCAAGATTTGTAGGCTATAATTTTGGATGCCCAATGGACAGATGCGATCGTAATTACGCGCCGACCTTGATACTTACATGACCGCGTCAAGATTCTTCCAGGTATCTTCTCTTTTCTCATTTTCTTCAATTACTCCCGAGCGAAGTAAGCGGGGGATTTTTACGGAAATTATCAGTTATCTAGAAAAATATGCAAGCCGTATTAAATTCCAAAGATTTTCCGAGACGTTCGATAAAGGAGCGACGGTAAAGAGCGTTTTCTCAAGACGAATGTTTCCATTGTGGCTAGGGTAGGAAGAGGTTGCTCGCGTCTTGACTAAGAGATCCCGCGGGATGCGCGAGTTCGATGTCCGTGAAGGATAGCCGTGGGTCAGGGGCTATCGCGAAGTTGCTCATCCTCGTGCTGGTTTTCTCCTCTTCGCAGGATAGATCGAACCCTCGAGACTGGCTCGTTCGTCACGGCGGAAACACCGCCTCCAGGCTGTTCACTTCGGAGGCGGAAGAGTCTATATATTTATTGATTTCGATTACAATCCAATTCCTCCTGGGGGGCGGTTGAGGCAAGCCCGAGTGTTCGCCCCTTTAGTCTTTTACCTTCTTCTCGATTGTTCATCGACTGTTTGAGAGGCATGCATTTTATAGGATCGATTGCTTCTGTAACGAGGGGGGGGGTCGATAATATTTAGGTTGATCAAAGTTAAGGGTGGAACCAATTCGATGACATACCCAATGACCCGCCAACGTTTTAGGTATAGTAGAAATAGGAAGGTATATGAAAAGTATTTTATCGGCGTGACTTTCCTTTGCCTCTCATCGATCGGTCGTTGGTCGGTGCACAGCTTTTTCCATAAATCACTTCCTTTCGATGCTACTCCCTTCGGAACCGAGTAATTTGGAAAGCAAAATTAGTCACCGTTATCGTTATCAATATTTTTCGATGGTTTCGTCGCGCGATATCGCCGACACCGGGGGGTGGTAGAAGGGGGTTGCGAGCGAGTGTGATATTTACAGGCCGGTGGGCACACCGGGCCAACTCAAAATAAGCAATTGACCCACGATACTCTCCTTCTCCCCCTTTCACGTTCGCCTCTCTGTCCCTCTTTCTCTCACCCCGCCCTCTGTTTCGGTCTCTCATTCTCGTGGTAACAAAACCGTTCGTTCGGTGCGCCAATATGCGGCTAATTTGCACAACAAATAAAGCTTATTCTCCGGATTTGCATGTGTTTGAACTGCAGTGTAATTGGGTGGTACGCTCGGCTCGACGTTGTCCACTCTCTCTCCCTCTCCGGTCTCGTGTTTCCTTCTCTTTCGTTTCGTCTATCTGCCGTCCCTCTCGTTTCATCCATCAATTCAGCTCGTACAAGATTTACGCGATATCTCGAGTCCGAGTTGATTGACAACGTTATTCGAACGTTCCAACGATCCAACGATCCATCCATCGAGATAGCTGACGAATTTAAGGAGGGTCGCGGGTGTGCCCTCGATGAAATCGTGGCGACGAAAACGCCCGTTTCGCTCGCGACTATTCGTGACTTCGTGCCGATGTTCGTGCGTAAAGTGAAAAAAAAAAAAATGGCGACGAGAAACGAGCCCCTTCAAAATGGCGAGTGGTGCACGCGTTCGAGATCGATCGTCGGATATGAAGTCCCGTGGCAGCTGCGGGTGCACCGTGCTACACTTCCGACCAAAGCAACGACTTAACTTTCAAAATGGCGTTCGTGCACGGAGACTGCTGTTTTCGACATTGAAACTTCTCTTTTGATTCTTCGTTTGCCGCGTAGGAGCGAGCGTAGGAGATAGAGGAATTGCAACCGGAAATCGATTAGCGGATCGTGCGGCTCGAAACGGGTAGGGGTTAACCAAAAGCGGCAGAAGGGTTTGAGAGACTGCTGGAAGCAGCCTGCCGAGTCGGAAGCTGTAACGTTCCCGTATAAAGTGGTAGTGTGCAATGAACTTGTAAACCAGCGACTGAACACACAATGGCCGACGACGACAGGGTTTCTGGCCGGTTGGTGACGTCATCACTTTGTGTCCCGTGTCCGAATTGCATCGCATCGTAGGACCCTTACCGCCCCGTTTGTTTGTCCTCTCTTTGATGTCCACCTCGACCCGACGGACTTCAGAGAGCCGGGCTTCGGCTCGTCCACCTCGCCCGAAACCCACTCGCTAGAAACCCGAACGAACGGTTCGCCGAAAAAATACTAGTTTTCGAGAACGAGGCCTTCCTTCTCAACCAACCAGACGAATGGTTCGGCTTCCATAGAGTCGAATCACGCGCGAATAAATTCTATTCTCAGGAAGAATTATAATTTCGCGTTTAAAGACCGTTCGAGGAGAATTTAGCCGTTGGGGCTGCGGCGAAAAGGATAAAAGGAGCCCGGCTCGCGAGTGAGTTATCGAATGCGAAAACAAAGAGGTTCCTCGCGATGTAAGATCTAAAAGGGATGAGTGAGGGCGTATAACCCTTTCCCGTGCTCCTCACTCTCCGTACGGAACAATTACATTTTAATTAATATTTCCTAAGAGGCCGAAAAGCTCCCCCCGCCGTCGAATTTATGATCGTTTTATCCATTATTAGGGACGGAGGCGAGTGAATCTCGCGAAAACCCATAACTTCGCCTTTACGGCTCCTTCTCTCGCTCCTTCTACTTTTCTTCCCTCGGTTATCCGAAGCGTGCTACTTGCCGTTTGCTTTCATCCTCTGTCTCGCGATTCCGATGCCACGAAACGTTAAGTAGTCAACCGGAGGAAGAGATTTCCTTGGAACTTTGTAAATCGAAACTGTCCGCTCGTGACAGCTCGGTCGTGTAACGAGTCGAGTCATTGCTGGCAGCGGAGTTACTTCGAAAGCCTCGGCGAATGTTTCGAGTGGTGGACGGAACCGCACGCGGCTTTATATATATTTCGATACGCCGTAAATACGTTATACGATCGATAAACGATGTACAAGGAGAGCGATAGAGAGAGAGGGAGAGAGAGAGAGAGTGAAGAGGGAAGAGAAAGGTAGCATCATGGATGGCGGGCAAGTCTGGGTAGAAACTTATTACTATTACCGGGTAAAACGTATCAGGTCCGCGATGTGTACCGCGGGTACACTTTAAATTCATAAATATGCACATACGTAATTATGCAAATCAATTATTAAACCAGCGAAACTGGCAAGCGTCTCGTTCGCAACCGGCATACGCAGGCTTTTTGTTGCTCCTTCCCGCCTCGACCAGATCCCCCTACTCTTCGTCCAATAAAATGCTTGCCCCAAGACTTTTCGATCGGACGACTTTGCGCGGACGTCAGGATACAAATAAAATTTTTCGTTTTTACGGTTTAACGATCGACGATCGCATAAAAAAGGAAACAGCTCAGCCGGATGATTGAAAGGAGCGGCGCGAAAAGCTGGAGAATCGAAGAACCGAGAGATTAAAATTAAGATCGTCGAGGGGGTTGGCTTTTAAGGGAAAGACGATCGGATATGGCGGAGTGAAGCGAAGTACGGGTTGCCGCGAGGGGAAAGCGACTTTTCCTTGCCCCGTTCTTCGTGGACAAATAGTTTGGAAGCCGTTGGAAGAAGCTGCTCGGTATCTGCAATCAGATTTCAACCTGTCGAAACTCCGTTCGGGAAACTTAGTCAATCTTCTGTTGCTAACTCATCCCCGCGTCCCGGCCTCGATCGACCCCTAAAGCCTTGCAACCAACTTGCCAGTCGATACCTCGAAGGTAACAGATCGTATTTCGAAAACCCCTTCGTTCTTCTCGTCAAAGCAAGGACTCGAAAAACAAAGCGGACGAGAATTCTACGGGGTAGAAACTTCTTCGTGAAGAAGTAAGAGAAGAAAACGGGCAACTTGCACCTATCCGAAAGTGTACAGAATCTATCTGATCCGGTAAAAACACTCTGCATCGCGGGGAAGCTGAAGCTCTGGTCAGAAGAGAAGGAAGAAGGTGAAGCGGATACGAGCGAGAAAGGGAGAGGGAGAGTGTTGGCATACCAGGGTGTACCTATGCTGGCATAGTTGGTAAGAGACGCATTTTTCTCGGGTATAACCCCACGGTACTCGAGCTGGAGGGTGGTCGTTGGTAGGGACAAGAGAGAGTAGTAGTAGCTGTTGGTTGTGGCTGAGGCCAGAGGACTCGGTGCGAACCCCTCCGGGAGGACAGGATGCCTTCCGGGACTCAAAGACATTCTCGTCTTGTAGACTGTGAAGTTTCAACCATCCCCGATGACGGAGCTACGAAGGAATCTCTGACCACACGATATCCCCGGGGCACGTTTGCTCGACTTAACGTCCCACGCATCGCATCGTACTACGACGAACAGCATCAGAAGAGGGAGGGAAAGTAGCTAACCGAGGGAATAAGAGATAGAGAAGCTTTTATCAACGCTTCGTTCCTCGTCTCCGAGTGCACTGGCTTAAAAAATAGAAAAGATATCTTATCAAAAGGGTGAAACATTGCGAATCTTTAGAGTGACCAGATCGAAGGAGAATACAGTGGGTTGTCTCGTTGGATCGCGTAGTAGCAACGCACGCGCTCTCGGCTTCTTTCTGTTCTCGGTCTGCGGAAGGGAACGATATTGTTGACAGGCGTCTCACGAAGTCATCCGGGTTTTGCTACGGGCGATGACGCGCACTTTTTCCCCTGCGGTGATAAATGGCACGTACCTACCCTACCCCACCCCACGGCCCTTCCTTCCCGTGCCACCTCGTCCTAGCGTAGCAGGGCTGTATCCGAATCGGATAGGAGGGCGGTTGACAAGCAGCGTGTGAGAGTCCTGCTCGAGGGTTATCGGGGATGTTTCCGGGGAGAAGAGAGTTGCGTGGGCAAGACACTGCTCTGATTGATACGCACCCTTCTATCTCTCTCTCTCTTTTTTTCTTATTCCAGTCTCAGCCTCCCTTTTTTTCTTTCAAAATCCTTCGACGGTAGGTCTATTTAAACGCAATAGAAGAATGAATCGACATAATTGAATTAATTCAATAAATGTACGAATATGCAACGAATAATCGTCATCGATTATAATAGGAAACGCGGACTCGAAGAAAAAGCAACGAGGAATGTGGCTGGAAACGAAAGCGAGAGATGAATTTATTCATTGGATGGAAGGCGGTGTATAAATGCGAAATTGCCAATACATACGAAATCTCCGGGGCTCGGGTAAAAAGGGGTGAATACATTAGTCCTGGAATTAACCTCTTTGAACTTTGTCTGCATCGGAATAATTGCGATGCAGCGTGATTCGTTGGTGGCTCGATGAAACGTTGACGGTGAAAACGAGCGGTTCTAGTATCGCGTACATAGGTGGAGAGAGGAAAATTATGACGAGTCGAAAGAAGAGGTCGCGAAGGGTCGGCTAACGACGAAAAGAGAGGTAGAGACGCGGAGAACTCGGTGACTGCGGTCGACGAGTGGCGTTGGTACCGTTCGGCAGAGTGCAATTTGCCGCGAAACTTATGCACCGGCATGCGACAGACATCTCGAAAGAAGAGATTTATTCTGGCACATGCGGCTGCTTCGAATGCAAGATACTTTGTTTTAATCCAACAACCGCTTCGTGTCATGCACTTGCATATATTAGACGAACCAGTGCGGACAGTCAGAAACGGAAATTCCTCAAGTTTCTACTTGATAAGCGAAGATGATCGATACGGAGCGAAGAGGTAGCGCAGGGTCACTCGGAAATTAGTGGTACCGAGGGCTCTTAGTCTCTTTGGCGATTGCGCTTGGATCCGAAAGGGTTCGCCAATCTGATACACCCAGTACGCGCCCGTATTCCGACTGGCTCGACGATGATTAATGGCTCGTTCTACGGTTTTTTGTTAATTAGTTGGTTGGGAACGCCTAGTATGATATGCAGATTCTCGTCGAGATACGGCGAACCGCGGCTTTAGTTTCGAACGCTACCTCTCGATAGCGTTACCCCCGATTTCATCGATATCATTCCATTCCGATACTGTTCCAACTTCCAAACTTTTTTTTCTCTACCTATTCTTTCGTATTCTTTATTTCTTTATTTTCACGTTTTTGGTTCCTCTTCCTCTTTTTTTCTTTTCTTCCGGAAAAAACTCAATATATCGAGGAGAGCCGGTTGTTCACGTCCCATCCAGGCAAGAGAGAAAACGTCTGGACACGTCTCGAATAAAGCTTGAAAGCTTTCGTTGTTTTTTCGTCGACGGCAAGTTGCACTCACTGTTTTTTCGCCTAGACTGGCCGTCATCCGATGTGATTGATTTTTATGCCGTGCTCGGACCCCAGGGAACGTAACCGGCTGCACGTGTTGTTCGGTTTGCACGAGGGTGCCCATCTTTTCTCGTCTTCTCCTCTGCATCTCTTTTTCTCTCTTACCTATTTTTTCAAACATCTCTCCGATTCCTATTAAAATAAATTCTATCGCAATTTTTCCCCATTTCCGTGCGAAAAAATGAATGGTCGATAGCCTGGACGGAGAGGGTCGTATTTGATTGTAGATTAATCGTGAACGTAACCACCATTTTCCCATTGTGTTTTAATACCGTGAAACACAGACGCGAAGGATCCTACTGCTGTTCTCATTTAATTCGGAATATCCTTTTTTCTAAGCTATCAAGACGGGCCCGGGTAAAATCGGCGCGCCTCGGGCGATGATTCTCTTCATCTCTTAACTCTCTTAAACTTCGTGGCCTGAGCGAGGCTCGAAGAACGAGAGAGCCTGTTACGACCGTCCTCCGGCTCTCGCGACTCCACCAGGACGACTGGCCAATTTTTGGCAATTACCGAGATTATCTAATACACCTCGCGGCTAATGATTTCTCATTACGAGGTATAAATCTTAAGGGACTCTCGCGTACTAATCCCCCCGGGCTGACATTGGGTCTGATTGGTTCCGCGGATTGTACCGTCGCGTATAAATAAACATTAGGCGTTCGTGATCCTCGGTATCTGCGTCTACCTTTCGTTGCGTAACGTTCAAAACTATTTCAAGAAAGAGGACGAGCGATTCTTCGTGAAAAATACTTTTTAAAGACCACCCTTTTGCCTGTGACTCTCGCTCGTTTTCCTGTTCGGATAATTACATTTGCCTCAGTTATTACCGGGACAAAGGCTCGGACCGTGATAACGCCGCAGGGTTACTATCGATTATTCGCTACTTTGGCGATAATTAAAAAGTGTCGCTACTGCGCGGCGAACGAAAGGGTTTCCGTGTTTCTTAAATCCTGACGGGGGACACAAAGGAATTGTTCGTTCTCTTCTCTTTTTTCCCTTAGCCGTGGACGACCCAAGCTTCCCTCGGCGTTGTTTTCTAGCTGGAAAGAAGGAAAATAAAATAGAAAAACTCTTTGGTCCGCTTGAAAGAGACGCCTCTGCCACCGCGTGCATGGCCAAGAATGTTTTCCCTGCTCGTCAAAGGTAGCACGAAATTAAATACATTGCTTACGCGTGATGAAAATATTTATGAAAAAAAATTTACGAATTCAAAAGGCATACGCGTTTTATAATGTAAATATTGCTTAATGGATTAAATAAGCGGGTAATCTACCGTACGTGGAGGGCGTAAGTGATTTGAAGGAATTTCGAAATTATCGAGAGAGCGAGTTTCGCGTCTGCTTTTTCAATTTAATTCGAGAATTTTTATGGTCACACCGGCAACAAAGAAAACACGCGGAGCCCGGGCCCGGACTGCGCCAACAAACTACCCATAATTACAAACTCCCATAGAAAATTGCGTCCATTCGAATCCCTTAAATGGACGCGCGTCCATTGTCTACACGGTTTGGCCGGGGTCGGGGCCGCGCGCAACTCTTAAAGGAGCCAAAAAGCACTGGCGAGACCAACGAGCGAGCTTTGATTTATGAGTTTTCGGTTTCGTAGTAAAAAATACGAATTAGTTTTCGGGATGATGATCGCACGGAGATAATGGTCCCGATTAAGAATCCGTGGCTGGCCCGACGAAACGAACAGAAAGAGACCGGGGCGGGTGGAGGAAAAAACAACGAGAACGAGAGCTGTTGTGGCCGATCTCTCGAAAGACGGAGACCGGAAGAACAAGGCGTAGAGTGGAAGCGAGAGGGAGCAAGAGGTTTTTGATACTGGTCCACCCTACTTGCTCCCCCTTTCGAAGGTGCAAGAAAGAGAGAAGATAAAAGAATCTGCCTCGAGGGCGAAGAGGGTTGACTCCCTTTCGTCTTTGTTTTACAAAACTCGCTTTCTACTCGACCCGTGTGCACCCTTTCGCGTTCTGCACTCCGCTCTCTCGATTCGATCTTACCAGCATCGCATTAGGTCATACCAAAAGTTTCATGCGAATATATACCTGAAGATATTTTTGAAAAATTTCCATCCGGTTACGTCGCGTGTTAGAAAAAATGTTGCTTCAATCGCGAGAAATTGTTTCCGCGGTTCGTAAAGCGGACGATTCGCGTCCGTAAGATAATTCGCGAATAGAAACGTCAAATTTGCGAGCAATAGCCGGCTATTAACGTAGCGACGCCATTTTATCGAGGTTCCAGTGTCGGCCATTTTGAATTCATTTCCACCAATCAAGCCGGCTACTTTTTCCACTTATTTTTTTCCTTCCCTTCTGCCTGCTCTTCTCCTTCTTTCACGGTTTTGCTCTTTTTCCGGCCTTCCTCTCTGTCCCGTGGCGAACGACGTTGTTGCCGATATATAGATACCGATGGCCAGGAATGGCGAACGTGTACGTGCAAATACGCGAACCAGCCCCGATGCACACGCACGCACGAGCACGTATAAGCTCGCGTGTGGCTACCGAGAGGAGAAAATCGAGCGAGAAGATAGACGAGCGAACGTGAACGAAGGAGAACGCGAGGAAAGGTATACGCGTGTTGGTAGAAGGTTCCTGGGTAGCTGGTGGCTGGCGATGGTGTTCTTAAGGGGGCCGAGAGGTATAGGTGAGCGAGCGCACGCTGTCCATCGTAATGCCGTAACATTTATTTTGCCCTTTCCCGCGCCATCCGAAGGCTGGAATATTTTAAAACTTGCCCCCGCGCGCAAAAGCGCAAACGTGTAATTTGGCCGCGTTTAAAACTGTAACCTAACACGACTACCTGCAACGATCCGCGTATATAACGCTCCACCGTTGTACGACTACTATCGATCCAAGATGGCAGCCATATAAATTGGACGACGGCTGGGAATGCCTGCGAGACGTTGCACCATCGCCGATTTCCGCACGGACGTTGATCGCGCGCGATCCGATCGATCCGATCGATCCGATCGATCCGACCTCCCCCAAACACCTTCTCTCTCTCTCTTTTATTTCTTTCCCGGTTCTGGAATTTTTCTTTCCTTCGGTGGAAACTCTGCTCCATTTGCTGGACGGAGCGAGAATCGTTTGGTCGAAGGGACACGTAAGACGACGCGGGTGTAGGGGTTCGCGAGGAAAGGGGTGGATAGGTGGATAGGCGGATGACGGAACGAGGCGTAGAGAACGTTGCAGAGCAAGTGCACGGAGGAGGCAATAATCTGGTTATAACTTGAGAGATTAGGTCCGGATTCGATTACCGGCGAGGTATCAAACCGTTAAACAGTCTCCGTGCTAATCAAAACCGAACCTTATTAACAACGAGACCCGTGCGCCGCGCCAGATTCGTCTAACCCTACCCACTCGTTCTTCGACGAATTCCCCGACAATCTACATTTTTTTCATCCTTCTTACGAACGAGCTTGAGAAAATAAATTTCTTCTAGCCACGGGGCGTACGCGTAGATAGGCAAGGTGGTGTCGTTTGCATGGCAGGACAAGGGACAGGTAGAGGGCGATTTTCTAATTATTTATTGCAGCGTCGTCCGATGCCGGAGGGCACGTCGAGCCATCTGGCAGTATATTCGATCGTGAAAATCGTAGCTCTATTCCTTATTCACATATCGCGTCGCGTGAAGCAGAGGCAGGAAAGACGAAAGGTGTATCGAACGGAAATTTGCGCGAAAGCAGCCTCAGAAAACAGATGGTATCCTCGGCGATCGATCGTACACGGATTTCCGTTTGCTCTGGTCCTCGTAAACTCGTCACGCTATCGTCCCCTGCCACCGGTTAACTCGATATTCGTCTAGGTATCGATTGGAATTAGCGCGAGACCGAAGGATTAGCAGCGTGTGCGGGTGGTAACGGTTCCTCCTCGTGCAGAGGTTCGCTCGCTCTATCTTTCGCTCATTCTCGGCGTCGACAAGCCCGCCGTCGCGTTATCTCGGCCGGCGATAAGTGCATTAACTACTCGTATCTTCTCTAATAGTTTTCAGACACGCCGGGAAAGTCTTGTCGCGGTCGAATCTCGCCCAGTGCACGAGCAACGATGCCCAACGATGATGGTATCGGGAGCACGAGCACCACCGTTGTTGTTTCGCGCGATAACAGCCCGAACAACGCGTTGTCTTTTCGTTCATCGATGCACGAAAATTGTGCGTCGATCGATTTCTCACCCCTTTACAAACCGACGATTAATTTCTCGTCGATCTCGATACACATCATCTTTCGGAATAGGAAGCTTTTGAAAATCGACCGACCCTAGGTCGCGCATAACACGACTATTTCTTTTAATTACGGGCTCCGTGCGCGGTACGGAGCGTTTTCAGCTTCGTAAAGATCGCAATCTATGAAAATGCGGGTAGTTGAACGAAATCGTAGCGGTGGAAGCGGGACGGCGAGAGGCGAGAGGAGAGGGAGAGAGATTGGTAGTCGACCGTGGGGATGGCGGCAGAGCGCGGGGAAAATTAAGTGCGAGAACTCGCACGGTGAAACGATCCGATGGCATGTCAGGGGCTAATGCGATTACACCCGAAATCAGATCCTGTAGTTAGCCAATTAGGAAGAAGCGCCTGGCGTCGATCCGGTGCGTCGATCGTGCGTGCCGTTTCCGTATTCCCACCAAACGTACGCCCTTCTTCCGGTTCTTCCCTTCGAGGCGACGCTTCAACGAACTCGACACCCTTGAATTCGTTGCGGCGAGCATCGACGCGATAAAGTCACGAGTCTTACTGTCGCTTAAGAAATAGCTTAGAAAAAAGGATAGAGGGTGGTCGATAAACTTTGAGGTTGCTTCTCGACCTGTACCGGTCTTTTCCCTTCTTTCGTCGAACGAGTTAAGGCAGTCGTTTGGCCGACGATCGTTGCGAAGCGATAATAAACCATCCGAGGGTATGGATTTCAACGCAAATTTGGCGGCTCTTGAAATTTCCTGAGAAGAGAGAGGAGAGAGAGAGCGATGCTCCGAATAGCGTTGAAAAGCTATAAATTCGAGGCAAGTCGCCCGAGGTGTATATACGTACTCTCGGACCAGAGGCCGATCGACACCGTAAAAATTAGACGGAGGGCATATGGCAACCGTGGTGGTAGCCGAAACCCCATTACACGTGCTTCTCCTCTTTCTTCTCATCCTCCCATATATTCTTCGATCAAAGCCGGAATAATCGAAAGCCTTTGGCACCTGCCACTTTGCCTCGGACACAAGCGACCGGCTATCTCGCTCGCGGATCGAACGAAAATTACGATTATTTCATCAAGCTCGCCATCGTGGCTGTGAAAAAGTATCTCCATTAAATCATCAGATTATCCTTATCTCCCGAAAAGTGGATTCGGATTTACGAAGCTGTCGAGAGTTCATGATTCGAGCTGATTCTCCTTCGAGAGGTTACAGCAGCGAGACTTAAGTAAAAATTAAGGCAAACTAACGATTCCTTTTCTTTCCTCTTCCTCCTCTTCTTCTTCCTCTTTCTTCCCTTTTTCCATTCTTCTCAGCTTTATCGTTCTCTGTTGCTCCTACGATCAGCCGGGTCTAATGAGCCGCATCGACGATACCACCTCGGTTACCGGTTTTTCAACGACCTCTTCGTGATTATCGCCACGCGGTAATTGCCACGTGTCCGCAGTATACGACGCGGTGTAATACGTGCTGAAACCTCGCTTTCAAAACGGAAACGATACCGCGCCGGAAGGTGTCCGGCTACAAGGAAAGCCTTTCCTTTCGACCCGGTCGACGGGGGTTGCGAGCCTCTCCAGCCTGGAGAACTCGAAGCGTTGCCCTCTCTGCTTTACCAACACCGCGCCGATAGAAAATAACCCTTGCCAGCCTTACGTGACTACTTAAATGTACTGCGATCGACGTGTTTCTTGGTTTTTCTGCGTTTTCGAAACAAGCATCGATCGATTTCTTATACGAAATCTTATCGACTACTTTAGCATAAATTTCATCGAAATGTCGGTATTTTTGATAGATTCAAAAATATAAGATAAATAAAGGAGACGTGTTCGAAGGTCGTTCTCAAATTGTACGAGCAAATTTTTGGCGGAAAACGTCGGGCCAGAAGAGCGGAAACACTTGAGGTCCTTAACGATGGTGGCGCGTGGCAGAAATAACGTTGTAACACGCACCGCGTCCTGATGACCGGTGGACACGCGAAACCGATCCCTTCTCAGAAGTAATTTCCACCCGCGTCGCTCGTTCAACCGGTAGCTGTTGCGGTACGCAAAAAAAGCGGTCGTCATCGTCCCGGGTCGTCGTGCTTGCACTTTCGTTCGGCTCGCGACTCCCGGCCACCTTCCACGCGTCCAACGCTCGACTTTCCTGCACCCTTCCGGCTAATTAATTAATGCCTGATAATTAACGATTATCCCGTTTGCACCAACGTTATCGTCGCTGTCCTCGATTCTAACCAGTAATCACACTTTTCACGAGTCTGCATGGGTCGCGAGAAACCGATACGCGCTCGTCTACATACATACACATATATGTATAATATCTAATTTCTAGCGACAACGCATCGCGGTAATGACGGGGCTGTAGTGGGAAGGTAGGTGCTCGCGTAACGGCAAGATAAGTGTTGGTGCGGGTCGAGTTTGCCGCGGGTCGTGCGACGCAGAGGAGGATGGCATTGTCGTTGGCGTTGTCAGCGTGCTCGTTGTTGTCGTTTCTCGAGCGTCCATTGCCCGTCCGATAGAGGTTGGTTGGAGGGATGTGTCGAGTCGTGAGCGAAGAGAGAGGGTGCAGGAGGGCGGAGGTGGGTGGTGGTGTGGCTGGTTAGGAGAAGAGGGATACGGGGGATACTGGTAGCCCAGTTGGATGGCGGTAAAGCCATCGAGGCAAAGCGGTAACAGAGGTAGAGGTAGAGAAAATAAAAATTCTTAACGCTTCGGAAGTGATTCGAAATTTTTGAAATCTGAAACAATTCAATTTATTTTAATCATCGTTATTTATAAACTACCTGAATATACGTTGTCTTTCTGACGCCATCTGTTGTATATCGAATAAATTGATAATGATAATGATGGGAGGTAAATTGGGAAAAGATGGTAGCGTGAAGGGGTTAAATTGGCCACCGTGCGACTCGGCTGGACGCGGAGGTTAGCCTGGGTAGGCAGTTGCGGGTTGCGCGTGCACAACGCATAACGTCAACAACAATAGATTATGCTGCAACATAGAGCAGGCTCGCTCTCGAGAATCACGTACGTATTGCGCACTCACACTCGCGGTAAGCGCGCGTTACATTACCGCCCTCCGTTAGAGGCAAACACAACCTGGACACCGTTCACCTCCCCTCATTCCTATCGCCGTTACCCCGCAGCCATCTCGTTGCGAGCCCGCTCGAACGATCGAGTCCAATGAGATTCCATTGTCTCGAGTAATTAATATTGATTACAATAGGTTATACCTGCTCGGCCACGTCCCCCCGCCCCGTTGCTTCGTGCCACCTAACCCCACCCCATCGCCTCGAACCGATGGTTTGTCACCCCCGCGAACGCTGCGCGCCGTCTCCCTTCTCCGTCAGGACTAGTGGCTTACGGCTTACCTAGCCGCGCTTATATTCCATGCATTTCCGCGCCGTTATATTAGGATTTCACCGATCGGCTCCGATCGCAATTATCGTTGCCTCGTCATCCTCACCGTACCCGCTCTGTCCCCGCTCTACGGATCGACATCAACCACGCCACGCCACCCAACCCTGTCGGCTCTGCTCTGCTTCGCTCTGCTCTGTTCTTCGCTCGATATTCTCCACTCTCGTTGCTTCGATTACATCGAGGGACGCGTTGATTAAGTCGGTAACGAGAACGCTCTTCTTTTTCCTCTCCTCTTCGTTGTCCCACTTTATACATGCGTTTCGTCATTCCTTTCCTCGATTTTTCTTTCGATCGCGCACGCCCAACTTGCGCTCTTTTTTCTTCGTTCTTACCTTTAGAGGGATACTCGGGATCCAAGCGAACCGAGCCGATTACTTTGGCGCGATGTTTAACGTAAACCGATCTAAAAGCGGTTAATTCGAGCGGTGCACGCACGCACGTGCGCTATTGGGTTACGCCTGGTGCGTGCCACCGCGATTTCGCGTTTACCGATCTCCATCCTTGCCGGTCCGCGTTCGTGGCTTTAGTCCGCTAAAGAGGATCGTCGAGTCGGCCGATATCGCGTTACACGCGATGTAACTCCGCGCCACCAGCGCACGCGTTTGCGTTTCCGCTAAAACTCTTCGAAACAAGAATTTCAAGACTTTTCGTAAGTTCATATTCGAAGCGATTCAAATCGGTCGCACGAATCGAAAGATGAAAAGATGGAGTTGTCGGAGCAGGTGCGAGCGAGGCAACGTTGCCGAACCGAAGAACGTTGATTAAAATGTTAATAACGACAGCAATATATAAACACAGGACTCTGGCACTCGCGTTCGCGTTCGCAATTACTTTAATTATAGAACGGAGCGCGTTCGCCTGGTTAACGAAGCTTTTCCCCCTCGTCTATCGCGATAAGAATTCATTTCTTCTGTAACCGTGTAATCGAGTTTAATCGATTAATACTATCTGTCTGTCCCGTGCGACGAACGAGATCTATCGAACGATCGTTCCGTGGCTGCGTGATCGAGATACGTGTTTACCAGCGAAATCCGACAGCTACCACCAGAGAAGGAAGGGGGGCAAGAAAATCTCGATTTCGTCGTTGGATGATTTATCGATCGTACCACGCGATACACGATACTACCCTTATGGCGTAACGATCGCGGGGGACCATCCACGAACGTTATTGCTGCTGCTGCTGCTGCTGCTGGTGAATCTCTTTGTTGCGTAAGCACTCTACCTACCGGTTTGCCCTGGCACTGCCACCTGTGCTGCCCGCATCGTGAAACAAAAGACCCTGTACCGCGCCGTGGATGTGGATGTGGCTCTTCGCTTCGTTTCCACGGAATATTGAGTGACGCCGAATGGAATTTAGTTTCCGTGCCTGCTGACACTCGAGGTTGTCTCGCGTTCCTCCATTCGACGTAGCCACACCAACCAGCCTCGGTATATCCGTTCCTATCGAACGTGTTTCACACCTCTTTACGGTACACCTATCGATTCGATTTCAAACTTGACGCAAGAAATTTCAACGTTAATTCCAACATTTTCCTTCTCGGTAAAGTGCATTTCAACAGTGAGAATCAAGCGGAGTTTGAACCGCCGTAGCTGGGAGGGTCGTCTTAATTCCGCGCGGGGCGTGTTCGACGTGGAGAGACAGACGGAAGCGATGCGGCGCGGCGCGGCGGCTCGGAGAGGTCCGGTCGACGGAACTCGAAATCCCAGAGATTAATTAATTCTGTGAGTAGCCGGTTGTTGCACGATGGAAAGGACGGCCGATGGCCGGTGTTGGCCGGTGGTCGAGAGAGAGCAGATAAGCGATTCGATGTTTCGCATGACGGAGGCGGCGACCGTGCCATAACTCGCCCGAGACTCGCTCGCGATATCGCACACGCGGCCACCGCGTTTAGCATATAGAGTGCAACAATTAACTGGAGAGTTCCCGCGGCGATACGCGTAGCGCGCAACCACTACGCTTCTCGTCTTTAATTCGGGCTTTACTCTTATTGTCGTCGCCTTAATAATCAGCACATCGGTCAGATTAATGCTCCTGGTAATTGCGGAGCCACGTTACCTCTTCGCGTGACTAATGGCGACTTGGTTTGTCGTTGCTGCCTTCCGGATCTCGAGCGACATCCACCTCTAGCCTCGGGCGTGATCCTACGCAAATCTTTCAGAAATTTTTCTCTTCTCGTCTCTTCTCGATCGTCCGCGCATCTTCCTTCGTGTTAAAGTACCGGACACTGTCAGACAGTGTCATTCAGAGAGTACTCCTCTAACGAATTCCCTGAGATGGAGGCGTAGCTTTAGGTAGCCTGAAATGAAGGCAATCGGTATTTCCGTGTTGGTCGAGTCACGGTGGAATTATCGTGGGAACGCATGGGCGAGAAGCAGTGTCTCTCGGTTAAAAAAAATATCCTTTCCAAAGAAGGAGAAGAAGCAAGAGAGAAGAGAGAAAAGGTTGGCTCCGGTGCAATTTTTAACTGGCAACCGTGGACGGTAAATACCGAGTTCGCCAAGGTTATGATTTACCGTACTCCGCCAGATAGGGTTATCGGGAGTATCGCGCCTTAACCCGCCGCGACTCGACTCGCGTTATCGCGAATCCCGCGTATTTACTTTGCCGCTAATCATCGCCGCTCGATCTGAACCCTCTGCTGTAACCCTTTTCTCGTCTCCCTGACTTTTCCGTCGTTTCGCAAGGAGCGCGAGTCGTAATTCTGTCGTGGACGAAACATATAAGGCCTGTAAAACGGTGTATAAATGACGGAAATAACGGAGTTCGTCGACCGACTTACACTCGAGATTGCGAAGACGGTAGGTAGCTGGAGTGAAAAATATTATTGTCCGGTTTTTCTTGGACATTCCATTAGCAATGTGCTGTTCGATTATCCAGAAATCTCGGATTACTCGATATCTCGACAAGCTTTCCGCGCTACCTTGTAAACGCCTATACACCACCTGCTTTTATCTATCTCTTTTCTTGGAAATTCGTCGCTGGTATTTTCCTTCTCGCGATAGAGGAAAGAAAACGCATCTGGTCCACGGTAGGCACGGCAGGCTTTTGTTTCTTAGCTCGGTCGAGGTGGCGGTAATCAGCAGCGTAGCCGATGATCTTCCCCCGAAAGCAGGTATACAATATATATCTTTCCTTTAATGACTCGACAAATAAGATCGCCGACCGTACGGAGGAGGAGCGTCTGCGAAAATGACGTTTGGCCCGTATCGGCGGAGCACAAAGGTGTCGATAATGGAAACGAAGGAAACAATGGGCCTGGCCGCTGACGAAATATCAATTAAAACTGGGACGGTAGGCGGCCGGTCGATCGTTGCCATTGTTTGTCCTCTATACACTCGGCCAAGGAACGCGAGTCGAACAACAACGAACATTCGAGAGAAGGAACAGAGTGAAAAGGCGAGAAATCGAGACTATCGGTTTACGTTTAATAACCTGCGGCGCCACCGGAACGAATTTCTTCTCGTTCCTTTTCGAAAAACAGTAGCCGAAAAACGAGATCGATTGTTGTTGCGAGCGCGTACGACGGCGCGACGACGAGGGAAAAGCGAGCTTCAAGACGAGTAACGACATTAGTCGCGAGTAACTGGATAAAGCGTAAAGTAGATACACCTCGGAGAAGCCTAAGCCGAGGAGCATTGTCGAGTGGGAAATGGCGTTAACGGGAGAACCGCGTCGGTTCTGGCGAGACGTCGACGATAGCGACATAGCGGCGGAAGGGAAAAAAGATACGTACAAGGGTTGCCCTTTCCTCCCGCGATCCTCTAATGGCCCGGCGGGTCTTAAGGGCGATTTAAAAGGCTCTTAATGACATCCAGTGGGCTGACTGGCTGGCTGTCTGTTCGACCGCTCGCTCGCCTGCCTCGCTTTCTTGCCGCGGCTCTAATTTCATCCCAGTGGAAACTGAAGAAACAAGTGAATTAAGCAACCCGCTAATGACAGATCGGGTTCGCAGCCGACCTTCTACACCGCGCCTAACGATATTCCTTCAATTTACGCTTTTCCATGTCGCTAATCCACTTTGCCGACCACTCGACCCGGCTCTGCTCGCCTATCAATTAAAACAACCAGACTCCCTTCTTTCCATCGCTGACTGAAACCGTCAGGTGTGTTCTGCTTTTAATAATTTCGACACCGAAAAACTCGCAAACTTAAATCGAAGCAATTGTTCCGTAGAACCCTGTAACCATGTCACAAAGTTTCTTCGACGCGATTCCTAATAGAAAGTATCGATTTTGCAACGATGTGTCAGGAAGATTACGCGCGAATGGAAAGTTTGCAGGCCGAAGAAGGTTTGCAAACGTAGCGGTAGAGTGGAGGAGGGCAAGGCGGATCCGGGACGAAGAGTTTGAGTAAGAGAAGAAGGAGGAGACGGAGGGTAATCTACATAGGCCGAGTCACTGGTCGAACCTTGCGTCCGACAAAGGCCAGTCCCCCCTCTCATTTTTGTCTCATTTGAATATCTTCATTAATATCCCCGAACCGGCTCCACCCGCCTGGCCGGCGAACCGCATGCATTACTCGACTTCTTGCCACCATTTAATCGATCTCGCCCGGCAAATTACGAAGCTACGGGAGCGATTTGTCGCCTCGCGGCTTGTCATTCGTCCGAGAATCGAACACGGTTATCGAGTCCGACCCCTCGGCGATCGAAACGTAGGAAAAGCGCGAATCGTGCGTGACAGCGTCGAGGAAGAATCGGTCCCTAGGCACTCTGGACAGGTTTGTCTAGATCTTTCGCGTCAACCACCGGTCTCGGGATCCTTGTGTTCGACTCGAACGCTTTTGCTCGCGAGCAATTACGATGCTACGCGTGTACGCCATTAGAGGCGGTTCGCACGATCGCGGTCTCGGGAACCGACCGTTTCTCGCCTTACGCTCAGCCGTGGGTCATCCCGGCCACGATCGAACGATCTATCAAGTCAGGAACGATACGAGTAATTATTCGACTCTTAATGACTCTTACGCGGTATAACGAGTTTGAAACGCGCGCTGCAACGAGTCGGCTCGTTTCTCGTTGTACGCGATGGTTCCGGTGTCGAATGGAAGTTTTTTTTTAAATCTCCCAAGTAGAGACTCTTTGAACGGAGAACTTTGGTTACGGGAAAGTGTATCGATATATCGGTGCAAGATTGCAAGCCGTGGTAATTTTGGACCACCCATTCTTCTTCTTTGGGACTAATCATAATAGCGTTTTGTTTTCGGGCTTTTTGTTCGACGGATCAGTCCGAGCCCCCGTCGGGGCGGCATAGCTCTATAGTACTACCTATAGAGAACGCACACGTTCGCAGAATGCCGCGAAAGCGAGCAGACACGAAAGTGAGAGTAAGAAAAAGAAGGACGCTGGGAGAGGACCGAGTACCCGGGCCCGAAGGAGCAGTCGGTCGGACTCTGGCCGCGTAATAATCGCCCAGCACCATTAAACTAAACCGGGAATAATATTATATTAAGCTGTAGAGTCGGGAGAGGGAACCAGAGAGGGTGGAATAGTGGATCGAGAGAACGGAGAGAAGGTGAGAGGGAAAGAGCGGGTATAACTGGGAATAAGAGAGAGGAGGAGAAGAGATCGAACCTGGAGGATGGCCGAGGTACCATGGCTTCTCAGAACTAAGTAGATTCGAATTTCGATACGGATGATCGGGCTGAATACAAATTACTCATATATGCCCCTCGTCCCGGGTAATCACACGGTGGCTGCTCCACGGTCCAAAGAAAAATGCTTCACCGATGCTCCTTTATTTCCTTTTGCCCTATCTCGCTCTCTTCCCTCTTCCGTTCTGTCCTCTTTCTTTTTTTCCCTCTATACTCTTCCCGCGAGCCCGAACGTGTCGCAAATTTTCGAAAATTTCCGAATCACCTCTGTTTCGTTCATGGTTTCATCCTTCGTTTCTTTCATTCGCAAATAAAAAATGATACGCGTACTTAATTCCGTTGTCCCCGCGCGAAGAAACGCAAAGATGGCCAGGACGAAGGAAGCGCGAGAAGATTCGAAGGTTCGATTTCACGAAGGGCATCGGTGGTTCGGCGAGAAACGGGCAGGCAGAGAAGGGACGAAAGAGGGAAAAAAGCAACGAGTCCTGCCCCCAGAACCACGGGGAATCCAATCATAATTATTATTGCCGGCGAATCGATTGTGGCTCTCGATAGGATTGGCTCGGTTTCGCCTGTCCCGGATCGGTACCAGGTATAAACGATGTATCGAGAGGCGATGCGATGGTAGCGGGTCCCAGCAGGCCCCATGAACGACGGAACGACGCGTCGCGACGGTGCAACGTGTGGCTGCAGCAGCGGCGCAACACTCGCAGCATAAATAATTAATAGTAGCCAGAGAGCCGCGAAGTGAGTCGACGGCTGTTTTGTGGTTCGCAGGCTCCGCCCAGCTCGACTCCGGAGCTCCTCCCTGTGTGCTAGTGGAACTTGCCAAACAGAGACTCGACTTACCGTCATTGCAAACCGAAAAGATCAATTCGCGAACAACTGTTCGCCAGAACCTTGTTCGTGTACCAACTTGAATTTACGATTATCGACGCGGGACACACTCGAGCCTTGTTAACCACTCCCCTCCGTTCTCTTCGGTATCTTTCAGAAAAGAAGTTCGGAGAACTCGCACCGGCACGCGGGGTTTATTTGGCTGTGTAATTTACGCGGAATTACCACGTTCTTATAATTAACCATTATCCTGATTATCGAGCGACGACGCGCCGCGACCGATGCCACGATGCGTCGCGTCGTTCGGTCTCGCGAAATTTCAATTTCCACCGTCCGATCTCTCGATCCATCCGCTTATTACCCCTCGCGATAATGACTGTGTTACCGATACAAATTACGGTCACTCGGCTTCTTAACTTTTCTTCGTCCTTCGAATCGCGTTCGCTGAAAGAAGCGAGATGTCGTTTTTCTTCTCTCTGGACCTTCTGGTTCGCCCTATCTACGGGACATCTTTAGGAGGCATAGAGATCCGTGGCGACGTTTATGTAGAGCGCGCGAACGATCACGGGCCGATAATCGTGCCACGTGGAATAAGCCCCGAACCTAAGGAAAATCCTGATCTTACCCCCTCGAGGACCGCCTACGCTTCCTACGGAGGACGAGGGCTGAGCTGGCGATAAGGAGTCGTAAAAAATAATGACCGGAAAATTAATCGAATTCGACGTCGACCCGTCGCCTTGGATTCCGTCGTCTCGTGAACCATGCCACGGCTGCACTGATTTCCTTCTGAAATATACACGGTGTTCACCTGCGAAATTCTCGATCGCGACCGTCGAAAGGGCTTTTACGAGGTGTCGAGGGTCGATCGGACGCGAAACAGCGGAGCTTTATTCTCACCCCAAGCCAGTCGAGGCGAACGAGTATTATCATTATCGGACGAAGGGACCGTGGGACGATGCTGTAAGAAAGGGTTGAGTTTACACAAGAGTTACCGACGATTCGACGCTAGGCGAGTGCTTACCGAATCACTTAAATGATTAAGGAAAAGGGTTGTTTGGACAGCGCTTCGAATCCCGGCCCATTTCATTCTTCGACGCCCGTACTCCTTCTTCTACATTCCTCTCCTACTCGTCGTCTTAGGGTAATCCGTTTTGTCAACAACGTTCTCCACCCTCCGCGCCTCATTACCCTTTCCCTTTTCATTTTTTTAAACCAACGGTGATTAAAAATGCAGTTAATGCAGGAATCCATTTTCGCTATCGTCGCGGAAGAAATAACGGGTCGAAAGCATGTCAGCAGCAGGAGAAGCGAAAAGTGTGCGTACGCGTGAACGGTTACAGGGATCGAGAGAGTCAGGCCCTGGGCCCACAACGACGGGCATTAAACCTATTAAGACGGCATAGCTCCGGCGTCAAGAGATGACAGTGATAAACTCGACCCTCTGACACCACGGTCCCTCTCCTTTTCTCTCCTTCTCTCGATGAGTGGTACCTCTACGAGGAATTAGCGCTTCTCTCTTCGTCCCTTTTACCTTGCAATCTCTCCTTTTCGCGGTAACCCTTCGTCTCTTCTCTTCTCTCGTCTTTCGTTTCCTATATTTTTTCTCTCTATCCTACTCGTTTACGTTTCGCCGGAGACGGAGACGGTTCGCGTCGAAAACTATCGGAGAAAAGGTTAGGCGGAGCTGAGGAAGAGGGCAAAAAGTTAAAGGCTCGTATCGTTACAGTTTATTATAATATAATTATGTATCCTGGAAGGGATATATCGATGGTAGAACGGATAGAGCTGAGGTTGGAAATGGCTGAGCAAATACGAAGTCACGAAGTCGTCCGGGATCATCTGATCGGGTGGGGATCATGGGTTCACCAATTCCTTCGTCCGAGTCACGTTTCTTCTTCCACGGGCTGCTCGTATGCCCCCCATCGAACAGGACAACCGAGAAGACTCGTGACAAAAACCTCCGGCGTATTCTCGATGCATCATCCGATGCGATCTCACCCCAATTAACGATCCTTCTTCCTGGTCCTCCACTTTTCCTGCCTCTCCCTCCTCTCCACCGTAGATACCGGGAAGATGAAAAAATTCCACGATGCTTTTGTCGAGTTTCGTCGGCATCGATCGGTCAGTTGGAAGGAAGGTCGATCGCGTTTCCAGGGTACGCCCGCGGATATGTTCTAATGCGAGCTAGCGGACAGGTTGTTGTTGACCCTTAATACCAACTATTCGGCCGAGAGCCGAAATTTATGCAGCCGTCAGAATATGGCTTCGCCACTACCAAATATATGGTATAATAATTCTCGATATCAGGTGCCTTTAATCACCTTAAATCCACAGTCCAGACACACCCCGTGTTCACTTAACTTCAGGGTTATCTTAATCTTTCGACAGCTGCCCAGCGCCTCTTATTTCTTCTCTCCTACACCCTCGATTCCATCGATTTTTACTCGTCCTTCCTTCGTTTCCCTTCTTTACTCGTTTCTGCGTCGATTTTCTGATCGACCTTCTTGCCTCCCGGGCTGCAATAGTAGTTTGGTTGCAGTGCAATAGCGGATAAACCAATCAATTACTATTTTCTATGAATGCTTATAAAGCACAAACGACACTTGTCTTCTCGTGTAGAAGCACATTGGAAAAATTGTAAATTGTAATTCGATTAGCACGATAAACTTGTCCAGCGAAATTCAATCGACAATCGGCAATCGAAGCGGTCCAGGTATCGGGGATCGATCGCGAGCTTCCTGTCGTCTCTGGATCGTTGCTTACGACGGGATAGGCCTTGAAATCGAGCCGCTTGGAAAGATGAGAGAGAGAGAGAGAGAGACACCTAATTGTCGGTCATACAGTACACGCATTACGCCGCCTAAGTATGCACTTAAGATACGCAGTGGCGGACGTTGAATGTATCGCGTACCTTATTACGCGACGGTGGATCTTCTGTTGCGGGTAGATGCAGAGGAAACGATAGTGATTCCAGCTTGTTAGCTCCTCCTTTAATTGCCTTCGGGTTTTCATCGTTTCTGTGCGTATATACGCGCGGTTCTGTATCGTCTTAACGCGCCCGTACAACGCCGTTGACGTATCGTTCGTCATCGAGTTAATATCTTTGAAAGGGATGATTTTTTATCCCCCTTCCTAGCCGTTCGTTGCCTTCGTCACCTGCGATTCCGATCGAAATCGATTGTTTCGCGTTTGTCAGAGTACGTGCACGAAGCAGGTGTACATTGTTTGTCGTACAAAGCGGTTGCAGATTGAAACGAACGACGTCGAATAAACCGAGAGAGAGAGAGAGAGTTTTCTTAAGCCGTGTCCGACCCGCGCACGCCGCGTCGCGTCGGTGCGGTGCGGTGCATTATTTTCCAATATTACGTGAACTACGACCGAGGCGAAAGAGAAGAGAAAAGAGAGAAAGGTAGAGCGAAAGAGAAGGGTAAGGTAAGAGAAAGGGAGAAAGATACTCTATCGGATCACGCACGGTTGAATTTCCGAGTTGGGGGAAACGGGGTTGGGCTCGGAGTGGGTGGATGGAGGCTAAACGGACCCGAGGGACACGTCGTCTCGGGCTTCGAAATTCCCTAATCGATCCTGCACTCCCGACTCGAATCGAGATTGAAAGGTTCGCGTGCATTGCCCCAGAA
Source organism: Osmia bicornis bicornis (assembly GCF_907164935.1). Classification (NCBI taxonomy): domain Eukaryota; kingdom Metazoa; phylum Arthropoda; class Insecta; order Hymenoptera; family Megachilidae; genus Osmia; species Osmia bicornis. The sequence continues at coordinate 2,374,987 of NC_060218.1, read as the reverse complement.
ATAAAGGAGCAATTTAAAACGTTTGTCCGCGACCGACGGATAATCTTTTAATTCGCTTCGAGGAACACTGGCCCGTTCAACGGTTCGTGCCGTTGAATTCTTCCTGGCCGACGAGATGGAAAGTAATTTTCGCGTTGTTTCGAACCGAAATCCGGTCTCGACCCGAAATCTCGGACTCCATCTCGGAGGGCACGAGCACCGATCGAAATTCCCGAGGAACGCGACATTTGTTGCGGGACGTGGATGGCGAAAGGAGACACGGGAAAAGTGGTAAAATCGCGGAAGCGAGCTGGACGAAACGGCACAGTGATGGGAAGCAGAACGATTCAGCCCAAATAACAATCGGGCTGGAAAAGCGGGCGGTTGGAAAAACGCGTTTATATTTCACCGGCTGCGAGAGTGAATTCCCTTTGTGACTGTAGAATGACAATTTCACGGCATTTAGTCGCGACAGGGCTGGTGTACGCGCGAAAACAATGCCTGGCTCGCGAACCAACGGATTACCGCTCGTTTTTCCCTTTCTCTCTCTCTCTTCACTTTTACCCCGTTCACCGGCAACCCTCTGTGAATTTCACTCGCTCGTCTCTGTACGCGATAGTCCGCATTCTCATCGGTCTCGTAGCTCGCGCCGTTTTTTAATCGGAAACAAAAGCGTTATTGCGGAAATTAAATGACACATCGTGCGCCTCGTGCAAGAAGGGGTGAATTGTCGGGGGAGAAGGGAGAACACCGGCCGACAAGGGAACGTAATTTTTACCGGCGTACGATCGACGTGATCGATATCTACGGCTTACCTTTCTCGTTTCTCTCCCCCATCTCGAATCTCGAAAGCGACACACCATCGACGTTTCTCACCCCTTCTCGCTTGATTAGGTTGCTGTACATTAAATGGCTAAAACGTGGAAAGTCTGACGCTATTTCGGAACGTAAAAAGATTGCAAAGTAGCCCTTGCGACGTATCAAATTAAAGCTTAAAGTTTCGTTAATATTCCTAGCTCTTTCGTTAGAATTGCGATAACTTTTCCACCCTTAATAGCTTTTTCGACGGAACTCGCGATAACGGAGGATTTTAATTACACATGCAAATCCTTCACAGGATGCTCCAGTACGACACGGTCTATCGAGAAGGTAGAAAATCCGGCAGGACCAATTCTATTGTCCGATCTAGGATCCACTTAGGCGAAGTAATTGATAGATCGGTCGATGGCGGAGGAGGGATCGAGGAATGACAGGTTACGGGGCAGGATACGGGCCGTTCGCACGACCCTACTTCGCTGCCGTGTTATTAGTTAATTCTTACAATTACTCGTCGTCCCTATGGTTATTCCATTACCGTATAACTCTCGTAGATCACCTGGACTGTTGTGCCCCCTACACCCCCTTAGTTGGCTCGGCCATCGGTTCGAAGGACCAACCGGCTGGCCGACGAACGAACGACATCCTCGATTTGCTCCTGCCATCTTCCTCCAACTCGTATTCGCTCCTTTTTCCCTCCTCGTCTTTTATAGAGTTCGCGTGTGGCCCGATCGGACCTTCCTTCCTCCCGCCTCGATAAGCTTCGGGGTTTTCGCGGACGATCGGCACGCGCGCCGCGCCGGTGAACTTGGTCTTCGTGTCGACGAAGCGAGTCGAAGCGATTCGTGAAAGGCTGCTCTCGCCGGGAAAGCGGTTAACGAAGAGGAGACCGAAGAAGAACGAAGGCAATTCTCGCGAATAGTTAATTAGACGCAACTGCCAGTGGATGGTAATAAATGTAACATTAATGAGTCGTAGTAACCTTGATGCTTCGGCTAAGAAGCCCAACGTGTATTCCAGTTTGATTGAAAAACAGGAAAAGATGAAGCGCACCGAGCCGTGTCGCAATTGCGGCTGGAACCCGGGTTACACGCGTACCTCTCTGTTATTATTTCAACGCTTTTTTGAATATTCCTCGCTAAATGGAATTAATTCCCGAAGGAGAAAAAAAGAAAATAATAATTAAGTACAGAGAGAAACGTAAGCGGGTAAGCGCGTAAATGTACCGTGGCGATCTAATCTAGCCCAGAAAGTCGGTAGCGGATCGTGAGACTGGTCTGACGTCTTAATTGTAGTGTAATGCTCGTTGCGTTAATGGTGTGAATGAACTGTGTTTTTCAATTACGGCCAGATCAAAGGAAGCAACGAACTACCATCATTTTTCCATTTTTTCTTTCCATAGTCAAGGAGGCGAATTTGTTGGCTGAATTTTCTAAACGATCTACGTTCAACTTAGCTTACGAATCGTCTTGTTTACGAGTAACGCTCGTTTTCTCACGGATAAGGGCGGTTCCGTCTCGACTTGAAAGATTTAAACGGCGATCGGACTGCTATTCGTCGAGGTGTCGATCGTTTTTTCCAGCCGTGGCGCCCCGAAGACCTTGACAAGCCGCGCGTATATGCTTTCTTACGCTTCTTCTTCTACTTCCTCGGCTCGTGTTTCCAGAGAGTTACACGCAAGAATGCAGCGCGATCGGCGTTACATCTCGCTTCGTAACGATCGCCGGATGTGGTCAGCCAATGTTTAATCGGTACAAACGGAAAAATCTCTTCCGTGAGAAAGTACCTTCGCCATAAGCAGCTTCTTCGTCCTTCTTCTTCCGTTCGGCCGGCGCGACGGAAATCGGTGGCGCAAAGAAAATTTTCAACTATGTATTATCTATCGAAAGAGTGATTTCCCATGGATGAAAAGGCGCGAAACAAAGCGGAGTCCCAACTGTTGCACCAACGATACCGGTAGAGCCGCGTCTTCTTTATTCGGTCACGATCTTCCCCCTGCGGTAATCGTCTCTCTTCTCTTTCCACCCCTTCGTACTACTCGGATTACCGACGATAAGTATCGGAGCGCATTGGCGTCCGCCGAAATTACGCTCGCCGCAGCTCCCGGCGAGGCGTTTTGATATTCCGCGGCGATAACGGGCGCGCTCCGAGTCGAGTCGTCGCTTCGTTATTAAATTTTCCCTCACGGATCCGATGAGGCTTGGCTCTGCTTCGCTGCCTTGCCTGCTTCTGTTCACCCAAGGAGAAATTCATTCGGCGCAACGAAATCTTGATGCGTAGTCGGAACGAATTTTCGAAGTGGCGCGCGCCGTTTCTTCTTTGCCGCCCCGGGGCTGAGTCGTCTTTTACCGCGGACTCGACGAATCGGCTCGAAAAGGATACGATGGAGATTCTTCTGAAAAAGTCGAGTCCGAAGAGGGATAAAGGCAGTTAATCGTTCCACGGTTTGCAAAAGTTAAAGACGCCAGACGAAAAGTGATCGCAGTGTAAAGGGTGAAACTTTTCAAGTTTCGCAAGGAGGAGTCCGGTAGCGAAAGAAGGAGCAACTTCCCCGGAGCGTTGCCCGTTCGAACCTTCCGCACTGTTCGCGACGGGGTAGTTTCTCAACGGAGCGTTGTACATTTCATTAGGTAGACGAAAGGACGTTGTTCGCCTCCGTGTTGGATGCATTGATTTTCGTTTACCCACTCCTCTAGCAACGGCAGTCGCTTCCCTCTTTCAATGGGTTCCGTTTGCTCGCGTTTCCCCACCCACACCCTTCCTCTAGGGATGTTTCGTTATTTAAACAGATTAGCGATACAGCAGCCCCTCCCGAGGAAGCGTCTTACGTGTTTCCAATGCGTAGAACCAGCACGAAATTAATCCTCGAAGGGACGACTGTCGTGTCGTTTACGACCCATGAATTTTGATCAGTAATTTTTAAATTATAGTTAACAGTCAAGGACACATGATTGAAAATCGCGAATAAGGGGAGGATACTCGATCGTGAATCGTTTTTGGCGAACCGAGTCGATTCTCTAATACAAATTCATGAACGGCCAGCCGTTTACCCTCGATTAGAGGGAAGCGCAATCAAAACGGACCCGTTGAGGACGTCGAGATCGGACCAGCTGTAAATCAAACTACGAAATTCCTCGTGTCTGGTCTCGCGGTGTCTAAGGACCACGGGGCACCCTGGAAAGTGTTGAGCTTCGCCTCTCTCCGTTTCTCCATGCGCAAGGGTGTAATTATGCGTCCAGGGCCTGGACCAAGGCTCGCCACCCTCCTGTCCCCCTTTCTTCTTCACGTATTCTATAAAACCTTCCGTTCTTTCGCTCGGCCACATTGTTTCCACGATGCTGTTCGAGTATCGGGTCGAAACCGTGACCGAAATAGAAAAAAAAACAAGGGATTTCTTTCTGGAAAATTTCGCCTCCTCCGTCTTGCTCTCAACATTTAATAATTTTCCTGCTGTTCGGACAACAGTGCTCCTTTCCCTGGCAAACAAACTGGAATTTTTTGCTTTCTACTTCTTTGGACACGACGAATTCGGTCGTTAAAGCGGGAACTCGCACGCTGGCAAAAGCACAGCAGTAGTTAACCGGTCGAAAAAGCGCGTTTGGTTTCTCTCGGGGCGTAATTATAATTGCAAATTTTTATCCCGCCAGTTTTACACGGCGTCGTTACGTTTCTTCGCCGCGACGAAAGTTTCACGCCGCGAAATCTTCCTGCGGCTGTTTTTTTGCGCCGACGTTCCCGATTGGTTCGCGAGGGACGCAGTTTCGTAAAATCGTTTAGCATAATTCGTCTTCCACGTTGCTCCTTCGGTCCCTTGTAAAAATCACTTGTTTTGCTCGATTCTGTTAGCGTTCTCGTTAGCCAAGCTGACATCTCGACGAGAGGGCAAGAAAAAAAAATGGCGCGAACCGTCCCTTGGGATTTTCACCAGCCCTTGTTTTGCGAAAATCTCGACGCGAGGCGTAAACTCGACGACCTTAGACCCGTTCGCGAAGTTTCGGCTTTGAATTCCGAGGCTGGACGAGAGAAACGATGTTTTTCCTGGGTAATTTTAAAAGAACTCGCTCGGCTCGTTAGCCTCGCGAGAAGAAGTAACTCGACTCGTAAAGAGAGCATCGTGCTCGTTGCGATTCTAATTAGAAGGAATTTCGTCGTCGTTCCGGGGCTGAATTAAGCTAATCGGCCACGACGAACGAGGGTCTCTCTCGCCTCGGCTGGATACGCGGGCGCACGCGGCAGCACGCGGAAACGAAGAGAGAAAGAAAAGAGGAAGAAAAAGGTAGCGAGGGTGGGTGAGAAAGGAAAAGGACCCTTCGTAGCGGAGGAAAAAAGTGGAGAGCATGAAATTAGTCGTACTCGCGGCGAGGAGCATTAGAAGTGGCCCGAGGGCTTGGCCGCGCTTGCTTCTCGTTTTATTCGATAATTATGCAAATGCCCGAATGATTGTCGGGCAATATGTCCTCGGAATAAAAGTCGAGTCGGAGAGAGATTCGGTTATCTTTATGATTCTGAAACGCGAAACGAACAAGGACCGAGGTTGGGGTGAACGAGGGTGAAAGCACGGGGCTATGACGAAGGGAAGAAAGTAAAGCGGCGACGAAAAGACCTCCGCGACACCGCCAGCTACTCGTGTACCGGCCTCCGGAGGAGAGAAGCGTTTAATTTGCATCGAAACGCGCGTTTCCCTTTTCTTTTTTCTCCCTGGTTAACCCATGGAGCCTTCTTCTCCGACTTTGTAGCCGAGAAAAGCGTTTTTCTCTTCGTGAAAAATCAGTTCGAATTAGACGCGTGGCTGTGTTTTCCGCACGTTACGTGACTAAGCTGAAAGATCGACGCGAATCGCGGCCTATTAAGACGTTCGCTCGCCGATTTAATTAAGTGGCTACGAGTCGAGGCTGGCGGACCGCGGAACCATGAGCCGGATCGTCGCAATTTATTATTAAAATATATTCCTTGTCGAAAGGGTGGAGCCTGGTTCGACCAATGGGCAGACGTCGCGTGCCTCGAGTCGTTAGGGCGGTTGGAAATTGATAAGAATGCATCGTCGCACGACGCCGACGGTGCAGCCTTTAATCAGCTCGTGGCCAGACCGCGCTCCTACACCGACGGCAACGAATCTATCCCCAAGAATCCAGTAATTGTAACGCGCACACCTCGCTCCACCTCGTTTCGACAAGCACCTTTTTTTCCCTTTTTATCATCTACTTACCATGGCACTCGTCGAATATTTCCTTTTTCCTTGACGCGTCCACGGAGAACAGTGTTTTAGATGGATTTCGTTTAAAAATTCAGAAAATGATCAGTTACGCGACAAAGAAACGGCTAAGTGTACGGATTCGTGAATAATAGGGACTCTCGGTATCTGTAAGCGGGATCAGGATCTTCGCCCGTTTGCTGTCATCTCAATTAACTTTATTACCGCATTAATAATTGTAACAAATGCTGGAGTATAATTGATTTTATTTTGCAATATAGTAAATTTAATTTAGCGACACGATAAATGTATCGTTGCAGGAGAAGAAAAGGACGGACACCAGAGACTTTACAATAACAACTATTTATTTATAGGTAATAATGCTGAATTACAATGAATACACTTTTTGCCTCGATACTAGATTGTATAAGTCCGATCGCGAAATCGTAATCGCTCGTCGTCATCGTGTTACTCGGTAGTGTGGCGATACTTGATTTTTTTTTTCCCCCACCCGACCCCCCGCCCTGTGAATTTTATTTCCCCTGTACGCAACCCGCCCCTCTAACCCACCCCTTGTATCCTGCGTTTTCTTTAGTCGCGTTCACGCGAGTTTTACCCGACTCGTCGAATCGAGGATCGTCGACGTTACCTGTTCGTTCTCGGTTGTCTCCAACGCGAGATTCGCGTCGACGATACTCGATCGGACGAGCATTGACCCCGTTCGATTGGTAGTGTGTGGCGATGGCAAATACAGATGAGCTATCGGTGGTTAAATTCTTCGTTTCACTACGTGTAGCATCGTCTTAACGGGCATTAGCCGGTACGTACGATCTAGACACTATGATTATGTGAACTTTACAACACAAGAACCTTACGGGCAAAAGACTTTGTACATGGATCTTAAATACGGTGATCGAGCTCGGGGAAATATTTGTCGGCGAGGGTGGTTGTCGCGGTGTCTCTCACCTCTACGAGGTTCCCGTGCGTCGCGACGCGTTTCGCTCGCGAGATATATTTCGCCGAGTTCGATCGATCAACGCAAACGCGGGACACACGCAATATGCATTAGCCTTACTTGTCGACGTGGTAGTAACTAAGTTTATTTATATATAAATAAGGTTGTTACGGTTTAAAACGCATCGGAAAATCCTCCGTTGTTTCTCCATCTCTCTATCTCTTCTACATATCACGCTCCACGTGGTTTTTTTTTTACCTTTTCTCTATTCGAAGCGTGATCCAGGTCCATCCACCTTCGTTTACATTCGTCGTTTCGAATTCTCCATCCTCTCGCACGCTTTCCCGCCATCTCTCTTTCTCTCTTTCCCTTTTTCTATTGGCGGAGCTTCTCTCTTTTTCTCCCTCTCTCTCTCTCTCTCTCACATATGATACAGAAAATCGAGTCGCGGTTCGTCGTAAAACTCCTGGTCGAGAGATTAAAGCAAGAATCGAACGAAAGTCGATTCGACTCGAGACTCGCGTTTTGTTCGTCGACGATCGGATCACGCGATACGCCGCCTCGGTGAAATAATATTAATAATAATGATAATAATACTCGAGAAACCGACGCGGCGAGGCGCGACCGATCGTCCCGTGTACAGCTTAACACGATTAGCTAATTGAAAGTCGTTCGATAATTAGGAGATAGGTACCTCTAGGAACGCATGCACGCGCGCACGCACTCTCAAGCAGTCTTTAAAAGTTATTTAATTTTTGAAACGAGCAAGTCGCACGGTTTCGACAGTTTCCGGCTCTAATCGGTGCATCCACGGACACGTGGTACGTCGCTCGCATATATAAATCCGCCTACGACGTTCCCGTTTCGCGGGTCGCAAACCGGAAACGAAGGAACGTCCGACACCTTGGCTGATATGTGTGTTTCCATCGGTTCGACCATGGGTCGGAAACGATTCTCGTTCGTGTTTCTCTCGTCACTCTGTCGCACACTTTATACGAAAAAAGTACGTTTCTATAAGTCTGTTGTGTTCGCATCGTTCGTCACGCGCGAATCACTGGTAAAAATCACGACGAAGAGTCTCTGTCCGTTTGCTCGTATGCCCGTGTTCGTTCCTTTCTTCTCGTTCGATCGATCGTCACTCGTTTTGGCTGGCTAAGCGATCTGCTCCTCTTCTAGCGTCGTCCAGCCTCTTCTAGGTCGCGCTCGTAAAGAGAACCGAGTTCTTGTAGTAACCCGTTCGGGATTCTGAAACAGAAGCGGGTCAAGAGTGCGGTGTTGTCCGTGGTCTTCATGGATTTTACGTAGTCTGGTCGGTAACGCACGAGTAAATCGCTCGGTGTGTTTCTTTATTTTCTTTCTGCTCGTTGCTCGATCGACATCGAAATTAAAAACGCGAACTGGACGGCTAGTCGCGGCGACGGTGATTCGAGAAGAAGAATAAGAACGAGCTTGAGAAGAAGAAGAAGAAGAAGAAGAAGAAGAAGAAGAAGAAGAAGAAGATGAAGAAGAGAGAAGACTAAGCGAATGATTCGATGATCGTTCGCTTGGAAGCGGCGCCGCTCACTAATTATCCTTGCCTCTCGAGACGTAGATGAACGCGAAAGGGACGAGAGCTAGCGAAGACATTGGGGATGGAGAAAGAGAGAGCGAGGATGGGCTCGTATCGGGCGCGTTCGTAAATACGAGAGACCGGTCGACTCATCGGCCCTTAGGGGCCCTTTGTGATCGAGCCGCCACTCGCCACTTTTTATCGAACTGTCGCTTATGATTGAAAATCACTACGCGTTTTTAATAGTCCACCGGATTCGATTTACTCCGTTTCTTCGGCCACGCTTCTCCGCTCCCATCCTCTTCCCTGCATCCTTCCACCTCCGTTTTCTAGAGCAAAGAACCATTCTAATTTAGCGCGTTCCCCTAAAACCGTGTCAAAAGGGGATCCAAGGGCTTTTTCATGGGACGCGAACTTCGCGAAACGACGCGACCATTCCGACAAAGGCCAGAAAAGAAATAACGTAGGCCGATTTTACGAAGCCGCGGCCAATTAAGGGGACCACTCTCGTTAAGCGGTTGCCAGGCACGGGGAGGATCCTGGGCGCGGGAGAAAAACGATTATTTACGTGCAACGTCACGACGGGGCCTGTGGAGAACATTGAAATCACGTGCCACGCGGGTGTACAAGCTTTTTGCCGGGGCCACGAAACTTTCGACGAGTTTCCGCGGCCAAGTTTCTCGAGCCATGCTGGCGTGTGCCCGTGTGCCCGTGTGCCCGTGTGCCCGTGTGCCGGTGCAAGAAACACCCCACCGAACGCGACCACCTTCGCGAGACTTTCTAATTAAAGATTCCGAAGAAGTTTCTTTCTTGTCGGGCAAGAAATATCCTGCACGCGGATCGATCCGATCCTCGATCTCGATTCCCTTTCCTTTTCTCCAGGCTTTTACAAAATTTTCGCTACCGTGCTTTTCATACTAGACGCGTTCGACGAATCGCTGAACCCACCTTGAAGAGGAGACTTGACTTGGTCCCTCTCGGCCGCTTGATGCTGCCGCGATTTTCTCTCCAGCTCGAGTTCTTGCACCAGCGACTCTGCGACAAGAAAACGGAAAGAACATTCATTGGTTGGCGATAAGCGAAGTATAGCATCTATAGAATAACGTCTTAGCGTTTATTTCGACCAGGCGTGAAACCAAAGGCGCGAACGATGAAACGGAGCGGTAATTAGTGGAAACTGCGATACAGAAGGGACGAGACAGGGATAACGGACGAAGGCAGGCGTGAAAGGGCCGCAGGTTTGCTCACTGAATTCCGCAAGGATTAGGGTGAAAACTGGAAAATGTCCCTTTAATGATATCGCGCCGAATTAACCGTGGGCGAGCCTTCTCGTTTCGGTCTACTTCGTTAAGCCCACGAAACTACGTCCCTTCGAACGGGTTCACGACCTCCGCTCTCTTTCCTTCTTCCTTGCGTGGAAAAATTCCCCCTGGAGGATTTTATTTTCCCGGCTGTCTAAGGCTCGAGAAAACCCCCGTGATAATATCAGCTGTGTGTTATTAACACGTTCGCTAGCAGCGCTCATTTAGAAAGTAGTTTGCCAGAGACCACGCACAAGCACCGTGTAATTATAGATTGCCTCTGTGTTTTTAATAAAATACAAACTAAAATGATATAACTTGTAATTATGCAGCTGGTTCATATGTAACAATAATATTTCACGTCATGCCAGATTATGAAACGATTTTCATCTCCGTTCCGAAGGTGTATAAATTGAAAATTCACGACTATCATAGGCTCGTGACAGCGGTGTTTCCATCAGATATCAAAGAGTAGCAAACGCGTTAAAAGTCACGGTGGTTGATTATTTACCGAATCACGAATGACCCTAATAAACTGGAAAAAAGGAAACGAAACGAAACGAAACGAAACGAAACGAAAAGAAAAGGTACTAGCCCCGAGGCTAGAGAGGCTAGGATCGAAAGGATTAATCGCGTGTATCGCGTGCGAGGCGAGGCGACGCTGCGAAGAGAGGGGATGCTCGACGCGAATATAATCGGTAAGCGTGAAATGGCGCCTCCTTGGGCAACGAGCAATGGTAAAATCCAATTGCGAGGCCATTAAATCCCAGTTAACTGGCGCACGGCCGAACGAGAGAAGAGGAAACCCGGTCGTCGTCGGCTCGCGCGGGACCAGAGACGTCGGGGCCGAGATTCCATTATGCTTTGAGCAACAATAGCTGAGGGCTGTTTCGTGCTACGTGGGTGTGAATTCGTGCGTTCGTCAGGGCTGTTATATTCCACGGGACTCTGGGCCAACTCCGAGTCAGAGCCGACGAACGGTGTTTGCGTTTCGCTCAGCCAAATTACCTCTGGCGCCCTTATCCGCGCGCGGGGTGTTTCGTCCCTTTGATATCCAAATGACAATTTAACTGCTCAAGATACGCCGCTCCGCTCCGCTCGATTCCAGATTTAGAGAGGGTCGCTTCAACGTTCGATCAAATTTTTCTGCCTCGAAGAGAGAGAGCGAGAGAAAAAATAAAAATAAAAGGAAGATGATGATGGTTTGGTAAATGCAGCGGAGAAACGCCGCTTCGAAAGAGGCACGTACGTCCGTGGATGGACCGACTAATAGTTTTGCTACCGTATTACACACCCTGACAAATTGCGCGAACAATGAAAACAATTTCAGACGGTGTCGGACGAGCGTACGGCCGTCTTCTCGGGCCTAAACGGGGCCGGTATTGTGCTCGCTCCTCGTCCCGGGGCCCGATTTTTTCGGCTGTTGACTTCGGGCGGAGGCCCCGAGACTCGACTCGTTCGTTCGTTCGTTGAAAGGAGAGCCTCGAACTGTATCCGGTATGACTGTGCGTTTATCCGCACGTAATTAACTGGCGCACAATGCATCGCGAGAAGGCCAACTCGCTTCACGGGAGGAGACGAAGAAAAGGAACGGAGAAGCTGGAATAGCTGGAAGAGGATAAGAAGAAAAGAAAAATAACAGGAAGGCTTCTCGAAAATCCTCGTATTGTGGTCGCGATCTGGAATCTCGTTGTTACACCGCCTCTTCGATCGATCCGAGATCGCTCTTTTTTGCCCGGCGAATACTTCGTTTTCGCAGACCGCGAGGAATACGTTTCGCTTTCTCCAAGAGCAACCGATGAAAAGTTCGCCGATCGGAGGCCAGGTGAAACGTGTGCTCGAAGAGCGTCAGAGGTTATTAGGCCCGCCGTGTAATAAGTAATTTCCGAGATGGCTAGGGTATCTCGTGACCTCGCCGAGCTGAAAAACAAACGTCGCACAGGGTTCGACGATCTTCTCGCGTCGATCGAGTCGAGGGTTAGCAAAGTCGTGGAGAGAAAAAGAGTGGATGTACATAAGTAGTGGAGGGGGATAGGAAGGAGCCGGAGGAACTGAAAGAACGACGGCGGGGGTTGATTTCGTGTAGCGCCGCGTTTTTAATGCTCTGATCTTTATGTAAAACAGAAGACGGACGGCGGGCGAGGGTCTCGGAAGGGGGTGGTGAAGGGCGCGAGGGAGAAGAAGGCGAGGATAGGCGCTCGAGCAGCAAGCCGACCGTGAAATTGTATGAATCAAGGAGGTGCATGGAGGAGAGAGAAACGCGGAGACACAAAAAGCGGCGATACGAGGTGAACAAAAAGCGCAGATGCGAGGACGAAGAGGATGAACCAATGTTCCTCGGCGTTGCTCGCTTCGATCTCCAATGGAAACGCTTTTCCCAAAGCGACAAATCTTCCTAGCTGCTACGCGACTGAAAACGAATTTAATTTGCCCGCGATTCCCGCCCCACTCGTCGCATACTGTTGCCCTCCGGGCGATATAGAATCGCAAGTCGAGCGTCGCTCGTTATATTACGGTCGACGACAAAGCTGTTCGCCTTTTACGTATTACACGGTCGAGAAACGCTGAAGATCATTCGAGCGGCAGCCGAGCAAACGGACTGTCTCTTCTTCTAGCTGAGAGAAAGAAATGCCATCGCGTAAGAAACTATCCACGGGAAAAGATACAAGGGCGGTATACTCTGGGTGAGAAATAAACAAGAAAGAAGGATGGAGCGGAATAAGAGAAGACGGGAGGGGACGAAGAGACGTTATGGTTGCTGCGAAATTATTGCATATAGTCTGAATATTAAAGCGTGGCGGAGTGCTCGGATGGTAGATGCTGGATGATGGACGCGAAGGAATTGTCGTTTGCGCTTGTGCGCACGATCGTGTACAGCGTACACGGAGGTAGAGGAGACAGGGACAAAGTAAGAGAGCGAGAGAGGGTGACGGAAGGGGATGGCGAGAGGCAAAGATTTAAGGGAAACGAAGGGAACGCGAGCAAAGGAAAGGAAAGGGAGAAGGAGAACAGGTAACGCCACCGAGAACCACGGTGGCCGCCGGGGAAATTACGGCTCCTTCCTTACTTGCCAGAGATGTGCATAAACTCTGCATTACGTTCAGTGGCGCTCATACCTGGAATCGGCTACCGAGAGCGTAGATTATCTGCTCGATGCCTGCGGACAGGCGAAAGTCCTCTCACCTATTAAACGCCACCGCGATTCGCTTCTCCTTCTTCCTTGGGAAGCAACGTATCGTTTCGGCTTCTTACCATTAATTCTTTGACATCTCCCAATGATACCACTCGTATCGAGTGTAACTTCCAAGCGCCTTATAGCTACTTTTCTCTGTTCCCAGGTATTCCATGGATCGTCGTGCCTTTCTGGCAATTTCTCTGGCAAAGCTGAACCTCGTCCCAAGGCGAATGAGAGGCGCTGTTCGTATAGAATGCATGACACGAAGACACGACGGCCCCGAAGTCCCCCCAGTGGGGTAAGTACCTAACCCACCTCAGACGACGACGTTACGTCGACTTATATACTCCTCCTTGTTTCTCGCTCGCCGTTTCCAGCCCCTTCCCCCGCTACCCCATCTAAATCTCCGTTGTTTATTGCAAATGGATTCCGCATCATAATGCCCGGGTGGCTGCGGGACCCTATTCAAATACCTCGTGTTTCCTCGTCAGAACCGACTGCCTCCCTCCCTCCGCAGTTTGCCTACCCTCACCGTGTACGGGGTTGTTATTGCCCCCGGCGTGATTGTTCTCTCTCTCTCTCTCTCTTTATCGAGATCTTTCGAATAATTTACTTTGCACGATACCAACGCGACCTGCACCTCTTTGCCCTCCGTCTCTGGCGAGTGCTCGCACGCCCCGAAGCTTTCCTCTTTTTTGTTTGGGTAATCGAGGATCGAAGTCAGTCGGACGGAAGATCAGAAAAATTGAGTGGATCCTAATACGGGAACGCGATTATCCGAATTAGCGGCTTGCCACGGGTCCTCGCCCTCTTTTCATCGCGGTCCGTCTGCTCCCTCGTCCTGGATGGAAGAAGGGTGCCCGCGAGGGCTCGTCGGTTTTCTTAAATTTCACCCGATACCCATTGTTATATACCCTGCTACCTCGTTTTCCATCCCCGTCTCGTTCTTTCGACACGGTTAACTTTTCCTTTACCGGAGTGACGGTAGTTTAATCAGCGTGCAGCAAACTGACCTTGATAGTTCTGCCAGAAGGCGGACGCTTGGCTACCGATCAGGTCCAAGCCGTAACCCCATGCAGGTTTCTCAGGCGTGGAAGGTTGCTGCGAAGGACGCGGCACTTGGGCCTCTCTGTATTGTTGTGCCTGTTGTTGTTGCTGAAGGGACGATTGTTGTTGGGACGACTGTTGCTGCGATGGTTGCTGTTGCGACTGCGAGTGCACCGGACTGGCTTCCGGTGGCTCTGAACTCGTACGCGCCTCCACCGTTACATTTTCTATATTGGAAGAGAAAAAGAAATGGCGTTAAATCGATCGATTCGCGATGGTTGGTTGTTCGTTCCGGCGCGCCGCGAGCAGGTGACGACCCCTCGTGGAACAGATTCGCGTGCTCCGTTTCATTTGAAATTAGTATCGCTAGTCTCTCTCTGCTTCTGACAGGGTTAATCAGCGGGAACGGAGCAACGACGATGTTGCGACTCGAGCGGGAATCTACGGGGCTCTCGCGTTCTCTGTACATGTATATCGGAATAAGAGATTTCACTTAAAGGGTTTCCGAGCGGAGGCTCGAGTTTTGCTAGTGACAGGAAGGAGGGGTGCGCCGTTAGCCTTCTCGCCACCCCTGAATCGTGGCGTTTATCGTTAAACGAGAGCCAGCAGGACGATCGCGTCGCGTCGGGGCAAGGAAGGAAGAAGGGGTAAGGATCTTCCCGGGGCGGCGGCAGGGGATAAGTAAGGAATCGTATTCTGCCGGGTGTCAGGCTGTTTGTTCTGCCTCGGCGAATTAATTAATTTATTCCAAGAGATCACCGCTAGCCCCGGGGCTCTCGGTGCAGAGATCCCGCGACGAGGAAACGAACTCGACGCAAACTCTCGTCGTCTCTCCATCTCGACTTTGGATAATCTCTGCAGAGCAAGCAGCCGATGTTTTTTTACACTTTTTCCCTTCAACTTTGAACTCGTGCTTACCGGTAATCGCTCTGACTTGCTCGGAGGAAGCCCCCGTTGCCTTCAGCGCCTCCTCAAGTTGCGTGCGCCTCTTAATCTCCAGGTCCAACTGTTCCTGCAAGCGTTTCCTTGCCCTTCGTTCCTTCTTTAATCGTTTCTGGTACATCACTGGAATCAGAAGAAGGAAAAGACAAAGTTATAATTTCTCGCTCGTTAGACGCGTGTCGCGCGTTCTTTCGGACACGCTTTCGACTGACAGCTGTCAAAACGATTTAACGGGACGTTTCGGGTCTCTGGTTCCCCAGGTGGTGGAACCCCGGTGCGGTCAAAGTCCAACGAAATTATCTTGGCGTATCATTGTACGACGGGGGGTTTCACGGCCAGCACAGGGGGCCTCGGACCTCGAACGCTTCTCTAAGCGGGGGTCTGATCGTCTCGTCGGCTACCGTGCACGCCTGTCGACGATGCCTACCGATCAACATCGACGTCGATCGATCGTTCGATCGTTCGATCTGCCTATCGATCGATCTACCAATTGTGCGCCCGGTTAAACCGGTTTCCCTTCGACCATTTGCAAACGCGAACAATTTTTCTTCTTCTTACGTTTGTTTCGCAGCTGTCAAGCGATCGCGACCGTTGATCACTTTATTCGGCTGAAGATAACGTCAACGGTAACTATAACTAAAGTTCATCATTCTGTAAGCTCTTCTTTCGATAACGAAACGGAAGGAATCTCACAGGTGCGTATGTGCGAATTCTCGCGAAAGCGGACGCGCGCGTAAGGAGAATATTCGACATGGTCAGACGCGTCCCCGAAAGCCAGGCCCGATCGTTTGGATCTCGGGTCGGCACGTTTGAACCGTCTCTCCTCTACTCCCCCTCCCCCGCGTTTTAATTATTTTCCGTCATTGTGAACCCGACGCGTCCGGCCATTGTGTTTTGCCAGGGTAGCCCGTTCCCGCCACTTTTCACCCGATCTCTCGCGAACCTGGCCTTTGTTGTCGACGCCTTTATCGACCCGATCCACGTCGCGTTCGGATCGTCTTATAGGCTCACTTTCCACGGAACAGAAGCGAATCATGGTTGTCTTATGTTCCGAGTAGCCTGTGTTTAAGGTGGAAGTTGGTAGTTAACCTCCAATTAGTCTCGTCACTCGGGAAACGAGCCCGACCGGGCCCGTGCACAAACGCATCGTCATTTTCGACCTATTCTGTTCAGTAGCTACATCTACAAACTTTCAAAGATCTATCAGCCGTCGGTTTTCACTTTACTTCTCCTCCTTCGTACAAGAATGTTACAGTGATCTCGAGTCGATTCTGAGAATTGAAGGCAAGTTGAACGATTGACCGGTATCGTACTCGCGATCGGCAGGTGGTCACCGGTTGAGCATCACTGATACCTGATTGATTCCCGGCAGACAAGGCGCAGACAACCCCTTTGCCCCCTCTACGTCGTCACGGTGCCGGTTTCCCTTCCCCCGCGACTGCACCATTGTCTTTCACCTTGCTGCTCTTGTTCTTACCGACTTTTCAGGAATGCGGTGTTCCACTCTCTCTGCCTGAATTGAAATATAAATAATCCTCGATCAAATTTTAGAATAATTTCTGATTTTGTTTCATCGGTTTGGTTGTAATTAAAATTTCTTTCGTTACGTTTCTGCGTTTCCAATGAGCGTACAGGTATCGTCCGACCGGTCGAATAGGTTTGCAACGACAGCAGGGTGAGGAGAAAACGCGAAGAGGGTGCCGAGTGCGGAGGAGGGCTTGCACGGGGGCGGGAGGAGAGGTAGGCGAGGAGAGGGAGGCGAAGCAAAGTACGGGTGGCGGGTGGCGGGTGGGATAAGGTTGGAAGGGGACAAGCAGACTTCTCTTGGGCGGTAGGAGCGGGCGGTGTGGCACGAGGGGGGCGCAGCATTATGATGCAAAGATGGCGCGGCTGCGGCACCCTAGAATTAGCTCGAGCACTCGCCATTGGCCGCTCGGCAAACCACTCCTTCGGTAACAACCGACTGCATACGTTGCATACTAAGGATACACGCGAGCCGGCAAAGAATTGCCTCGAACCGGCTCTCTTCCACTCCGATTTCCACCTACGATTCCGAACCGCGCGGCGCTCGAGTTTTTCTCCTCTCGCTCCCAACGCCCCGACGTTCGACCTTTTCTCCGCTTCTCGCGACCCACCGATACTAACGAACGCGTTTTTCCATCCGCTCGTAAGAAGTAGTTTCACCGATTCGTCGCAGACAATAATTCCTCGATCGCGAAGGCGTACGATCCTCTCGTGGATTTCGTTCCGCATCGGCTCGAACGTAACAGCCGTGTAACTGTTCGCCACAGTGTCGAGTCATCGATATACGATTTTTCCATCGGTGTTCTCGTTCGGGAACCGCAAGCGGCACGAAGGCCAGTCGCCGCTCTGAGTCCTCTATTCTTATCAGCCGACGAACGACGCGTACGTAGAGGAGAAAGAAAGCCGCGGTCGTGGTTATGAAATCAGAGCCGGGATTGGAGCACGGTCGTTGGAGCGGCCTGATGTATCGCGGATAGTCGAACCGATGAATAATCGAAGCCCGCGAACGGGGGAGTAGCTGTAGTTGCGTCCGTTCAGTGGGACAGGTAGGGGGTGGCGGTCGGATCTCGAAAGTTTATAATTTAAATTTCAAGTTGGAAGGAGATAAAAGGGAGCAAGATAGAGAGGAAGCGAGGGACTGTCTCCGTTCGGCCACGTCAAAATACATCAGCTACCGCTGTGCGTTCGCTTAGAAATCTTCCTGGCCGGTGTCCGCTGTCCGCGCGGACTACCCACGTCGAAGACTCTCGCGGACTCTGGACGCGTCCGCCTACGTTTCACGCTCGTTCGAGATCCCGTGGGCCGATATCGATCTGTTCGATGTCACGGCCCCGAGATTTCGTTCGGGGCAGGGGTTTCTAGAAATTAGCGGCCGCGTAAACAATCGGGGGAAACGCGACCGGGCAAATCCAATAGGGATACCCGCAGAAACTAATATACAAGGTCGGTCGTCTTACCCGGACCGCGTTTAATACACGCTGCCGGCACGGCGGAGAGAACAGGCCCTCCGGGAATAGCAATATGATTTACATTTTGAGGTTATATTGACCATTCCCGGCACCTGCAGCACTCCTGCTCCTTCCTAGGCCGCGGGCGATACGCCGCGCCGCGCCGTCGATGACCGGGATCCGCTTAGGAAAAATTAATAATAGCCTCCGCTCGAATCTCGACTTTCCTTCAGAGCCATCTCGACCACTTTTATGATTCTATCCTGTCAGAGTAGTAATCCGTGTTTTTCTATCAAACTCAGCATTTATTTTTAATATTTATCCATCTACCCTCTGTACTCCCCGAACAAGTCGATCGGTAAGAAGCGTCGAACAAGAAGGGGCAACGGACAACGGATGGTGGCAGAAATGCAAAGGGGTCGAGGGAGCATGTCCGCGCGCACTTAATGCGTAATTACGATTCATGAAGGCGGATGAACCGGCGCGGCAACGTCTGGACGAACGCGTAATCTTGGCCGAATACGTCCTCGAGGGCCGAGAAGCGAGCGAAACAGCCGTTAGCCGTCATTTAAAGGGGTTCTTACGCACCTACTCGAGACGCGGGAGTAGCCAGCTTCTCCGACGGACAGCATCTGTGCTCTACGGCTCTCGATATCCATACAAAGCCCCGTCTGGTTGAATAACATTACGCTCAGACCGCCTTGTACTGCACGATTATAGTCCCAACGAACGTCGATAGTAGTTAGACCGTGTATCCTGTGCGAATGCTAATTTCGAACGGCGAAAGGCGAAACGATGCTTGGGCTCACCCGTCCTTTCCTGGTAATCGACGAAACCGCGAACCGATGTCTTCCGGTTGCACCCTTCGTTTTCTTCTTTCTTCTTTTTCCCACACGCACGCACACAAGCACGCACGCACGCTTCTATCATCGAAATTGTTAGAAAACAAATATTCTAGTTTCGCTATTTATTTTTTCTCACCTCGTGGAGGATCGATCTTTCGACAGGACTTTGAAGTGATTCACAGCAAAGAGAGAATCGAAGCTTCTATCACCCTCCGTGGGTTGGTTCTCGTTCAAATATCAATTTTGCGGTGACAACTTTTCGCCACCCTCCCCTATTCCCGTATCCCGTGACCCATATGGAAATGGAGATCGGTCATCGGAATCCAGTTTGCGAGTGGGAAACATCCCCGAGAGGGTCAAATCGTCTCTCGCCGCTGCTCCCTTCGTCTAAAGTCAACCCCCCCTCGGATCGTATGGCCGCCCGCGTGTCACGGAGCGTCGTAAAGTCGAAAGCTTTTCGCTTTTACGTATTATTCTTTTATCCGATATCGGAATAGCCGGTATCCGGCGGCGAGATATTTTCGAGAGGGGTGAAAATCCTCTTTCGATTCTCTCCCTTTGAGACGGTGTTCCGCGAACGCTAAACTCGTGCGATCCGATCCAGCGAGCGTCTGCTTCGTTTCGCAGCTTGTTTCCATAGGACAAACTAATTTATCCTATTAACATCCGTTGTGTGTGTACGTTATCCGGGGAGAGGCGAGCACTCTTCTGTTTATTAGACAGACGCGTTTTAGATTCGCGATGAAGGAAAGAACTCGGCTAGTACACTAACGAAAATGAAACACGCCTGGCGAAACGTTCGATCGAGACGCGAAGGAGTACGGTTAGTTTTCCTCGAATCGCTCAGGTGTGGTCCAATCTCGACGAAAAGGGTGGCTCAGGGGTGAAATTTGCAACCGTCGCTTGAGTTACCCGTCTCGGTTCGACAATACGAAAATGTTTACCGTCCAACGGAGCAACGTGGGTCATTTGAAACCGAGCGATCTGGTTACTCGGTCCAGCGCGCGGAAACGTAATAGCCAGGGCCATTTTGCTCGACTTCTGGCATCCTGATGTTCGTCCCTGACGAATCGACGACGCGCGCCGAGGAAAAAAGGTCAAAGTCGATTTACTTTGGTGAATCTCGAGGAACGGAGGGAATGGATCTCGTTTGGTAGTTGGTAACACGTCTATTCCCGGATAATTGTTTTAAAGGTAGCAATCGCTGACGGGTTACGAGCGGCATATATTAATTTAGACCGATTTATATTGTATTATCGGGTAAGTATGATCGTCGATGGAACGGGATGATAGGGTTGAGCCGTGATAACGCATTTCGCGCGCACGTTCGTCGGTTAACGGGAGCCGATTGACCTCGGAGCTCGTTACGTTCCAAGGACTGGCAATTACGCGCGGAACGGCGCGTCGAAAAAAAAAGAAAAAAAAAAAGAAAAGCTAAAAGCCACCACTGGTAGGCGAAGAAGGCAGAAGTTTCTCGAGCCGAGAATAGGACGTATCGTTGGTACCTACCGGGGGGATCGGTATCAGCGAGACGTTTTCTTTATCGGTGGCGAACAGAGGCAGTTTTCGGCCACCCCGTGTCTATGGGACGCGTGTTTTATTGCCCGAAAACCGACAGATATCAGGATTATGTGTTCCATCGACGTCGACGCGCGTCGAGATCTCCGTCAGGGAAACGAACGGAAGAGAAAGAAAGACCGACAGACGTTCCCTTCCGCATCGCTTGAGATCGACGGGAATTCGCGAATCAGAAGAAACGATAATATAGAAAATGTTCGCCCATCTAATTTGGTAAAAGATGCTCTAGACTGCGTCAACAGAACAAAGTTTTCGGTTCCATTGGGCGGCTGAATTTTAGCGGCCATCTCGCGAACATGGTGTTGCTGGTTAGAAAATAAGCAATAGAGAAAGAAGGGCGGGGAAACGAAACAGAGGGGTGGCTAGTCGAATCGAAGGAATCGCGTTATAATATAATGGCAGCGAATGCCGATGGCAAAGGCGGTGGTGGTGATGCGGAGTCCGAAAAACGTTAGCTAGATGGTTATCGTGGTAATCGCGGTCCGAACCGATGAAACAAGACGAGAGAGAACCTTCTAATGCCGGGTTATTTTTGTAAATGGCCCGCTCGAACGGGGCCAGTTCGAAACGGCAACGCTTCATCACCTGTGTGCACTCTTGATCGACCCGCTCTCGGGGTGAAACTATTTTCACCTTTTTCGCGCATAGACGATCGAACCGAACGGGTAATTTTGAGTCTCCTCCCCTCGTATGCGCCACCCCTGTTCCGCCATCGGGCTCTTTTCTTCCAAAATCTTCCTACTAAAACGCGATGCGTTGTGTTTTCGAGATTGTTTCGTCGAATATAAAATACAAATTCTGGCGTCGCAACGTTTACTCGACTAAAAGCCTAGCATTGTTCCGCTTTTTCTTCCGGCAGCCCGTGGCGTTACTCCACAGGGGGTGCTGTTTTTTCTCCGCTACCCTCCTCGAGCGTCGATTACGCGATCCGCGTGCAACGATCGTTCGACAACCTTCCATCTTTTCCCCAAAATATCCAAAATATTGAGAGAGAGAGAAACGACGAAAGAGGGGTGGCCTGTTTTAGCTTATCGCGTTTAATGCCTACCCTCGCTCGCGACGACGAGCAGGAAGCATCCCCGGGGAGACATACGGCAGCTTAATGGTGATTTTTTGTCGCTGTACAGCCGTTTTCACATCGTGTCCGTCGGTCAGACGCGTCAGCTTCTAGATACAGCAACATCACCTTTTTTCTTCTCCATCTCGAATCAATAAAGATGATTCGGGACGATTACGAAGGCAAGACAAGAAGACCCTTACGTGTAGTTACAATAGAAATTCCAGTTCGACGTTTAAGTACAATTGAAATTTTCACTCGGGAAGCTTTCGCGAGTTTCAACAGCGAACTACCCCCTGCTCGAGGTAGGAGCATGCCCCGTGTACGAATTAAATTCTTAAAGTTCCCTCTCATACATGTCGGCGAGTCGCATTCCGCGAGACCCCGAGACATCTAGAATCGAGTTACCTCTAGGCCTTCTTCTCCTCTCTCGAGGGAACCGATATTAATTCCCATAAATTTCCTTTCAACCGGTACGGATACCCCGTACCCACCCTCCACTTTTCCTACCGATCTTTCTCTCTCTCTTCCCTTCAAAGGCAAGAGACTGTTTGCGTTTTAATCCGAGTATGCAAAGAACGTTATTCTTCTTGACAAAACAGCGAGCAGTGCTGGGGAGACGCGCGACGGCAACGGGGTTACGAGATCTTGCAATATTTAATAGCTCGATGAAAGCTGGCGAAATTCGTCGCCAGTCTTTCCGTGCGTTCCGCGGCAACGATGCTACGCATCGTTTTCGCTCAGTTTTTCAAGCAACAACCAACTCCTTAGCGTACCGAAGCGGTCGCTTTTGCTCGTAAAGTGGCCGTCTTAAACCAGCTAGAGAGACTCGCTGAAAGAGCGAAGAAAATTATGGTAATAGTTGGATTACGAATGCATGGAACCGGAGTAAGTAGGATAATGTCTTGCTGTCTGAACGGTAACTGAAGGAAAAATTCCACTTTAATTCGTCCGTTGCGTTAGGATTTATACGCAAATTATACGCTCTTTATAGATTGAACACTGTTATATCGTAACTGTGTTTCTAGAAATATACGCGCGAGGTGCGCCAGCTTTTTCGTTGTTAACACGTTGATTACCACAGCGAAAATGAACACGTGTGCTAAGACGTATTGGAATTTAACGCGTTGATCGACGTGTCCGGTCATCGGTGATTGAAGCCTCAAATATGAATACCATTACTGTTACGCTAATTACCCAAAGTAGAAAATTGAAAGCTTGAATTTTAATTATATCGTGTCAAATTACGCGCGGCTGTGTTGAGAATACAAATAACTAATTTTCAAATTTAGCTCTTCGGTTCATTATTGAAAATTGACGTTCTCTTTTATTGTTCGATTAGCAGCGATTCACACGTCAGCGAACGTGTTAAATAAGATAGTTTTCTTTGAGATCGGTGTTTCCTCGTTGTAACCGCGACGACGGAACCGCGACGACGGAACCGCGACGAGGAAGGTCCGTTTCCATTGTTGGAACGTGATAGAAAGCGGAGCAAGGATAACGGTAGAGGAAAACGAGACGGTCCATAGGAGAAGTTGTTCTTTCAGTGGAGGTCGGCGGCGAGGATGTAAAGGGAATGTTTGCGGCGTTGGTCGCGGAATGGAAAAAGAGAAAAGCGGGAACAGATTGAGTGGCTGGCTAGGGCAAGGAACGACAGAAGTACCGGAAGGGTGGATGCGTTTCAATCGCAGACCGCGGTCGCGGTTGCTTTTCTTTTTGCTTCTTTTACCGTTTCAGTTTCTGAAGTGGCTCTTCCCTAGGCCGCAAAACCCGCTCCGTGTTTATACAATGTAATGGCTTGTGCCAGCATTGTAACGTTGGTCGGCTCGCTTCGCGATTCCCTTTCGGTATTCGTTTGCCACTTTATCACGCCCCTAGATTGCCGCATTAAACATCCAGCAAAGGGAATTTCAACCCTCTATCCAGTCGTCGTCGCAGCTCGTCAACCCTCTCGCAGCTCGCGTCCATCGCGTTTCCACGAAGATTAGCAACAACGATTCGCGACTCTTTCGAGCGAGAAACAAAACTCGATACCTCGACGAAAAGGAAAAAAACCGATCCTACTACACACCCCTGTCTCGTTCTCTGTTCGTTGCTCGACATTCTTCGTCCTGGTGATCGTCTTTGTCGATCGATGACGCGTTCAGTAATTCAAGAGGGCAAAAGGGAAAAGGGACGAAGTGGAAGAGTCTATGGAATTATGGCAGGTGGAAGACGGCCGACCTCCCTGGGCGGCGATCGTCGTCTCCAATCTACCAGCAGATATACGGTGTCGCGTTACACGCGTGGCTAACGCTATCGACCTGAACAGGGAAAGAGAAAGAGAGAGGATCCGCTCGCGTACGCTTTACCCTCTCGGTATAGTGGTGCCGGAACGGAACGGAATGGAACGGTCGTAGCCGCGTTCCATCGTACCGGGATATAGGATTGCCACACGGGCACATTGTTTACGCGACTCGGTTTCCCTTCAACGACAAAACACCTCCGCAAGAATCTTTCCATCTTCCCTCGATTGAAAGGTGGAAACGTTAACGAAGCCAGGTAACGCTCCACCGGATATGACTAGAAACGATTATGCGCGGATCAAGGGATGCGATGGTGGACGCGATGGGAACGATCGACGATGAATAAGTCCGGCGCATTTCTCGAAGGATATCGAGAACAGGGGCTTCTTACGACGCGCACATCGGGGCTTCCTTTCGCAAAGAATTCCCTGAAATTTTTTTCGGAAACTTGACCGTCAGCCACCCCCTTCCCATCTTCGTCAAATTGCCGCATCCGGACCGATATCGCCTACTATCCATATTCGATCGCGTGCAAAAAATAAAACAGCTACGGTAGATTTATTACTATAACACGGTGATTTCATAAACAACCCCGTTGAAAGTTGAGGCCAGGGTGAAACGGTGGAAGAAGAAGAACGGAGACGCGGTAATTGCAGGAAAGCCAGTCACCGAATTTCAATCACGTCGGTTCCTCCCTCGTCGTAGGAAAATCATCCAGGCATTATGTATTTGCTCTCGAGTATAACCGGTTCGGTGGGTTCACCCTCGCGAAGTCGCTGGCCTCTCTACGTCCTCCCCCGCCCCTCTCTCTGTCTTTGAAATTCGCGCGACCTGTCGCCCCCGTCGCGGTTATTAATATTTGCCGACAATTAACGAACCGGCGACCCCTTTAATTCCACCTCTTCATGACTAAGACACGTTCGCCAGATCGATCCGGCAAACCTTGTTTCAACCTTGTGTTTGCCACACGACCTGATGTTTTGTCAAACTTTTAGTCATTTCCTGTTTAATCTATCGAATCGGTTTTCTTCCGAGAACGACTTTGTTAGTTTACCGAGAACATCTGTTTAGTGTCTCAACTGAACAGTCGTCGAGTTTGACCTAATTTGGCTGTGCTTTTTCTTTAACTCTGGAACATCCGGCGTTCGATGTATATATCTACTTTGAAATCGAAAATAAATGAACGAAGAATGGAAAATAATGGAAATATCGGATATTTCGAAAAGTATCGAAAGGAAGAAAGGTGTGGCCATTACTCTATTACTCTCGCCACTCGAGGGGGTTCGTCGATTCCTTTTCGTCCAACGATCAACCCCACTCGTGCCACGTATCAATCCCGAAAATACCTGCAGGAAACGTGGCACGGGGGAGAAGGTACAGGGCGGATCCCCGTAAACCGATCGCTTTATTCCTTTGTGTATGTCTCCATTAGCTCGCAAACCCTTCGAAGAAGCAGACAGCTGCTGTTCTAAATCCTCGTTAAACTGACTGGCTGTCATATCTATTTCCGTGGTACATATTTCCGTCGTATCCATTGATTTACAATTTGATATTTCTGGTTACTCGAGCAATAGGCAATTATTTGGTAGATCTAAGGAAAGTTTCGAAACTATTTTTCGCGGGAGAGTATCCAAGGATATAACCAAGGAGCAAGTTTGTATTTGTAAGGCATCCTTCGGTCGGCCAGATCGTCTTCCTCTTGTCCGGTTTCCGGCGCTCCTTTGGTTGAACACAGATGCCAGTCGATAGAAACTAGATCCGTAGCTCGAAGTCGAAGCTGACCGTCGCGTTGGAACAAGCGGGTGCTACTTTGGGCCGGGGGTTGGAAAACCCATCAACGCCCAGAGAGGCAGCCAAGGGAGAGAGATAGTTTACCCGCGCTCTACTTTCACCCTTCCATCCAGTGGACCGTCCAGAGAACCCCTTTTCGTACAAAGCTCTCCGGATCCCAGAGCGCGCAAGAGCCCCGGAAGAGACTCGCCGAGGGAGAGGGTGGCAGAGTAAGCGCTCCGCTTACTAAGTACGTTTTGCATCTAAGACGCTCTCTGAGTTTAATTACGGGGCTTTGCGGTGTCGGCGACACAGACGCGCCGAGACAACGAATGTCCACGGTCATTCTCGTCCACCAATCGTCCGTATCATCATTATTTTTGCCGAAATGAAAGACATAGTTCGAATTTAGAGCAGCCGGTAATTCCGAAGCATTGCATAAAACAACAATATCTGAAACATTCATCGCGTCAATTACGATTTCACCCTTTCGTTCTCTATGCAGTGCGCGAACAAACAATATGAATATAGAAGCGCGATTAATCATCGTTTGATTAGCCCATGAATTCCATCGAAATGCGACAATTCGACATCATCGGATGCCCACTGGACGTTCATAAATGAATGCAGATTGGATAACAGATAATATTCCGTAAATTCCATCATCTCGGCAATGAAATTCTAAATGCAGGAGGTTCGGAGGAAAAGCGGGTATCCGCGGAACGGTGAAAACGAGGATCGAAGTAGTCGTGTGCGGGCCGGCTAGGAGCGAGAGCATAAAAGCCCCGTAGAATGACGTTTTACAAAGGGTCTATCAAGCGTGGAGCAACGTTGATGGGCAACAGATAAGCGGAGGGCCGCGGCCGGTGCAATTTCGCTCGGCGTGCACCGGCCCAGTCAGCGTCGTCCGCGTTACGATTTTTACGACGCTCCCTTTACAACCGACAAAATGTAATTTTCTGCGATATGTGTACGGACAGTGCGCGGGGCGGAGGGGAAAACGCGCGAGACGAGAGCTAGGAAGAAGGGTAAAGAAATAGCGCGATGGTGGTCGAAAGATTTCGCAGGAGACGCGTGGTGCTGCTTGCGATACGGTGTATATCCCTCTCGGAAAGGAATCGAAGGTTATTATAACGAAGCTCGATCGTATCGTTCGATTTACCGTCGCTATAAAATTTGAGGAATTTTCAAATAGCTTTTCAAATACGACGTTTATACGCGCGAGGCGTTCTTCTCGTTGGAAATAACTTTGAACGGCTACGCGGGACGTCGTCGTATCCGCGACGATCGAATTATTGCGAAGGATCCGCGACTCGGTGTCGATCGTAAATTTCACCGGACAATAAAGAACCACGCCGGATGGGAATTCTTCGTTAAAAGGGAGACCGCCGAAAAAAATAGCCAGAACGGGGAGGGCTTGTTCAGGATGCCGCGAGACCCTGAAAATCTTCGAAAGACCATCTCCGCGAGTAATTTTTTCCCTCGACCACGAGGATGACGTTGCCGTTATGCCGAAAAAGTCTCGACTCGTTTGCGGGCGAATTGATTTTCGAAATTTATCGTGGCGAGCTTCCGTTCGTTCGCGGCTTCTTCGCAATCGGCGCGTAAAGAAGCCGAGTTTACGACACGGTTGCACCCGAAAGCATCTTCGACCGGTTAATTGGAAGGCCAGGCTAATCGCGCCGCGGACCACGAAAGAGTTCTTTGTTCTTTGTTCCAGGCAAACGCCTTCTCTTCTCTCCTCTCCTCTTCGTCAACCTTTCCTCTTTTATACTCTCGCGCTCTTTACAGGGTAACTTCCGGTAGAAAAGAGTCGCTCGCTCCCTTGGCTCGTCCTCGTTTGCGGCCCATTGCCTTTTCTACGCGAAACCGACCGGTACCAATTATCGTGGCGAAATGGTGGCCGCTCCTAGATAAAACGGAGAGATTTCGAGGAAAATCTGATGGTGAATTGTCGCGAAAGCGGTGGTGTAGCATGATTTCAGGGCCGAACAGCGGCAACGCAATGCGGCAGTCGCAGCTGAGCCGAGATAATTAGGTTTGAGTGCACTCTGGTCGCCGCAGTCGGTAACTCAGTTATCAGTGGACACCCCGCGTACAATGGCTATCACAACGGCATCAAACATAACGCATCAATTAACGTGAACAATAACCGAGCCGCGGCAGGGGCGACGGGAAGGGTAGCTGGCGCGGAGTGCGAACGTTCAGGACCCTTCCTGCACCTACGCAACGACTATACTCTCTGGAAAACGATGGCCGCCGTTGGTGTTGCCGTTGCTGTTGCTGCTGTTGTTGCTGTTCCATATATGTACGTGTACCGTTGCGTTGTTGCGTTCGCGCTCGACGGAGTCGAAAGAGTTGCCTGTCTATTCAGATGCAGTTTCCGCGTTCGACCGGTTCAATTTGACAGTTCATTATTATTCCGATACTTGCGATCGGCTCTATTTCTCTTGGAGAATAAATTCTTTTTTCGAAATTGAACGGAGATCAACGCTCGTAGGCGTCGTTGGCTCGCGTTCACCGATACGATACGGATGGAGGGAGGTTGGTAACGAATTCGTCGAAGCGGCGAAAAAGCAATATCCAGAAGGGCCGTTGTGCGCGTGAATCCGCTCGCGTATGCGTGCCGGTACGCCTCCATACATTCATGCATATCCATAAGTGCGTGGTATCGGTTGAGAAAGAGAGAGAGAGCAAGTTCGTATGCATCGTGCACGATCAGGGGCCCTCTGGCGTATTCAAAGCGCGCACCGTCGCTCCATCTCGAGGAATGCGGCAATCGATTATCACGGTCCTGCATATCGATACTACCGTCGGACAGAGGGCCGGCGAGCGCAGAGAAGCGAACCGCGGGGACCCGAACCGGTGAGAGACGGAAGAGACCGGATAGAGTAGAGAGACAGAGGCTGCGAGCGCCAGGAGGGTGCAAGGGTGTCCGCTTAGCGCCGCTCTCCGCTACACCCTGCCCGTACGCACACGCGGCCGACTAATGACATCGGCTCCTCTATAATACTCGTGCCTCGAATATCATCGGCCCGATATTGCCACCGCGAGAGATTAATGTTTCGTCCTCGACCATCCCCCGCCCTCTCGGCCAGCCTCCTCTCTTGCTTTAACGACCTTTCGTTGCGCCATCCTCTTCGTTCGCGTATTCGTTGCGTGTTCCTCGATCGTCGTTAACACCTTTCTCTCTCGTTCTCTGTGAAATTTAACACGTTACATCGCCAGATAAGAATCCGAAACCCCGTGTTAGGATGATACGAAGAAGCGGGCCGAAAATCAATCGAGAATAATTCAGCCTAGTACTTTTCAAAGTGCCCCGAAGGGAAAAAGTTAGCCGCGCGTCGCGTCTGTCGTCGAGCCGATAAACGTCACCGATAGTCCCGCCACTCTGAAAACTCGGAGACGACGCGACGGAGTTTCGGGAACGGCGAGTAGCAGTTCGTCCGCGACGAGAACGCCAGGAACGATAATGGCGGCTATTAACGAGCCGTAGCGGGCGCGAAGGCACCTGAGCCCAAAATATCACCGCGATTAATGCAATTACAGCTTACAAGTCCCTTCGGCTCTAAGACCTCCTCTATTACTAATTCACCGAGCACGCGGATGTGTTTCGATCCCTTTTCAACCCTCTCTCGTCTCTCGACGCCCCGATCGACTTCTCTCATCTTCGATCGTCACAACCGAGGTTTCTCGGTCCTTCGGAGCGGTAGTAGCCGGGCCGAGGGCATTCGCGAGGGTGGATGAAGAGGCAGGTTCGAACGGATTACGGCGTTTTCCCGAGCCCTCGACATCGGTACCGGTGTTTGGCGGTTGCGGTTAACGTAATTACGCCGAAGGACCTCGCGAGAAACCGCGAACGTCTTAGCCTCCAGCTTCGTCCCCGTTTTCCCCACGATTTTCATCCCCTCGTCGTTCCCTAGATCCCGAGTCTAGAACGTCTGCTAATCGTTGGATTCCATACCGAAGACTCCTTGCCGTCGTCTTGGATCAACCTGCTGCTAGATTCTCGGGATTAGACCCTTCATCCCTGAGACTGTTGTTCGTGGCCGGGAGGGCGCGTTCATCGAAAATGACGTCGGGTATCTCGCAACGAGAAAATACAGGGCGTTGAACGCTCATCGAATGACTGCGTTGTTAACGCACAGATCGAGCAATTATCGGGGGACGATCGCAACCGATCGTCATCGTCATCGATGCCCGGACAGGCATCGGCGGTACCGTCCGGTACGAGGCCATCACGCTTTATTAGCGCGACGATCGGGACAATCGGTCCAATGATTACAGCCGAAACATAATCGTTAACGCGTACGACCCATTAATGACTATGGACCATTCTCGATGCCAAATTGGTGGCGGCGAATAGGCTCCGGACAGGAGAGTTCGCGCTCGCTTGCACAACCGTGTAACCGCGTGTTACCGCTTGACGCGACCGATGACGAACGTATTTGCGCGGCCCGTTAATCCCCGTTACGACAAATCAAAACGTAAACGCGAACATCCCTCGCGTTAGCCTCTACCGACAAATCACCCCTTGCCGTTCAATTTCTCCTCACCCTCTCGTTCGCTTTCCACGCGGAAACTTTTGCCCGTGTCTTGCCGGGAGCTGCGAACGCATATTCTGTTTCTCCGTTGCGAAATCGGCTACGTTCTTCCATAATTTATGAGATTCTCCGTCTGTCCGTGAGGCCTTTCCTCGCGACGTTATAATTAGAAATATGCTTACGGCCGTAATTCCGGCTCGAGCGGAACGAAGAGAAGGGTGGATGGTGGGGGTGTGGTTGGTGGTAGTGGCTCCGAAAAGAGGGTGAGCACGTTTACTGCCAATAAGGGACGCATGCATAATAGAAAGCCGTAGATGGTAGTCGACCGACCGACAGAAGGACTTACACGGGAATGCTACTTTACGAGGACTCGTATTACGAGGGTTGCGGATTCGTCGTCGTCTTTCATACGCGAATCCATTCCGCGTGGTATTCTCTTCTTGGCCTACGCCTTCTTCTTCGTGCCTTCGTATGGGAGGGAACGGGAAATTATTACCCTTTTTCGGCTCGAAATTTATCCGCAACGGAAACTCGAGGTCCCTGGAAACATCTAGCCACCCGCGAATTTCTTGCTGGAATAAGCCACGTTGGGTATTTTCGGCAGGGACATGGCCGGAACTCGCGAAACCCGCAACACCGACCGCATGGTCGAGCGCAAAAACGATAACGCCACGGAATTCGGTTTAGCGTGATTCTCCGCATTGACGTCACCGACGGTTTACCATGCACGACGAAGAGACAGAGGGAAAAGAGAGAAGCGGAGAGCAGGCACTCGGGGTGTCGGGTTTGCCAGCGCACCCAGAGTAGGGTGACACCGACCGTAATAACGGGTTACCAGTTACGCGTGGACATTTATTTATTTACGCTTTCCGCGCTGATTAATTTCCCGTGATTCCAGGTTTCGTTCGCACCCCGGCGAATCGACTTTAAACGCAGCTTACACGTTCGAAAAAATATCGCTCCGACGAGTGTCTTCTCGATTCTTTCGAAATTGTAAAATGAATTTTCCATCGTGAAATTCGAATGCCTCGCAGTAGAAACGATAGAGGAACAAAGCGGGAGAGCGCGTTCCATTCCGCGATGGTCGCGACGACGCTCAGGTACGCGTAGAATTTTCGCAAGCCTTTCTCCGCGCGGATCCGAGACGATTCGAGCGCGCACGCCCGCCGAAAGCGTAGGAGGGTAGCTACGTATGCACACATACGAGCGATGGGCGCTCAAGTAATTCGCGCAATTTCATCTAAATTCCGCAGCAACGAAATTTCTCGCGTCGTCTGTCTGCTCTCTCCCGCGCGTGCTTACATACAGCCAGCTTCCATAATGGTATTTCTTACGCTCTTTATTTATCACGGGCTGGTCGGTCATGCGCGCACACACACACACCTACACGTTCTCGCTCGACGTTATTATGAAATACGATTAGGTCGGTACACCTCGGTACTCTCTTCCATTTCTCGTCTGTTCCCTCTTTCTCCTCGCGGCGCCTTCGGCTATTTCGAATATGCGAACACGTTCGAAGGATGCCGATGCTCGAAATACCGTGTGTTGCACGGATCGAATACGATACTCTGTTTCCCGCCTTTCGTTTTCTATAATTTTATGTATTCGCTGAAGAAACGTCGAGGAACTTTTTCCTGTCGATTATTGCCGGCAATTAACGCTTTAATGACCGCATATTTTTATACAAGTACGCTGCGAATTTACAGCAAAAGGTAATAATATTAAAGTCAGGAATACGCGACATCGGCCACCAAAGTGAAAATGGACTTGTTTAGTCAGACAGATTGAAATATATAGGCTTGCTGAAAATCTGCCGTTTAACCCAAAGGATTCCCAGGGAATCAGTCTTCTTTTATTCCTCTTCGGCAATAAATCGCGTTGAAGGTTACGCTTTTATTTCACCCTGACAGCAGGGTGTAGGTGTAACTAGACGAGCGTAAAGAAAATCCAGGACCGCATCGCCTATTTCCCGGAGGAGCTTCTAGCTCGTTCGCGTAAATAAGTTGCCGCGTTTTATTTCTCTCTCCCGTCGTCTCGCGGAATATTTCTACGTCAGCTCGGCGAGAATATTGCTCGCAAGCAGGTGTACCTTTGGCCAGATAACCGGCAGAGATTCATCCCTCCGACACCCGCGAGTTTTCATCCCAGCGGACTTTCTTCTCGGAGATTAATTCTCGGCTTACCGTTTTTTTTGATCGCGCCTATATTTCCGTGATTTCGTGAGAATTAATTTTTAATCTCTTCGAAAGCATCGACGAGAAACGGTCTGGAGAGTTAGGTAGAGCGTCAGGTAAACGGCTGGTCTATTTTTACGTAAGGGGTTGGTACCGATGGACGCGTGTATCGGCGCGTACAACGCGTAAACGCAGAACCGTGTACACGAGGCCCATCAGCGCATTAACAATTATATTACGGAAGCTCACTGTTATGCGCGAGCGAATTCATACGCGTTGCCTTCGGGGCTTCGTGGGGTAAAAGCAAGCACCGAGGGAAAAAATTACACTACGGGGAAGAAGAACCAGCCAGTTCATTGGAATACGGAGAAGCAGCGTTTCTCGATATACGTAACCATCCCTCTCGTCTTGGAGCACGTTTACCAGGTTCGAGGTGAAAATTTCCTGTTCGTAAGGAAAGTGACGGGAGAATCGGGGTCGTGGTTTCCTCTGGCTTGACCGTCGGCTTTGTCGTTCTGGCTCGCGTCAGAAAGGGGCGACGAAGGAGCGAGCAGAGACCCTCGACAGCTTCTTTTACCCTTTGGTCGCGTCCTAGCAGTGGATGTGATTTAATTTTTTTTTTCTCGCTGTCCAAGAGAGACAGGGGGAGAGAGGAAGAGAAAGAGAGAGAATGGCCAGTGTCATATTCACGACAAACAGGCTGGTGGGTGGTGTCCGGCGAGAGAGACGAGAAACGATTGAAGGGCTAGCGAAATCAAGCGGGGGTTCGGGCCGTTAACCGGAGAGCCA
The DNA here is from genome assembly GCF_907164935.1 of Osmia bicornis bicornis. Lineage (NCBI taxonomy): Eukaryota > Metazoa > Arthropoda > Insecta > Hymenoptera > Megachilidae > Osmia > Osmia bicornis. Next base: position 2,342,018 of record NC_060218.1, on the reverse strand, counting down.
GAGAAACGGACAACAGAGAGAGAGAGAGAGAGAGAGAAGGAGAAAGGGGGAGAGGACGAGTAGTCTCGGCGAGACTTAATTAAACAGCGGGCAAAGCCAGGTTAGTTCACAAAGTGACCGCGGCACCTACCCCTTGTACCCAGCAGCATCGGCTCTTCGTCGATATAGCCGGCCTTCTGGGATATACTAGCCACTGTATCGGCTTCCAACGTCCACCTCTTAGTCGACCTATCGACTAAAGACCTCGGCCTTTTATCGCGTCCTTCCCCAAGATTTTACCCTTTTTACCTAAACCAGCCCGATATATTCTTGGCCCGGTTGCTCCCTTCTCGAGTTGGCGACATTCTCGTCGTACAAAGTGAACCAGCAACAAAAAACAAAGTAGTCGTGGAAAAATTGAAGCTTGGTCAATTTAGCTGAAAGAGCAAAAAGAGGCTTGACCGGTGGCGACACCTTTGTCGTGGGCCACGACCCCCGCCGCGATAGGGACAGAAGGGACAGTACGTTCGCGGGGCGGTGACGGTACGGTAGCAGAGTAGTCCATCGTCGTCGACCAACGTTCTTTTTATCACAAAGCCGTATCCCTTTTGCACCTCTTCTGTATTCCTCAATTTCCAATGAGTCGGAATACGACATGAAACGCTAAACTGCCACAAAGGGGGTAAGCCGACCAGCGGACGAACCCTTTGCCCGATCCAGCGCAGAACCTCTCCTCCCTTCCCTCTTTCACCCACCGATTCGTTCTTCGCATTAGATTCTCTATTGCTCTCGTTATCACTGAAAAGAGATCCGTGAATCTTCTGGTTGACGTCAATCGTCTCTGTTGTCGTTGTCAACGACGAAATAATAAACTTGTGGCGTAGGATGAATCATGATAAACGTGGTGGTCGTACAAGCTTGTGATACTAGTTGGAGCGAAAAGGAATCTGGATTCGATCTGGCAGCTCGATGATCGAGTAGACCAGTGTCTAGTTGGCCGAGCAAAAACTTCCAGATTCGAGTGTCCGTGTAGCAAAGCATGCTCTCTTTTTTTTCCTCGATGTTTAAGATAGACCGAATCGAAGTATACACAACTGTTTCGTACGAGCCGTATGACGTCAAATGGTTTGACACGTGTAATCTTGTTTAACTTGGCATCGTATCGCGTCTTCTATGGCGGACCGAACGACGTTTTAGTAAAATTAGACTGCGATAAAAATTTCCTTAAAAAAAAAAATCTAACCAACGAACGTTACCGCGAAGGGAGTAATTGCAAAAAAGAGCAACCTTCCAGTTTCGCTCCCCTAATCGAGCCTCCTAATGTTTGTCCGCTGCGTTGACTTTGTTCGCGCGCAACCATCAGCCGCGACGCAGCGGGTTTCCGGTGCGGGATTCAGTGAGTCAGAATGGTCGCGTAAAGGACGGGATTCGTAGGCGAGCGAAGCGAGGAGGGTGGTAATCGGCACGCATCCGCGCGTCAGTGGCGTCGTCTAGGAGCGTAAACGACGTCGACTGGCACGGTTAGACGGAGACAAGGGCGAAACAACGTTGTTCGTATCCCCCGTCCATCCCTCGGCTCGAGCAGAGTTACAATACCGGTGAGGGTTCCACTGATCGGTGTGTGTAAACGTTCACTTCAAAGCAAATCAGCTATCGTTACGCACCGTAGCACCGACGTCATCGATGTCCGTAACCGTTCTTGTTGTTGTTGTTGCTGTCGCTGTTGCTGTTGTTGTCGACGTAAACTCTTTTGAGAATTAGCTCTCCACTCGTTCGAGGATACCGCAACGATGGGTTCCTTTGCGATAGGTACACAGATACTTGGCTGGTTATGTTAGTCACGGATTATTGATCCGAAGATGGATCTGGCTCGAGTAATTATAGTCTAGAATCGAGTATTGCGTCGAGATTCTTGTATAAATAAATTGTTATATGTAGAATTACAGGGTTGTTGATGAGTGATCGAATTCGATAAGTAACAATCAGTATGACGCGAAGGGGTTAACAATCGGCATCGAGGCTTCGAAATAGCTGGGAAAACTCGAGGATAGCGTGACGATCCGGCAGGACGCGACGGTGGTCGAAATGGGGTTGAAACGCGGCAAAGTCCCTCGGGTCCCAATTACACCGACACCCGATCCCAGCATTACGCGGCCCGGCTAATTCAAGGGGACGAACAGCGACGAGTATAAATCTCGGTTGGTTGATTGTACAGTTTCAATTCCGTTTGTCGCGTTGCTCGTCGGCAACGGCGTGAAACGTAAGTATCGTCAGGGACCGGTAGATAAACGATTATTCTCTTTCGGAGGTTCTCCTTCTCTTCTTCTCTGTTCATTTTTCCTTTTTAACTGGTGGATAACGGATGTTAGGAAAATCGAAGAGAAGGCGTCAAAGGGAACCGAGAGGAAAAGAGGCTTGCGAAAGGGGTTAACAGAGAGGAGACGGGCGTTTCTCTCTGGCGACAAAAGGCACGGGCTAATTACAGGGAGGCCGCAAGTTTCTCGTGGCGCGACAGCAAAGGCAGCTGTCGGTTCCCAAGGCGGCGTTGCGGAGAGTAGAGGTTTTTGCTCGTAGAAAAGGCAGGCGAGCTTGACGCGCGAGAAGCCGGCCAGAATTTCCGTTCGCGGATCCAATCCAGAGCACGACCGCTCGTTCCGCGTTCTATTTGTTATCCTAGCCGAGATCGACCAATCCGCCTCGCGGCCAATCTTGCTCCGCTACACTGCTATCCAAAAGTATTCGGCCATGCTGTTAAGCATGCTGCTATATCTAATCCGAAGCTAATCTAATCAGAAACTTTGTTTCCTTCACTGCGCGGCTAACTTGCGTCACATCACTGAACAAAATGGCAAAGGAATTTTTAAGTAAAGTTAACGATAAAATACTTTTGAACAGGAATGTATATTCCGCTCGTAAACTCGGCGACAACGTGGGAAACGTCGTTGGCGTTTCTTCTGAAAACGTTTTTCAGCCTCGTCAAAATAAAGTCCTGGAGTTTCTGGAGAACGTCGAAGCATCACCGTGATCGTCTGGTGTATCGGTTGTTCCAAAGGTCATCTCATTGTTCGAAGCGAAGCAACGCGTGTCCCATTACGAATCCCTCGACTAGCAACAACCAACATCGACTCGTTGCAACCCCTGCTAAGATAATACGGTCTTCGAGCCAGCAGGAGGTCGGACATTTCAACCTTTACCGAAATGCCAAACGGGGCTTTAAACGGGCTAATAACACCGCGCTCCCTATCTTCTTCCACCCCTTCGACCCCGGTCCCGCGATTTTCTCCCTGCTTATTGCACAAATTGCCTTTGCAGCCGCGATGCGTCTACCCTATAAAACTGATAACGACAATTTTTCACCTTGCAAGAAAGAAACAACAGCGTATTTTCGAATAATAAATCGAACCCCAAGCGAAAAAGGTTTCTCTTTGAACCGTCATCAAGAGAGTTGGTGCACCTTCTATCGGCGGATAAGCCTCGAGGAAAGAGGGTGTCTGATAAAAGAAAGACGTTGCTTCGTTTCGCGTACCTTTTCATTTGCTCGCCGGTCATTAGCCGAACGAGAAGACGATGGTCTTAGGCCAGCGGTGGTGTTCCGTCAATATCCTGGGATGATCGATCGTCCTGTGGCTGGAACCGCAGGAGGTCTCGCGCAAATTAAGTATCGTCTTACGTGGGCCCGCCGCCTTGAGGAATCCTCGAAAACGTGTTCGCACGCTTTTTTCGATCAACCTAACGAAAGTGTTCGCACGAATCCGCGATCGATGGGACGCGATCGATGAGCGCCGCGTCAACGAACATCGTCAATCTTCGATTAGCTTTTTCGTACACCGCTGGAATTTTAAATTTCGTAACCCGGCCATTCGACAATGGTAATTTCGTAATCTCAGAAAGTGTTGACGAGGAGGGGTGAGTCGACATCGGTTTCAACATCGATCACCCGGAGAAAAAGAGACAAGGGGGAGGGTGAAAGAGAGGCAAAGGTGAAAGCAAAAGTTTCGCACGGGAAGATAAAGGTTTTGTATAGTCGTTGGGGAGGGTAGACTATTTCCTATATTTGCGATATCGTAGAAGCCGCTTGACATTATGGGTGGCGACGAGGGAGGAGATGGCCTATTCCGTGAGACCGGCTGTCATATTCATGTATTGACACTGAGCTGGTTGACTAATGGACTGCTGTTGTCACAGGCTCGTGTTACCGCGAGGGCCCGGCCTCGACAACTCGTTTTTCCTAGCGAATCGACCGAAACTTGCGTCGACCACCGACGATCATTCGCTCGCAGAAAGCGTTTCGACGAAAAAACAAGAAATTTCCCCCTTGTGCTTTTCCACCCTTCCACCCGCTTCTGCCTCTAGCTGCTCATCTTTTTTGCCCACGGAGCGCAATATACCGCGAACGTGGCCGTGCCAAGCACCAAGCACGCGGATATATTCCACTCGGTCTTCTACACTTTTACATATTTATCGGCACTCGCATTGTACTCGCGTCAGCCGAGACGCCGACATCTTTTGCCAGGAAAATCCGTGATATTGAATTTACCCGCACCTACCTGACGCCCTTTCTCTTCGTTTCTCTCCGTTTCTCCGTCGACAGGATACCGAATCGATTTTAAGGTGACTAAGCGTCCGGCTTCAGTAGATGGTACCATTGTTTCGAAAATACGGCACTCGAATTTTGAAAACGTAAATTATAACGTGATGTATAGCGAAACGATTCGTTAATCCGTGCGTGATTCATCGAGCAACAAGATTCGCAAGTCGGTCGCCAGATAACAGGAGCTCGAGTCCCGGTAAGATCTCGATCTTCGATCCAGACTCGACGTACAATGGAGAAATCGCTTCTGTTGTTCGTTTTTTCTTGGACCGCGAGCTGAGAGAAGAAGAGAGAACACGAGAGGACAAAGGGGAGTGGGTGTTGCAAATGGAGTAGGTGGTCAAAGAGGAGCAGCCCGTAAACGCGAGACTATTCTATTACGGACTGACATTCGATACAAACTTGGTCGAACGATCACGGCCTTTGCCGTCCTCCATCCATCCTTCCTTCCTTCCTTCCTTCCTTCCTTCCTTCCTTCCTTCCTTCCACTTTCTACCCTTCCATTACACTTACGAAACAACCTAGACTAAGCCCGGGCAACTAGGACGATTATTTTATGATCCTGGGCAACAACAATACGTCGGGGCAAAATGACATACGTTTCATTGGAAAAGTAAAGAATCTAAGCTGAAGCAAAGTCTCGAGCTTAGAATAATGGGAAATGCAACGTAGAGACTTTATAGCGGCGTCTCTTCGCGACCGTTTGATTTATCGTCCAGTGAAATAGCTCGACGACAAACCGGCCATTGGAAGGTTCCCGCGAGGATCGCGGCTTGTCGCGGATCTATCCGTGAGACGAGCTCGTTTACGCGACCGGTCGATTCGACAAAGCCGTAAAGAGTATCCGCCTCGACGCGAATACGGGTACCCGTAAAGTTACCCGATGGAATTTCATTGGACGAGCGGCAGTAAAGCAATGTCTGGTCGTCGGGAATCGTTTACTTACCTCGAACCTTCTGCTCATCTTGAAGCTGACGCTCGAGGCTGTCCTTCACTTCTCTTTCCCGAAGAACGTCCATCTTCAGTTCGGCTGAAATCATAAAATATATTTTCGCTTAACCGATGTTTCGTTCGATTGTTAGATTTTCCAGTGAAAATTAACGAGGGAAATGTACCGGTACTTGGTTAACAAGTTAATCGTTAACGACAGGGAATATGTCAATGTACAAATATTTTAAAATAGATTTTGATCACTTTAGAGACTCATTACTGTAGCTTGTTTGCTATCCTCATTCGACAAATTTGTATATTAAAATTGCTTCTAAAGTAGCTCGCCGTGAAAATGTTGACCGAACAGATTGCAAAGAAGAGAAGTGTTTGTGTCATAATTTTCATAGCTCGAAAAATGATCTGATAATTTCTTAAGTCTAGAACTGGTGAAAGGGTTAAAATAACATAGCATTTTAATAGGCACAGTTTGCATGGTAAATGATCTCGTTCTCGCAGCAGTCTCGAGTTGGATTAACGCGCGGGTAAGATTCTCCGTGGTTGCTTTTCCCAAAAGATGGCACGGATGGTGGAGTATCGCAGTCGGTCTAGTGGGTTCGTGATTAAATTCAACGGACGATAGCCGGACCAGAGCTCGCGTAGTTACCTCTAATAGAATTACACGGAGACGAAGAGGATCTCGACCGCGTGGCTTGTCTCCGTGCCGTGTTCGTCCCTCGCCATCTTTCTCCGTCTTCGCGATCTTACCCTCTTCCCTCGTGGGACCGAGCACGCTAAATTAGCCATTTCGAATCTCGGCAAGAGGGTACGTTCGCTCAGAGACTAGAAACTCGTCGCTTTCTGACTTCCTCTTCTCTCGTAGATACGTGGTTTCCTCGAGGTTCGAAAGAGACGCGATTATCGACGTCCAGAAGCTGAATCTATTACGTTTAGCGAGCTTAAAACCCCCGGAGAGAAGGAACCCGAAGCATCGTCCCTCGTCGAGAAGGAAAGAAGTCGCTTTTCAGCTGGTAAAACGTTTCCGGGCTCTAAATCAAGCAGGCTAATTCGGTTTAACGGAAGAAAAGAAAGCTAGAGGGAGTGGTGGGGTAAAAGCACCCTCTTTCTTTCTGGCTGTCTGCTCTTCGAATTACATCGGTGGCCAATGAGCCGGGAGGCTCGTAACGCGTCTCGCGGCTCATCGACCGATAAGCTGCTCGTTAGATCGTTGCCAATTTGCGGACATTTCGCAGCATCGTTTCCGCAGCGATTCTTTTTTTGCTGGTGGTCGTATTTTTTCAGCGAACACTCGGAATCGGTATAGGTATCGAGGTTTGGGAAATGCTAGGATATTCGCGGAGAACAACGGAGAAGGGCAAAGCAGAACAGTACGATGAGAATCAAGCTGGTAGATTAGGTAGGGCCACGTCTCAGCAGTCTGGCAGCAATTTGAGAGCGTTTGCGAGGTCCATTAACGGCGGTAACTCTTCACGACCGGCCGCCACGAAGATTCAATTTGAATGCTAACCAGAATAGGAAGTTCGCGCCGGTGCTACGTGTATACGTTACGCGGCTGCCCCTTCCTGCCCCTACCTCCCGTCCTCCGACAACCCCCTCGCCACCCTGTTATTGCCAATTTCGGCGCGTTTCTGCAGCCCACTTTGCGATCGTTTAGATTATCATCTCTCCCGGTTTCTCTTTCTCTCGTCGCCCGTGTTAGCGAGCTTTTCCCCACCCTCGAAACCAGCCCTCTCGCTCTCGTTCACCTTTCCCTCGGTACCTAACGTTTCCGGAGATAATTGAACTTTATTAGAGATCGTCGTCGACGGAACGTCAGCCCTGCCGCTCACCCTCGGGCCGATTCGAATCGACTCGGTCTATCCGAGTTGAAATTTCAATTCTACTTTTGGATCTATCAATTGTAGGTAGCGGAGGTGAAATGTAAAATATAATTATTAAGGTAATTCAGACTTTAGAGGATCGAATTGAAATTTATAGCGTCTCGTCTTTTTAACGTTCGTCGTTTCGATGTAAAGCTTGGTGGATGAGAAGTTTCCGGTAGGCGACGACTTGGAAGTCGTGAAAATCAATCCTCGTTGGCGGGCAGAGGGTGCACGACGGGGGGTTCGAGCTTATTGAAATTCGACCGCGAGCTAGCGGCCATTAAAATTTCAAGGATTAATGTTGGCCGTGTAGCTGGCTCGTAAGAAAACTCGCCCCCAATCGAGGGGCTGCCTTCTCTTGGTCGTTTCCCGCGTCAATTAGAAGAGCCCTAATCGCGAGTCGCTCCATAAACCGTGAGTTACGCGGGGACTCGTTACACGCGCGCTCGATTCAAATTTTATTTTACAATTTCCGAACACACCTGTCGAAAAGATTCGACTGGTTAGAGGCGAGAGGGTTATCTCGCGTACGGCGTTATCGCGAGGTGGAATCGCGCCTAGTCCAGGATCGTCGGCGATAATAATATTCACGGTAGCTCGAGCACTCTGGCCCGGCAACAATAACGGTGCAACGGAACGTGCATGCCACTGTTACCGGAGCGATTCATGGTTATTGATTAGTATATGGTGGCGGGAAGACGGCGCGGCGACGGGTTAGTGGTGGTGTAGCGTTCACATCCCCGCAGGGCTTGTACGACGACGTATACGGGCGTATAGCTTCTGCGCGACGCTAAGATATTCGCAGCAGCCCCAGGCCACCCTCAGAAACAACAATGTCAACTTACCCTGTACGCCGTGCCCTGCAATCGTTTGAATAGTATAATGTAGCTTTCGTGTTACACCCCCGCCCCGTCCCTCCCACGCTTTCCACCTCTCGTCCATCGATAACCACCTTCGTTGTCCCCGTGGATCGTTCTCGGCGTTTTTCTCTCTTCTCGACGAGATTGGCAGGCGTTTACGAATTTCATTTCGACGGATCGCGGACTCGGTAATAAACCGCCGTTGGGAATTAAGCGGCGGATTATTTCGGTAATTTACAACCCCTGGGATAGCGAGCCTGCTCTCTCTCTCCCTTTGGTATTCGTTTGCTCCGAGAGAGAGAGAGAGTCGAGGATAACGATGCGTCTTCTTCCACGAAAGCAACGTTTCTCGTTTCTTCAACCAAGGAGTCGGATTCTCGCCTGTTTCCCGCGTGAGAATTTCATAAATTTCCTGACCCTGTGTCCCGATTAATCCCGCGTTGGGTTTTCTCGGCGAAGGGAAGACGAAACGACGATATTATTGTTTCCACCCTTGCATATTATAAACGCGTAACGATCGTCCGTGCGCTCGCAAGTTTGTCCTCTCCCGCGGGCATGCCTCCCCGTGCGCGGAACTCGAATTGTCTGCGGTACACGGGAGCGGAAAATCATTCTTAGAACACCGTGATACGCTAATCGCCCATACGACATGTCATTCGACTACGCGCAGAAACCTAAGAACTTGATCGATGAATCGATCGAAGGGTATTCTCGACGATAAGGAGGAGCGTAAGGCGACTTTGATCGGGACAAAGTCGAGCAGAGGCCAATAGTTATCCTGCATGGATTACGGTCCTTGGCTAAGGGCTACAAGGGTTTCCCTCGTACAGGATTTAAGACGGACTTAGGCCTTGTTCCGGTCGCTGACCACTTTGCCTCCCATTAACCATTAACGGATCTAACGAAAATAGGATTAGATCGCAGCTAGTCAGTCTCGCCGCGCGAGCGAACACTAAAACTACTGCCGTTTGCGTTCGAGGTCGGGTTTCTTCGACGAAAAGCCGCGTCGCTGCGACCAAGGATTATCCGCGCTTCTTCTTTTCTTTCTTCCCTCGATGAACGTCGCCAACAGATTCTTTACGCTCCTCTTTTTAATCTTCCTCGATCGAGCAACGTTTAAGGTACCTACTTATTTGTTGATCGACGATGTGCTTGCCAACACTTTCGAACATTAACTTAATGCTCCTTAAAACGTGCCTTCTCGCAATAGAGCAGTGGACGTGTTAATCATCTTTTAGTTTTGTCGTGTTTTCGTAAAAAAGAAAAAAATCTGACGGTAACGATAACAGCATAGTGGAGTAGGATTCAAGGCACTTGCGTTTCTTGCGTTTCTGAACCTACGGATTTCTCGGACGAGGAAAAATGAAGATCGTTCGAGGTCTCTCGAACGAGTCGAAGGCGGTGATATCGTCGAAGCGGTGGTTTCTAAGCGGCGCGCGGCGGTCGTGCAATAACTCGGCAAGATATCCCGGAGGGTCTGTTCCCGAAGGAAGGAAGGAAGGAAGGAAGGATTATCTTGAAACGCGAAAACGCTCTCCGCCGTATCTCCGGCCACCGTAGTCTCGCGACTTCGAGCCGACCTGCGGGACAGAGATATCGAAACTATTCAACTACGATCGACCACGATGTACGATCGCACTTATTCTCAGCTGCACTTTGCGTCCGTTCGGTACCACGCGATCCTTCAACAATTGTCGTGAATATTTCTCGAACGTGGTAAAAGAGTCTGTGTTGCAAGAATCGAGCAACAAACTTATAATAACGCTTTAAACTTTCTCCGGTAATCTTCAGTGGTAACCGCGAATCGATCTGGGTGCAGTCGTTGAACTCTCGCGTAGTCCAGCATTTTTTCCCCAGGTACCATTGGATCTTTATCGTTATTACGAGTGTCTGTCAGAGCGTACTTGCATGCGTGCATGCTAGACCAGCCGCGCGCAGCACGAGACATTAATGGTTTGCGATCGTAAAACGTTCAGCGGCAAGATTCCTCTAGCATTTATCGAATAACCTCCGACGACCCGTAGTCGACATCTTAACGATCGATTCTTCCTCTCGTTCCCTTTACTAGACGATTCCACAGCTTACACGCTCGGCTTCTCGAGAATGTCCGAAACAGCTCGAAATACTGTATGCAATTTATGCGAAGGCGAAAGCGTATCGCGTGCACAGGAAACGGTCACGAGTTGTAAAATCGGGACCCATTCGCGAACAACCAGCTGCTCCTTCTCTCTTCTTTGTCCCGCGTGTCACTCGAGACCGTAATTAAAAATTGTTTTAACGAATGCTGCCTACCGCGGTATCTTCATCTTCTCGCGCGTTCACCAGTCTCCAGGCTTCCCGTGAACGAGCCGTCCTTCGTTAGCGAACCCCGTTAATAACCGCCTGCTACCAACTTATCCACCAACTCTGTTGTTATTGCCCCGCTTCTGTCGTTCCGGGCTAAACTTGTCGATTTTTATCTCTGCCGTATTCCTTCCCGTAACGTATGCAGGAAGGCGAGTGCAGCTTGTGGAAGGAAACGAAACGTCTTCATTCGTACCGATATGACAGCTCCAATTATCGAGGTTTTTTTAACTCTCTTCGTCCTGAGTGATACTTTCAGAACAGGATTCTCTTAATCGGAACTCGAAGGAGGATCGGTGGGGGTGGAAGAGAACCCTTTCAGGAGAGGCACGAAGCCGCGTGCCGTGGCGATTCCACGTCGTCGAATCAGATTTCTCGGTTGAGAGTTGTAACAAAATATTCGTTCCTCGCGGCAGTAAACGGCGTCGTTAACGACACGGTCCTCTCTGTTTCTTTTTCGCTTGGACCACGACCGACTCTCTCGAGTGGCTGTTACCACTGCTCTTTTATTGCCGGTAAATTACACGTTTTATTCGCCCGTGCGACGACCCGAAAGCAAACTGTATAATTGAACGGTAGTTAAAACTGCGGTAGGTCATGTTTCTTTTCAGCGCTCTCGTTCTCTCTCCCTTTCTATTGTGGTTTCATTGATCTCTCTGTCGTTGCTAACAGCTTTTGGCGAAAGTTGATGTAAGAGATATGCAGGTAAATGGATAACGCTGAAAGTTTTCAGATTCTAGCAATAGGCTGGCAACAGCCAAAGATATATAACAGACTACGAAGGATCGTAATGAAGCGAAGGTCGCGAGAGGAAGGACCTCGGCGACAATGTCTCGCGAGGGACACTTAAACCCGCGACGACGATAAAACTCGCGAACGCGCCTCGAACAAAGTCCGAAGACAGGACGGGACGAGATAGGAAGGAAAAGAATTCGCGAGATCTTCTCCCGTAGGCTTCGAGAGGCTCGTAAATTTTCAGTTTATAATCGTGCTCGATGCGAAAGGACGCGTTCGCGTGCGCCGACTATTCGATTCCTCTTCAGCGAGGAAATCGCGAGATCGTTAGACGCTCGCTGCCGTTCGTTTGTTACTTCATTTGGGGAAGTTACAACAGGATCGTAGGATCGATGTCCTTTGGATCGTTAAATCGAAGATTTAGGTGACGTTCTCTCGACACTTTATCGCCGGGACTTGCAATTTTCTTTCTACTCCCAGGCAAGCCTGTTTTTGTTCGTTTGCTTCTTCGAAATATTTTATTAAATTTCTTATGTAACAAAGCATTCTGAATATTTCCTTATCCGGTATTCAGTGTGTCCATGGTCCGTTTCATCCCTCGGCCCTGGACCCTTTTCGCTGGCGCAAACGAGTCGTTCTCCGGTGCTTTATGCTAAAAGAGTACCCTGGTGGTTTCTCTAATTGACAATCGGCCCCGCGTTCTCCAGGCTGACCGTGCGTTCTGGGAGCCCGAGGTGGGAACCGACAAGGACCGTGCCACGGCAACATCGTATTGTCTCGCGTTTTTATTCCAACAGGACTCGGGGTGGAGCTGTAGATCCTCTCCCTATTCTTGCTCCTTCGGTGCGCATACCTCTGGTTCACGCTCGTTTGCAGCTTTCCACGGATTCGCGCGAGAATAACCGGACCAAGGGGCCCGGAACGCTGTGGTGTGCGTGCTCTGCTCGTGGTCGCGGCTCGAATTAACGAGTAACAACGGGGCCACCCTGACCCGGGCGCCAACGTGTCCCATTAAAGGCGCCCTTTTTCTTCCACGGCAAGCTACCGGCCCTCTCGAGACCCGCTGCTACCGCTGCTCGTTATGAAAATTCCTCGGCTTCGAACCGGCACACGATCGAATGCACCAACGAGCACTATATTCTCTTTTATTGTTTTTCTACTGAAACTTACTTCGCTTACTTAGTTGATTTAAATTGAAACAGAACATCAGACGCAAAGTGCGTCCATCTCATTCGTCGAGTGCAGGTTGATTGATTTATGTCTGACCCCAGTTTCTTCGCTTCGAGCAAGCTAAGCAACGCTATCCGTATATCGGCCAACGATCAGCCATTATCGCGCAGACTGTACGCACATGTGCTTACTTTTTCCCTCTATAAACTCTTTACTCTTCTGCCGATAAAACAATACCAAGCATCGTCAAATATTTTACTCCTCGCGGCTGATCGATATCGACGTTCGTTTCCTGTTTCCTCTCAACGATTTCCGGACGTTTTTTACGGCTGCTTCGCCCCTTTCTTTCGTGATGTCCTCAAGCTCGGATCAAACTTTATCGCGTCGGTTGTTTGCTTTAATTAGCCCGTCGGCGTTGTCCTAGATTTAATTAAGAATGGTGTACCGGCTCGCTTTATTGAGCTGAAAACGACCAAGCCACAAGGAGGTCGTGACGAACGACCGTTGTCTTTTGTTTCCAACGACCGAAGAAATTCCACGTCGAATCGATCTGTACGGTATAATATCCCTTTCTCTTGTGCCCGTTCCTGCCGGGACCGTTTCGCGACTGTTCCGAGACCTGCCAGCTTCCGCTCCTCTCCGTCTTCTCACGGTCCCAGCTATTAGCCTGGCATAATTTATTACTTTCCACCGTAATAAGCATAATAATCGACGGCGGTCGGTTGTTCGCGGGCTCGCAGCCCCGCGACCTTCGACCCAGGGACGATCTTTAAGGTAGCCTGCGCGAGGTTGCGGACGTTTAATGATGCCGGAGGCTGTATAGCGCCGATTCGGTGCTGGATCGCGAATGGAAGCAACGAATCGAAAAAGGGAGAAGCAAAAGGCGAAACACGAGCACCAACGACGAAATCGTAACTCCTTCGACTCTTCTTCCTTTTTAACGGCCGTTTCTCGCAAAGACCGTGTTCCTTTCTCTATTTATAGCGAGGATACCGGTCGGACAGCTCGCGATCGTGTATGCTTTTTGGGCATCCCGGTGTTCCAACTACCGCCGCTCAACCCTTTCGCTCCACGTGAATTTACATCTTCCGGTTATCGGTCAACGGGTATATCGATTTATTAACAAAATTTGGTTCGTTGTTGATTGCAACTGGTAAACGGAGCCTGGAGGCTCGTTTCGCGAAAGGCGTATCTCGGTAGCCGAGTTCTCGTGCATCCTGGTAGCCGTGCACAGAGACAAACAACGAGTGGGAGAGAGAGTGGTTGCGCTGTCGCGCTGCGTGGCTCGCGGTAATAGGATTTCACGTAAGCAGCCTCCCAGGCAGCGGCCAAAAATCGAAGGAGCTTACGGCGGCGGGATGCGCCGTCGGCCTGTGCAGCTCCGAACGAAGGCGAAACGGAACGGAACGGAACGGTCGTGGAAAAAAGAAGGGAGCCTGGACGCGAGTAGAGGCGGTGCGGTGCGGCCTGGCGCGACAGAGCTCGAGGGACACAGGGCTCTGCGAACGAAGAAAGGAAGAGGACGATGGCGGATCGTGGCGAAGGGTAGTGGGGACGTGGAGGGATGCGAGAAAGAAAGACGTCCGGCCCGTACAATTTTAATTAACCCGGTACCGGGTAGCCGATCGCGATCGAATCGGGTGCACGATCTACAAGGAATCTACATAAGATCCTCCACTCGCGGCTACAACTCAATCCCCTCTTTCTATTCCACTCCCTCGGCCCTTGAACCAGGCCCGCCACGGACTCTATCCTCTCTCTCTTCCTCCTCCTGGATCCGGGGGACACGAACAACCAAGCACAATCTTTCCGCTCCCGCCGTGGCTTCTCTTCGTCCCTTATCTTGGCCAGCATCGAAGATAGCGAGTTCTCTGCAAGCTGGCTACTCGCCAGCAACCGAGCTCATATTGTTCTCCGTGCGGCGTGTAACTTACCGAGAAACAGAGATAGAGAGAAGAAAGGGGCCTCTTCTCGCTTCGACATTTTTCTTTTTTTTTTTTTTTTTTTTTTTTTATGTTGGCCACGAGGGCCGTGCGTCCGCGACCGCCTTAACGAACAGCGATTTCTGCTTGTTTCGCCAGGTAAGAATAGAGGAGATTGAATTTGCTTCCCCGTTAGGGTGCGATTCTTGAGATAGGCAGATACTCGAGTTCGAACGTCTACGATTGATGCCAGAGTTTTGCCTCTTCGCTCTGCAGGCTTGTCGAGCGGACAGGACCCAAGAGTGGCAGTCGTGTTCTCGCGTCCGCGCGTATTAGGCCGCGACGACGAAGACGCACCCATACGAAGAATGGTATGGGTAACACGATAGCGGGCCGTATGTAAAACCATCTGGTGTAAAACGAGCTGCTGACTCGTTCGAGTATTAAATCGGCCCTCTCTCACCCCTGTTCCATTCTTCGGCCCACCCTCTCGCGCTCCGTTACCCGGCCTCTTCAACATTTCTCGCTTCGATTCGGTCCCTTTATCCTCTCGAGTGCTCGCGAGCAGAGCGCAAACGGTCTCGGTACGGCAGGTCGACTCGGACGTCGCGACGCGCACCGGATGAACTCGTTGCCGTTCACGTGTCGTCCTCGGACGCTGAACGTCCGCCCGTTCGAACGTCCTCTCGCGTTAAAGTCTCGGCTTAATCGGTCGATTCTCGGTCGCGAAACAAAGAATCTTCTCCTCGCGGCGATCGCCGCCGAGAGATACACTCGAAAGAATGCCGCTTCGAGTTTTCTCCAACGAGAGAACGAGGAAAAACGCAACCTCGACTTACGGCGCGTAAGGAATTTATAGGGTTAAACGCGGCGTAGACGAGGCTCGACGGGCCATATAAAAGACACTTTGCGCCGGTTAATGGGCAATTAAAGGCAGGGTTTACATTTCGAGTGGAATACATTAAGCGTGTTGCCCTTGTCCGCGATCGTGGCCGTTAAGCAGCGTTTGCCTTCCGAAAAACTAGGCCAAGAAGGGATTACGAATGTTTGCTTTTCCTACCAGTCGAACTTTCCTTGTCGTCGACTGACCTACACCGTCGTTAGTCTTGCGATTACCTGCCGGAGCCTTTGTATCGTCGTTTGTATTCGGAATCGATAATGAGCTTTTACTTGGGGTTCTTGCAATTGACGATCATCATTTTCCAAGTACAAAGAGTTAAATTTAGAATGCTCCAGTGTTCCCGGTTTCCCAGGATTTTACCGATCGAAGATGCTGCGAACCGGACGCGTTTAATAATAACGCAGGTCGATCTATCACTCCGCTTAATGAGAAAGAAGTCGTACGCGTACAGGCCGCGGCGCATCGCATCGCCACGGTTCGCGGGACCCTTGTTAATCGCGTTACCTAGCTTCGTTGCTTGCCTACTTAAGACGCACACCGCTTATCTACCGACTATGTACAACAACAATATTTCCAACATGGGCACGCACGCGCGACTCCACTCTTGCGACTGAATTCCACGCGAGCGATCTTCCGAGCCGACTAACCGTGAAACTCGTTCGAATCGAAATCTTTGAAAAATTACATCAGTCAGTTCTCGATCCTCTAATAGCCAGTTATTGACAAATCTGATTTTATAGTAGCTGAAAGCTATTAAAAGAAATATCATAGTTTCGTCGAGATAACATCAACGACTAATTGAGTGATAATTAGCGGCGATTTACGGATACAAATCCGACATGTCAGATCGACGAGTGTGATACGGAACGTTGAAGCACGAAAGCGTAGGAATGCTGCTATACGTTTGCCAGCCACGTGGCTCTCCGCTCGCATTCTCAATTATGAACCGTTCCGCTTCGAAGATTTCACTGATTTTAATTTGAAATCAAATGAAATTAATTAGAACTCTTCGCGCGAATGGTAAAACGAAAGATAATCATCGACACCTCAAGTTCGAGCTTCAATTTGAAAAGTAAATCAAGCTCTCGACAAACTTTCTGCTTACAAGATTCGTCGATTTCTGAAAATCTGGGTCCGTTCGCATTAAAGAAAGCCTCGCCACTGACCTTTCTCGTAGTTGATTTGCCTCTCCTGTTGCCTCGCGTTGTCGGCCGCGACCTTGAGCAAGCCCTGGATATTCCTGAGCAGGGTCTCCGTACTCGAGACCGAGGGATCCTGGCCTCCCTGAGAAACGGCCACCGCCGCTGAGGCTATCTGTGAGTAGTTCAACGCCTGAGGACTCTCGGATCCCGGCGCGGGCAACGGCAGGTTCTCCGGGACGTCCGACAAATCTGAAAAAGTCGAAATCGGTTTCGTTTCAAACTTGTACGAAGATGATAAATTGATCGCTGAAAGTTTCGTTATTAACAGTCTATTTTAGGGCGAATGAAAAGGTGGGGGTGGGAGAGCATTCTTCGAGTCAGATAATTGTAATGGGTTTCGAGGAAGGACAGGAGGCGAGGCGGTGGAAACGGTATTGGAGAAGAGATCGGAGCGAAAAAAGGTGAAAATAAGGCGAGAGGGAGATGCGTTCGCTATCAAAAGGTGCCGGCGGATCGGCGGATCGGTGGATCGGTGGATCGGCGTATCGAAGGCAGGCAAGCAAGCCAGGCAGACGCGCGAGCATTAAATCGGCCAATGGCAATAAGTAACCGAACACTGTGCCGTTGTAGGTGCGCGCTGATAATTAAAAGACGATACAATAAAGCACGTATCATTGGCCATAAAGCAAGCCAGGGCTAAAGCCCACGGTGTGGGCCGTACCACGAGCGGTCACTTAAGCAAGGAGAACCCACGCAGACGTCTTGTCTCGCCACTCCGAACCTCTTCGGCAATAACCATAAGGCATCCTTTATTCCGGCCGGATCTTTCGATGCCTCGACCTCGCTCCTTTCGACCACGAAAACCATGCTTCCAGGCTAATCGTCGATACAGAGGAGAATAACGAGGCTACTCCCGCTTTTAGCGTCAGGCGACTCACGACGACCCGCGAAAAGCAAAAACAAAGAGGTCGCCGGATATCTCGGTCCGGTTCTTCGAGGAATCTCGACGGTTTTCCATCCGAATCCCTGCGATAGTTCGAGGATAAATTCAGCGCCGCTGGACAATGTTACAAGGCTAATCGCGGCCTCGGTGCTCTACGTGCTGTTCGTGCCGTGCCGTTTCATTCGCGAATTTAATTCGTCCGCGATGAGGTTAAATCAGAAACGTGGCGAAGGGTAACAAGTAGTCGTCGCGGGATTACGACTCTGGAACACGCACGCGTTGTAAGTCTCCTCGAAGGAGCGCGAGACCTCCCTCGAACGTTGTTCCAACGATCCCCTGGCGAAATTTATCGCCGACTCGTTCCGTTCTCTTTCTCTTTCGGATAACCGTCAACTCCAGACAAAAACGAACCAGTGGCGTTCGATTAACCCTTCGATGATGAGCCCTGCAAGAATCCGTGATCGTTCGGGACCGTTTTCTTCGTCAAAGGGTTAACGGAGCAGAGGGAAATCGTTCGCGAATCCATTCGTGCGGATCCCATTTGCGGGTCGGGCCGAATCTTCAGGAAGTGGACGGAGAACAGAAACGGCCGAATATCGCGGTAGATCGAATTCCAGGAACGAGAGCGAGATAGCGGCGCGTCTCATTAAATCAGAACTGCATTCCACGACCGTGTACACTCCCACGGGCGTTCGATGGGGTTCTACTTCGATCACCGCGAGCACCATAGGTAGGATGTAGCCGATGCATACGACACGCTGCGAGACACGGATTTCTTCCTCCCTCCTCTACACGATCACCGCAATTTATACGTCTAACTCGTGTCTTTCCCAAAATTTAGGGGCCCACTAATTCCTCCCTTCGCCCCATCCTCCACGATCATCCTCTCTAATCTAGCCTGCCTCGCGTCGTCTTTTCGACTCCGCTTAGCAATCCGCATTCCTCTTTTTCTTTTCTTTCCTCTCCTCTGTAGCATTGCTTCGGGACGGAACGAACCGTTTCTCCCGTTCACGCGATCCTACGTGACTCTAATTGGAAGATCCAATTAACGCGCGAGCAATCGGCAAATCGATTAGGAATCACCGCGATTATGACGCTTCGCTGCATCGAAGCGCCGCGCCGGGACAGCCGAGATAGCACCATGGACCGTGATGTTTATCTGGGCCCATCTTTCATTATTAAAATGAAACTAAATACCGAAGATGCGAGTCTAACGACCAACGGGCCCCCATGGCCAGTGGTGCTTCCTTCGGCTGCGCGACCCTCATTTTTTGGTTAAAGTGCAATTACTCTTTCGATACAATTCAATTTACAATGCAGCTTCTATTCGAAGATGGCGAATCGTTTAGGTCGCTTGGATTCTGCGAAAGCAAAGGTATTCCAACTTGGGAGTTTAGGATTTCATAGTACACAAAGTCAAACGAAGATAAAATCAATGAAACTTTACTTAACTAGAAAAATGATCTAGTAAAAACTACTAGAGTAGGTGCAGAAAATGCAAACGCGTCGAGTTGAAAATTTCAGCGTTCGCGACTGACAAGTTTTGACAACCGCTGAGGAGACGAGTTTCTCGGGACGTTAGGATGGAAGAGGAATCGCAGAAGAACGTCGTTCCGCTCCGGACGGAGATGATCGATGAGAGGGTCTGACCTACCAGTCGTCCCGGGGAACTCGTCTTTAAACGCGGTCTGTCCAGTCGATTCGATATAATTATTTTACGTATGCGTGCCGCGGAACGGGCAACATCGTTTCGACTTTCGGCACACGTCAAATCCACCGTCACGCTCTACCTGCCTTTAATTGATCGACCCACGGCCCGAACGGTCTCTTACCAACCTCCTCCGCGTTTAGATCGCGCGAATCTCACCTTCGTCCTTCTCGTTGTCGTCGTCCAGCTCCTCCGACAGATTGTCGTCCTCCTCCTCGTCGTCCTGCGAACGATGCGACGCCTCGGCCTCGCTTCCGGAGTGCTCGCCCACGCTTCCGCTTCCCGCCGTCTTTGACAGGTTCAGCACGGGACTGTGACCGTTCGAGGAACCTGCCAACATTTTCGTTCCTTTGATTTTATTAAAATTTCATCGTGGAAGCAGAGCTTCCATTTTTATAACGCTTATGATGGATCTTATTTGTTTCCGTGCATCTATGTTTGCCCGACTTTCCGTCGCCCTATCTATTTGATATCCTAGCATTTTAATCCTGACGTGGATAGATACTGTTTGGTTAACGACGCCAAGGGGAATGACGCATCGTCCAGATCCCCCGGACGAGCGTTTTACTAAGAATTTCCGACTAGAACAGGTCTGGGCAACTTCAATTTTTATCATATTTAGCCCGAGTCTTAGCTTTTCATAGGTCGCGATCAAACACGGTCGACGTCCCCGATGAAATCCTCTGGAGAACAATAGAGGGTCGAACGATTCCGTGGGGCCTAACTAGACTAGGAACACGATCGGATTCGAACTCGAAACACGTCCAGTTTGTCGCCAACCGGGACGGGGAACGCGCGTTCGCCAGCAGGATAAAAGGTTCGATCGAACGGATTAAAATATTACGGGGAATCTGAAGAAAGGTGGAGCCGCGGTGCCCCGTAACCCGATATCAGACTTAATCTCCTTGGGCCTCCTAAACGCTCGGACGGGTCAGCGACGAGAAATAAAGAAATCGAGAAAAGGACTGGACCCTGAGCGGACACGCTCGGCCAACCGTACAAACCTTTTCTATCTACCACTTAGCATTCAACCCTTTTTTTTATCAGGAAACGTGTAAATAATTGTATTCTCTTTGAAATCTAATAGAATTTCAATTGTCCAGTCCTTTGTAACGTTTGGAAGACGATTTAAGGGAAGAAAAGGCAAACTAAAAAGAAAAAAAAAAATGGTCCCGCGACGACCTCGAGTCACGAGAAGCGCGTTAGGTCGTCGGGAAAGAAGGATGCACCGTTCGCATCGTTGCCTCGTCGAGGCTGTAATAGCACACGGCGTTATTCGCTTAGTATTATCGGGCCGATTACTGTAATTACGGTAAACGAGCGTACGCGTATTTATCTTACCATTGTGCGAGCTCAGATCCCTGGGTTTTTGGTCCAATGCTAGTGCCCTCTCGGCGTCTCCTCTCTCCTCGCGGAGCCTGTAAACATCAAAGTACACATAGATACGCTTTTAGTGTCGATATTACAACCGATTCGAGCGGAGGTGGACTCGGCCGCGCTGGCCATTAATTAAATAATTATTCTAGTCGTCGAGCGAACGAATCGCGTAGGAAGATAAGTGCAGGTCTTCGCCGAGACCGCGTTCCATTCGATTATCACCGTTAATCGATTCGACTTTTCTTTTTCTTTTCTTTTGGAATGTCGCGCAACGTTTCAAGCCAGGTATCTCTCTTCTTCCGATAGAACTCAGAAAATGGAAAAGTGTCCGAAAAGTGAGAAAAAACGTCGACGCTTTTATCGTTGACTCCAGGCGCGAGGTGACCCGCGTATTTACGAATTTATTTGGCGACGAAACGCGTCGAGAGAGTAGGAAATGGATGTTTTCCCGGCCGATTACACTCTTCGCGCTTCTTTCTCTCCTCCTCCTGCAAATTATTCTCCCGGGTATACTTTTTCCAGCTCGGTCCTCCTCTTCGCACCTCGAATCGAACCGCGGACCATTAAGTAAGAAGTTAATATCATTAAACATAATATTGGGCGCATCTGGGAGCCGCAGAGCACTTACCAACCCTCCCCCGTCCGCTTCGCCGCAAAACCACCCTCCTCCCGGTTCGCGCGAGTCCGCGAGACCTCGTCCCATCCCCCGCCAACCGCTTCCTCGCATCTCGACCCCTCGAACCTTAATTTTTTAATGAGAAAATGCTTTCAAAGAGCCGGAGAGAAATACCGTGCGTCTACGAGCGATAAGTTATGACCGCGTTAAGCGGAATGGAGGAGAGAACACTCTCCGTTTTCTTCCCTTTTCCATCCCCCGTTTGATTCCACGTTTTCTTTTCCCCGAACAACGACCGGAAAATATACCCATTGCACCGTGTTTCCGTTTCGTCCACGATCGTCGTGGCCATCGAATAATAGAAGCGTCGTGCGCGTCCGATATCGTAACGACTTAATTTCGAGGATAATTAAATTTTAATTGGTAATACGAGTCGATTAAGACCGTCGATGGGTATCTCGACCCGCCTCTTCTTGGGCCAGCGAATTCGGACGAGAAGGATACGCGGCAGAGATTCGTCGGCGACCCAGCTACATTCGGCTCAAAGGGAGGGCTTGAGAAAAGGGTTGAGGAAAAGGAACGAGTATACCGCGAACGAGAAGAAGAAAACGGAGAGTGAGAGAGAGAGAGAGAAAGTGGAAGAGCGAGGGCGAGGGCGAGGGCCGATTCGCTTAGACGTCGTCGTAACCGGCAACGAGCCGGGGTTATTAAATTTGTAATTAGTCGAATATTACGGCGAACGTCGCTGCGCGCGCGTTTCGTGTCTTCACGGTTCCAGTTTCAGCGTGTTACATGCGCCCGCGTGCGTTTAGCCGCGCGTTTACCTGGCTTCGCGTCAGTAGACACCTAGAACGCCGAGCACAGCCTTTACGCCACGTTAATACATCATGGATTTCATTACGCGCGCCTATGGCTTTCCGCCGCTGCCACGACTCGCTGCTAGTCGCGAATAATTAGCGAGAGAACCTTCCCTTCTCGGCGACGAGCCCCTTTGCCCTCTCGAGCAACCTATTCATCCGCCAAATAGAATTCTTCGTTAAATCAAAAGGAATATCAAAATATCAGGCTATCCGATAGCGATAGTAATGGAGTAATAGAAAATGAAGAGATCCTTTTGTTATTAACCGAATCGTTATTATCCTCGATCCATGATTGAACTATATTAACGTATCCTCCTGTACCTACGCGACTAATAAGCCAAACGAACGACGATGCTCTTCCTCTCTCACCCCAGATCTTTGCCTTTAATTTTGATTCGGTAATGACGAGCTCGACGGGGATTCCCTGGCGAGGAACGAGCGTTCGGCACAGCAGGAGTTCATTAACAGCCGTATTTCGAACGCGAAGAAACGATGCACGATACGATTTGAAATCGCTGCATCGGTGATAGGATCGAGAACGGGCCACGCGACGAATCGACGCTCGAGTTTTTCCTCGCGTCCAGTTTTTAATTAACGCATCGGCTTCCTTTTTGGCGGGAACGCGCGCGACCGGGCCAAAGGGTGTGGGACCGCGTTCGGTGATTTTCGTCGAAAAATCAAAAGCATCGGTGGACGCGTGACGCGCGTTCCGATAATGACAGGAACACAGTTGTAATTTCAAGAGGACAAAGGACCAGGCAAATTGGCTAAAGTATGCCGGTGCCAGGTTTTTTCCCCGAAAAACGACGCTACGGCACGTCGATAATTTCTCCTCCCTATATTTTCGTATGTTTGACTTGCTCGTAACGAATCGACGATTAACCGACGACCATTCTCCGTGTCGCAATTTTAATTACGCACACACCCCTGCTCCGATGGAATTCGAGCACCGATTGTGTTACCATTCGACAAACGACGCTGACTTTCTAGCGTGTCGCGAACGAGTCGAAATAATAAACGAGCCGGTAACGGTAACGGGATCCAAAGCTCGCGATCCTGGAAACGCTCCGCCACCCTCTGACATCCGAGGCGAAAGGGGTTCCTATCGTAACGAGTGCCGTGTCACGACGAACCTTCGTCCTGCAAGGATATTCCTTATTTCCAACGGCGTTACGTCGATAATTACGAACCCAAGCGATCCTGTTACCGAAAAGATAGAACAGCTCTTCATCCAAAGCTTCTTTGAGAAAGTCCCAGAGTTCTGTTTCGAAAGACAACCTACGTTTTCCACGTGACTTGCGGAAGAACGAACGACTAGCGAGGGAAAATATGAGAAACATAAGTCAAGATAGAGACGAAATTGCTTTCGAGATGGAGAACCGGACGAGTGTCAGGAGATCGTTCCTACGGACGAGAGGAATAAAGGGCCGAAGGAATCGAATTACACGAGATCTCGTCGCCCCTGCCATTCGATTTCTCCCGGATCCTCGCAAATATTATCCGACGTATCGGCAGACGGACAACATTTATCAAATGGTGCGCGACCAGTCCGACTCGAGGGAGTTCTCTCTTGTCGATTCAATCAGCGGATGCCTGAGATTCCATCCTCCGCTGCTCGTCGATCAAATCGATGCGAACGAATAAGACGTCCAGTTCGCGGTATTAATTCCACCCTTCCACTCTTCTTTTATCTTTGCTCGTGCAATTTATATAAACAACACGAGGTTAATTCGATCGTGTCGAATTTAAAACACCGTCGTCGAATAAAACAATGTCATCAGAGGGGACGAACGGCGTTCGACACGGCGGGATTAAATTACAAAGCCAAAGTCGCGTTGCTTTCGCGAAGCTCGTTAAACACCAGGCTCCCATACTTATGCAGATTTGATACCATTCCTCCCAGTCCGCTCGGTAGCACGTTAATTGCCACGTTTACGCGACTCCATTGTCATCAGGGCAAGGGGGCGAAGATCTTTCCAGTTACTCGTGACAATGATACCCCGTATGCGAATCCTCGACAAAGCCCACCCATGGCTTCCTGAATCAACCTCACGCTCTTCTCTCACTCCCTTTTATCTCCGTTTCCAATCCTCCCATCCCCTATCCTCTCACGATTCTTCTCCCGGCCCGTTGCCAGCCAGCAGCAGCTTTCTTCTTCCATTTCGACCCCTTGACTAATAGATCCGAACAGCAGCGACGACACAATCGGGCGCGCGCAGTAACTTTATATCAAATCCGTGGATTCCAACGGGAGTAACGAGTCGTGATAAATGACGGTGCCTCGGCCCGACGACGATTGAGATTAATTTCTCGTTGTACGTCTTGCAGCGGGATTTAATACGCTCGCGGTCAAGTTCATCGGGGAACTGCGAGAGGGAGCCGAAACCGTGTTGTTCGTTCAAGGGAATTACAAGAGGGAAGAAGCGAAACGAAGTTGTACTGCACCCCGTGTCCAAGGGATTTATGCCCTTCTTCTTTCAATATTTTTTATATTCCTCTGTTACGTTTCTGGATCATTTCTTCGAGCAGTGAATAAAATACAAGAAGGAGAGAGAAGCGAAGGAAAAGACGTTTACAGA
The DNA here is from genome assembly GCF_907164935.1 of Osmia bicornis bicornis. NCBI lineage: Eukaryota > Metazoa > Arthropoda > Insecta > Hymenoptera > Megachilidae > Osmia > Osmia bicornis. The sequence goes on along the minus strand of NC_060218.1, from coordinate 2,317,482 downwards.
ACGATACTGCTCGACGAAAGGTCTCCTTACGGTTCTCTCCTCGCCCCTGTCGACGTTCCAACGAACGTAGCCGAACCAGCTAATTATGTATCCCCTGCGGGACCCCCGCAGACAGGAAATGAGACTACCCGAGTTTCTATTCCTTCCATGTACACGCGTACGCCCGTGTGCGTAACTCTCTGCTCCGAAACGCTCCGGTTGGATTAAGCGGGGCCCGGGGATCAGATACCGTGCGCCCGGTGATAACCTCCGACTTTATATCCGCGCAGGACAGCGGTTTAATTAGACGACGCCCGTGATTCCGTCTAGAAACGTTGATCGAGCTAAATTGTTTTCTCGCTCTCTCTGCTCCCTTTAGATTCCGCTATCATCCTGATTCTCTCTGTTGCTTGTCCGTTTCGCATCCGAATAGCTTCCGGGGTTGGCGGTAAAAGACAATGCCGATCGACCAGTTAGATAATCGACCGTTAAGACGAACGACAGCTCGAACTTGATTTCATTCGCCTTGCGTAAAACAATCACATGGATCGAGGATGGAAAAAAAAACGAGAGGAAGTTTTAAAGAAACGAGGTGTAAACGACTCGTTGCGACGAATAATTGTTTGTTTATACGGGTCTAAGCGCTTTTTAGTCCTCCCGCCATTCTGACTGCTTGCTTGTCTGACTACCAATGGAGCCTTCTTCTTGCGACTCTTTTTCAACCGACGTTTTGCTCCTACGCTCGTTAATTCACCGTTGAACACATTGGATGTGTGTCGTAACATGTGGCTACGGATTCAAAGGGGACTGGGGGTATAAAAATAGCGAAAAAAGGTTCTCTCGAAAGTACATCTTATTTAGCTGCTTTCCCGAGTTCGTTTGCTTTTCTAATTTTACGATTTTTTGTTTCGATGAATATGGATACGCGAGTCAACATCGAAACGATGAATTTTAAACAATTTTAGTTATTAATAACCATTGTCGGCGTTCACATTGTTGGAGAAAAATCGCAAACAAGGTCAATGTCGGTAAAGTTAAACAAGCGATTTGCAAAGGGTAGAATACAAGCAGAAGCAAGGGTCGCGTTAGCGAAATCATTTATCCCGGAAAAAGATAGGCGGTCTGCGTGGTTGGTTGGATCGCGTTCGTGTACGATACGTCATCCCCGTTTGGTGGGTGACGTTCACCCCACCTCGCAGCCGCACGCTCGCTCGGCCCCGAGAAAGCCTCGAAAGCATTTTTCAATTCCGCGAAACTTTACGATAGATATCTTCCCCACGAGAGAAGCGACCGCTCGCCCGCTTCGCCAGAAACATTTGTACATAAATCTGAAAATTATGAGCCGCTCCCCTTTCACCTCCCCTTTCAGCCTGGCCAGCCATATGCCTGCCAACGCGTAACGGAGAGATAACGCGTAGGGTAACCCCTCGTAAGGGCAACCGCAGCCGCCTCCATCTCCACGTCCTGGTACACGCGTGAAACTGCACCGCTTTTTCTCTTTTCGAACAGAACCGAATAAGCCAGCGCGTATAAATCAAGATTCGTGGAAAATAAAAATCACTTTCGCGACGGATCGCTCGATTAAGGGCCATCGATGGTCGCTCGGGGAGATCTCCACCCTAACCTGAGTAAAAAGAGAAAGAGGAGAGAGAGCTTATCGCGGTTTCGAATGGACCGATTCCACACGGGGGTCGCTACAGACCGAATGCTTTCCCTCTTTCTACACCAAATCCCCTTCGTATTTTTACGCGACCTTTCTTCGCCATTCCCTATTTTGTTCTCCAAATGATTTCGTGAAATTAAATAAGACTAGCAACTCCAAAAGACACAGAAGAGAAAGTTGGACGAAAAAGGAGAGTTCGGGCGAGGTTCAACGAGCGATAAGTCTACGGCTCGATGCTCAGCCGGCAGGCAATACGCAAATAAACTGACGGATCCCCCTTTCGTATACCCTCGACCCATCGTTCCCTTGGCCACCCCTTAGCTTCCAGAGTAGATCGAAGAAAAATATGCCCAAAGAGAAAAATAAAAAAAAGTTCAATCGAGGGTATGTATGTACAAAAGCAAAACAGGGTACCTTTTCTATCCTTTCCTCTCTTCAACCCTTAAGTCAGACGGCTTAGCAAAATGGAAACGTTGTCGCGTAAAGAACGGAAGAAGAAGCTTTCTGAGAACGGAATCTTTCGAAAGGCGGTGCAAACGATTCGAAGAAGAAGGAAATACGAGCGACTCGGGGCGATCGTTTATCGATATCTCTGGCTGGTGAAATCTGCTGGTCCACGATAGAGCGAAACGCTCGCCTCGCCTCGCCGCCCCTATTTCTGCCTCCACTGTGCGACGCGTGTGCGAAAATACGTAACGCGTAAAAGGCCGCTTATCGGGTTTGCGCAAGAATAGGATTCGACGACGCTTCCGAAAGCCATAACCGAAACGGTAACTGCCACCCTCTGACTGATCGAACTTATTCTTTTCCTTCGTTCCGTTGCCTTCTCCTTCTGTCGCGACGCAACCTCCGCGATAATACGCTCGGCGCAAGGGAACGACGCACTATTTTTCTGGAAAATTGAATAGACAAAATCGAATATTTGCCTACTCAGCCACCGAGCGTCTCCCATCCCCTCTATGCTATATCTCTGCTCACCAGTTCGCGCTCTACGCGTCGCAAGCTCTTTTCGCGTTTTATTAGAATCGCGGTTTAACCGTTCAAGCGTTTCACAATTGCGACAAGAGAGCGAGATTCCGTCTCGAAAAACAATTACGTCGCTGACGTTGGCGCAAAAATAAAGGGTGTCGCGCTTAATTACGCGAGACAGCGAGGCTGGAGCGTACGTTTTCAAGCGCGTAGCTTCGCCGAAGCGTTTAGCCAGCGTTCACCTTGGCGCTTTCTCATCAAGTCTCGCTTAATTTCTAACCCTTTTCGGGGGCTGCCGTTTTCCCGTCTCGATCCAGGGAAAGGGTGGCCAGGAACGCGGGAGAGAGTATATTAAGCGACACTCGGAATTACAAATAACAAATTGCAATTTGATTCCCCGGCCGCGTACGGCACTCGTGTGGACGGGCTCTGTATCGTCTGGGGCCGAGGGCGCAATTTATCATTAACGCCCGACAATTTCGGTGACGGCTCTTCCCGATTCCAATTCCTGCTCCGGGGGATGATTTCTCCTCTTCGAAGGAAGCCACCAGTTCGTTAAATAAATTTATCCATCTGAATCTGGATTTAAGTTAGCGTTATGCGCACCAGCGCGAATAGAAAATCTCGAAGAGGATCATCTCTCGATTCGAGAATCCGGCTCGCGATCCCAAATAAACGCCAAAGGGGGTGGTGAGGGTGAGAGAGCCGCGAACAGGGATGGAAGAGAAGCAGAGCGCGGAGAAAAGAGGGCTGGAGTTGAGTTGAGGGGGGTGAGCGGAGCGGTTTATATGGCTAAAGGCGCATCCCCCGAGCCGTATCGATCGTTGACTTTAAAATTCAAAGAGACCGACAATAGCTTCCCTTTCCGCCGAGCCTCTGTACTACAATATCATATTCCGTTCCTTTCGTTTCATTGTCTGGTAAAGCCTGCGCTAATAATAAAAGATTGCTACCCTGGAAGCTATGCCTAGAAAGAGAGGAAAACAGAGAGACAAGAAGGGGGTTGTCTGATGGTGCGAGAAAGACGGAGAAATCTAGAATAAGGGTAGGAGAAGGTACAACGGTAAGAGAAGCAGGGTTTGACTCGGTAGAGTCTTCCCAAGTTCGGTGCTACATCATCCAGATAGCCGAGCCATAATGCTTCCTTGAAAAGTTCCTCGAATTCGGAGAGAATTTAATATTCCGCGCACGGTTACCCTTCTCCGCCTCTTTTCGTTCGTTTCGCTCGTTTTCTATCATTCCTCGAACCACGCTTTATCGCCGTTCCACTGATTTTCAGTTAACGCCTTCTCTTCATCGTTTCGAGCATTGTTGTGTTTATATTATCGGGGACCGGTAATCGCGGGAAATTGGTAGTATCTTTTACCTTCTTCGACGAAGAAAGGGAAGCACAAAAGGCGCGTTCGAATTACACACGTAACAGGAACGGAGAGAAGGATATTTGTCGAGGGAGAGGGGCGAGGAACGGGTGCGGAATCAAAGGGGCGCGCAACAATGGACGATCATATTAAATCATAAATGTAAACGAAGATGGCATTGGGGAGGGCGAAAGCTCGCGCACAGTCCGATAATGAAACTTGCCGGATCCTCCAACCACAAAGGTACATGTACCACCCCCTGTAACCACATGTCAGTTTCGCTTTTACCGTTTGTCGAACGTGAAAAAAAGAAAAAAGAAACGAGCGATCGTACTGATTAAGAAGAAAACATTCTTGAAATTACTTAACGTATCCATTATTGTCCACCCCCTTCGACAGGATATGCGATGTGACGGTGCACAAACGGGCGCGTGCAACGCGACGCGCACCTGAGCCGAGATTAAACGTTTCGAGGGATACGAAATGAAATATTTAGCGATCCTCCGAGTTCAAACGGGCAACCTGTGTCCCTTTGTCGGCGACCTGTAGCCATCAAGTTGAGCCGGAATGCGCGTCAACCCCTTTGCATCGTCCTTTCGACGACGATCGTATAAAAAGTAGCTAATAGTCGATCGACTTCCCTTCGATTCCTCATTACTTCACAAAGGGACGAATTTTTAAGCAAGATCGATGGCGCCCGGCAGCTTTACAATTTTTATTAGAAAATTATTTGCAGTCATTCGGGTGCAATATCCATCGACAGAAGAAACGAGAGAATGAAAGAAGAAGGAAAAGAAAAGCGCGAGTCACCGAGATGGTAGGGGGTAGCGGATTAAGTCGTGTGAAAATTCACGATAGGAGGCGGTGGTTAGATCGATCGGTTGAGTGTTTCAAGCGAAACGGGGAGAAGGTGTAGGACGTTGAATGGACCGGATTGAAATGTCGACGCGATGAATAGCGGTCTGAAAGAAATACATTAGCGCAATGTGAAGGGTTACTTGAAAATAAACCGGAATAACCGAGTATACGCGGCCGCTTATCCCGCCAACGCAACGGGGTGCTCGATCATTCTTTCAATGCCGGAACTTTCCACCCGGAAACCCGGCTTTCCCTCTTTCTCGCGATAGTCTCGATCAAGTTTTGCCTTCCCTTGAAAACGTGAAATTTCACCGCGATTCGCGGAAAAGATATAAATCGCGTTAAAACCGACCGAGTAACGGTCAAGCAGGTGCATTATTTCAGCCAACGAATGGTTTACGAGAATTTTATTGTCGGCCCCTGGTGTTCAGCGGTCGTATTTAAGGTTTTATCCTGCCGCCTCCTGCTTTCCTCATCGTCCGCCCTTTCGAAAGGGTTACAGGATTTTATTTCTCGACTGCGTACAAGAAAGGGCCCTTCCGTTTCATAAAAGTCGTCTGGCACATTCGTTGTCGTAGATTATCGACCGGACCACGTTCCATGAAGTGATATTTTTATTTATTATTTCATCTTGAGACGCGTGTTTCTCCGACAAAGGATTGAAACACGTTTTGCCTCGAAACTACCAACTTATATCCTATCTGTTTATTTCCCGCTCGGACGGAAAGCTTCTACACGCACGTCGATTCTATTTGAAAGAGCGAAATAAGTTTTCTTCGTGTTGTCGAAACGGTAATAGGAATTTTATCGCGTCGACAGTCAGCTTAAGCTCGAATTCTTATTCCACGCGTGACGGTGGGGCAGAAATCGCATTTCGGATGGAAGAAAGAAGGCGAAACGGCAAAATTAAGGAGGCTCGTGATCGCGTAACATCCACGAAGAAGGGAGAAGATGGCGAGGAAAGGAAGCAGAAGTTGCTTCGAAGGGGGTGGGGGAGGGGTAGCAGCTGCGACATCGCGAAATTACGAGGTGGCGTTGGAAGTAGTCGCTCCTTAGAGGAAGCGTTGACAAATGACGGAGGCAACTTTTATTATTTTAGATGTTGGCCCATCAGAGACGAGCACGGTTACGACTCCGCGAACCGACCGAGATGTGTTTTACATACATTTCGCAACGGCCTTCGGGACCGCGATACAACCCCCTTGACAAATGGCCCGGAGTTTTATTAGACCAACTTTTTAAGCTACTCCCCCGACGAACACGCGTACCTTCCCGCCGTCGAAATAAAGATAAACTTCGCCTACCACGATCTTGCCCACACTCGCTCGCTTGCTTCTCTCAAACGACCAATACAACTAACAGATTTAATAATGTTACCACGACCTGCCGTCGACCCCGAACGCTTTAAGAATTTTCTGTAATCTATATACCCGTGATAGGCAAAGGGTTGAGGCGCCAGTTGTTTCCTCGAAAAATTACATCGTGAAATCGTTGAAAACGTCTAAGCGTCGAGTGTCCCTACAATCGAGCGTGTAAATCCATAATCGCTGACAAAGATTCGCGCGCGGAGCGTACGATTTCCTCTTTCGAAGCGGATGGACGAGCGTGTGGACTATCGAACACGCAATCGATGCTGGCGGAGCGGAGTTTCCGTGAACGAATCCGAGGCACCGTGGGCGAGAGGAGAAAAAAGTCGAACGCACGTTTCGCTCGAGAACATATTTACGCCGTCGATGACAAATGGTTTTTAGCGGGCAACGGTGGGTGGATAGGAGAAGTTTCGGGACACCCGTTGCACTCGTTCACGAAGGGGCTGGCGAGCAAAGGACAGAGAGAAAAATAAAGAAAGATAGGGAATACGGCAGCGAGGGTGGCGGGCGGAGAGGCGCGAAGGAAAGTGGTTCGCAGATGCGCCGTGACTGATGGTCCCTACTTCCAGATGTACTATATACCGCGGTACTTTTATCGGCGCTTGTTTGTTCAGCGAGTTTCGAAATACCAGTGGCAACGGCATATCGTGCCGTCCTCCTGGATCACGAGAACGAACCAAGCTGAACGAGGCTGAACGTAGAGGAAGGAAAACGAACCGAACGACAGCAATTATCGTCGACGAGAGGAGAGAAAAAAAATGAGAAAAAGGGGAAAAAGAATGATCGTTGTATCAACGACGATACACACGTGTATTTACGTGTCGCGGCATTAAGGCTTTCGTCGCGAACGATGATGGACGTCTATCACGTGAGACAACGTTGCGAGCGTTTCTCCTCCACCTACTACTACATTTTTCCACGGTGTATTTTAGTATCCGAGCTGTTTCGAGATCGTTGACGAGCAGGAAAATCAAGTAAAAAGAGTAGTCGACTGCGGAAGGGTTTCTCGAAAAGAGGGGTAGGAAAGTGGATTTCGGACGATCAATTAATAAGAGGCAGGCATCGGCCACTTTTCATCCGCGTACGGAGAGAGGGTGGAAGAGCAGCGTCGACCACGCGTTGCTATGTAAATTGAAGAGGTTACACGGTTTTACATATTTCAACAGATTCGTGGCAGTGGTGGCGGCGAGGGGATCGTGGCGTTGGCAGGGAAGACGCGGAAAAAGCGGAGGGATGCGATGGGCTGGTGGCCACTCGAAAACCGCGGGCGAAGCGTTTTGTCGAGTGTTTTATGGAAAGCTTTAGAATTGTAGATTTTCTCTCGCTCCTCCTGCTGGCACATCGCTACACGCTCTGGATTTATGATATCCCAGCCGAGAAGCTACGAGAGCGTGCGGCTGCTACTTTCAGCTCTGCCGCCGATAATATAAAAGGATATTATTTAAATTCCTGAAAATTCGCCGCTAGAAACGCGTTCGAACGGTTCGTGTCCGGCGGTGGCGACTTTTTTCCACCTCCTTTCGCATAATTCGCGTCAGAAACAGTTTACGTCGCGATGATCAATGGTCACCGGGCTGGATGAGGGGTAGACAGTCGACTTCTCGAGGGGCGAGAAACACGCGGCGCGGGACCGATACCGTTTGCTATTGGATTTCAATTGGGAAACGATTACTCTCCTCGAGCGAGCGTTTCTGCTCGTTTGTCATCCGCCTCTCTTTTCTCGTCGTCGCGGTGTCCTAGAATCGCTAACTCGCCGCTACACGACCAACTTACTTCGACAACATTAACCCTACTACACTTTCGAAAACGATTGAATTTTCCAGCGCAATCTTCGAAGCCCTATCGCGAAGGGGAGCGAGTATTTGTCCTCCATGGCAAAGGTCTCACCCTTCGACGCGTTCCGCTTGGCCGGAAGGTAAGCTACGCGCGTACGTGTACGCGTCGAAAGCACCGTCCGTACGGACACTGCAAATATTAGTTCATTACCAAAAGTGGCGGCGAAACCGGGTCTGCAAACGGTAGCGTCCGCGGAACCGCGGTAACGCTCGTCCGAGCTCGGTTTATTTAATGACACCCTTCCGCTGCTTTTCAATTAACCTTCCCACTTCTCCTCCTCAACCTTCTTTCTCCCCTCCTCGTCGAATACACTCGTAACGTTCGATGCTCTCTTTTTTTTCCTCAAACTTTCCGCGAATTTCGCGATCGAGATGATGATGGTGCGGACGAACGAAGGTGACCGGAAGTAGGTAGAGGGAAGGAATCGCATGCCGGTGGATCGTAAATAAGAGAAGAGCGAATGGACGCGTACGAAGGCCAGCCTGCGTGCTGTATGTCGTGCGTGCGTGTGCGAGAGAGCGATGGAGAAGCGTAATATAGTGGCGTGCGGTGCGCGCACCGCCGAAGGGAGACCATTTAATAACAATATATCTTGGCCCGTCGCGAGTGAACCGCGCGGAAATAAGGACAAAGAAGGGAGCCACGGGAAGAAAGATATTTTACCATTAGAATCGGTATTCCCTCGGATTAACCAGACCTTCTGTTCTTCCGTTGCTCGCTGAGGTGTGATACAAAAATCCAAATCAATCTATCAACGCGTAAAAGCTCGTTTAAATATCGACGAAGCAACGAGAGACAAATTGGACGGCAGGCTCGTTAGTCGCGAGGTTCGATACACCCACGAAGATGGTAAACGCGTATAGCAAAGTCTGGCCCGAGAGAATAAGCAAGAGATCGCTTAACGAGATCGGCTCCGTGGAAAAGGAAAGAAAGAAAGAAAAAACGGGGAAAAAATGTCGAACGAGGCAAAGGAAACAAGGTGGTTGACAATTTCACGGTACATTAGCGACCGGTGGGTGGGTCCTGGCGTTGCGGACGCCGCGACTAATTATGTTTTTAATTAATCATCGCGCGTTTCGTGGCGCGTCCAAAGCAAAGTTTACTCGGCCATACTCGTTAACGCTCGACGTCGCGCGTGTCCCAATAACGAACCGCGTCGCTTGTCGTCGCTGATGCACGCCCTTCCAAGACGACGCGACGCGCTTCCTCATCGACGACTATCGAAATAATCCTGTTGGCTCGAGTTTGCCGCCGAGTAAATGACCCGGAAAGCATCAGGTTAGCCCCGGTCGTTCCTAAAAATACTCTTTCGAAGGATAGTCGAGAGGTTGACGAAAGTTTTCAGTGAAACCGTGGGGATAAAATCACGTGGGGTCGTTAATGGGCTGGCTTTAATTATCGTCGTGTCTTGGATGTAACTTGGCTGGAGGAGAAACGATCCGTAACCGATAAATAATTTCGCGTTGAGAGGGAATAAAATAAACGTCCACGGTGACGACTCTGTTTCGCCAGCTTAAAAGACGGCACCCTGTCGCGAGTCGACGACTTACGCTCGCCTCTCGAAGTTTACGAGGCGAGAGATTTACCGTTGATGCAACGAGAGCGTTCCCTCCTTCGATCTTCTTCTCTCTTTAACCCAGATTAGTTGGAAAATAAAAATTTGTGAGAAGAATTTCGATCGACCCTCGATCGATCTTCGCGCAAAATACCAGGACCAATTTGTTTGGACATCGAATCTCGTAAGGTCCGGTCCCAAACCGATGATCGCGGTCGTATCGTTTCGCAAGAGAGTCATTAGGAGGGTCCGTTTTCTCGGGTCAGGACGTTTGGCACGAGCGGCCGGCCGATTCGAGGAACGTTCGTCGATTCGAAAGCATCCCGCTGTCGCGCGATAAACGATCTTCGTCTAGACGATCGTCCTCTTGCCTGCGGGATTATCACGCGAACCGACTTGATCGAGCATCCTTGAAATACGAATCGATTACCCGCCATCTCCACCTACGCTTAAATCGATTTTTTTCGTGCCATCAACGCGATCGGTCTAATAACAATGCCGAAGGAGACGGAGTTCTAGAAATGTTTGCCAGTCGATCGATTTGACATGGATTATAGGAAAGACAAAAGAGATAGCGTGACTAATGCTTGCTTCGTTCCGAGAACCATTCATCGTTATTAATTTCACCTTGCTATCCCATTGAATGAATCTCATTGTCACTTTGTTATTTACGCGTATGCGTGGCTGGAGTAAGTGCCCATGATGTTCTCTATGATATTTAACAGAATAATTTGTTTTGGACAAAGTAAGATCGTTCCTGCTAAAACAGCTAAGAGTCGTTTATAAAAATTCATACGTTATTGAAAAGTGTTGAACGGGTAAACGGTTTTCGATGAAAAGCGATGGAGAAAAAGGCAATCGAACGAGCGAGGAGTGAATGGAAATACGTTCGGACGAGACGGTAATTAGCGTATCCCCTGATTGCGGCAGCTTGACAAGCCTGGAGCCGTGGTTACGCGTATGACGGTATTAATCGTAATGCGCGTATTTGCACGCGGGACGCGGCTTAGATGCGCGCGCGTGCACGCGTGTCGAGCCGCTCTGACAGTTCGTTTGAACGCAATTAGCGCCCCGCTTGATAGTTGTCGGCTTAACGTTTGCTATCACGACAACGATCGTTCAATCGAATTAACCGTTTCATCGCGTTCTCTTCGGTATCGCAATCGGTCCATCGCTTCTTTCGGATCCTCCCTTATCCCGTGTGTCGAGCAATCGGCGCGATAGATAGATTAAAAATTAAGAACGCGAAAATAATAACAACGACTCGTGACGCTTCTGTTCTCTTCTACTCGCGAAGAAAGTAACACGAGGAGGCGCGAGGGTGGAAGAGGCAAGAGCACGCTCGAAGATGGATCGAAAACGACGCTCGTAACGGCGGGGCTTAACTTTATGAATATTATTTTCCACCAGATGTCCCCGACGATAGAAGCTCGTCGACGTTGTCGTCCTCGTCGTTGTAATTAATGACGTCTTGCACGGGGTAGAGGGAGAGGGAGAGGGATGAATTGGCCAAAAGATGAGAAAAGGCAGAGAGGAGGAGCGCGAGGAAGACGAAGAATTTGTAGAGGTAACGTCGGCTCCTGAGCGAGCAAGAGGATAACGATAAGGTTTGCCTGGAGGCGAGGAAAAGCTGCGTGGCTGGTTCGCTGACGTACGACAATTGCGCCCACGAATTATCCCGGAATGACGGGGTAGTTTTAAAGCCAGGAAGCCGACATTAGCGCATTGATACCGTCCGTTCTGGCAACCGGGAGAGACCATTAATATTACTTAGCTTCCTCGTGGAGCCGTCGAGGGTGGACGGATCCGTCGTTTCCGCGATTCCGAAATTCAACCACCATAGAAACTCTATTTACCGCTGGAAGACCAGCTTGGAAAACAGTGATCCGGAAATCCCCGAGTTACCAGTTCCGTCCGGTTTTTTCGAGGACCACGGTTTCTGACTCGCGAGATTTAATCGGTCGAACCGGTGGAAAGACAAACGAGCCGAGTAACTTTCGCGGTGGAATTCCGGATCGAGAATGTCACGGGAGGGATTAACGGCAACAAATCATCGGGATTAGAACGGAAACGGAGCGCGAGAGGATCGGCTCGCGGCTGAAAGAAGACGGAAAGAGAGAAACGAACGGCAGTTGGAAAACAGGGGCCGAGAGGGTGGAAGTCGTCGGATCCTGACAGGGAGAACGAGATTTCGGGAGGCGTGAGCTCCGTGAGCTTGTAAAATCAAAAGGACAAACAATTAATAACCCCGGCAACGACGATTAATCAGAATTTAACTCGCAGTTAAATACTCGAGCGTCGGGCAAAGAGGAGGGAGAGAGGGGATCGAAGGCAGAGGGATGATGGTCGAGGGGTTACGGTGCACGCAGGATAAACAAAGGTTTACATCAGTGTCAGTCGCAACAAGTCCGAATTCGTCTAGGGTTCTCGGCATGAATATTCACGGTGCTCGCTCGTCCGTCCCTTCCAGCCTCCGTGCCGCGGCAATTCAGCCCCCTCTAACGCGGACTCTGTATCGCTCGGCACGGTTCCACGACCATTTGCCACCCCCTGCGATATCCATCGAACGGCTACCAGTCAAAGGCTGAAATCACAATACGCGTTTGTCCGGTTGACGAAGTCGACTCGACCGGCAGCCCGCTAAAGCAAATAGAACGAGACGGACCGAGAGGGTGACTTCGCGAGAGGGAAAATCGCAGGCCGAAGCGAGAGCCAATGGTCATTGCCTTTGAATTGGAAATTACGTTTCGAACGGCCGGTCAAGTGTCGATACTCGCCCCCCCGGTGTTAACGGTTCTACCCTGATGGTTCGCACCTCGACCTTGATCGCCCGTTGGACGAGGCGAACCGTCGCGAATCTCTTGCCAATTTTTCATGATTTTACGATACCCAACCAGCATCGTAATGTATACTTGATGGAAAAGGAAGGAGGCTCGTTGGCGGCGCGGCAGCCACCACGAGTATTTCCTACAGCCAGTCGAATGATTTAATCCCCGAATGATGGACGGGCACGTCGCGACGATGATCTGCGTGCCGTGAAGTGACAAGTGGTTAGGATCACGGGGAAACCTCGGTGGCGGATGACGGTGGCTGATGGTGGCTCGAGGGTGGGTTGGTAGTTGGTGGTCGACGTTGGTGTCGTATCGGTGACGGGACCGGGCTCTGGACGGTGGATGGATTTGAGGAGGGCGGGAAGGAGGGTGCGAGCTCGCACCGTACAAATCATGCGGGCATTACAGCGTCACGCCTGGACTCAACCTGTCGCGCGACCGGAAACTCGATGCCGACGGTTAATGCTGATTTATCGGAAGCGCCGCGCTTCCACCAGCCGATTCCGAGGTTACGTTTTCCCGCGTCCGACCGCGGAAGCCGGCTTTTTTCTCCGCGAAAACGATCGACAATCGATCGACGATAGTTTCATCCTCCCTTTTAAATTACACAGTCTGTTGGAAATAAACGCAGGCTTCGTACAGAGAAAAACAGAAACGATTAACGACTGCGTTTATTTCAAACAGACTGGACGTATCAATTCGATCCTACCTTTCGAGATGTTTCACAATATCCTCGTAGGCAGCTCGGCAGTTTTCCCAAACCGTCCCGGACCTGTGGATCACAAAAAAAAATACGACACTTGAGATACGACGAGGTGAAACGAAGGCGAAGGGGGTCCGAAGCGTCGCCTTTGGTCGCGAGAAAGAAAAGCGAATAAAGCACGGTGAGGGTAAGGGTAAGGGTGCGCGTTAAAAGTAGGGTAAGAGAAGGCAAGAGAAGAAGTAACGGTAAGAAGGAAATACGCAGGTTGATAAGCGAATCGGTTAATTATAAGCCTGCCACGGGATATCCTCGAGGAAAGTGGATCCGCACAGTTGATTAAGAGTCCTCGTCTCGTTCCGTCTCGTCTTTCGTTTGTCCTTTGATTCGGATCGCGACTGTCCCGTGCCCGAAAACGAACGCGCTTTGAAGTCGTTGCTGATTAAAAAAGACGTCGTTGGTTCCCTTAGCTCGGCTAATTTACTCGTCGTATCGACCGTCGAAAAAAAGGAAAGAAAAAAAGGAAACGAAACAGGATATCGAACGATTGGGAAAGGGAAGGAAGGAAAGTTCCGGTCGTCGAAGACGGACCAGGATTCGAGTAAATCGGTGGAGCTGGAAGGAACACGGGCTGAAGCCTGAATCCGAGGGTGGCAATAGGGCAACAGTGGCGACGGCGGTGACGGTGGTGTGGCCAGGATGGGGTTGCGTTGAATTAATCATATTCCGGTGTTTGTCGTGCCGCCCCCAGACGTAATCCGTCTTACCTCCCGATCTCTCTCGCTCGTCTGCCACGATAGATTTGCATTTTAATTAAAAGCAAAGCGGTGAAATCATAATGCGAAACGTGCGGCGCCGCCTTCGTCGCGTCATTATACGAGTAGATCCGAAAGGACACGGTCTACTCGCCACCGGCCCTTTGCTTTGCTCGCTAAAGAATCCACGACCAAATCTACGCTCTTCTTCTACAATTTTCCGGCTACACGAGGAAGGAGTAAGACAAGAAAGCTGGCTAAATCCGACGACGAATAGGAGGAGGCTAATTACGGCTGCTTGATGTAATCGAAAATTAAGGCGAGTCTTCGTATCCTCGAAAGCCCCCCTGGTTTCCCGAGAAACAGAGAGAAGGAGAGAACGAGGGCGCACCACTAACAGCATCTATTAGAAACGCGTTAACAAATGCCAGGATTAGCCTGGAGACTACTCTCTCCCCCAGAGCAGCAGGATTCGCCTTCGATACAGTTCCTCCAACCCAATTGGCCCGTCTTTCCGTGTGTTTCGCACCAACGACGAAACTGCCTGCCGTAATCTACGATATACGTCTGGAAACCGCAACGCGTCGAGGATTTGCCGCTTCAACGGAGAATCTGCCCTCGTTGCGGAACGTATTCTATATATGCGATATTAAGCGATTTCGCGGAATAAGACGATCAAAGAGTTGGCCAACGGCCTAGGGGCGCGCGTTCGTCGAGAAAACGGAAAAAGGGTGAATCCGTGGAGGTCGCGCGAGTAACCGGAGACGAGTAAGCGAGCTAGAAGGTAGGCGAGGTGGGCAAGGAAACGGACTTGGAACGGAGCCGGCAAAGTTGGCCGCGAAGACAGAGGTGGAAGAGGGAAGGAAAGATCAAGCAGTGTCGAGACCCCTCGGATTTCCACGGCTTCGCCGTCTCTTCAAATCCTCTTAAAGTTGTATTCTTTTGGCCTCGCCGGCCCTTCGTTGCGACCACCCCGGGACGCAAGACTGCGCCGCTACTTCGAACCGACCGATCCATCTCCGAGGACGATGCTCGCGTAAATGAAATAAAGTTTATCAAACTTACCTCGCGAAAGCCTCCATGTTCGACATGTTCGGGTTCGCTTTCAAGCCCTGTTCGGCTCGCGCCTGTGCCTGAGCCTGCAGGTGATGCGGTAGACTAGCCGGCGACAGGATGGCGGTGTGTCCGGCACCTGGGTGTCCACCCAGTTGCATGAATTGCATGTGGCTGAGATGCGTGGGCGGGTGATTGTAGCCGTTCGCGAGTAACGGCGACTTCTCCATCCTCGGTACGTCTGAAATCAGAAACGGATAGTTTAGCTACCACCGAGAGGTAGAGTGCTGCTGCTGGATTTTCGAGGTTACCGAAACTGCGATACATTTTGGTCACGTCATGGCCGAACGTCACGCGCGGATCAAACTTCCCCTCGAAGGAGAGGAGCAACAAAGTTGCGTTAACGTCCGTGGCAAGAGCACGGTTCGACGATTATCGACAGACCCGTGGTACCATTTTCGGATTCCAGTCATGCAAAGACGACGTGGAAGATGATGCTATTGCGAAAGCGCTGGATCGGGATGGATGGTTGGCGAGGCAGCGACGGTGCAACGGGCGAGAGGAGGAGAGAGTGTGGAGCAGTGGGGCCGAGGAGAGCAGGGAATAGGAGAGGAAGGGGTAGAAAATGAGCGGTGCCTATTCATTACAAATTATCTAAATGGCAGTGATTTCGGCGGACCGGCTGGCCGTTTGACGAGTAAGTGGCGGGTTTGCTAGACAGTGACTGTCGATCTCGGACAGTGTTAGCTGGTCCGGCAACGCGAATGAAAACACCGGCTCGATCGTTTGACAACCACTGTGGGACCCGGCCCATGACCGGCCCTAAAATTGGACTTATTACAACTTATAGAGCGCGATTTGAACGCTCCGCTCAATAACATACATTATCCCCAATCCATATGATTTAATGAAATCCCTCTAAACTCTCCACTTAGCCTCAGTACCTTCTCGCGCAGTGTACCCTTCCACTTCTTTTCTCTTTTTCTTCCCCCCTGTCCGTTCTGTATGTGCCCTTTCGTAGATTGCTACGTGTGTACGAACAGCAGAAAGAGAGGAGACGAGGGAGAAGCAGAGAGAGGGTCCTGGACGAAGGGAAGCGAGAACTGTGTGGCACGTTCCGATCACCGACGATGCTTAAAACGCAGGTTCCCCGATTTTATAACCTCGACAACGGCTATTTGCCGGTCGCGATACGCTCGGCGTCGTAACGCGACGACCGATGAAGACGTTTCGAGCAGGTCGGAGCGAGCCCCGGGGACTCGCTCAGCCTAGAAAATCGAACTAGGAAAAAACTGAATAGAGAAACAGCGACGACGAGAGCAGAGCCGAACGCGAGAGACGATAAAACGCAATTTGAGCTAAAGACCGCGCTCCTATAACTTCCCACCCTTGCCTCCGCGCGCGGACGAATACTGCCACCTTCTTGCCCCTCTCTTGGCTGATGAGGTGACAACCCATAATTATACAGACCGCTTTCTGTCTGGCCTGACTGCAGTGGCATGCGGAGGAGAGGCCTCCATCATCCTCCTCCACCTTTTTTCCCCTCTCCCTTCTCCTTCAACTTCTTCTCTCCCCCTTGGTCCTCCCGAACCCTTCTGACCGAGCGCATTCTCTTTCACTTCGGGACTCTCTCGGTCGTTTAACCCTTTACACTAATGCGCGTTACTTATTTTCAAAAAATCATATGATTCGAATCTGTGTGTACTTTTCCCTTTCGTATTCTATACGAAGAGCAAGTGAAGAAAACTTATTTCAAGCCGGCTGATATACCGGGTTCGAGCTATTACAAGTGCAAAGGGTTAATAACGACGGAGTTGTTGGCGAAGCGAAATCAGAGGAGAGAATGCAAGGGAAAAAGGGAAGAAGGAGGAGGGTCAGCCAGTCAGCGAGCGAGCCAGCGGAGGAGTAGTCACCTCCGCCCTCGTGCCGCGCGTCTCGTGCCCGTAGGAGAAGGACGACCGTGCTACTTCTTTTCTGGTGTTAATTACAAAACGCGAGAATAAATTGCCGGGCTAAATGAGTGTGCCCAGAGTGTATCTCTCCGCCACGGCCTCGTCACGTCCGTCCCGACGTTCCGACGTTCCGACGTTCCGACGTTCCGACGTTCCTCGTCTGCAACGCTCGACGGACAGACGAATGGAAGAAGGCGAGTCGAGTCGAGCTGTCCGCACAGGTGGAATTTGTTATGCGTCGCGATCACCGATTCAGCTGGATGAAAAAACTTCCCTAGCCACCGATGCACTCGAAATATTCTCTCTTGGATCTTTTACCCCCGAGGATAAACGGATCCCTTTGTAGCTTTTCCTTCGACCGTTCCTCGCGGTGATGACCGCAAAGACCGAGAAACGGTCTTCTTTGCTCGAATGACCACCGAGAGAAGAGAGCAGGCATCGTGAAATTATTCGGAAAATTTCCCCTTTGTTCCCATCCCCCGTGTGGCCGTCATTGTTCTTACCAAACGACGAAGAAATTCAACTCTCGACCACGGCTCTCTGGTAACGCGCGTTATTTGCGCTTAGATATGTATATGTTTACCCTCGACACCGACTCCCTCAAAACCCTTGGATTTAACCCTCGAACACCGACCCTCCGGCTACGGCCGATGACATCGCGGCCCTTTAAGTACCCTTCCACGCCAGTTCGCTTTCTTCGCTGGTCTACGTTTTCTTCGAGACAAAACCATTGTCGGGCCGGGTGAAAGTTCGTGTACACGCGTAAGAAATGGTGGCCTAAAAGAAAGGTTAACCGGGGTTCGTACACGTACACGTGCACGCGCAAGTTCGATGCGTATCGAGTACGTAAACACGAGACGGGAAACAGAGTTTCGCGCTGGTGGAATCCGGTTTTTCAAGTAATCGAGAGAGACTCGAAGCCGTAGCAGGCGAGCAGGCAAGCAAACAGGCAGACAGGCAGGCGGGCAGCCATCGAGGTAGCTCCCTTGCGTCCAGTCTGCAAAGAACCGAGAAGAGAGTGGATGTGGATGCCATGGGTATACGCGTACAACCTCTTCTCGCTCCTCCTTCGCCTCGATCTTCTTCTTTCCTCGCTTTCCTCTTTCACCACACCCATTCTTCTTAATCGCTCGCCGCGCGTATTGAGACGTACGCCGCTGTCTCGCGCTCGTCCGTTTTACTCTTCTGCGTTTAAACCGTCTCTTCAACTTCTCCACGCTGTTTCTTCATATTCCAGCGACGATAAAGGTATTCTTTGAGTTTGTAACCGTGCGATGTTTTTTTTTTTGTTTTTTGAAAACGTATGACACCCCCATCTTACCCCCTCACCCTCGCATTGAGACGTAGAGAAATGACGGTGAATGGAGGAACGGGGTGGACAAGCATAAGATACGAGCGATCGTTGTAACGACGGATAACGCTTTTGGTTTGCCTTTTCGAAGCTTGCACATGCAAGCTGTCTAGCTAGCACGCGTCTTCGCTCGCGAAACGGCGTGGCGGTCCAGTATTTGTTCTACCAGGGTCGCCACGGACACGAGCATCATCCGAGGGCAGTAAACCTTTTGATATATAGTCGAAGGTTTTTAGAGTTCTGTCAGCCACGCCCACAATCAGCCTTAGTATTATTTACACTCCTCTCGCTGGTTTGTAGTCGCTTGTCTCCCTTCATCCTCCTCTCTTCTATCTCCACTCTTCTACGTTCACGCATTTTTTACCTTTTTATCACGGTGTTCTTGCTCGTCTATCCACCTTGCCTCTTCGCCAACGTCATTCTCAGTTTTTCCCTCGCTTGACACGCGTTACACCGTCGATTTCGAATCGAAGGAAGTTCGATTTCCTTCGTCTTCCGCGTGGTCGACGATCAAAGTACCGCGAATTTATAAAATTAGATACGATCGCGAAATTATCTATTCGGAGCGTGTAGTTGGTACGCGATCGTGTAGCCGCCGGGCGAGATTTCGGATTTCGGATTTCGCTGCGGATCGGCACGCAACTCAAAACCAACGACGTGCCGAGAGAGAAAGGGACGCATATTTTATTTCGGAAATGATGATGATACGCACGAAACCTCCCTCTACCGGCCGGCCATTCTTCTGCTCGGTTTTATCGCCGCGATTCGCCTTCGGTGAACTCTTTTCTTGGACCTTTTTTGCCGATCCCCCTTTGCCACAGTCACGAAGAGTGGCGCCGATCGCTCATTTTTCGCATACACTGTTCCAATTTGATGCTTTTGAAAGTCGTTAATATTTCTAGATTATTTTGTCTGTATTTTTATTGACAGGGCTAAAAAAGTTCGAATTCGATGCTGCGATTTCACTCGAATTCAATTTCAAACGTGGATTAATCTCAATATTCCAGCAAGACCTGTTATAAAATCGCTCTCGTTCAAAACCAGTTCTTTACAAATCTGTTTATGAAAACTCCGATTACACGTATCTGTAAACTTGCCAATAATTGTAATGCTCAAGTCGATCTGTTTTGCAATTCAGTAACCAGTTTAAAACGGTCGATCCGCGGTATCTTTGCGGTTCATTTATTTCAAATTGCATTGCACTGTATCGGAAGGTGATTATTATTAGCAGTTTATGAAAGAAACATAAAGAAATACTGGGCGATATATTTGTATCCCATCCGTATCGTGCGAAATCGACGAGGCCCTATTCTAGCCAGGATCGTGGATAATAAAAATCCCGGTAGGCATTGTACGATAAAGGAAACCGGTATCGAGCGCCTCCACTTTCTCTCTTTCTCTCTCTTCCTCGATCTTTTTCAGAAACCTCCCTCCATCTCCCTTTCTCTCTTTCTCTCGTTTTCCTCCATCTTTGTCGAATCGTTCCGTGCCGGTTCGCGCGGCGAGAGGTACCTTTTTAGGCAGGCTTACCTTCGGCGACGGACAAAAGTGCCCCGTCCCAGCTTCTGGGCCCAGCCAGTCAGAAGATATTAATAACAAAATATGATATAATGGGAGCATCCCCGACGAAATACAATACAATGTTTATGCAGAGGATTAACCGATGCTTCGTGTATACGAGCGAGCACGTGAAAAAAGTATCGACCCTAAGCGAGAGACGAGAGACGAGAGACGAGAGACGATCAGGCCGATGGTCCGAGCGGGCTATTGCAACTCCGCGCGGCCGACGGGCAGATGGCTCCGAAAATACAGGCCCCGGGCTCTCGATCCTTGCTTTTGATTAGCTCGCGGGAAAGATTTACCTTCGAGATTAGCCCCCGACATCGATTTTTCGCCTCGGACCCGAACCGATCATCGAACGCGAACCGTTTCATCTATGCGCACCCCCTTTTTCTCCTTCTCTCGCAAAATAACATCGATAACGATGGGGGAATAAATAAGTGCACCACTGCATCATACGTTTAAAAAGGGGGTAGTTTGATTGTCGACAACTTGTAAGCTGTAGAAACGGAGAACGTGTGAAATCATCGGCAAAGAAAACTGTCGGGTATTAACCCTTCACCGAATGAAGGTTCGAAATGACGAAACGTTTTACGCGACACGAATTGTAGAGTGGAACGATTTACAAGCGGGTGCAGTTTCATTGTCAGCTGTGGCCAAACCAACTGGCGCCGGATCGCGAGCAATGTTTTCAGCCGGAACGGGATCGGAAATGAAAAGAAAATAAATAACACGGCAAAAAACCGCGGCTCGTTTGCGTGGGTACACGCGTAACCAGGACCTTTGACATGTGCCCGTGTAAACGAGCCAGCAACCGCCCTCGAAAGTAGACATTTACCCGGTGTCGAGGGGAATTTCACCGGCAGAAAACAAGCCACGATCCGTGGTGTCGGTTTTCATTTCCCTCGCGCTTTTTTTTCCACGCGTGTATGCGTGTGTGTGTGTGTTTTTTTATTTTTCACCCACTCGACCGCACCTCGCCAACGTATCCCCATTATTCCGAGCACTTCGAGAGCGTTTGTTGGTCACGAGAAGGCCGGGACCCGGTGGAAATTATAAAAATACTCGCGAGCTAGCCAGCGGACAAAGCGGCCCGCTCGTTGATTCGCGAGTTAATTGAGCGGCGCGGCACTCGCCGGCCCGCTAACGAGTAAATTGTTGACTACCAGCCATCGTCGGCGCTGCTCCAACACAACGCGCGCGCACCATCCTCTCCTCTCCTCTCCTCTCCCTTTCCGACCGTTCCGGAATGGCCGGCAAATTAGTACAGATTTTTGAAGCAATTAGCCTCGGTTTTAACCGCAGGAAATTGCCGTCACTCGCGTAAAAAGCCCACTTGCTTCGCGCTGCGATTCCAACTCTCCTGCTACTCTTCGAGTCTCTGGGAGTACGAGAGTTTTCGAATTGTCGCACTTAACACTGCTGTGTTTAATCGTGGGAAATAAAATGGCTCGTCAAACAGGGTTGTTTCGTAATTAAGTCGTGCCGAAATTCACGGGCGTGTTGTGTCGTAAGCGATCGTTTTATGGCGTCCGGGGGTTAACCAAACGATGGATCAGCCTATCGGCAAACGAGATTGCAAACCATCGCGGAGAAATAAAATAATTTGCGAGATTTGATTCGCGTGTTTTATAGCCGGATGATTTTGATTTGTACACGTAAGTTTTGGTAGGTGTTTCATGCGTGTAAGAGGACATGGCTTTTAGGTTGGACCGTAACTCCCCGCAGCGAAGCCGTGCCTACTTTTTCTCTTCTTAACGTCTTCATTTGGCTGAAGCATGCGAGAGAGTGTTTCGTTACGAGGCAAAAACCGGCGAAACGCGAAAATTCCTGACGCGACTGATTTACGGCGGCGCGCCACGCAGCAAACTTGCTGTTGGCTGCAACCGAACAGCTTTAATTCACCACCGGCCACTTTTGTTACTCCATTCTCCCCCTCTTCCGTCCCCTTGTCACAACTTTTTCTGACTCACCACGAACGATCGTGTTTGCTTTCGTTGAACAACCAATTTTTTAAAGACATCATGTTTAGTCATAAGTTTCGTTTGGAACTCAGTGGTTCTCGTTGGAAATGGAAAATTCGAGCTACGGTTGGTAGTAAACTGACAGATCAACGACGAGAACCACTGGGTTACGTGGAATTTTCAGCCTGCGGTCAGAAATTACGCGGACCGGACGGTTTGCAGCGGGAGGAGGGCGAGGGCGAAACCGAAACCAAAACCGAGAGGACGGACCGGAGATTTGACGCGAAAGCGAAATAATCCTCGCGATTAAAGCGATAATAACGTCGGCCGAGATTATTACGCGGTCCGAGGTACAGCGACACCGAGGGAAATCAACCCCCGACTGCTCTGTTCCTCTCCACCTATTGTTTTAGCGGAGGGAAAGGAACAGAAAATATTTGAACTCTTTATAATCAAAAGGTGAGATAACCAGGGTGGCAAAGATGCGGAGGACACGAGAGGGGGACGAGTGGGTGGTAGTTGGGTGGTTCGAGCAGTCGCGGCTGCAATGACGCTGTACCCGGCAAGCGAATGCTCATAAAAGCATTGATTAACTGTTGCCGGTCGTAGGTGAGCCAACGCGGCTGGCCTGGCTGGCTAGCTGGTTGGCTCGTGTACCAATAAAAGCCGGTGTTAATAGGGGGCCGACACGTCGCTTCGATACCACGCCATCGACCGTTCCGTGGCCTCTTCCCGCCGCGACAATTTTCACGCTTTCGAACGGAGAGACAGCACCGCGACCAGCTCGTAATCGCGCTCGAAAGTGGGTACCAACGAAAATCAGGGAAAGCCTGCGGTTTCCTATCCCACAATCGCAATTGATTAGAAACGATCGGCTTCGATTGGGTAACGTTCAACGTGTTAATGCTTTCCTGATGCGATCTACTATGTCTGCAACACGAGATATCCGTGAAAGTTGATGATTAATGGTAGAGAGATTTTGATCATTTCAACCGATGCAATTTACATCTTTTTAACTCTTAATAAGATTGCAGCCACCCCTGAAAACTCGTCGTCTCGGGTGCCCGACAAAAGAACCTTCGTCACCCTGTGACGCTCGTATTCGCGCTTGGATAATTGACTTAGTTTGCTCATTAATACAGCGATTCGCCGTGCATTAGGTCATATAATATAAATTGCGGCCGGCCAATTCGATTAATGCTATTTCGGTAATCGATGCATTAAATAATTACTAGGGGGTTGGAACGCGCAGCAACGAACGAACGTTAGCCGATAGTCATTAGTTTATTACGCAGGCTAGCCTACTAGTTCCAGTCCCGGAATACTTTCATCGGAAAACGATCGACCGTGAAGAGGATGGGTCGGCGAAAAGGCGCGAGGAACGTGGCTTCCCATCCGCAAGTCCCGTACACGAGGCTCCCACACGACTCGCTAAGCCAAGCCAAGCCATGCCAACCCCCCTGCCACCCTCCCTTCCACTCTCTCCCGCGGGCTATTTATTTTTCTCATCGGTTTTAATTTTGTAGAGACAACGTAGATACGTATCGGCCGTCCGAGCTGCTGCGTACACGTATACACGGCCATTGTGCCGGCCATTGTACCCGCTACGTCCCGAATGGATGTTACCGCCGACGCTATCGGGATCGGATCTCGCTCGTTGAGTTTATTAATTGCGTTATGGCAAGTGGCGCTCGCCTACCGGTCCAAATTGAAAAAAATCCCGTGTACACCGTGCCTCGTTGCTCTCCCGTATCCGCGTACACCTTCCTCTCGCCTCGTTGACTCTACTACACGCTCTACCCCTTTTCTATTCTCTTCAACCACGTTTTTCCGCTGCTTTGTTTTGTCAGAACACGTCATGATACTGTGTTCTTACGTGGTTTTTGGATGACTTTGAATTTTTAAGAAATTAAATCAATATCTTGTGACGATCAATCGCGGCCGAGAAAGGGGATCGAATCGCAAAACAATTATACAATTACCGCGGGCTCGTAATTAATTGCCGGCCGTTTCAACGTTTACCCCGACTGCAATCGTGGTTCCTGCAACTGCAGGCGAGTACGAGCGACCGTCCGTTCGGCATTAATTCATTAACGGTTGCACCGTCAAACGTATTTGCCCGTAAAATTGAACGGCCGCCGCGTATTCGCGATTATTTGCTTAACCAATTTCCGAACGGCGATCGTCGACGCGGTTCGACGCGATTTTACGATTTCTCTCCATCCTTGCCAGCCGCTGCGCCGCGTCGACGAAATTGCTATCGAATCGATGCGATGGGGCCTTCTAGTGGCTCGTGCCAGTATGTTAATCAAAGCACTGACGACCGACATCTTTGAGAGCCTGGTGCATAGGTTTCGAGGGTTAATTCGTCCAATCGAGAAAGGTTCGTTCCGTGAGCGGGTGGATCAAAGAGCCAGAGCACGATCAGAATGTCTGGGAAGATTTAGCAGCGACAAAGAGAAATGGTCAGAGGCATATGGGTGCGCGCATCGGTGTCGATATTCCGGGTATCGGCAACCGCCACCGCAGGCCGCAACACGACGGTGCAGTTGCAGTTAATTTGCTCACTCCAAGTGTGTTTGATTCCCCTAATTAATTGATCGGTAGGGTCACCGTGGCCCGACGAGTATACGGATGACAGTAATCAAGTGCGTGCCCCTGGTACCCAGGGCCTATGTTACGTTTCGCGTTTATACATATCAACTGGTAATGCTTTCCAGACATCTTCGATTGTCTTTCACTGTGGTAGAATGTATCGAGGCGCAGAAAGATTCGAAATACTCGACGGAAAGTCGGCTGTGCGAAGCAGCTGAAAGGGTTAACTGAGAACGATAAAACGCTCGTACGCTTAAAATTGGAGGCGATTGAGTTGTGAAAGAGAAAAAGAGATAGAAAAAGAGGGGAAACGGAAACGAGAGTGGAGTGTGCAATTCATTCAGAGCTTGTTAGCGAACATATCGGTAAAGAGTTGGAATTACCTTAAAAGTTATATATAGGGTGTTTCAAAAAGAATACTACTTCAACTATTTTCATTCTGAATCCATGAAAGACGCGTACAAGCCAAGAATTTAACGAACCGAGTTGGGAACACGTCTCAAAACGCTTTTCAACCGTTCGTTGCACACCTTTACCGAGAAGGTCTGTTTGAGTATCGTGCAAATTGCCACTCGAACGACCAAACAAGCCGATGCAACATTGTCGTTGGTTCCATAGCGACTCCATAAAATGACGCGGATTTGTTCGAGCAAAGAACACACGATATAAAACACGAACGTCGCGGCGCAGCAAACGGAACTTGCGTACCGCGAATGGTCGAAAAGTCGTTCGCAAGCTCGTAACTGGAATCGGTCGTAGGATCGATCGAGCCGGTTGACGCTTACGAGCGTTTCGTCGAGAAAAGGATAGAAGAAACACTTACCGAGATGCCCGTTCTCGTAGTAATCCCCGTTGTCCATTCTGTGCTTCTTCAAGGAATGCTGAGGATGGTGGCCGGTCGCCGCTGCCAGGTGGCTGGCTGCGAGACTCAGACCAACGGAGGCTCTCTTCGGTGGTCTTCCTGGCCTGGAGCTGTACAGTGGTAGAGAGTTACTGTGGTTAGAGACACCTGTCATCGAGGTAACGTCTTACCCCGATCGTCGATGATTAAGACAGTCCTAAGTGGTTCTTTTTTTTACCGTCCAGCGAAAAAAGGCGAGTCGGTGAAATTAAATGTAACTTGCTTTTCATCGTCTTTTTTAGCTAATTAATCTACATTACGTCTAATACATAGAATTATCGTACGTTTCGAGAACTGGTTCTTAAATGGGATAAACGAAATTTCCTTACAACTTGCTAGAGATACCGACTAATACACGGTGACAGTGCTGCGATAAACCTAATAGAGGGAAAGATAAAAGTGTGCGAAAAAGGTGCATTTGCATAACTTATCGCCTTGCAAACCAGATGCTTTCCCTCGTATTCCAATTGGTATTTCACGACAGTTCATTAAATCAATTCGAATGTAATCGCGATTGCACGGATCGGTTCGTGTCACGTGTTGGGAGAAATCATCGGAGGATCTGTGGCGCGAAACGTTCCGCAGGATGGCTGCGGCTGGCAGGAATGTTCATTTTTCATAGGCGGTAGGCGCCGGAGTGGCGCTTCCATATACACGCTGCGCTGGCCCACGGACACATGCCGGGCAAACCGTTCGTACGCGTGATTCAAGCTTTTGCTTTCGCCGAGAAAATGTCGGAGATTCATTGTTATCCCGGCAGGATCCTTTTCTTCGCTCCCGATATAGCGCGTATGAGCCCTCAGTGACTTTCAACCGATTGATGAAACGAGATCCCATTGTAACGCGTGTGCTAACGGATAACGAAGGCTTTCGAATCTCTCCCACACAAACATTTTATAACAGTAGGTCTACTGTGCCGTCAGTATTTCTATCAGATGGCAGAGAGGTTGAGCATCTCTGCTCGGTAAGCGAGCAATCTCATAGTAGTCAGGACAGATTTGTAAATCTAATTTTTCATCCCGTCTTTCTGGCTGCCCTCTCGCTTTGCCTCTTCCTCGCCCAGAGTCTTCTTCATCCTCCGTTTAACTCCATGTCCCTCCACCCTCTGCTCTCTATCTCTCTCCGTTCGTCACCCACCGATCTATCTCGTTCTCCGTTGCACGTTTTCTCTGGCGCCTTCCCGCTTCTACCCCTTTCGTTCCTTCTTCACGTCTATTATGCCTTCTCTCTGTCTACGTGCCTCCACCTTCTCTCGCACGCACGAGATCTCCAGACGATTCTCAGACGGCCGGTTTATACGGCGTTGATCTCTTAAACCGCTTAGCTTCGGGTTACACCGAAAACAAGAACGCACTCTCGGACGCTTAGACCCGCATAATACGTACTTGTTTGCGTACGAGTCTACAGGTGAAATAAGAAAAACCCTTCAACGCAGGATGGACGCCTGATCGAGCGGTCTCTTTCTTCTTCCGCTCCGACTCGACGCTGCTGTAGCTCCGATTAAACGTTCTCTGCTGGCGCAGCAGCTCGGAATTTAGCCGATCGGATTGCTTTCGATCGATTTTTCACTTAACGACCGACCTTTTTCCAGGGGGATATTACTGTATTTAATCCAGGAAACGTACGTGCCAATTTGAAGTTGGAAACGCTAATCATACGACGTCGCGATCGTTGGGACAGGTGCGAGTCACCGTCGAGCGACAGAGTCGACTCGATGGCGATCGTAGATCAAGAAACGAGCGGCCGGGAAATCGGGCGGATATCGAGAAAGGTGTTTGCGAAATCGCGTCCGGCGAGGGATAAAACGATCGTGCGTTTCGATCGTTGGCCAACGTATCGGGAGAGATCGGGGACGGTAATCGATGGCGTTGCTGCAACGGTTACCAGATTTCGTTTCGACTCGGCACAATTAATGCAGGATACGATAATGCACCCATTGCAGCGGTTGGCGCCAGCCTTTTTTGTCTGGCGAAATAATTCAGGCAGGTATAGCCGAACGAACTTGGCGCACCGACAACGAACAACTAGAAACGATGAAATTCTTTGGCACCCGTTAACTATGCTCGCCGATTGCAACGAACGGGAACAACGACTGGCTGGAAGTCGTAGAAATTTTAACGAAATACGGCAGTCGAGTGGAACGTGCTCCTTCTTCATTACGTTTCACTTACCGATAATTAGGAATAATTACTCGTCCGACTACTGCACGCAATAATACACAATGTTATTACGATTCTCCACGCTGCGCTTGGCATTTAGTAAAATTATAATTAACCCTTTTCCGAAGGTATTTAACCGAGGTAGGCGGATAAGTATTTTTCATATAACTTTCCAACTATTTATAGATTAGAAAACAATAATGACTTTCCAAGCGTATTCGAAGAACATTAATTATTGTAATGAGTTTTGCCGCTCCACTGCCGTCATTTTCCGATTAGGACGCACCGAGCAATCTTTCCTATTTAATGCTTTCGAATTACGTTGATGCATCACGATCCGCGTGGCATTATTTTACATTGCAAAAGGGTAAAAGCAGACATTTCATTATTTACTGTCACTCGATGCGGAAAGTTGGAGGCATTTTCCTTCCATTTTGATTTGCTCCCTCCCCCTTCGCCAGATACGTAAGCTTACGATGAATGCCAACGCCCGAGGAAAAGAAGGCCGAAGGTGCGTTTACCGTCGAGCTGGCAACTCTTTCTTTTAGCGAGCGGTTCGACACGGCTGGATCGAACACGAAAGCTAGTACGACGATACAAGGGACGATGTCGGTCGCTCCTTAAACGGCTCATCACGTAAGAATGGGTTGCAATTCTTCCAGAAGAGTATCGACGTCCTTCTTTGTATCTTTCTGGCTCGATGTTCCCTTTTCTCTTCCCTTTCGATGCTCGACTTCTTCAACGATGGCGCGGCGATCATTAAGGCGGGGAATGATCGGATCAAAGCATAGCACCTGGCGCGATCATCGCGAGTCCCACACGCGATATTCGAGTGCAACAGCGAAAGAAAGTCGAATCTAATCGATCGATCTGCCGCTCCGTCTCTCGATCGATTTAGATCGTCTCGTGTAGGAATCGTTGAATTATGGAAAACGCGAACGTTCAGAGCGACGATACAATGTTTTTATTTCAGGAAGTTGAATATTTTCGAAAAAAGTAAAAAAGATTTCTCAATCTTTTCTAGAACGAAATCGATAAGAGAGACGGGGATAGAAATGGAGCGACCATAAATTGTCAATTTCGAAGTCAATTTGCCCGGGCTTACCAATCGGCTGCCGGTTAATTTCAAGGTGAATTGTGTCCAATATGGGTATATTATTAATGGGCCGGCGAGGGATAGGGTGCACTTCGTGCGGAGGGTTGCAACCCCGTTTTCGCGCACTGGCCAAATCTATCGCTCGGGGCTGTGCCGATATGCTCTCTCGTATTCGGCATTCCGGATTAAATGCTCTCTGATGTTGTTGCAGCAGTTGTCGCGTCCTATCGTGTGGATCGAGCCTCCCGAATTCGTGCCTGGATATCCCTGCTCCGTTTTACGTGGAACACACTTACAGGTCAGCTTGCTTCTTGACAAAGGAAGCCACTGTTTCGTCTGTTAAACAACTAACGCTATCTTTGAATTACGACTCTCGAGGACGTTATCGCATCCTGCTACCGTTCTGCGCTCTTCAAACGGTCGAAAAATGCGGGAATCTCGAGAAGAGAAAATAAGAGGAACCGTAATATGATGGTATATTAAACGGTAGGAATACTTTCGGTCGGATTACCCAAAGTTTTAACCCTTTTTCAAAACTGGTCACGTTTTTGTCATTGTCTTTCTGCTCGAACACTAAAGGATGTGGCTGAAGGTGCTTCAAACTGATACGCGTAACATCTGCGCCGATCAGCCCGCACGCAACTCGTTGCATCGAGTGCATACTTCCCCTTGGAAACAATATGCACTCGGTGCAATCCTTAATAACATTGTAACAGCAGAGTGTGGGAAAGAGAAAAAAGTTCTCGTTGACTACCGTTTCGAATATAAACGCTATCACGAATTTTAATACGATCGTGTGGTTCGCGTGACACAAAGTAACACAGAGATTTGCCACGTGAATCTGCAAGGAATCAACTTGCAACGCGAACCACCCTCCGGCAATTAAAAAAACTATAAACCGCTTAAAGCGGCGCGGCCGGCAGAGGACGTAAAGTCGTAAAACGATACAACGAATAATACGAGCGTTCGTGGCTCGACTTCTAATTGTCAGTTTCGCCTTTACGTCTTTTCCCGCCGGTTTTCTGCAGATCGGTGACCGTAATCGTTCGTCCCTTTTCTCCATCCCTGGCTCCACTTTGGCTATCTTTTCACGTGACAATAAAAGTCATAGTTTTTGCTGCCGTGACAAGGTCCAGCGCCAGGGCATTAAATGGCACAATTCGAAAACGTACCCTTTCATCCCTGCAGACGACGATTCTCTCCACTTCATTCGCTCTGTCCCTTCCCTCTTTCCACGATCCCTGATCGTTCTTTTTTTTCAACCAAAAAGTTGCGAGCGTCGACGGGAGCGTCCCTCGCGTAAAGCGTCGTCGCGCGCAATTCCCGTCATAACAACGACTTCAATTTTCGTCAAAAGTCTTTCGACGTTATCGTCGTCGCCGCTTGCTCCCGCCACCACCGCGCACCGTCTCTCGTTCCTCTATTTTTTCTCGCTGTTCTACGCGACGGATCCAGACCCTTTCGATTTCTCGCTTTATGAACTCGATTGGCTCGGCTGAGATTCAACAACGACCAACGGCATTTTCCAAATTATAAATTTTTACGAGCAGGGTTCGCGTCCGAGGCTCGCGCTCTCTCTTTCTTTCGCTCGGTTATTTCCTTTTCAGCAACCCTCACACCATGCAATTCGCCCACACCCTCGTCGGATCGCGGCAATCCCGTCAGTCAGATTGGATTTGTCCGATTTCGCGGCCGGAATGGAAAAGAACGTGCGAGGGTCTGAATGCGTGCCTTCTCCCTCTCTTCTCTCTCTCTTCAATCCCCTCGATATTATTCCTTTTCACGCTCCTTCTCGTTTCTCCGGTGAGAAACAAAGAATCTACTAGTTTTGCTCTCTTTTTCGCTCATTCTTGATTGCTATAAACGCGTGAGAATGGAACGAATCGGTGGAAAAGAAGTTACTTGAAACGGCTTAATAAGAACGTCGAAGCCACCCCAGGGGTCCGTGGCAAATTTTTAAGTAACTAACTCGAGCGAAATATACGGCATGTTGGAAATTTCACAAACATTGCGATGCTAAATGCCAGACGAGAGAAAGTGCATAGATTCATTGAAAATCGCTTGGACGATTTGGCAGAAAGTACAACAGAAGAGAAAGGAGGTTGCGACTCCCCACCACAGATTTTACCTATTTCATCTGATTCTGAAAACTTTTCGTTGCTCGATCTATCAAAAGACAGGCTAAAAAGAGAAGAGCCGACGAAGGAGAAAAAATTCCCCTCTCAGCATCGAGAGAGAGCATTTTCTAATAACCACGATGTAAAGTTGGGGTGCGTTACACAAAAGAAATCTTTCTGTTCGAAGCGTGGGGGGTCGGCAGACTTATCTTAGTAATATTGGATTAAAACTTATGCTTCTCTCGGTCGCAATACGTTATTTTTATTGCTCGCGGCTTTGCATAATATTCCTCTGGGGGTAGATCTCTCTTTCTTCGTTCCACCTTCCGGTTTCCCTTCTTCGTTTGTAGCGAGGCATCTTCGAGGCTAATTTTAATTTCGATGCCACGCCGCGCTGCGCCGCGCCGCGTTGGGGAACATTACGATTTCAGCGTGGCACGCTTTATTTATGTTTCGAAGCTCGCTTATTAGCCCCTGAGCTCGTTCCTCGTGAAAAACTCGCGCTGCTTTCGAACGAGAAATCGTCGTGACACCTGACTCGTTTGCTAATCGAAACGAGCAATCGAACACAACTCGCAGATGCGCGATTAATACGAATACGAAGCGCGTAAACCCGCCAGGCAGATGTCTCTAGGTCTTCTCCGCGATGGCCAATATTTTTTCACCAGCCTGTTAGTGACAATTTCGAACAGCCTCGTAAACTTATGGGACTGGATTCTTATCCAACGTGTTGCCCTGCGAACACGCGATTTATTAATCAATATTATTACTTTATGAGATAAATTTATTTATTAATTCGAAGCGCAGCTGATAGTTTGTTAGCGCTTTCATCGCACTCGTAATCGTGTAACGATCGGTGAAATTCGATGAATAATTTCCTGATAACCTGTTTTTAAGGTTCTTAAGAGAGATTTGTGAGCGTGTATATGTACAGGGTGTTGCGAAAAGCTCGCGATCGAAGATCAAGCGATGAAAACTGTGATTTTGCCAAGATTAGTCTTCGGAATCGAGTGGAAACGGCAACATTTCTTTACGCACACGATGCGTACTCGGTTCGTAATACCCGATAATGCCTGTATTTGCGCGTGTCAGCCAAAACGCGGAGCGCGTTCGACGCGTGTTACCGCCGCGTAATCCCGGCAATCTCGAGGACGTGGCCCAGTCTTCGGCGCGAGTAATCCTGCCAATTTGGACCGCGGATTATCCTAGAAGGAAGGAACGAGCTGCGGGGGTGTCAGGCTCGATTGCGAAACTTTGATTCGAAGATGCGCTCGCGAGTCTCAACGTCTTCCAGCTTCTCGGTTCGGTTGCTTCGAATAAAATATATCGACTCGTAAAAATGGTGGTCAGCTTTTGGGTGGAGAAGAGGCCGAGAGCGAGACCGGTGTCTCTCGTTTCAATATTTCCGCGATAAATCCGCACCCAAGCCCTTTTACGACTTACGATGGAATAAATAATAAAGCCGGCTGTCTGCTGGCACTTTCTTTTACTCGCCTCTGTCGGCCTAGTCGGACTTTTTACGAGCGCGTTGCAGGTACGCGAGTCCGATCGAAATAATAAGCGGGACAAACGCGCGATCCATAAACTCGCGCCGACTTACGACTTTCCTCTTCTCTCGATTCTCGAAGCATTCACTCCGCGCCTCTTATTGAGTCGTTAAAACGAGAAATTCACGGTTAACGTAATTCGGAAATTGGACTTGCAAATGCTTCATTAATTTTCCGGCAAAACAGTCGAAACACGTTAATTTCGATTGAAATGAATAACGCAATTAAGCCGAGAAGGTTGTAATTCAACGCTGGAACGACGTCTCCGCCCGCGGAAGAATAATTGGGGAATTATTTTGTTTCCAACAAACAGGATCTCGAGATCGGATCGGGGACAGCCCCCGCCGTGGCCAAAATTGTAATTAAATATCAAACGTTTGCAATTACCGACTCGCACCTGCCGCGCGTTTCCGCCCGGCTCGCTACGTCGAGCAAACGAATTTCGCGACGCGAACCGGTTGTACACGGCGTCTCTTCCTCGCCATTAGCTCATGGTTTATTAACCAGACGTGTTTATTGCAGTTCCAAAAGTTTTATTCAAATTGTCCGCTACCAAGAATAATAAATTTCAACCCTTTAATCGATCACCGTTTCGAGTTACGCGACGAAAGGAGAAATGCAGGACTACGGTAACACGGTTGTATTCGGGTGAGAATAGTCGCGGCTGGGGGTGAGTCGCGCGTGCACGAAGCGCATCGGTGGAGCGTGTGCGGCCTCGGGGCAGCATCGAAGGAGCCGCAGAACGCGGACAAGCGAAAGAGAGGGAGAGAGAGGAAGGGAGAGCGCGTGGACGTTGTCGGTTTGCGGTTGACCCGTGCCATGCCACACTCCGATACCTCTGTGGTCGCAGCCACGCCGACACAGCCGGGCTACCACATCGCTAATAACCGACCACGTCCACGTCGTTGTCCACCTCTAAGAATCCATCGTCGCGCCGCGCCGCTTCAATTCGACGAAGAGCAGCGCTGACCTGTCAACGCAAGGAGAACCATCGAATTCGCGGTCCAAGGATCGATGCAAACACAAACACCAGCTATCGAGTGTGACGAGAAGGCGTTCGAACGGCGAAGAAATTCGACCGGTCGTCGCGCGCCAGTTTCGTTTCGCGGTTGATCGCGCGAGAAACACCGCCGTGTCGGTGAACAGACGAAGCGGAAGAGAGGATGATCGCACGGAGGATTTTCGCGCCCTCACGAGGCACGCGATCGAGCAAGATTAGCCCAACGCTTCGTCATCCTTCCAGACGACTCACAAGTCGACTCGATCACCGCTCCGCGCAACGTTCTTATTTTTTTTTTTCTTGCTCCAGCAGTTTAACAAGCTTTCGTCGCGTTTGTTTCCGTGCTGTCTTGCTGGTCTCGTCAACCGTGGGTGGCCGATCGCGACCAATCTGCGTAGCTCGTGATTCGTCTTGGACCATTTTGTTCGTTTCGACGCCCAGTCGCTGACACGCTTATCGACCGATCCGATCGAAAAGGCGCGCGTATCGCGAGACGACACACTCGCTGGGACTCGGTGTCCCGATGGGGTTAAGCGGTAACGCGTTTACTGCGAGCATCGATATCGCGTTTCAAGTCTCCGTTCATCCCTCGTATTATTTCGAGTTGCGAAAGTGATCGTCGGTATAGAAACATAACGGAGCCAGGGGAGAATTGTGATGAGTTGTCGGGCGAGGGATGCCGGGGGTTGGCAAAGAGAGTCGCTTTATCTTAATGCCAAAATCAAATCGGCTCTCGCATGGAATTAGAGACGGCATTACGAGCTATCAGCGCATATGCACCCTGCATCGTTGCAACCCCAACTCTCGCTCCTGTTCCACCAACTACGCCACCGTGGCACAATGCTCGGCGGAAGGGCGAGAACAATGCATGTCGGGGGTAACACGAGAAGCACGCGTACACCCAACGATATTAACGGGACCCTCTTTCCTGCCAAGAGTCTCGTGGAATGCATCGATGGACAACCGATTGGATTGCTGTTGTTTTCTTCCAATATCCGCGATACCTTGTCCCATAAATCTCGACCTGATATCCTCGATAAAAAATTTAAAAAAAAACAAGCGATCAAAGCAGCGAAACTTTCCGTCCAGAAAGTCGGCTCGTACCGAAGTGTCGCATTGAATCAACAATTCCAGGGATCTTCTCCCCCTGAATTTTTACGAATTGTCAGCTAGCGGTGGATTAATTCCGTCGTTCGCGTTATAAACGGCCGGAAAAACGGAAATTCAAATAGCCGAGAAGAGCGGAGAGCCCGAGGGAATCCTCTCGCGAGGACCTCGACTCAGCCTTCCCTTCTGTCCACCCTCGATTCTGTCTATCTACCCTCCTCTCTCTCTTTCTCCATTCGGTCGTGTATTTTTTACCCCCGTCGCTACTCGCTTCCTTATAAACTAATTTCGTGCCTGCCTCCCTGCTGTCGGCGCGGAACCGAGCGCTCAGCGTCGAACAATTGAATTCTCTCTTTCCATTTACCTATCCGTTTGTATCAACATTTACATTTATATTTGAATAATGGGGAAAATAAAGAGGACCGGCGTCGTTTTCGCGTCCGACGATTCCGGGGCTCCTCTCGCTATTACATTTTTAAGCGTTCGTTTTCGAGCCCGCGGCAGAGTCGCGCGCAACCCCCTGACAACAGGGATGAAACGAGAAAGAAGAAGACGAAAAAGAGTCGCGACACTCTGGGAATACCGTGCGTGACGTTCGAGCCGACGAACGCCTCGTATTAACATTTAGATAAAGCTTATGTTAATATTATTTTCCGCTGGCCTCCTTCGGGGTTGTATTCTACGAGCAGAAAGTTCCCGCAGCAGCTATCTCGAGCACCGAATCTTCCAGCCCGCGTCTCCAGCGAGCGATTTCGTGTAACGATGATGTCGCGAAAGACTATAGAGATGAATCTCGTCTCTCGAGAGTGAAAATTTTCTTCAACGACGCGAATCGCGAATTCGAGTATTCGGACGGATTGTTATATTTTCACGGAAAGGCAAGGACGAGGCGTTGGTAGAGAAACAGCGAGGTACCGTGGGTCGGCCTTTATGGTCGAGGCGTGTCACTGGCCCTCGCGGCGGCATTACGCGCGAACGTTAACCGATGATTTAGCGGCGTCGTCGTGTGCGCGCCGATCGGAGAGCATCGTTGCCCCGGGAACCACGACTTTAACGCGCTTAAACGCGGAACGTTACGTTGGAAAATTGACAAGCGAGGTTAAACGTCGATGTTGACCGGCCGTTCGTCTCTTCCGGATAGCGACGATAAAAGACGCGTGTGCTGGTCACGTCCGATACTGCGAATACGAAACGGTTACATCGCTGCTCTAAAACTTGTTGCGAAACGCGAATGAAATTGACAAAGCCGTGAAAGTAGTTTCTTGTTTGTCCTCGTACAAACACCGTAGACCACCTACGGCCCGTATGCACTCGCTATTACCCTCTTCGATCATCGTCCAAAGACTCGGCTGATTTCCTTCGTGCACGAACCACACGGTCCTCCTCGTCCATCCGACTGATTACCAGTCCAGGCAAAAAAGACGAGACCCGTTGTCCATTGGTCGCCCGGTGAACAATATTCGCGGACACGGAAGATCGATAGCTATTACGCAACGATTTCCAGACTGCTTCGGACAAATTTATTACGAGGCGGAGGGAGAGAAAGGCGGCTTATTCTCCGGGGAACGCGTCCATCGATCGAACAGCATGGGCACGGAAACTAATCGAGAGAGACGCTCGTTTCTACCTCCTCCTAGCTTTCTACCACCGATTTTTCCTACAGAATTCGCTCTGAACCGGCTATTTCGTGGCAATCACACGGAAACGGAGAAAGGAAACGGAGGATGCGAGGTGAACAGCGCGCGTTAGGGTCGTGGCTTTACGAGGTAGCATATTTCTGGTAGCGTTCTGTTGTTGGGCCACCCACCGCGATCAGAGCAGTCAAAATAGCAGGCGAAATCATAACGGCCGATTGTCCGTGCCTTGGTCGAGTTATGAAGCAGTAAACTCTCCTCTCTTCTTCCCTTCTATGCTATTACGATCCGGCACCTCCTGCCCCTCTCTCTCTCTCTCTCTCTCTCTCATCTTATGGAATAATTTAGATGATTGGATACGGGGGACGCGCTTTACTTTACCGTACGCTGTCCTCGGTCATAGAT
This sequence comes from Osmia bicornis bicornis, assembly GCF_907164935.1. Lineage (NCBI taxonomy): Eukaryota > Metazoa > Arthropoda > Insecta > Hymenoptera > Megachilidae > Osmia > Osmia bicornis. Next base: position 2,281,167 of record NC_060218.1, on the reverse strand, counting down.
ACATTTCCCTATCGTGTCCCTGGTTGCCTTCGCCAAACGTTGCAATTATACCTATCTAGTACCTACGCTTGAGTTCTCGAAACGTTACCATTCTTCCAATTGCTACGATTACGAATCCAATCCGATACATACCTGAAACAGAAAAGAAAACGAACAATTACTTATTATGACGAAAGAATAGCACGGATGGAGTAGAAAAGTATAAGACTATACGTCGAAACAAAAGGAAGAATGAAAGAAGGGAAGAAGAAAGGGCGTTGATTTGTGGAACAGGTTCTTCTAATTCCAACTCTTCTGCGCTTCTCTAGCTGAGAAACGCGCGATGGTAGCGTGGCTAGATCGATAAATCAGCTGAGCATTAGGCGCCACTTCGTATTGGATCCACGATCTCTTTCTCTTCTCTCTTCGTTCACCAACAACGTGTCTCGCGTGTATGTATGTGTCCAGTGAGTCCTGGGGATTTATACGGGCAATATCGAGTCGGGATTAGCACGATCGGACGGACTCGAGTCATGCTCTTGGTCGATACCACGTGGCTATTAGTGTCAAAATAAAAATGTGGCCGCAATATATGGCGAGAACCGTAAGCCCTCTCTTATTGCCACGGCTGCGATGATAGAGAGACTTGGTTCGCGTATTCTGTGCTCGCACACCGACGAGAAACAGAAAAGAAAATGAAAAAGAGCGGTGAAACAAGAAAATAGAAACATCTGATCCTTCGTCTCTGGGAAACGCATCGGCTACCCTCGAAATCATCGGTAGATCTCGACGCGTTTTTTCAGAATTTTTCGTTACAATCGTGTCTAAAGGAAACAACGGGGAGGAAAAATCTAGTCGAGCGTCAGAGTGACCCCATCGTTTTCCTGCTAAATAAAGTGACCATGGATCAGGGGTGGCTGGTGGCGGGACCCGAAACAGCCCGAACAGCAATAAAACGCCCTTCGTCTCGTCGAGCTGTCGGACAGGCCGCGAGAACCAGGGCCATAAAACTTAGAAACAATTGTCTTTTATCGTTTTGTTGTTATTTAATTTTCTCCCGGATTGGGCAGCGAGGGCCAATCGAGGCGACGAGCTCCGACACCTCGGTCCGAGCTCCTAAATAATTTACGAGCCTATCTAGCTCTCTTTCCCTCTGACCAAGCTCCTTCGTCACCCACCTCGTCTTCGTCATCGTTACCTTTCTACGATACATCGACGGTAAACTACTGCCTTTCTCTACTTTTTTTACTTTAGATTGTTGTTCGTTACATTTACGAATAGCATTTCATAGAAAAACCTATCTCTTACGTAACATACATTACTCAATTGCGACACGACACAACTTTAAGCGAGACAAATTTGCAATACACGTCAATGGTCCGTCAAGTTTCTTTGATACAAGTTAGAGAGAGATTGAAATCGGTAGCTCCTCGAAGTGAAACGGATCATTCGGCCGGCAAAACAAATCGTTTGAAGTGTCTGCCCCGTTAGAATGTCCGAGCGGTACCGAGCTCTATTTTTATATCCGTTCGTGCAGGAAGTTGGCCCCGTTGAATGGGGGAGTCCCGTGTACGTAGCCGAGGCCCCCAATGAAAATAATTATTAGCGTTAAGTGGACGTCGTTAACCGAGAGGAGACGATTTAGCCGTCGGTGACAGACGTCGGAGCGGTTAGGTCGAATCAACTGGCGAGAGCAAGCAGCTTCGATGGATGAATCTGCTGGTAATGTTGCTGCTCCAGCAGAGGATGCGGATCCATTGGCTGGACAACTAGATTTCATTGCGTAATGCTATCTACGAACCCCGCGTTCCCGCTCACCGATGTCCTCGTTCGACTTGCTCGTCCCGAGGACAATGCTGGGCCCGATCGACCAGTTCCGTCTGCTGTCCCCGTGGAAATTAACCTGACACTTATTATCGTTCAAACGGTACTTGGCAATATTTTTTAGAAAAATTTCAGAATTACATCAATCGATCGATTACACCACGTCTGAACTCGTTGATCGCGCTGAAAGTAGTTCGAAGCTGTCGCTACGAAGCAACCGTAATAAATAAATTCCGTGGGGTGGCGAACGAACGAACGAACATTATGTAGAACATATAAATAAACGGTTTATGTCCGGGGTCTGGACGATCCTTCCTCTCCCCGATTCTCTCGTGCTTCGCCTAGCTATATTTGAGTTATGAATCGTAAAAGCTAGATCGGCAATCGACAGAGCTGGACTCTCGTTTCTCTCTCTCTCTCTCTGTTGGTTCGGGGAAGGTTAAAAGCCACGGTGTTAACTGGCTCTCCGGAGGATAGTATTGACACTGTGTGCTCTTCAGCAGAAGCCACTCGTCGGCATGATCCCACTCGAAACGAGAAGGGAATCGCGGCTTCTCCAGAACTACCGGCTTCCCTACGAAGAACAGTCGCAAGGACGAGCTTAGAACAGGACCTTCCTTTGCCTTTTTTTCCTCCGATGTTTCCAGAATCGAGATCCTTGACTCGATTTCCAGAATCACTCGCAATCCTCTCTTAAACACCAGCTGCCTTGTTTTCTTATTTTTTTTTTTGCTGGTCTACTTGGTGGTCGGTAATCATCAGGATCCTTTTCAAAGGGATTCCCGACGTATGAAAAATGAATTTAATTTCGTAAGAAGACAAAAGGTGTATTTTTAAATGTTGCCTGATGATTTTTCCAGTAGACGGAGGAACGTCTTGCTCGGTTCGCTCGTTTGCATAGCCATCGCTGCGAATAACAAACAGCGGGTAAAGCAGGGTGGAGAAAGAGAGAGGGACGGTAAAAGGGGAAAAGAAATAAGAAAAACGAAGAGACAGATAACGTGTTTGGAGGCGACACGCGTGTGAGTGCAGCAGACTACAAAGGCATCTCACAATGGTGGGAGCACAGCGCGATATCCCGGCTCTGTGTTTCCGTTCAAATAGAGCTGTACGCGTTCGTCGAGGCTCGAGAGTTGGTTCTCAAGGCGCAGGTGTGTCGACGCTTCCGGACAAGATTTGTGCCATTGCGTTCGCGAATCAGCGACTGAGCACAGGTAGAGGAGACAGGTGCGTCACTTTCCTAGCGCCCTCTCCCATACGAAATAAGATAGTGACACGGTTCTATTGTTAAGATCGACTCGTAGTAAGAGTATTTCTATGAATTCCGAAGGGTCAAGGGGTTAATTTTCTATTTACGAATCAGTGTCTGCTTTTCGTCCTCGAAAAACGTAGACGACTTCTGTCTTCCTAGATGCATCCACCGAAAAAGGTCGGCGCCACTCGAGTCTCCAGACTAGACAGGGGGCTGGTGTCGTTCGTTCAAAAACGATACAGGCCCTTCGCGATAGCGGTATCTTTTACATAAGTTTCCGAGCTGAAGAGCACAAGGATCGGGAAAAAGGAGCCGAGAAGAGGATCTTTCTCTCGTGAACTTTTGTATGAGAACGATTTCGTGCGATACCCGTGTGTCTGTTCGTTTGTACGAAATGAAAAGAAAAAGAGAGGAAAAAATGCCGCGTAGCTGCAGTGTTTTTCCACGGTAAAACAAATTTATCGTCGTGGTTATCTGAGCTGTGGCATCGGTGGCCGACGCACAATTCCGTATCATTCTTTCGACCGATGTAATTATCCTCGACACGCGGTACCGTACGTTGCATTATTCCTGTACAATCCGCGGCGCGGTTGGTAGCAGAGACAGCCTCCTGTCGCAAATATTTCCAAGTTTGTCCATCCAGTCTCTGCTATCAATCTCGTCACGGTCGACAAAGCCGGCACGACATGAGAACCGAATACGGAAAAGCGGACGAGAGTACTGTCGGTGCCGTGTCGTTGTAATGTACAGGTCGACGAGCGACAATGTACCCCGTTGTTTCCGCGTTGTAGCCTGCCTACTTCAAGGGGGGACAGTCAGCCCTCTCGAACGGAGCCTCGAGTGTTTCTGCTGCGTCAGGTAGAAAGATGGATTTACGCAGAACCGACTTGCGCAAAGGAATAAAAAAAAAAAAAAAGAAATATGTAATTCCATTTAAAAAATTACGGAAGGAGAATCAGAAGAAGCGTCGCGCACCCTCGTGGATCGATAGACACGGGCTGAAATGTCCGGGTCGAACGAGTCGAGGGTGAAGAGCAAGATATAAGAGATAAGAGTAGGTGTATTAACGCGATCGCGCTCGTAACGCTGGAATTACAGACGGCAATCGAAGTGGCGTAAAGCCGCGATGGACGGTCGTGCCGATGGGCGCGAGCCTCGACGCCGTTTCTACACGACACCCATACTACCGTGTCCCGAGAGTATTACGCGAAATGAAGCCGGCAAGATCGTCTAGCTCGGATACGATACGATACGATCCTCATCTCGACGCGGGGTAAAAGCGTCTTCGAAGATCCTCGCGAAAGGACTTAATCAACGGGTCCGAGTGTTTATGATTTTTCTTATTGGTGTCGTATCTCGGGGTAGCTTTCCCGGATTTCGCGCTCCCTTCGACTACATCCCCTTCTATCGTTTCTGTTTCGCCCACGATCCCCGGGCTTGTTTCTTCACGCCGCTTCCGTCGAATCACCGGCCGCTTCACCTAACTGCTGACACAGATAAAGCCCTACTTTTTTTGTTTCGGCCCATCGGGGTTGTCGAAACCGAGTAAAAGGAATCGAGGTTTGAAAAACTAGGGTGAGAGTAGCCTTCTGGAGAAACTAAGACCGTTGGCGAGAAATTGCGACGATTCCGTATTTTCGACCGCAAACCGCTGTCCGTTGATCGCGATTCCTTGAACCGCACGAATTCCATTCGCGAACGCTTCCTCGAGGCTAAGGCCGCAGGGAAGAGGATGAGATATCGAGGGAGAAACGAATCTAGCGAGGTGAAAAGAAGAAGAGAGAAGAGAGATGATCGAAGCTCGTCGAGCGTGCAATCACGCGGATGGCTCGGCAAACATCTCCGCGTCCCTTCTCGGCCCTCGTTTTATTTTCTCTCCGCAAGAAAAGCGAGAGATCCCTGTGGCGATCGGTCAGCCGCGCGCACCGCTGTTACATATGTTGTCCATTTCGTGTTCAAACAGTGCGGAAACCAGAGAGGAACGAGGAAACGAGAAAACGAGGAAACCGCAGAAATACCATCCACCGATTCCGGTGTATGATTTTATCCCTGGAATTATCGCGTTCGTCCTTGACCTGGCCACTTCACCCTTTCCCGAGTAATTTCATACCCAAATGGCATCAATATTTAGAATTTAATACACTTGGGAAAATTATACAACGAGTATCTGATTTCGAATCGTCGGCAATCCGATCAGCCGATTATCTTTTTTAAAAATAGCAAAATCTTGATAAATCAGTCGTGACAACTGTTGGAGTGGCGCTATTCCCGCGAGTATTCTTGTATTCAGCTTGTCGCTCGAGGACCTTGAAAAGGAGCTCGACTCGAGTCGACGTACGCCGTGTGCGAGAGGTGAGAAAGAAAGAAAAAAAAAAAAAGAAAGAAAAAGAAAGAAAATAAGGTGAATCGAGTCGCCTCGAGCGGTGTAAAAACGCAGCGGCTCAGGTGCGTGCATGCGTGCGTGCCTGTCTACCTTCTTGAACTCGTGTCAAGCCACTCCAATCGAAGAATATCGTAATCTCCGGACTGTGTGCACGATGACGGAAAGACCCTTACGTAATTCACGTGTCCGCCGAGAGCGTGCTCGCGTGCGCGCTCCGCTATATACTGGGGCGAATCGAGGACCACCCCCGTCGTCAGCAGGGGATGGGACACGAAGAAATAATCGAATACACCATCGATTCAAGAGGAAATGTTCGTTTAAATTTTCTCCTCTATACTACGAAATTATCAATTTTCAAACTTTTCACGGTGCTTTATCTCCGTCTGCTGAACTGCCCATCGCATCTACCAAATCCATATCCTCTGGTGGATATAAGTACGCGTTTCCGTGTTGTTTATCGAAATTAAAACGTGGCTCGAGGCTGGTCGAACCATCGAGCGGAACGCTCTCACGACGCACCATGACTGGGTTTCTTGATTTCTTTCGCGAAAGCTAGAACCCTTTACTTTAGCAGAAGGACGTTTCTCTTGGCGAATCTTCGCAGTGACGGGGAGACTGTTATCTGGCGAGATTTCGATTACTCTCTCTCTCTCTCTGGGAGCAAGCAAAACGAGTGGAATAACATTTGGAGGGATCGGTTTGCTAGCACGGCAGAACCATGCTCGAATCGGCCCGTTTCCTGTCCGCGTACTACAACGTTGGCGCGCGTGCACGGGGTTGTTTCAGGGGGCAAGAGAGGGCAAGAGGGTCGCCCGGCTTGCCACGCGGTCTGACTGACAAGCTGACTTATGCAAATACAGCCTCGCTTCGGCCGGTAATCTGATCGTACGTACATACGTACCTACGTACGTGGCGTAGCCTTTATATTTCTCCATGGGATTTAAATTACCTGTAAGCCGAGCCGTTTTACGCTAATAACAACATAACCGCGACGACTTTATCGGCTAGACTTGTCAAACTCTTCGCCTTTTCATCGATAAGATTCGCCTCGACGAATAATTCTCTGAGATTCCTCCTCGTCGAAAAGGACAATATTAAAAATTCCCTAATCTTGACTCTGAATTGTTTTGGAATAGCTGATTAGAAATATTATCAAGCTAATAAAGACGAGGGCGTGTAGAAGTGCAGAGTAAGGCTACCAGGTGGAAAAAGACGTAAAGGTGAGGAGCGAAAAAGAGAGATAAAGGGTGCTGGTGGCGAGGAACGTTCTATCTGGCCGATCTGCGGTCGTGTTCACGCTCGTGCCGAACGGCCAGCACCTCTTCCACGATAATAATTACGCTCTGGGTGCGCGCGACGAAGAAAGCCTCAACAAAAAGCCGACGCATCCATTAGTTTCACTTTTTTACGATTACCAAGTTCGCGATGCGGTGTTTGCCGTTGAAAACGCCATGGTAATTGCGAAAATTTCCAGAGGTAACGTAATAAAATCGGTATAATTAAAGGTCCAGGTGGAAAGGTGTCCCGCTGAGTGTAAACGTCTACGTTCGATTTTTCTCGTTGTTTTATCGGTCGATTTTGAACGACAATAACAACGGTACGCCACGCGATTAAATTGGACGAGGAAATAATTGCGAGCACGCGAGGTACGCCTGTCTACGGCTACGACCCTAATCCCAACCAGGTTAAGCAACGCGGAATGGGGGCTCGGAAAGATGAATGGGGTGGATAGAATTGCAACACTGTGTCCCCGACAATCGGTATTGTTTTGTATTTTTCCTACGCGGCTGATGAGTTTCGAAATTGAATAGATTTCGAAGGACTGTGCGTAACTATGGCTGTGAAAAATCTTGATACATGTACCGTGGAAAGCATGAATCAGCGTATCGATCGATCAGAGTTAGGTTCGTAACTAGGCTCCGTCGTAACGCTGTAATCGAGTCCCTTCTCCGAATTCCGCTTTAACTATCGGGTTCTTGGCGGGCGGGGGATGCTCGATGAATCTCGAGTTAACTAACGCGACGACGGATAATTAATCGAAAGAGCCCTCCTCCTGAACACTGTCCGGTCGCGCGACTATACAACAGAGAACGGACGCGGCTCGTTTCCGTTGGTCACCTCCGGCTAATCATAGACCACGAATCCCGGTTCCCTTGGCACTCGACTCCTCTTTCCTCTCGCGTGCTACGCCCGCCACCCGTACAAGGGTGTCTGATTGTAATTACTTTACTCAAGTGCGGTAATTAAACTTCTCCGGTAGCTCGTGTCCGACGATCACCCACCCGCCTTACCCACCCCCTCGTCGTCGACCGACCGGCCAAGATAATCCTAGGTTCCATTACTTTTCTTTTCTATGTGAAAAGCAACCAGCTCGTTAATATACCGTTACACTTTGCCCCCTAGTTTATGGGATATTCGAGAGTGTATCCAGACCGTAGACGATCGCATTTGCTATACTGGTGTGTTTATAGTGAAATAGCGAAAGATCGAGGAAGGGGTTAAAAATGATAGCCGATAGTTGTCGGTCGGAAGGAGCAAGCCGCATCGGAGCGAAACGAGGCGAGTCGAAGCGAAGTGGTAAGAACGACAGCGAGCTGTCCGAGTAGCCAGCCATTTAAAACGTCGCGTCGCGCCGGTACACGCGCTCGTTTGTTCTTGCACGCGTTACGAGGGTAGGCGCAAGTGCGTGCCAGTGCGTGCTTGCGTGCGTGTCGAATCGTTAAGGCTGGTTGACTCCTGCTGCTCCGTTCGCACCGAACCGTCCATGGAATGACATTTCGCCGTATTGCATGCGGTACGTTTTCACGTAATCGCACCTGCTTTTCTTTCGTTTTCGTCGACGAGCGAAGACGAAAAAGGCGGAACAGGAATCGATACGCGTAGACTACGTTAATTTCTTCCTCTCGTCTCGTTCCGCTTCGTTTTCGTCGAGTCTATATGCAAACTTGACGTATCCGAGAGTGAAGACGAAAGGAGCAGAGTGGAACGGGGTCGAGGAATCGATAACTCGATAGCTGCAGACGCTTCTCCTCGGACGTTTTCTCTCGCGTCTAGCGTCTTGCCATCTCAGCTGATTCAAAGGTGTCAGCGAAACGATCGAGCAATTTCGACGATTAACAAGTAGATTTCGATCGTTCTATTTTCACGGGACGAGCGCGAGCCCGCTAGTCCGCTATCCGCCAGCAGAGTATTACGAGGGCGCGTTAATCCGGTATTCTGACAGGACTCGCGCGGCCGCGGAACCTTTTCCAATCCCGACACGCTGATTGTTCGGATTCAATGCGCAGTGGCATTTGGCAGTTGGCAGTTCAGGAGGTGGGCAGAACCGATGGAATAAGCTGTCAGAGTTGTTGCGCGCCCGATGAAAACTCTCTGCCAGCGAGGAAACGCTTCGATGATTCCCTCTCTCGTTCTCCCCCTTCAACTCGTTTCTCTTTCTCCTTCTGTCTTCTGTTCCATGACCTCGCTCTCTTCATTCGATTTTTCTTTTTTTCCATTTTTGTTGCTTGTTTTATTTTCATCTGAATTCGTTTTGACGTACTTTTATTGGACGACGCGTCGACAGCAGAGGGAATAATAAGCGCGAATTCGACGGAGCGAAAGGCAATTTTTCGTTTTACTCTGCCACTTCATTGTCAAACATCTTGTAAACCGCGATTTACACCTAATCGCAAAGGGTAATAAGAAAATGATCCCCATGGATCACATACAAATATAATATTCGCGTTTTCGTCCAATCGCAGAAAGAAAGCGATGCGAACGTCCAGGTGCGTATAAACGATCGGACGAGGGGACCTTATCATCCGTGTTATTATTCGACTGAAATCAATCGACGAACCGACATGACAGGGAGGAACGTAAGCGGTCGAAAAAGTACGCTTTATCGCTCTCTAATCGGTCGGTCTAAAATCGCGCGCCAACAACTGACCGGAATAACGACAAGATATATGGCGCATTGGGAGCCTCTTCTTCCTTCCAGTTGCAACGCAATGCCCTTATCACTCGTTGTCGATCTCTAAAGCTACACCTGTAACCGGCGACAACTCTGTATGTACGGATGTATCGCGTTAAAGGATCGCCGGTTAGCTTGAATTATCGACGATGTAATGACCAATGTAGTACGCAATGAGTTACTGCTCGGTTCAGTCGTTTATTTTCTTCGTTGGGCTGCTCCCGTGCGAACTCTATCCGAACTTTTTAATAAAATTAGATCGAGGATATTTGCAACGATTAATGACATCTCATTTGTCTCATTATGTGAGACCTAATTTGCATATGACATATCGCCTCGTTCACTTTCGAAAATAGATAGTTTGACACAAATTCAATGAATGAAAATGAAATAAATATCCTGTCATTTATCGATATAAAGGTGCAGTTTGTTATAATCGCACCAACATTCGCTACCAAAACCAGTCCTGTCTTGTGCTATTTATTATTTTAAGCAAGGGAAACGTTGAATGGGCTGTCGGTAGGTGTTAAATTAATAGCGAGTGTTAAACGCGTCGTGTGAATCGGTCAGGTGTTCGAAAAACGTGTCCCGGTGTTATGTCAGTCGTCAGCGTCGCCTTTCCTAACCGAGTAGATCGTCTAGAACCCTTAATGAATTTCGTGATTAGGCAGTTTCTCATTGGGAAATATACAACTCCCTTGCAACTATAGATACCAAAGTTTCGTCCGGAAGATCGACGAAGCATGGTACTTAGGTTTTTCTTACACGTGCAGATTGTTGAATTCGTTTCGAATCGCGTAATAAAATGCTAATAATAAAAATGTATAGCTGTACGAATACGGCAGGATGTGGTGGCTGAATCGGGCTTTAGCCACGCGATGGAATACATTATTAATCGCTGTTACGAAGCTGTTCGGCGCATCGAGTAGCGTTGATTAATCGGCGGCACGCTCGAGATTTTAATTAATCCCTGGGAGAGAGAGAAGGTAAGGTCTCTCGCTCGGCAATCCAGACTTTCTCGTGGAAGAAATTACTTTGCCCTCGATACGCCGACCGCGAAGCAGCCGAGCAATCGGCAAACGAATCGAGGAACCCCCTTCGATTCCCGAAGGAACTCGAGACATCCTGCTAGCTGCTGCCTCGTCGTGCACGCTTCACCGACTACCCGGCATTCCTCGACTTCCGCTTGGATCTCTTGCTGCTTCGAAAAGCCGAAGGGTTCTCTGGTGATTAAGTTCCATCGTAGAATCGCGATCGAATCTCGCGAACTCGCGAACTGATTCGCGAACGATCAAGCAAAGAGGGACTCGTCGAAAGGAACGATCGATTTCCGAAGCAATTCCTCGTGAACGAGCGTCGTACACCCTCGGGGTTTCGCTCGAAGGCGGAAAAGTATTCCATGGCAAATATTTCCGTTTTTTTTCGTCGGTAGCACGGTACTGGCCAACGAGGGGGGCGAGAATAGTACCGGGGAATGGGATGGGAGTTCTGATTTCATTAGGCCCGGTGTTATGCGATTAATTAAGTCGCGAGCGCCGGGAAAAATAAGAGTAAAAGCGGATCGATCTCTCTCTCTCCTTCACCCTCTCGCTTTCCGACGTTTCCCTTACTTACTCGCCCTTCGTCTTTCCTTTTGCCTGTTACAAGTTGAGTATAAACGAAAAAAGAAAGAAGCCGTATTCGAGCAGGTATCAGAGAAAAAATTATCTCGAGACGTTCGAGGGGCGACCAACGAGCATGCACAAGGTACGTTCGACGTTTTGACCCAATATATCCTCGCGATAAGGTTTGCCCCGTTTCTCCCAATGACTTACCCCCTCGGCGGGCAGAGAAATTCCGTCGTAGCGATATCACACTGGTTCGGAACGGCGCGATATTAACGACGCGAGCGTATTCGCTTTGTGAAGCGAACTATAACTGAATTTGGCCCCGTCATTTTATGCATCAGACTCGCCATGCCGGTATAACTGAATTCGATGGGTAACGCAATTACGCATCTTTGCCCGTGCAGATATACGTCCCGTTCTCTCTCTCTCCCTCTCTCTCCCTCTCTTGATATCAGAGCATACCGTTCCCACACCTACGCGAGAGCACCATTAATTATTATATACGCGCGTGTAGCGTGTGTCAACGATACCTCGCTGTCTCTCCCTCCCCCGCACATTTCATCACCATCGATGGCCCCCCGATTGTCGGGGTCAAAAATATCGTAAAACCAGGATTTCGAGGCCCCGTCAGGAGGATCCGACTTTCCACGGGGCACGGTTTCCCTTTCCGTGGCGAATCTAGCGCCATCGCATCCGTTTTATTTCGCTGACGATCGATCGTGGCTGCTAGCCACCAGCCAGCTGCAAAATGCCGTCCCCGGTATCGTATACGGTCACTCTCCTGTCCAAAAGGGAGAGAACGAGTCCGGTCGTCCAGTCCGGGTTCGGACGGTACCGTTTACGAACAGACAGACGGACGGAGCGAGAGTGGCATTCGTTTCGTAGGTAGCATTTGACCCCAATGGAGGATGACCAGCGAGTGTGAGTGGCTATTGCTAGACGGGTAACGCTGTGGCGGCACTCAATCAGAAGTCATAATACATTTACCGTGGCCTAATGAAGACCCGATGAAAGGCTACCGCCGGGACTGTGACCAGTGGCTCTCAGCCACGTGATAACATTGTTGAATGCTCTGCTCTTCGTCGCAATTGGAAAGATGATCAAGAGTACACTCGTGGATCGAATTAACTCGGTGCGAATATGAGCGATGAGAGCTGTTGATACGTTAAAGCTGTTTATTAACACTGAGATACGAGCATGGTAGCCTTCCCTAGGGGGAAAGAGACTGGTCATAAACTTTGAAAAACCTGCAGTCCAATGAGAACGACGGATCCTCCTTCTGGAGAAGAAAGAAATTTAGCGAAAAGGTAGAAAAGATGCAAGGGGATGAAAAAAAGACGGTGGCGAGGGGTAGAAAAGTCGAGTGGCAAATAGACTGGGAAGAAAGGAGCGGAGCGGAGAATCGCCGCTTCTCTATCCTCCGCGGTAATCCTCGGAAATTAAAAATGCCCACGGTTTTGAAAGGTACCGGTGGCGTTTCAAAGGGGCAACGGTGGCCGAGAGAAAGCGGCTGACCCACCCTTGGCTCGCGGGACCGATCTCGCCGCTCCATTTACAGAAACTCGACGTATCAAAGGGAAACGCGTCGCGCGTTTCGCTCTTCAAAGTTGACCGGCTGAAACTGTGCAAGAGGCGCCGCGAGTAGCCGCGTCCAAGGGTGAAGTGGCGACGAAAGCTAATGACGCTGTGGCGACGCTCAAGTCGAGAGGGTGGCTCTGGCTGGAAACCGTCTCTCAATTCTCTTTCTCTCTGTGTTTTCCAGCCAAGCCAGTCGGAAAGCTGGAAAAAGGGAACGGTGTGTACCGCGGCTCGCGCGGACTCATTTATCTCCGTGCCGCCACGGTAAATGAGTATTTGCCTTTGTGAATAAATAAAATGCATTACAAAGTTGCCGTGGAAAGAGACGTCCAACCTGAGAAGGAACATCGAAACGCATCAGCCTCGAGAGCTCTCGAAACTTGAAGAGAGAAAAAGAAGCGGAAAGGGCAGAGGATTGAGCCTCTGAGAAAGGGGGTGAAATCCATTCCGTACAAGGGAGAGAGCATTAAGTAAGTACGCGAATATGATCTTCGTAATTGAATCGTCGCCGATTCATGGACCCGAAGCTGCAGACAGCAGCCTGGTACAGACATTTAAATTAAAAAGAAAAAAAAAAACACTAATTATAAGGATGATAAATAATGTAGTGGCAACACTGTCATTAAATGTTAATGGCAGTCATTAAGTGCATTCACTGCACACGCTAATAAGTTGACTCAGCATATTCTATCAAGTGACCTCCTGTGGAGAAGCAGTCAAAGTACTCGGAGGAGCAAGCGAACTCACGGTGAATCTTTCTACAATAGTCTTAAATGAAATTCGAGACAGCTAAGAAATAGATTTCATAAAATATGTCACCAATACTTAATTTACAACCCTTCTAATCCGATGACGATGTAACGCGTTTCGAAGTCACGGCTTCGAACTCGAGAACAAACTCGTCCAACTATGACGATGGTCGAGGAAACGTGGCGAACAGCCAGAACGAGGAAGGGGTGGTGGTGGTGGAGATAGAAGGCGAAGGTTAGAGGGCAGGGAGCAACATCTAAGACAATGAGATACGGGCCTTTGGAGTAATCCTCCGGCCTTCCTTGGCGTATCGACATTAATTCCCTTGCCCCCAGCTTTTAACCGGAACAGACGCACCCTATAATAGGCAAGTTGGAATCCAATCTGCAAGTTTGCAAATTCGATTCGGCCGTCTTGCGAACGAGCAAGAGTTTCGCGGCTCTGCCTTTAAACGTTCGCCAGCCGTCGTACAGAGTTCGACGAGTCTTTGCCAGCTTTTCATCGATCAAAATTCATTCTGACGTTTCATCTATTTCTCGATTAACGAGCTATCCTAGATACTAATTGCTTCGAAACCCTAAGTCATGTGTATATTCGATGAAGCCCTTCGAACAATTCGTATAGACACCTTTACTATATCCAATTACCCTACGACAATCTCCGCTCGCCGTACCGACGATTTGTACGCTAAACGCATTATACAAGGTGAATCTATAGAGTTTTAAGTGGCTAATGGTATTCAAAGAACGAATGAAAAAGTTGCAAGTAAAAATAGATCTGCAGACTCATCGTTTTCGAGATACCCAGCTGTTCGTTTTCCAGCGTTTTCTCATAGACTAATGTACGAACTGAAAGATACTATCGCGCATTAAAATGATTGCAAGTAAACGAAATTATACATTCGTGATTTTCTTGATATCCCATAACTACGTGGTAGCAGCAATCCTTGCTATATTGTTAGGAATATAAACAGAGCTTTAACACCTTATTTGCCTTTTGAACGCTTTAATGCACTGACATTATGGGAAAACGCCACGGTTGGAAGCTCGATTACCAAGACTGTACATAGTTTTCGACAGAAATGCCAGAAAGAAATGAGAAACGAAGAAAGCACGTAAACGTAAAGGAGCGAAAACAGGACAAGGGAGGAAGGTGCGTTAGACTGGTATCGCACCGGTGTGGTGTATAGTCGTACATCGCTCAAATTAGATTCCTTAGCTGGAGGGACGTCGTAAGGCTTGACGTAAAGCCCGAATAATTCTCGACGAAAGGATGGTATGCCGTTGGTACGGAAGACACGGTGGAGGGCAGGCTGATTCCACGAAGGAGAAACACGTTCTTATAGGGCACCGCGCGCGATACGTGTGTACACGTATATCAAGCACCAGGCACACAGTTTGTCAAGTGGAAAGTTTATTCGGGCAAATATACGTGACGCGGTAAAGGTAACGTTGTTTAACGTTCATCCGCCCCGCGAGACAGCGCGCATACACATACACCCGCTCGCGTTTCCCTCCTTCGGTTGCATGCAAAATGCGTACGTCCTATTTTTTTTTTCTTCATTTGATAACAGGTCGATAGGCGAGCCCTATGAGTCATTGCCTTTCGCTTAAAAGCATCGTTAACATTATCCTCGACGATAATCTCTCGCCAATGTATTCAAAGTCTAAATTGAAATGGAAAAGGAATAAGCTGAAAGTTCGTCGACTGGCTCCTTCGAGGAGAGTTCGTTCATCGAAAGGGGAACGAGTTAGAGAAGACGAGGGTGGTTCACCCCCCCTCGTACCGTTCGCATAAACGCAATAATTCGCAGCGCTCGAAGGGGTTGCGCGAGCGTGGCATGCGCGTAAATGTAGTTATAAATAAATCTAGGAGCTCTTAATGCTTGCCGCTGGCTCGCGGAAGCGACTTGGAGCGAACAGTAAGAGCAAGAACTAGAGGAACAGAGACCGCGGGGGTTGAAGCGAGAGGAGAAAAGCGACGAAAGGGCGAAGGAGCAGCGGGAGAAATCGAGAGAACGGGAAGGAAGGGTTCTCGAAGGGGCCGAGGGCAAAACGCGTGCCAGCCTTTGCTTCTTCCTTTGGCCCCGCAATTTGAAACTGTTTCGCGAACACGTTCCCACGCCGTTGTTAAAACAATCGTTCATTCAGAGAATCCTTCGAAATTTCGTTAGAAATTTAATTCACAGAAATTTGTCAAAGTTACACGAGCATATAAAGGGTTGTCAAGAGTAATTTACAATTAAACTCGTCGCTCGTGTCTGTTGCACGAGAAAACAGACACTATGTTCTCGCAACGAGGACGATTGTCGGATGTTTCTTTTAATTCCTTTTTTCTCCCCTTCTGTTCGCCGTGTGGCCGTCGATCTCGTTTGGATAAGAGTCCGCCGCATTACGGTGCATTCGCACGCTACGCAAAGAGAACTCGTTGCTTCGCACGCTCTCGGAAACGGTATTACAATTAATCGGCAAGAATCCCGCGGGTGCGAACCTGTGAATCTACCAGTGTTCTACAAACTACCGAGAAAACGCGCCGATTTTCACGCTTCTCCCATCGATTATCGAGAAACGCGCGAATTTCCTGCCGAACCGCAGACTCCGAACAACGTGAACAACACTTTCTAACTCGGAGAAACAAAGACCCTTTGTTTCTTTTTGTTACGCTACTTCGATTGTAATTAACCCTTTGATTGGGACACGCTCTAACAAACAAAAAATCACCAGTATTGAACTCATTGTTATTTACGAAATATTCGACGCATTCATCGAGGAAAAGCGAGGAAACGCTAATAATTTTCTTACCTCCAATCTCTCAGCGTTTTATACTAAAGCATCGTCAACAGACGATTAATCAACGTCCAAGATGACCCGGATCGACGGTATTGGCACAAAACACTCTAGGCAGGACTAGGTCAAATGGTAAACAAAATTAATACCAGAGAAGGTCCTGGATACAAACGGCACAGATGCCTCGAAGAAGTTTTCGCGCGAGTAGATGGAAGGATGCGAACGAAGCAGGGATATCCGTGGAACGTCGAAGGGGCTGCACCGGGTGAAATGAGTCGAGAAATTGTTCCGAAGGAATTTATCAATTTTCTTTGAGGGATTCTAATTGTACTAATTTGTCGAGAGCCACCAGCGAGATCTCTCGCGAGAACGTGGCTGATAGGGGAAGGTGGAGGTAGTGGAATTCTATCGTTTAATCTCTGACGGACGGATTGTTCCTTTCTTCCCGAAGGGAACAACGAATGAGCGAAGGAGAAAAAGAGAGGAACGGAGGACCACGATAGGAAGCAGTCTACCGTGAGAAACGAGCCTTTCCCGGCTCGTTTCATTTCTTTCGAGCCGTTTGAATCTTCTTGAAAATTCGGCAGTTTCGGCAGAGAGAAGGATCCTCGATCCCGTTCGATACTGTGAACCTCGTTCGAGTACCTTGAAGAGAATGACCTTGATCGACTCTCGCTTCCCGTCGGTCGAAGAAAAACGAAAGTATGTGAATCGAAGGTAAACGCGAGCACTGTAGACTATAGACGATCGTCTTAGCAAAGCGCAGTTTGCGTGTGCTTCTTCCGCACCGAGCCCGCCCACATCGTGGATATTCGCGCGCGGTTACCTTACCAATTTATCGCCGCTTATTATCTATACGAACGTTAACCAGGAACTCGTGTTAACTGGCTGATTCTCTCTTTCCATCTCGTTGAACTTTTTCCTTGCGAGTTTCCGCCACGACGACACCTTCATTCCGGCATGCGAATTTCAAGGATACACGAAAAGAAACTGTGTTCCGCTTCCTTTAATCTCGTTCCGAGGTTTTTCCATGGCCTAGATTGCTCGGCGATATCAATTAAAAGTATAAATGAGTAGAGGAGAGAAAAAGAATGGCGAGAAGCATAGTGCTGTGTCGGGTATCGATTCTCGTCTGTCGGCTGTCGAGAATCGAAAAGAGAGTAGCAAGGGAGATAGAGAGGAAGAGAGAGTGATCTTGGAGAAAAAAAAAAAAAAATCGAGAGCTCGGGGCTGATATCAAAGCAGGGCAAACAATACGGCGAGATGCTGATGCGATTGTATTATGGCTAGTGGACCGGTGATCCATTGTCTCGTCACGTTCTACCCACTCGGTTCTTTTATCTCGATCCCTGCTAATACTCGTATCTCGTCGTATCGAGTGAGCATCCATCGAAAGTAGCACGCTCGCGAAATCGAGGGGTTCGTTGGACGTAAACGTGGAATCTGACGAATCCACGAAAAAAAAAAAAAGAAGGAGGAAAATTCTCGATATCAAGCATTTCGAGCAGAGTCGCACGAAATGCGATGCAAAACCGAGACGAGGGAAACGCCCGTTCAACGAGCGACTGTTGGTTTCCGGTCGCGAGTTGTGCGATCGAAATCCGCGCTCAGTTCGCGGAGATATGGGTTGGCGCGCGCGTACTCGGCAATTAAAACGAAGGAAATCTCGGTGGAAAGAAAAAAAATAGAGGATGGACGCGTGAGACGGGTCGGATAAAATAAATGGAACCGGCGCGAAAGCGAAATTGGACGGACGAGCGGGCAGCGAGCGAGTCGCGACGACGAAATTTATTTGGTTTTCATTCAAATCGCCTCATCTCGCATTTATGTATTCCGTGATATTGCACTTTTTTTTTTTTTTCAAACTCGCCTGCTTTCATCGCACGCCCGCCTGGATATTAAGACCCCTCGAGTCCCCGTGTATTAGTCGTATAAATTTACTCGGGAAACGACGTTAGATCCGTTCCCGCGCCACGGACACAACGCACCGGCGCAACCGTTTTACAAACCCCTCTCCACCTTCTTCTTTATCGTTGCTCTTCTTCTAGTCGTTTTCTTCGCGTTCCCGTTCTCCTTCTCGTTCTTGTTCGCGTTACGCCAACGATTTGTATTAATTACCCTCGCCCCGAAGCAATCCCGGCTGCACGAAATTAATGGACGTCATTGCGGAGACCCTGTCTCCTCCACCTTCTCGTATATATTATAAACGTGTCCTTCGATCGCGCGTATATTAATTAGCCCGTGCTATCGTGTCGCGAAATGGCAAACTCAAAAATTTCAACGAAAAAAAAAATAACAAGAGGAAGAAACGTACACGTGTTTCCCTGTTTCGGGATGTAAAGGTGCAAATGCGAAAATAAAAAAATAACGAAGAAAATAGAGAGGTGGCACGAGCGAGAAACAACTTCCCTCCTGTTTCGTTGTAAGCGTTGCTCGCGTTTTTAATCGACCTCCCCTGGCGAATAGCCTGGAATTCCTTCGGTTAATTACACGGATTTCCAATGCGTCCAGACCTCGTGGAATTTTTACGATTGGCCTGACTGCCTGGCCCTTCCGCCCTGCCAGCCTGGGATTTGTACGACTGAAATATTCGAGGGATTTAATTTTATAAATGACCAACCTGTCCCTGCCACGAGCTCTTCCTCGACCCGCCACTCCATCGATCTTGCCCCTTGTACTTTGCGTGGCTCGGTTTCGGGACGGATTGAAATAAATACGTGGAATCCCGAGCTAAAATGTCCACGATATTCGGCCATCCTAATTAACTGTTAAGATTTCTCATAGCGTTGCTTCAGATTTTATTTACAGAAAAAAAAGAACGCTATTAATATAATTATCAAAGATCACGAAATCACGGTACAAATTATCCCACATTGTCCGCAGTGAGTAAAGCGAAAAACACTGCGACGATAAATCGAAGTCGAGGACGAAAATGCGAAGAAAAGCGACGGAAGAATTTCGTTTCCATAAATAATTCAGGACCCGTCCACCAGCGGGTACAGCCTTTCTCGGTTACCCAACCTTTCTTTCTTTCTTTCTCTCCTTTCTCCACCCCCAACCACCCACCAGTCCCGTTTCTTCGTCGAGCGGTCAAAGGGGAGCGGTCTAAGAACCTAATCTTTTCGCAAAAGGGTTTCCGGGAGCACCTGAGAACCCCGGGTGGAAAAGTCTTCACCGACACCCCCTAAATACTTAATTCCATTTTCGCCTAATTGGACAGTTTTATTAAGGGATGCATATTTCAGATGGCGTTTTTATTATGTCTATTGGGAGCGAACCAGCTCCCTCGACGGGGTAAGACGCGAGTAAGATAGAAGGAGGATTCCGCCGAGGGGGTAGGTTGAACGAAAAAAAGAAAAAATTAGATTTCAACCCTTCGAAAAATATTAGCACGCCCGTGAAGAGAGAGAAAGTAGAGAAGACGAGGATGAGATGAACATTGGGGTTGATGCACAACCCTTTACCGGAGCATGAATTTCCTTTCTCTTCACCCTTGCTGTTATTGTCTTAAGGATTAAAGGACGAACGTCCAACATCTCAGGAATAAGCCACGGACCCACCCAATCTTTTTTTACAACTTTCTTACAATGAATCGTGGCTAATAGGTACCCAGTGGATTAATATTTGCCAAAAATAAAGGTTAATTTCTCGACTATATCTTTATCCCGCCGAGATGAAACGTTTAACGCCGAAACGTAACTACGATTTCACCGAGGAGAGAAAAAAGGTTGAATGTTGTTGCAGAAGGGTGGAAAAGGAGAACGAGAGGAGGGAAGGAGATAAGGTGGCAGAAATGGGCGGGAGGGCTTGTATAAATTTTAATAAGCCTCATTCGCCGACCCTTTGAGCCCGGCGAAATGAACGAATTAAAAGTTTCTGGCGTTTTAGTGGTCTCGCGGTTGACATTTCGGCACGCGCGACGATCTCGCGGAATTACAGAACTTTCGTCGTTCCGAAAAACGCGCAACCAGCTGGAATACTCGCCGGGAGGGTTGTGAATTACTTATCAACCAAGATTCGTCTAAAGTCCATTCACAATTTATCGTTGAAATATTCGTAAGAAGTTCGAGTCAAATTTCAATCTACCCGATCTCATCCCCAAACTCTGGTATTTGTTTACGAAGAAAATCTCAAGTTTACAAACCAGTGGTTATCGTTATACCTCGAGAGGAATTGCTTAGTTTCTCGAGGAACTCTGAGACACGTGTAACGTTCCCTCGTTAACCCCTTTTCCCGCGCGAAATCCGAACGCGAGCATTCCCTTTCTACCCCCGGCCCGCCGCGAATCGTCGAGGCGAGTAGTCGAGTAAGATTTCAATTAAAACAACCCCCCGGCAGGACGGGGGATTAGCGATACCAATCCGTTCCGTGGCGGGCTACGAAGCCCTGGTTATGACACGGCATAAATATCAATGTAAATTACCTCGGTGCTCGCGCCAACGAGATCTCCAAAGACGCTCGAGCTTCAGCCTACGCGTTCCAGACCTTTATGAACGCAATCATCGCGCGATTTTGCATTTATGAGCTTTAAATTGCTACCACCTACCGTCTTATTGCTATCGCTACGCGTCACACTACCCTTTCCTCGTCTCCTTTAATTTCTTCCTCTACGATCTTTTAACAGAACCGAAGTTCTTTTTAACCGTTTTAAATTAAAAATTTCAGGCATCGACCATTTTGATGATAAATCGTGGAAATACACGGGAACAAGAACTCGACGAAAGGAACGCGAGTTGAAAGCACAGGGTAGGGAAAATCGTCCTACGAAATCATAATTAACGGAATTATGTCGGGAGTAACTCGATACCTTTAGCGAGTAGGCAGAAAGGGAGTGGAACAAGAGGTGGGGTGTACGGTGGTGGAGCAAAGGGATGGTTGGACGGGGCTTTCGAGGGGGCTTATACGTCTAACGTAAGAACGAAGGGTTGCGAGAGATGTATCCCCCAACTAAGAGGAGCCGCGTACACGCGTTCCCGTCCGCCTTTAATGAACGTAATGTTACACGATATGCGCGAGCGAGCTCCACTACTTTGCTATCTTGAAAGAGATCTCTCGGACGCGGCCGCTACCGACTCCATCCTCGTTGAAACGCGGGAAAATATAAAACGGAAGAACTCGCTCGGAACATCGGGTTACGTCTTAACCCTAATATATCAACACTCGGAATTACCCATGTTTTGCAACACCTACATATGTAACCCATGCTACACTGAATTCATACATTAATCTCGGGGTGTTTAATTAGAAAATAAATATCCTATATTATTATTTTAGCCGCAGAACCCGGATACTCGTTTCCATATTGACCATAAAGAATTCGTTATCTTGCTGATGGAATGTTTAAGCATTTCGAAAACCCGTTATTCGCAAATCGTTTTCTACGAAATATTCAAAGCTTCGATCTACAGGATCGTACGTAAGAAATCGGATGATCTTTCGACGAAGCTGCAGAAGCGAGAAGATAATTGACGCTTTTCCTAGAGAGCTAACGGAGCTCTGGTATTAAGGGTGGCGCGATCTCGAGAACTCGTCGTTGCGGAAAAAATCCGAAAAGCCTAGAAGAGAAGAGAGAAAGAGAAAAGGGGAGATCCGTGTCGGTGTCGGATTCGGCTTGACGGCCAGAGGCTTCTCCCGCTGCCGCGGAAGCGGATCGGCCGCGAGAAAAGAAAGAAAAAGGGACAGTGCAAAAGAACGAAAAGAGACAAACTGAACAGGGACGAAAGAAGAGAAGCAAGAGGGCGTTAACTGAACTTTAATGGAGATCGTAGATAAATCGTTCCGACGGACGTTGAAAGAACTCTTTGACGGATTACGCCCAAATCGTATCTATCCGCTCCTTGCGTCTCTTTCAAAACCGGCGTCTACCTGGAGCCGAGAAACACCTCGGCCCGTTTGCGCTACCGACTCGCACTTACGCGTTCACCAGAGTAACTTTTTCTTCCCAGCCGGTGACATCCAACCGAATCGTCGACCACTTCTTTCGAATTAGCGAGCCGGCGAAGCACCGCGAGCGGAAAAAGGACGAAAAAAAAAGGGACAACGATGGGGAAGGAGAAGGAGAGAAAGGCGTTCAACAAGTCGAATAAAAAAGCTCATAAATAAAGAGGAGGAATTCTCTCGCCCTGCTCTCTCGAACCACCCCTTTGGCCTTCACCCTCTACGCCGTCTCTCGCACCCTCCGCGTTTCTGCGAATGTCCCCGCGGACACCTGTTGCTGCGTTTCGCCCTCTGCAAGCCGCGGCAAAGAGAGAAACGAAAGGGGAACAAAGGAATCAAGGGGGTGGAGAGAGGAAATTGGAAGCATTCGCTCGATTGCTCTCCTGGACGATTGTCGCGCCACGATTCAACGCCACATCGCTTCCTATTCGACGCACGATTTCACGGATACCAAGGGCAATTGCACGATGAACAAGAGAAAAATAGTGTTTCTTGGCTGAAGGAAGATTACGAAACGGGAGAAGAGGAATTCTTTGCGTGGTGTACTAAACAATTTTATGATACATTTTCAACATTCTTTGCATATAGAATCATCACTTGCACGACACGAACTTATTGGACAAGCTAATAGAATACCGACACGATTGGGATAGCTGGACCAGGAGTTTTCAAAGGCAGCTGCTGATTTGTGATAAATGGAATGCCGAGAACGCGGCCCCGAGTGAGGGATATTACGCTCTGGGGCTACCCGCTAATTACAGGGTGGCCTCGAATAAATTACAACCCGACGAAAACGCCAGCTCGTTGGTGTAACGTCGCATTATAACGCAACGACGTCCTTGTCGCGACCAGGAACGCGTCGATTCCACGTGTATTATCGTCTCCTTCGATGAAAGGTATCTCATCCTCGCGTTCCCGAACCTCTCGTTATAAGCGGGCAAAAATTGGAGCGAACTTTTTAATCGTTCCGAGAAACATTTAGCAATCGAAAGAAAGGAATTTCAATGATTCGAATAAAAATTTAATACTATACACTCTGAAAAATATTTGATAACGGCTCTTAACTCGCTTGAAATATTCCATCGCTTTAAACGAGTCGAGCGTTTCTCGAGTTCGAGTAATGAGAAATAAAGGACGAAAAAGCGATCTCGTTCATTCCCCATTCAACGGAATACGGGTATCGTTTCGTCGAGCCGGCTCGATTACAACTTTTTATTGCATTTCCATTTCGTTTCCCGACCGAACAAAGAATGAATAAAAAACGAGAGGGCAGGCTCGCGAGAAAGGTGGAGCAGCGGGAAATTGCAAGGTACGGAGATTATTCCGAGGATCCGCTGGAAAACCGTAGGGGCGTATCGTTTTCGCGACGAGGTCTCGATGAAAGCAGGGAAACAAGAGGGCAGAAGGGCGACGCGTCTCTTTTAGTCGCGCAAAACGTGTCTGAAATAATTCGGGGATGCGTGAAATCCAGGCTGGCTCTATTTGTCGCGATAATCGGGGCGTGAGCGATTTCCTCGGCCGAAAGACGGAGGGGAGAGTCTAACACCGGTAGCCTAAAGAGAATGAAAGAAAAAGAGAAAGAGAAGCTCACGGGACGTTTGGGGTGCATTTTGTCCGCGACAGTTGCCGATGGCGGTAACGTTTGTTGCCAACCAAACAAACCACCACCCGTTGCGCGATCGACGGGGGCGAGAAATTGGGCACCTCTTGGGTTGAACGGGAGGGGGATCCGTCGCGACACCCGCGGCGCGATTATGCGACGCGATCTTTCAAGTACTCTCGAGCGTGGTGTACTTTCAGAAAGAAAAAAAAGAAGGAATATTCTAACTTGGGGACAGGGATATGGGACAAATATCGGATTAAAGCTCAGGCGTTCGCACGGAAAAACGATCGAAAGTATTGATTATTAGACACTTAAAAATTATGACAAAATTTTATACGAATAGCCGTATTATTTGGTGCGTAAACTGGTAGATAGAAGAAGCTACCACCTCGAGCGAGCGAGCAAAGAGAAAAACGACGCTGATACATAATGTATGAGGAAGCACGGTGTATCGGTGACACGCGGTTCCGGCCTTCGTTCGCGGACGAGGCCCTTCAGACACGGTGACAAACAGGTTTCCAGCATGCGATTCGTTACGCACGGTTCCCAGCGCGCGTTCCGTCTTGCGGCTCGAGCGGAAAATCTTCGTCCGTGCCGTAGAGCGACGTTTACGGGAGCAAGACAACAACGTAATCGCTAATTACCGGGTAACGATAATCTCGTGGCTGAAAAAAAAAACCACACGGAACGAATGGTAGTTGTACGGAGGCGCGAGGTAAAGACGAAGAAGTAACAGGATCGAGGAGTTCTCGATCAGGCAGAGGACGCCATGCGTAACGGTCCTCCGCGACCATTCTCCTCCGTGAGATACAACGTGCCAACCGTCCATTGTTTAATTTGTTTGCCGTTCCTCCTCTCCACGGTTTTACGATCGTTCCAGTTTGTTCTTGCGGCGCAACGATCCGGGAAAAGCCGAGCCGGATACCCGAGACCCGCCAGCGATGACTGTTAATTGCGAAGCAATGTCGCGATGCTTCGAACAAGACGAAGGCGGTACCCGGTGCCACGACGAATTCGCCGAGAACGCGAGTCACCGTGACCTGTTTTTAATCTCTTCCATCATTCGATGATCGTTTATTTGCCAACATTAACTTACTACCGTCGCGTCGCGTCTCGAAGTATTCGGAAGTCTGTGATCATTTGACTTAATTAGTAATTTAACTGGAATAATTCGTATAATCAGTCGTTGAAACAAGGAGAATTCCTTGAGCGATTTACAGCTAGGTGAGCGTATGGTAGAATAGCAAAAACCGCTAATTATACGGCGCTTCGATTTCCTTTCAACGTTTTCCTCCGCTTCGTTATGAGTCCGGAAATAGACCACTGTACAGCGTATAATCATGCAACAATTTATTTATTTTTTTTTTCATATTCAGTATCACGATTAATCGTTATCCAGCAGGAACTGGATGAAATTCAAAGAAGAATGCTAGTCGAACGAGTTGAGCTACCCTATCGTGGCGATTTCGGTGGTCGGAGCGGAGGCGAGCGGAGTCGAGCGTGTAACCGCGTACGCGTTAACGCGGTGTTAACTTATTCTCGTATATTAATGAGCGCACGAGCGGCAGGCAAGGCGAAACGAGACGCGCCTACTATGTTCCCCTTTTAACGGAGGTAGCTAATTAAGAACGCCGCGAGATTTCTCTGTTCGACCTTCCAGCTGACGCGTGCGATTTTTCTCCTCTGATTTTCTACTCGATTCGCGTGTTTTTGCCCGTTTTTCCAATCATCCAGCGACACGTGCGAGTGTCAAACGATCTTTCATAATTCTAGAAAGACGTTAACTGGAAATTTCACTGTGGAATATGGTCTTGAAAGTTAATTAGATAACGAGCGTTAGATCTAATTTAATTAGAGTTTTATATAGCCCCCAGTGGTAGAACGTTAACACTTAGCTCGAAGCTGTTGTGCTGTTCATCTGTGTATAGGTGGAAACGGTGCAGCGGTAAAGAAAAGATAGAATCGAAGCGGATCGTACTCGCAAACCGCAAAATTCACACAGAAAGAGATAAAGCTTGGGCGAGTCTGTGAAAGAGGAAAGAAAAGGTAGGCGCAAGACGAAAACGAGGAATAGATGTTAGATATATCCTCGACGCGCAGCCAACAACCCGAGGAATCGTAGTCGCGCGTTGTTACCGGTGTCTGCTTGTTCCTACCGTTGCTACTGTTCCTACCGCTCTGACGGTTCGTATCATTAAAACGTAATCACTGCCGTTCGCTAACCCCGGCAATGCTAATTTCCTCGTTAATTAATGCCGAGTCTCATTGTGCCTCGCGTATGCCTGCAGCAACGATTACTCGCCTCCTAACACCGACGCTTTACAAACTAACTCGCTTCGATTCTGTGCCTACCTTCCTGTTTTCATCTAATCCAGCGACCAGTCGAAAATTTCCTACTTCCCTCGTCTCAGATGAAAAGAAAACGAAGAGTACTCTTCGATAGGTAATTACTAGGATAATTACGACGCGTTACAATAATCGTATACATTGTCCAGCGCGCGCCTAAAGGGTCCCTTTTACTACGTTTCTTTTCGAGCGTTGCCTCGATCCTTGCTTCGCTAAAGTGCTCTCCAAGGTGCTCTCGAGAAAAGTGCTCCGCTTGGACGCGCTCGATCTTCCTCTGTCCGAGATACGCTTCATTATCGAACGTTAAACGCTCGTCTCTCATCGACGACAATACGTCTCCCTCTTCGTCACTGTTGCAAACTTAGTTTTGTTCCCTTGGCCAGCACAATGAGGCCCATTTTTGGTATTCTCCTTCTCGAAGAAGAAACATTGCTACCGATTCTTTCGAGAAGAACAAAACGAAGAGAAACAGATGTTTAAGATGGAGCTAGAAACAAAGAGGCTGTACCTTTGAATAACACGTAGTGGGGATAAAATTGAAAACTGTCGGACGAACGGGAGCGGTGAAGAGAATCGCACGGGATCGATTCTAGGAACAGCGAGATCCTCAGGAGATCGGGACCCCTTCGATCGGCACGATGTCGATCAGCTGGCCCCGCCTTTTGTATACTTGGCTGACGGTGCAACTTCGACCCCAACACCGACCAGTTTTTTAGCGAATTTAATATTTATACCGAATGACTGATGACCGTAATAGAGAAACGGGGTTGCATTGTTCGAAAGGCTCGTGTCATTGATCGATACGACGCCGTTTTCCCGTCGTGTACAGTGGGAAAGGGCCGATGGTTTGTTAGAAAATGCAGGAAACTGAAGGAACGAACGGTGATTTCGATTTTTGTTCAAATGAAATTCTGATCTCAGCCATGAGAGTTTTTTTACGAAATCAATTTTGACAAATGACAGATGCAACGCGTCACGTCGACTAGGTGAATTGGAAAAATCTCTTTCACCGATTGTTTTCGGTTCGGCCGAAAAAAGGAAGAAGAGCCGCGAGCTTGTAATTTCCGATGGTCGAAGAAATGATGGGCAGAAGAGGAATCGGAAAGCGGAGAACAAAAAGAAAGAAAGAAGAAACAAAACTCGGTCTCGAAGCGGCAGCGACGGACGATTTGTTCGCGCCGCGGGAGTTCGGCTTAACGAAAATAAGCCAACTTCTCACATAACTCACTGGGGACTTGGCTCTCGGGCCCTATTTGACCTCCTCTCTGTCTCTCTTCGCTAAACGAACCAACAAACGAATACAAATAGAAATCATTAATGGTTTTGTTTCACGGGGTCTGCTCTAGGTTTCTCGAACAGTGCACGATAATGATTCGTTAATGATTCCTGGCTAGCCCCGGCTTTAGGTCCCGGCTTTAACTGTTCGGTTTCTTCCAACCGGGCATGGGAACTTTTTCTTTTATTCTCCTTCCGAGACGTCGAATACTCGTCATTCCGACGGAACGAACGAGATTCCACGCCGATAGTTGTGAAACATTGGAACAGCAGGGGTGGTGAGAAAGAAAAAAGAGAAAAAGAATCCGCAGGTAGCTGATTTCTTGACTTTCTACTAGGCATTTGTTGTGTAACAATCGCGGATCGTGGTATCGTGGAATGCTAAAATAAAACGATGCTTTTAAAAATAGAAGCATACGAAGAATTTGCGAAATGGATTGATCGCGTTGTTTGAAAAAACAGCCGCGGCGATATTCGGAGGCCGTCAAACAGGCTTCAACCACCTATTCTCTGCACGTCTCGGCCGTCTGTGGCAACGTTAGGCTACCGTGATCTCTTCTGTCTGCACGAGAGAGCGGAACGAACGCGTAGCTCGCTTGAAACGTTATTTATCGTCGACGGTAGGCGAGCGAACCGCCTAAGCCAATATCGTTAACGGCGCCGCGGATGTTGGTGCAAGTCTTCGGGTTCGTTGCTCGCGCCGAAATCGTGGTCGCGGGACCACCGTCTCGTCGGTTCATCTGTCAAAACACGCTTCCACCACCCGGTATTTATCGCGATTTCAAACACGTGGCCCACGTCGGTCACGCAAAAAACAATTCGCATTCCAGTTGAGCCTAAAGAATTTGAGACGAAAGTGGTCGGCAATTGATAGATCCAAACTAGATTTAAATTTCGACTTCAGGCTCAAGTGAAACGTACGAGAAGAGTTTCTATACCTGGATATACCCTCTGGAGGCACTGACAGAACGCGTCCCGCCCACAAAAGTAATCTCGACCCCGCGAACAGAAAGAAGAAGAGAGCGCCACACCTGATTCATCAGCGTGGAATAAATCGAGAGACGGGCCAAAAACAAAACGAGCCACCGACGCGTACTTCGTTCTCCCTTGTCCACCCCCTCCTCTGTTCCCAACCCCATCACTACGAGTAGAAGCATCGTTCGGTTCGTTTCGTTTCGTTTCGTTTCGTTTCGTTTCGTTTCTTTCGTTGCACGGTGATTCGGGACCCTTTTCTTCGTGTCCGATTCCGTCGGTAGAAAACGAGCCAGCATAGCAGCGTGTAGGTGTACACAACCTTCCTCTTCTTCTTCTTCTTCTTCTTCTTCTTCTTCTCCTCTTTCTCCCTCTCTCCTCCTCTCTCTCTTATTCCTCTGCCATGTTTGCCAGCCACTCGGCCCAGCTACGCCCCGGCCAGTCGTATATAAATTACCTTTTTAATTTCCCGCCAAGACAAATGATTTAATTTATTCTATCAATTATTGGCGGGAAACGAATAGACGCTTTGCCAGAGGAGGAGGACTTGTTTGGTTTTCATTTCGATTCCTCGATACGTACGATCGTCTCTTCCCGTTCGTAGTCGTGTCTTTCACTTTGATTCACTATCGATGACTCGACGAAGCTGCTAATTGAGAGATAGAGGAGAAACTCGAATAAGAGAAAGAGAATGATCGGTTGGCGACCGATATCGAGGCAGAAAGACGCGAAACGTTGGACAAAAGAGGTAAAGATTGTACGGGTAGACAGAGCCGAGACTGCTCTTGAAACCGGTTCAACGTGTGTCTGCTCCATGCTAGGTCAGTTATTCAAAAACTGAAATATCGCCTCATTAACGGCAGCTCGTTTGCGAACTCTCTCAAGAGGCAAGACCAGCTCACGTAGCTAAACTGAGAGATTTTACGAATGCGGACGAAATTCACAAAGCAACGAGCCTTTAAAAGAATAAAATTACTCAAGAATATTTCCCAGCGATATAACTCGGGCCGGGGGATTCGCGAGGATTCGAGCAAGTCGCGGGGCAGAGTTCGTGCCAGCCTCGCGGTCAGCTCCACGCCAATTAATCACCGTCCCGCGCGGCTAAGAGGCCAATTAAGCTCCGTTTTTGCAAGTCTGATTGTCCCTACGTGCGATCCGCGAGCGTAGCTATATCTACCGGCCCGTTCGTGCTTTATCTATCGCGGCGAGCTCGAATTAAAATGTACTTTATAGCTCGTGTCAGCCGATAACGATCGTCCTCCCCCTCCATTTCGTCCTGGTTGCTGTCCTCATCCTGCTGCTCGAGGAACAACGATGTTACTTGCGTACGGAATGCCATCGCGTCGTTCATCCATAATTCAGTATCGTTGCGGGCTCGAAGCGGAAACTCGAAACGGTTCGGACGGGACGAATTTGTTGGCTCGAAGGGAAACCGTGAAATCGCGAATCGGACGCGATATTTCGCGACGACGCGGTTCGATCGGCCGCAATTTCTTTCGCTCGAACGGAAGAGGGCGAAGACGAAGCGGTAACGAGCGACGTTGATAAATAGCGGACCGCTCGGAGAACCGGAGCCCTTCGTAATTACACGTCTATGCCCGGTGTCGATCGCGCCTCTCGCAATTGCCTGGCAATCGGTAAACGTTCCGATCGAACGTTTTCTTTTCAACCAACCGGACGACGAATCCGTCGTTTTAAATAACCAACGGTTTCCTAACAGAGTACTTCTTCCGAGAACACGCCAGAAACTTTGTATTACCTCAGTAATTAACCCTTCAGCCCTTATGCCCAAAATGATTCACATCGAGCATTCATAACTCAGAATTTGACACCAGCCAAGCTTGCGTCTATCTTTTTTATCGCTCTGCCCGATACACTGTGTATCGGTTGAAATTTTTACAAGCACGGACGCGTTATCTCGTTGCTTTTCGTTTTCGAGCAGGAAAGAAAAATGTTACCGTCGATACGAGACGTATATCCCTCTGGCCGCTGTAAAACCGGGGCTAGATGCATCAACGTCGGCGCTTAATAACACCTCGCCGCTCTTCGGGATCTACGAGCGTAACGACGACCGTGAATGCCGCCAGGTAATTCGGTACAATGATATAATTACTTTACGCCGGCAATTATCTGGATCAGTCGTATCGTATAAGATGGTGCGGCAAGAAGAACGTGATCGGACTTTGCAGGATTATTTTACCTCGATAAGGAATGAAAAAAAAAAATGCAACGGGCTGCTATGCAAAATGGAAGATACTCGCCAATTTTCGCGACGTGCCATGACTTGGGGAGTTCGTTTCGAAGACGGGTCTACGGGAAACGTAGCTACCCCTCTTGGAAAGTGTACATACGTATGTCGGGGTCTATCACGTACGAGAGATCGACTCGACGTCGAGTGCTCGAGGGATCGTTACTCGCGAGAGTCCGTGAGAGGGCTCGCGTTGATTGACGCGCGACGTTACGCCAAACTCGACGGCACGCGAGCCAAGCAAACGACGGCTTCGCTTTAGCTACCGATTGGTAGCGATTTCGCCTCGGTAACTGGCAAACAATCCCGATTCCGGCTGAGATACCTGAACGACGGGGTAAAAGGGCCACTTGCACGGACACACGATCAGCTTCTATCCGCGTTTCACGAATCCCCTGTACACAGAGGATAAGGAACAGAGAGAAAACGTGGCGATTATAGTGTCTACTGCCCGCTACCAGATTACTAGATTACAGTCGTCCATCGATATCGTAGTCGTTTCGAACGAGTAGCTTCGAGCTAACGGATCGTTTCGATCCGTTCGACGTGCTCTATGGAAATTCCGATTCCTCTCGACAATTTCGCGACCCCATCGACTCGGCTCCACCGTCTCGAAGGCATCATTCTCGAGAAAGCTCGCCGAGAAACAACTCGCGTATCCCACGCCAATAATCCGAGGATTCTTAAGATCCCTGTTTGTTAATTTTCGCTCGTTTGAATTAAAAATCGTGAACTGAAAATCGTTCAGGACACTTTCACGGTCAACGTGAAAACTGCTCGGTTCGAGTTTTTAACGGTCTGCCTTAAAATACCGAACGTCTAGCAGGGAGGTCTCGTGCGTCGTTTAATTACCGTGTGTAACGAGTTCGAGTGGTTGCCGTGCGCACGAAACCCCTCTCGAGAAAGGGGTGCGCGATATGCTCGCCGACGTCGTCCACGAATCACTCGAAATTACCGAGTACCGTTTGCGATCCCCTTCTCCACCCCTTTCGTACCGTGTTTCTCCTCGCCACCCCATTGCAGCGCCTTTCCTCCTCTCTCACCCTGCTAACGCCACCCCTCGCTCCGCCTTATCCCACCCAGCCCGGCTTTTCTACGCGTTCGTACACTCTCTCTTGTGTATTCACCGTTTCAATCCGCCAGATAATCGGTGCAATTACAAAACCTCCCCTACCTTCAACGGATGGCGGGGTGATATCGTTCTTATTACAAGTCTTCGTGGTTTTTCTTTCTTTTCACTTGTTAGAAACGTCTAGTCGACTGAGTAAAGCTCATTTTCAATTGTATTTGATAAAGAATTCACTGTAATCTAACTTAACACGTTTTGGAAATCAATTATATTTAGAAGGAGATATTGGATATGAAGTAAGAAAGGGTCGACGAGTGTTAAGCGAGAAAAATAAAGATTGGAGAGTGTGCGACGCGAGAATAGCGGGAGGTTGTTTTTCGGGAAAGGGTCGAAACTGAAGAAGGGTAGGCCTCGTTGATACGACGAGGGTGGAGGTACAGGGGTAACAACGAGATACCCTGGGGTCTCCCTTCCAGTCAGCTGTTTTAATGTGGGTCACCGGTTTCTACGACACGATCGATTTCTCTTCAACTGCATACGAGTCCTTCGTCCCTTAACTAGCCCTATTCGCGATTATTTTCCATCATATTCCCACTCGGTTTCAATTAATTTTTCGACTTCACGGTACCAGCTGGTTCCTCAGCGTCTCGGCGTCCGAGTGATCGCACCCTCGATTGATCAGGTTCGTTCACTTTTCATCGAGTCCACCGATACGATCTCCGAAAGATCGCGATAGCATCGATAGAAAGGAGTGTTAAATATTTCGCTGCCTCCTGTTCGACCATGATTTATACTCGGGAACAATGCCGAGAAATAACGGGTTGCCGTGAAACAGATGTCCGTCGTCGCGAGTTCAACGCGCACCCTTTCGTCCGGCTTCGTCGAAGGGTTATCCGATAGAAAGGACAACGGGAGCTAAACTTTTTCTCGCCTCTTCGGTGGAAAAAAACTCTGTGACGATGTTTACCTTCGAGCGACAACGGTGCGGTGCATGCACCGCTGCAAGACATGCACTGGCGAGGTACACACATGTATGCACAGGAGAGTAAATACATATTTATGTAGTAGGCGTAACTCGCATCGTTGTAAGAACGCCAAGTTCCAACGAACTCACTGACCCGATAAAAAAGTCGAGATACGACTAAAGCTGAGCATTCGTGGTGGTGTGATCCGCGCGTGTATGCACGCGTTAAAGCGAACGATTTAATTGCTACAAAGCTGTTCGCTATATAAATAATCACCTTTCTATTACGAGCTAGAAATTAATTGTTAGGGCTAGTTATAGTAGTATACCAGAGGTGAAAAAATATTGATTGGAAGTTTCTTTAAAGCCTATTTATTCAACGTAAAAGAAAAGGAAATATGGAAGAAGAGTCGCAGTCGTTTTGTTTCCGAGAAATTTTGAAACATCAAATTTTTCAGAATTTAAATCCTTTCGATTGTTTCTAGACAAACTTATTTCAGACAATACATTCTTCCCCCTTATAGGTATCAGATTTCACAAGAGCTATTAACGTACAACTACACCCACTGCGTCTTCTCGATTGCTTTTCTATAGACGTGTGTATCCATATATACATGTAGGACTTATTGTATTAAAAATACGAATGCTATATATAGCTCAACAAAGTTGAAACACGCGTTTCACAGGATGAGCCGAGCTTATAAATTAATGCAAGATGAATATAAAAAAGAAGAGAAAAAAAAAAAGGAATTTGTATTGTGTTTTCTCGTAATAGCAGAGTATCCGAGAGTTATGCTCGCGGATTCCCAATTAACGTAACAACAGCGACTACGTCACACGGTGTTCCCATATGATCGGAGCCGATCCGTTCAACATGGAAACTGCGAGAATTACCCAGACAGCCGATAGATGAGAAAAGGTCGCGAACGATCCAGTGGCACGAACAACACAGAAAGAAGACAAGGAGTCACGGAACGGGAGCCTGGCGCCGCGCCGTTTCGATACAATACCGACCCCCGAGATGACTTGCATCCGTATCGGCTGCATAAAGAGGAATCGGAGATCCTAGCCACAGGCGTTTTCGTTCAACTTCCTTCTCCATTTTCTCTTCTCTCTCTCTATCTCGTGAAGTCTACTCGTTTACAAGCAACGATATCAATATTATTTATTTATCAAAAATTTTATCAACATACTTTTTAAAATCTGAATATCTGATTCTTGTTGAAGAGCCCGAGGCCAGCTTTGCAAAATCCACCACTGTCTGTGCTCGCTAACGCGCCAAGGGTGGTTCGCGTTTTTCCAACGAAGAAATCAGATACTTTCCTCCGTTGGCTCGTTTCTCAAGGAAGAAATTAAGTAATTCTTGGAAGCGTCCAGCTAGCTGCTGTGCGGACGTTTAAAGAGGCGGTCGAAGCCTCTGGGGTGGAAAGAAAGTTGAAGGAAACGAAATTGCTGAGAGGGAGGAGAAGAAAGAGAGACGCGTCACGGGTAGAAATAAAGAGAAAGGAAGGAACCAGTAGGTTGAGTTAATCCTTCTTGTTTGTCTTTACGTTAATTATCTAGAATTAAGGAGGTTGCTTGTCGCGGCAGACCGGTCGGATTACTCGGCCGATTATTACTTGTTGCGGATTATTAATTACCGAGAATTACCGTCGTTGCGCTAGGGTTCGGGAATCGAGGAGGGTAGTACGGATGTTTGAAAGAAAATTCGATCGATTTCTTCGAAATAAAGAAGTCCTGAGACGGAAACGATTCTCGTAAAAGCACGGTTTCTGCAACGAGGATACGAAGCTAATCTTTGAAAATAATTAAACTCTCATCGAGATGTGTAATTTATTAAAAACGAATTGCTCTAACTTGGATAAAGTGTTGCGTATCTTGTCGAAAATTAAAACGACGCTGACATTAAATCGTTGTACAAGAAAAAGTTTTCATGCACACGATAAGAGTTAATAAGCGAAATTAATACTGTGAATATATTTCATGATTGTTTGAGTAAAAGGAAAAAAACAGCTGTAATGGGAAGCAGGATGCGCAAAGAATAATAAGCTGAAGAGTAACGATAAACGCGAGAGTGGCGATGCGTGTATCTGTATCAAAAACTACCCTCCCCGACAATAATAGAAGCCCTTAAAAACGTAAAGCCTGTGCTAGCAGGCCAGTTGAGTGCGCGTGGGTTATGAAACCGAAAAAAAAAAAAAAAAAGAAAAAAGAAAAAACGTCGAACCAGCTGCCGTATCCGATACAATCGCCAAGCGGATAAGTTCCTCGCGGAAAAAGATAAATGGAAGGAGAATGGATCGAGACTGGATCCACGGGAACATCGTACTCGAGCTACGAATATAATTGTTCGCTGTGAAAACTAGCTATTTCATGAACGATCTTCTTCCTCCTTCCTTCTTTTTCCGCTTCGATTTGGAAATCGTACTACTTTCCATACGAGCATTGGCGTAACCAGGAGTTTTATCTAGGGTGCATTGCATATTGCATTTTGTTTCAAATATTAGCTTTTATCGAGATAACGTTTTAGGAGCTGACAAACGTTTCTTTATTTCGATTTTTTTGGTGCGGAGAGCGGCCAGCCCGCATTTTGGGGATGCCAGGTCCCGTCCTGGCCCCCTATCTAATTACGCCAATGCATACGAACCGTTTCGCTAGCGCGAAAATGCGAACGCGTATCCATTTAATCGGGCCTATAGTCTCGAGACACGATTGTGCATAAGCGCACGGCAACAACGAGAAGAGTTGGGAGGAACGAGCGAAGAAAATAAATATTAATAACGATGTGCCTTGTTCCCCTCTATATCACAATCTTTCTTCGTTTCTCGTTCGCGGGTATATTCTTTCTCTAGCTAATTGTAAGTCTTCTCCACTTGTTTCTCTATACCTCGCTCTTTCTTCCCTCTGTATTCAGCTACACTCTCGTTCCCTCCTCCCGTTAGTCACCAAGTGCGCGTCTGTGCATTGTTAGACCCATTACGGGAGCCAATTAATCTATGCACAATTTTATAATTAAACGGCTAATAGCGCATAGAATTATAGTCCAGGGCCGCGCTCACTCCCACGTATCCTGCTGTGTTCGTGGGTTACGCGGCGAGAAAGACGCGTTGTGAAAGACCTGGAAGAGGAGGTAAGGGAAAGAAGGAAGGAAGGAAGAAGATGGAAACGAGGAAATCTCTTGGTGCGCCAACGGATTTTTATCACGATCTCGCGCGCGGTTTCGCTGGTCTCCTCTTTTCGCGCGGTTTCCTACTTATACTTGATTCGTAACGATTTTCTCACAAGTTGTCGCTCGACTTATCGTTTCCTACGTTTCCTAAGAATTTTCCATATCGGTATCGACGTAACCGGGACACGTTTACGATCTTTTCACCAGACCCAAGCAAATTGACGAGGATAATTGGCTGTAGTCTCGTTAGACGAGCGTATATGGCAGCAATTAGAGAGGAAAAGAAAAAAAAGTATAGGTTGAAATCGGGGACACAACGATTTCGACGACGTAACGATCGCGACGCGTGGGCAGCGTCGATAAAGTTTCGATCAGAGGTCCGAGGGTACGCGAGATGGCCGTGCAGAAGAGGAGAAGCGGCGACGCGGA
The DNA here is from genome assembly GCF_907164935.1 of Osmia bicornis bicornis. Lineage (NCBI taxonomy): Eukaryota > Metazoa > Arthropoda > Insecta > Hymenoptera > Megachilidae > Osmia > Osmia bicornis. The sequence continues at coordinate 2,245,044 of NC_060218.1, read as the reverse complement.
GCGTTGCAGCGCAGCCGGCGCCGCGCTGTAAACCGCAAGAAAAATCCCGCTGAATTATCGGTGCGGTTCTCGGTGCATGCTGTTGCATCGATGGCGATAGAAGCGGCCGGAGGAGCGTGTAACTGTGCGGGCATCGTATCCGCGTCGGTGTGCAGCCCCGTTGCCCCGGTGTTACCACTGCCCGTGCATTATCAGAATGTAACGACGTCAGCGGTACACGCGACCAGACCGGACCACCGCACACACGACGACACCATACACACCGGTCCGCGTCTCTTAATCATCCGATTTTTCCTGCCGATCCACCCTCGCCACTCCGCCTCGCCTCGCTTGTTTCTCACCCCCCGTCGCTTTGCCCCCTCTCGTTTTTCCAATCGATATACGGAAAGCCCAGGATACCGGGCGATTTTCGAGTTAAGGTGGGATTTCCTATCGAACGCACGTATTTTACGCAATGTGGTAATAATTTTAAACCAAAAGCATTGCGTTTCTTTTATCTACTTTCGCTTTTCTTTCGGAATAAAGACAGTTTCTAATGGAGCAACGTTCGAAATCTATCATATTGGGAGCGTCCAAAGACGCAAAGACGATTCAATCGACATTTTGATAGAATAACGGGCGGTTAAAGAGGAGGACACTCGAGAAGAAAGGCCCGCACGAGCCGACGGCTCGTCCAGCTCTGTTCTCTGACTCCGACTCGGATTATTTGGATCCCTATCCCTACGGCTTTCTCTTTCCTCCAGTTTTCTCTTTCCCTCCTGTCCCTCTGTTCCCGTCTCTGTCCCATCTAACCGCTATCCCTCGGCCCTCTTTCTCCTTCGCCCTCACCGTGTCGCGCTGAATCCGTTTCCGTTGTGACTGCCGCTGCGCGTCTCTCGCTGCGATATAATTGTCCGCCGTCGCGACCAGTTCCCTCGACGATCGATCATCCGTCGACCGCGTTATCTCGATAGGCCATGGTTTTAAAACAAGATCGTCTCGAGACGAGTCGAAACGAAGTTAAAGATAAAAAGATCAATGGTTTCGTTGGACGTTGGACGCGTAAGAGGAGCGTAAAGTCGGGGACAATAGTTTTGCCGATCGCAGCGGATCCCCTCGTTCCGTTTACCATTCCGTTTCGTCTGCCGTCTAACTGGTGGGTGGGGTAAGCTTGTACTACAGCCACTTCTCTCTGTCTCGTCGGTGGGGACGATTCATTCAGAGAAACTGCCGTGAAAGGGACACCTGTTGGCACAGAGGCCCGTTGACAATTCTAGATGCAAGGGCACGTGCCTACCCTGTCGTGGCGAAGCGATCGAGAGAGACGAGCCAATTCGACGTGCGGCCATCGAAGGAACGATGAACGTGGAAACGAAAATCGGCAAGAGTTGGTGGGTGGTTGGTGAGAAGCAGAAGCCAAGCCGCGATTAAAATATGTTTTCTTGTTGTTTTTTCTTTCTTTTTTTAGTAGCCCGGTAGCAAGGTAAGGAACGTAGCTGGCCGAAGATAAAGTGCTGCCCAGAGGGGACACCGGGCGTTATTAATACACGCGAGGATCGTAGCTTCCGTTCTCGCCGGAACGGGAGATACAAAAAGTGGTTGTTGGTTTTGTGTACGGATCCCTCTTATCGTCGCGAGTCATCGAGAATCCAGGAATTTCGTGAGACAAGGGGGATAGTCATTCCTCCGTTTGATCTAAAGGCAGGTTACTCTGCTACACTCACCTGGCTGTTGTGCAGTCCCTGTAGAGGATGTCGAAGTCCTTGCAACTAAGCAGCTTGCAACGGTTGACGCCAGGCTGGATAGCTCCGAGTCCGCGTAGAATCCTAACTTGTTCGACGTTGCACACCAACGGCACTATATCGAGCCTCTTGAGTTTTGTGTAGACGGTGTGCAGGCCACCGACCAGGTGTTTGAGGAACAACTCGAACGCTTGCGGCAGGCAAAGCATCGTGTCCCCGGCGATGATGAACGCGGCCACTTTTTGACCGCGATAGTCGACCAGTTTGCACTCGTTCGCGGTAGGATCGCTGGTGCTGATCGGCGGCGGGCTATTGTAGGATCTCGGGGGTAGAACGGCGTGATGGGCCGCCATCAGCTCGAGCGGTGAGCCATGGTGACCGCTTAGCATGCCACCGAGTTGACCGAGCAGTCCGAGTCCCGGTGGCGGTAATCCCGGCATTCGGGGCACCATACCTGGCGGTGCACCGGGTGCTCCCCCGGCGGAAAGAGGCGGCGGGCTCAACGGAAGTCCTTGAGGTGGCGAACCTCTGGTCGGCGATCCCGGCGTGGGAACACCGCGATGCTGTTGCTGCTGCGATTGTTGATCGCGGAGTTGGTCCCGCGGATGAGGCTGCTGGTGCGACGGCGGTGGTTGATGTTGGGAACCGTGGAGTTGTTGCTGTTGAGCTTGTTGTGCCGACGGACTGTGAGGATGTTTCGGGCTGCCGGTTACGGGACTGGCGCGACTGCTGTGATCGGAAGCGCTATCCATCGCTCCGTGATCCATCGGGCGTCCAAAGGGCACGCGTCTCTCCGTTGTCGTCGACCACCTTCCTCTTAAGATTTCGTAACCTTTCCACGAAATGTTACGGTGTAGCGGCGAAACGGCCCACAGCCGTTTCTCCTTTCCTATTTATCCTCCTCGTCTTGCCTTCGATTCTCGCCACGTGGACACCACGAGATACGAGGATGACGACCACGCGAGTCTCAACGCATACTAAAATTGATCGTTTTCCTTTGGTTCCAACGGCCGGCCGGCTGCCGGAACCAGCCGATGAGGTGCGTCGCGTCGACCCAGGATCGGCCACGCGATACGTGCTCGCCAATCGATTTTCCGCGAGTCTCACTGTCACTCGAGCTAACTGCCGCGTCTCACGGAGTACGTTGGACCGTGTATAGATACGTAACGATTTCACTGTGCACAACCACTGGATGAACCGTGTCCATGACAATTGGCGACCGTAACTCGATGCTGGCCACGACCTCGGCTTCGTTCTGGTTGCGGACAGGTCCGTGTTCCGCGTGCTGGCCGGCTTCGCCCGAGGAGCAGCCAAGCTGCCCCTCGCTCAACTATCAACCAACCACCAGATTTCTTCGCGACGCGTTGCCTCTGTTCGTTCACTAACGAACTGGAGCACAGGACGACCAAAGAACACGGGGCAACAACAGGCTTGGTCGTGAAACAACGCGAACTTGGAATCCTCTTTGACGACGAAGAGCGCGAACACGACGGAAATCCGACGTCAACGAGTGACGCGCGACGCGCACGACCGCAACGAGAACACCACGGTAACGAGGACTACGACGAAGAACGCTGTCGCGACGTGACAGCGATCGCAACCACGGTAACGAGGACGACGAGCACAACGGTGACGACGATGACGGTGACGGCGACGGTGACGGCGACGGCGACGGCGACGGCAACGGCGACGACGACGGCGACAGCAGCGGCGACGACGACGGCGAAAGCGGCTGCGGCTGCGGCGGTAACTCGCAGGGACGCGCGTCGCTCGTTCTCAAAGTGGCAAACGCTCTCTCGGTCGAGTCGGGAGTATTTCCCTACCCAGTCACAGATGTAATAAATAAAAACATCAGTGGGAGCTCGAGGAACGGGGAGGATGGGCGTTCTGTGCGCGCAACCGACTATCCGGTTGGCGGAAGCCACCGGGGTGGCAGTTCTCCCTATTGGACGGTAAGCTCGTATCGTCGACGCCTTTCGAACCTTCCCTCGACCGGTGGCGGGACGAGCGAGAATTCCCCACTACGGGGCAACCTCTGCCACCGACGACGCGTACCGACGATCCCGACCGGGACGATTCCGGGGGCGACTAACACACGGAGACATCCAGACGCAGACGCGAGTCTCGACAAGACAGTACGATTCGAACCTACCCGCGATCTACGCGCTACGAGTGGGGATTTCTTCTTTTTCCTCGCGACCTCTCCCTCCACGACACCCTTTGCTCTCGCCTCCGCTACTCCTCTTCGCTTCTCTTTGCTCCACGCCACTCTTCGCCCTCGCCTCGCCTCGCCTAAACCTAACCTCCCTCGCCCCACCCCACTTTCACCCAACCCTTACGATCCTTGTCGCGTTTCGGTTCTTCCCTTCTCCGCTGCCCCCCTAGTTTCTTCTTTCTCCCTTTTCCGTTTTTTTCCTTTCTTCTACTCGATTTACCCTCCCGTTTCCTTTTTCCTCTTCCCATTCTACATTCTCTCTCGTTCGATTTCTTCTCTTACCAACCCCCTCGTCGTTCCAACTTTTCTTTTCTTTTCTTTTTTTTTTCTTTTCTTCCATTTCGTTCTTTTCCCTTCGCGATTCTCCGTGCAGCCAAACCTTTTGGCTCGCTACCTTTTCCTTCTTCTCTTTCTCTCATTCCCCCCTTCACAGGTACGCGTTACCTCTCTCCGTCTCTCCTTCCGATAACTCCCTCCCACCTTGTTCTTGCAGCCTCTCCTCCCACCTTGACTCACCGTTTGCACGCTCTCTTCAAGTCGCGCTCTCTCGCGCGACCAGCGGTAGTCTCCACCTCGTTTCCTCTTTCGCACCCGTCCCTATTCTTCGTGTCTCTGGCTCTCTCTGTCCCTCCCTCCACCCCTTCGTGTCTCTCTTCGTTTCTCCCTGTTCCTCGGTTCTCTGTCCGTACGACGAAGAATGTCGCCGGCGTTCGAATCGATCGGTCGGTCTCAGCGCGCGCGGGGGGTCCCCCTTCCCGTTGCTTGCGCTCCCTCCCCATCGTCGCGGAGAGCCTGTCCTCCCTGCCACCTTCTTCTTCGCCGTTCCCTCGGATCTCCTCTACCATATTCGCCATCAGCATTACACGAGCGCACTTATTTCTTCTGTAGGTAACTCTGCTTCCTCGCGATCTCTCTCCGCTCCTCGACCACCCTCTTTTGCCTCTGCCCAACCCTTCCCTAGCCCCTCGTACCGCGACTCCGACTCGCTACCACCTTTCGTCCGCCTTCTCCTCCACCTCTTCCTCCTCCTCCTCCTCCTCGCGCCATACGCGATATACCATACCCGACACTCTCCTCGGCTCTCGGTAAGCTTCGAGCATGAGTGCTTAATATCTTTGTACCATACCTAAAGCGACCGTATCCGCCGATGCTTCTCGCGTCCAAACTTTTCCCTTCGGACGCTCTTCGCGAACCTCTCTAGTCTCTCGTTAATTTCTGCCGCCACTCGGTCCGCTTAGTCGCGCGAGAAAAATTCTTGGTTGCGCCATCTGCAATTTTCCACATCCTCCAGCCATCTTCTGAAAGTAAGAAGATCGTAAGAACAACGTCCGGGCCGAAAACTTGAATGGACCATGTACACAGTGGTCACGGTAGTGGTGGTGGCGGTGTTCGTTGGCGCGAAATCCAAGGGGAGAAATTCCAGAGAAGACCCCTCTGTCCGATTAACTCGTCACGGACGATAGTTCGAAGGCTTTCGAGATAGGCGAGAAAGAAACACGAAGGAGGGATCATCGTTTGGCCTTTTTCTAACGGTCAACCCCCGATCAGTCCTCTCATCAGCCCGGTGACCCAGATTCACGAGGAAAGACCCTCCGCGTTTGTTACCAGTACACATACAACGTGTACATACGTGTATATACGTATACGTAACAGGCTTCGCAGACACGTATTCCTCCACCGCAGCTGATCCCTTGACCTCGTGCAACCCCAAACGAAACGAGACCCCCTGGGCCTAACGTTCATTGACCATCTCCCGCTTGGACGAGCGGGGGCCGCTCGTCTTGCCGTTCCAGTTTTCTAACAAAAGCTGTCCACGGCTTTTTACCTCGATTACCTTCATCCTTCGATTGCGACCACTTGCCAAAATCATGGCAAGTTTAGACTTAGCCTCGTCCTTCTTCCCTAACGTTTTATTTCATCAAATTTCGTTGATAATAATCGAGTAAGGAAGAACGTTTTCTGACAAAGAATAAAGTGATATTGTTTGCGGCGAGAAGGCGATCGATCGCGAGATCCAAGTCCCTCGTCCGAGGAAGGTCGAGGATCGGTAGGGGACCGATGTTTGCCACGAACCAAACCACGTCCAATTAGTGGAATTAATACCGGTTGGCTTTGGGGAGCTAATGCCTCTGTGTGCATACCTACGGGTATGCACGTCGATGACTGCACTTTCCTTCGTGCGTAATGAAGGACAATCCCGTCGGTTGTACCAGCTCGATGCATTCGCTCGTCCAAGCAACCGCTGCCTCCTCTTGTTTTGCGGTCCACGAGAAATATCTCGAACCGACCAGCTTACGACTTTGAGCGTGCTCCGGCTGTAACGGTGCCTGCCTGTCTTTCGCTGCCCACGGAACAATTTCGTTCGCGGCTTTGTTCGCTTCCTGTATACCCCTTTTCGGCTACGTTCATCGGTTCGCGATTCGCGGTGAAAAATAAATTCGATTACTTTTTGCAAAACTAAATTTAGAATATTTAGTTGCAAAGAGGGTTCGAAAAGCAATCGGGTAACAAAATGTAAACCTGATCGACGGTGATTTTCAAGCGAGTTCGTTCGTTACTGCTCATTGGCCACCCTGCACGAGAGAATTGCGCGAAACACAAGCAGAGCGTGTTGTTACGTAACCCTCGTCATTGTTTGCACATCGTCGTCGTCGTCGTCGTCGTCGTCACGGAATTGTAACAGAGAGAATACCAGCGAAAAATGAGCGTCGAATAAGCGAGGAAAAAAGCGCGAATTTTCCCAGAGAGCTTGTAGAGAGAACGAAGGCATTCCTTGGCAACCGAGCAGACACGCGTCACGAGGACTTCAGTGCACCGGAAGCGTCGCTCTTCTGGATATCTTTGTCCGACGTTCCGTTTACCGTGTGTTCGCGACACGGATTTTTGTCCAGATTTTTGCCACTGTTATCCTATCGCCATTAATCGCGTTAGCCTGTGTGGAAGAGGAGAGTTAATAGAGCGACGTTTACCATCGACTGGACGTTCACGAAGAGAAGTCATCTTCTGTCCGCCCCGATTGCCAACCTTAGCTTGTCTCTCGTTTCCTTTGCTCGTCGTGTTTCTCATCGCGTTTCCTCTCGAACGGCTTTCCGTTTTCTCCTTGAATTTACAGCATGCTCTGCCGTCATCCCCTTGATTCGTCGCCGGTCGCCGTTCGTCGCTCGTCAGCCACTCCACCGGTCTATCAGAGGAAAGAGAACATCGATCGAATTAACGTAATTACTCGTTCGTGCGTGATACGTGCGCGTCGTGGCAAAACGAGCGTCAAAGTCGATCCCCGGGAGTCACGAAAGAGCGGGGCAGATTTTACAAAACGTTAATTGCACGCGCGCGGGCCTATGTGTATAACGTATAGAACGCTGCCTCTATACCGTATAGCCACAGGTCGGAGAAAAATCAAGAGCCGAAATAATGGATTTCGAGGCGGGACGATGAAAAACGACGATAATTTTTCTGGACAAGTACCGTCAACGTTCGGCTTTTTCAGCCCGGCTTACGCGCAACTAATTACCCATATGCCACGTGTTATTATAAATAGCCAATCGTTACCGACACACAGCCGCATCCGCGATTCGCCCATAATGGCGTGTTATCGGATAAATAAAACGGATAGCCACGGAAGGGTGCGCTCCGATTATGCATCGACGCCTCTCGTCAGCGTATGTTGCTACGTATACCTACTCTCTGGCCACCCGTATAACTGTTTTCCCAACGAACGACGTCGATAGCTTTTTTACTCGTTCCAACGTTCTCCATTATTCTCTCTCTCTCCCCCTTTGAATTAGTAAGTATATATCTAGCATGTAAACGAGACGACATACAGTAACGAGGAAAAGCTTACCGAGACACAAAAATTTGTTACCATTTTTCAGTACAGACAACTATAATACTCTACATTTAACTATCATTGAATTTGTGATAAAACGAGTTCTTGTCCTTTTTTACAAAATACTTCGATGTTAATTAAACTGTTAAACAAACTAAGTTGCTTCAGTTATCATGAAAAATACTTTTGAATATGCGAAAAAAGGACAGCAAGCGACACGTCTTTTTGGAAGGCAAAATGATTTCAGTCCGCCGTGATATTCCGGCTAAACGCATTAGAAGGCTCATTTAAATACGACACAATGACGACCCGCAGCGCCCCGTCGCACGCTAAAATTCGTCGGTTGAAATAATGCTGTCCAAACACGTTATCTTGGCATCGTCTAAATCCCTTCCGTTCATCGATCACAACGAGCCGCTGATCAGGATGCTTCTGAACGAAATAACCTCGTGACATCTGCGTTTTGTCCGGCATCGAACTAGGAGATGGTTTTCGTTCGCGAAAGTAACGCGTTGCCGGCCTCACCGCGGCTCGACACCTCTATCCGACGTCAATACTTTTCCACGTTGAACGCGACGCAAGACAATCACGTTGACACCCGGTGATGGATGTCCTAGCCGCTCAAAATACCCCCCTTCAGTTTTCCCGCCAATAAAGCCCATTGTAAATGCGAACTATTCGAAATATTAGAGCGGCATGGCGATTACCGGCCGTTCAGTCATCGTTCCTGACGCACCGTAATCCTTTCCATCTTCCTCCGCGTCCTTTTTTGTTCTGCCGCCTCTCGTGCTCTTCGCTTTCCTTCGCTCCGAAACTCGTCCCCCCGAATCAGCCTCTCGTTTCGTCGTCTTTGCTCAAACCTCGATTTCCTGCAGCCAGGTAAGAAAGAGAAAAAAAAAAAATGTCCTATCGAATGTCGAAACATCCTGCTGACAGCATATCTATTATTACCCGGAGCCCCGAAGGTTGTTCCTCTATCGGCCGTTGACAATCTCTGACGTGCCTTGTGCTCAATGAACAGCGTAACAATACTATTTCAGCAATCGAGCGAGAGAAGACAACCGGCAAACGCGGGATCGACGGTTCTCCGTTGCCGCGCTAGAAGAATGAACCACCTCGCTGTCACTTCTGGTTGCTCGTTATCGGTGTGTCGAGTCCCTTAGATACTAGCCTCCAACGTTGTAGGCGGCATCGAGAATTTTCAACGTCCAACCCAGAGAGAAGCAATGTCCTCGTCCATAGATAAATAGAAAGGAAAAGAATCGTGTTGGAATTGTTGGTTCTCTTTCTTCTCGAAAAGTTAGCCTCGATTATCTTCACCGAGAAGGAGACAAGCCGATTCGTCGCCCCCTCTAGGGCTTCGACTCCGTGAACGCTGTGAAGCTTAAAGAGATAGGATTACTCGCGATTCGAAATTTATTTACACCGGCCTTAATCCCTATTATAGCCGCACGCGTAGCCCGAGGAAATGGCCGAGCAATTTCGGATTTCGACTGCCGTGAGATGATGGATCGCCGTTTCGTAGCCTGGCGCTGATGATACCTCGCAGATGTAACCTCCGCACCCTTTTCGGGACGGAACCACTTGCCGGTGATTATCGATTAAACGCATGCACGTTGTTGCCTCCTCTACTCGGGTCTTGCCTCGATTTTCTTTCTAGTTCGACCCCCTTCCTTCCTTCCTTCCTTCCTTCCTTCCTTCCTTTCTTTCATTCTTTCTTTTCCTTTAAGTCTTCGGTTGTATCGCTTTCGTTCCGGCACCGCCGACATCTGGCCCGCGGCGGCCTGATCGCCCTATCGTATCCAGAACGGCAAAGTTTCCGTATCGCTGGATAAAAGGCTTGGATCGTCGTCGAAAAGTCGGCTGGCAAGTTCGCGGTCGTGCACACGGAAGCAGACGTCAAACGTGGCCTCGATGTTGGCCTAAAACTTGAATTATCGTCTCTGTAACGAGCAATCTCGATAGGATTAAAAGGTTGTTTACCGGAACGGAAAGCCGAGGAGTTTCGGTTTACTTGGCGCAGACGACAGAAGCGTATCCTGCCGTCGACGCGACGGCTTCCTAGGGAATGCATACGCGTTACACTTGCGTGTAGTTACTCTCTTCCTTTAGCTCCTCTCGTTACGCGAGCTACTCCAGCCAACCGTTCCCGTCTATCCGCAGTCCCTTGATAAAAATTAACATCCATATACCGGGCGCGTGCGAGCCACTCGAGCCAGCCGACTTCCGGAAATGTCGAACATATGTCGCCACTTCAGATAATCCGAAGCTTTTAACCAATAATCTAATCAGCATCACGGAACGAGAAATACATTTAGCATAATCGATCAGTACTACGGTTACCTTAAATGCATTTCGATCCACCTTTCAAAGATAAGCGACTCTTCACCGGGATACATCTGGTCGGTTATGATATGGTATTGCCCTTGAAAAAGCATGTTTCACCTCCAGAGTGACATTTTTATTTCCAGACATTCCACTTGGGAGGGAGATTGCCGACTTTGGCGGGATCACACAAATATTCTTTCGACCTCAGAAATATACCAAAGGCGTTTCTAACGATAAAAACGATGCAGAGTTGTGAACGGAATCGAGCAAAGCTGTGCAAGAATTTTGTTCAGGCTGAAAGTCAGACGGTTAAGTCGGAACACGCCCGAGGAGGCGCAAGCTCCTTCGACTTTATAAATAATAAATTCGCGTGAAAACAGCCAGAAAGACGGAGAGAAGACAAAGACAGCGGGATGATGGAAGAAAAGGAAGAAACTGTAAAGAGTGACCGAGAGAGGAGCAAGAATAGGGGTAGAACGAGGAGGGAGGTGAAGGAAAGACGAGAGAAACGAGGGAGAGACAGAGACGAGTGATAATAAAGAGCAGGCAGTAAGAGCAGCGAAGTGACGTCCTGTGTCGCGGAGTCATAAACTGGGCCCTAGGATCTCGGGCTTACACTCTTATTAAAACGTCGTCCTGCATATTGACGGTTATTGATCACCTTTCGCACACCTCGCTGCTTTTACGATACAAGGTTCGTGTCACCTTGAAAACCACGGATACCATCGAAGTTTTGCAAAGAGTTTGACCATGTCCGTGTCGAAATGCATGTTTACTCGTATTCGGTAATACTGTAATATATTCACGAATATATGTACCTAACGAAACGATTACAATTGCAACAGAACTGATCACGTCATTAACGCGTCTTTTATCGTAAGTGTTAGATACATTGTTAAGTGATACATTTACATTCTTTGATGTAAATTGCTGCTCCCTTACTCTTGTACGAGTCCTTTGAACAGGAGGTCCTTCAATGCGCTCTTTGCGAATAGTACCACTAAATCTATCTAGCGGTGAACAACGTAACTAACAATACAGAAAATTACAAAAAAATAGCAAATTTTGCTCGTTACTGAAAAGAACAGAACATTCTACGGTTACATTGCAGCCTAAAAAATCTTATCAAAATAAAGGTTTGACAAATTTGTATTTTAAAAAGACAATTCGATAATTCGATCTTAGCGACATCTATACAGAAACGGTGGAAACTACACGACAACTTACCGACCTTGTTTTCGAGAACTCGTGAGCTAGGGGTCTCTAACACCACAATACGATATCCGAGCAGTATGCAGAGAGTTCCGTCGTAAAGGGGTCCCTGACACCCCACGATGATGTCAAGACTGTATCCAGAGGGCGTCATTGGCGCGGCGGGGTCCCTGACACCCCTGGATGAAATTAGGTCCGTATCAAAAGGGCACAACCAGTATAATAATCGACCTCTATTTTTTTATCCACTTACAGGTTTTTAGAACTTTGAAGGAATAATAGAAATAGCAGAAAGTAATTTTAATGATTTAATTATAATAGTGAGTTCACATCATTGAAGTAACAATGTAATTTATACGCTATGTATTTCTCTATAAATGTCTATATGACGATTATGTATTAATTTATTTTTATTAGAACTTCTTGTGAAGTTGAATCATGTAATACATGTTTGCAAGAAAGCTCATTGCAGTTAGTGCTATACAACTACGATATATTATTACATCTCTGGTACCAGCCAAGAGATATGAAGGTTTTGACAGGTCAGCCTGTAACATATACTTTTATGTAAACTTTCTTTCTATATACCACTATTAATAAATATGTATTTACCTGGAACTTTTTTTGAAGTTCAGCTATTCTAGAGCTTGCTTTAGCCATTTTTACATTAGAGCTCTGTACTGACTTAGGTTTCGACTCAGTAACCATGATTGGGTCTGCTATTTGCAACTTACTGGGTGCCTAAAACAAAAACATAAATCCTTTAAAATGTTATTAATATGATTATCTGTAAAATAATTGACATGTTTAGAATAAAACTATATTCAGTTGAATCAAAAATTATATAATATCTAATTTATCACAATTCTAGAATCATTTTTTGAGTTTTTTATACATCAATACTGTATGTTACATAAACACATATGATTTCATTTCTTATACATATTTATTACTATTAAAACACCATTGTAAATGTTAACAATTATTAAATAATTACATTTAATATTTTCTGATTATTATCTTCATGCAATACAACAATGCATCATATACATATATTATATAGGAACAGAAGCGTCTGTAAAAAGTATATGAATGTATTCAGTACATGTATTAAAAATGTATTAAAAATGTATTAAAAATGTATTGAAAATTTACTAAAAGTTTACTGAAACGAGACAGTTTATTATTAATTACTTACTAATGGGTAAAATGCTTGACTTTGTGTAGCTGGTTTTAAACGACCAGTGAATGGATTAAATTGATGGAACGACATTTTCTCTCATTGCGCAACTTACCTTCCTGTACCACGGACTTCTTTTTAATAGCTTTAGAACGTCGAACGAGGAATGGATCATGCGCAATCATGTGTCAGTGACTATAGATGTAGAAGACTGGATATTCCTTTGTTTTCGTTTTTTGATATAGAAGTAATCTGTTATTACCTGCATGAAGCTAGCTGGAAGGAATAATAAAATATGATTATTTTTAATTTTTCTTAGTGTATTTCATTTGTAAATCGTTTGTGATTGATTGTGAGTCTATTTTTAACATTTGTGACAAATTACTTCTTTTGTAATTATCAATTTTATTTCAGTCGTGATGTGAGCCGAAACTTTAGTAGAAAGGAGTGTCGGCTACATTCCTTTCATCCCTACAATAACCGCTGTACAGCTGGCTTATGGGAATCTCGTATCCATAGTATATACCGCAGTTCACCAAAGTCCATAACTGCGACGCGCAGGTTGGAAGATGGTGGGGGAACGCAGGGAGCTCTCCGCCAATCGCTTTCCACTTCGTTTGGTAGTATCGCCAATCAGGGCGAATATGCGTACTGGAGCTGCGCGAAGAACGAAAACTGGTCTTTTCGCAGTTATGGACTCTGGTGAACTGCCGTAGTGTCAAAATCTTATAGGCGATATAGATATTAAGTAGCGCCCTCTGTAACAAATTACCAATAGGTTAGAAACTCTATATAAATAAGAGTTTTATTTGCAACAAATTAGAAGTTCTTGTAATTGTATTAAGTAGTAATTGCATTGCGAAATAATGCCATTACAATTATTCCATTAATCACACCCAACAACGTTATGGAATATGAGAAATTGTTTATGACTACATATAACTGATCAGAACCAAAACATTAATTTTGTGTATATGTATTTAGGTGTAATATGCAAACGGTTCTGTGAATCTAATGTTAGTTAGATTTGTTTAATACATTTACTTACATGGTACATACAAATGGTTGGTATTTAATATTATTATTTTAATTATTTTATGATAAAATAATTCTATATTCAGAAGAAATTATAGCATAGTACAATGAAGGTTTATATGTATGTATGTATGAAGAGATTATTGATCTGTTAATTAATATAATTCAGATTATTTAAAGGTATTTTGATATTATTTTTGAAGTACAATTCATTACTTCAAAAGAAACTTATTGTCACATTGTACAATCTTCTTTTTACATCAGAAGAAATATAATCAAAAATAAATGTATCAATGATCATCAGTTTATTAAGATGTGATTTATGTAAAAATATGTAATCTAATAAAATTCTAAATCTAAACTATATTTGCCAATAAGTTTAATCAATAAATTATAATCAGTTTAATTATATGTTAAGTAATATTTTAATAATCTCTTCAATCTGCAGTTATGTTTGTTATGTAAATGAAAGGTACATGACTACAAAAATTGTAACAGTATACATGTTACACAAATTGTACTTTTAAAGAAAAATTCAGTAAAATGTAATAATGTAATAATTCTTATGTATATTTCCAGGATCATACATTCAGAAAGATTTTGGACACTATATCAAGGTGGCTTGAGGACTTATAATTGTGTTTAATATTGATATTCTGATACCTTGTATAGTGGTTATGATAACATAAAATACAGTATGCATATTAATAGAGGATGTTAAACGAATTATATTGCAAAATGTATAATAGTTTTTATGTATTGTGATTTTGGATCTCTTAATAATTGTTTCAATCATTTGCCGCGACGGCAGCTCCGTATGTTCTGTTTTACCGACGGTTTAGAAACAGCAAAACATATTATGGCTGAATGGTGGTTTTCTTATTAAGAATGATGTGTTGATTTGTCTAAATACATTGTATGATGTGAAGGAGATACACAGCGAGTGTAATTAATGGTGAGACTTACTGATACAATTGTAGACATAATTTACATAGTACTATCTAAGTTCATAGTGTTGTAATGTACTTATTGTATCTCATAAAAAAGTACATGATAAATGGTATAGAGGATATGTATTGCTGTATCAGTAGAAGGAACAGCATTTCATTGCCTTTGAGCTTAATACCATAAATATTTATGTAATAATTATAATTAATATCAAAGGTTCATCTGTATTCAAATTTTAAAGTATCAATTTGGTGCTTATGGATCATATTTCTAGGATACTGTGAATACTGTGACATGTAATAAACAGAATCTCATGCCAAAGCTAAGAAAAAACCGGAGAATTGAAACCAAGTGGGGTGTCAAATATTATACAGCAGTGAAAAATGCTGTTTTTTGTAACCCAGGCACCATCTTATGTGCCAAAAGAACCACCCCTCACCTTGAGAGAACATGTTTCAGAATATGAAACTTTACACATGTGTGCACAGTGTAAAGACTGGTAAGTTTATCAATATATTTAATATTTTTTTCAGTATCTTTATTTCATTATTTTAGTATAACCAATCATGATATAAGTAATTTAGCATATAATAATTAGATCAAAATATATTAAAATAAAAATTTTATTTTTTGTTAGTTTCCATTTTCGAAACAGTTTGGATGATCACATTGCAAGGAAAAGTTGGATATTGGGATATTGGTGTCAACAATGTTTCATAACTACTTGTGGTCACAGTCCCAAAGAAGGCTTATTGTGCTCTGCATGTGTGCAATTGGAACGTAATAAACGTTCATATTTAAGAAGCAGAGGTTTACACAAAAGTCAGAAATTTGGGGCAGTTAGAATCTTTTACAATCAGTGCCAGTTCTTTGCACATTTGAGAGCCCATAATGTAAATGTAGCAGATATGGGTGATTTAATGTTAATGCCTTTACCAACAAACATAAATCATAATTGGAATCCTGAAGTAGATATAACATTGGAAGCACTCATGGAACATTCATTTATAATGAAAGTGCATATAATGGACTGGTTAAAGGATAACAGCATTGAGAATAATTGGTGGCAATTGGTTACTAGTGAACCAGAAAAGAGTAGTAATTTAATCACCCTTGTTATTAAGGGTTATAAAGGCAAATTTTACTTTAAACCATTAGAAATACCAATAGAAGAACAGTTTTCAATTTTAAAATCTTCTCATTCTACATCCAATAATAGCTATACGTACTCTGATATTGAAATTATTGACTCCATAGCAAATGTTGATAAAACGAAAAGCTCATTTTCTGTAGATGCTGCAACTTTTATTTCTGATAAAGGTGTGATTGAAAATGAAGACAATCCTTGTACATCAAATGACATTGCTTTTGTGGATTGTGGACCTGCATCAAAATATTTTGAACCTGAAACTCCACTAACTAATAATACAAGGAAACATTCAACACCTTTTACAAAATCACTACAAAATAATTTGATTGCTAATATGGTTACTACGAAATTAAAAAAAAATAGAACCACAGGTTTGAAGTGTATTTCATCTGATATGGTTATGTCATATGGCAATACAATGATTACGCCAAAACTTAACAATAAACATAAACGTGCATTGCCAGTTATAGTGGCCGCCAAAAGCAATATTTTAAAGACAGATTTGAATAAAACAATTCCGGACAATTTTTTAAATATAGAATCAATATCTAAGGTACAATCTGATACGTCTTCTCCTGCAATAACAACGGATACGTGCAACGATAAATTAGATAAATTAAAACAAAATGTACATACATTAACAGTTAATTCTGGCCAAAAGATTTTTACATTTCAAGGCACAAAGCGTGTTGACATTAATACAATTATCAATCAACTACCCCCTCATATTGTTAATAACAAAAAGATTGTTTTTATAGGACAAGATTCAGATATCATAACTGTTCATAATAAACAAGAATCGTCTCCTAAAAAGGTAGTTCGATTGGTACCTAATACTTGTAGTGAAAAAGATACTGAAGTATCGCAAACGAAATCAGTGGTACCGTTTTATACATCAAGCGAATCACCCCCCAAAAAAAGTAGTAAAGTATTAAAAGAAGTATCTTCTAAAAAGACAGCGAAATTGGTACCTGTTGCCTGTCTTGACAAAAATACAAAGACATCGCAAAAGAGATCAACGGTACCGTTTCATACATTAAGCGAATTACCTAACAGAAACGTTAGTAAAACTGCCCTTAAAGGTCGAACTGAATTTACGAAAAACTCAGCACGATCGTTTTCGGGTAAAGTAATATATCAAAATGGTCGAAGATATATTGTTAAACAGTCGTCAGCTACCACTAAAAATTCTAAAAACGTATCCAATGCAATAATGTTAAGGAAAGGCGTACGAAGTAAAGTGGAATCAAAATCTGTAAATAATATTCCACCATTAATACCTATAAATTCTACCGAATTAGAAAATATATCCAGCCAAGAGAGAATAAACTCTCTTCAGGGTGATGTGTCACCCTTAACGCCTTCACCATCTCCATCAGAATTGTCGAGCAGTTCTAGTTGCGACGTTCAGTCAAAGCAATCCCTTTCAATCGTAAAAGCCAATCAAAAGATCGAAGGGACTTATCCAAAAGTTGAACATATAGACGTTAACATCAACCCGCAAAATCTGAGCAACACTTGTGAAACTTTGTCGTTCTACAAAGGCGAAGATGAGAATTTGTACCTCGATGTAAAGTTTCTGAATCAGAAGTTGGTCCATACTATCGTCGATTCGTCTACAATGATAACAAAGTGTAAGCAAGAAATGTTGAATGAATTTTTTCATCTTCCTTACTTTGAATTAATGAAACGATACGAACATTTGCAACAAACTAGCGACGAAGTATTAAGAGTAATGAATTGCATAGATGATAACGTGATTCAAGAAAACTTGAAAGCTGTGAACATCTTGCAACACGTCCTGAAACATTGTATCGACAAGTGTAGCGAGAAAGTTGATGATACGAGCGAGGATACACCATTAAACGAATGGGAATTAGAATTCGAGCGCACGGAAACAAGAATTGTCTGCACAACGTGTAATAAAATTACGAAACCCAGTTCTTATATTCCAGGCTTTTCGAAACCCTCGAAAAATGATATTTATTGCTCTTGTTACAGACACGTTTGTCACAAGTGTCACATGTATCAAGGTAACTCGATGCGTTTCTTAGCTCATCAGACTTTTCACAAAAAGGAGAAACCGCACTCGTGTCCAGACTGTTACCGTAAATTCACTACATTTAAATCACTGGAAGCCCACACATGGACTACCTGTTTTCATACATTGAAGAAGCGTGTTTTTGGCTGCAAGATTTGCGAAATAAACGGCTTTCAAGACATGGAATCTATTGCTAGGCATTTTAGTATCATGCACAGTCACAACAAGATAGCATGCGACAAGTGTTACGTTGTTTTACCTTCGTACTCCGCGTATCGAAAACACCATAAAGAAAAACACTCTGGCGCAGTCGAGCTGCTTCCCATAAGGCTGGTGCTGTGTAAACTTGGACAATGTATCGTGCGTTGCGAAGAGTACATGCTTCACATGGAGAAGCATTTGGTCGTTCAAAGAATGATATGGTTCAAATGCCCGTTTTGTACGTTTATAAATGCAGAAGCGAAACAGGTAATGTCTCATTTGCAAGGTGATCATCTTTTACGTCTGAAGGAACTGATAAGTCCTCAAGTATTGTGGAACGTTTTGCCAGCTGATTTATTAAACCATAGTCCGCCGCAAAGTAAGTGTGCGAATACGCAAGCGGAAGCTGAAGAGAATAGAACGATCATGCCAAAAATCATCAACACCAGGACCATCACGTCGGAGGTGTTCGAACATGGAACTCAAGTAGCGAATGATTATCTAAATTATGGTACTCAAGAATGCGTTAAACTCATCGACGTTAAAGCTAAACCGTCTCAACAGTCGGATAAAATGTTACCCAAGATACTCGACGTCAGATCGATCGCTGATCTAACGTTGAATGATTCGAAATTGGCAGAAGAAGAAACACCGAAGAAATATATAAAGATGGGCAACGATGAAGTGAAAGAGATAAAACTCGAAGATACAGTTGATAATAGATGGGATGAGAAACCGATTAAACCCGATCCAGACGAGATGTACATAGAAGATCACTTCTCAAAAATTGAACAAGATGAAAGCATCAGTGATAGCTTGAAAACTAAACTGGTGCTCGATGATAAGACCGATGCGGAAATTGCACAAACCAGGCCAATCGCGGGACCTCCTCCATTAGCTAGAATTCCACAATATGTCTTAGAATCTAGTCGGCCCAAAGTGTCTGAACAGTCCACGAAAGCAGGAAAGGCGGTATTTTCTCGAAATCACAGAGCCGCTCGACGTCCTCAACGAATTGCTTTGAGTGATTCGTCTAAGAAGATCTTTAACTTTTCCTGCTATTTGTGCGGAGAATTAATCAACACATCTCAGGCCGTAATAAAGGATCATTTTCATAGGAAGCATTCGCAAGACTGTAAATTGGTAATAGTAACACCAAGACTGTTACGGCTATCTACCGAGTTCATTAACGGTGGCTACAAGGATCTGCTGGGTAGCAGAAAACGTAAGTCTGACAGTAGCTCGTCGAATTCAAAAAGGCGGAGACGATGGACACCGAAGAAGCACAGCGATTCGAAAAATGCAAATTTCGCTGGTCTTGGGCTGTGCGTGAAACAGGAAACGGCAGAGGATAGCGAGGGTAACTTTAGGTGTAAAAAATGCGATCAACGGTGTACCGATATGGTAAACTTACGAGAACATATTGCCTCGAATCACAGAATCCGAGGACGATGTTTAGTGTGTCTGGAGTGTGGAGATAATTTCGTTGTCGCGCCCAGTTTGCAGATGCATCTGAAAGCATTTCATGGGATAGATGATCCTATCACTTACATGGCTCAAAACACGTCGTACGCTCCGGACAACGTGGACGATCTCGAAGCTGAGGGAAAGTCCATCGAGGCAAACCAATGTCACGTTTGCATGGCTGTTTTCGAAGACAAGGCTGCGGTGGACAAACACCTGAGAGTTCATGGGATGGCATTTCTTAATAGAAAAAGAATCGAGGCACAGAACGCGTTAAAGAGTCCGGCGAAGAAAAACGAAACGGGTGATAAAATCCAAACAACACCCGTTAAAGTACATTCAAAGAAACCTCCCCAAAAGGATAAACCAGCGGAGACTATTCTAGAAAAAATCACTGTAAGTTTCGTCGATTACTGGGATTGGTGCAAGTTTCGTAGATTGTTGGAATTGATTAAAATAATGAAATTTCTTGTTTCAGGCAACTATATAGCTAACGGAGGCACGACTATCAGAGTCAAAGGCAATCAGAAAGTAGTGAATACTTAACAATTTCCAGTTTTAAATACGACAGCAAATCTGTGATTATAACGTTTCGTTTAAACGACGAACACATTTTATTCTTTTCATTAGCGAAAATTAGTAAGGAGTTGCTAGTTATTTTATTAGGATTGAAAGGAGACGAATGACTTGCTTCTTCTATTAACGCTCAGCTCAATAGACATGTTAATTTTTTCTAACAAAAAAAAAAAATTACGTCTTTTGTACATATATATGAATAACCGTAGATAGATATGTAATTTATTTTATTAGGGATTTCATCGTTAATATATACTTGGATAACAATTAAGTTACTGTATTGTGCGCATTGTTGAAATTTGTTTCTTTAATTTCTCGTAAATCATATAGCCATCTATTGAAGCTTGTATATTTGTTGGTCATGATAGATGCTCTTTATCTATCGCGTCTCTCATATCTTTCAAAAGTTTTATTAACGCAATGTAAATAACTGCTCTGTTTTAAACAAAAAAAAAAAGATGTATAACTTTTTGTACTTTCGCCAATTCATATCCACCGTGTTGTATCTACAGATAGATAACAATAAAATATTCTAATTTATTTCCTGCCGACTTTTACATGTACCAGATTCTCGGGGTGTTAAACAGAATAAAAGAAAGAACTGTGTGTTCCAGTAAATAGGTAGAATATATGCGTATCTTTATTACACCATTTGTTAATTGCGCCGACAAAACATTATTGCTTAGTGGTAGTAAGTCAGTAAATTCAATGATTGACACATCGAGACGTTTATCGAGGTACGAAACGAGGGGATACGTTTGCGCTTCTTCCACTTTTATCTACAGATTTATACACACGTACATTAAATTGTATGCGCGTCAGCATGAAAATATCGGTGCATCACGTTTCAAGATTTACAGACGAAATCGACAATCGTTATTTTCGTTTTAGACGACTCGCCGTGAGTCCGAAAAACCATGAATTATGGTCGAAACAAGTGTCATTGCGTTACACCGAGTGCAGGTACTGAAGGAAGGGATCTAGGACGCTGAACACTTTAACGTTTGTTTGGACCTGTAAGAGTATTCTCAACTTTCCTATTTTTCGACTTTATGCGATTTGAGCTTGTCAATTGATACGGAATGATATCGAGGAAACGAAAGGTTTACAAAGAATCTTCAATCGGTTTTCATCGAAACAAATTTCGAACAACGAAATGAAAATTATTATTAATACGTTGGTCCCTCCGTAATCCATAAAGTCGATCAGCTGGTATACTTTTACCGGCCCTGTATTATTTTTGTCTTTGGCACAATTGCTAGGGAACACACACGATCAAAGTTTAAACAGCAATAAATTTTCGTTCCTCGTACTGAAACCTTCGTAAATCCGAGTTGATCATAGTTCTACGTGTTACGGTTAATCCTTTAGATCCCAAGATAAAATTGAAACACAACTTTTAAATAAAAAATGTTGCGTTCACCATATGCTTCAAGATGTATGAAATATTCGTTTTTAGATGATTTTAATCGGCCTAGATTGGTCGTTGGGATCATAAGGGTTGAAGGAAAAGAGAAACGTCTTTTCTGGGTCGTGTTGTTGGCCTGTGCTTTTTGGCACAGATTGGTACATCGCTTCTTCTTGTTCGAGACTATCGACTAGCGAAGGAAGGAAGGATATTGCAGCAGGAAGTCGTGTCGTTTTCCACGATTTTACTCTACACGGCAGTTGATTCTTCGTTTTCACCCGACGCGTTCTCTTCCAAAGCGGCCGAATTCGTCACGAGGACCGTAGGACTCGAGGATCGAGAACACTCTGACACCCTAACAACGTTTGTACTCGTATCCGATTGCGATTCGTTTCTAGAAAACGACGGATCGTTTTTCGATATTCTGATCGACGACGACGACGATGAAGAAGAAGCTGATCGAGTGATCTTCGAGTCTACCTCGATGGAACTGACGTTCTCGTGTACACTGTTGTCCTCCATGGTCATTTTCGAATCGTCCTCAACAACAGTCACGTCGTCAGAAAGTAAGCTTGTTCCTGTAACGAATGGGAGGGCTAACGATTCTGGAGGTTTCACCTTTCGAACAATGTTTCCCAGTTCGCTCAATGGGATTCCAAGCTCGTGGCGAGTGGTCCATACGTCGCTGCTGGGACTGCAGGAGGAACCTCGGGGTAATTGGGCGATTTTCATTTTACTTGCGTCCTCCATCGAATGCCATCGATGCGACCTCGCGATCGATGATCCAGGAGCGATCGCATTCAAACTGTTCGCTGGGACTATTCTGTGAGGAAATCGTGGAGATCCTCGGACTTTTTCTCGCGAGGATGTTTGACTGGTGCTTGGTTCTGTAAGAAAAAAGAACGTGTTAATTGGTGGATTAAATTTCTTAACACCCCCGTTCGAAAATTCAGGATAAAACATTCTCTAAGGTTCACAGTACTACTAACTCGAGCATCCGTTATTTAGAATTGGGGCATTGGGGAATCGAATCTGAAACCTTTGCGTTCGTAGTCGACTACTTTACATACTACGCTGTCGTCAATTTGTTGTCACCCATCCCTTCGCGATCCTTCTTATCGAGCATGGGAGTTTCTGTCCCACGTACATGTAACGTCTGTCTACCTTATCGTAGAAATTCGAAATTCAACTTGCGACAAAATGCATTCGTTACAGATGGAACGCAACACTGATATATGTAGGACATTTACGACATACGATTGAACTTTTTTTTCTATAAACATTCTAATGAATTATTTTTCTTGCAATTCCATGTCCATTTCTTATAACGAAAGGGTTAAGATAGGTCGTTCGTTTGGTTAGGATTTTTCGAGGCAGTGGAAGATTAATGGATAGCCTGAAAATGAACAGTTTGGATACACTTACTGGGCGGTAGGCTGAAATTGACTCTTGGCTCGCTGCTCTCTTTACGACGCAGCCCCAGGCTTAATCTGCGATCTTCTTCGCTAGTAATACTAATTATTGGTCCTGAGCAACACCGAGGATGAGGCGAACGAGTGCCTTGGGCATTCACCTGACAGGTAGACGCAGCTTTCGTGCCCGGCACCAAACCAGCGATGTAGCCCATGTGAACCCGCAGTGCTGATGCTACTCCTACAAGATTACGTTACAATTTCTATCTAGTTTAATCCTTCATTTCAAAACGCCTGAAATTACTTTGCTCCAACGAGAAAGTCGTTTTACCATTACCCGAAAACGAGGCGGTTGAAGTTTTCCTGCTGTTAGGACGACTACCGAAAAGACTCAAGAGTCGTTGAAAAACGCCCAAACGATTCGGTCCTTCCGTTTCCCTGCGCTGATGAAGCTTGTAAATATCCGCGAGACTTCTTCTGGCGCCGCCGTCTGGTTCGAGATCCGGTTGGCTGCTAAACGCTACGGTACCCCGGCGTATGCCTAGATCGAAGAAATGCCAATAATAATCCGTATTCCGATGATCGCTAAGCAAATTGCTAGCAAATTTACTGACATTCTTCGGCGGATCGAAGATATTCATCGCAAAAGCGTAAGCAGGTACTACGATATCGTAGAAGAGGAAGGAGGAGATTCGTTCAAAAGTATCTCCCTATACTTTATCATAATTTTCTGTAACTACGTTAAAATTTTCTTAGTCCTACGAAACTTTTGTACTCTACCCGCGTGTATCAACTTATTCGTGACAATCTAGGCACGAAATGTCATGTGTTATCGCCGAAAAAAGACAACTTTCGATCGACAATCTCGACAATGGGTATCAGTTTCCCGGAAAGAATAAACATGGAAATTCTGCTCGATTGTTTACCCGTTCGATCGACTCGCGGGCGTCGAGTTTGTCCATCGATTTCTCGTTCAGCTGAACGTCATTGCATTCCGAAACAGCGAGGTGAGCGTACAAATTCAATCGTGCAGAACTCGGTATATGCATGTGCATTGCCCTGTCAGGGAGTTGTCCGAACTTGTCAAGGGGTTTGGGACTCGAAGCTCGAGGGATACACGAGTGCAGTCTAGTGTCTCGAATGGCAATTAATATGTCAGGATTGTACGAGTCGTGTTCGCAAAGCTCTAGCAAGGGCTAGTAATGCCGGCTAATGTCCTGGTGACAATTAGACCGATTTCGTGTCAACTGTTTCATCCACGATCACAAATAGCAGTCTGTAAATTTGTTCAACACAGAATTCCGAGTATCGAGTTTAGCGTCTCGTTATCGAACGACACGAGCACAAATTATTATAATTAATATTGAACAGACTGCCGCTTCAGATCGTTGGAATAACAAGCTTGCGTGAGATAACGAACGCTTGTACATACATTGCTAAACAAACGTGAAACGAAAGGGGAAAAAAGAAGTTTCACTCGGCACTTTGGTTTTCATGCAATTTTTGAAGAAAAACACGTGCTTACTTGAACGCGTAAAACTCGTCAGTTCATTCCGAAAGAACTTTGAATGTTTAATTAAATGTTTAGCGTCGCTATTCTAGTTCTTCGATTCCTTCGGTGCAAGCATGTCAATTTTTGAATCGTTCAGAACAATGGCGTGCAATAAATAAAATTGTGTCACCTTTCTCGATCACCTGAATGACGGAAGGATGACGAAGCGAGAAGAACATTTAATTATGTATCGTTCCTTCTTTCTCTCCCTGATATAATATCTTCATTCATCGTGCAAATGTCAATCAATAGTAGCTCGTTTCAATGGTTTACGTTTCTCGTCTACGTTTTAGTTTATTCGCGACAGATATTTTTGACCACAGGTTCCGTTTCGATATTTTACCGGAGGAGAAAATGTACGACCTACTTCTTCTTCGTAGCTACCAAAGAGCAAACACATTGCCCCGTGTGTTCCCTCGATACCGCTGGATGTTGGTAGGAAAATAAAATTTACGGGAATATCAAAGGGAAACGAGCGACTGCTGAGACAATCTTGAATCTTATGCAACACGAACGTATTTGCACAACGAATTTTTGGTTATGCATCAAAAGAAATTCACTTACCGGATGAATCCGCGGACGGCCAGCTGGCCCTAGGGATGACCGGCGGGAGAACGCTGAGCAGCAACAAAGGTAGACCACCACCGATGCTGGGATTGCGTTGCGAAATCGATGCGCTCGACGAGGCGTGCGATGGCTCGACTTGCTCCTGTGCCAATTGTTTCTCCAATCTAGCAAGTTCCAGCTCCAGCTGCGCCATTTCACGCCGGTACACGCGATTCTGCACTTCCACGCGATATTGAAGCTCGCTGTCTCCCCAACAAATTTTATCTCGGTTAGATTAGCTTCAAACTATAAACTGACAATGAGTATAAGATTGCATCGCAAAAACAGCTATATCGGATAAATAGATAAATCCTATCTCTTAAGACGGGATTTCAGAGCGACTATGATCTTCGAAATCGCGAAGAAGTATCTTTCCACTGGTACACAACAGTGGTCAACATTCGTCATAAACTATTTCAGTTCAATCTGTCGACTGCAGGAGCAGATGTTATAAACTTCATGAGTCTTTCCACGCGAAACAGGAAACAACGAAGGACAGTAAGAGTGATGTACATTCACCGAGCCATACGCTCTCGTTTCTTTATATCGGATAAATTCTCGCGGAAAATTCGATAAACTTTCCCGAGTAACAACATACATATATCGTTTTAACGAATATCCGATGAAAGTCGGCCGGTTGAATAAAATATGACGAACGATATCTGTGACCTGGTTTCAAAAGAATTGTTCCTTTATACTTTATACCCAAGGAGGAGTAAACGAAGGGTTCGGCTACCTTGGACTCGAGGAAAGGATATGATCGTCGACCCGCGAGGCCGATCCGTTCGAATGATTAGTTTCGAAACGAAAGACTTTTATCTTCTTTCTCACCATTCTTATTCTTATCAAACTTTTGATTTTCCATTTGCCTTCGATCACCATTTCTTTATCAACGAACCAATCGTGCAAAGGAGCCGCGATTACTTACGTTCTATCATCGGTGACAAATCTCCTTGTGTTGCACTCGATCTTCAAGCCGAGACTCTGCACGACTGGATCAGCCCTCTCTCCGGCTAGAATGTTTGCCAATTGGGGAAGGAATAGCAAAGCCAACGTCGCGGTAGTGGAGGCCAAGATTAGGGCTGTGATCGTGACGAAGGCCAGGGTCGCCCGATCCGACATTAAATTAGCCAACACCACCACGATCCCCGACGTGATCACCACGAAATAGACGCTCATACCGATGTACTGGGAATCGTTCAATGCTGGTATCTTCACGTGTCTGGAATCAAGCTGAATATGTGAACGAATACGAAAAGAGATGGATGATCTACCAAGGAAATAATTGTGTGGATTAAAATGAGACACCCTGTATACGCGAGTGTATACAAATATTGGGTCAGAAGAGAAAAAGAACAATAGCGAACGAGACAAAGAACCTCCATGCTATCTGTACATAAAACTTTTATTTCTTTTTGTATAATTAATGAGTCATAATTAAGGATTCGTTAAAAAATCTGGGAGAAATATGTCAACATTTTGTCAGTGTTAAATTATCGATAGAATTGGTTCCGTTTTGCAAAGGATCGATACGTTTCGTTATCGAGTCCTTGATTCGTTCAGTAACAGCTTGCCGGCAAGAAGAGGAAACACCTTTTACTAATGAACGTCTAATGGCATCCCTCATTAAACTCAAATTCCTATCTCGACCTCGCCCCGCCTCTCTAAATCGGAACTTTCCCGTACGCGTGGATTCACGAATCACCCCTTTGTTTTTAATGAATATTCGCTAACACCGTGAAACGAAATTATAGGAGACGCTCGTGTCTGTTACGGTGTACCTTGTTCGAACATTTTTACCTCGTTTCCCAGGCCATGTAAACACCGACGATCAGCAGCAGACCTTTGTAAAGGTAAAGAGCTCCCAGCCAACTGTTCGTGTGTTGAGAACGACACACTTCAACCTGTGGTGAAAAAGCATCGACGCTGCATTGATTTATTATACCGTTTTGTCGATAGCCAATCGCGTACAGATACTTTTGATCAAGATTATCAAGAGGGACAGAAGTATTTCTTTTCTTTTTTTGTGGACGTTCTGCTGGTTACCTGGGGTTGATAGACGACACCCCTATCCTGAGGGCTAATCTCCAGGGTTAAGTTTCGCAGATGACGTTGCATAGGGTCGAAAGTCACCCACAAGGTCACCACGAGGCCGTCTATCAGTAGAAGGACGCAGATTAAGCTTATAAGCTGGGTATCCTGAAGTAGCTGCAAGTAGCAGGACTGTACTGACGCTTTTTGTGCACGCGATATACGAGCTTCGAATCGTATGCTCGTGCGATTGAATTGTCAATCGTGAACGTTCAAAGGTGAATCGTATTGTTCATTTTTTTTTTTTCTTTTTTCTTATTGTGTTACGGATATAGGTATTGTACCTTATTCTTGACAACGCCGCTTCTGCTTCTTGTGAAAATCCGGTGCACACGATAGGTCTTGGTGAACATCGATCCGAAAGCCAGAGAAAAGCCGGCAGACAATAGGTACACCCTCGCCTGGAACGATACAACGGGTACTACTAAATATAACGTTCGTCTAAAGTTCACTGGTTCTATAGGGTGTTAAGAGAAAAAAAGATGCTCCCTTTCGTGTTGCAAACGTCCGGCATCAAACTAGCCGAACACGAAACTAACGATTTCCCGTAAGTCGAAGATTAATACTCACGGTGCAGACTGTGGGATAATAGTCGTTGCTGTCCGGAAGCGTTGCGTGATCCAGACCCAGAAGTATAACCGCACCATAGACCAGACCGCAACCAACGGCGGCCATATTGTTCAGTCTAGGACTTGAAAGCTTTATGCTCCTGTCAGTCATGGTGAAGAGAACGATTTGTACGCGTTGCACAAAGTGGACCAGTTAGGCGAAGAGAAGTTGAAACGAAAAGAATTTTCCACGTTTCAGCAAATTATCGTAAAACTTACTTATGCTTGCGGAAGTGTAGATTGAACGCCAAGAACGCAAGGGCAAGGGTGACACCGATACTGGCTAGACAGGCAACCGCGAGAAAAGCAGCTGGTGCTACGGTAACTACTCTTAACCTGCAGGGAAGAATAACGACCATTTTTTAAAATACATTAAATAATAATAAAGACGGTAATGGTGGTCGTAACGAACGTCATGAACGGCGAGAAAAGAACTCGATAAGAAGTTTTTCATCTCTTAAATCTGAGCTAAAAAGACCTTAACTTTCCATGTACTTCAGCGGCTTTTTAAGGAGCGAAATTTAATAACGCTACTGTGTAAAATATAATAGAATAACGATATAGCAAGTTCGCGTTAATGTAGTGGGTTTTAATAGAGAAACTTTAGTCTCAAGTACAATAGATTTTTATCGCGCACTTGTGTATAGTGTCATCAAGATCGCGTACTTAACAAAACACTTCTGTAGTCCTTTTTATATTGAACTATCAACCACGTGAAAGCTCAATTAATCTTGCCAGATTTTAGTTGTTTTTGAGATTGCCTTACGTCATCGTTTACTGCGCGAATAATGCCGCCATTAGTGTGGAAAGCCGATAACATGGACCATAAATGATTATGTGGTTAGAAACGACATTCATCCTCAGTGAATCGGAACGGGCCTACTTGTCAAACGTTTATTTCTTATTCATAGTTTAATTAAATTCGTATGGTATTATGCGGTAATCGATTCGTATCTATCCGATGAATGGGAGTGTGAATGATAGATACCTAGCCGACCAATGATTAAAAAATGATACGAGAATCGATATCGGTGAACGAGCGAAGCGTAATAATTACATAAGGGTCGATCGAATATAGGGTGGCTGTATACCAAGGTACAAGTGGAATGATGATAAATTTCAATGATTTACATCATTCGGAAATCGAACACAAGCAATACGTACCGGAAGACTCTTCGAGCCGCAGGAGGATGTCCGCCAGGCCACCTGGTTATCGCGCATCCTGGGCAATTCATTATCAGTTTGCCGTCTTCTGGGCTGAAAATCGCTATCCTCCTAATAACATGACCTACAAATGGAAGCAATTTAAGACATCCGTTCTACTCTTTACTCAACAATGAATTGCTACTTGAGGAATGAAATAATTGTTTGAAGAGCATCTCCTTTTCAATAAAATCGCACTCGCACTTGTATCGTGCAAATTTCAATCTTGTCTTTCCTCTAAAACAACATTATTCAGGATTTCAATTTCACGAGAAACGTACACTTTAATTATTTTGATTTCGCCGTTGCCTCAGAAGGCTTGCTTCGTACCAGTAAGTCGACGAAATGAATCTGAAGCTTACGATAAGACGGTAATAATTTCTGTACCGTACGAGGAAAATACCAGCCCATTGAAAGCCACAAACGAGACGATATTGGGATTTTTTTCTCATCAGCTTAATGATAGTAGGCAGATAATGATACTCTCTTCGTTCTACCCTTGCTTTTTCCATACCTATTTTCGCGGATCGAAGGCAAAAGAGGTCGAGTCGATGATTTTTTAAACTTTCCATTCATGATAACAGTCGATACACTTGCTTGATGAATATCTGTTCATACTACTTGTATTTTTTATTTTTGGAAGTGTAGCGTGTCTGTATTTTTCCGTGAATTGAATAAATTTTTTATTAATATTTTCGTTTTTCTGTAGATCGATGTCAATCTGTGAGGCAACTATACAATTACTTAAGATTTATTTCATCGCTGAAAAAACGGATATTCGTAATTTATGCTCTTTAACCGAACCCCCTTTGTTCTTTTTACGACCATCGAAAAAGTTCATTTTCCGTTATCGTTCGTAGCTGTTTCGTGAAGGAGCGAAGCAATTAGTATTGAAGATCGTTTCAACTCGAGAGGAGGAAATTATCGGACGTTGCGGTACCATTCATCATTGTCTAGAATACTTGATTGAGTTTACGACGCGAACAAAATAGGACATCGTTGTTTTCTGGCTCTCTGTTTATTCATTTTGCATCATTGCAGATTTTCCCAGACAAAATTTTCCTTTATTCATTATTCGTGAGTGTTACGGGATTAGTAGGAAGACCCAAATTTCTTATCTTGGAAAGAGTACTTCTTTCCTGATCAAACTTTTTTAAAGGACAGAATTAATCAGGACGTGGCCGGAACCAGAACAAATACTATTAATCCCGTGACTTTGGACTTTCAGTCAATCTTCATTTGCAGTATAATAAGATTTCACAAACTTGGAAGAATCGTTACGATCGTCGTGAAAAGAATATTTACGGTGCCAAGACGTTGAGATAAAGTAACTGGCTGCCAACCATTATCTTTATACATCTTTTTTCTTTTTGATAATCTGTTAGTTCAGTTTCACCTACTTTCCAGCGAATAAAATTACAGAAATAAAGTCAGTCGCGTGACTTTCACAGCGTATGCCACGAGCGGAAGAAATGTTCTCGAGCACAGACAATTCTGGTATACCTAATCTTGATCGTTTGACAAAGAAGGAAAAATTGCTGTCCGCCCGATAAAGGAAGATCAGAGTTTTCTCTTTTCTTTTCTATTATCGAGATTATGCTTGAAAGTTAAATCCAAAGGTAGCGCCAATGTGACTGTTATCCGCTACAGGATTTGATGGATTACAACCGTAGAGCCTTGACTGTCGACCGGCCAGATGGATGAAAGAGCGTGGAAAAGGTAAACTGGAATAGAAAAAAAAAAGAAAAAAGAAATACAGAACAACGGTAACGGAAACCAGAGGTAAAGAAGCAAGCAGTTGATAGTATCCAATTTGTCCGAACAAGGCGAAGGTTCTTTGTGTTCAACTATCGCTGGCGGAAATTCGTGCCAGTTCGTTGACTCTATCAGAAATCGATGCTCGAAAGGTTGATCAGAAAAAGAAGTTCTTCTTCGTAGCTCGTGCAAGGTTAACGAGCCGAACCATCAACGATCGCTCAACCACGAATGGTTCACGAGCGAGTAAGAATTGCGTGAAAATGCCCGGAAAATCGCTCAATTTCCAACGCTACCTTGCTTTTAGGATGTAACCATATAAGGAGAACACAGTAACTTTCAAGTTCCATAGAAACGTTTTCCTGGGAAACAAAGATCTTTCGGCCCGTTCGATACGAGTATACGTTGAAGAAATAAAGGTTCTCCCAACGGGACGATCAAGAGGAACTGGGTAAAGAGCTTGAGAGGTTGTGCTTGTAAAAACGGCGAGGAAATTGCGGGATTCGGGCAGTTTTCAGCTTCTTTAAAGCTCGTGGTACAGATATGTTGGATACAGAAGCTTTTAACCCTTTCGTTGCGGACGACGTGTATATGGGTGCTTGAAAATCAACATATAATAGCAAAAATTCATGTACCATATGAGACTGATAAAGTATAAGGAAAGGAAAGGAAAGGAAAGGTGAAGAAAATTAAGAAAATTCTTCCTGGTAGTTAAGAAATAATGTCGGTTAAAGCAATGCAAGTGATTTCCGACAATTTACACGAGTAACATTTGTCGCGGTAGAATTTGTCGGAAAAAAAGCCGTACACGATATTCATTGGACGTGTTACGAGGTTGCTTCTTCGTTGGAACGACGATTAATACCGACTCGGGCGTAATACATTCCAGCTTCTCTTGTTTTCTATCTCCACTTTTTCTCCTTTCTCGGGCACGCTCCCTTTCGCTGCCGTTCGATTCCTGAGGGTCCTTCTCTCATTAATTATTCATCGACTTCTTACCGACATCCGCCAGGTAGAATGGCAAACATCTTTGGTCGTGTTCGCACGAAGCTCACGCCGATCTCGTTTCATGCTTTGGATCGTGGAGATCCGGCCAGGCCGCAGTCCTGTGCGGTGGCGGGCACACAGAAAACCACCTACCCGCCACACTAGCAAAGTCCTTATGGCTCTTTCGACTCCAGTTCCCACGCTAGAAGCTTTCCAACTCGTCGACGCGTAACCTTCGCCTCGAAATCTAATTAATTTATAGTTAAATTCGTTTTCCCTAATTTAATACAGTTCGATGGAACACTTCTTGCTATGTTATCGTAGGCCAGTCAAAAGTTCATGAACGACGGGTCAAATAAGAATGACATATTTGCCTTTTCCTTTTTTAGTATGCGCCGATTTATTCTCGTGTTCAGACCGTGCTAAGTAAGTGCTTAAGGGGTATCGATAACCAGTCAATCCATCACGGAACGTTTAAACTTATCAATATCTTCTTCTCGAGAAGATAATCTATTACGGTGGAACGTTCATAGATCTTCCTCCGGCAATCTCTACCGTGAATCATTTCATGTAACCCGTATGCTGTTTCTTGCAACAGCGTTAATTACGTTCTCGCCCTATCGTAAACGCATATCGAATTCATGGCTAGGCAAGTACGTGGCAGCTTTAATTGTCTCATGTTTGGACAATCTCGGCACAGAGCGTGCACGCTCGATCCAGTGTCAAATCAGACCGAGTTCCTAGCTGAAACATCAAATTATCAGTAGCGACGGGTTCAAGTATTTCGCAAGTAGCTTCAAACGTTATGATTATTCACCTTTCCCTCTTGTTGCTCTTTCACTTGTCATTGGTAAAGAGAGTTGGTAAAAGTTGAGATCAAATTTCGAAGTCACGAAACGTTTTAACAATGAATTTGTAACGCGAAACTTGGTTAATGATTTGGGTTTGCGAACACATACCGAACTTTATCCCATCGCTAATTGTTATCAGAAACGGCTGGCAACGTGCCGTTTAGTTAAAGAGCATCGAAGCAAGTGAAATGCATTGTCGAGACCCACATAAACCCGTCGAAACCTGGCAACCTATTTGGTGAATCGCGTCTTTCCACTCGTGCAGAGAAATTACTTGTTCGTTTTCGCGTTTTTCACTCCCACGTGCCGTTTCCATCGGTCGTTCTCGTTATGAAAAAAACACCAAACTGGGGCGTCCAAGTGGAGCTACGAGTCAATGAGTACACGGTCTATTTGCATGGCACTTTGTGCCGCGGACCCACACCTAACCCGGGTCATTTTGTTTGAAATTTGTTCCCTAGCTGTTAAAGTGTGTGGATTGTTATTCAGAAAAATGTGAGAGCAAACAGTTTGTTTGAATTATACAAATGATACCGTGTGTCGAGCAACAACTGAAAAGTCAAAGGTTTCGAATGGAAATTCTTAGAGCATTTTCTCCGCTGATTTCCACACGATTTTCCGTAAAAGATCACATCCTAATACCTGTGTGCGACAAGCATCAGTTATCGTTTCAAAATGAAGCTGACTAAATCATATGGAAATATAAAAGGGGTAACAGTGTCTTTAATGTGTGCATCTGCGATCCGTAGCGAACTATTTGCCGAACGAATGCACATAGCGGACGCGTTAATAAGACGACAGCGACAGCAAACAGAAGCAGCAGTTAAACAGAGGCTCATTCTCATGAACAATTCGAACGAACGTACATACGTAGCGTGTTTAACAGTGGAATGCTCAGACAGAAACGTTAGCCAGCCGTACAGTTATCGCATCGACTGAAATCATATCGCTGGCCGAGCATTGAACAATGGAAGCCGTGTAAATGGGCTCATCCTTTCGTTTAAACGTGTCAGTTAACTGCGATACGAACGCGTATTCGATATATCCTGCGTCGTTAGAAACGTCCGACTGTCACTGATTCGCGTTTAGACGATTTTTCGTTCTAATTGGGATAACAAGTTTTTTCCAATAATTAATTATACGCGCATGCATAATCTTTATAGCAGCAATCAAATTTTACTCACCATGCATCTGGTAAAAGGCCGTTATACCGACACGATCGGCCCCATCGAACGAGACTGGTCCCTAAAACAAACAAACCTATTGTTTCAATAGATGCAAAGAAACTTTATTACCATACCCGCCCTCTGATGATTAAATTATTCCGAACTTTCAACGAATGTACTTTTAATTCGCTTGGAAACATACGGTTCAAGTAACAAAGTTCGAAATATGAAGAATCACCGTTCCACGGGATAACGAGTTGGATACATAGATCCTGTAATTGATGTGTATTTTGATAGACGTGCAACATAGAAAGCAGAAAACCAACCATTATTGCCATCGCGAGTGATTGATGAAAGAGTCGGTTTGAAGCAAAGCGAAGGGAGGCTCATTAATTCTTCTTCTTCCATTCTACGCGCGTGTCCGTGTGTGTCGTTATTTTCAAACCAAATTAGTTGTATAAATATTTCATAATCTTTCACGAACGATCCTTTGTGTTTTCGCTGGAATACGTTTCCCTAAAATGTTGGATGACCCGCCTAATCTGATTTTAACTACCGAATCAGGGTAGGAAGCGCTTAGGATTTCTCATTTTATACTCACCGAAACACCGATGAAACGTAGAACCTTCAACTGTTCCAGCAATTTCAGCGCAATGTCTTTCCTCGTGTGCGTGTATTGGCTCATGCTGGTGTTGGCTTTGTTCAAAAGAACCTCGGTCCTCTTCAGTGCGAGGGCTATCGCCCAAACCGCGTCGTACGTTTGAGCGGCGAATTTTGAATGTGTCACGCCTCTTTTTGCCAGTTCCGATGTAAACTTACTGCTCGTCTACGCAATTCAAAAAGATGGTGTTTTCATCGCGTTAAGAGGAAGCAAGAAATTATACGTTGCTACGCGCGTTCGACCGCGTTTACGCTCGAGGACGTTTTCATTTCTTTTCGCGCGCGAAACGAGACTCGAGCTCGTGTGTAATTTCTTGAAAACGCGCAACATTTCTTTGCCGTTCCGGCTCGATAAAGGTTTCAAGGTAAAGGACTGAATAAAAAGCAGAGCTGTAATCTCGATATTCTCTTGATTGCGTTTCGCGAGTAAAGTCACCATTTTTTGCTGGTTTATGCGATCGGGAGTGTCGTTTCACGATACAAAAACACATTTTTCACGTAGAGGAACGATAAACTATTCGTATGATTAACAGCACTGCAGACGTGATAAACGTAGGTGAAATTTTATTTCGTATTATCGGGACGATGCGTGGTTAATCTGCAATTTCTATGGAAATTCCACTTGAAACGCTATCTCGTATATATTTTTGGTTAAATCCATTAACTGCTGCGTATCCGATGGGTGTACGCAGAAACGTTTACACGAATTTTCAGTGAAACGAGGCGGCACGGTGCATCGCGACGATATTCAGGTCGTGTCGACGGAAAACTCGACTCTTCCTGTGCATCGTTTCTCAGAGTATGTAAATAAGATGTTACACGTGTGTATGTACATATGTTCGTTTTTGATTCCGATATTCGCGGGAGATAGAGATAGTACGAATTTCTATTTTCCCAAGCGTAAATATTTAGCATACTCGAATGCTCGCGGAATTATTCATGACGTCGCCTGAAAAAATAAAAAAATAAAGAGTCAACCGTTTTTTCAACCGTAAGTCGCGAACAACATCCCCTATCCTGTGTCGAAGGTGGAAACGATACCAATTTCGAAGAAGATTCCGTTGGAGTTTCATCGAGAGGCAGGCTTCTTCTCCCTCGTGTAAACGTAATTAGCGACACGTGAGTTAGTCATTAGCAGGATTGCTCGGGCATGGAAAGTTCGATAGAAGGTAGTCGAGGAGCCATTATCACGCTCTGCTGCCGTGCCGTTTCTCTCAGGCCTTTAATGGACACGAAAAGAGGCCTGCCCCTGTCTCTTTATCCCAATGATAATGACACGGTTCTACGTTTCTTCGTTAATTCTTGTCAGTTTCATACCATGTATCACTGATACTGTTCCCGAAAGAAATTTTCAAGGGGTACTAGTTACCCCTTTCTTTCCATACGAGATCGAGAATTTTCATATAGATAAGTTTCTGTAATTTTTCACTATTCAAGATGAAATACTTACCAACCCCGAAGAACTGATCTCATTTCCTAAGGCGGATCCGTGGCTCTTGACGATGATCAAGCCATCCAGAGTTTGCGAGAGCTGCGAGGGTGTACATTCCTCTGGTCCCGAGTGCCACCAGTTACCCGCCATTCCTGATAGGTCGATCGTATCACCTGGCAAAATCCAAGCATAGTCGCCCCCGTGCATTCCTAACTTCCAGGCCTAACAGAATACACAGAGCAAAAAAATTCATTAAATAGGCAATTACGGAAAGGGACTATCATTCCGTTATAATTGAAAATTCCGAGATAATTACTGTCCTTTTTCCCCTTTCTTCTTTGTTCGTAATTCTGGCGAAATCCGTAGAAACAGATAAGGTAAGCTTTAGAATTGGCCGTGACTGGAAGGTTTGTGCTTTTATGCTTTCTTGAATATACGGCTAATTCGGATAAGTCTTTTATCTCCCACGAAACGGGCAGACGAATCCGTTACGGATAAATGCTTCTATGGGATGTCGCAAAAAAAAAAATCGAAATGGCTTTGTCGCGTTGGGTAGAGTGAAAAAAAAATTGACGCGGTTTTTGAACACATTCTCAATGGGTTTCAATACGTCCAACTTCGAGGATCGATCGTGAAACGCGACTGTCAAGGAAAAAGTTAATGGTTTCGCTCGCATTGCCAGCCAAGGATGAAAAAAAGAATGGCTGGGAATGCAATTCGCATCTGGAAGATCGAAGCAACGCGCGTCGCGGTATGCCGGAAATATTTACGACGTTCGTGTCGGAAGGGTGGACGTTCGGTGTAATGAGAAATGACTTTGAGCAGAGGGTTGCTCTCGGACCCTTGGAGATGTCTTTGTAAAATATATCCCATCTCGCGTACCGTCCATCTTCGCCTTTCCTTTCCATCGCTTCTATCTTTCCTTTATTCTGCTCATTGCATCGCCATTTCGACTCTGCTATATACAAGGTGTGCCATAATATGTAGGCGCGATATAGAAATAAGCTCAGACAGGAAAAACTTTTTTCTATTATTTATATGTGCTGAATTCGCTATTGAAGATATACCGAGATGTTATGGCACACTCTTTGCGCAGAATGCCACGCAGCGATACAAGTGGAAATGACGGTGATTCTATGCGAGAATATAAGCGTGGAATAACATTTTCGCTCTGAAGGCTTCCTCTTTGAGAAAATAAATTTTAAAAAGTTCTCTGATACGCTTCTATTTGCCGTATTCACGATAGCAAAAGATGCGGAAGATGCTGAAGAAGGATAAGTTTGCTCTCTGGTAGTTGTATTTTATCAATTTCACCAGCTATTGAAATGTGACACCCGGCGCGTATTTCGGTTGCCGTTAGATCGCGTTTTAGCGATGTCATTTGTCAACGAGGGAGGCAAGAAACGGATCGTCACGGTATCTTATCACGCGACGATCACGAATGATGTATCACCCTTTCCAGACGATGCAGTTTTTGCTCGCAACCAGCAAAAAGCTTTAACGCGATTCTCGATAATCAATTTCCAAGTCGTTTCGGAAAACGAACTCCCTTATCGACCTTTCCGACTTCCGTTAGAATCGAAAAATCCATTGCGTTGATGGAAAACTGAAGTTTCTTTGGTTCTTTCGCTCTTTTTATCCTTTGAGTATGACAATATTGCGTCGGGGAAAATCACCTGAAGACATTTTAATCAAAAAGATTGTTGTAGTAAAAAAGACACTTGAGTGATTTATAGTATTTCTATTTCGTGAGCTAGATTTTTCATCGAGTACCGTTCACATATATCATAGCGTGCTGTGTATTGTAGTCAGCTGGCAAATAACTATTGCCATCAAGCAATAACGCACTGCTAGATCAACGATATTCATACCTTTCCCTTCATTCGAACTATTCCATTCCTCGTTACTCTCCTGATGTTTAATATTCGCGGGTCAGGATCGACCGTTTATTACGCGGATATTCAAGGTTTTTCCTCTTTCTTGTTCGCCAGCGCGTAACTAAACAAGGAACGCGGAAACGTTTCTGTCATAAATCAACCGAAAATACAGATAACGCTTGCGCGAAAGCTCGTTGATTCGCATGGTATCGCTTACAAACAACAACCGAGTTCTTTTGTACTGTAACGTGCTTGATTCTGAACAGAATTTATCGTTCAGCTTTAATTATTCCCTTAACTACAGATAAAGTCCTGAGAAAAATAATTACTAGTTCGTTGAACAGGATTTGGAATGGTCGACAGCACTTTAAATACGTGTATAGTTTTCTCCCCTCTCCTACACGATAATATTTTTGATGGCACTCACGAGAGAATCGCCGAATTTGAGCGGCGCAATTTAAACTGAATTAAGGGCCAATTTGAATTTGTTGCGAATTCAACGATATGTCGTAAGCATGCAAATACCATGAATACGTTACGAGTGTAATTTCATCTGCTGTTTGTGCAAATTGTTGATGCCTAGAAGCGATTTCCAGTTTAACAGACCGCACAGAGTTTTCAATCCATCGGAAGAAATTGTTTTTATTTTCACTGTCGTCGTAACTCTAATTATTAACGTATTGCTATGCTGTTCCGCAGTTATGTCAGCATTGAATTTACATTTTTATTGGTAAACTGGTGGAACACTTGGAAAGTTGTCGGGTAAACAATCTGTTGAGAGGCTATTCGAAAGGACTGGTCTCGAAAACATAAAGTCAACGGAGGGATAATAGAAACGAGAAGCGTACGTGTGTGTTTGTGGTTGACAGAGAGTGAGGCTGAGACCATGAGAGAGAGAGAAAGCGAGAAATTGCGTCCTACTTTGACACAATGTTCATTATTCGCTTAGCAGAGCACAGGCTGTGACCATGTGTTTGCATTTCATCGATTTTCCCGAGAAAATCGAGGCGTAACGTCCTTCGTGATGGACGAATTTCAATTCGTCGATTAGAATATACTCGGACTGCGGGAAACATGAATGTCGAAAAACAATGTCCTTTACGCGGTTTCAATATCGTACCAGCAGCACTGGAAAGGTGTAATTTTTTGAGAAATTGCAGTTTTACGAGGGAGGGTTGTGAAAAATTCGTAATAGAAGTGCTGTTGACTGCGGGAGTAAAGGGATGCTCGTAAACGTACGGCACACCAGGTGCGAATGGTGGACTGTTCTATTCTCGAGTAATTCGAAAAGAATTGGTGATGTACCGTGTTTTCTGGAAAGCAGCGAAAACGGAGGAAGAGAAATATCGGGGAAACGTTGATGTAACTGAAACGACAACGTATTTTTCTACGTTCGATAAACTTTCGAACAAGTTGTTCGAAGTGGCCAGCAAAATAATATCGTTTAATCGACCTCTGCTTCCCAATGTAAAAATACGCTGCTGGAGAACAATTCTGAATTTGTCTTTTAAACAAAACTCATTTAAAGATTAAAGTTTTAAATGAATTCCAGACGGGATTTGCATAAAATTGAAGCTTACCGTTGCGCGTTGTTTTCAAAAGAAAATGACGATGTTACCTTTCTTGTGTATTACGGACCAAAAGTACGTGACCGGCGTATCCGAAGTTTATAATATGACAAAAATAAAATCAGGTTTACGAGTTTGTACAAGTTTTTCTGGTGGACTCACCTCACAGAAAACACGTGGTGCCAGTCGCGGTGAAAAGCTCCCGATGATGATTCTCGTGTCCAACTCCTGCAACCAAATAAAACTACGTTTCAGCGTGACCGATACTCCTCTCTCCGGACGTTACTACTTTTATGCAGCTTCATCAAATTACACTACCCGGAGTAATTAGTTATGAAGTATAATTAAAGGCGCACACGAAGCACCATGACTAATTGAATTTTCTTCCCTTGGCGTGGCTTAACGAACCCTAATGCACGGCAAATACTCTTTCAAAGTACCAGCTCGTAATCTTAACGCTGATTGATACTGCGGAAATTCGTGAATTCGCAGCGTGTAAATCGCTCACGATGGAATTGCACGCTTGAAATCCTTGCTATAACCGGTTGCAAGCAAATGCAACTTCTCGAGCAAGACTGTAACGGTACGAGTCACGCCACGAATCTCTCGTAAAGATTGTTGAGAAGAAATTCAATGAAGCTTAAGTAGAAGCGTGTCATACTTTCAAAGTTCGCAGCTGTTCCTTGTAGTCGTTCTCCGCGAACGTGATAGTAGCGGTGCACGTGATATTCGCCTGCTCCAGTTCTGTGACTAGATCGTTTACAGCCTGAAACGGACAAACAGACACGTGACGTTGTCGCCTCGAAACAGACAGATTTCAAACTTATTTGTTACGTGTTTCGCTTATCAGTTGCTTTGTAGTAATCGCACGAAACTTTGCTGTATAATCAAGGATTTACTTTCGACTACAATTTCTGAAATTTAAGGATTTCAACTGTAAGGTCAAAGGGCGAACCAAGTCTCTCGGAACGTTGGGGGTTAAAGAAATTTGTGACGTTAAAAGTTCAACGTTTATCATTTTAAAAACTTTAACTTTTCAGGTCGAATAAAGTTTCGAGCAAATTAGGTTCCCGAGTTTCTCCGTACGTACGACGATGAGTTGATTTGTAGGCAGATTCAGAATTTTCTTTCTGCCTTTATCTTTTCAATTATTTTCTGATTATTATTCTGATTTTTCATATCAATCAACCTATAAAATTCTCGGCAGCTTACCAGAGAATACATGTCACCGGTTTGCGAGAGTGCAGTCACCGTGTCCCATCCGAAATGCTTGATCAGCGCTATCCTCGCGGAATTGTGGCTCGAATCCGGTGCTACGGTTCGCAGGAACAACGGGAACTCGGTGGAATCCGAGAGCGCAGGTGCGGTGGATCCAAAGGAGACTTGAATCACGTTCCAATAGGGTACGATCTTGGCCAAGGTTTCCGTGACCTCGGAACAAGCGGTGCCCAGCAATAGAGGTATCAGATCGTTTTTCTTCGCCGAGTACAAAGCGTGGAAGAATCTATCTACCGCCACTCCTGGATCGCACTAAAAACAAACGTTAAAATAGTTTAATATTTATCGTCTATGATGACCAAGTACATGACACAAATATTTATAATTAAATTTCCGAGAAAATTCCTTGCAATATAAGCGATGATCTCCTATGGAAACTAAAGCGTCACTGATGTACGAGCGGTATGGTAATCAACGTGTTAATTTAACGTGTTAAATATTAGAATGTTTCGTCTCTATACCTCAAAGATATACATAGAACGTAACGTTTCCATTCCACGGGTATTATATCGTTGAAGAAACACGAAATCACGGTTTACAGAACACGGGTCGACGACAGAATTCTCCTGAGAGAGTAGACGTGCTTCGTGTAGAAAGTAAGCAATTATAAGGCAGCGTGTAACGAGAGGGAAGAAAAAAAAGGGAAAGGATCGCGAATACTTCTGCTAGATTTCTGTATGTTCGTTGGAAATGTAAGGCGAGAGAAGATACGGTGAGCCT
This sequence comes from Osmia bicornis bicornis, assembly GCF_907164935.1. NCBI lineage: Eukaryota > Metazoa > Arthropoda > Insecta > Hymenoptera > Megachilidae > Osmia > Osmia bicornis. Next base: position 2,203,973 of record NC_060218.1, on the reverse strand, counting down.
TAACGAGCAATTATTCAACGCGACCGGTGACTAGGGTGGACTCGAAAGCTCACAGACACATACCTTCAATGCTCCGCTGAACTAGTGGAACTTTACACCGTGACAATTTCAAGGAAAATACAGACTTCACGGCCAGACTTCGACTTCGAGTATGCAAGGGACGAACGGAAAAGTAGGTTAAATGTACAATTCGAATAGTTTGATGATCAATTCGTCTTCGGTGGAAGAAATTGTGTGTTCTATTTGAAATATAACAAGCATATGATGGAATTGTTGGTTATTAACAAAAGACCATCAGGACGAGAAAACACACTCTTGATTCTTTGCATTCTGTCGATATCGTGACACGACTTCCGAAGGGTACATCGAACTAGAACGGAATACACCCATACTCTCGTGTCCTGTTGCACTTTCATTCAATTTCAAGAGGTTTCGATTCAACTTCGGGTTGACTTTCTTCTTGAAATCGGAACTTCGTTGATGACCGACCTAGTGCGGTGCTTTTTCAGCAAAACGAATCTTTCCTCGAGAACGTCTTCCTTTTTCGCGTCCCTGGATCACGTTCGCTTTTATGATCAAAGCAGCAAACACGATTGCTGGTACAATCAAATCTGTGCATCATGCATATCCATCATCTTAGCTACGATCTAAGTTTACCCGAGACGTTTCACTCGGTTATATTCAATTGCTCGTGAATTTCAATTTTATTCACTGATCCTTTACATTCATACATAGAAACAATCGATTCAAAGTTTTCTAAAGCTACAATCGCTCCGAATATTGCTAGAGAGGATCCATCAAAGGAAGCAAGCAGAGATTAAAATTACAGATTGTACATAGCCACGCGGGGAATGTAGTCTCCAACTTTCCAACAGGAATTTACGAAAGGGTACAAACATCAGAGCAAAAGGATCATATACTGCTGTTGTGCTTTTACCTAAAATTCTCTATACGTATACGCAACCACGCGGCGAAAATTTTGTAATGAAAGACAAGTCCGAGGAATAACGCGTTTAATAAGAGCGAATTAAATGGCTCACATTTTTCACCCGAAATCGGGCTTATTGATTCTCGATCGAATTGTTGAGCGTCCTTCTTTAATCTTCTTATTCGGATCAGAGTGAACGTGACCGGACTTTTATGGAATTCGCAATCGAAAGGAATTTCTGAAGCTACTTTGCCACGTATCATCGATGAATTTCAAAGGTTCCGTGTGAAATCAAAGATCGAAAGAAGATCACGATCACTGTATAGCAATAATCTTATGGCAAATTATTTTTTATCTATCCGTGTGTACTTTCTGTTTGAACACGTTCAATCATGGTTGAAGTCATACATCGTTTAATGAGAAACGATAGGATGGATCTTGCTGACGTCTTTTAATTAGAAGTTTCATTTGAACGCTAATGAGAAACGGAGGAAGATGTAAGAGGACGTTTATACCGATTTATGCAGGAACATTCGCGATCCGATGCGATGATTGCTTCTATCCAGGTATAACCAAGATCATGAGGCTTTATAAAAGTTTGAAGAACCTTGCATAGAACTCGAATGTTATATGTCCCTGGGAAACAAACGATCTGTTTTATAGCGGCGCCAAAATGGGAATAAAATTTCATGGCATCGATGAAATGGAATATCGAGCAAAAATGGCAAGGAAAAAAGAGTGACCTGTGATCTGTTTTCTACGAACAGAAATATTGCAGAACGATTGTGAATTTCAATGTTATTACCATTTACAATAGAAACTAATATATTGAAATCGTTTTAATGGCTTTAGCGTGTTGGTCGAAGTGCAACTGGTGTTTATTAAACATTATAAATTATAAATCCACAAAGTAGTGTGTAGGTGGTAATAGTATTTCAGTCTTCTTGTGACTATCCAGCAGTATGAGCGAAGCGCGTCAAGCGAGTAAGTAGTAACGTCCGAATATAGTCAGACATCAGACTGCTCTCGGTGCGCGCGAAAGTTTTACGAAATCGTTTAGTAATCATAAATATCACCTTTCCATGCACGAAAAGAGCGCAGTGAATTATTAACACGTTCACTACCGTGGGGGTCATCGGCGACCCCTTTCCTATTTTCTTATTATTTCTGATTAAATTGAATTTGTAGCACAGGTCACTGCTTTCAGTGGGCGTATGACCGTTCTACCTGTCTTGTCGTAGTGTATCAACTTAAAGACGTGGATGCAAACACGATGTTTCTTAGAAGAGGAGGAAAATTTCTATGCCGTTCAACCGTTTTCATTGAATTTTTAGTCGTTTCAGCCAGCAGCGACATAGATTTATAATTCACCCTTGCGTCTGCTAAGTTTTGACAGCCTAATCTTGAATGAGTTAAGGGTTAACGTTTCTACGCGATAGGACGCAAGTTTGTTTCACCACGGAATTATACCACGGAGAGACACAACTTTGCGAACACCCTCTCCGATGTTATAGCAAGTTCTGATAGCGTTGTACGCATAGTTTCAAGTCCTACAGCTTCCCCGGCTTTTTAAACTTGTCAAGCTACCTCTGATATATAACGCGCTAGTATCGTCTGCTAAATTAATTTAAAAAAATGCCTTTTCATAACCAGATTCATATGTTCATATGACTCTTTCAATGTTCCGAGGCTCGCAAAATCATTTATAAAAATTTTACTGGCTATACGAGCCATAAATTTCTTCATGTTTCACCATTCTTCTTCATATGTCCAGATGATGGACTGTTTTTTCGCTATACAGGGTGTAACAGTTTCGTTCTTACTAAATAAAAGGTATATTTAGGTGTTCGGTGTTAGCCGAGACACCTTGTGTATAAAAGAATCGCATTACTTTTCACTCAGGGAAGCATCGTTAAATCTTACTGCTGCGATTCTTTATGGAAAAATTTAATGTAGTTGTGCGGTTAAAAGAGTATATACAGTATATATAAGGAATAACAGTATCAAAGCGGCATTCTCATTAAATGTTCGCCTGAGTGTAGTAAGATTTCTCGCGGATACTTTAAAACGTGAATCGTCGTTTTTCATTTTCCAGGGGATTACCTTAGCGTCGCATTTCATCGCGAAATCTGCTGAACCACTTTCCTTTTGTCAGTCATATTTCTTCCACTTCGTCTTTTCTCTTGACTTGAAATCGATCTTGAAATCAATTTCAAACCATTATTTAAGGATACCGTGGGAATTACGTCGCGCCATGGACGTTCAAAGAATATCGTTTGCTCTTTAATTTTCCTCGTGGAAACGGCTACCTTCAATTTCCTCATAACTCAATGACATTATTATTTGTTTAATCACGCGATTCATTTGCTCCACTCGCTCTCCTGTCGTCGTTTAAAAAATTACTTTTGCCGCATTATGTCCCCAAAGCGTCAGAAACTCGCTTCAATAGCGATCACTGATCGCGTTTGCAAATTTTTATCGATAGCGGCTTCGACTCTGTTTCGTTAACTAACCATGACAAGGCAATTACGTGGTTAATCATCGTGCGTTCACGTAATTTTCGGATCGTTTTCGTTCGTTCTGCTCTATTAATCCCAATCCGAAAAGCATGAATGATCATACCGTTAGAATTTGTAACATATTTTTTCATCGTATAGAGAAATATAGGGTGTTCCGAAAAATGACACACTACCTCAGCCTAGACAACGCTCGTGTCCGTAACAAGCTGTTCTTTCTCTCCATTTCTCATTCGCAACGTCCAATTTCGAGGCTGTTTTTTATCCACAACACGTCATTTCTTTTCCATTTACCCTCTTCTGAAAATTCTGATAACACGTAACAGCGTGGTCATTCATCAGCTGTCAAAGTTGACCGAGAAAATAACTCTTCAGGCAACCTATCTTTCTTCTCTTCCTCCTTCTTCAAACGTCAGGAAAACGTCAATGAAGAAAGGGTTTCTGGTAGGTATACGTTGTTTGCTTCGATCGAATAAGTTGCTCTGAAAAAATTAGAGAAGGAAATGGTCCAGTAGTTACTTTTTTCCACTCTGTTTCAGACGCCATCGATGAGTGACGTCGACGGAGATAAAACGACGTCGCGAATTACTTCATCAAGCTACCATTTCCTTCTCCATTTTTTTTCTCGCTTTGCTCATTACTATTTATGCAATTTCAAATATCTTCCGTTTGCAGATTAAGGAAATAGGTAAGCTTAAATTCGCGATATTTTACGTCGCTTTTAAAATATCCAGTTGGAATTCATACGACTGGTATGTCGTATAATTGGAGTTGGCCTTTTTTCATTTTCAACGCGTTTGATTGCAATCGATTTCCTTCGGTTCTTCTAACCGGTTGCGGGAAAGTATCGATAATTGTGGTTTGATAGGCTTTGCTTCGAAACCATCGATACGATCAGTGTAACACGTTTTTTGCCGCATTTTATATAAAGTGCGTGATAAGTATTTAAAACAAGCTTGGGAAGATTAAAAATAAAGCTGACAGTATCTTTCTTCGTTTAATTAAATTTCTGATAATCACAGAAACATTTACAATTTTATTTTACGGGAATGTTTCGTTAACGTTACGGTAAATGACGTTTCAATCTCCAACAGATAAGGAAATAAAAGGTTAAAGTTTAAGAAAGGTTGTGAATAAATTCCAAAGCGTAGCCAGAGTTTTTTGGAATCTCGTTTTCCTTTTGAACCATTTTTTTCGCCTGTCTGGTTTAATCCGATAACACCGATAGCGACAGGCTTTTCACCGTAACCCACTTTTCGAAACAGATTCTAACTCTAATCTCCACATTCGGGAAACGTGATTCTATTGTTTCTTATTTTGAGGTTTCACCAATTAAAAGACAGATAATAATTCGGTGGAAAAAGTTTGACCGAACAAAAATGCAAAGTCAACAAAAAGGATTTTTTAATTAGATCGTTAAAGTCTAACAAAATTTTATATCAAGAGCAGAAAATCAAATAAAGTTTATTACTTATTTAACAACGAAACGACGCAGGTCCCCCACGAATATTTAGCAGACAAAGTTTTCAGCTAATTAGTGTGAAACTGAAACGAAGCCAACGCAGAATTTTCCCTCCGTTTTAAAGCGCGTTTAAACTCGGTCACGAGAAAGGATAAGATTCTATTTTACGTTAGGTCGCGTTCGACGCCGAAATAAAATCTCATTTCCATTTAGCGAGAAAAGGATCCCAGATGCAACATCCTTCTATTTGTAACGTTTCATTGGCTGTTAACGTGCCGGTGAAAAGGACAACGAAAATCGCTTGGTCGCGATTCGAGGTATGCAAATTCTTGCGAACGCAAACAAAATTAATGGTGAATATTCAGGGATCAACCGGAGAATGTTTTGCTGATAAGCGTTCGTTTAATGCAACGAATAAACGACTGGGCTGGTTGTAAAACGGGCAAGTCAGTGTGGAAAACTGGTTTCACGGAAAATTCCAATCTCTCTCTCTCTCTTTTTTTTTTATCAAACGGTCGTAAGAGACGAACGCTTTTCGAGGACTTTGTCAGCGTGAGATTGGTTGAATTACGTATAGCCTACGGCCGTTCCTCGTTCCGAATTCCCATTTTCATCGAGCCGTTCGCGTTACACACGCAACCGCACACCGCACTAGCACACCGAGAAAACGTAAAACAGACTGACGCACTCTACTGAATTCAACGAAGAAGACACATAAAATCCACGTGACGCTTCGGGCTCGTATATAATGAGAGCTCTGTCGCTTTGCTCTGAAAATGCGAAATTTCTTACTGGAAAACGATCGGTACCACGACTGTTTCTTTTAATTAGGGTGCAAATTAAAAATCCTGGTTTATACATAGGTAAAGCAAGAGACCAATTAACGTTGCGTGAACGGAATTTCAACAAATTTTATTTAATCGTTACTTTGTTTATCTATAAAATGTTTCCTTCTGTATAAAAGGCATACCATACCGCGTTTATCACGAACCTGTGATGACATAGTCGATCGTGTTTTTTTCCTCCATAAAGCACGCTCAAACAAACGGGGTGGTTAACGCGAAAAGTGTGTAACAGAGGAACGGAAATTATCACGAGAGGTAACAGTTTTCCCCGTGGTTTTTCCAACACAAACGCAGTCGCGCGCGTGCAAGATTCAAGAGCATGTTGTTTCGATCAAACAATCGTCGCGGTTTAATTGCTCTTTGCGATGTTGAATTTCTTTCTTTCTTCTGTGATGTCGACATGTTGATACAGCACTTGACATGAACTAGACGATATATACAAAAAAAAACAATTTCATGATGCAATTGAAAAAATAATAAAAGTCACAGACCGTAACGTAACCCAACTCGAATTTAACACTCGTCCTTGTTACGACTGTGTAAAATCCTCTTTCTAATGACGTCAAAGTTCCCACGCGTTATGACATAGACGAACAGAAAATGAAATTTTAAACTGATGTAATTTGCAAATTAACGCGACGCTAATTTAGAAGTGTAATTTCGGCCGACGTAAACGCGCAACGTTTCGAGAAACTTGTCCTAAATTTCGGTGGGAAAACGCGAAATCGCTAGGTTTGCGACAGTTTCAAATTTTAATATATATTATACGTGTGTATGTATGTTTGTTCGATGAAAAGAAAAATTGCTACATAATATTGAGAAGCCATGTGGCGTTATTCTTTCCTCGTCTCGTCCATTTTTCTTTGACTAAAGTGAATGGTAGCAGGTTAGAAGCTCTTTCTAAAATCTAGCGTTATCTAGAGCGCAATTTAGGTGAACCGTTCAAGCTGTTTCATGGTAAAGTATTTTTCACTGGTTTGCTGTTATAGTCGAAAGTCTGATCGCGTGATAGGAAACACGTATCGTGTTTCGTATAAAAGCGAGGACCTAGAAGAGAATTGACACTAACACCAGCAGCAGGAAATTTTCGTCTCTCGCGAAAGTGCACAAAAATATATAAAGTATCGTTTCTTCGTTTAAAATTATAGCGTTTGTCACTACTGTGGCACTCGATGTGTTAATAAATCCCATGACAAAGATCCCTTTAAAACGGTGCACGAAGCACGCAAAGCAAACAACCCTTCTTCTCGAAGCATCAACTCAAAGTAATTAGTTAATTACGTGATCCTTACCTTGGTATCGTTATAAATAAGACGGAGCTGGAAGTTGGATAGCACATTCATTTCGTTTACTCGTTCCACAGCTAATCTGGCGGCTTGCAGTTCGCTGGGTCCTTCCGGTCTGGGCTCTTGACCTCGAGTCATCTCGAACAATCCCAAGATGGTTACGTTTATCTTCTCGAATGGTTTCACATTTGACACTGTCACACCTTCCTCCGCTTCGTTTCTCTCTTCCTCTTTTCTCCCTTCCTGAGTGCTCGATATATTTTCGAAATCTTGTTCGGTGCTTGTCAATATCGGATAAGACGTCGAAACACGCTTTTCCTCAGATTTACTGGCGGCCATGCTCGAAGAACGTCGACCGGAAGACGCGCCTGGTAACCACAATTCATCCGTTGTATCGTTTACCTTCTCATTCGCGTCGATCGTTTCCTGTTTCCGTTCTTCTTCCGCGTTCTCGTCCACTTTACGATGTCGATGGAGAACATCCCTGCCAGGACTCTTGGGCAGATCCGGAGACATCGTGGTCGGATAGGAAGGTAAAGTGACCTCAGGAACGTCCATTTTCGGTGGACCAAAGTGCCTTCTGTCGTACTTTTCAATTTGAGGTGCTACCGGCGGCTTATGGGTGACTTTTATGGGGAACTTCTGCGAGCCTTCGAAGCCAATGAAAGGCTGCTCGCTGCTCTCGTTCAGCACCGCTGACAGATTGCCATTTACGTCGGTCGAACGAACGGAAGAAGCGTCCGTTTCATTGTCTCTTTTCGTCTCGGGATTATCCGCGACTCGATCGGACCTATTTCTTCGAACGGACCGCGAATAGACTCGTTCGCATTCACCGTCGCAATCGGAAAGCGATTCTTCTAATCCGAGGGAACTTAATGCAGCCTTCCAGTTCAATTTACGTTTCCTCTCGAAGTTTCTTTTCATTCTAAGGTCGATGTGTTTCCTGTCGTGGTAGCGTGCGCCATTCGATAGACTCGTATCGTCGGTTCGAGTATCCGTATCGATTTGCACGTCGTTTTCTCGACGAAACTTTCGTTTCTCGTGCCGTTTGCGAAACTCGACGAAAGAATTGCCGAGTATTTCAGTCACGCTATCGGCAAATTCACGATCATAGTCGCCGTTGGATTGAGCTCGTTTGTTCGCCAGCTGGCTATCTCGTTTCAACGAGCTCGCGTCTTTCCGTGACTTCCTATTATCCTTGATGTCGATTCTCTCCACTCGATTCGACCAAGTTAAGCCACGTTGCATCCAGTCCGGTGTGAAGGAAGAAAATTTTCTTTCCACGTTGCTATCGACTGGGTGGTAAGGAAAGGTCGCAAGTTCATGACACTGGGGTCTAGTCTTTTCATTACACGGAAGAACGCTGCGGACAGAGAGGAGGCTGAGAAGAAGAAGGATCAGGTTGCAGGGAAGGTGGAAGGTCTCGAAGGATGAGAATGGCAGGAGGAGACGAGAGTGATCGCGGCGCGTGCCGACGCGCGTCATAATCAGTCGTCGCCGCCGCTGTTTCGACGACTCGAGGCGTCCTGCTGGTTTCTCATCTGAAAAACCACGTAACAAGTATTTTATAAGCCGAGTAAAGCGAAGGGATATCAGTTTTTCAAGAGTAAGAACATAATTTAAATTAGATATAAGGTGAAATATATAAGCGAAGAGTATCACCCATCAATCATCCCGTGTACTATAATATATTACCGAGCTGCCTTTTAAAGGGTGGTGTAAATCCCGTAAGTTATGTGCTTGGCTCGAGTAAATCCTACAATATCGGCACTATTTCATCGTAGTCTCCTTTATCGCGATTAATAAACGTCGACAGATTTATTCGTCGCACGAAACTAGCAACGCCTATTAGCTTTAACGACAATAAATACTCTCCCGTAGAGCCGTATCACGTTCGATTCTCTCTGTTTTTCGAATCGAGAAAATCTGTGTACGAGTAGCGGGAGGAAGTAATCAACTACGGCAACCCTTTTATTCGCAACGTCGACGAAATTTCTGACCTTGTTCAAATGGGCCGAGCACGCGTAAACGTCGCTACCGATTAAACAATGAGATTTAATTTATCCTGGTTGCGTAACGCGACGTTCGCCTACGTAGTATCCTCCTCGTCGACAAATGTTCTCTCTCGACGTTTTAACGTAATTGACTTTCTAACTACTTAGCGAGCACTTGTTTTACACGGTATCACCGACTCGTTTTTCAACGAGCAACCTGGAAGCATCTGTCGCCTGATATTTCGTCTGTTCTTTTATTATTCATGAAAGTACCAGTCGAATTTCAGCTTCCCGTGCATCCACGCTTCTTTTAAGCTTTAACGATCCCTCGATGTCGCGTGTGAAATATTTGACAGAATGACGGCTGTCGTGTTCGAGCTCTTCGAAAAAGAAACCTCGTTAAAGCATCGAGATACACGAGCCAACGAAATTAATGCGTTCACTCTCATACGTGATGTAGACGAATTTTCAATAGTATTACTATCGTAATTCCAGTCACGTTGATTGTCCTGGTAGAATTAGCCGCGTCTAGTACGACACGCGATAATATGGATTGACTCCTGTAATCCCGCCCACCTTTTTGTTTCGGGCAGTATGAATCGAACAGAGGGTGGATCGACGCTTCCGATAGACACCCGATTGACAGAAGGGTGGAAGCTTCGAAACCTTTTGTAAGGATAAACCTCCTGATCCCCTGACCTACCGTCACACCACGTACCTATGTCCCCGGGAGGAACATCACAGGACAAACAGGACACAGACTAATAGCAGGATTGAGATATAGATAAAAGAGTGACCGTTGAACGGACCGATACGTTCGCATCTTCAATTTTCAACGGGACACCGTTTATCATACACTAAATTAAAATCGTGACCGAGATGTCCGTTGGATTTTTTTTAAGGTTCATGATATAGCGGCTTGAAAGTCTCATTACGCCACCCTTCTGACGTGAAACGAGCATTATATACGAGCGAAAACTAGTTAACCCTCGGACGCCGGGTGCTGGGTCACTCGAGGAAGCTTTAAATGTGTCTTATATCAAGTTGAGGCGACACTCGAGTGACACTGTAATAATCAGGTGATTATGTTATTTCGAACTGTACCAGCATAACTGTAATGCTATCAAAATTGAAGATGAAGAAAAAAAACATTCAAAGAAGTTGAAACCCATTACAGAGCTTCGGGCTTTTCAGAGTTTGCGTGGAAAATAAGTTTCCAGTTGAAAAACCGTATTACTGATGGATCGTACGGGGAATAAGATTGTTTCCACGTGTTTGAAAACAGAATATTCCTTCTTCCTCCAGGATATCGAAACAACGATTGGAACGCAATCCACGAATGCGTGGAAACTTACGTTCACGAAGGTCTCCTTCGATTGCGTTATGCATTTTAAACGCTACCAAATTTTCTGGTAGGAAATGAAATGAGTTTGCTTAGTTCTAAAATTGCTTCCCTATTTTTAACGCTTGTTATCAAACGGTTTACCATTTAAATGATGAGGACCGACCAATATCCAGATTGAGAAGGCAGAAGGGAAGAGGATGAGATAGAAAGTCGTGGAAAAGAGCAATCTACTTTACGCCAGAGAAGAATTCTTCCAAAAGTTCGTTAAGTCTGCTCAATTTTTGCCGAGAGTTCCCCTAGCGATCGCGTTCCACTTTTCTTACCAAGGGAAATTCGTTGAAAATTCATTGGGAAATTTTAGGTCCACGGGAACACTCGTGAAATTGCACGTAAATTATCGCCATGCGCCACCTTTTTAACCTTTAACAGATTATGGATTATACACGATAGCCGTAATTTTCCAACTCGACAATACCGTAATTAAAGTATTGAATTTCATTGTTACCAAAGTATTTCCATTAAGCTGGTCACTTTTCGAACTCATTACGCCTCGTCGTGAGAACGATCTGTGAAACTGATAAAGTACTTTGTAGTTTGATTAAACGCTCGGGAAATTGCGTGGAAGGTTGGAGAAAGTTGCGAGCTCAGTCAGTTTTTCAGGTTTTTTATCAATAACTTCCATTCGAAGCTCGAAATACCAATTTGAATGCGGAGGGAAGGGATTAAATATGCATTTACAGGGAATAACGTTCGATGATAATGTGCATGACCACGAAATGGAAATGATTGAACCAAATGAATTTTGTAATGTTCATCGATTCGCATATAGAGGGTGATTCATGAGAAAATAACAGAAGGAAATTTCTTATCCGATGTATGAATATTATTTTGTGAAACATTTTTATATCAACGTCGTGACAAGTTGACGTCGTCTGTGCATTTTCCATATTAAGATATATGGTAATATAACGCGTAACATGTTTTATCGGGGTACTCTGTACATCATTGATGAACACGAACGTGTAACGTTGCGATCCGCGGTCAAACTTAATCGATTGCATTTATTAGAATTAATGGGAGACATCGAGGGTCGCAACGGCCTTAAAAGCTTCGTTTCGTCCTGCTTATTACCCGCTTATTTGTTTAACAATCTTTCGCGTGCGGTTTCGTAATCGTTTCATTTTTTATTAGATACCAACTGAAGGAAAAAGAGAGAAAAGATTCGAATATCCTTTGGTCGTCCGCAAAGGATATAAAGGTTCTTTGACGATCTTACGAATTATTGGAAAATTAAAATCGTCAGGTTCGATGGGTGACGATTCTTCTTGCGATTGAGACTGCAGATAAAAGAAGAAATATAACTCTTGAAAGTTACGACTTTCTCGACCGGAGATTACAGAGAACCAGCAAAGTTTCTTAAATTTGCACGCGATATCAGACTTTCTTCTTAACCTTTATAAATACTCGTTTGCGAAAGATACGTAGTAGCGAGGCGTAAACTTGCATACAGTAAATGGGAGAACTTTCGTCGTATTTTTTCGCGAATGGACCACTACCTTTCAGAGCTGAGATGTTGGACCCTGTCGTTTTTAACACATTATCCGCCGTATGGGTAATCGATGGGCAATAAAAAAATGAATGGTTTCATATAAAAAAGTAAAACAATTGACTGCAGTTGACGGGTTAAAACGAAATTAACACCCAACGCGATAATCGAACTGCCAGCCGCAAGCTTTCGATACTCGTGCAAAAGAGTCGATAAAAAGATAATATAAAAGAGTAGGATTTACCGTAAAATCGTGTAATACTGCTTCGAATGTCGCATTTTTGTTTTTCAATACCAACTTCGATGACGATCCATGTCGATGATCTCTTTGAACATCACCATTATGACTGACCTCGCCGCCACAATTCTCTAAATGCTGAAACCAATTTATTTAAGTCTTCTTCGTAGCAGCTCGGTAAACTTGTCACTTTTTCGTAATAGTTGGAAGAACCGTGTTTGTCCTTTCTCCATTAACTTTTTCTTTATTTGAATTGCAGTCCCGCAACCGATCGTTTTTTCGGCATTTCTTAGAGCCTTCTACCATTCAGAAATATTTGCACTTTGTCTGACCAGCCGACAAATATCCATTAGAAAAACGTCTCAGCGTCTCTGTTTGCCTACGTTGATCGCATTCCGGCACGTTTAGGTAACCGTTAAACGTCTTTTGCACCCCTTTCACGAGCCTGCTAATGTTCGCAGAGATTGCAATTGTATAATCTCATCGTTTGTTTGTTTCCGAGCGAAATCGCACTTTCTTCTCCTCGTTATTTATTCGCAACTCATTATCTTTACGCCATGAAACGTCCAGAGGCTCGTTACAAGGATCGCGAGGGCCATTTAACAACCAGTTGCAAGCGTTACACAAATATTTCCTAACGTAGAATATTTTTTACCTCTCGAGATCGTTTAGAATTTCTGTTTTTTTTTTTTTTTTTTTTTTTAAAGACTGTCAAGATGGAACAGTGCGAAAAATAAAGTGTATTTTTTAGGGATTCTGTAAGGGCAATAACGTGGACGTGGAGGGCGTCGCGTGGAAGCAACCGCGTCGCGTGCAGGCGGTCCGCGCACTGTTGCCTCGGCGAAATTCTGCCAGCCTCGTCTTCTACAGGAGTTCTCGTGACAGCCAGTCCTAGTAACGCGCAGACGCTCGTTTCTCTTGTATTTTCCTTCCAACCCACGCTTTTTCTATGTTTCGTTCGTCAAGCGACCACCTGACGTCCACTGTTTTCGAATATTCAAACGACACAACCACCTTGGTAAAATATTTCTTTCTTTTTTTTCTTATAATCCTTCTCTGAATCTCATATCACGTCTGTTTCTTCTTCTCTTTGGTTTTACACAAGGACGAGCAACGTCGCTTCGAGATTATGATTCATGTTTTTTCAATCTCATTGCACCACCGGTGCTTTCGATCCTATCTACTTTTTCCATCGAATGATTTATTCGAGTAAAAAAGAGAATAAGTTAAGAGAAGAAAAGGATTCAAAGGAACGTCACGATTGTCACTGTCATCTTGAAAGCTTTTCCCTCTTAACCTTTCAGAGCAAAAAAATGCAATCTAGCTCCTCTGAAAATTGATCTACGAATAAATTACCACGATCCTGGGATCCAATTACAGTTGTACGAATGGAACACCAGTTGGTCAACACGATTCGATCTTTCTTGCGGAGCGCAATAATGATTGCGGTTGGTTTTGTTAACTAGCGGAAAGCAGCAGGAAGTTTCATGGTGTCTGTTGTTTTTAACAGCGGTATCGATGTGTATTTATATGCAAATGAACGAGCATCAGTTGCTCCTGGGGAAAGTAGCTTGAATAAATTACGTTGTTCGAAACCGCGGGAACACAATTTCCTTCGTGTCTTAGGCCGCGTGTCGGAGATGCAAATGTGCAACCCGGTTGCCAAAGCACGTAAGCATATTATCAACCAGTTACCATACTCTCGCTAATGACATTACGAACTTCAATTGATCGTTTGTTTTACGGTCAAGTCTAAAATAATCTGGTCTCGCGAGCCCTACTTTTCTAATTGTAATACAAATTCAAACACACGCCTGGAACTCGGCTTGGAAAGAGGAATCGTGTCGAAGCGATAAATCCAACTGCTCAGTCTTATCAGCCAAGGAATACGAGTAGCTCTCGGGCAAATGGGAACATTTCAGTGTTGATAAATATCGTCGAACCGGCGTTAGCCTCAGCCGGAGTAAATTTTCATTCGGGCTTTAATTATCAAATACATCTGCTCCATTTAGCCATTAAACTCGCTGTTTCAAATTACTATATTGCAAATCCAAGCTTTAGCTTGTTCTCTGTTTGAAACTTGAATCGTATTCTGAAAGAAAAGCATAATCTCTGCTCGTTCTTGTCGGATTTCGCTAATGCGCGTTGTCCAGCCAAAGTAATCCCTCTATCGACGATTCTCTCGCGAATTTAATCCTTTCCTTCCGCTATTCGTTTCGAAACGCGTAATATCCAGATCAGTCTGCCCGTTGATGGATTGAATGATATAGGTTCAAAAGAATTGGCAATATGAAATTCTGTGGAGATTAAAATAGATCGGAGCGAATTGTTGTAACGTGACGATTACGTTACATTCGGTCGGCAACGTGTTAATATTTCCTATTACAGTGCGCCACATTGCACACGGTCATTTCCACTATAATATTCCACGTATTAATAATCCACGTTATTCCGTGCTGCACTAGATACGATTGTTTGTACCGTCGCAGTGAAGGTGGTAACAAACGAACGATGTCTAAAGATGTCCCAGTGGGCGATTAATGTGAAACGCTTTTAGAGCTGGCTATTGAGAACTTCTATATTGAGGTTGTTGATAGTCAAAGGGTTAAAACGGAGCCTGGTTCGTTCGAAGTTGATCTCCTTCGATGTCATGGACAGTAGATCGGTCGAACGTTACCGCTTTACTTCCATCGAGTGTGCGAAGCGATTGCTTTGGATCCTCCGGAGGATAGTCAGAATACAAGACAGGATGTTGGGTCACCAGAGAGTGGCCTTTGTGTTCAATGGCGCGGCGTGGCGGCGTGGCGGTTACCAACTCGCAGCAGTCCCAATTTGCTTTGCTGGTTTGTACACGTCATCTATCCACGAGAGAGACGCTCGATTCTGTCCATTATTAAATTACCTAGACGTTACCAATGAGATAGAACTAACCGTAGAAAGTGCCGTCTGTCTGTTTGAGTTTCCGGCGTGCAAGAAAACCCGTCGCTATGATATCCGAAGCGCGTTGCATTCTCGCGATTCCTTTGAAAATAAAAATCGTAGAATTCATCGAGCAAGCAACTTAGAATTTTCGGCGTTCAAAGAAATGGCAGCGCAAGAACATATCGTATCCAATTTTATTCTCTCGATTCGGAGCTTCATCGATCGCCTAGTATTACTGAATAAAATCAGTCAACTGTTTCGTAGCAATCGCTGCAAAGCCATAGAGAATAGTTCGATTGCGTTTGTTACGAGACACGAACAAGATAACAAAATCGATTTCGTTGTATCATGTTTTCAAATGTGTTTCGAATAGTTTTACATTTGAAATTTCAGCGGCGTCTCGCTATTGTATCCGATAAAAATTCTACGGCGAAAAGATTCGCTACGCGAAGGTCGACTCGCTTTATTAGATCACGTTGAGTGTCCATGATACGATCCCACGATAGCTTCGGTCTATTCAGACGGCATTCATGTGTCGTATTACCGAACACGATGCAAAGTAAACGCAGGTATCGTTTTCCTCTGACACCTTTTAACGCGACATGCTTCTGCGACCAGTTAAGTCAATTTACACGTTGAATTTTCTGAAAAGTTTTACACTTGACTGATTAAACATCAATCTTTTAGCGGTTGATAAATAAACGATACGCTAAGAAGTGGTTAATCCTCTTATCAGAATCGAGGTCGAAGGGAATGAGGCGAAGGTGAACGATCGCGAAATTAAATATCGTTTCTGCCTAATGCGAAAAATAAATCTTGCCGAGCGAAACGTTGTTAGGAAGAGGGAATGCTCCGTGCTAAATTAAGTCTCTTTCCAGCGTAAATCTTGTTTCCCCGTTAAGAAGCAATTCTCGCTGAACTCATTTGCTTGAACCTGGTTGAAACGACATTCCGGAAAGAGAAGCTTTCCCCAAGGTTGCGTTTGTAATCCGGAAACCAGCGATCGAGGATCGACTAAGATAAAAGCGTTTACGATCCTTCCAAACCCCGTTGTTTCAAAGTTTAAAGCCTCGCATCCAGATTTCGCGATCAAATCTGAATCGTCAATATTCTTTCTCTTCTTTGTTGCATCGTTCCCTTATCTTTTCTGCTTCCTACTGCTGGTCTTCTGCAAACAAAGAAGAACCTATTGTTTTCCCCTTCCCCGAAAGAGCTTGTCCTCGTTTCTTTCTTGTCAAAGTTGAGTATTATTTACGGAGGTTCATTCATCACCCAGCACGCTTTTCTATCGCTATTGTAAAGAGAAGAAATTTAAGAAAACTTGAAATCGTTTCACGCTTAACTCACCTTCCTTCAATGAAAGAAAGAAAGGTTCGTGATTTATAACAAACTTAACGAGTGTCTTTCTCTTATATAAATTTCTCTTTCTTTGTGCCAATGTGTTACGAAATTGCACCAAGTAGAATGGATAATTAAGAGTGAAAACCAACTCGTTCGTGGGGTAGAGTAATCGGCTCGATCAAGCTACTTGCTATGTAAACACAGTGGTTTACCCTTCCCTATTTCTCCTTGGTTTTATCTTCCCCCGAATTACGTGCATTCTCCATCAAAATCCCTTTTGCGCCAGCCGCGAACGGAAGTCGTTTTCCTACCAGAATAGATGTACCTTTGATTACATCCTGTTCACATTTTCCTTACTCCTCTTCTTTTGTTTCCCTCAGAAATAATCTTCCTTTGTATTTTAATTATCTGGATTCTGCCCTTTACTTCGTTAACAATTGAAAATTTACACAAAAGAGGAAGAAGAAGTGTTTTGATTTTATCGTATGAAGAGAGAATTTTCACTGTTTGAGATTCGAAATTGCGTTGTCTTATGAAAAGGAACACTGTCTGTTCGTGTACATTTAGCTTGAAAATATACAACCGACAGAAAAATAGGATGGAAAAGAGTTCATCTCATCGTAAACAGTTCATCTTTTCTGAAAGCAATTTCTCGCATGCTACACTTGTTGAACGCGATCTTTGTTCCGCTTTCAACGGAAAACGTCGGCGTAATTTATTGCTTATCAAACGTAGCGTGAATTAGAACACGTTGCATGCAGATACGAAGGGTGTATGCATTTCCCGCGCCTAATGTTGAAACGTTATTGTAACAACAACAATACCTTCTCCGTAGCAATCTATGGTTACTTGATAACAAACACCATCTTCATTTCGCTGTTCTAGCCAGATAATTCTTTCCATCAGGAACAGTGTTGCAAAGAATCTTCCTAACGGTTGATGCCTTCATTATTCATCCGATTATTTCATTTGCACAAGCTAAACGTTTCACCTTGATTTATTCAGCAAATAAATTAACCGGTCTCGTTAGAATAACGACATTAAACTTCATCGCGTCTTCGTGCATGACTCGCTAGGGAAAGCTGTTCAAGGTAAACAGAATGATCGACGATCGGTTATTAGCTGGTTGGTTTAATTGATGGAACGTGACTTTTCGCAACCTGAAAGCGTTGGTGCTGCAATCGGTCGAGTACTGAAGTCGAGCTAGAAGTTTTCAAGATACTCGATCGATCTCAGCGGACGTAAACGTAAAGAAAGCTTGCGTTAACAACGAAACGGGATAGAACAATTCTGAAACTTAAAAAAACAGGCTCAATTACGCCCGTAGCACGAAGAAATTTCAACAACCGAACAAATTTACATAGTTTCAGAAGCGGTGCATTCGAAATAACCCCGACAATTGTACGGTTGCAGAGCCGAAGAAGCAGGAAATAGGAGGTTTTTCTTTCTTGGTTGGAAAGCAATTACGCTCGACAAATTTAATTATGGTTTTCCTGGAAGCATCGAGCGCGAATGAGGTAAATTGAGAAATATTCTCTTCCAGACGGGGATGCATCTTTTGAGGCAGTCTTGAGGGAAGTTTCAAAGGTTCACAGGTATCTACCTAGCATGTGTGGGAATAGCCTGCTGACCTAGGGAAGGCGGGCGATTCGACGGCCAGTGAGACAGAAAGAAAAGGAAAATAGGTGAAGAACAGAAGGAAGGGCGCTACTGTACGAACTAGCGCGACATCATAAAAGAAGGAGAGAAAGAATGGAAGCCGGCCGGGAGATGCAAGAAAGAACGGACACTCGAGCTTTGGCTGACGTCGCTTTACGTGCCGACATAATGGCCCTTGTCTTCACCACAGTTCCGACTTCTATTCAAGCTCCAGGCGATTCCGACGAGCAACAGCGGACGCGATTCTTAAATCTACTTTACTCGGGCCAGTTTCCTTTCCCACTCTCTGCTTCTCGCCTTTTCCTATTTTTTACCTTCATTGTGTTCCACCTTACCGATCTGTCCTCGATCCGTATCCACGGTGTTCGACAAGTTGCCGAAATCTAAATCGAGAAACTTTTGTCAGATTTCAAGTTTAAGTCTGTCTTAAGTCTGGATTAGGGAATCGAACCGATCAACCTTTTTGGGATACCCTCTTATATCTTTGTAAGAAGCGTTATCGATCAACGAGATAAGTAATTGCCAGCACCTCTGCGCCCTGAATCAGTCATCTTCGCTCTGGAAGCCTCCGTATAATTCGACACAAGATGAAACCTTAATTAAACGCAGGTGTAATTGACATTGTAGGAGTACGTCTTATCTTCTGTTCCCCTATCCGACGAATCACTCGGGAATGTAAAATTGCAATATGGGACCCTGATCCTGTATTTTCTGTAAGGCTATTTAATCGGCTTCGCCGTTGCAAGCTATATGTATCAGGGATAAAGGTAAAGGAAGATTAATGGCGAAGAACAGGCAGCGTTCAAGGGTTCGTGCCTAGATCGCCTTTGTCCTCGTAATTACACCCTGTTTGTGTTCGTTAAAGCGATTTACCAGTTCGCGAGTAAACAATAGGGCATCGCGTTATGGTTCAGACGATACGAGGCAAATATGAAACAACAACGTCATTCCCTGTATCGACGTTGCTGGCTGATTATTAAATTTGGTTTGTCTGTTTGGTGTTCACTGTCGAAGGAAATTAAATTTACGATTAGATTCGTTAGAGACCAGTGATATCTCAGAGAGGTAATACACGAGCGTACGCTCGTTGCGACATTATTAAATATTTGTTTAATATACATATGCATGTAGGCGTAGTTATTTGAATCTTGAGTTGAAAAGAGAGAATTCCTGGAATTGCGGTCCAGCAATCCGATATGTCAAGTATTTTTCTTCCTACGTATGTACGTAACGTACATTCATATTTTTCAACCTAAATTGCAACGGTTTGTAAAGATTTACCAACTGACGCTGTTAAATTATTACATCAACATGTATGAAAGGTTACACTGGAAATAATTTTACAGCACTTGGAGAAAGTAAATTCGACTAAGTAAGTAAAATTGAGGTTCTACACTTCTCCGTTCGTAGCTTTAATCGGCCGATTTCTGCAAGAATACAGGTAACTCGAGTTTTTTATAACTTTCAATCAGCTGAATCTCGCGTTCCTAGGCAGTTTTTGCCACTGCTTCGTTAGAACAGTCTTGTGATCCTCATTCATGTTTTGATCCGCTTACACCTACGTAGGTAGGTACGTGTATGCGCAGTCGAACGTGACGACAATCCGATCACAAGGATTCACCTGTTCGTTTCTCCTTCTCCCGTTAGTAGCTTGCTCAATACCGCTCTCGTTTGCTCCACCTACAAATTCAATCTGTTCGTCGTTCGTTCGCTATTCCCTTCTCGTAATGAGATCCACGGATTGTCATTCATTCTTATTCTAATCTTACCTGCTTTTCCTCTATGTTCGTCATAGAGGGAAAACTAAAGGTAAAAGAAGTAGGAGAAAGGAAAAGGTGTAACGTTACCTCGAACAATCTGGATGCGAATGCGTGACCATTCCATCTTTTGTAGGAAGAAAGATGTGGAACAGGAGGATGTATACGTTCAAAGAAGCCGATAAATAAAGGCTTCTCTTATAGAAGCTGCTCTCGGTGTTACGTTCACGGTTATATATTATTTACGAGCAGGATGAGATCCAACTCCGGCATCGCTCCACCGGAACGATCTGCGACGAGGAGTTGCCTTCCATTATTCAACAACGATGACCCCCTGTCCCTCGATACCGTTCCAGTGCAGAGTTCTTCGTCAATCGTTCGTCTAATTCACGCATTTCGAGGAACATTTATCATACAAGCATGACAGGGGAACTGGCATCTAATAATAAGAGAGATTCACGTGCGAATAAGAGAAGAATCGTTTGTCAGGGGTCATGTTTGGAACGTGAACAGCACCACAGGTGTTATCGTTTAATCGAGAAGAGAAACGTGAAAAATATGACGAATAACATGAAATATAGTATGATTTTAAAATAATTGATATTAGAAGAGCGAAATATTTTCGAAATTTTATATTTCTTTTTTAATGTTAAACGCAATTGTTATGAAAAATAATAATCGCATAAATTATTGCGACAGTCTGGTGCTTCCATCTCTTGCTGCTTTCAACAATCAGCAACTCCGCCAGTAGTAAAAGCCGTTATGGTCAGACGCAAGTAGATCCTCTACGTTCTCGGTCGGACAGTTATCGGGTCGTTTCCCTGAAACTCAGCCTCGTACTACTTCGCGCTTCGTTCAATACGTACACGTTCCCAATTGCGACCAAAATATTCTGAAATTTACTCCAGAAATGATGTATTCTTTCTGATTGTTCAAGTACATTTCTATTGTTGCATTCTATTAGTCTAATCACTTTTATGAAGCGAAAGTTTTATCTCTAAACGAGAACGCTCGAGAAAAGCAGGACATTCGAGTGGAAAAATTAAACGGGCCTGGGAACAAGAGATTTCGTTTCTAGATTTCTCTCTGATTCTCTAGCAATGAAAATGCATTTTCATCCGGCAGAAGGATCCTTCGAGCTTTGAAACGTTACGTATTCCGCTCTTATTTTTTTTTTTAGGTGTCAAAGCTTTCGTCTCCCCTTTATCTCGACCCCTTTGTACTTTTCCCCTCTGACCGTTGCTCGTGATGCACGATCGAACGACAATATCATCGGTGTCAGTGCACAATCCTCGTTTCAGGCGACCGACTTAGCCACCGGAGTTCGCGCAAGCGTCATCTGCTTCTGCTGTTCAGCCTGTGAAAGCGACGAGGGGTCGTAGGGGAAAGAGGTGCGTCAGCAAATCAATACGTATATGTCCGCCAGTAACCGGCCAGTTGGGGCTCGTCCTTCGCGATAAACGCATCGAGAAATAAAACGAGCATCGAAATTCAGGCCATACACTTTCTGTTAGTAGTTTTCTCAAGTGGCTGGTAGAGTGGCTGGACGATCGATTGTTGGTCGTTCCATGAAGAAAGGACACGCGAGCTGGAGTTTTCGTGTGCATACACGAATCGACGATATCGCGACAAGGTGCAAAGTGGCAGCTCAGCGAGGTAACTGACCCTGTGCAACAGCGCGAACGTTCAGGCTGAATCAACTCGGAACACTCGAAGAGACCGGTGACCTCGACACGAACATCGATCGCCAACTTTTCTTCCAAGGAATCTTCCTACCACCTCCATCTTCGTTGTGATCGTCGTTTCTTCGTAAGCTAACGGTAGGATCCATTAGGAATCTGGTTAGCAGTGGGTATTGGAACGGGTGAAATCGCGAAACGTATACGTGTTGTATTGGATCGGTGAAAAGTCGAGTGGCAGCTGGGGACCACGATCGAGATACCGAGTTCCAGAAAAGCCGTCAGGCTATTGGGACGTCTGGTGGGAGCGCGTGATTGCTCGTTCCGCACGGATTTCCCGAAACACCCCCAAAACGGCAACCCGTCGTCGTCGTGGTGCTGCCGGGGCCCCGCCGCTAGCCGCGAGAGATCGCGAGAAGGGAGCTTGGCAGGATCGGCCGGCCGATCGCCCAGAGGATCGGCCTCCTCGTGCACGACCGGCTCCACCAGCACCACCTACGCCGCTTACTGGCGGCCCAGTGAAATGGAGGAGAAATCCTCGGCTCGGTTCTCCGACTATCTGTTCGCCAAGATGGACGGCCAGGACGTGTCGGCCTCTCAGGGTCCCCGTAAGGTGACCGCCGACACCAGGAAGTTCATCAGGGAGAATCTTCTCCTCGTGGTCACCTTATCCGGCGTGATGTTTGGCGTGTTACTTGGTAAGTACCCACCAATTTTACAATTAATATCAACGTCAACTTGTATTTATTCATCCACGCGTTGGAATATTCTGATGAACGCGTTGACCTGATTCCTTGATGAACCCATCGACGATATGCCAAGTAAATGTCAGCCGGGGTGCGTGGCGGAGCCAAAGGGAGAGGAAAGGATAACATTGCCCTCTAGCTGGACCAACTCATGAAACTTTCATGAATGTTCATTTTGAATACATGTAAATGTAGCGAAAAACTGTATAGGAGAATTTCCAGATACGTTACGTATCCTAGATAACGATTACATCGTGCCAAAAGCAGCCTACGCTTTCGTCCATTACGGGGAAGCGTGCCAAGGTCGAGTTCATCCGATACGAGCCGATCTTATTTTTCACAACAATGGTGCTGTTAAATCAATGACGAACCACGGGCAAGATAACTTTCCACTCTTTTTTCTATTGTGCTTTTTTATTGACACAACATGTCCTCCCATGTCACGTGTACAAATATCATGCACGTGTAGCTAATGACTCATTGTCAGTTATGAATGCTATTTTACGACCACGGCTTCGTAATTATGAAACGCGAGCTATTTTATAACAAGTACAACTCATTAAAAGACTGGGAAATTTTATATTTTATATTGCATTAGTTATTATTATATCAGTATCCTATGTGGTAATAGTACTTAAGCACTTATCTTTTGTAAGTAATCCAACCGTATATATGAAAACGTGCACGTAGAAAGTGCTTCCAGAAATTTCAATTTAGTGATTATGTGTTGAACGATAAGCCGCGCACCGAACGCCCCCACGGGGTGGTAGGCGCCGAATCGCAAGTGTTATTGACTCATGATTTAACCATAGACGTAATAAATATCAATCAACTAAAATTTGTATGAGAACAGGGAAAAACACATCGACAGTGACATGACACACCCTTTGCATCACTCGTTATGAAATACCGTATAGTATGTACGTCTTTCGATGACGTTCTTCCTGCTGTGTAACCATCGCGGTGAGACGATTAATTTCTTAAGGAATGATCGGTTGTCTTGAACTTGACGAACAGAGAGCATGCATGGGATAGGTTTCGCTTACGATCAACGGGAACGACCCACATTGAAATTAACGTTGGTTACGTAAAATCGGTAATCACGTTATCCCGTTAAAAGGTGTCAATGATAGGTAAGAGGTTTCCTTCAAAAGTATCATCTAATTAACGTGCCTCTACGTAGTCCAAAGGATCAATCAACCTTGAACGAACGTTTCATCTGTACAATTCAACCTTGACGTAAAGATGCGTTGAAAAGCGACCCGTTTTCAAACACGTCGAGTGCCGTCGACGTGCTTTCATTTACTGTTTCGTTCGTTCTTTCAGTCCATTTTAATTCCAACATAGTAGCTTTCCTATTATCCGAACGATAAAACGTCCTCTCGAAGGAAGTTTACGTGATGTTTTTAAATCTATGCAAATCGTTCCTATTAGTTACTCAATTATGCAACAGTTTCGACGAAAGCTTTCATCTGTTTCGCGCATACACGTCGATAAAGCAATCTCTTCTATAACTTGACCTGTTTACACCCTATTGACGATTTGATTTATTTCCTTGGAATACCCTTAAAAACTAAAAATACCCTTAATCATTTGCTTCTTCAATATAATTGAATATTGATGTGATCACATTTTAGGAGCAGGACATCTTATTGCGTCATTTGCTCGCCCTCACCTTGAATAGCTTTAAGCCTTCTAAAAGCAGCTGTTATACTTGTAATCTCATTGTTTTTTTCAGGGTTCGGTCTGCGACCCCTGAACCTCGGCGATGACGCAGTTATGTTAATCAGTTATCCTGGAGAACTGTTCATGAGGTTGTTGAAGCTAATGATCTTGCCACTGGTGATCGCCAGCCTTATATCTGGTAAACAGACAACTTTCTGTAATTAAAATAAGTAGAAAATTATTAGATTTTCGGACCCCTACAAATCAGTGTTCCGAAGGTGAGACGTTCCCCTTGTAAGGAAATAATTATAGTTCAAAGGGTCAATTTATATTTTGAGCAAGTCAGCGAAGAAAGTATTTTTATTTTATCATCATAAAAGGATATTGGCAGGAATACTTGAAGAAACTATACTGAAGAAATGCAATTAAATTTCAGGCTCTGCCAGTTTGAACGCAAGAATGAACGGTATGATCGCTGTTCGAACTTTGGTATACTTTATACTCACGTCATTGCTGAATGCTGTCCTTGGCGTTGTCCTGGTTCTACTTATTCACCCGGGTAATCCGGGAATTCGAAAATCGATGACTACTTCGCACAGCGGAAGGGCCGTCAACATCTTGGACAGCCTGCTCGATTTGGGAAGGTAGTAATCTTTTCTTATCT
This sequence comes from Osmia bicornis bicornis, assembly GCF_907164935.1. Taxonomy (NCBI): domain Eukaryota; kingdom Metazoa; phylum Arthropoda; class Insecta; order Hymenoptera; family Megachilidae; genus Osmia; species Osmia bicornis. Next base: position 2,179,380 of record NC_060218.1, on the reverse strand, counting down.
CTTCGAGAATCGTCGAGACATCGTATCGGTTGTTAGATATCGATTATCACATTCGTTATTTCCGTGCCTTTGCGTCGTCACGTATGACAGCAGAGTTCCGGAAATTTCCCACGATAAAAGTAGAGTCCTTTAGTCGGTCGTTGGAGAAACGCTTGACTCGTTTCACTGTGAACTAGCCGATGACAAGAATACCTGCGACAATTTGTCACGACAGCCCTGCCTGTTAGCCGATTCGATTACATTCCTCTTTTTATTCGAGAAATCGATCGAATTCGTTCTGTTACTCATTTCCATTAACCTCTCGAGGGACGAATTTATTAAGGTCGAAAGAGAAATTGATTTATGAACATTGCGAGGATAAGCGATTGTTAACGGCGTAAATGATAAATTATTTCTTCGATAACGAAATGGAACTTTTTCTCAATTTTCTTACACGTCTTATAATTTAGCTAATAGTAAGTCTTGCTATTTTTAGCACACTCGGTTTTTATTATTTCGATCGTGTTATAGATGAATCAATAACGGTTAAAGGTTTATCAACCGCTGGCTAATCGAAAAGTCTATTAATAGACGTTCGTTCGATAAGATATAAACTTAGCCCTAAAGGATTCATTGATTACTCGTCTTGCACGAAATTATTCCAAGTTTCGCGAGTCTCGAGGTAAGGATTAAGGTCACGCGAGATTCATGATCGGTGAACTTTTTTTCCAAAGAAAAGTCGAATGACACACAATCAAGACGAGAATAGAAGTTTCATCGATCGTGCGTACTTTTATTTGTACGAGCAGAAGAGGCTCGTTTGAAGCGTGTGTCCGTGGTGCATATCGTCGACTAATAGAATTATGCGCTATATCGTGAATTGCCCACGGAAGCCGTTAAATGCAGTTATCGATTAAACATTTATAAAAAAAAACAAAGAAGAAAAATATACAACGCATTTAAGTCGCACTTTCACGTCTATTACAGGAACATGTTCCCGGACAATATTTTCCAGGCAGCCTTTCAGCAGGTAAAATACTCGACGATAATTAACGATTAACCCTCGGATTAATTAACGATGTAAGGTACACCGCATTCTGACATTGAAATTCAACTTTACCAATAGGCGCACACGGTATACGTTCCAAAGACTCAGCCTTTTCGAAATCTCAGCGATTCCATGTCCAATGATGTCATGGGAGAAGTGGAGCTGATGAGAGTAACTCAATACAGAAGCGGTACGAACACCCTGGGCATAGTTTTCTTCTGTCTGGTGTTTGGCACGTTCTTGGGAACGCTTGGGGAAAAAGGCCAGATCGTGATCGACTTCTTCAAAGCTGTATTCGAAGTCATCATGCGAATGGTGTCGACTGTGATGTGGTACGTATGGTTATGGAGGTTGCGTGTTTCAATTTGACAGAGGAAATATAATTTCCATTGTGATCTACAGGATGACACCGGTTGGCATCACCTCGGTAATAGCCGGGAAAATACTCGGCGTGACCGATTTGGCTTTGGTGATGTCGCAGCTCGCTTGGTTCATCGTCACGATCGTGATCGGTGTATTTTTCTATCAGCTGGTGATCATGCAGCTGATCTATCTGGCCTTCGTGAGAAAGAACCCCTTTAAATTCTACGCCGGCCTCGCCCAGGGTACACTGACCGCCTTCGCCATGGCATCAACGTGAGTCGTCGATCTTCGAACTCAGCCCGACCTTCAGAGTACCCATAATATTATTCGTTTACCTCACATGGCCTCGGTCGTCGTCGTCGCGTCGTTACAATTTCTTTTCCTTCTCCTATGCTAAATTACACGCGATTTCCTTTAATTTTCCCATCGAACTCTTTTATTATATTTTTCTTCTAGTCAACGACGCGTCTTTCTCGTTTATGTTTTTCTATCGAAAGAAAAGTAAAGAATAGTGCAACGATACAAGAAAGACTCGAGAAACAAGTGAACGCATGATTCGAATCGATTGATAGAGACAAATGTGTTTCAGCCAGCCGAGAAGAGGCTTTGCGAGGCCGTACTCCTGTCCAACGTTCCAAAATACGATCCACTCCGTGCAGCGTTTCTCAACGTTCAATCAGATCCGTTGAAATTGTAGATTTCCAATTTATTTTCAGTTTATCGCCCGTTGTTCTAGCGTCAAGTTCGTTGTGGAACGCTGTCGAATCCTTTTTTCCCGTCGATTCCGTTCCTATTCCTTTACGGGACCTTTATGTTTTCTTGAGTGTTGCTCGCGGGGAAAGCTCTTCGTTGCCAATGAGAAAGAGAGAAAGAGAGAAAGAGAGAGAAAGGGAGAGAGGTATGCAGTTCCGGATGGCACTTAGGATGCGGATACTCCCGGTTATTAGTGATAACCACGAACTTTCGGTCAATATTCATTCCAATTTATAATGATATATAAAAAAATTTTTAAAATCGAAATTTCGATGGTACTCCATGCACTAAAATACGATGAAACGATTTGTACACGGAGAATATTGTTTAATATCCGTGTCTGTTGAACCGGAAATCAGCTGACTCCGTGTCAACTGGACTGATTATTGGCATGGAAGCCTTCGAGGGCCTTGGTTATCCGAATTTTCTGTCCTCCTGCAGCGAGAGGAAGGACAGAGGAGGAGGATAGAGGACGGAAAGAGAAAAAGGCTTTTATGCCAATCACGTTTACCATTTAAGTATTTTCCCAGAACAAGAGGAAAGCTGAAAAAAATATTGTTTGCTCGTGTCGAGCCCGCTCTTCCAGGTTTGCCGGCGTCATCCATCACTGGCCAGAAGCCCCGAGCTACGATCATTTTCTTTCTCTGACTATGTTCATTACCGTGGATCACGCGAAGCAACGATCATTTTTTCAGTTTATCCATCAGCATTTCATTCGGCATCTTCAATATCCTTTACCTACCTCGGTGTTTCCTGGAACTTTATTCCCTTCCTAATTCGTCCCTTCTCATCTTGCAACTTCGTTCCCTTCGATGCATCTTGGGACAGAGAAGCATTCGTCCAGTAACGAATTCGATGAGCGTGACTTCGAACCTTTTTTTCTACGGTTTATTCACGTTATAGTTAAAGCTCGATCATCAGAGAAACGAGGTCTGAACGAAGATAATACCAACAATAGTACCTACTAATTACAGTTGTAACCGTATCACGAGCGTACCTATAGCGTGAACGAAACCATCCCGTCCTATCATCGCGGCGGTCAAGATCGCAAACGTCCTGAACCATCAATATTCTAATTCAACTTATTTTCTATGTGGATATTAACTTTTTCCAGAAGAGAGGTTCTGACTGAGAGAAACCGCTCTCAGTGTAACTGAACAGAGACTGTATGAATATCATGATGATGTATTAGAACACGCGCTGCACGCGGCCTTTTGCAGGTGGTTCAGAGACCGAGGGTGGCCTTGGTAAGTAATCGATGGCCGCACACATGAAGATACATACGATTGTCTGTTGCAGGAGCTTAAAAAAAAAAAAGATTTAAAAAAAAAAAACACACGACCAGGAGACGGGATGGACGGAGTTTGTCTGCAATGAGAATATTCGACGATTAACCCTGGTTGATTTTCAGTTCGTCTTCGCGGTCATTCTGGTTTATTATTAGTCTCTTGAGCCCTCTCTGTTCATTGCAATTTGTAATCGCCGGACGCTCTATCAATCGACCATAACGCGTACCCTCAACCTTTTGTCGTCTTGCATCCTATTCGCGCCCGATGGATTCGTGCTCATCCGTTTCATTGCCATATTGCCCTTCAGAAGCATCATTCACGACCATGCAACAGTTACGAGATCTCTCGAGAATTAATGACACATGATTTTACACCAGAATGACCCTTTCTTCGTGGACACCGGCCAACGCAGCGCGTCAACGAGAACCGAATTCTCTTTTCTTTTCTTTTTGTCACTCGACGCAAGCACTGCCGGAACTATTTCTAACGCAACTTTGTACAGGGCTGCCGCGCTTCCGGTCACGTTCCGCCTGATGACGGACAAGCTCAGGATCGATCCTCGAGTGACCAGATTCGTTCTACCGATCGGCTGCAACATTAACATGGACGGGACGGCGCTGTTCGTCGCCGTAGCCAGTATATTCATCGCTCAGATGCACGGTATCGTATTGGGCTTTGGTGAAATTATAACGGTCATGTAAGCATACTTCTCTCTTTCACTTTGCATCTGTGTCCTGTAGTTTATCGATTTAATGCTAATTCAAGCATTCCTTCTCAAGTTTAACCTCGACCGCGGCGTCCGTCTCATCGGCGTCAGTTCCGAGCGCAGCCCTTGTTCTTCTGCTTGTCGTGTTAAGCGCCATCGACGCTCCAGTTTATAACGTTTCTCTCTTGTTCACCATCGACTGGTTCGTGTAAGTATAGCCCTACTAATCCATCCAGCTTTCGTTTAGCCACCAGTGAACTAGGCCATCGACCCAGTTGGCAGCATCGCTCTAAATCCCCTTAATCTGCCCGCTGTTAAATTTATTTCCGTTCGAAAATATTATATCTCTTCCACGATCGTAACGATTATAGGGATCGTATACGTACCACCAACAACATGCTGGGAGATTGTTACGCAGCTGCCGTGGTTGAACAGTTGTCGAAAAAGGAACTGATGGCATTGGACGCAGCAGCCTACCAGGTATTTCCAGGCGTTTCATTCACAATAGAATTCCTAACGAAGCTGAATGTAATTGAGATTCATAATTTTCAGTCAGAGACCGTTCTACCAACCACTATCGCGAATGGATGCATTTCCGCGAATAGGGTACCCGATCCTGACACCATCGTCGTCGAAATGCAAGACGACACGAGGATAGCCGGCGTCGCCAAGTAAACAAGCTTGTTGGTAGGGCTAGGCTATCACTTTGTACGATCAAAACGATCGCGTACATTCGCTCTGGTTCATTTGCTACGTCCATTAACTCTGCTTCGCTACTCGCGGCACATTTACCGATGATTTGTGATGGTCTCCCTATCACTGCATCAACGACCAAACGCGATTCATTCATCTTTGTATCTCTTCATTCCGCTTCTCGAAAGCACTGCTTCGATCCGACGGTAATTCGGGCAGCTCCCTTCAATCAGTTCCTCTCGTTTCAGCATCAGCGTGTTGCAGATACCTAGGAGCGTGACCGAAGAGACGGTTTGACTAGCGGTTCATCCCGATCTTTAGTTTAGTTGCGAACACCATCGACTACAATACGTTCAACGGGGATCAATGATACATCGTGTCGCGTGATCGCATCGCGCCTCATTTTATCGTCTTGCGGCAAACTTTACGCGTTTCCAGACGAATAACGAGGTCAACAAACGTATCAAAACGTGAAGTCAATATCAAAGGGGGTGCAATTATCGTGTTTCAGTGCTATTTACCCTTTCGCTGCGGGAAGCAAACGTTATTTCACTGATCGTTCGTTGTCAATAGAGAAGATTAATACTAAATTTTAGTTCAGCTTAACGAGGGCGCACAGCGAAAGGGTTGAAACGTAGCAATAACGAGACCGTTTTTGAGCTTTTGTAGCGGCTTGTTCGAGCAACCAACGATCGCACTCCGTAATACCAATGATCGCGTGAAACAGCGTCGAACGTGGTGCCTTATTTTATTGCGGCTGTTTTCTAAACGGCCGCTCTGAAAGTAGAAGAAAAGCCCCTTTAATTTGTCGAGTGTAAAACAACGTTCGCTCATTGCCCAGCTTGAGAGAAAAAAGAAAAAAATATATCACGTTTGACGACCGATCGTTTGTACTGCCACGATTATATTTTCTACGATTGACAACTTGACCGTGTAATCAATCTCGCGAGACGTTTCAGAACCGTTTTCATCTGTTTTCATTGAAATTCTAATCATGGCAATGGGCGAAACGTTGTACGGCACCACGATCACTTTTGCGGCGTACGTCCCATACCTAACATCGAATCTCGAGTGTTAGCAATCACACGGATGATTACCAAAGAAGAAGAAAAAAAAAAAAAAAGAAAAAAAGAAACACAGTGTTAAGCAAAAGATTGTATGCCACACTTTGCGTTATAATAGGGACACGTAGATTTTAGGAACGTTGTGATATCAATTGAAACCTGTAAAGTTGTCGTTCAACACTACCAGATCGTAGACCGAGAATATGGAAACAATACCTATATATTATATATATGTAGCTTCCTTTAGTCTCTTTTTCGTACGGAATTTCAACTTTTTGGACCATCGACGAACGTAAATCGGTGCACAGAATCTCTTTGAAAGAAGGAAATTTCTCGTCGTCCGATGCGACACTTTGACGAGGATAGTGTATTTGCAGCTCTGTGCACTTCTTGACTAGCCTTGATCCATACGTGGGGTTCGTTTATAACCCGAATACACGGTTCTCGATTTCGTAACAAAGATCCGATGATCACGAACGAGATAAAGAAAAAATATATCTAGCGCTCGTCAACGAGCTGTCTCAAGACTGGACATGCCATTTGAATTACTAACTGTAAACGTTATAGAAGAATTTTCAAGAGAATCTACTAATTTTAGACCTTAGGAACGTAGGTCGATACGTGTTCTCTCGTAGAGACTGTTTAAATGTACAAATTAACTGGATAAAATAGTGCTTCGTAGATACAGTTATTTGTTCCTTGTCCGTACGAGGAACACGCGCTACTTTCGTTACGAAAAGCATTTTCGATCAATCGAGTTCTCGCATCCTCATCGCTGTTTTCGTTTAATAATCTTGCTTCTTACAACCATCGACACATTTCACATTTTACGTTCGAATAGCAAACAAGATGGCGCTTTTTCGGTTTTCTAGCATAGCGGTGGTGAAGGGAGTATAGAGAAAGAATTTATCAAAATACATCAAAGACTACGTGTGAATATACTTGTAAGGCTCAATGTGTTGTATAACAAGATGCAGATTTATACAAAAACCGTATGTGTCGTTTTTTCCAATGCTCCTCTATGTTTTATAAGTTAGTTTCTGTTTGGTATTCGCTTCAGAAGACGGGCGACAGGAAGCACGACGAGGATTTCCTAAAAAATTCATTTATTTAAGATCCACCGTTAGGCGAATCCCTGGCTCACAGGGGAGTCTTTGTACAAAGAGTTCGTTTTTATACAAAATATGACAATATCTATCCTCTAACATTTATGCGCATGTACCTGGCAGAAGTATCGTCTTCCTTAACATCGAGATTCCACGCGAAAGACGAACACGGAAGGTAGACAAATTATATGGAGACGGTTTAAAAGTGGTGGAGATGCGCGATCACGAATATCGGAATGATCAGTTCGCTCGTGACGCCGCATTTTGAACCGATGATACTTACCCTGCTCGTGAAAACGATCGAACGACACGTTCCGTTCTCTAAACAACATTATACATCACTGTACACAGGCGAGTTTTACCGAGCACGGCACGAAACATCGAGTTACTTTACGATAAGACAGTCTATCCTTTTGATTATAAGACGCGATCGTTGCTTCTTTCTGTTCGTTCGTTAGATAAATATGTACAGGATTACTTAAAAACTACGCGCCCGCGTTGGCACCTCCTATTTACAAGGACTTCGAGTATTTTTTCGGTTATCGATCGACCGACGATCGAAACGGCAAGTGACAGTCGTATCGTACAAAAAGAAAAATAAAAAAACGGAAGGAATAAAGTATAAAGAAATAATATCGACGCAATCGCCTCTTTTCCGCAGACTTCGATTACGCTCTATTCGTTAGGGTTATTGCGGGACGACTTGGTTATCTACAATAAATTTTCTTCGATTCTAACAGCGTAAAAGAGGCGTTTGTCTATCACGAGAAGAGTTAAAAAGTTAGTTCTTTGCACCTTGGCGCCTTCGAGAATCCCGTCGAAGGTCAGTCAGCTTAGAGTCTCTATTTTATACACGCTACACGCTGAAATCACACAAAATCGAATTTATCCTAACGCGCGGACAGTACATTTTCTAAAGAATCGCGCGTGATCTTCTCTGGCTATCGATTACACGCGACTAATACTAACACCTGACGCGATCAAACGATCGCTTTAAAGTACCTTCAAATCCTCAGTTCGGCGTCGGTAACTGGAATACCCCTATTCACGTTTTGACCGGACCTCTGGGTGGTAGGTGGCACCAAAGGACTGATACTTGGACTTCTAGTGGCAAGAGGAGACAAGGACGGGGAGAAACTCGGACTGAGGGCGGCAGAGGGGAAGGTGGAAGCGTCATGACTGATCGGAGACCTAGGAAGGATACCCCTTGCCAACGCTGGAGCCGCCAAAGATCTAGGAGCAACGGAAGTGAGCAACGGGGGAGGTGGTGCTTTATGTACAGACTTGGTCTTGCCGCTGCTTCCCGAGTTTCCGCTTTGGACGCTAGCAGCGTCGTCCTTTAACCTGGCTATTTCGCTAAATACGTGAGCCAGAGGTTGGTAATGGGGGCCCCAGTCGAGCAGGTAGTCCCAGTTGTAGGAACCCGTCAGCTCCTCTTCGCTGTGCACGATGGAGCTCAAGGAACCGTTCATGGACGGACCACCAGGCACTTCCAAACCGGACATGGGCCTGCCTGGTTCGCCTATCTTGCCGTAAATTAAAGTAGCGATGTCCGCTTCGGTAGCAGCCTCGTCTTCGAACAGGTGCAGGCTATCGAGTGGCAGAGCTTCGGGAGGCCTTCTCGGTGTACCAGCCGGGGGATCGACGATTCCTAACCTGGCCAAGTATTCTTGAGTATTGTGCACCGACAAATCGCTGGCTGAATCCCCTGTCTGTTGACCTTCGTTGATCATTCGAATTTCTTCGTCCTCTCCGTCGTCCTCGGCCGAACCTCTACCGGACGAGCCGGATTGATCGCTGCCAGACAATTCGGAAGTAGCTTGCTGCTGTCCAGACTGACCGGAGGTACCGTACGGTGGTATCTCGTCGTACTTTGGAGGAGCAAACTGACAGGTCGCGGTACCACCTGCCCCGTTTCCGTTTCCCGAACCTCCGTTTCCCGCTGTACCGACCCCGCCTACGTTTCTAATAGGAATAGTGTCGAAAGCGCTTGGGTCTACGTAGCTATTGGATGCAGTCGCGTTGCTCTCTCCGTTCAGACCGGGTTTCGTCCCGGGTTTCTTGTGTCTTCGATTTCGAAGATGAAGGTATAGGAAAATGGCACCGAATGCAATCACCAGGAGAAGTAGAGCGATCAGAAGACCCAAAGCCCAGTCGGCGAGACCTCCATTCGCAGCGACAGCCATGTTAGAGTTAATGTCCGAGGGGTTTGCCAACGCGGTAGCTCCTCTAGCTTCGTTCACGTCGCTGTCGTCCGTCAGAGTGATCTCCACCACGGTCATGTTTGACAGTGAGCCCTGTCTTCCTGAACTGGCACTGACCACCAGCCTCGACGACTCTTCCACGTCCATGTCGATGTGCACCAGCTTCTGTTTGACGATCAACGCGCCGGTGGTGCGGTTCAGTTTGAAATAGGGGTGCTGCGAGGTTAACTGGTAAACCACCCGACCATCCGGTCCTTTGTCACGGTCCGTCGCTGTGACATGACCGATCACCGTACCGGGCAACACCTGAGCACCACTTTTTATTCCGAATCTGTACATTCGTTCGGTAAATTGAGGATAAAATTCGTCCCTCGATTCGATTTCCACTCTGACCCTGACGGCAGCCGTTCGACCACCCGTGTCCGTGGCTCTCAGGGTAAACGCGTATCTGTTTCGTAGTTCGTAATCGAAAACTGCTCGCGTGGTGACCGTGCCGGATTTCCCGTCGACCGCGAACAGCTTCCAACTGTCGTCGATGTCGGAGAAACCTGTCGCCGCGGCGGACACGATCGAATAGTTGAGAGATCCAAAGATACCGCGATCCAAGTCCGAGGCTCGAGCGGAGAAGACGGTCGTCCCGATTGGTTCGTTCTCCCCAACGAATTCTAGGTATTCGGAAACTGGGAACTTTGGCGAATTGTCGTTGACGTCTTCGAGATGGATTCGTAGCCTCGCCAGAGCACAGAGAGGAGAAATTGGATCGCTGTCGCACGCCATCACCACAAGATTGTGAACGTCCGGTTCGAGATCGCAATCCAACGTGGCGTTTACCAGTACCGCGCCTGTAGTTTTCTCCACGCGAAAGAGACCACCGTCGTTTCCAGAAGTAATCTCGTAAACTAAATTTGCTGCTTCTGTACCAGCTAGGTCGTCGTCTTTGGCTCGCAATGTCGCCACGATCGTTCCACGAACCGCGTTTTCCTTGATGGACACTTGATGAAGCTCCTCCAGGAAATGAGGATAATTATCGTTTACGTCCTCCACCGTGACGATTACCGTGATAGGTTCGTCTCCTACCAACGATCCGGTGGTCATATTCTCGTTCTTGGAACCCAGCCGCAAGACGTATCTGAAAAATTCGTTACGATTTAAAGATCGGAACATTTCGATTCATTTTCTACGCATTATCGAATCAAATCTCCCTTACCTGTCCTTCGTTTCTCTGTCGAGCGTTTTGGAGAGCATCAATTTTCCTCTGGACACCTCGAATGTGCCACTGTCATCGCCAGCCACGATCGCACCGTCCAACAGGTCCACGTCGGACAGTCTCATCAAGGTAGTTCCCTTCGACGCGTTTTCTTTCACCGTGATCTTGTACTCTTTCTCGGGCAACGTGCTCTTCAGGCTGCTTAATCGTACGACAACCGAGCAGACCGAGGATGCCGGTGGTTTACCGTAATCTTCCGCCACGATGGCCAGCTCCACCTCTTTCGGCAACGGTCTCGGTATCGCGGTACGATTAACCGTCAGTACACCGGTCATCGGATGCACCGAGAAACCTTTGGTAGCTTTCTGCAGATAATATCGTACTCGGCTGTTGTCCTCCGTGAGGTCGTCGTCGGTCGCGTTCACCGTCAGAATCTCTTGCAGTTCGCCCCGACCACCCTCTGCAAGAAACAAAACTGAAACGTGAGAAAAAATGCAAAGACCTGAGAGTTTCTCTTGCGGAAAAAGATAAAAAAAATTGGAGCATTCTCGAGGTTGAAGTGGTAAAAGTCGATTTGGTCGGTTCGAAAGAAAAGCAAAAAGCAGAGTGCGTACTCGAAAAGTACTCGGGACAAAGATCGAGGGATCAGAGGCGTGAGGTCAAGTACCCTTTGCCTCTTTTTGTCGGAGCCACGTCCTCGAGCAGTACCACCACCATCGGTTCTTTCTTTTCTCGGTAAAGAAGGAGGATAAGCCGTCCTGACATCGGGCTGAACGGAAGTATGAAATAATAACCAGTTATATAAATCGCTCGAGCGAGCCGTGGGGGCCAGTGCGGAGACGGGGCCAGGTCTGGGCGCACAAAAATCATTTCGATGCGTTTCAAATCGTCGGATAACTCGGCATTAATGTGCCAAGCTCCGACCTAAAACGAAGAGGGAAGACAAAGAGAGAAAGAGAGAGAGGTAAACAGAAGGGCGGAGAGGAGGAGAAACTGAAATAAAGCTTGGCGAACGTATGTGCAGCCCTTTGGGGATGTCCGAGGTGAGGAGGTAGGACGATACCACGGTGAAGGGAGGGGGATCGGGGGATCTTAACCGAGAAGTGACAGGTACTCTATAATTATTGCGAGCTGCGTATGACCGTGCAGTGTGCGTGCTCGTATCGTGCCTCCATAGCGGCACCAATTCCTCTTGCCTCTTTCTTACCTCTGCTTTCACCCTTTCTTTCGTTAATCCCTTCTCCGCCTTTCCAAAATATATCCTACTTTCCTTGGACAGCTTAATACGATTTTGGTAATCGCCAGATTAACTCGTCCTCCTTGGATTGCTCATCGCCATATAAACGATCCATTATTTTTGCCCAAAAGAAATTGAATATAGCCTTGGAAAGAAACGATCTTAACCCACCCAGCAGGCGTAGACGTTATCGAACTAATTTTCAACGGGGTGGAGCGTTGCGAGGAACACAGGAGGTACATCCAAAGGTAGGATCCCTTTTGAGAAAAGTGCAACAAACCGTGTTGCGAAAACTCTGAAGGCTATCGTTCGAGCGTCAAGTATCTTTTCCCGAATCCTGTCTGGTTTGCAACCCTATTCACGGAATGAACGGAACGTAGCGAAGGTAAAAAGGAAGGGAAAAGAAAGAGATGCAAATTCCGCGAGGTAGTCGCCGTGGGAGCTCCTCTACCCCACCCCTTTTCAACTCTTTCCACGTCCACCTCCTGCCAATCCAGCCTCCCCTGTCACCCCTCTTCCGCCCACCCAAATGCACCATTAGGCGCGGGCCTATGTATTTTTAATAAGTTTCGAGAGTCTTCGAAGCCGGCGATCTCGGCCGGCGGTTGCAGGCGAAGGCGGCTTTTCGGCTGCCTGGCAAACGGTGTCCTCGCGTTTATTTATGTGCGAGGCGTTCGCAATTCTCCTCGCCCTCCCCGTCACCCGCCCCTCGTGCCATCGCTGCTGCCATTCCTTTTCTTTCTCTTTCCCTTTATTCCTTCGCTCCCTTCAGCATTCGAGCAGCTAGCTTTTCATCGACCCCCTACCCAACCCCTTCCCACTCATCCGCCACTCTTTTTCATCCTTTACGTTCCTTCGATCCTTCTTCAGCCCCTTTATTCCCTTCTAGTCGCATCTCTTTCCCGCGCTTTATCTCCTCGCGGTGTCAATTCGAGTTTGGAACACGGCCAACAGGACAACGCGTGTCTACTAAAAACCAGTTTTTAAACTCGCGTTTATTTCGCGCGAAGGGACGCGGTCCCGGGACCACCGTTCCTCTTTCTTCTTCTTCTTCTTCTTCTTCTCTCCTGCGTTGCGATTACTTTCACCGTCTTGGTCTATTTAACATTTTGCTACGAGAGCAAGTATACTCACCAGGTAAAGTGGCGATGTAAGCGGACTGTTGGAATTGAGGAGCGTTGTCGTTGAGATCCGTGACACGAACCACCAGGTTGGTCGTCGTTTCGTGAATACCATCGCTGGCGATCACTTGAAGACTATACTCGGACCGTGTTTCGGCATCCAAACGTCTACGAAGAACCACCTTGCCACCGTACTTGTCGATACTGAATGGTCCCGGGCTGGTCACATTGCCGAATCGATAGGTCAGAGCCGGAGAACTGTCGACGTCGTTCGCCGTGATGGTCGTCAGAACCGTACCAACCGCTGTACCTGAATCAGAATGCGTTTCGTATTAATTCAAGGTGTAATAGAAAGTGTAGTATTATAATTTTCATTGACAAGTAACCTCATTCGATCGAAAGAAGGATACGTTAGGTCTTGACGAACCGTTTAATCGCAAGATTGAACGACAGAGACGGTTCATCGTCTGCAACAATGCCAGACACCGTTGTTACTGATGAATGGCATCATTATACAAGCCACCCGTTCGCCTTCGTCTTTTTATTCTTGGCCAAAAGCCACTTTGTCACAGGTAGACGATCGTTCGTGATACGTATATAGAGCGAGGAGGAGTTCTTCCGCGAACTTAAAGACACTTCGAGGGAGTCGCGTTTAAAATGCATTGAATCCCTACTATCGGCCCGTTTTATCTTGCTCGCGTTAAGGAGAGGCCAAGCGAATCCCCTGGAAGATTCGGCGGTTCATCGTAGAGCGATAATCTCGAGCGTGCCGAGGGCAAATTACGAAAGGAACTGAGAAAGAATTGTCTTTTCCAGAGGCTGTTCTATATTTAGCATTTCATGCATGGTATTTATCAATAAAGCTTTTATACCCTCCTGTGCCATTTTCGTGCACATTTCCTATATCCGAGGGGCGATTATAGTTTGATACGCAACACCTGCACGGATATAAAAGAATTATTCCGAGACGCGTTCGAATGGCCCGAGGACTAGCTGGCACGCGGCTGCGTCCGCTCGTAAATTTCACGACTGATCGTTAAAGTCGTACCACTCGGTTTCGAGAACGACTGCGAACTCGCTCGATTTGAACTCTTGCAGCGCGGTTAGCGTTGTTCCAACTCGATAAGCTTTGCCTATACTAGCTTAACGTTCACGACAGTTACTTCTACGATCTCCACATTCCAACGAAACTATCTTGTAATCGAGGATGCGAACGTTGACCAACGCGAAATAATAAATTCTCATCGGAATCCAGTGGATCTCTGTAAGTTATATCGCGGTAATTCTGATTACCGGAGGTCCCTGATGTTCGCGGTAGTTGGCGTCTGTAGAACACGAACACGATGTCGGCGATGTGCTCCTTGTACGGAAAATCCACTCGTCGGTGGTCTACCATTGTTTCGATTTCTCGTGTCAGTGCCAGTTTCGGAACCGATTCGATCGATGCTGTCGATTAAAATCCTCCTTTGGATGCTAGCGGACACCACGGCTAAGGGGAAGGAAGGCCCTTCAGGAACAAAGGCGTGGTCTATCGAACATTGCCGAACCGCACCTCTCGTTTTAGGCCGAACGATAATTATATACGCCACGTCCAGCGGGATAATTAAAAACAATTACCGTGCGCGTTCGCTAAAATATGAGCGGTCGCGAACTCGGGATCGTTTTTCAGCCAGACACGAAATCGTTCCTTCGAACTCTCGCCGATACCAGTTACCGTTTTAAAACGGGGTCATAGCTACCTAAGGTATTAGGTTTATTAAAAATAAAGCGACCACCTGATGGGAGTTGCCGCGAGTACAAGTATTAACCCGTGTGAATTTTCACGCGACGAGTTAACTCGTTAGGTTAAACGGCGCGAATCGATGATCCCATTACTCGGTTACGAGCGATATTTCATAAGGAACTAGGTGAAACGGCTCGTAAAGAGCTCGATCGAGCGTCGTTTGAACGATCCTCGAAACGATAAGTCGACGCGACGGCGCTTCGGTTGAAAAGGCTGGCGCGCTTTTGCTCGCCACGCTACGCGACGACGCTGTTAAATAAATTCTATCGAGCGCTGCATCGCGAATAGAAGCGGTAGTAGCCTCGTTTGCACCGAGCCGAAGTTTTATGGTGATACAAATTAGATAGCGATCTCGCGTTACTCTCTTGGCGCTCGAGTACGCGGCCTTTCGTGTTGAACGTTCGTAGAAGTTTTATAATAAGAACGAAAAGAAGAAGAAGAAGAAGAAGATGACCACGGGGGAGAGAAGATAAAGAAAAAGAAGAAGAAGAAGAAGAAGTTAAGAAGACACGCGGCAACATCGTAGTTATAATGAAACGAAATTCGTAATTTAAATTAAACGAACAAGACCGAGCACGATAATCGTATCGATACTCGACGAATTATTCTCTTTTTTTTTTTCTCCTTTTCCAGGAAAATTTCTTTATTTTTCTTCGGGTTCTTTAACGTCTTCATCGATTCTGCGGTAGCAGCACGAGACTGGCGCTTGCGCGTCAAACTCGAGGCCACCTTTGCTCGCTGCCGTTCCATTCAATCGTACCTGTCAATGGGGAACAATATGAAACGGAGAAGGATAAGCAGCGAGCAGGAAGGCGAAGAAAAGAGACGGCGAGGCAGCCGAACCCTGGCGTTTTGCAGCCTCGCCTAAGTTATGCAGATTGTTCCGAACAGTTGGACTTTAATACCGGCATAAATCCTTTGCCACTTAACTTTATACTTCGAGAGTAGCGTGCACTCCCGCCTCGACTATTCACGCTTATACCTTTCTCTTTCGCTCTTACTTTTACCTTTTCCTTCTTTCTTTTCTTCTTCAACCGTCCCTTCTTTCCATCCTTGCCACACAGAGACGACTTTTTGTCAGTTTATCATCACGGAACTTTTGACAAATCGATGCCTTTTTACGAGAGACTTTATTGATCGATTAACATACCGCGGTGTAGGCATAATTGGCAAAAAAAAAACAAAAAAATGACAGCGCTTACCTTCGGAAGCTGAGACGATGCTGTGCTCCGGAAAAGTCGGCTGATTATCGTTGATATCGATCACTCGGATGCTGAGGGCGGCCGTACCGGTTAACTGAGGATTTCCTTGATCCGTCGCAATGATCGTCAGTCTATATTTTTCACGGATCTCGCGATCGAGAACTATGTTCGTCTGAACTATACCGCTGTACGGCGGACTTATGGTGAACGCGTTGTCTGGATTGCCGTCGACGATATGATAGAGAATTCTACTGTTCATTCCTTGATCAGCATCGCTAGCTGAAAGCTGCATAAATCCACACGAAAATCTTAGTACGGATAATAGTATATTAAGTGAAAAGAATAACAAATTAGACAATATTATTTTTTTACCTTGACAACAAAGTCTCCTTTGACATTGCCTTCCAACACGGTAGCAGAGTACTGGGTCTGAGTGAAAACCGGTGGATTGTCGTTCACGTCGGACACCCTGACGACCACCTTTACGTACGCCTCCAAATGATCCGGACCACTGGTTCTAGCAGCTACTGTAAGCACGTGCTTCGAGCTCTCCCTAGGTTTCTCCTTGGACTGTTGTCCCTCCAAGGACCTTCCCCACGAGTTCGTACGACCGTCCTCCCCTTGTTCTTCCGTCGGTTTCACCGTCAAATCGGTCCACAGCTCGGCGTCCAACCTTGTAGGATCGTTTACCCGTAACAGTCCGGTATCCTCGTCGATGGAGAACGTTCCAAACTCGTTTCCCGATCCAAACGAATACGAAACGTGTTGTCGCCGGCCATCCGATCGAACGGCAGTCACTTGAAGCACTTCGGTACCAGCCGCAGAATTTTCCTGAACGACGACTTCGTACGTTTCGTTTTGGAACTTCAAAACCGGTGTCAAATCGGCAAGATCTCCGACTTGCAGTTCGATCAGTCCTCGAGTGCTCTTCGGTGGATTCCCCTTGTCTCTGGCCAATACCTCCAAGTGATACGTCTTGCCGTTATCCTGCGACAAGGATAACGCCGCAGTCACCGCACCCGTGTTAGGGTGAATCCTGAATTTTGGCTTCTCTTGCTCGTGCAGAAAGGAGTAGATGATTTCTCCGTTCGCCCCTTCGTCCGCGTCCGTGGCTACTACTCGAAGAATGTTCTTCTCCGGTTGGGTGCCGATCGACACATGGGCGCGAAAAGGGTGTTCCGCGAAAACTGGGGCGTTGTCGTTCACGTCGCTTATTCGAATCTCAACAGGGATCGACGTACTTTTAGCGTCGTACTTGCCACTGTCCGTGGCCACGACCACGAAGTTGTAGGTGCTTTGGCGTTCTCGATCCAAGGGGCTGCAGAAGATTCAGTAATTGTATCGAGTATTCGATTAAGAGACGATAGAAGTTTTATTCGTAACATCTAGCGTCGGTCGATAGACGATTGTTGTTCGAATCGGTAGAGCGGGCCGGATTTAAGCAAAATGTGCCGGCGAGTAGCTTGTTTGTGTGACGGAAGCCTTAATCGCGCACGGCGATCTTGTGTAATCCACGTCCGCCATTACCATAACTCTGCGGATCCTCCACACCGACTCACCGAGCGCCGTTTCGCGTTTTAAATCGCACGAAAGCCGGAGGGAGGTAGCCTTGCATTTTCGCCGTAACCACGGAGAGAATTTAGCATCCCCGTCGCAGTGAGCTATACGCCTGGAGAAATCGCTGTATCGACTTAGCGCACCCGACTTACGTTCCCCCGCTTCCGGATTTCTACGCCTCTGCATTTGAATAGTTTCACGACCGTTTCATTTTCTTTTTTTTTTTTTCTTATTCAACTCCTTTGCCTGACTCCGTGCCGCTAACCGGGCACAGGGACACAAGCTTTCTCGTTCGAACAACGTCTTTATCGGTTAATTCTAATCTAATTATACTATCACGGCAAATTTTTCGCTCGGCTACGAATGCATAATTTGTTCCCATTCAATCGAGCGGCTGCTTAACGAGCGACATTCAATCGCATGAGAATTTTTTCTATCGTTCGCGATCGGATAAAGCAAATCGATGGTAATTTATCGAACCGGTAAACATTGTCTTTATTAGCGGCTTGCTAGCGAAAAGTCACGCGATCTTTGCGAGCTCCCGATTAGCGGTACGAAAGAACCGTGCTCGATAATTTACGCTTTCGAGATCGGAATCAACTAGAATAGTTCAAATTACCCACTTCGCTTTATTACCGTGCATTACAAGAGATTTTCCGTGACTTTTATTGCACCACGTGAAAGTGTCCCCGAGACTTTTATGCGGTAATGTACGTATCTACGTGCGTGTAATAAGCCTTAACGAGCGTGGAATAATACGGAATCACGTGAAATGATCGCGACTAATTGCAATTGAACTGAGGCTACTGTTGCCGATTTTACTTTTACGATCATACTATCTGCACTATTTTCATTTACTAAAGTATATATAGCGTCGATGGAAACATTGTGAAAAGAAATACTCGTCCATTAATAAAAAGGTAACGCTTGACGATCTCCAGGTGGTCTTGAACCAGGTGATCTGTTCGCACAGTCAACGACAATAACAACAATAACAACAGCAACAACGAGACACGAGTGTACGAGTCGAGGAGATAAAGGAGCGAGGAGCAAACAGCGGAGGGAAAAGAAAAAAAAGGAGACGGGGAAAGAGACAGCGACAGAGATCGCGAAAGAGTGGCTCGAGCGGGATCTGGTTTTGCATATCAGGCTTTTTGCCGGCTGAAATAATGCATTGAAATGCCACACGGTGTCCCGCTGAAATGACACACGACTGTCGCGCGGCAAAAGTACGCCACTGCGTGCTTCCTCGCGGCTACCGACGACACCCTTCACCCTACGGATCTCCCTGTTTCTTGGCTCCTTCCTCCTTTCCCCTGTCACGTTCTCGAGATTTCGCGAGCTTCTACAGCACGGGCATACTTTGTTTTTCTTATGAATTCATCCCGCAAAATAAACTATGCAAAGCAAACACTATCTCATCGATTCCTTCGGTCCTTTCGAATGGATTCCTTCTACCCGTCCACCCGTCCCCTTTTCTCAAGTCCCTACACTTGGACAAAAGTATTCGTCGGAAAGAAAAGGGAGAAAAAAAGCACGTAAATTTTTGCTTCTTTACTACCATCGCGTTGAGAATGCTCGACCTAACGATCCGCGACGCGTTCCAACGAGGTCACAGGTCATGGGACCTGCGGCCGAGTTATCTATTAATTAGCAGAGGTCGGCCTTGACGGGACAAAAGCCAAGAAAAAAAAATATGGTTCCAACGATGTCTCGTGATACAGGTTTATTGCGTGCACGTTCAGACGGTTCACCGTTTGGAGGAGGAAGTGGAGTCGGTAGCACGGGAAGAAAGAAGAGGGCAGAAGGAAGAAGCAACGCGTTGTTGGTCCGTGCCTACGGGTTATGCATATGGAATCGGCTAATCGAGCACGGTGCATCGTTCGCGAGGCCTATCGACTGACTTTATAATTTTACGACATTCCTAGACCCTCCGCCTTCTTTCGTCTTCCTCACCCTCCACTGCTCGAACGTACATACGGTTCTTTTTTCAATTCTCTCTCGTTTCTTTATCTCGTCGACTCCTCCTATTCGCTTGCTTCTCGTTTTATGACGCCACGGTACCGGCGTAATATCCCACCGACGATCCTAATCGGACTCGCAATAAAGGTCGCGCGGTAATTAACGCCAGAATGAAATTAGCTTGCTAGCGAAGCCGACGAAAGAGGAGAGAGGGGTGTCGCAAAGGGAAGAACTGCGAGAGCGTGGTGAGAAAATTGTAACCGCTTGCTGGATCGCATCGGTTGGAGAAAATGCTCGACTGTACGATTGTCTTGAATACTTGAGTAAATTTACAGTGTGAACGAAACAGGATAGAAAAAAATTCAGGAAAAGGATACGTCTATACGAATCTTACTGATCATTTAAAGAAGAAAGAAATACTTACCCAGCGGTAGTGATGACGCCGGTCAGATTATCCACCCTGAAGAGCCAGCTGCTTTCTTCTGCAATGGCATACGTGATCTTTCCATTCACCCCTTGATCAGGATCCGTAGCTTTTACGGACATCATGCTAGAATCTGGTGCCACGTCTTCGGAAATGGTCGCTAAGTATTTACTAGGATAAGAATTGGTTGGATAATTGGAAGAGGAGTAAGGGAAACCATTGGGTATGCCAAATCCAGGGTACTCGGAGTTTTGGACAGCACCACGAGGTCGTGATTCGGTGTACTGATTTGGAACGAACGTAGGAGCATTGTCATTTATATCCAGGACGATCACGGTCAAGTTGCAGCGAGCTTCCAAACTGGGACGACCCTTGTCCTTTGCAGAAATAGTCAGGACGTATTTGGAAACTGTTTCCCTGTCCAAGTTCGACATTGATAGTTTTCCGGTTACGGAATCGAGGATAAACTTTGCGCCTATGTTTCCGCCTGGCGATGACACGAATTGTGTTAAAACGTTGATCGAAAAATTTCAACATTTTTATCGGATTAATCGACTTACCAACGATGCTGTAGTAAATTTCCCCGTTCTTGCCTTCGTCGAGATCGGTGGCTGCTATCGTGTGTATCACAGAAGTCTGCTGGTTTTCAGGAACGGCGAGGGTATAACAAGAGCCAGGCCGAAACTCGGGGCTATTGTCATTTTCGTCCATGACTAGAACTTCGAGAGTGCTAATATCCAAGAGCTTGCTGGACCTTGCCAAGATCGGGACGGAGTAGCGGGAGGTCTGTTCACGGTTCAAGGGTCCTCGAAGAGTGACCAAACCACCGGGTGTAATGGCGAACTTGTCCGAGGCGACGTTGCTCGGAATGCTGAAGGTGACGTTACCTGTATAATCGCACACAAGAGAATTTCTGTCAACGTGTCGGTCAATATTTTTTATCCGTGGATATTCAAACCGTCGAATAAAATTAAACAGCTCTCGGATCGTATTTTTTTTTGTAAACTTTCACGCGAGCGAAATCATGTTGCTGGGTGCCGTTCGCGAAATTAGAACCACGCGACCATAGGCCCTGATTCCCCTCGCCAAACCATTATCCTGTCGCGTCCTCGCGGAGAATCCAAAATTATCGGTCAGTTTGCATATATAAACGCAGGTCTTGAACAGCAAAAGCGATCGTGTCCCTTGGCTCGAAGATCGACACGTGGTGCGGGCCGGCATACTTCGTAAATTCTTCTTAATATACTGATCGAAATTCGATTCGCGAAATGGTTTTGTTCTTTCGACAACTTCGAAGACGAAGAGCGGAACGGGAATCGGTAAAAGATATCGAAAAAACGAAGAAGAGACGAAACATCGATTCGTTGCAATTATACAGTCCGTGTCGAAATTTCCTTCTTTGGCAAAAAAATAATCAAATACGAAATTTCAGGGGATTAAACGTTCTTTAATCCTTGAACCACTCTCAATTTCCAAATCTCGGAAATTTTGCGTTTATAACGGACATTGAACAAAGCGGGGCTTCTTTTTCGTTGGCCGCAGCGGAACGGTAGTTACGGTGGCGACACGCACACGCTCGTGCTACAGGTAGGAGGGTGTCGGTGTTGGTTGGTTGGCTGGTTGGAACCGGTGATTTGCCTATGCGTACCGCGGCAGGCTGGCGGCACGATGATATACGCGACCATTGTTTCGCCTCGTCCTCTCTCGTTCTCCCTTTTCGTTCTGACCACCGGTCTACCTCCAGCTTCTGGCCGTTCTCTGGTCTCGCGGTTCCGGGCCCCTAGCAGGAGGCTCGTCCTTCGGAGTATCGCATAGAGTATAGAGGGACGCGGGACCCTTTGCCGTTTCTGCGGGGCGCGCTAATGCGCTCGTCTGATACACGGGCGCCGGTCTAGATAAGCGCAAAACGAGAGATATACCGTGTTGTCGGCTGTACCGAACGTTTTGCTACGAGACCGAGAACACCGGACTTTCTGCGCGCCCTTTTAGTAATCATCGTGTTCGTGTTCGTTCCATCTGTTTTACTCCGCGCGGCTGCTACGCGTCCGAGAAGACTAGGATCACAACCAACTGCGTTCTTCCTTTTTTTCCCAAATTATTTGCTGCTTCCGGAAATAAATGGTACCCGATCAGAGACGATTATCCGTATCACCTGACGATAGACCTACAGACGATGGAATTTTCTCGTTCAGAGAATTCTTCTGGGGAATTTTTTCGAGAACGATGCACGACCGCAGCGGGGTATTCCGCGGACATTACACGCGGATGGAACGCGGTCTCGACCCGGAGGGAGCCGAACCGCGAGTCATTTCGTTGAATTTACTATAATGCCCCCACACCGCACCGTAGCAGGCTGGATTCAAGGCAATTATTCGAGGTATTTTCATAGCAGGGCTTTCCTATTAGCTGGCTACCCGGCTACGATTATATTCCGCCTTGCGGCGCGACCGCTTCCCGGTGTAGGTGGTGCGTCTGTGTGGCGAAGTCGAAAATCCCTGGAGAAGAACAAAGAAGTCGGAGGAGGGATAGGATGAATAGGAAGGAGAGAAAACAAGATAGGAGACTGTAATTTCAGCTGCTCGTCCTATACAGCGCTAAATTGACAGCCCCTTTTCTGTTCCCTGGCACTTTATGCGGCGACGCACCACCGAAACAATAAGGACGCGAACGGAGCACCTAAAAGGGTAGCCGCGAGAGGCCCATTTTTGGTCCTCTCCTACGTCCTTGTCGCAGCACTTCTGCTACACGTGCGCGCGTCTCTGAACGCTTGCGTGTATGCGCTGTGCACGCATTCGAGAGGAGATCGATAAGTTTGCGAACGAGGCGAGTTCGGCTTTGTCCCTCCGCATTATCCTGGCAAGCGTTAACCGAATATACGCGCGGCTCTATCTGATCATCTTCGTCGAGTGATATACGAGCATCGGTGAATATTTATCAATAAACTGACCGGTTGTAAATCCGCCGGGTTTTATCTGGCGTATTTAGCGGGGAATAAAACGGTGAATCGGGAATCGCGATCTTGACGATCCACGCGGTTCGCCCGCTACCAACGATAACCCTTTGAGAAAGATCGCTGAACGCTTACCCTGATCGGCGATGATAGGACCGGCGACGTTTAGAACCGGCGCGCCAACCTGGAGGTCCTCTGAAACTCTAGCCACTGGATTGGCGAGCAGTAGCCGAGGAGGTCCGTTGGTCTGTCCAGAAGCCAGCGTCAGAGTCAGCTTGAGAGTTGACTTTCGCGGTGGGGTACCATGATCGTTCGCCGTAATCTCAAGCTCCGTCGACCTCACCATCGGCCTCTCCAAGCTCACTATACCAGACTCGTAACCCACCGAGAATCTCGACTGCTCGTTTGCCGATGTAATCACGTACGATACACGGCCATTGTCACCTGCGTCTTTATCCACCGCGACCACTCTCACCAGCGTCGCTCCTGGAACGATCCCAATTTACGATACCGCACGATGCCACACAATTTATAATTGAATCGCTAGGAATTGAAAATTTTCGTTGCGCTTACCTGGTAAGAGATCCGGCGTGACGGCCACTTTCGTGGATTCTGGGGCGACGAAAACCGGCTCGTTGTCGTTCTGATCGAGAACGATGATCCTCGCGGTGACGGTCGAGGCCAACTGTTCACCGGGAGGAGCACGATCGGACGCCTTCAGGATCAAGGTGTACTCGGCTCTCTCTTCTCTGTCCAACGGTCTGGCGAGCGTCAGTGCTCCGGTGAGAGAGTCGACCGCGAAGCTGCCTCTCGACGGAAACTCGGCCACCAGACCGTATCGAAGATCGCCGTTCGGGCCGCTGTCCAAATCGCTGGCCGTCAAATTGTAAATCGTCGAGCCAATCACAGCCCGTTCGGACACGCGGACAGTTATCGGATCTTGAGGCCACCGAGGTGGATTGTCGTTCGCGTCCTCGATGATTATTTTCACCGAGACGGCGATGCTCTGAGGGTTCCCGATCGATGTCGTGTCCAGCGCTCTGATCTCCAGGTGGTACTCGCTAACGTTCTCGCGATCCAACGAATGGGCGACCACCAGCTGACCCGAGCTGCGGTCCACGTCGAACGCTGGAAACTCGCTGACGGGCGTCAGCGAGTCTAGGGTGAAGGCCACGCGACCCGCTGGGCCCGCACCCGACACTGAACCCACAGCTTGTCCTATACTCGCGTCTTCTCGCACCTGAATCAATTTTTTTTTTTTTTCAATTATTAAGCTACCATTCAAATTAATCCCATTAATTAACCTTTTATCGACTTTGCATAATTGGAGCACGAAGGTCGTAAATTGGGAGTAGACGATAGACGTACTATTATGACGGTGGACGGTACTTACGTTAAAGGTAAGACTGCTGCTAGTGAAGGTCGGCCGGTTATCCGCGAGAGCTAAAACCTCGACTCTTAACGCCCGTATGCTGTGCCGGGGTGGCCGACCAGCGTCCGTCGCTTTTACGGACACCCGATATACGTTTCGTTCTTCGTGATCGAGAACCGCCTTCGTTCTAATCATGCCGGTGATGGGGTCGATGGTGAAAACGTTGTAACCGTCCGAATCTCGGTCTGTAAATCAAAGTTATTCATCGTGAACGAGGAATTCGACGGTATCTTCACAATTCGACACTTGGATTTTCACGTTCTTTCACCTTTAAGAATGGTGTAGGTGACGGATGCGTTTTCTCCGAGGTCGGTGTCCAACGCTCTGACCCTCGCCACTTCCGTTCCCGGTGGTTGTTCTTCTCTGACGCTGACAACGTCACCCTGAGGGTCCACTATTTCAGGCGAGTTATCGTTCACGTCTAACACGGTAACCTTCAAGGGCACCCTAGCCGCCCTGGAAGGCGTGCCCTGATCTCGAGCCTCGAGCACCAACTCGTGGACACCTTTGATTTCTCGATCGAGCGGCTCCCTCGTGGTAATCTCACCTGAAAGTCACGAACGAAAGAACATTAACTCCGATTCGTTTTCATTTCTTTTCCGATTAACGATCAAGTACCAGTAATAGAACCTCTACGCTTCATTTCACAGCTGACGATTGCTGATAGTCGCTTACGACTCTCATTTATTTCATCTCGAGCCAAGTGATTATTCAACAGTCGTTTCCTCTATTGAAAGGTATCTTTAGAAAATGTCTGGAATCGATCGCGAGATCGCGCCATGGGGCCCGGTTGACCATATATTTTCTCGCGTAAATGCTGCACGAGTATACCAACCTTATCAATTTCCTCGGACGCGAACGATTAATTGGATAATCGGCGTTCGTCCGTTCGAACACTCGCGCGTTCCATGGTCGCGCCTGAACTTATGTAGGTATTGGCTACGCGTATTATAATTGTAGCAAGAACTAAGCGAGCAGAAGTGGCGAGAACGGTAGGTACAAATACCTGAGAAGAAGAAGAAGAAGAAGAAGAAGAAGAAGATGAAGAGAAAAGAGAAGATGTTTGCTGAGTGCAGCCATCTTCTGGACCGGTCGGCGCATTAATGGGTAATTAAGCAAGCGCCTAGCCGAGCGGGCAGAACTATTCCAAGATGTGGAAAGGGATCGGGATAATAATTCGTACGTTGGGTCGAAGCAGGTTGGGGTAACCGCGTGCCTCCACGAATTCTCGACGTAGCTAGTCGAGTCGGGACGCGTCCCTGCCACCGCGGCAGAACGTCGTCGACGAGCGGCTCTGCTCCTCGTCCAGAAGACAAACGATCGACGAGGAACATGCAAACGCGCCGGCATCGAGGGATACCATCGCGGAACAATAAGAAGTATATCGTAGGACGCGTGCTAATGCGTTTCTCGTGTTAACCGTGGGACCGTGCGACTGACTTCTTCGACTCCCTCCGAGGGTACCTGCGCGACGCGGCGCTCTTTCCGATCCCGCGTGTCTCTTCCAATATTTGGAAATCCATGCTCGACGAGGCGCGCGTTAGGAAAGTTCGTTCCACGACCAACAACGGGATTCTTTGAAGGGAAGAATGCTTGGCAACCGGGAGAGAACGAACCGCCTCTTTAGCCACTAAACTCTCGCTCGAGATTTCCCTAAATTCATTCGATCGGAAAAGATCGTTATTAAAATGAGAATAAACACGAGTGAACAGTTGATGGATACTTCCGGCATAGCGACAACGTTTATTACTTTTATTTTCGTATCTCCTCTGGTGAAGGTTCGCGCATAAGAATGATCGAAGAAGTCGCAGCTCTGTAAACAGACAGGTCGGTCAGACTTGTCGGTGTATACGAGGAAAGGAAGACGACCAGGCTGGTTTGGAACCAGCGTGTACACAAATACTCTCGTGTCGCATGCCAATCAAAACGCGTATGCGCGTAGCATAAAACGAGAGGCATCGTGCGTGCTGGTTTCGCGGTGTGCGCTGAACCTGGACCTCCTTTCTGCTGATTCGTTACACGCCGGCCAAGGTGAAAGCACCGCTCTTACAGGATTATACTTTTGATATCCACGAACCGAGAAAGGGGTAGTGACAGAGATGTTACAAAAACGAAATAATCGGTTGTTCGATTTCGGTATCCCCGGTATCGCGTTGTACGGGACTCCAATTAAAGGCATTCGTATCAAAAATAAATTTACCGCTCGGTTCTTTCCTTTTTTCCATCTTCGAACGCGATAAATCTCGAGCGCGCGCCTGTACCGTGACACGCGTCCGTACCAGAACACGAAGAACGAGAAGAGAGAGAGAGAGAGAGAGCTTTGTACGCTCGATGGAAGCCGATTTCATTAGGCGTTTTCGACCACTTACGAAACGAGCAGAGATCTATCGAACGCTTCTAACGGCGTTGCACAATCGTCACGGAACCGCTTGTTCAACAATGGTATGGCAACATCAAGGGCCGTTCGCTCTGTTGCGTCAACAGAGACGCGTAAATTAAGAGCGTCGACGGCCAAGAGCTATTTAGAAAATTAATCGCTTCTTTCTACCTTTTTCTCGCGCCTTGCTCAACGACCGCACCAATTCAACTCTAATACATCATTCTCTTTTCTTATGTTACCGGAACTCGCTCTCTAACGTTCTTTAAATTCCCTATTCCATCTGGCTATGAAAAGAATTTCAAACGATAAATCTTGAACGCCAGTTGATTTCGTCGGGATTTGACTGGTAAACAGAGGATTTGCTAATATTATTCTCCTCCTTTCGAGTCGCTTGCCCCTCGACGGATACCTTTCGTAAACACTCGAACGTCGTTTCGACCACGTTCCGGTTATGACAAGCATCGAGGAAAGAAAGTAATGCCAAACTGTGAAAAACAGTAAAAATGGTATAGGTATATATGTCTTACCTGTATCAGGATCCACGGTGAAGCTGCTGTTTGCCTGGACCACCGCGTACCTGAGCAGAGCATTCTTGCCAAGATCAGGATCGGAGGCGCTCACGGATCCGACCAGCGTACCCGAGGGCAGGTTCTCCAGCAACTCGAACCCGTAGAAATCCTTCTCGAAACGGGGATCGTTGTCGTTGTCGTCCAACACCGTCACCAGAACGGACGCGCTTGCCGTCGCGGCTGGTGAACCATTATCGGTCGCGAGAACCGTCAACGCGTGACGATCGAGACTCTCGCGATCCAAAATCTGAGCCAGGTAGATCCAGCCGGTGTTCGGGCTGATCCGGAAGGCGGAGGATCCTTGAAGACGGTAACTCAACCTCGCGTTGTTGCCTGTATCAAGGTCCACCGCGGTCACCTGAAGAATCTGTCGGACAGGAACAAGTTGTTTTACCAGGCTGTTTTTACGTACGCCGATGCAGCGCGGCGCGGTGCAGCGCAGAAAAAACGAGTACAACAATTACGATACTCTGGTAGAGCAGAAGAGCAGGAAGGGGGGAGGAGTAGCCGAGGAGAAATCTGAATTTCTGCGATGTAAACGTTTCTCGTTGGAGAGGAAAAAAAGCTGTTGTAGGGAGATGGATGAAAAAGAGGGCGGCAGAGAGAAAGAGAGAAGGAGGTCGGCGAGAGGAGACAAGACCAGTCGATCCGGTCGTTCCGTATTAATTAAACGCACCCAAAGACCGCGAACCCTAAATGCGTTCGAACCGGTTGATGTTTTCCAGCGCGGGAGGATCGTGAATTACGGAGGTCGAAGAAGAAGAAGAAAAGGAGAAGAAGAAGCGTAGGATCGAGGGTATATAACTTGGTATCCCGTGCACGGAGCTGGCGCACGGGCAATGATGGATGGCGAATGAAGAGAAAGAGAGAGAGAGAGAGAGAGAGAAAGCGAGGAGAGAAAATGGAGAAAGGGGAGGATAAGGATGAGAATAGAAACGATCGGACCTGGTGTTCGAGGAAGGTTAAAAGAGGAAAGGTGGGAAGGTGGGAAGGATGAAGGGGGATAGAGATCGGGCACACCATTAGAAGGAGAAGCTGACGTGGGAGCAGGCAGTAATGTGTCTAACTGTACGTTATTAGTTCGCGGCGGGTGAAGGGTTACGCTCACTGTAGCCAGGTTACTCATGCTAGCTGCTACTTCCCTGGCCCTTTCCTTGTCTCTCTGCTTCTGCCGCGGCTAAGATATTGTCCGGATACCACCGACAGCTCACAGATCTGTTTCGCCGATAGATAGCACCGATATATACGTGTATACCGGCAGAAAGATGGAACGAAAGATCGAGTGGCGAACGAAGGAAAGAAGAAAGAGGAAGGGAGGAACGTGCGGTCTTCTCCTCGTCTCCTCTTCTATCGTACCCTCGTCGTGTATACGTTGTATTAAAAATGTGACGTCATTTAACGGGCCTATCTC
The DNA here is from genome assembly GCF_907164935.1 of Osmia bicornis bicornis. Taxonomy (NCBI): domain Eukaryota; kingdom Metazoa; phylum Arthropoda; class Insecta; order Hymenoptera; family Megachilidae; genus Osmia; species Osmia bicornis. The sequence continues at coordinate 2,150,940 of NC_060218.1, read as the reverse complement.
GACTCGACCATCTCCTGCCCATTCGTCATCGGTATCCTCGTATTCGGGATTACGTCCACCGGTGGCTACCATCGCGAAGAATCGTTTCTTCGTCGCTCGCGTTCCACGGCTAGATACCGTTCTCCTACCGAGATCCTCTAATGACCTGAACCCCTCTCTCCTGATACGCGACTTTTCGTATATCCGTATAGGAAATCCTGCTATTCGACACCTAGACATCAGGAACGTATGAGAAATATCAGCCGGGACGGCGAATCATTTCGCTCAAAGTACGCCGGTGATGGTGTTTAGCCAGGATAAATGGCCCTCTCGAGCGGGATAACCAGCGAAGGTTGTTCATAAAACGAACAGCTGGCCGCTGCGTTTCTGTTAAGCCTATCAACGATTACCTATCAATCCCAGCGCACCATACTGGCCAGGCAATACACGTACCGTGTATCGCAAGCAACAAGGAACCGCGTTCCTCTATCAAACTATCGGTTATACTCTATCAATCCCTTAACCGAACTGGTCTGTCGAGTAAGCTCGCAATCCGCATCATCGACCAATCATTCGCGCGCCTTGGCGTTCGGCTAATTCGTTTCTGTTCTCCGCTGACAGGGTGAACTCGATGAGTCAACGTCTTCTTCTTCTTCTTCTTCTTCTTCTTCTTCTTCTTCTTCTTCTTCGTCCCGTCTGTTCTAACCGTGTCTAATCGAAGAAGGAACGAGGAAACGGTTAGAGAAGACTAGAAGAGGTTCGTGTAACGGAGCAAAGGTTCGACAACGAATCGTCTTCCTGGTTGTCCCGATGAAATTACGAAAGATCCCGATGGAAGTTACGAGAAGGATAGATGGAAACACGGGAGAAAGATTGTTGGATCTGCTGTTCCTTTCTGGGCGATCCAGAATTCCCTTGTTCCCATTCCCTTTCATATACATATACGCTCCTTCATCCCCCCCCCCTGTTCCACGAAAGAGGATCCTACCGCGCGTCTCCTCGACAAACAAATGCCCGCGTGACGGGCGTGTAATGAAGATTTTTCTCACTTGAGAATCGAGCTTGGCGCCTTCGGGAACCTCCACGTGATACTCGTTCCTCTCGAACACTGGGGGGTTGTCATTCACGTCCTGCACCTCGACGCTCAGGCTGAGATTCGCCGAGAGTCCAGCACCGTCCAACGCTCTTATCAGAAGTCCGTGGCGTTGTTGGGTCTCGTAATCCAATCTTCTGGCCAGATACAGCTCTCCGGTGCGGCCGTCTATACCGAACAGGTCGTTGCTGTTCTGGCCGAGAACGTAGCGCAGAGGGTGCGACGGGACCGTGTCCGGATCGGTCGCGTGTGCCACGTAAAGGGCAGTGTGAAGGGGATGCGATTCCGGCACGGAAATACGGACGCTGCTGCTCGGGAACATAGGGGCGTTATCGTTCACATCCTCCACGTTCAGTTCCAGCTGCAATAAGACGTACCATACCCATCGGTTCAGGGTAAATCGCAGAGTTTCGAGCAAAATATCTTGACAGTTTACCTGACAGTAGCCCACAGATATTCCATTACGCGCCTCGACGCTCAAAATGTATTTGTCTCGGGCTTCTCGGTCCAATGACTGGCGAATTCGAAGCATACCGGTGCTCGGGTCCATCGTTAGATCCGGTTCTTCCTTCACCAAATAAAATCTGCTCGGCCGTTCACCTGCAAACATGGTTATTATCGTTATTAAATGGCTACAAAGTGGCTTCTTTTTTTATACGTTTCTTTTAAATAATGATCGTTTTAAGTACGAACGAGCGTCGGAAGCTGGAGAAGTCTTTTGATGGAGGAGAAGACTGCGATGGACGCGATGCAAGCCTCGTATTAATTCCTTTCCTCTCGTTTCTCTTTTTTTTTTTTTATCCTTTATCCCCCTCCCCTCGATCTTACCAAACGAACAGTTCATTCGTTTCGTAAAAAAGAAGAGAAAAGAGGAAGAAAAAGGGCGGAAACGAAGGGGGTGGGTAAGGTTGAAAGCGCAAAAATGACGAAAAAGTGTTGGGATACTATATAAGCAGGCTGCTCGTTAATTATAACTTCGGCTTGTTCTCACGTATACATTTTGCTCGTTTCCTTTCTCGTCCCAGCAGATTGCACGAAAAATCCACGGGAATAGCGCGAATCGTCGTTTCGAACGCCATAATCGACTGATTGAATCGAATGGCCGCGATCTTGCTAAACGCAGTACCGTAAAGTGCTGCGATCGACCATTCATCCTCTCTAATTATCCAAGAAATACCAGAATCGATCGACTGTAAACGAGACTTTTTGCATCGACCTAAATCGTGTAAATTATTATTGGCGTCTTGTGTCGTCGTCACGACAGAATTTAGAAACAAAATAACGTTATTAGACATTTTTCTCCCGCAACAGTTAATTAACGAATACCTGAACTGGTCGGTTGACTTTATTAAGAAACTGGCTAGCTGTATCGGAGAAAATCAATTAATAGGCAAATCGAAGGATCATTACCACCGGCTGACAGACGCGATGAACGATCGAACGGCGCACCGGAGCAGAGCATGTTTCCTGCATAACGAGTGCCGTTCCCTGTCCGCCCACGTTCGTGAACCGCAGGGATGTTCCGTCGTCGCGAAACCACGCGGAATCCCACGTGGCATTGTTCTTGCGTTCAACTTCTAGATCGTCCTGGCTCTTAGCCACGCTATTGAACAGCTCCGAAGAACCGTTATCGCTTTGTCTTGCGATCACTCTGCGAATATCTTCGTGACATTTAACCGAGCTCGATTGATCGATCCTTTGTTGCCTCTCGAATCCCGAGAAAATCATTTTTCTCTCTACTCGTTCGTCGGCGAGCATCAACGAGCATCCAGTACATTGAGTTGCATTGAACTTGTCGCAGTGAAGTTGGCTACAAATTCACTACGCATTCACGCCGCGCCGCGTCGGTGAGTGAATGCGTGACCAACTTCACTGCGACAAGTTCAATGCAACTTCAGTGAACACGCGTGTATTAACGCGAGGCTCGCTCGCGTCGTGGATTACTTAATTTATTTCAAACTAATGAGTGGAACGATTTTACAAAGAAAACGCGGTAACACGCGCAGATCCTAAGGCGAGATAACCACAGGCAGAAATATAGTGATTGATCGAGTTAGGCTGAAGAGGAAAACAGGTTATTGTGGTAAGGTTCTGGTACATACGTACCGCTTTTAAATCTGTTAAGAAGTTTATCTTGTAGTAAAAACTATTATCAACATTACAGGTTACAGATTGTAATCTGAATGCGAGAAAATAATAAGTTACATTGCAACTATAATTTATAAAAGTTTATTCGAAGAAGAAGTTCGTCTCTCTATAAAAATCGTGAGGAAACCGGTTGAGGTCTGCAATTGCTTGAATCTATTCGGTACAGTACAGGTAAGTACCTTTTTAGACGTCGATAATTGCTGCGATCGGTCGATCGCGCTGTTCGATCCAAAACGAGAGCAAGGGTAGCGGAGAGTAGAGGAGTGTAGAGAGGGAAAATACGTGTATCCTCTCTGGATACGTTTCGACAAACGCCTTGGATCTACCGCGTCGCGATCGGGTCTCCCATGGAACCGATCGAGTTTTTCCTTCGCCGGTGTAAAGAAAAACCTGGTAGACTAGGATGCGCAGTGGCCACCGCCTCTGTGCGTTTACCTGGAAGATAGCCGCGAGCGTTTCCATTTCCACGATATCCGGTGACATCGTCGAATCGAATCGAATCGAATCGAGTCGGTCTTCGATGCTGACATCGAACGACATTGGTCTTAAAGATGGTACTCGGTCGCGTACGTGGATGGCATAATTTATGGGATGCTATTTATACCCACTCCACTTTGCCTCCCACCTTCATACTCCTCTTCTCTTTTCCCTTAGTAAAGACGCGCGAACGATAGGAAACGTCCGTAGCTTGGCGTTTTCTCGTTTCTCACGCTCTACGAGATTTACGTGTTTCTCGCTTACGTCTTGCTGAACGACTCTCCTTCGAATAGCTATTTCGTCTTTAGCCCGTTAACACGTTCGCTACTAGTTCTCTAGCGCGAGTATAACATCGGTAAGACAATTGTCAGAAATAATAATAAAACATAGGTGAAAAGGAAGCTTGCCCCCTCTTGCCTCATTTATCGAGGGAATAAATTGCAATGCAAGAGTACGGCGAACTCAGTTGGTGAACGGGTTTTTCACCCGCGGTGCCGACTCGAGAGGGCTTCGTCACCCCGGTTACACAGGCGTCCCTCCGGGGTGCCCACGTGGGTGTAACGAAGACAAATCGCTCGCGTATTTGATTAATTCGTGGAGATCGCTGGTCCAGCCCGGTCCCTCGAAGCTCTCTTTGGTCCACGCTCTTCTTCTCCTTCTCCTTCTCCTTCTTCCCGTTTTCTTTCCTTCCCTCTGTCTATCCTTTCCCTTTCGTCCCTTTCGTCCCTCTGCCATCGTGAATCGAATCGGGAGCGAGTTTTTGCCGCGGTATCCGAGCCAGCCAAGAAACCTACTCATTACTGATTCTCGCCCTTTCGAGTTCGATCGGTACTCGCGAAATTTACCCGCTGAAAATTCCAGACCAAACGGCCAAAATTCTTGATCAAGTAACAACAGTTCGGGGAAGCAGGCATAGCAAGAATCGAGACTCGTTTGTACGTGAATGGACAGAGAAAAGTTTCGCGGGGAATCGTGTTTCGTTAGACGATCGTGTTGCATCCGTTCCAGCAACGGGTATCGTATTAAACAGACGGCTATCTGCTATCGGTTCTCATCATTTTTTAAATCATCGATACACGGATCCGAGTCTAGATTGCTTCTAATATCTCAATCGAGCGAGTCATAAAGTTTCATTAGCATTGCTAATTTAATCACCGCACCGACCGAATCCGGTTATCCGCTGACGCATCCAACGTAAAATCGAATCTCGAATATTTTGCCTGAACAGAGAGAAAGTTCCAATCGACGCGGTGATTTAAATCGATCGTCGCGAGATTCCAGTCGTTGGCTGACCGATCGCTACGAAAGCTAGCTTCTTTTACACACGTGGTACCTGTGCAACGCGTCCTATCGCAAAGTGGCCTCTAAGTATATCCTATCGTCGATCCTTTCACGATCCATCCGGGTCTTCCATTCGCCAGTTTCAGTTTCGTTTATCAACTACTCGTTTCTCTTCGATTCGGTCTACCACGGGGCAAGGTAACCCTCTGAACGGCGTGTTCCTCGCGACCGACGTCGTGCCAGCCCTTTTTATCCTGCCCTCTCCTTTTCCGTTTCTCTTCGTCCGATCCCCCGTTCTCCGTAGCTCCTCTCTCAATCGCACAAATGGAATTCATTTCTAGTTCCTTGACTCCCGTTCCCGTGTTCCTTTTCTTCCTAACCCTCGTCCCCTTGCTCCGTTCCTCTCTGTTCGTCCTTCATCGACGACGATAGCTTGTCCTGCTTCCGCTCGGCTGGTTCTCACGTGCGAGACGTTCTTCTCCGTTGACTCGGCCAGCGTAGAACACGGACGAGAACGAAATTTTTCCTCGTCGACTCGCCGCGGGTGACGAACAGCTAAAAACCGTTTAATCGATATCGTGCGTTCGCGTTCGAATCGATTCGCATAGCTTGCCTTGAATTCTCGACTTGTTTAGAGGAAACAGCCACGGGCTGAACGTTTTCTAGCGTTAATAAACAGCGACGCTAAAGCACGCGGCGAAGAAACGTTCCATTAAGTGGTTCGTTCGATCGTCGCGTGCAGAATGGTACTCTGCCGAAGTAAGAAACGATCGAACAACTGCTGGCTGTTCTGCTTGCCCTTCTCCGCGGTTAATTCTCTCGACGGCATTGCTCGAACGCTGAAAACGCAAGGTTACACCTGAAATCGCGATGTCTTCGAACCTCGTTTCACCAGCAATCTATTTAAAGCGTTCCACCATGATGCAAAACGTGCATCGTTTGGTTAATTAGAAACAGTAATCACCGAGACGAGACGCTTATAATCCTATCATGCACGATTATAGGATTTTTGAGCCGTGTCGTAGCAGCAGTTATAACGGCTCTGCCTACGGGAGATATTCGTCTCTCTAAGCATCGCCGTTTAATTGCTCTCTCGTCGATCGACGAAGAAGAAGGAAAATAAGAAAACAGAGCGGTTAGGGGCGGCAGAAAAAACCGGTGTACCGAGTTTCACGAGGAGGAACATTCCGGGCGAAGAAAACTCGCGATAAATTACAGAGAACGACGATTCGATCACGCCGTATAAGGAGGCACGAGTTCTGTTGCCTATGCTGGCCAGCTATACCTCACAGAGCGTTTCTCTTATTTTGCTAATTAGCTCGTAACGGGCCGTTCGAGAGGTCGCTCGATGCTCCGGAGCTGTTCAAGAGCGGCACGGCCTTTACGAGTCTCGAGGAAAGCCCTTCGGCGAACGGTTCGTCACCTCGTTCGCTTCCCTTTTCCTTCACGGCCATTGAAACGGCGGGTTGGCTGGGGCCGTCCATCGAATTACGAGGATCCCCCTCCAAGATTTCCCCCAAAACGTCGCGTCCGCCTCTCCTCGTCGATTTCGCGCTTACAATTCTCGACACGGTATCCAGCGCGATCGATTTCGGAATGTCCCGAGGCCTGGTCGCGGCGGCCAATAAAAGGCTGACCGTTTGCATAAATTCGTGGATTTTTAATTGGACGAGAGGTAGGCCGGGTAATAGCAACGATCGAGATAGGCGCGATCTCGGGAAGCAGCGAGGAAGGATCGAATCGGCCGGTTCGTTAATTGGGGGAACGGTAAATACAGTTTAGAAGAAATGGCCCGGAGGAACGGTCGAAATAGAGAAGAAACGTTTGGTAATATTTTAATGGTCTTCCTTTCACCGGCTTGGCAGTAGTGTCTCGAAGCGAGCTGAGACGCTACCGTCTCTCGTCGGTTCGTCATCGTCGCCGGTTTAACGACGTCTCCAGGCCAGCAGTGCTCGTAAAACCGTGCAGAAACCGATTCACTTCGTCCCTACGTGTCTCGAATTCCAACCTGACCTGCCAGCACTAAACCAGATTTACGAAAATCGTCCATGGAATGGACGTCGGCTATCCCGACGACGATAGGCGACGTGCCTGCGCGAACCACCGACACTTTTCGTCCGCGTTACGAAAAACGACCTCGTAATTAAATAATGATGATTAGCGGTGAGCCACGGTAGCGTTCAGCGACGCGACGAATGCGATGAAGAAGCGATACCGTGGTAAAGGTATGCTGTCGTTGACGGCGGCCTCGCCTCTTCCTCTTTCCTCCTCCGCTATCGTTCCTCCTTCCGTGTCTTTCTATTTAACGCGTCAACACCCTTATCGTGCAACGTTCGCGAGGCATTCGAATTTCAGAATTATACAGCAAACAGCAGCGTCGGAATCGAGGTAGATACAAAGGTACGAATCATAGTAGAAGAGTACAGGTTCGCGTAAATGGTCGACCCGAAGCTTTTTCTTTTTCTCTGTTACTCAATGGTCGAGTTAGCGAAGAGAACGTGTTCGCGGCGCACAATAGCGCAAGAAACGCAGCATCGAGACCGGTAAACAAACGAATAGAGCTTTATACACGCGTAAAACGTCTCGTTGCACGGATGCGGCTAAATGGTCTGGCATGGTCGACCAACGTGTACCAGAAAAAGAAGAAGAAGAAGAAGAAGAAGAAGAAGAAGAAGAAGAGAAGGCTTAGAAGCGGCAAGAACGACAAGACAATTGATGCTGACAATAAGGCTGACGTTAGCCAGTGTCGAGACTACGGTTCGCCGCGATCGACGGCAGGAAAGGGTTAGGAATGGAAGTCGAATGTGGTGTTCATAGGCGATTACGCTATCCACAGTGCCATTGCTATACCATCATCAGTCGTAATGAGAGTCTCGAGGCATTCACGACTCGATTTATTATACTTAACACGGTTTTAAGCTTCTATATGTGTTAGTGTAATCTGTTTACCAATCCTAAACAGAGAAAAATCTGTATTCCCCGATCCGTTCCATCAGAAATCATGAGAAAGTTCGAGGAAGGCTGAGATCGCGCGTGTGAAAGACCGGTCGGTGAAGAAATTCGCCGAGTTCGAGTTCGTAAAGACGGTTTAATAAGCAACGGGTGTGGCTAGCGTATTGTTTAGCCACCACGGGGTATCGATCGCGAGAAACGTTCTTCCTCTGCTTGGAAAGGTTGAAATTGAAACAAATTTCTTCCTTTCCCTCGGTTTACTCGCGTCAGCGTGTTCCGGGATCGGCAGACAGCGCGACGTTCGAGCGTGGTCCCTGGCTTTCACGCTTCTCCAGCGATCTATCGCGATATAAATCGTTCGAATGCTCTGCGAGTCGGAGAGAAAGGAAAAGCACATCCTCGGCGAGCTCGAAGACGGGTGTTGTGCGATCGCGTCGAGGCCGATCGCGGACGGGAAAAGTCGACGGGCGTTGCAGAAATCGCGAAGACGATGGGATGGCTTTCGCGCGGACAGGTTCGCGTGTAAACGGCTGTTCGCGCGTACTTGCTTGTGTAAGTCGGCTCTGTTGGCCAGGTAGGTGTGTGCGTGTGCGCGAACATATAGATACACAGATAGGGATAGGGCTACGAGGCACGATCAGCTAGCAAGAAGGCCGCGATAGAAGGAAGGGATGCTCTTTTCCTCGTATGCGGGGCCCTATGATGCACCTTCTCCACTCTTATCTCGCGCCTTCTTATCGCCGTTTACCATCTCACCGTCTACAGAGCGGAGGGTCCCCTTATCCGTTCTACGTGCATGCACGCGCTCATCCATATATCTTTTTCTCACTGCTTCTCCGATCCTTCGCCGATTCGATCCCCTTTATCCTCTCTTACAACCTACAGGCAGCAGAATTACCGCGGGCTAATCCTAGATGAGATTGTCGAACAATCGATCTTATGCCCCGTGGAATTTTTCTTTTCAGAATATTATCGATGATTTTTCGCAATGCTATCGGCCAACGGAGAACTTTCTTCCTAACGTAAAACCGTTTCTCTTTCTACCCAAAACGACGTACATACACGTAGGGCAGCGGAGTTCTCTTCGAACAAGAGAAGAGACATTGAGCGGGGAACATGAAATTCCACGAACGGAATTACGCAAATCAGACTGTGAGCATTCGTCCTGCCGTGGCAGAGAGTCCTCGCTATCTGTAACCGCGGATCTCGCAGCTTGGTTTAGGTTTGCTCGCTCGTACTCCTGCGGGATGCAAAGTTACAGAGAACGCTGGACCCCTGAAATTTGCAAGTCTGGCGAAAGCACGATGCAAGCACGAGACCGCACGGAAAGGACGAAGAGGGAAGAAAAGGAACAAAAGTGAGCAGCGACGAACAAGCGGGGAAAGGGGTAAAGGGGTTCTTTTACTCATCGGGGTAAAAGAAATTATCCCGCTTCCTGTTCGCGTCTGCTTTTAATTCAATCGAACTGGTCGAAACTCGTAATCAAGCCCGTAACGACCGAATCGAGCCTGGAATTATATCTTCGTGTATCTTTATAGGCGCTTTAAAACGACTCCGCTACACCGTTGCTTTTTATACGGTGTCGTCGTTAAATTCGTTAAAAACTAACGACGTGCCGACTGGATAAGATTGCTAATCACGGTGCTCATTTTCGAAAGCTTAAGTTCGTTTTTCCAGCGGTTACGGAGATTTTTCTTGTCGCAATCCCTTCAATTAGAGAAGCGAAGCATACTTGGTATTTACGTAAACGATTCTGTCGAGGGAAGAGAACGTGGACACGCGTCAGAATGCGATATTTGAATTCGGGTTGCATCGCTTGCAGAGAGCCGATGCAAGTCGACTGGGGAAAAAGGAAGGAGAAAACGAGAAAGGGACTTGGTTTCGGCTTCCCTTCGACGTCCATCGTCCGGTTCGGTCCACTTTCTCGTTCGGTACCTTCGAAAAGGAGCGCAGAAGAGGGAAAGACGCGCTCTGGGAGCCCTCAAAGCCAGCAGACCGGTGATATTTAAAGCGTATGCAAAGAGTGCAGTTTCGTAGCGGCAGCGTCGAACGAACAAGGAACAGCAGATTGCAAGAGGAGAAGAGGCAGAGAGAGAAGGGAAGATAGAAGGGCAAAAAGTCCTGGACAATGGCGGCTTGCGTTCGGCTGCTCGGTATCCGACTCGCGACGATTTATGCGACCTCGACGACGTCGACGACGACGGCGACGGTTCTCTTTCCCCTTATCCTTCTCTTCTTCTCTCCTACTCTCTCGTTCAGCTTGTAACAAGCTTCCCTTTCGCTCTTTCGAAGCGCATTCCCTTCGGACAAGAATCTCAGGCTACGAAAACGTTGGATCGAGAGAAGTACCGGGAGATTACACCGCGTAACTCGATCTCGTTACTTTCGATCAAAGGATTAAAGTAGAGTTCAATGCGTCGAACGGTACCTTATCAGCAGGGCATTACGTAATTCCTTTCCAGCGAGATTCCACGTTGTTGGACAGCAACGATTCGCTTGTACCCAGATTTATACCTTTTCCACGAACAAACGAAACCCTTTCGTTCGATCGATGTATATCGAGTCAACTTCTTCCAAACCAGTCTGCTGATTTTTTCTCATCACGATTGCCGCGATTGCAGAACACCTTTCTAATCTAGAGGCCGCAATTGGAAAGCTGTGAAAAGTTGAAAGCGGTCGCTCGTTCCGCGGATAAGATAAGAAACGGTCGTCTTTCTAGCCGATGATCGTCCGCCAGGTACCATAAACGCGGCCGTAAAATGAAGCGCGTTCCTCACTTTGTCGCCAAGTTTTATGGAATGAACCGTACGGGTAGATGACTAGCGGATTCGACTCACGGTCCCACCGATTCCCCCCTGAAGGAAGGATTGTTTCCATCAAAGTTTCTTTTAACGACCTTTGCTTCCTCGACGATCAATGCGCCCCTCTAACGACCTCGCTTGTCTTTCGTATTTCCAGAAAGGGAACACGGGGCCAGTGTTATCAGAACAGGTGCTCGTAAAGCGGGTCCTTCGTCGACGATCCGATAACGCGATTCGATGTTCCGCAATAAATACGAAATTAATGAACACGCCGTTAACGTCCCGGACACTGCGCCGTTCTGCACAATAATTATGCAAATCGTTTCTCTAAAACGAGAATTTAGTCGGGGCAAAGCGTGGCCGCGAGTTTGCGAGCCGAGAGCAATCTTCGCAGAGGGTTGTTCGCGTCGATACAGGTGTCGTAAAATAACGGTGAGAAGATGCAACGAGAATCTCTTATGTCTATCTCTCCCTCTTTTTTTTTTTGGCACAAAATGAATCGCACCTGTGCCGACGATCGCCCCGTCGGCTCGACCGACTTTAATCTGATAATCTGATTGGCTGCCGTGTGTCAAATATTGTGGGCCCGAGTGCCATGTCTCGATCTTCCGTGCGAACAGGTTCTCGCGTGGACGCGTGGCCGATTGGAAGCCACGTTCCGAAATCGCCCGATCGATCGGCCTCGACGTACCAAGAACAACCATGAACACGCGTTCTCAAACTCGCCCGGCACAGGTCCGAGTAAAATATTTTGCCGAAATTTTCGGTCCCGTTGTCGTCTCGGTGAATTACCAGAAGGAATTCGAAAAACGCGTTTACCATTTCTGAACGAAAGGCGTTCGAAGTAGGATCGCGATCTGGCGGGAATCGGGGCCATGCGTCCGACAGGGTCACGATACTTTTTAACCTCAGATAGCGCGGCCCACGTTCCTCGAGCCTTCTCTATAAGAGAATCTCTGTCTCTGTTTCGAAAAGAGATGGAACGGAACGGAACGGAACGGAACGGAACGGAACACGCAAGACGACCTGGGGACTGGGCGAAAGAAGAGATCCGTCCGGTCGGAGCGAAAGAGAACGAGCCACGACGACGACGGCGACGACGACGACGACGACGTGGTCCCTCGACGAAGGAGGAACACACTAGAGGTTCGCGCGCATTGATATGCAACAGGCTGCATATGCGGGCCATGCCGGCCGAACAATACGACCACCGGTAAGGCACCGTCGTGTAAACTATCCACCATTCTTGAGCCTATAACGTAGCGAATCGTGCCGGTCGATACGCCACGAGACACTTTACACGGTGCATCGGGTATATGGCGCGGTGAGCGCAGGTCGTGACGCGCCGTATCTTGCATCGGATGTACCACCAGTGTGGAAACACGGATACGTACCTCTCCCGCCTTTACCTTTCTTCTTCTTCCCCGTACAACCCCACCCTGCCCTGCCAACCCTTCGAGAACCGCCGCCACCTTACCCTTCTTCCGTCTCCTTCCTCGTTCTACCAGACGGCAAGAGCTGTTCAAGATTTAAGAACCAAGGAAAAATAAAATCTTCACCACCTGTTTTCATTTCCTGAAATTCGGTTTCGTTCCTCAAAGACGGAACGGTTCACCGGATGGACGGAAGGTAAAGACACGGGAAGAGACTGTCCTTACAGAAGCGTGGTTCCACGTAGTTGCACGTACACAAACACGTGGGCGTTCGCTACGTCGCCGGCGTTTTCTCGTGACGCGACTATGCTAACGCGGTAACGCCGCGCGTGGAATACGTTTTCGATGCATTCACCACCGGCCATCGACCAGCGCAGCGGTTGCAACCATTCTACCGAAGCCTTTTCAAACTCTGCCGATCGAGCCTTCTCCGCGCGGCTCTTCTCCACCGGAAATCGATAACGGCGCCTCCGACAACAAGGAAATACCAACGTACCTGACGGCGAAGAGGACGCGGCTCCATCCTTCACGCCGGCAACCACGCTGTTCTGAGGAATGGTCTCCTTGACCGTGACGGTGTATCGTGGTTTGTCGCAACCGGCTATCCTGTGCCCCGGGGATGACGTGGTGATTCGAACTTCGGCGTCGAAGGTACTCTTCAGACCAGCCGCGTCGGTTGCCGTTACGTTCAATTGATGCAGCAACGAGCGGGACAACAGACTCGGTCTCGCCACCTGAAGCTCACCGGTGTTGCGATCGATTTGGAAAACACCGGCTTCGTTGCCGTTCGTGATTCGATACGCCACTTGACCGAACAGTCCCGCGTCCAGATCCGTCGCTACCAGCCTCAAAATCGCACCCTGTATCGGACTGTCGCTTTTCACGGTGACGTTGTACTTGCGCGGTTCGAAGATCGGACGATTGTCGTTCACGTCGGTCACTTGGACTCTCACGATGGCTACGGTACTCAGGCCTCCTGTAACAGAAAATAATTCTCGATATTACACACTGTGGACTGGACTCGAAATATCAGATATTTCCAAGTTAGTTACACATACTTTAATAATTGACAGTTGTGAATAATTGTCGTTAGTACACGTAGGAAAACAGTGGGATCGCGATGCTTGGCAATTTTCGAACGCGTTTCTGCGATCGCCCGTGGCGGTTAACAACTTTCTGCTTGTCAGTCGAGATAAAGTGCTTACTCATTGCATTATCAAAGCTATTTTCACGATGGTTATCGTTGATACGCGCAATTTTCGCTATCCTTGTTACCATTATAATGGGATGCAAGAAGGTACGAAGTTGGGAAGCACTGTATGTAAAACTTTGGGTAGCAGGGCCACGAGTGCGAACCTCAGCGATTATGTTTATTTCATTCCTGGATGAAATCCTCTTATCGAGCCAAATAATGTCGGGGTATTAGCCGGCGTAGAGAACGAATCTACGTGGACTGTTGGAGCCGGTCGACATAAATCACCAGCGCCCTGTAGTACCATTGCCTTTTTTCGAAGCCAATCAGCTTCTCCCACCTCTTGCTCTCTTTCTCTCTTTTCTTTCACATATACACCTCAAAGACCATTCCTTTCGTTTTTCTCTCTTTCGCTTTCTCCAGTTACGATGCTCGTCGCACTCGCGTTATTTCGTCGAGGAAGAAACTTCTTACCCCCGGAGCAGGGTAATGCGTTCGCGGTAATATTTCAAACGAGAGGAATTTCTCGGTGCGCTCGAACGGGCCGCGTGGCCAACAGTGTCCCAACCCGATCTTCTCTTTTCTGGTCGTGCTGCTTTTCGAGCAATTACACGGACGGATCGATCGATCAATATGCCGGCGACTCGCGCTACTCGTCGTTAACAGCGAGCCTGATCGCTTTGTTGTTTGGCGTCTTCGGGGATAAAAGTATAAAAGAAAAATGAGAAAAGTCGTTCGCGCGCTAATAATTCGTTAGCCCGTTGAAGTATCGCCTTTCTTCGTACAAGACTGATATACGGTCTTTGACGGTCGATAATAACGCTTCTCTTCGATCCCTATCCGTAAATCACGTTATCCGTCGAAGCCTAATCGCGATCCCCTTTACCTTTCGTCGAACCGACGACTACACGGATTAATTAATCGAGACGGTGCGCTGCGCTGGATCAAGAGGGGGCAAGCAAACGCGAGCGCGAATGCGATAACGCGGCGGCTGTTCTGGTTGCTGCTGCTGCTGCTGCTTCGACCAAGCTGATTTAACCGAACCCCGACGCAAGTGTTAATATTAAAGACAGTATGTAAAACGGGTAATCCGATGTTTAAACGGTTTACACCCGTAACTCATAGTAATATATGGACTCGGTTGTGCGGAGCTCGGACCGCGACGAGATTTATAGGTACGAGTGTCATTGGAGTCATGCGTCAAGGGGCCAGTCCCCTCCGTTCTTCGGCTTCGTGCTTCTCTTCTTCTCTTTACCTTCTCATCCTTTCCCTTTTCGTTCCCCTACCTTCTCTTCCTCGGCCGTCTCTTCGCAACGCGGCGCGGCGAGGTACCTTCCGTACGACTTGTGGAGGTATCGAAATGCCGATCTTCGGGCCACGCGAATTCCCTCGAAGAAATGTACCCCTAATTTCTCTATCGACCCACTCCCGCGTCTCTCATCTGCTTTGCTTCGTTCGAAACGAGTCTCCGACATTCCTCGCGCACCTGGACCTCGAAGATCGATCAAATTAACGATCGAATAAAACCGAATATCCAGAAGTGGATGTCCGCGCCTCGTCCGGAGTACGATCGCTTCCTGGACGTAGGTCAACGACACTCTAACGCGTTATATAGGTACACATGGGTGTACGATAGCCGAGCAGAGCTCTCTGCTCCTTTTTAATTTCACGCGGTCGATCGTCGGGACGAATCCTTTTTCGAGGTTCGCGCGGCACAGGATACGGAGCCTTCGAAAGATTTATGCGGTCAGTGTTTGCCAGCGGTGCTCAATCGAATTGGTAAATAGAGATTTATAACGCAACCCGTCGAGACCGCTTAAGGACTTTAATATAATTGCAAATGATGTTTAAGAACGATGGAATTCGATAAATGCACAGGATTCTTGCCTGTTTGATGAGAATGAGAGGTTGGTCGAACGATCGCGGAAACCAACAAGAAATCAACGCAAAGACTGTCCATTGTGGGAGTCGGGCCTGAAAGATTTACGAGATCAGTGTCAATAAAGTCACCGCCGACTTTCAGGAAGTTCAGCTCCGACCGTGGCCACGCCTTCCTTTGCATTTCTGTACGTTGATCGCAGCACGTGCATCAAGATGAGCAAACCGTTTCGCATGTACACCACGTAATGCACAATTTCCAGAAAGAAAGATAACATCGAGCCCAGTCTCTGTTTCGTCAAGTTCGCGACGCTCCGGACCCAAATCTCCAGATTTTATCCGCCCATTCGTCGCATTGTTCAGCAACGTCAGGAAGAATTTTACTCCGCGCCACGATGAAACGTGGTGCTTTTGTAAAATTAATTTGCTCGTTCGTGCACTCGTCAACCAAATGATTTATCGCAAAGAAAAAAAGAAAATTAATATGATGTAGAATTCTTTAGCAAGAATCCACTGTACTGGTACATAGTATCTTCAGATTTATTATTCGTTGGCCCCCCGAGGGAGTAACGCGTATGGTCAAGCTCTCCCACATCTAAACAAAGCAGCTCTGGTAAAGAAGTCTATCGGTATGCGTATCATCTAGCCATTTGCGGATCTCTTACACGATTCAAAGCGAGACTACTCGTGGTCAAGAATTATCGAGCTGCTTGTACCGTTATCCGCCACTATTAACGGTGATAAAACGTCCAGTTTGCGATTATCGTTACTCTTATCCTAGAACGTGTTCCCGCTGCAAGTCGATCAGAGACAAACCAGATTTTCCGTTGGAAAACTATAGGTAATCGATGATCAGAAATGGTTAGGGTATCGTTGGTTCGCTCTAACAAGAGGAACTACATAAAAATTATCATAAAAATAAAAAAAAAAAATTTTTGGGAACCAAGGATTTGAATCGTGAGTTTCTTATTCTTACTTCAGAATGTAAGAAGTAACTAACTGTAATTATTAATATCTTTTAAACAATTAGCCGTCTGTCCACAAAACGGGGTATAGGCGTGTTCAGCTCGACGAGCTCTACAAGCTGGCAAAGTTTCATTAATAAGTGCGTGTAACACTTGGGTAGTTCTCCGTGTAAGACGAGAAAGGAGCAAATAAATATCACGACGAGTTAATTCTTCCTCGAATCCTCATATCCATTCGCTTGCACAACAAATTCCAGGAGAAACTCGAAGCAATGCTAACCTTTTGGCGCATTGCTAACGCGTGTTTGGCGGATGGTTATCGCGACTAAGCTCTCGGCGTTGATTCCGTGGCTGGCAATCGCGTATCTTGAGAAGTCGAGGCGCGTTCGTTCGAGTTGGCTCTGGGTAGAACAACGTCCCGGGTCGTCAGCAGGTGGTATAAATCACGAACAAGCGAGACTGTGGTTCGCGTGGTACCACGCGTTCCCCTGCCGTCATATCCGAGCGGTACTATTGTGCCGATGGTGTCGGTGAGTCTGGTAGCACGCTGAACAATCGTATCGATAACGAGCGACAATTACGGACGCGGAGTTCTGCTGTTTGCAAAACGGCATGCGGTCAACAATAGAGCTACTTCCCTTTACTTCTATTCCATTCGTACCCTTGTCTTCTTTTTCCTCTATCGCGTTTCATCCACTTCCTTCTTCGTGCCTTTCCTTTTTCTCCGCTTCGTCTTTCTCTGATCGCCCTATTAATTCTACTTTCCATTAACGTTGCTTCTTCGCGTTGCACATTCTGTTTACTGAAACACCGCGTGCCAGAGAATCGTTAAAGAACCTGCTACCTGTAGCAAGGTCAATGCCAGCCCTTCGACGGATCAATGGACTTCAGTCATTGTCCTCGCTCGTAGGGGCAGCTTGAACGGAGGCTGTTGAAAATGGGCACACCATACACCGGCGACATAAATCATACACCCCATTACAGCGCTAGTAGATCCTGGCAAAGCGATAGCTACAGCTCTTCCCTCGTCCAAGCGGCCTCGCGGCTCCCTTCGCTGTTTCTTTCCACCAGCTTGCCTGTGTCGCACCACCGCACCTTCCGCATCCTTCCTATCCTTCCTTCCCCTTTCTGCCTCGCACCTATTCCACCAGGCGACGATAAGACCGAGGAAAAGCATTGTTCGCACGGTACCTCCTTCGCCGATTCCATTTTTGGTCAACGAACATTCTTTACGAAACGCACCAACTAATCGAGGGGACTTTAACGCGTTCGCTGCTATGGGAATCACCGGTAATCGCCGTTCTAAGCGTGGACTACCCCACTGGAAATCGCCCTGTGTAGTACTATTCAATTATAGAAAATACGTCAGTCAACGCGTTAATATTAATGCTATAATATTTCAAATTTCTTTCCTACGATAGTCAACACGTCAAGTAGGTACTTGCGATAGAGACTGTTTTTATATTGCCGAAGGAAGCGAATCTTGTTTCGTAATGCTTTTCCTCTTATCCAGTCTCAGCTTCACTGTTTTTCTTTGATCTTCTTATTAATTCTACTTTCCATTAACGTTTCTTCTCTAGGCCTTCTTCTATTTACTTAAACGCTGAGTGCGAGTGAATCGCTAAAAAACTTGCCAGGAACTGTAACGAGCTCGATGCCGATCATTTGCCAGATCAATAAACTTCAGTCATTGTCCTCGTTTATACGATATACAACTTTCAATTATGAATTTACTATAGTACTAGGACACAATATCTTAACAATATCGATTTCTACTTCTCTTTCTGTATGATGTTACACATCCTGTCAATCATTTGATGTTCATTCCGACAGTTAAAGAATGCATTACAAAACGCTATTTCCGGAGTGCAAGAATAATTGCAGGTAGTTTGAGAAACGCAAGAACAAGTGTGTACATACCTCTATCGGTGGCGATGACAGGAATCTCTAGATAGGGCGCGGTTTCCCTGTCCAACGGTGTTCTGACGCAAATCTCGCCGGTATCGCTACGCACCATCAGCTGTTCGCTTTCCATTCTTCCAGCGGCAAGCGTGTAATTCACCATCGCGTTCACGCCGCAATCCGGGTCGGTCGCTTGTACCTGAAACCATCGACGTTTTCAAATTAATTGCACGCCGATAAGTAATCGCGGGAACGTTCTTGTTGCGAGTTGAATGGACGTTGCGGAGCTTGATCGTTGCTTAGTCTGATAAAAAGTACGATGCCGTTCCAAGCTGAAAATTTTTATGCAAAGGATATTTAAATTTTCATTATCTTACTGTAAATCAAATTACTTTCTTCGTGCTCGTGACATAAAGGTGTAGAAATTTTTTTCTTTTTTTTTTTTCTTTTTAAGGAACTTGCTCGAAGAAAGGTGAATCATGAATGGAAGTAATTTAAAACACAAAAAATATGCACATTTTTCTTAACAGCTCTCTGCACGGTATCCCCCTACGAAAGGGTTAATTTCTTTGAGCGTGGTTAAAGCAGGTTACACGGGAATCGTCAGGGAGGTGGTCCATTTGTAATCGCAGAGCCGGTGACTAATTTGCCGGTGGCCCAGTCGCTCCACCTCCCCACACGAGGATGCTGAAACGTTACAACGATGGACGTGGAGGCGGTGATGGACGCCTGCGTGCTTCCAGCACTTGTTATTTATGCGACTACGTATCGCCACCTTTCACCCTCGATAGATTACAAGTTACGTAGCGTGCCGCTCTCGAAAATGGTTGAGCGTATTTTTATTTTTTTTTTTTGTTTCTTTATTCTTTTGGTAGTCTTGCAGCGCAGCTGCAGCGCTTTGTTTCTCGAAGAAAACTGAATCGTTTCGTAATACAGCGAACGGAGGCGTCTGATCACCGTCGAGCCAAACTACTTACACGACTCCGTTGCGTGAGTACGGTTAAGTAATCCGAAAATAATGTTTGATGCAGGAAATGAAGTACGCAGAGGTGTGAAATGTGCAGAAATATGAATGATATCCATTAAGAATGAGTATGATGTAAGTATACGTTTAATCAAGGAACAAGAGTGGAATCATGGTAACAAGAAAAATGAAGAGAGAGTTGCGATGACGTGTGTCAAGAAGTGATAAATATTGATATCAAAGTTTTATTTTTTTTAATATTCTTTGCGGAGCTCACGTTTACAAGCCTAAACGTAAGCGAGGTCAAACGTAAACGTAGTCGCTTTTAATTTTCACATCGGCAGGGTAACCGAGGTATCGAACGTTCGATTAGATCGGATCGATCGACGGCCGGGTAATTGGTAACCGCGAAACGCAACCAGCCAACTCGTAAATTTACTAACATGAGACGTAATTTGCAGGATAGGAAATCGAGACGCGAACTTCGTGCCATAATGAACCTTTTAACTCAGGCAAAAGTAGCTTTAATGACAGTTTAAAGTTTCTTCTCTCGATCGAGGCACGTATTGTGTTGGCCAATAAACGTTCATCGACGAGATCCAGCATATTCTAGGAGAAGGTGGAATCGCTAGATGACTCGGTATAGCAGTCGATCTATTTCAACAGGTTTAAACGCGAACGAGCAGCGGACAGCGGGTAATTAAGCGTCGAAAGCGTTGCGGAATAACGTATGTATCTGTTCAACCATCCACGCGTTTTCCCGCGTGGAAAGAATAAGCAAACGAGCAGTGCCTACAAAGATAGGTATAGAAAGATTGTGAGATGGAAAGAGGCAAAGTTGCATCGAGGTAGGCGAAGAAAGAGAAAAAGGAAGAGAACGGAGGTTCGAGCCGAAGCGAGAGAGAGACGGTAGATAATAAAGCGGGAGTCCGCGAAGAATGATTTACTGGCAGCCGGTCGAATAACTTTCCCGCCAACACTGTTGCCACCTTGAAGAGGCATTGCGTGCTTTCTGCCGCTTGTACGGCCCTGGTCTCTCTGTTTCTTGCTGCGAGCAAGAGACAAGAATCGCGGGGAGAAAAAGGGTTAAACAGTGAAAAAGAAATTGAGCGAATTGTAAGCGGTAGAAAAGAAAGACGTCGATCCGTTTTAAAAGAATTTCCATTCGGACAGAATTATTTATTCCTTTTCAAAAGAAGCGGCTAGACAGGTTTCACTCTCGTCCCAATGAATTATTGTCATAACGCGAGAGAATCACTTTCGATCAAGCCCGGGGACACCGTTTATTTTCTACCATTCCTTTATCGCCTTCGTTAATCCTCGTATTAGCTATCGCTTAATCCAAACAGCGATGCTATCGAAAACGTTTCTGTTCGTTGAATTATTAAAGTAACCGTGCTGATACGTTCAACCGTGGGCAGGTATCCTGTTTGCAAGCAAAGTTGTTCAGAATTTTCTCAACGAATCTAATCACTTCGCTGATCGCCAGCCACGATAGTTTCACTTTCTATCGACGCGACGGATTAATTTCCTATTCGTTTACCTCGCGATACACCGTTCTTCTCGCATCACGTTCGTCACGCATCTGCATTATTTTCCAATTTACATTTGCATTTCTAAATTGCACCCCCTTATCTCACCACGGCTATCGAATAATCCCGACTCGTCCCCAAGCGTTCTTAAGCCGCTACATCATTGGCGACAGCAGACGGGAAATTTTGCAACAATTCTTTACCGTTCGTTCGTCGATTACACGTCAATTTTCAATGGCACGTTTTTCTTCGATTCCCAATGCAAAGGAAGGAAGCGAGACGGCAGGAAGAAAGAAAGAGAAAGAGAGAGAGAAAGGGGTGTATTAAATCGCGAGCAGTTTTACCTGTTGTTCCCGTGCTCGGCGAATGTATACCAGCCGGTGCATTGTTCAGGCTGGTTTTGTTGCACGCCGACCTTGCCGGGAATATCGATTTCAATCGGGCTGGATACGGAATACAATCCGCCGTGGGTTTGCTTCGAAAAGGCCGTGCAACGCGCATAGCTCTCCCTTTCCTTCTCTCTCTCTCTCCCTCTCTATCTTTCCCTCTGAATACCAGTGCACAACGAACGAAATACCTTGCACCCCTTTTGCCACGGAATCGGGTTCTCGCGTTTTCAAAAACCGTCTTCTGGTTACAAAGGTACTCGATAAACGGAAAGAACAGACACTCTATCGAATTTCCAATGAGTTTCCCCGTTCTGATTTGCACACAGAAAAATGGCCCTTTCTGCGAGAAAACAATGGAAAGCACGGGAAGCGAAGAACAATGTAGCTAAGGGGATGAAGTTATTTTTTAAGAAATAAGCATTCGACTAATGTCATCCGCGTGATCGGACGTCGATCGAAAGTAAAATGGGGTCTCCCAAGTTTCTCGAAGCAACAGGAACGAGCTGGAGCAAGCAAATGTTGAAGGTAGTACGATCGCGGTAAAGGTAGAGGTAGAGAACCGTTTATACGTGCGGTGGCTGTCTACACCGGTTATAAAGTACGCTGCCTTGGAAGGCTCTCAGCATGCTCGCGCCTCTGCCTTTGAACACCAACAACCGCTACCTTTTAGTCTTTTAGTCTTTTCGTCGTCGACGGGGCTCCGCCTTTCTCGTCACCGTCGTTCTCTTGCAACATTGTCGAAAGTGCTGTCGATTTCGCACGGATACCAAGGTGTCACGACCTAACACCTCGTCCCTTACAACTACAAACTGTCCAACTGCTCCGAGTTATCTCGGTAAATCGCGAATGACTCGACGAACCGATCCTAGAATCGTCGAGGTTCGCGTGGCGATTACGATACACCACTTTGCTGGAACTTTGGATTATTATTTGAAATGAAAAAATAATTACTCGAGGCAATCAGCGAGCTCCTATTATCCGAACATCCCAATTATCGAAGCCATCTTTTTTTCCTTAACATGTTCAAATAAATGGACTTCCACTGTATGGAAAAAGGTAAAGGAATAATCGATGCACGCGAGTCTGATCTCGAACGAAAAATGGAGTTTCTCGGTAGGCATTCGCGTGTATGAAGCAATTACTACGGGAAATTATGAACTTTCGTCCGTACAGATTCATAGGTCTTCGCCGCTTAAGAAGGGCCCATTACGAGGCTGTAATCGATCTTCCGCGTAATTGCTAGACCGGTTTACAAGGCTCCGCGATCCTCTGCTACACTTAAATATAGTTCGTTTGAAAATTTTCTCCGTGCTGTGCAGAATATTTGATAACGTCCGTTTCGATTGAACGATCGAAAAGTTGATAGTTCAATCCAATAGTTGATAAGAACGGTAACTTTCTTCCCTTCGATTGATCCAATTTCGTCTTGGGCTCGCTAGTAATTTAGCAGTAACGCTATTTATCATACAGACCAACTAGCAGGTCCAGGATGAAAGATTTGTTTTAATCTTTGATGATGTCTTAAGTAGAAACTTCTAGAAGACGAGACAACGTTCTCGCTCGTTGATTGATACTAGTGATTCGAGCAACTAATAGGGTCGGCTTTCGGTGTTTTCTTTGTTGAGAAAAAGCATCTTCCTTAATACTGTATGAAATTCCCGCGCGTTAAGCTTACCGAAAGGTCTGGCATTCCCCGAGGTGAAGGATGCCGCGCGTACACCCAACTATTCACCATCTGTGTACACGACACAACGATATTTCATACGATTATCCTTCACTTCGTTGGGTTACTAAATCATCCTCGAAGGCAGTAGTATCTTCCTTTGAGCGGTCGTATAATCCTTCTCGAAATGAACTGGAGCGATCGTCTCTAAGCGCGTCGAGGAAGCTCGCGATTTATTTCGTTAACGAGCCTGTTGATATTCGCGCTATCACCCTTTTCTCTGAGTTAATCAAGCAAAGTAACAAATCAATCCATTTTGGAATATCGAGTTAACCCTGTTTACTGGACGAATGCAAATTCCCTCCTAATTTCGCTTGGTACCGCCACCCTGGCGAACGCGACAGAGGGAGTTTTTCTCCGTAACTCGACTCGCAACCCCCCGCCGTCGCGTCGCGTCGCGTCGCGTCGTCCCGGTGCTTTCCGTTGCTCGTGCGTGCGACCACGCAGGCCGCCGCTTTTTGCCCGCTGCTGCTCGACAGATAGAGCTGTTGCTCGAGTAAGCTGGGTAGCCATCCTCGGTATTCCCGGCTCGCCGACTCTCTGATGGACTCTGACAGTCCTCGTCCACCGCAGCCACGATCCTTCCTATCTGTGCGCCTTCTTTCCGACTTCGACACCCGCTTCCTGTCCATCAGCAACATCGAGATTCGGTCCGGGGTACAAACGTATCCGAAAGCAGTACCAGGAAACGCGGGTGTTGGCTCGTTTACGTTACACAGTTTTTATCGGGCTGTAGGCAGGCGCATTTAAAATTCCTACCATTTGCACGTAAGAGTGCCTAATTGCGCGACCATGCGAACACGCGAACTGTAAGGCCGTCCTATCTACGAGAGAAGGAGAGAGCTCGAGGGCGAACTGGAAATTTTCGTGGGTGGACGGAGACGCGGCGCGATTCTGCAGAACCACCATGATCCTTTGTCACGCGAATTGACATGCAGGAACGATGGCTGGGTAGAGGAGCCGTCACGTGAGTCACCGCGGGTGTGCGACCGCACAATTAGCTGGATGCGTATTCCGTTTGCATAAATAAATATGCGCGTGTTTGCCACCTCTCGCGGACTCGCCTCTCCTCTTTGTCGTTTTTTCCGTTCATCCGGCCGACCGTCCTTCTTCTTCCTGCTCGCCGTTTCCTTCTTCCAGGCTTGTTCCCTTTCAGAGAGCGCGTGCGTGTCGCGGATGTATCCGCACGTAGGCCGCAAATACACGGTGAAAAATCACGAAGGGTAAGAAGAAGAAGAAGAAGCAAACGAAGTACCGAGAGGAAAAACGAGAACGATAAACGAAGGAGATGGAACACGCGGAGACCGAGTGGCAAAACTTTGTTCCCTATCTCCAAATAGAGACTCGCTCTTGGCGAACTAATTGAACCCGACTTTTTTCCTGGCTAGCAATAACCATTGCCGAGCATTGCGTATCCCCAGCCATTGGAATCGGCGATCTTGTACCTTCTTGCGGGGTTCGCGTAGGACTCGATTGTGTCTCGATAACAGACCGCTTAGGATCTTTTAGTAATTACATCGCGGCACGTTTAGAACGATTACAGGTGAACAAGAAATCGACGAGTAGGGGGAGGAACTAGTTGTTGGATTCTTCGATCGCATCGCGACGGTTTCTCTGTAGAGAAGAAAAACGGAATGCAGCGTAATTGACCGGCGAGTGGGAGCTGTAGACGGCGGAAACAGGGTAGCCTAAAACGTCCGCGACAAGAAAGTAATCAAGCTCGACGCGTACACGACGCGACGGACGGTACTAAACGTCTCGTACGAGACTTTTCATACGAGTTCGCAAGAGAGCCGTGACTAAAGTGACCAAGGAACAGAGAAAGAGCGAACAGGGTAGAAGAAGGGAAATCCGCACAATGCTACCAACCCGACGAACTCTATAGAGCTGTCACTCACTGTTGGCTGGAGAGTCGCGAGACGCGAGACGCGACTCCGTTCCTCTCCAACTCTTTCTATCTTTCCTCGGTTTTCCTCTTCCTGTCACGGTGCTCGAACTTTCCTCTGTCCGTGTTCCCTGACTCTGCCACGCGTCGTCGATGTACAACGGGTTCATCGACGTTGATTTTCTATGGGGTTGGATAAGGAATATCCAAATGTCACGGGTATCAGTCGGCTTGTAAGCGCTGTCGATGATCACGCGCCAGAGTCTCGCTGTTTCACGCTTCTTCGATCGACCAGTTTGCCGCGCGATCAACCAAAAGAGGCGAGTTTTCGTACCTTCTCTTTCTCCTTAAAGAAGCTGTATGGGACCTTCTCTTAACCTTTGCTCTCGGCATGCGTGTTTTTGCGGCGGTGCAACAGCGGAGCCGAGGGGCGGCGAACCGAACCAGGCCCCCGGCGGGTCGGTGCCCGGTAATTGCGATGAGATATGGTGGCCACTTCTCATTAAAATAGTTTAATATATATTTGTCAAGCTATCGCCGCGACGCGCGTCCCGCCATTTGTTATCGCCTCCCCTGCGAGTCTTTCGGGTTGCCCTGCCTTCGACACGGGCCCGTGGAGTTTATCCAGCCAGCGGAGTTTATTTTTCGTAAATTCGGCATTCGGTTAATAGCGCTCGTTTGTCTCGTTGTCACCGAAGCTCGAATCGTTTTTTCGCTTTCTGCAAACATTGCCGAGAATTATTATTTGAATAACGAGCCGAAGAAGAAACTAGAACGCGGCGATGAAACCGAGCGGCATCGAAAGTTTTCGCTTTAGCAATTCAACGTTCGTTAAGATTCACCCGGTCGATCGAACGGATCGTTAATTGGCCTTTCTTTACTCACAGTTTCCTCTCGTTTCGTCCTTTATCGGTCGCACCCGCTCTCATAACCATACACGAAAGGATACTAGGGTGCAGAAGAGCTCGTTAGTAATCTACCTTTGCAATCGGCCAGTACGTATGTACGAACCGTGGGCGGATGTCGACCAGTTTAAGTCTGCAGTTTAAACGGAGCGGCTCGTAGCCACGACACCACGTCCACCGACGTTTTTACGCGTATCAACCGAGTCGAAACTAGCTTACCGGGTTGCAGTAATTGGAGCCGCGTGACAGAATCGCAACGCGACCTTGCTCAACGCGCGAAACCTTTCTACCGAACGACTCTCCGTCCAGCAATTAACGTTCCATCCGTGACTTTACACGATCTTCCTCGCTGGAATTTTTCCCACCGCTCGATCCGTTTCAAGAACGTTTCAATTCTGGATCGCATAGCCAGGAGATCCGTCCGAAAAACGGTGTCGATTGAAATTTGAAAGAAACGCTTTCCGCGGTTACTTGATAAATGTTCAAAGACAAAGAGAAGCATCGGAGAAACTCGGAGGTTCGAGAGACCAGTTTATTATTATTCGGCAACCGCCCACGCGTACCCGGTTCCCTGTTGGCCGCCACTCGACCGGTTACCCCGTTCCGTTGCCCGATTCCTCGGCTCGGATTCCGCGTTCCTCCGCGTTTCTTTCGTCTCTCCTTCTCCCTCGTTCGCGATCAACCTTCCTCCTCGAAAGCGACTCGTGGAAAAGCAACTGTCGGCCGAGCGTGCCGCGCAACCATCGGCGGGTTAACAGAAAGGTCGTCGATTAAGATAGCTGTCTGGTGTGTTCGTGGCGTGCCTCCTATAGTCCTTCTCTTGCTAACCCCTTTTCTGCTTCTTCCTCTTCTTCTCCTCCTCATCCTCCTCCTTCTTTTCCGTTCCCGGTTTCCAGCTGGTCGGTGCAGAGCGGCGTCGCTTCGCGTGGTTCGTCCCGATAGAATACGATCGGCCAATACGATCGACGCTCTTCCTCCCTTTTTCTTTCAATCGTTGTTGACCGTCGGGACGATAACGATATCGTCTCGCGAATTTGCCAACGAACGCTTCGTAAAACGTATTAATTGTTCGTTCAGCTGGAAGGTTGCCGCAAAAGGATCGATGATGCGGAATGATCGATGCTCGGTATCGAAGGAGTTTCGAGGGATTCGCGAGTAATTGCGGCTCGCGACCGTCTCGGGGAATCCGTGATCGTGGAAGGCCGCTGCTAGTCGCTTGGCAAAAGAACAGCCGGATAAACGAGATCGCAATAATCGATACACCTATCCTCGCATTAAAGGATCCCCTTGCGCCTTGTAAGTCCGTCCGCGATATTATTGATCCTGCGCACGCAATCGGCCGTATCCCATTGCGATTTAATCGATCGTACCGATTAATAATCGCGTCCCTGAAAATAACCTGGCCTTTTCCCTCTTCCCGTATCTCTTATCGCCTTTCTCTTCGCCCTCTGCTCCCGTTCTTCGAAAAATATATTCATCCTTTCCTTCCACTTCTCGAACGTCTCCTGCGCCAACTTGCCAGCTAATATAGCGAGACGAATTTATTACGCTCGACCGGCCGTCCCGCGTTCGTATCTTTTCACGATCGTGCACCTACCTATGTTCACTGGCTGCTACATATACGTAGGTACGAACTCGTAGGAGATTGTCGTGTAATACGCGATCATTTGTAATCGAGTTTTCGCGTTAGCCTCGAAATGGCAGCTCTCGTGACAAGGATCGAGTCGGATATCGAGGACAGGGCGGTACACGCGTTGGCCTCCGCTACTTCGCACTCTTCGTGGAATTGCGAGGAACTTTGAAGATTAATGGGACCACGGGGAATCCGGATCGCGTTTTTATTGACTCGGGCTCGATCAGTTTGCTGCTACCTGACAGCAGTCGACCGCGTCGTGAATCATGTTTCGTTCCTCCGATCGGTTGCATTTCGATAAACCAACAACTATTAGGTTATTGCATATCCAACGACTAATTTGACGATGTGCTTTCATTTGAAGATTCAGCCGCGAGATCTCGCGAACAAAAGTCTGGCGGGCCAGGAAATTTCGACACGCGCGAAGAGACGGCGTTATAAGAGACCTCCCGCGGTCCACCGCGGAGTGACAAATTGTTTTTCCTTCTTCGTCTTCTTCTTGGTCTTCCCTGGTACAAAGATACCCGGAACGATAGAGCGTTTAGGTGTGCACGGTTGATCGAAGAAACGACCGCGAGATGCGACTGCGATTAGACGCGAACAACGTCGTTCGGCCGAGTAAATTGAATTTTCTTTCGAATCAAGATCGTTATCTCGTCACTCGCTTACTCGGTCGAGAGCGAGCGCGCGTAATTTGCTGAAATATTCGCCGTACACGAAGAGCGCACTGACCAAAGGGATCGAAAGACGTTTTAGCATATACGCGTTGTTCGAAATCGATAGAGCAGGAGAGGAAGAGAGTCGGGCTTGTGAACGGGGCGAGAAACAGAGACAGGGGAGAAAAGAGAAAGAGAGAGGAGACGATCCGAATGCGATCCAAATGCAGCACGACTGGTTCTCCTCGCGCGATCGCAGAGAATCTTAAGCACCTGCCACTTAAGGACCGGATTGCTTCATGGGACCGAGAGAGTAGGTAGAAAGGTTGAACGAGAGAGGAGAGAAAGATAAAAGGAAGCGTTTCGGCAGGAGGGGGTGCCGGGAGCACCGAAGATATCCTTAAGGATCGAACCGATCCTCCAATCTCTATCGAATTCGGGTGTGCATAATCGAATATTCGGCAAGTGTGAAAGAACCGAACGTTCTACGATTCTGTCACGACGTTCGCCGGCTGGCACGATAAAAATTGACCGATGAAAATGTCGATCGATCGGTCGTAGGAGAGAAAAATTATTCGAGGCTGCAAACAACCTACGTATACTCGCCTCCTTGCCGCGATCCCTTCGCCCGTGTCTATCCGGAGTGGAGAAGAAAAACGAACAACAATGGGCGGCTCGTGCTCGAACTTGGGTCTCTCTTCTGCACTCGTCGTCGATGCACCGATGCACTGGTTTGGTTTAGCGGCAGCCTGGCACACGGCGCGGCGCGACCGGCGATGAAATCATAAATTGGTGAACGCCGGCCCGCCGGCACTGATAGCGACCAACCAATAATTATGCTAATACATACATCGTAATGCATCCAAAGAGGCGGTCATTCGTACGTACTCTGTAGGCTGGCTGGTCTCGTCTCCTCGTATCGGCTCGATTCTATTCGAACGGATCGACTTTGACGCGTTTCCAGTGTCGAGAACGTTTCTTCTTCATCCGACCACACGTTCGAATCAAGAACAAGGCGTGAACTTTTCGAAGAGAAGGTTCATCAAGGAATTCGCATAACGGTGGAAAAACTCTAGCGCTGGAGTTGAACGTGCCAGAGAAGCGTCGCGATATCGAAACGAGGCACGAAAGGCGATCGAAAGAGACGCTTTTATCCAACGAACGCATCTCGTCGAGCAGCACCGTTAATCAGCGTTTCGCCGCTCGACAAGATTAACACCATTAACACCCATGGGACCGAATTAAGAGAATATTATCGGAGACGCGGCGATAATAGGATCCGGCAAATTATGCCAAATGGCTTGGTAATCTATTAAGATAAGCCGTTGCTTTACTCCTGCCCTCTTTCCCGCCTTCTCGCTATACGCATAATACTCGCGAGAGCCGATCCTTTCGAACAAGCATTTCCTGTGCGTGTGTAAAAGTAACATATTGCTCGTAATTTACATTGTCTCGCCACGTTTCCGTAACGTTTACGATGTTGCACGCTTTTAAATACTCTCTTGAAAATATTTTCATCAGGTAAACGTACGAGAAGCACGCAGTCACCGATCGGAGACGTTCACGAGGGAATACCGATGGAATTTTCTCACGCTGCAAGTACATATCGCGATCTCGTTCCCTTCTCAAACGAGAAATTCGCCGAGCTGTTAATACTCTTAATTCCGTTTTTCCTATTTATTTTCTCTTTTTTTCGCCTAAACGAAAGCTCGCGAAGCAGGGGTAATTGTACGAGCGAGAACGAGAGTGGTCGGCGTTCGGAACACGTGGGTGTACGTTATGCGGCGAGTTCTACGTTTTATCGGTACCTGTACTCGCCACCTCGACGGACCAATCGTTTAGATTACGCTTCGAACCAGACGAGAACTTCATTTTCTCGGCCAATGCGAAACCGTAGGATTGCATACAGTCTCGGAGAAGGTTCGCTCGATCATGCGCCAGATCGATTAATTACAGAGACGAGCGGAGACACCTTCCATTAATTCGTTTCTCGTAACAATAAAGAATTCCGTATCGAGCCGTCCGCGTGTTTAACGACGACCATGGGGACCTGTTCCCGCAGACGGAAAAAGATAGGTCCACCTTGGAATAAATTTAACAGGAGAACAGGCAAGCGGCGAGTGGTGCACCGCGGCGAACGTGGATCGATCGTTACCGATTTTTCTGCCAGCCAGAGAAGTTCTCCGTTTAATACGGTCCAAGCCAAGGATAAATGCAAGGAAAGAGCGGTACTTGCGGAAAGGCAACAAAAATTCGAATCAGGTTTCCCGAGCTTTCATTAATCTCCGATATTCTCCGTCGTTTCGAAAGCAATGAACTGCGAAATCATTTAGCAAAATATCTTCAATTTGTTATATCCGCTGTTTGAAACACGGTGTACATCGCATACCCGATTCGAATCGATAGCTCTACTATGAATCGCCGTCCGGCTTACAATAGTGATAACAAGTACGGAGAAAATAGGTGGCGAAAGAAAGAAGAAAAGAAGTAAAGAGAGAGGTGGACACAATGCGCTCACGTTCTTTGTGCCATCTCGTTCCTTCCTATCTGGTCGGTCTCTCTCTCGGCCACCCTTTCCCTCGTTCGCCTCCCTGCTTCTCCCTGACCGTGCAGATGTGTGTGAAATATAGGTTGATATCGCGATAAATAATGAGGTGCCCTTCGTGGTGATGCCCGGGGCTGCCGCTACTGTACTTCCACGACGCGCTCCCTCCTGCCCATCGAGCAAAACGTGTACTTCGTGGCTGGATATAGCCGGGTTGCAAGCCGGCCCACGTAGACCCGTAGCGCCTACGTAAGATATTGCTAGGCCGGAACGGTGTGCGGCCGGTTAATCGAGACTGGCACCGTGGCCGATCTACGTTCGCAATGTCTGGTCCCAGTTATTCTTTTTATACGAGGAGGATCCTTCGTGTCTGAAAATCTTTTCGAAAATCAAACCTCTACTATCTAAGCGTGTAGGTGTCACGAGTGTTTCTCTGATGGCGAGTAGGTATAGCAAATACTGCCAGAGGGTTATCGAAATAACCGATTCGTGTTCTGGTCCTCCCGAATTTATTATGCATACTGCATCGTTTCTTCGTCTCGATCTCTTACCAGTTTGCTTGATAATTTTCGAGCAATTTTGTTAAAAAGTATGGCCGCACCTTATTTATACCTCCGAACAGTATGGTTAAGTCAATTTCGTCTTCCGGTTTCCCACTCTCGTTGCCTCCAGACAAGCTCGCGTGTATCAAACTCCACGGTGCACCGGTACCACGAATATTCTTCCTCCTATCCCTCCCATCCTTTCCTCCCTTCGTATCGCCTCGGGATTCGTATTCCATGCCGACGATACACAGACCGGTGCTCATCACGGCGCACGTACGATCAACGAACTCGTCAACGGATTCGTGGATAGCTTTTGTGCCAGAATACGCGGCTCCTTTTTCGGACACCTGGGCTAACTGCCCGCATCCACGGTACAGGAAAATTCAATCTATCCTTGAATTAGAATAAATTCCACACATTTCCGGGTTCCTTATCTTCTCTTGTTAGAAGGATTTCAGACAACAGTTTATCGTCAACGAAGAAACAAAGCGCAATCTAGGCTACTTTCAAACTTGTTGACAGTGTATGGATAGCCGTTCGAAAAGAAGACTGGAGTAAAATATTTCAGATATAACACAATCGCGATTAGTTTACTAGATGAATAACGCTGATTATCGGCGCTATTAACGCGTCGATCATACGGGCTCGGCTCTCGAACCGCGAATATGTACTACTCTTCAGCTCGAGTGGAATACATTCTACCAGCCAGCCTCTTCAGCCCGTTGCCCAGTTCTCTTACCTAGCCGGTTAACGACCATCCGCGTAATCTTAATAGCGTTTAATTATACGTCCCTGGTACAACGAATAGAACCGGCAATCTTTCCCATCTCCGCGTCGCGAGAGCACGGCGAAGCAGGAGAAACGCTACACCAGATCGGTAGATCCATCCGGTCGGCGATGAGTATCGCGTAGCGAGAACTGAAACACCGTTCGATCTTAATGACGTGGTTACAAATGGAGAAAAAAACGGGCGCAACCAAAGCAGGAAAGATAGTAGACGAATAAAGAAAACTTTCCAACTCGACGAACAAGCATCATCATCGGCGTTTTGTGCTTTTTACTCGCCCCTTTTATTTATCCCCTTCCCCGATTGCCTCTTCTATCCCTTCTCTAGAGGATGAGTGTCGGAAATTGAATTTAATCCTTCGAAGCGGTTAAGCTGTGCCGACTCGTCCGATTCGTCTCGCGCGGCGGGTCACGATTCCTCTCTTCGCCCGTACTTACATACGCATAATCGAGTCGGTCCTGAGACTACGAGCGGCAACGAGCACGCACTCTCGACTCCGTTCGTGAGTTACACCGTCGAATGGCGCGTCGTTACACGCGTGTACCGGGGCTGGCTCACGCAGACCGTGCCTAATTACCGGCGGGCGGTCGGCCAGCTCGGGTGTAGACCGTGCCGCACACGGTGCATCGTAATGCACCAGGACGATCTATTTGTTGCAAGGAGCACCGTGTGTCGGGGCATCGTGATCTATGTCCCGGTCTACGGGCGTACCTGTATCCGAACGAATCGAACATTGGTCGCACGATGCTCCCTTCCAACAAGGGGAACTACCCAAGTGTTACACTCACTTATTAATGAAACTTTGCCAGCTTGTAGAGCTCGTCGAGCTGAACACGCCTATACCCCGTTTTGTGGGCAGACGGGTAATTGTTTAAAAGATATTAACCATTACAGTTAGTTACTCCTTACATTGTGAAGTATGACAAACTCACACATACAACTCGCTATCTAGAGATCCACAGTTCAAATCCTTGGTTCCCAACATTTTTCTTTAATGATAATTTGTCTCTTTTTGAATAACTATTACATACAAATTAAAAAGAAAAAAAAAATATTTTTTGGGCATCAAGGATTCGAACCGAGGACCTTCAGATTACGAGTCATGGATCCGCTCCGTGGTTAAGCACATGACTCGCAATCTAAAGGTCCCCGGTTCAAATCCTTGGTTCCCAACTTTTTTTCTTTTTTTTATTATTTCTATGTAACACTTGGGTAGTTCTCCGTATAAGAACCATCGGACGAACAGCACGCCACGTCCTTTTACAATTACCGATTCTTACAACGGTTCAAACAAAGTATTTCTAACAAACGTCGGGAATGTAACGATTCGAAAGAAAATATATACCTATAGGTAAAGCTAGTTGTAATCGTCAGTGGGCGGTCGTACGAATGGATTGCACGCGCTTTTACGGCTAATGGAGCGAAACGATCTACTTGGCGGAGCCACCGTAACGAGAACACGAGCGAATCGTGTCCGCGACAACCACGAGTAACGTAGGCAGTAGCATGTGGATTTATGTCGGATAATACGAGAGAAAATCGCTCGTTTTCATCTACTCGGTTAGAGATAAACCTCGTCGAAATGATTCGATAAGCAGTGCCGAGTCGTTCAGTGAAATCGGATCCGTTATTCGCGAGATTTAATTGCTGACCGTAGGAACTTTGATTGCGTATCCTTGAAGCTTTTTTTCCTGATCGTGCATACGGTTGAAATGGAAAAAGAGAAGAGTTACCGTTCAATACTGTACTCTACATACCTCCTTTTCGAGAAAGCGAGAAAGCAAACAAAAGCATCGCGTTAGTTTCGAACACTTATTCATTTTTCTAAATTTTACTAAATTCTCTTTTTGCTATAAGATGATGAATTTTCAATTTGCACCGAAGTTCGAGGACGTCGCGGTAAAGAGAGCGAATCGAGGGAATTGAGCGGAGGGAACCGGTCGTTCCTTTCCGCAAACGATTTCTACTGGCGTCGCGTCGAATACCCGTTCGATTTGCCAACGCGTCCGAGCGAGTGATTAACGGGCCGGACCTAGTTAGCCGGTGCTCGTTACAGAGCGCGTACCTCAACGTTTTTTGTCTACGGCGTCTTAAGTGATTAAATCGGTGTTTTTGCCTTTGGTAGACAGGTGAAAACGAAGTTTCTGTTTGCACGGACGATGGTAACGCATACTTGAATTTATAGTTTCCGGACCGTGCGAGCGTAATTACATCGAATACGAGAATAATCGTAGCCGGTCGCGTTTCGCGAAATTCGCGACGATCCTGCGTGGAGAATCTACGGTAATCGCCGATATAAATCTCGCGGCAGCGCGCTAAAACGCGGGGAATATTCGATTTTCTTTCGACCGCCTAATAGTAGTAACCAACGATCGCGATAATGGCGGTCGCGAAAACTCGCGAACGCTCTCCGTTTGCTAATACCTTTCGTTCGACGCTGATACCGTTCTCGCGTTCGATTCTGAGAATTTATTGCGAACGTTACGCGGAGCAATTATCGACGTTTCAAAAGAGGAAGAGGAGGAGGAGGAGGAGGAGGAGGTGAACAGCGTACAGGTTGTACGAGCTGCGGCTCCCACTTCTTCCACGCTAACGTCGAATTCCAGGCCTGCTGAGCCTCGTCGCGAACACGCTAATGCATCCGAACGGAATTTATAGTTTCGCTTGGACGCTTATCGGCTCGTTCTCCCTTGGCACGGGCGATTAGATTCATGCGTTTCGCGCGTTTCCAATTAACACGTCGACTCTCCCAGCCAACATCGCTCCCACCCCATTTTTTTCCTCTCTTTTCTTCCTTCTTCCACCCCCTTCTGCTCTAAATACCAGCTCTTTCGTTCGAACAAACATGGTAGCAGAGCTTTCGACACGGTTCACGCGTGTCCATTGCTCGCTCGAAAACCATTCGTTTCGATTACACCTTTCGACACCGTCTTTATTCGCTGAACGAACCGACAGGCCGGATGGATCGTCGTTGGACCGTGGTGATTTATACGCGATTAGAAGGAAAGAAGAAAGAGACGACAAAGAGCCTGAAATCCCTTCGATACTCATTTATCTCACGGCAGTTGTTTAATCACCGGACGACAGCAGGAAGAGAAGAAGACGAGAGGCGCAACGAGCCGAGCCAGAAACTCGGACGCTGAGGAATATGGAATCTTAATCTTAATCTTGCACCTTATCCCGGGCCCTTCTAAACGCTAAAACGCTTCCACCGAATCGAGTAACGACGAAAGCATGGACGACGTTGACCGGTTCATTTCGATACTCCATCTCCTTTCCTCACCTTCGACGTGTTTCCGACGAATCAACCGGCTATCTCGTTCGCCTCTCTTGTTCGTTATTGATGCGACCATTTGTGTATCAGAGAAGCCGAGTGAAATGACTAATGTCGCTATTAGCGTCGCTCGAAAAACTTTACGTCTCAATGTATTTCCAACCTCGTTACATCCTTTCCCCTTTCCACTGCATCAACATAGCGTTGGAAATTCTTTGTACCAAGGAAAAATTTTCCCATGTCCTGATGTAAGTTTGCCAAGCAAAGCATGCTCTGGTATAAGACGATCTGGGTTCCTTTTGATTCCCGACTCACGACTAATGTCCAGTGACATTGATGTAACTTGGCTCGATGGATGTTGGGGTATCTAGGAGGATGATGTATCGTCCGAAAGAAAAAGCAGGGTTAACCGATCGCGTTGTACAGCGTCGCGTCGCTTCGAATCACGGCCGGGTAAGTCGGAGGAAAGTTTGAAGCGCGCGTTTCGAACGGGCAGCGGAATTCAGATGTCTATCGAGAGGGTAAGGCAAGAGGCGCGCGCGGCCTTCTCGGCCGCATTAGCATTCACGAGCATTTCATTACGTTGAAACGACCGATGCGGAACATCGTCGGGTTTCGGCTCGACGCAATATTACGATAAATTTGGCCGAATTAATTACCGACCGCGCGTTTAACTAAATTCAGGGACGTATTTCGTTGGCACGCCGGTGCACCGGGCTGGTGTAGAAAAAGAAAGTCGAAGGAAGGTAGTATAGAGGCTTGGGACCTCCGTATCGAAAGTCCTAGGGAGCTAAAGGTGGGGAATAAAGGGAGCAGGACAGAAAGGACGGGTGAAAAAGTGAATGAACGAGAGGAAGGAAGAGAAGAAGAGAGAGCGAGAGGGAGAAAGATATTGCCAGGAGTTACGAACGCATTACCGCGAGGCGGCGAGGTGTCGAGCATGTTTATGCCCTGGTTCACCGGACTCCCGATAGTCCCTAATGGGCCACGACCACGCTGCCTTCGACTTCGTTCCCGTTCCCGCTCCCTCTGCCTCCTCTTCGTCCTCCAGCTCACACGGAAAAGCCTTCGTCAACGATGCCCTTTGTCGTCCCTTCCTCTCCCTCCCAACCCTAGTCTTCTTTCTATCTACGTACATATTTCGTTCTCTCGCAGCCAGCATCGTAACCTTAATTGGAAATGGCATCGAACTCGCGTTCTCCCGTAGCCCGAAACCTTAATTAGGGATTATATAAGATCCGGTCGAATAGACACGATTACCTGACACAAGATCGACGGTAGACTACTGCCTTTGAGAAATTAACTATTTTACCAGCATCGCAACTAGCTTCATCAGAGGTTTGAAGACGTACCGATACCGATGCCAGTTGTGATGTAGTACGCGTGTTCGTGTTCCGGAACATCGAGCAGCACGTATCGATGTTTCTAATTGCTCTAGCTGGAATTACAATGATAACGCGTATCTCTATCGATGTTGTTAGACTTCTCGTTACTTCTATGCTTTCTATGGTTGCTATATAAGAAAATTTTTCTTGTTGCAAGCTCGAGAATATAGGTGTACGCAAGGCGCTACCGTTATTACGTTACTGTGTAAGCTACAATCGAGTGGAACCACGTTAGGTTCGTTCAAAAAGCGTGTACAAAACGTTTTGGGAGAAGAACGCGAGAAGCTGGCGGCGCGTCGCGTCGCCAGGAAATTACCGGTTCGAGGGGTGAGACGACTTTAGCGCCGTGGAATAATGATTCAGCGCGGATCTCGGTGTAATTCCCGAAGCGATTGCCATTGGATGCGATTCGTCCAAGCATTTGCATAAACAGTACTCAGCGGACGGTGAGAAGGTATAGGGATAACCTTCTCTGCTTATATTACTCGGGAGTAAGCTGGAGCGCGGAGCCAAAGGCTCTTTGCGTACTTGGCCAGACGAACAAATTTGGTGAAACGGAACCCTTGTACGAAACGAGACGCATCAAACTGATCGATGCTTCGAAAAGAAATAAGTAAAAGAAAAAAGAAGGCGACTCGGAGCTGGGAACGGGAGAGAAAAGAGGAAAGGGACAAACAGAACGGTTATCGGGCAGGTAAGTGCCCTCCCGTGTCGAGATAACGCCGACACCAGCGGCGACAACATCATCCACGCCGGCGAATCGTACAAACGTAATCCTCCTGGTGTCACTAGGTAACAACCGGTAGGTGGTTAGGTATACCGTGACAACCTGAAAAAGAGCAAAACCTCGAATTTGCTGAAACGAACGATACGATCGTTTCAAGGAAACGATACAAATACTTTGTCGGACAAAAAATATTATTGCAAATGAACGATGACTTCTTGTTGGGAAACGAGATCATGAAACAGATCGTTTGCAAGTTGTACGTGTAAAGAAGTCTCGTTGAAGGTGAAGGAGAGAAAAAACGAGGAGCAGAGCAAAAGGGATAAAGAACGAATTGACATGTCATTCCCGTTGGGTAGCGCGCACCTGATCGCCGACCAAAGGGAATAAAACCGGGGCTTATCTGCGTGCAGCGACATGCGCTCACGACCTCTACGATACAAAAAAGAAGAGATCGTTCCACGAACAAGGCCGACTTATTCGATTCTTTGGCGACAGAGAAGAGAGCGTTCGTTTATTCCGATTCTTCAGCCTTTCAGGTGTAAATTCTCGCTCGATTCTCTGGACACGTCTCGTTAAAAAAAAAAAGAAACTGTTTTAAAATATAAAATATTAAATGTCACGAGGCTAGTCTGCGACTGCATTATCGTCGCGTATCTTCACGGCACGGGCGTGTCCTGTGAACGTTCACGTGGGTCCGGATACTCGGCGATTCCGCGAGCTTGTCGACGGAGCGGAGGTTCGGACGCGAGGTGATTGATCGGTCCCAATATAATGAGGGCCGATAATCACCGACACGGGACAAGACCCGGCGCGAACAGAAAGCGATCGGTCTGTTCGATAGCAGACCATGCTGGATACGAGGGGCCGATCCTCCTTACGGGGCGCACACTCGAACGTGCGCGCCTATTCCTCGGCCTCCTTCGAAAAATTTCAGTATTCGACAGTTAAAGCTCTGTTACGTTCGATTCGATTCGAGAGAAAAGAGCACGGCTATGGAAATGATGGTGTCGCAACCGGTGCCTCCTATTGTTTATCCGTGTGTACCGCGACGAAAAATCCGGCGCATTCTTGATCCCGGTTAAAGCAGCATCTTCATCCTTTCCCGTTCCCTTCGAACAAACTGGTAACTAGCGATGACGGAATACCGTGCTCCCGGTGGTTCTCGAATTCTCAGCGTGACTGCACGTCACTTTATGTTAATGGATGAAACGGCGAGGAAACGTCGTGACGCTTGCAACTCGAGGAAATTTATCGCTGACATTTCGGCGGCGCCCGTAAGGAGGAAGGGAGGATCGAGCAGATCTTCGGTTAATATTCCGATAGGTTGAATCACGAGAGCAGAATAGCAAGAAACGAAAGGAGGCGAAACGAAGCCGGATCAGGTAGCGTACGAACCAGGAAATTAAATCAAACAGAGAGATTAATGAGTCGATAAATTTTAATAGGCCGTGTCTACGATTAAACCGCGCAATCGGAAGATATAATAGTGGTATAAAAATATGAAAGAAGAAGAGGAGAGAATATTCGGATCGATTGAACTTACTGAACAGGGCTGTAACGGGAGGGATTGGCGAGCGAAATGAAAGGCAGACAGTACGGGGCGCCAAGGTATAACGAGTCCGTGCCTGCCCCCGATGACCGAGCGGTTGATTAGCAATTTTAAAAGCAATAAAAACGATTCATAATTCGTCGGGAGAAAAAGCGGCCGCGCTAATGAGAAACTGCCGTACTCGTTAGAGTGTATACGCGTATACGCACGCAACCAACACGAACACCGTAAACGGCTACCTGAGCGTTATGGGATGGATGTCTAACATCTCCGAGGCCTGCTCTCCCTTGTCGTTATACCACTGAGATGCACCTAAAAATGCTTGATCGACGGAAGAATACCTCGACCCGTCACAGCTTGTAACACGATAATATAATCAACAAGAACTCGACCATTCTGGATACCAGAACACAAGAGAAGAAGAAGAAGAAGACGACGACGACGACGACGACGAAGAAGAAGAAGAAGTAGCAGCGGCAGCGGCGAAATGAAATCTGCGGTACCTTCGATTCGACGAACGAATCGAGTGCCGAAACTATCGCGCGACTGAACGTTCCTTCTTAAGTGCTTCCTCGTCCCCGTAAGTAACCGCGACAGTGTCTACCGACAAGAAGCTCGAAACTTTTGATATCGTAACGGTTAACGGCGACTGTTGCGTCGCCAGGAACGTTAAAGCACACGCAACGAAGGGGAAGCAGAAGGAGGATGGCCGCGGAAGGTCCGCAGAGGGATATCGAAAAAGAAGGAAAAAGGGTAAAGAGGAGGTAGGCGAAAGGAGCACGACCGGACCCCCATATCTGGATGCCCACCCTCCTTTTCTCCGCTCCGGCGTTATCTGCATAATTAGTTACTTCGAGTATATATACGTACCGAACAGGAGCGACTCAATTCGTATTCCCTTCTTCTTCTTCTTCTTGCATTTCTCCGCTCTTTCTTTCTCTTCACCCTTCTCTTAGCCGTCCTTTTGGCCACGGAAGTTACTCGAACGGCGTAAAGTGGCAAAAAAGAAGAATCAGATTGAGAGAAACCGTCGCGACACCTCTCTAAACGCTCTCCAAACAGATATTGGAGCTCGTTCGCCGAGCAATATTTTTAACCATTCGAACCGATGCGATGGGAATTAAAAAACCGATTAGTAAAGTATACGAAGAAGAAGACGCGAACCCATTTGTCTCTCGCGCTATCGTTTATTCGAGACCAACCACTTGGAAGTGTTTCGTTCGATTTCCGTGCGAAAGTATCGACGTGACGCGTTGCGGTTGGTGAAATCGATCAGCTACACGAACGATTCGGATCGTGGTGGATTTAATTGGGCCGGATCCGTGATGTCCGCGTGGCTAGTTAATTATTTATATATAATTGAGGGTACGTAGCACGGTGGTAGATCGGTTGGATCGGGTATTTCGTCATCAATAAAGTTTCGCGCAGGTAGAGCTTTCGCGGTATCGCTTCTCATCTGCGAAAACATCCCGAGGCTCGTTCTCTCCCCTTGTTCTTTCTCCCTTTCTCTCTTTCTCTCTGTCCCCGTGTACCTTTGGTGCTCGGCGTCTTTCTTACGTGGTCGCCACCTCGTCGAATGGACCGATCGAAAGTCGCATACACACGATACAACCGGCGGGGACGATCGCGTCCAGCAGTCGCATTAATATCGCCGGATGATGAATTATGCCCGTTGGACGTTTGATTTATTTTTATTCACCTCGTTCCCTCTTCGGGAAACTTATACCCTGGACGAATACTAAGGTTGGTACGTACCTTGTCGCGGGCTTATCGCGCGCACGTATTGCATCAAACGATGGGACCAGCGGAGTATAATAACAGATGAACCGAGTACGCGTTGAAAACACAGCGCGCCGGTCCGGTCCGGTCCGGTCGCCGCG
This sequence comes from Osmia bicornis bicornis, assembly GCF_907164935.1. NCBI lineage: Eukaryota > Metazoa > Arthropoda > Insecta > Hymenoptera > Megachilidae > Osmia > Osmia bicornis. The sequence goes on along the minus strand of NC_060218.1, from coordinate 2,110,460 downwards.
ATCGAACCCTCCTGTCGCGTCGCTTCCGTTATTGGTCCACGCTCCTTGCTACTCCCATTCGTGTCCTTTCACGCGAACCTAACTTTCAGACCGATATCATTTCACCAACGTTTCCTTCGATTTAATTGATTCGCTGAAACGAAGCATCTGTGGTAGTGCAATAATAACCTCATATTAGCCTCGTATCGAGTCCAGCCTCGTATCTTCTTGCCAATTAAACCGTAATGATACCGTGCAATGATGGAGTTGACCAAGAAACTTAAGCAAGTAAGAATAATTTACCTGTCGCTATCTATCTGTACGCGTGAATATATAATTCTGCTTTTTTTCGTGTCAATCTAAGAATTCATGTTCACGTTCGAACATTCTCTACCTCCCGCGACGACATTCGTCGTTGCTAACATTCCGTTCGATCGTTTAATCACGAGAGGTACTGGTTTATTAACAAGAAAAATGGCAAGTTTTCGATCGACGAGCAGATGCAGGCGGACGAATGGAACGCTTGTTGCTCGCAAATTTGTATTCCTCTCTCGGTTAGGTTAACGTCTTTGCGCAAAAGATCTCTTCTCCGCGAAAGGTGGTCGGCCCGGCGCTGACATTTACGCTGTACGTGTACGTATTCGCACACGTTTAGGACCGTTTAACATTTCAACAGCATGTTCGATTCCCCTTATTTATGTTGCACACCCGAGGAGTTCTTGGCAGATTTGTTAGCTGGTATCCACCGCCATATACGCGATATCGTTAGATGGCTAGATAGAAGCCGATGGAATTGGTCAATCTCGTGGAGGCAGCTGGGTGCCGAGCATTGCCCAAGGCGAATCTTACTCTCTTACTCTTTATTATTCCCTTGACATCTCCCGCCCAAAGTTCAGCACCATCTTTCACGGGTATCTCTTCGCGTCCCATTTTAATCGCGTTTCCCTCAGCCGGTCAATTATCTGTTGAGAAAGAGTATTGGCATTCCCGGAGGGGCCCGGGGAAATTCGTAACACCATTTAACGTCTAGTTTCACGAGGCAATTACCGTCGGAACGACGCAAGGTCGAGAAAGCAATTAATCGTTACGAAAGCAATTCGAGGCTACTATGTTCTCCGTTCTGCGATCGTTAGCCTCGTACCACGTCGAACGCGAAAACTCCACGGCAGCGGTCTCCGGTCCTCTTGTCCTCGAGGAACAAGGTAAACTTTGACGGGGAAGAAACGCGATCGTGAATCGGTCGGTAGCATCGATCTTCGTCGTTCGGCCAGGACCGCGTTATCGGGCGACGAGCCTCGTCGACATATTCGTTCTTAATTAAGTCGTCGTTCGTTGTAGCGGAGTCTCTCCTTCCAGCCAGACACCTTCCTTCCTCTCCAGCGTCGAACAAACGAAAGCGGAATCGAGCCGAACCAACGCAACGGCCAGACCGGCACCGTGAAACACCAGAAAACGAAAGAAAAGAAGTGAAGAGAAGAGAAGAGCGAGAACGACGAAGGTGCAATCGAAAGAGGAGCAGAGAGAGAGAGAGAGAGAGAGAGAGAGAGAGTGGTCCGGTCGAAGGGCCAGTGAGAGAGAGGAGCTAATCAGCACGCTAATGCACCGATCCGTCATGTCGCGAAGCGGCCGCTAGAGATAAAGCTCCGTCAGCCGGTTGCGCGCGCCTCGCTTCCAGGATCCAACGAGGGCCAGATCCTTGGAGGAGAGAGAGAGAGAGAGAGAGAGAGTGGTACAGGAGGCGGTCGATTCCTTTGGCGACAGGTGCTCGACGGGAGTGCCTGGTTCTCGCGCGCCAACTCGCCTGCCTTCTCGTGCCGCGTGCATACCGGCCCGCCACGCTGCCCACGATTTTGCCAACTCCCTATAGATCGTCCATCGAGAAATTTCGTGCGCAACCCCGCTTGTCATCAGCTTCGTCTAAAATCTAAACTAACAGCTAGATAGTTTCGTGGGATCGAGAATATTGAACGCGAACGGTTCCTACTCGAGTTCCTTCTGACGGCAACAGGTGCCGGACGGCAGGATTTCTCGCACGACCTCTCCTCTTCAGGGGTGCATTCTTCGGGGATAACGCCGAAGATCGAGCACAGTTAGCACCAGGCATCCGTTAAATTTTTAATTCAGTTTGCAACCCTCCAGTTCGCCTCGCTGGCTCGTATAACGTTCTAGTTTTCACTGACGAGGGAACCGATGAATCCAGCTGAAACAGAGATGGGTTCCTGCGGGTTCGAGAAACAGGGATATCCGAAATTGGTGTGCCGCAACCGGTTTTTCACGGAACGCGATAACACCGCGAGTCAAACAGATGTTTCTCGAGGCGAGTACAGATACGAAAAGTCACCGCGTGCTCGACGCGCGATCTTGTTGCAACCGAGAAAAAGAAAAGTCTGACAACGGAGAGAGGAGAGAAAACTCGATACAGTCTTCGCTTCTCTCACCTTCCGCCAACCATGTGTACGCGGTTTACACGCGTACAATCAGCAGCCCGTTTCGCATTAACATCCTCTGAAATACGAACGAGTGGCTGTGAGTTCAGATTTTTCGTATTTAAAAATGATTGCTTAATTTGTGTAACAATTAAACACGGGACGTAGCGAGTGTCTTACCAGCTACGGTTGTTTCTACTGCGCCAATCAACTCTCGGCGATCTTGGAAGTTATTTTATCGAGGCAATTGTCAGGGTATTTGTCCACGCTAATTTTCCGGTGTAAATTTCAATCTATCCCGCAAGCTTGATACTTTCAACGCCATTAAGATCTCTCGTTCGTGCTCGGCTAACTATCCGAAGGATTAATGTCGTAGCTTCTCGAGGATCTACTGGGCACCGCGGGAACGCGGGAAAGTGGCAAGAACGCTCGGCTTCTAGCGATAATCAGCTTCGAGTCTCATTGACGAACGTGCAAGGAATTTCTGTAATAAAGGATTCCGTTTGCTTAACTGCAAGTTGAACATTCCTGATTAAGGAGGGGAGAAAAAAGGAAAGGATTACTCGGTGGTTATTCTATTCTGCGTTGGATCGACATTCCGTCCGTCATTTTTCTTCTTCTTCTTCTCCTCGGTTTGCCTCGAAATCGCAAGAAAACCGACTCGTATAGGTTTGAAGAAAGGAGAAAAAAGGCGAAGGGAAGAAAGAGATTTTGCTGTCGGTTGTGCAGAGAGTGCATCAGACCAGACTAGGATAAGACCGGCTTAGAGATTGCTGCGTTTACGGCCAATAAAGTCGACTTCTTGTTACCCGTTAACATGTCAGCCCCAGTTTTTCATCGATGCAGCGTCTTTACTGCTTCTTACCATTCCTTCCGTCTCGTCTTTCCATCTTCTTATTCCATTTCTGGCTGTCAGTAGAACTGTCTTGCAACTATCCATCCGAAAACGAACCGGGGAAAAGTTTCCGCTCGAAACATTCGAGATTTTCTAATAATTTTCATGGAACGACAAGAAAGGAGAGGGTAGGAAACGAGGTGTAAACGCAAGAAGTTGATAAAACGTAATTTCGCGGGTAATAGTGCACGCACGTAATCCGTTCTCTTTCCAGCGCAGCGTTTCTCTCGCAATCACGGTGCACCGATCGTTTTTGCGGCCGACAAAATCGATCCGTCCTGAAATCACGGCGAGACGAACGAGTTACAATACGCGGCTACCCGCTCGAAACGGATGTGGCTGAAACTCGCCCAGTCGAATAATTGGCCGTCGAAATAGAATGGAAAGAATCTTCGTTGTTCTTAACCCTTTCTCTGCGGTTATGACTAAAACATAATACATCATTTCTTTGCTCGGTGTTTAAACTTCCAAGTAACTTAAAAGGAGAGCTTAAAAGACTGCCGTGGGGGACAGACGGTAACTGCCGCGTCGCGACGCGGCGCCACGAATCTAATATACCTAACCGAACACTCGGACTAACTTTTATGTTGGATTTCATCAAGGTTCCCAAAGTCAACGGTCGATCCTATTAGGAGAAGTTAGGGGCCTTCGAACGGTCTTCGACCCTCCAATAAAACTCCATGCTTGCAAACGACTAATTGCCGCGACCGAAAAAAATCTTCCTAGCAGTAGACGTAATTAACTTTACTCTACGTTTTGTAAAGGATACGGTAAAATATTGAGAAAACACTTGTCCCGCGTCGGGAAAGTTTCGCTTCTTTTTCAGCCGCGATTAATCATTCGATCTCGGACGGAATTTATCGGTGAGCCAGGATTGTCGAGAGAAATATCGAGAAGTAGAGGAAAGGATGGAGCGCGTGTGCTTCCGTGTACGTGAGCGGCGGGTACGTGGGTGGGCGTGCACCGGGCAACCGGTGTGCATTTTGACGTTTCGACTTTACGATCCGGCACGGCCACGACAACCTGCGGAATTAAGGATGTAGATTGCTATCGTCGGCCGGTGAGCGAGCACGTATACGTCCAAGCCTCGTGAATCCTCCTCGCCAGGACGCAGCCCGAATCCCGCATTCGCGAATTCTCTGTCACGATATTACCGAGATCCGGACCAGCCACGATCGGCACCGAATTTCAAAGTTAATCCTCACGATGATTAATCGCCTTTCGCCTTCCCTGATATATTACACGCGTCCACTTACGTGTATTGTACATCGACAATGTTCACAAAATTACGAGCATGCGGTCGATTGGACAAGCTGGGTCGTCGTTTTGAAAGGACGATTATCGATCACCGTCCCGTCCCGCCTGCTTTTGCGTTTCGCGTTTCGCGTTTCGCGTTCCCATCAACGTTCTTCCCAGGGAACAGATGTCAGGAGCAATCTGAAAATTGCGATTCCACGAGGTCACCGGCACTCGGCGCCGCAACCGCCGTCGTCGACATCGCCGACACCACAGCCTCCGCCACGACTTACGATCACTAAATTCCAATTAGCCGTACCGGCTTGCGGCGTAACCGCCATTCGATTCTAACTCATCTTAGACAAGCGTTCGTAACCACATGCTTCCTTCTCGCGTTTAATCGCACTCTTATGATTGCTTTCCAGCTCCTCTCGCCAATCGAATCGGCTACAGTCAGAAGCGAACGACCAAAGGGACACTTCTTTCCCGAGATTAACCTCGTAATGTTCTAATGCGTTTCGAGCGGATCCACCACCAGATAGGAGATTCCAATGAATCATCCTATCCCTTTTAGCTTCTAAATACGGCGATGCCGACCAAATCAGTCGGCAAACTATAATTCCTGATCGACCGAAGCGGATGGAGACTGTTCGCGTAGGAGGATTACGCAATGTTCAGTTATACGCGCGTAAAAATCCGCGGCTTTAATTAACGGTCGTTACGGCCCGGTACAGGTAAATGCAATTGCTGCAAGAATTTACAGCGGCTCCGTGGAATATCCGACGGTGTTCCTCGCGAGAAGGCAGAGAAACAGGGAAGAGGTGGAGGAAGTAAGAAAGGAGAAGGTTAGGCGGAATTAGAGGCGTATCGAGTCGGACGCGTACGCACGAGGCGGGTCCCATACGAGCGGCTTACGTTAGTTTCCAAGTCTCATCTTACTCTCGCGTGGGGCGGCGTAATGAAGCAACATGACTTGCGGTTTACAGAGCCGTGTTCTTGCCTTATTGAAAGCAGTGTCGCTCATCCGCCCACTTTCCAACGCGTCCCTTTCCTAGGACCACGACGACGTCCGGAGAATCCTAGCAGAGTAATAAAAAACATCTTTCACGGGCTATCGAGAAGATTACGCGATCGGTGTATCGCGTTCTAAGAAGGTGGCATCGAGGAACGGACCACTTTCTCTCTCGATCGAATGCTTTCTGCGAACTGGTCGTTCGCCGGTGGACGCGGAGTCGCGGACGAAATGGATGGGGTCGGCACCCAGGGCGCCATGAATTATGCAGCGGTGCCCGACATACCGGTAAATTTCGCCGTAAATCGCTTTGGAAAGTTTCTTTCGCGCCACGTGAGCGGACAAGTTATTAGATCTGTATTTGCAGAGACTATATTTTTCGGTCGGTCCAGGCCTCGCTGGTGCCCCTTTTTATTCCCGAGAGGTAACGCGAGAATCCTCGGATCCGACGTATTTATCGCGCACGGCAGTTCGCGGTAAAGGGGAATATATTGTACCGAGAACGCGACTCGTAACTCTTGCCCGGCGAATTAGCGATTGCGACGACGCGAGTCGATCATTAAGGGAACGCGAGTAGAGCTCTATTTTCACGGCTGTTCCTCGATCATGCTTACGTAACCCGTTCGAACGGTCCTCTACGTGCCACCCCTTTCGCTTTTTCCCACCTAATCGTTTCACAGTTTTCCCCCTTGCGCCCGTCATGGATGCTACACCGAGGGTAAGGAAAAAGTCTCGTGCGGTTCCACGGGTTCTGGATTCCAGGGTGTCGAGTGTCCTTGAAATGGTACGCGGAGGAACGCCGTCGGACGAGAACGTTCAATTTCCACCGGTCGATCATGACTTCGGATCGTTCCGGATTATGTCTTGTCTCCCGAGGCTCTTAACAACATTTTTTTCTTCGTCTTTACGCCTTCTTCTCAGTACCTACAGCTGACTCGCAATCTCGGCCGGTGGCTAATTACGTCGAGGCCCAATCATCGGGAAGGCTAATCGTATTTTATGGGCGCGTATATTTCTTAAACGCGTACACTCGCGATGGAAGAGGGAACCGGGGTCGCGGATGTAGAAGGTAACAGGGGAGGTCTTAATCTGGTCGGTCGGTGGATATCGCGAGTGAATCGGCCTCGGTGCACCCACGCTCCATGGACGGTGGGGTACAGGTGCAGAGGGTCGATTCGACACGCCGCACCGCGCTGGTCGTCGGTACCGATGACTATTACAGCCATTAAGGGGCAAATTTGAATCGGAAAGGCATTAAAGATATTTTATGGCCTCCCGTGGTGCAGGGCACCACCGGACGCGAGAGAGCATTCCAGTGCCGTTCATCGCCCGTGGCTGTACTTAATTATCGTTATAAATAATATTAACGCCCTTTTCGTCGATTTGCCGCGCGCAAACGCAAACTCTCCCTTCTTTCTTCTTCCAGTTCGATCCTCTGACCCCTCGACGACGACGAGGATGATGCCAGGAATCTCGAATGCAAATGAAACGACGAATTCGGTGGCCTTCCCTACCGGGCCAGACCGGGCCAGACCGGGCCAGGCCGGGCCAAGCCGGCCCGATTCGACTGGAACGTGAATAGAAGCGGACTGGACTCTCGTCTGCTCTTTTTTTCCTCCGTCGCTGTTTCTATTAGTGCGAGCCGCTCGAAAGAGCCTGTATAAATTAATTAGTAGATACGTCCAGATAGGTGGCCTCCCACCGTACGACGTGCCGCTATCTCGTTCTCTATCGAACGTCCAGCGGACTGGGTAACGCGCGTTACGATCTCGAGCGTGTTGTGTGTTGCGTGTTGCGTGTGTATTCCGTTTCTCTCTGTTCACCGGTTCGCCAGGACAGCGATCTCGCTCGTCGCTGCTTGTCCGCTGGCTGACTCGCGCATGTACACCGGCATGTTGACCGCGCGTGCACAGCCGTGTATATCGAGCGCGTACACGGAGGTGTCGGTAGAACGGAGACCTCTGGCAAGGGCCACCGAAGAATACTAACGGTCCGTGCCGGTGCACCGCGGTGGCTGACATCGGCGAGGACCGCGCTGACAATCAGAGCAAGGGTGTAATTGGTTCCGGGTAATAAAACACGCCGCACGCCAGATAAGCTCTGACCTGTACGCGTCCGCGATAATACTTTTCGACCGACGCGACGCAACCAACGACCGGATAGCGGATAGGATCGACGAGGCTGTCGACTCTTGCCACCGATCGACGTTAATCGTCGTCCAAGATTTCGCGAATCGACGACGCGTGAGGTCCAGGTAGCAAGAGGGAACGCTCGTAAACGGTATATCTCGCGAAGCGATTTTTCAACCACGCGGAATCGATTCTCCTCGATCGCGTCGCGTCGCCACGAAATCCTTCCGCGACGGATCGACCGCGAACGGATTTGCCCGCGAGAAACGAGTGCGAAAGAGGAAGGATGAAAGAGAGAGCAGGAAGAGATCGGCGGAGAAAGAGGAAGGTGGTCCAGGGCGGTCGAAACATTCCCGGCTCAGGGCGTGCATTAAATATGATATATGCTTATTGAATTTGTAAGTAAAACGGCCGACGGTAGAACTGCAGCACCTCGCGGTAGAACGGGATGCACGCTCCGAACGAACGGAGAAGCTGCAAAGAGAAAAGGAATATCGCCTTCTCCTCGTCTTACACCGCTTCTGCCTCTTTTCTCTTCTTCTTGTTCGTCCCATCCCATGCCATGCCATGCCATCCCATCCCGTCGCGTCGCGTCGCGTCGCGTCGTCTTTCGCTCCTTTACGGCGCGCTCTGCTTCCCTCCGCTCTTCGCGGCCTGGTAGCCATGGTGGTAAAGCGTGCATAATTAGGAGGAATTCAACGGGGATTACCCTCGTACGGATCCCATCCAGTCATCCCGGTGCTGCCCTTCTTTGTCGAGCAACTAATTTATTTAATCATTCCAGCGTCGTCCACGAGGCGGCGCCTTTGCTTGCCCGCGGTCCCTAAGTTGTTTAATCGCCCAAAGAGGCTGTTTCTCTTCTCCCCGAATCTCATCCTCTCGCTCTCCCTCCTTGCCACCCTGTTGCTCTTCGTCGCGAAACTTTGCCCGTCCTCGTCCTCGTCCACGTCCTCGTGGACGGTGTCGTTGTTTAAAATTTCGAGGACCCTGAAACGAGTGTGACGACGTTCCTCTTCGCTCTGCTTCGAACCGCGCCGTTTCGCTGCAGTTATTGGCCAGGTTACGCTCGCAAGATTCTTTCCTACGACTTTCGCGCCGGCTTTTACGAGCCGAGTACCGTTGCGTTCAAAGCCGTTTCGAAGCGGTTAAAAAACGCGCGCGCCAAGCTGGCATCTACGCGGCTTCTTCGTCGGACGACGTTCTTCGGCATCGAATATTCATTGGCTCGTCTTCGGATCGCTATGGCTAATTCGGCGGGATACCACCACCGCCGCTATTACTACTACCACTTCTGGTGCTTTCGTTCGAACGAAGGAAGAAGGAAGAGAAGAACGCGGTGAAGAGGAAAAAACAAAGACCCGGGAGCGACTAGGAGGAAGAGGAAGAGAAAGAGGGTCTTGGCGAAGCTGGAGCTGGATAATCGGGCGAGCGTGCCGAGGCGGGTGCCCGGTCGGCTGTGTTTTGCTCCGTCGCGTCGCGCGTACATCGAAACGGAATCCGGTTCGTGGAACAAAACCACGTATCCTCGTTGACAAATTGAGTCTCGAGCAGAGGAGTACGCGTTCGCGCGTACATGCTCCCGTCACCCACCGTTCGCCCGCCCTCTCTCTTCCGCTCCAATTCGCCAATCCACTTTCCAACTGTGACAAAACTGACCACTGGCAAAATTGATTTTCTTAGAAGAGATAGAATTGCGTGGACGGTGCATCGACGCGTGATCGATAGACCCGAAACGCTGACCGTCTGAAAAAGAACAACTTCCACTGACAGAACACAACCGAAGGAACGTTTTTTTCTTCGCGTGCATCACTCCGCCACGCCGCCGCCCATCCAGCCGGATCGAAGGAAATTAATCAAGATGCAACACACGGCTAACGTAGAATTCGTCAGTGTGTACGAACGTGTACATTGATCCGCGGTGGACGACACCTTTTCGAAATGGTAGAGGAAAAAGGAAGAAGGAAGTGAAAATAAAAATGAAAAGGAAGCGAAGTTGAAGAAGAAGAAGAAGAAGAAGACAAAGATGAAGACGAATACGAAGACGAAGAAAAAACGAAGCAAGAGAAAAGAAGAAGAGAAGGGAGACACTAGGGGAATAAGAAAAAGAGGAATAGAGGGAGCCGTGCTCGAATCGAACGAGTATAATTTTAAACGGAGTTCTTTCAGCTCGAAAGTTAACCGGTCTGGTATTCTCCTGCCTGAATTATCGTTGACCTCCAACACGGTCTTACAAGGCGCTCTCCTCGAATACAGGGTTTCTCCGTGTGGCCGATCCCCTTGCCCCACCGACAGCAGAGGGACGAGGGTCCAGGCCCGGGGCCAAGCGCGTTCCGACAATGTTGCACCGCATAAATTGATACCCGGGCCCAGGAGTTCCTGTGTTACCTGCGAGCATCGACATGCACATGCACCGTGTGCCGATGCACACGAGGGATATGCCGCGCCGCCGCCATGCCGCCACGCCGTTACTGACCGGACACTGGATACTCCTCCTGTCACCGAAAACTAAAACCCCCGCCGAAAAACGGCGCGCGGCAATAAAACTCGGTCCACTTTCACGTTCGTTTATCTTCCACGGCTGATCTGTACTCGAAAGCAACGTTGAAACGTATTAATTACTTCTTTCCCGAATAACTCGTCCCTGTGGTCCTCGTTTCTCACGCGGCAATCGTCACGACACCGAAATAAAAATCATTACGAATACTATCCCTGGCCATCTTTCTTAGAAAAGGCTTAGATAAGGAAGAAAATTGGGTTTGCGACAGGGAAGAGGGTGTGGTGTACCGTGCTTACGATTCTTGGAGATTTGCATAAGCCCGTTGGTAACGACGATAGGGTTACCACGTTAGCTTCGGAGCTCGCACTCGTGTGTGCTGGTAAATTGGTGCGAGTAGTTCAAGAGACTGAACCCGCAAGGAGAACGCGGCGATGTTCGTCGTGTCCCATGCCACTAATCGATTTTACCCGGGCAAAAGCGTGCCTCCGCGCTACGTCTAATTGGTAATTAAGCTTAGGTTTACGGCTATGGAACGGCAGCCTCGACCATCGCTGGCTGAAGAAGAAGAAGACGAAGAACAAGAAGAAGAAGAGAAAAAGCAACGCGCAACCCGGTGGAAGAAGAGAGCGAGCCGAGGGGGGTCAGAAAAACGGGCAAATGGCGAGAGAATGAAAGAAGGTGGAGAGATTCCTTGGCGCTTGGGCTTCAGCCAGGTCTGGCGCAAAAAACAGGTGTCTCCTACGACGTTCGAGTTAACTGGCGGATAATGCGAAGTCGTTTAATTACGTCGTGCCGCGTCACTCGCCGCGAACGTTTCATCGACGACAAGCGAGAACGAACAGTTAGAAAGGTGTTTGTTGTAGCAACCGGAAATGCTTGCGAATCGAATCGAAGAGAAGAGATGGTTCGGAAGGTACGTTCTCGTAGGCAGCCTAATCCCTGATGGACAAGCTCTCTGGTAATCGGATCGGTTTATCTCCTTTTCACCCGATTCATCCCATCAAAACTGACCAGCTTTCTGACACGGCACCGCTCTCCTCGGTATACGGAGGCGGAAGTCGTTCCACTCGTGCCACCCGTGATCCTCGATTTACCAACGGCAATCGAACGAGCGATCTTTAATCGTTCCTTTTCCGTGTCTACTCCCGTCTAGTCCCCGTCTAGCTGAACAAAAACACGCGTGCAACGTCTTCGAGGTGAGCTCGAAAAACGCAAGAAACCGCTGCTCGCTTGTCGGCCTTTTAAGAACTCCGAGGAAAGAAAGGTCGCTCGCGGTGAGTCTCCTCAGGCTCGCGAAGCCACGAGTCATCTCGATTACAACGAACTCTATTTCTCTCTTACCTTCTTACTCTTTCCGCCGTCCATCTCGGATCCTTCGACCAAGATGGAAGGAAAAAGGGCACCGAGAGTCCCGGTCCCGGTATCTCTAGGACGATCGCTCGAAGAATTCCCAGAAATAATACGAAAATCTCAGCGGTTCTTTCCACTACTTCTGCTGCTCTCCGAGAAGAAACGGAAAGAGGAACTTCTCTGCGATCCCTACCGGTGCGTCTACCTTTATCCGGTGTGTACGCTCGGCCTGCCACGTACCTACCTATGTATACAGACGTGTAGCTACGTGTCTCTTCGTGGCCAGGGCACAAGACTCACCGCGGCGTAGTTACCTCTTCTCTTCCTGGCCTTCTCCTTCTTGCCTGCCGGCACGCTGATATATAGCGCGCATAAGAGATGTAGTCAGATCACGGTCCCCTTCATGACGCTGCTTCTACACCGGCGAACACGTTCTTTCCTACGATAAATCCTCGCGGAATGTAAAACCTCCGGGCTGGCGCACACCGGCCCGAACAGAGCAGTCAGCGGAGGCGGGCACCCACGGTCCTTCTCCTTTTCGTTCCGCCTATTCCGCGTCTTCTATTCCTCCCGTCTTTAGATTCCAACCTCTCTACCATCGGGCCGTCTACTCATCTCCTGAGAAATCGCCGCGATTCTCTCTTTATTCCATCCGAGAAAAACTTATTTCATTTTAGGCGCGAAAATCTTTCTGATTTACGAATTCCACGACGAAACTCGATACCTCATCGAGCTTTCTCTTCTTTTCGCCGCAGCCAAAGTATCCGGGCGAGACGAACGATGGAAATCGCACCTTTCTCCACGTTTGCTGTATGCAAATCCAGGCCGGTGATATTTCACAGAAACCCACCGATCGTGCATCTCGTGAATCTCGCGCACACCGACGAAAAAATCGAACGACAAAGTCGCCTGTTACTTGCAGCAGATTTCCCTCTTTCTTTCTCTTTCCATCTTTCTCGATGATTACTACCATGCGAGAATCACTGCTGTTGAGGTTTTTTGGAATACGTGATTGGATGAATAGAACTTACTCTTAATTGCACGAATATCGAGGTTCTATTGTAGCGAACAAATTATTTATCAAGTTTCAACGATCGACTCGCAATCACGACACACAACGGGCCCAGCAGTGAAAGGGTTGTAATTAAAGTGTACTTGGAGCACATTTAAATCCACTGACCCGGTCGATTAAACCCGACCGATTCTCTAATCACGAAGTAACTCGTTGAACACTAGAATTCCGCCTCGGTAATTAATTTATGCAGCTGGCGTCTCACGATGGTCAAGCACGAAGATCCAGCGCATCGATACAACGTTCCGCGAAATCATTCTCCCAGCTTTTTCCCTCCCGAATAAAGCCTTTCCGTCCTTTGGAACACTTTGGAATTAACGGAAGAAGCAGTCGTGTTAATTACGAGCGAAAGCCGCGAGAAAACAGACGCGACGCGTGGTACTTACGTATCGTTTCGTGGATCGCGACGATTCGTTTAATTATCCTCGATGAAAGGAAAGTTTAATCGCGGCTCGTTGGGCGTCAGTTTTACTCCGGTCGTGCACCCGCTTCGTCGAAGCGTTTTTGCGCTATTCAGAGCACCGCCATATCGTCTTCCATCGAAATACGCGACTCGAAACCTTTTTGCGGATTCCAGCACGATTGTAACAACCCTTGTTCGCTCCGTTTATCTGCACCGTTACCCGCTCGTAATCTTAGTTCTACGCTAATGAAACTACATGCTAGGATTAGCTGCGGTGCCAACTAAGAACACAGGAGGAAATTGCAGACTCGTTGGTATCTACACAGTGGAAATATCAACGGATAGTCGGACACGGAATAATAGATACAGATTATCAAGGACATTAAGCAGTAATGTTTTTCATATTTTCGTCAGGTATTTAGCTAAATCGAACTCGTAGCGCCGATCACATCTGATCGCTGAATTAATGATCAATCGAACAAATTGAGAACAATAGCGCTACTGGTTAATAATCAGGAGTCGTTTATTCGCGACAAGACTATAGATTACACGATTGACATACGATGCGCGAGAGGTCATTCGTATTGATCGATTGACAGTCAAGGAACACGGCGGTACTGGGACTATGGTTGCATGACGAAGCGTCTCGATGCGCGTTGATACTTTTCATCGTCGCCGAGCTACGCGCGTTGAATGACGATTAACGGATAGACCAGCCACAAAGCGAATACGGCAATGATGCGCTTAATGAATCCGAACGATTAAGTCCTTTTCTTCGAGGCCTCGAACGAAACGCGCCTCGAATAGCACCTCGCCGTAACTTGCCGCGACGCGTCAATGAAAATTCCACGTCGGTTTATCGGAAAAATGTCCGTTACTGGTGATTATTTAAAATTTAAAAGGATCTATCCTTATGCAGCGAGCGTGCACCGTTGCACCGACGCGAGTCTCTTTGACCACACATGGTAGCCGATGAATGGCTGACTTGGAGTTTCTCTTACGATTCGCCATCGAATCCGTGAATCCGTTAATCGCCGATGAAGTCTCGCAGCTGAAAATCAACTCGTCCTTCGAGAATTCATTCAAATCTACAGGTGAATCGAACGTGGGAGGAATTTCTACTCGCTTCGAGTACGATTTCACGCAAGGTCGGTCCACCCGTCTGGCAAATTTATTTCACCGGAAACGCCTTCCTACTCTTCCCGCTAACGATCGAGCCAACCGACGAGACGAACTCCTGCGAATTCGCCCCTCGATCGGTTGCTATCGAAACACGCAACGCTCACCAGGCCGCCACGCCGCACGGGCTGGGTCGATCGAGGATCGAGAGAGCTCGATCTCCGTCGTTTCAGCGATATCGTTCCATAATCCGGCACCGTAGGCGGTACACGGACGATCGGGAACGCAAGATCCACCGGATCGCGGAACGGTCAGAGCTGCATTGCACCTGTTCGCACATGCGATCCTTTCGCCCCCGTGGCTCTCGATCTTGCATCTGGACCGCCTCTCCACCGTCCCGTTAATTAATTCGTGAGCAAGCCATCGTTGATTTCCAAACGCGAATTGGTCGTCGTACCCCAACTCCATATAAAAGGGTGAACGTTATTTACTAGTTATCCTTTATCAAAGGAACTTGCGCAAATTCAGTCGAAAAACTCGTACAACAACTTAAGATATCGCTCCGAAATTGGACGTTGGTATACGGGAAGAATTTTTCATGCTGCTTGCGCGGAACGATGCTATCCGGCAAAGTAAGACAGAGAAGGCGAAAAGGGTGGAGAGGCGAGATTAATTGCCTATCGACCGTTTGTCTCGAGAATCGTCCAGTTTCTACGAGGCCAGTTTGTTGCACGCTGACAGGAATATCGTGAACGCGGATCGCCGCGCCCTCGAAAGAGCTACGCCTAATTATTGCGGCCGAGTCGAAACGGAAGACGCAGACGAGGGACCGCGATAAAGAAAGCATTGCCGGTCCTCTACAACCGCCTCCCCATCGTCTCTCCCTTCGTTCACCTTCTTCTTCTTCTTCTTCTTCTGATGCTGCTGCTGCTGCTGCTGCTTGTTCCCGCAAAAACGCGACGACGAATCGCTGGAATCATCCGAGATCGAGAAACTCGGTTCGTTCGGGGCGAATCTTTGTCTGAAAGTTCTTTGAAACGATCAACAGCGTCTCCTTGAAAGTAGAGGAGTATTAGCTGCAGGAGTTTGCGGCCTGTTCGATCGAAAATGGTGCGAAGGGAACGTACGACTGTCCAAGAAAATTGCTTCGATTCCAGATTCGCAGTCCGCGAATCAGGAGAATAAGAAGGAAAAATGGAAGGTTCGAGAGGAGCAGGACAATCGAGGATACAAGTCGTAAAGCAATTTCCTGCGGGCTGCGCAGAGGTGCACGCATTCGCAGAATCATTTGCGAACGAGCTAATTGTTTCGGCCGGAATTACAGACCGCTTTTGCCGCGTACTCACCGAGACGACGCGTTAACGGTTCCCGCCGACCGTTCCCCCAATGATTTCGCCACGAGTCCAAGTACCCGAAATTGCTGTTTGTTTAATGGACCGGCGCCATTATTCGGGGATTCGAGACTAACGAGCCACAGCCTCGCGAGAGACTTTTTCTTCCCTTCCTCCTTCTTGCTTTTCACGCCTACCTCTACCCTCTCTTCGTCTTACCGATTTCTTACCTTCCTTTCTCGCGCTTCCTCTTTCGCAACATCTTTCTGCTCGACTTCTCCGCTGCTCGATCTCAATCCATTAACCGACAAAGACGAGTTAATTCGTCGTTGGGACGCGCTTCTTCACCGGGCAAAACGAATTAATTTGTTCTTTATTTTTTTGCCGTTCGTTACCGCTAAGGGTCCTCGCAAAGGAAAAACGTTGGAGCGTTGCTCATGAAGGCTGATGGTCGGTTATTCGAGTGCTAGGAAGTGATTTCGATCGAAAAATGTATCGGTTAACTGGTTAATCTTTAGGTCGAGGAATTCAAGATCCTTCGGCTCTCTCGGCTCGAGCTCTCGAACGGGATGCTGGAGGTCGTGCACACACCCGACTCCTCTCTCTCTCTCTCTTTTTCTCTGAGCGAGACCAAGACCGAGACCGAGACCGGTAGCCGGTAGCTTTTGTTGCTTCGCTTTTCGCGCGGACGGTAACGCTAGCTGAGCTGCCGTTACCGCGATCCTACGTTCCATCCACGATCATCACCGTCTGGAATTCCGGCATCGGGCCATGAGCAACCATCGTGTTCGAGCCTGGACGGCGCAAAGAATTTCACTCGGCGCGTTCGGCATTAGAGGGGCATTAAAGTTCAAGAGGCAAGCGAGGGCATTAAAGTTAGATCAACGGAATACCTAGAGCGAATACCTCGCCGGGACTCGTTTACGCAGCTCCGTTTGGTAATTTGTTTCCCTCTTCTCGAGCGGCACGAGGTCGCGAGACCGCGTAACTCCGTGAAAATCGAGCGACGGGAAAGGACGCGAAGAAGGAGGAACGACGAAACGCGCTCGGTCACGCAAAACGATCCCCGGTTCCCGAAGAAACGAAGAAACGAAGAAACAGCTCTCGGACTGCAGAAAACCGTGAAGCCTCGAAACGGTCGGTCGGTCGGTCAGCCAACGGACCGGGTACACACGAAGGCCGTGAGTAATAGTAATAGCTTTTAAATTGTCCCTCGCTTTAATGGCAAATAATATCCGCGCTCTTTCGCCATCCCCTTTTTTCCCTCCTCGCCTCTTCCTTTGCCGCGACTTGCTGCGAGTTCAGGGACGTCCTCTGGATCGTCCTCCACCAACGAACGAATCTCCGGATACGAGCACACCTCGTTCGTTGCCATAAACGCGAGATTGTCCGCAGCCGGAGTCTCCACGGTTTTTGCGAATTTCGCGAAGCTGCTACTGCAGACGGGGCAAGGTGTCGCAGGCCCGGCCGCAGGACGAGGCTTTTATCTCGGCTCAAACCGTGCTGCGACTTGACAAAAACCACCCTAACGCGTCGCTGTTTCGGTACTCTTTGCGCGTTATAAATAACAGAGAGAAGTCGAACGATGCTCGCGATTCCACTGGCTTTCCCGGTCTGCTGGATCGCACGAATCCGACGAGGAGTCCGAGCAGTGGCCAACGAACGCCCTATCGAAGAACGTTAAGCGACCGTATCGGACACGCGAGAATCTTATAAGCCATTCGCACCGTCGCAACCAGGGGCTATTAACCCCTTGAACTGGTATGTCTGCTCGTCCAACTTGGATATCTGTTCCGCTCGTCTGCTCGCGGTCAGAAAAACCGAAGCTGCGTCGTGTTAGTTTGCGATCAAGCATCGGAAAGTTCCTTCTCTTCTACCCTTTCGTTTTATCTTGCGATTTCGTTCGCGACCAGAAACGCGCTAAAAACTCGTTGGATTTATCGTAATTGCCGTTTATACCTATGGTGCTTTCTTTTTTTTCATTCTTCAAAGAGTGAAGAATAATTCGTTAAAGGTTAATAAATCTCGGCTAGTTTTTTCTCGTTCACCGAACGTACGGCAAATGATACGGGGGAAGAATACTCTTTGCCTCGTATCGTAACTCGCGCGAAAAGCTCGGTCTTTCATGCGAGGCAGACATTAGGCAGAGTCCTGCAGGAGGATGTCGCGGCCTGCTGGTTTCTTGCGCTACTGGCCTGGCCACGGATGCGCGTAAATATTTTCTTGCGCGCATCAACGCGCGGTTATTCACGTCGATGCGGAAAGTTTCAGCCGCGTTTCACGCGACTTTACAGATTGCCCCATTAGTCAGAAAATCCCGTGGATCGAATGGAGAATCGTTTCGAACGTCCCCTTTTATTTCATCGAGCAGCCAGTTCGAAAGGCGAGACACGGACTCGCGTGGGCAGCTCGTTGTCTAACCTCGAATATCGCGTATAAATATTCAGCACATGCCGGTTGCTGCGTGGAGGATGGCGAAGGAAAGCACGAACAGATGGAGATGGAGGTGGAAGTGGAGGAGGAGAAGAAAACGTTTCGTGCAAAGCCTGCTAGTAGACTGATTGGTAAAACCTAGTTTACACTGATAGAATAAACGATAGAGTAGGTATGTTAGCGCAAGTGTTTGGCAAGGAATTTCGAATTTCATAAAGTTTCAAAGTGAATTGGTTCGCGACGTGAAACGAGCCGAATCGGCTTCCGATCGCAATTCGGTGGTCGCCAGAACGCGTTAATAAAAGAGGTAACAGGTGCGGAAACCGCCTCCGCGCAGCAGCCTCGTAAACTGTAGAGGAATAAGAGAAAGAGGCTTGAGAGACGGTGGAATAGGCGGATAGAGAGGATCGGAGCAGGAAGTGGAGGAGAGCGAGCGAGAAACGGGAAGAAGATAGGAACACCCGCGGCGTGCGATGCTAAAATATGAACGGTACTCGGCTGGAGCCGCGTGCTCCGAACCGAATGGTCCAGGTTCGCGCCGCGTGACGCACCGAAAGTTAAGCCGCGAACCGCGAGCCACGAGAGGGCAAACTACCATCTCGAAACGTCCGCGTATCGGTGCGTGCGTACACACGGACGAGTCTACGCACAAAGGGTTGGCTGCTAGCGACCGGTTCGCGGACCCTTAATGACTCGTAATCACGGAACGCTGATGTCTCTGAGTTATGACGCGCCTTCCACGCCACAGAGAGAAGCGTACTACGCGCCACGCAGGCGAAACTCCGAAGACCCATGAGGAAGAGAACCCTCGATCTCCTCTTACGTAACACCTACCACGGCACACCCTGTTCCTGCTCCAGCTTCAGCAACACGACTTACGAGCTTGTTCTCCGGGACTGTCACGCGTTACGCGCCACGCTTCCGCGCTTACTACCAATATCGCTCGACGAAACTTAACGGAATCGACGACATTCGTCTTTGTCAGAGTCGCTTCAACGCGTCCGGCGAACGTTTCTTCTCGTTGCTTCTTTTTCGCCACTGCTGGCAAGCCCGCTAATGACTCTACCGTTTATGAATACGAATTATTCGAGCGAGGTCGGGAGAACGATAAAGGATTATCGCGAGCAAGCGCCCTTTTGTGCGCTGGTAGGTGAGCGCGCACCAACCGCGATACAAAAACAGCCCTGTCAGGGCCATCTTCCTTTCCACCTCTACTACCTACTAGGCTCCTCACCCCTCGCCTTCCTTCTTTTATTATTCTTTAACACCTTGGCTCGTGCTAGAGGAACCCTAGGATCAACGACCTCGAATCTATACCATGCCTCTGTTCCTTTTTTCTTCTTTTTCTTTTCGTTCGAGCTACGAAGCACGCAAGAAAACTCGCCGCAAGAAAATCGATCGATTTATGGATCCGGATCGTTCGAAGGAGGTCGGGTCAGTGGAGGAACGATCGAACGAGTAGGGTTTTTGCGGTCGAAAACGAGTATACGGCCAAGAGCAAGAAAATACGTCAAGGCCGACTTGCGTGGCCACAGCCTTTAACGTCGCTCGAAGACGACGTCGATCATCGTCTAGAATCCAAAGTCCGGAAAACGCGTCGGGTATGAATTTCAAATGAAACAATCATCAGGGAGCAAGGACTAAGAAAGCATCCCTATGGTAACGTCTTAGATGTCGACACTGTCGTACGAATCGGTCGATTCATCGACTTTCATGAGTCCACGGTACCGTGACTTTCGAGTACCGGATACTTTCCTCCCGCGGAATGCGTCTGCCGCCCGAACCTCGATCGAAGGTCTACTTGGCAAGAAAGATCCTTCGCTTTTTCTCGCCTTCTCCGGCGACGAATTAAAACCAGTTTCGGCGACGCGACGTCCAGCTAATTATTCGCCTATGAAGAATTCACGGGCGCCGATCGAACGATCGAAACTCGACATGATTGTGAAAAATATCCTTCGTTGCCTCTGGATAACTAACAAGGGGAACTACCCAAGTGTTACACTCACTTACTAATGAAACTTTGACAGCTTGTAGAGCTTGTCGAGCTGAACACGCCTGTAGCCCGTTTTGTGGGCAGACGACTAATTGTTTAAAAGATATTAATAATTAAAGTTAGTTACTACTTACATTGAGAAGTATGACAAACTCACACATGTAACTGGCAATCTAGAGATCCACGGTCCAAATACTTGGTTCCCAACATTTTTTTTTTTTTTAATGATAATTTGTTTCTTTTTGAATAACTATTACATAAAAATTAAATAAAAAATAAAAAAAAAATTTTTGGGAACCAAGGATTTGAACCGAGGACCTTCAGACTGCGAGTCATGGATCCGCTCCGTGGTTATACACATGACTCGCAATCTAAAGGTCCTCGGTTCAAATCCTGGGTTTCAATTTTTTTTTTTTTTTTTTTAATGATAATTTGTCTCTTTTTGAATAATTAAAATTCTATATAATTCTAAACTAAAATTCCACATTCTATTTTGAATAACTTAAATTCTATAAAAATTGCAGTGTATGTAATTAATTATTAATAAATGCAATGATTAAGGGTGTATTGACTACAGGTTTGGTACTCGTCTTATTGTTAAATATAACGTCGTTACATCCTGTTAACATCGAATGTTAACACTTTCCAGCTTCAATGGTTTCGACGCACTAGGGGATATCTGCTAGAGATGCCCGTAAACGAGTCGGGAGATGGATACAGAAGATACTTGATGGAAAACCTGTTTCTCGTTTGTCCAGCATGATTCGCGATTCGTTGGGAACGGAAGCAGATAACGTTATACACACCCTGAATTTAAGCAGTCGATCAGTCAATTCGAACGTTAAACGATCCGATCGAATTGGACGGTTTCGCGATATCGCAAAGGAGTCGCGCAGCAAGCGACAAAAGCGCTCGTTAACCGGTGCTCAAAGTTTGACGCGTTAAGCGGCACGCAAGCCAACGGGGAATGTAAATTTTTCACGATGAAAACACGCGGTATTGGAGAAGCGGCAAAGGCCGCTGTCAGAAGGACGATATTCAATCGACTCACGGAACGGATCCGAGACGGAAGAGGACGAGAAGGACGAGAAGGAGGAAAAGGAGAAGAAGGAAGGGTGAGAAGATGGGCGCAGCCTCCTCCACGGTGGCTATCCGGGCTCCCTCTTCTCGGCAGGTTTACGACGAGCCAACGCAAACACGACACTTGCCCGCTAACTGGCCACCTAGCTACCGGAGACTAGCCTCTTCCTACTACCACCCTAACCGTCTTCGTTCGACCCGATTCTACAACACACGCGCGATCCTCCCTGCAAAGTTTGAAATTTCAATTCACCGCAAAATCTGCGCCTAGTCGCGTTTCCTTGAAATCTTTCAACCAGAGAAAAGAAAAGGTGAAAAACTTGAAAACGCAGCCTGTAGATTATGTCGTGACCGTCCCTAAAGAATATCCGCGACGGGTACCATATTTATCGAAATACCTCGTTCGTCGTTCGCCGCAACCCGTACAATGGCCGAGTAAAGAGTAAATGATGTATTCTCTGTAAGGAACCGTAGTCGAGCAGTACATTGCGCGGGTCAGTGTCCGATATCTCATTCTCTGGGCTCCATTGCGCGTATACCTTCTGGTACATGCGGTTTACCTCTCTCCGTGCCTCCCACCCTCCATCACGGACTCTTTGCTACGCGGACAACAAAGAGAACAGAGAAAGAAACAAAGAGGAGAAGATTGGCGAAGATTTGCAGATGGTATCGATCGTATTCGCTTCGAAGACAGAAGCGGCTCTATACGGATAGGGCAATATTGTTTTTGAAAATCATCGATCGAGTGACTGAGCGCGTTGCGTGGGTCAAGATTCTATACTCGAGCAGAGAAAGCAATTAATCGCGAGAAGAAACAAGACGAAAGAGTGATTCCTCTTAGCAGGATAATTAGAGGCACGATTAACCAACGTTCTGTCAGTGGTGCAAGATTGCGAATCATCTTCGCTGGTTGTGCCAGGGTTGAATAACACAGCCACCCAAGGAAACAAAGACGGTGATGGGGAACGCTCTAAAAATCGTTGAAGAACGAGGAACTGGTTTCTCACGAAGCGATTTTCATAGGCGGAACAAGAAGGTTTCAACCGGTGCAACTTGCATAACGGATTCATGGATCGCGAAGGTTGCCAATCCTTACGCAACAGAAGGAATCGGCAACCTGTAACGACTGTCTTTCCTTAGCTTTCTCGTCTATTCTTGTTCGCGACGCGACCCCACCTGGCGAGATCTTGTTCCCTCTCGTTACCTTGCGTTTCGAAATGCGATCGACTAGTACGTTCCTCGAATCGGCTCGATGTTCCTTTAACCAGCGGAGAAGACACACACGCGAGAGCGTGCGTCTCGCATCGTAACGTAGCAAGCGTCATTCGTCTTACCTGAAACAGAAAGAAAAGCGTCGGTTAGATCGGATATCGCGTGGCCGCACGAACGTTTCAATTACGGCACGCGATAAATATCGCGAGCGGTACGAGGCACGCCTCGCGTGAATTCCCTTGGGAAACTCGTAAATCCGTGGAAAATGTCGCGGTGGTTTGGCGTGTTGCGAACAAGCTGCGGCGATCCGTTCGAAACGGAAGACACGGCAGTAGTTGGTTTACTCTGACGAGCAAAACGTGTATTTGACCCGATCGGCAATTATCGCTAATAACAGTACCTACCAGTTTCTTTTTCAAATTAATATCGATCCTGACGTTGCACGATAACAAGTATTCGCGGTAGATAATTAATTACCGCTACGTTCTAATTATTGCTTTCGCGGGTGATAAGTTTCTCGTTGCTGGTACGTTCAATTTCAGAGATATCAATGTTGCTAAGAACGAACAGGAGAAAAGGACGTATATCTACCGTCCGCCATAATTATGTAAATTAAATCTTGATCCGCGCACTTTTCTTTTGCTTACACCTGCTTTTCCATCGGATAATTTCCTTATTAAAGAAAAATCCTGGAGACAGGTGTATGAAATTAACTAGCTGGTTAGAATTTCCTGCGACGCGTCGTAGATCGTTCGTTCGGCACCGCTTCCGTTCTCGTTCAGATATTTAATTAACGAACAAGAGGCGGGGAAATAAGAACGGTGGAGCGGTGAAACGCGGTTGGAGATCGAACGAAGAAGCGGGCGCAGCCGTATCGCCGCTACTCGATAAGCTGCCTAAACGATTCTCGAGTTAGCGTCTCGTTCGAGCGTAAAAGAGATAGCGCGATGGCTCCGCGTGTGGTCGAGCCGACTGCGAACGAGTCTCCGACACCAGGTGAGAGAACCTCGGCCGGAATAAGACGGTGACGGAGGAATGAGACGCGGCTTCAAAGACGAAGAAGAGAAGGAAGAGAAGGGACACGCGGATAACCGGCATCTGACCCGGGACCGGGACCACTGCCGAAGAGGGAGAAAGGTGCCTCGACCCTGCTGCCCCCCGTCGAGCATTATTACACATTTAACTAATTTCCTTGTCTCGTAAAGTACGAAATGACACTGCGCCGACCGTGCGTCCTTACAAAGCGTACCGCCGTTATGCCACCTATGTACACCAACGTATTGTGCACGCTCGTTCGGCAACCGAATTGCCTCGATGATGTTCGCGAGACGAAGGTACGAAAGAACGTAGAAAGATTAACAAATTTCATGGGACCGAAGGATGCGGCATGGTATCGTGAATCCACGAATCACCAAAAGTGGGCGGTTATGTCGCGCCTTCAACGGCGAACACTCCTCCGGCTTTATCGCCTATTTACGACCAACGACAAGTTTTTTTTTATCTCGCACAATCTTGATTTCGTCCTCGAATCGTAGCCTGTTCGTTAATTACTCGCGAAACGTAGTTAACACTTGGAACGTGTTCCACGACGCCATCCGCATTTGCAATTCAATCGAGGAGGAAATCCTTCGCTAGCAAATGTTTACTTTATAGAAGTTTGGCAAAAGTGAAGGAATTGGACAAAGATGAAAACAGCGTGAAAGAAGCGAAAGGATTAACAACGTGCCGGAGGAACGTATGTATCAGCCGGGGCTATCTGGCGATAATCTCATTGTCGTCTTCGACCGCTACAACGTCATTAAGGATAGTGGTGGAAAGCAAATATGAGACCGCGTCTCACGTTTCACGCAACCTTGCTCGACGACAGTGTTCTTTTTCGCACCTCGACTCTCGCCTCTTCAGCATCCACCAGCCCATTCAACAGCGTCGTTTCTCTTCCAAATTTAACGATTATTCGATCGGCACGACCGATTCACTTTCGTAAGCGACAACCTCCGTCGCGTCGTCTCGATTCCTCCTGCTGCTTGACGCTCGATTAAAAATTTTACGATACTACTCCTGGCAGACGTTCAACCGCGTTCGTCTTCTCTCGGACAGTCTCCGAGAGATCCGGACGAAGAAATAAACGCGTTGGCAGCTCGTAAAAAGTAAGCGAAACGAGAAAACTGGTTTGTGTCGCGACCCATCGGTCGTTTACGCCTTCAAAAATTTGCTGCAAGAATGACGAACGAATTCGTCCGTTCGGTGACTCGGGGTCTCGCGATTTCTGGAATGCCAGGAAATTCTTGAAAACGTTCGAACAAGCATCGACGCCTCGAAATCGACTGCTCCTCGACCTCGCGCGATCCTCTTTGACTATTCTACCGCTCTGGCTACACCGATCACGGCTGAAACAATGGCCGCCGTTTACGGTCGTGCCGGACCGCGGCGCGATTACGGAAATGTTTCGTATATTTTATATGTTTGCATCGGAACGCGCCTTAGGAATCTAGAAATCGCTTTCTGGAGAACCAATTACACCTAACGGTTTGCGCGTGCACTCTGCAATACGAATCGCCGGATTTCTCGTGGAAAAATAAAGAAGAAATCGTAGCCAACTTGCTACGATTCGGCTCTTTCCTGTTTTCTTGTCTCTTTTCCCGCTGGTTTTGCTCCATTTCGAGGACGCGCAACGACAATTATTTCGAGGAAACAATTTTTTCGTGGGTCGGCCGTAAAAACGCGTACGAAGAAAAAAGGTCAAGGCGTCGCTTGAAACGATTCCACCGCGCTCCCACAGTGCCTAGTTTACGCGTGGCCGACCAAATTACGGGGTTCCGCTGTTCGCCAGAAAGTCATTCTTTCTGAAACTGAAAACCGACCTTCGCAGTCGAGATTGCCCGACAAAATCGTCGAAATAATCGGTTTCACGATTTCTCGTAAACCATTTGAACAAATGTACGGCGGAGTCAAACTATCCTTCGAGAACACCCTGAAACCTTTGATCGTCCGAGTACTTGCTCCGTCAAGTTTTGAACAGAAAAATTTATTCTTTATGCAAAGAGAAAAAAGAAATCAATCGAACAACCACAAGGCTTCTACTCAAGCGTGGAGCAAAATCCGTTAGCGCGTTGTAAGTTTTCCGCATCAGGCAACTCGGACCGGCAATTTCGAAGGAATAATTGTGGGGCACAAAAAAATATGACCGTTCGACGAAAGAAAGGAGAAAGGACAGAGAGAAGGTGGAGAAGGAGGAAGCAAGGTAACCGGTAAGGTTACGTACATACAGATGCCACAGCATGTTTGCCAGCGTGTCATTGTTCGCCGCCCCCCGGGCTAAGACGAGAATTCGGCTGAAATATCTCTCTGCCTCCCCTTTGCCGTTTTCTCTGACTCGTACCTGTACGAAATCATGGTTCGACAGAAGTAAGAACCGCAATCATCGATGCTGCCTTAATGATACAAAACTTGTGTGTTTCGTTCGTTATGCAAACGGTAGCGAAACTGCTGTCTGTTTCAATGAAATACGCTGGCACAAGAAATCGAGGGAATCGGTGGAAGAAATAAAATCGTTTGTATGGTTGAAAGTCGCGGCAAGCGACGACAGCTCCTCGATCATCGCGAACGCGAGCAGGTTTCCTGCATACGCTTGTCGGATATTTATCGGCTTTAATGTGGACAAGAGGCTTTTCTCTGCTGTCGTCTTTCGCGACCGATTCTCGAATCCGACCGAACGAAGAATCACAGTAGGAGCCGTTGGTTCCTTCGTTCTTCTTCGATTAGTTTAACTACCGGTTGCATGGCGCGTCGCGTCGCGTCGCGGTCCTATCGATATATCGAGGAGAAACAGTCTGGGAATCGGGTCAACCGCTCCAGCACGCTTTCCATCGTAGGACGCGTCGACGAAACGCTTCTTCTTGTCACGAGAATTCGCGCAGACGATCCGGAATGATTACAGCTAGCGTATCCGGTTCGCCTTTGGCTCCTCAAGCGAAGAACAGTTCGAGTTTCTGGCCGGAGGAAACGTTGAAGCTGGAGAGTCGACGAGCCGACTGGCTGGCCGCGAAATGCAGCTTTAAAAGGACGGTAGACAAATGAGTGGAGCGTTCTACATAGATCCCTTCGAGAAGATTGGATCGAGTTTCTCGCGTCGTGAGAGAAAAGAGTAGCAACGAGTGGAAGGCGCGCTTCTCGCGGTCGCGGTCGCGGCCGCCGCGAAAGCGAACCGCACGAAACGAAACGAAACGAAACGAAACGAAACGAAACGAAACGAAAGGAGAAAGAAAGAAGGAGGGAGGGAAAAGAAAAGGATGATCTTTCTTCTCGCGAGAGCTCTGGAATATCTGCACGGGCCTATTATGCGAGAGAGTGATAAATCGACGGGCAAGGCCGTCGAGAATCTCGATAAGGTGCTCCTTCTTCTTCTCTCTCCTCCTCTCGGCCTACTCAGCACCCTTCGTCTTCCTCAAACTCATCCCGATGCCCCGGATCGTTTAAACTATCCACCATCCTCGTCCATCCACCTCGGATCCACGTCGAGCCAGTTTTTCTACCGCGAAGGACGCGCTCGATCATCCCGGATATCGAAGGAACTTGAAAAACTCGATCGCGCTCGAGTCGAAAAATTCAAGCGTTCCAGGTGTTCTCGCGAGAGGAGTCTGCCGAGATGGCACCCAGGCGATAGAAACTCGAATCAACGAGTGTGATCTCGGGTAGGAGGGCGATCGTCGTAACGGATTCTTGCTTGGGAAGCCGCGAAAACGGGAAAGGTGACGAGATAAGGAGACCCGCGAACGGTCCCGGAATCTCCGCAAACGGTACGCGAGACGTCGAGACTCGTGTAACTCGAAACGACGAACCCGGAGCCTCTCTGCTCACGCTTTTTAACCTCTCTTTCCTCTTTGCCACCAAATGTGCCGTTATGCAGCACCGCGAACGCCAACAACAGCAACAACAAACGGACATTGGCAAGCACCGAGCTGCATCGTCGATGCGAAACGTATTGCCAAGTCGGCTCGATTACTTAGGATTACCTCGCGCCTACGTGCGCAACCGATACCTCTCTTCGTCTTCCGTTTCACCGTTGCCAGAGCACCCTGTACCGTGACCATTCTAAGGGGCGACGCGACGTTCCGCGCGAAAAGCCGAGAAACTTGCAGGAACGGGGACGCGAGGATGGGGAAGAGAATGGGAAAACGAATGGAATGAGGAAGGAGAAACGAGAAGCTAGTCGTACGGCGGAATAAAAGAGAACCGAGCCCGTGAGCGAGAGCAAGAAGCCCGGACAGGGGGACAAAGAAAGGAAAGCGACAGACTTACAAACAAATACACGAGGAGATACACGAGAGCAAGAATCTCCCTCCTTTCAAGTATCTGCTGCGCAACCTTTGCGGCGCTCGAGTTCCCGGGTGAATGCAAATGAGACAACCAGGGTACCGGTTAACCACCGCTGCCACCGGAGAAGACGTTCGACCGTATCTATCCTTCGCTTCGTCCGCGCGGAACGATCGATGACGTTTCGACCGAACAACGATTCACCACGCCTTTGCTCCAACGCCCTCTGACTTTGCTTCCGTTCTTCTTTTTATTTCCGTGAGAACGGTCCCAGCTGGGATATTAAACGAGAAATTCAGAATTCCGCGTGGTCAAGATCGAGGAAGCGAGAGTATAGCAGCTACGAATCGAACAGAAAGCTTCTAGTGGCTCGAACGGCGACCATCGTCCCCGGGAACTTTATGGCTCATGAATGAAACATAGGCTTAACCGTATATTTGCGGGGCTACGTGTTGCATCGGTGGCTTAATGTATGCTGCGATCGCGAAAAACGTCGAACCGATAAATAGAATTAAGGCGGAGACCCGTGCCGTGTCTTTCTGCTCTCCCTCTCGCTCTACGTCGATCTATTCTATTCTCGTTGGTCAAAAGATTTCTCGAAACGACGGGTGGTTCGGGTCGATTAACGCGAAACGACGAAGTAGAAGCTACCGGAACCGCGTGATAAAAAGTTGTCGCGTTAAGTTTGATCGCGCTACTAAATATGCAAAAGAAATCAGGTAGAGGGTTAAATAGAAGGCAGACCGGGCCGACCTCTGCTCTACCTCGGAAGCGAATGTCCTCCGGTGTCGTAAAGAGCGCGGCCAGAAACCCTCTCGCCTCGGTCCATTTAACCGCTTAATGGCGGGTCAAGCAGCAATAACGCCGCCGAATAATCATAAAAATGAGGTTGGTAGCTACGCGGAACCCCCGTCGCGTTCGTAGCGCCGCGTTAACGTCCTCCACAGCGACGAGGTATCTTATGCGAGTTCTCCGTGTAGGTCCGCAAGGGCACACCTTTCCCACCGCTAAATTTCTCTAGATTCTCTCTTCTTCCGCTTTCTGCAAGCTTTCAAACCGAATGGTACAAGTTTTTCGGCCGTTGCTGAGACTCTGCCACCAACGAAGACGGGAGCAAGGAGAACGAGGGACAATGAAACGGCTTTAGCGGGGTGAACCGAAGCGTGGCCGAGGTTGCGGCACGCGGTGGGCCAGGAAAATCACGCTCGACCCTCGGCCGTGACCCGTGGGTCCCTTCGGTAGCGAGGCTGCCACATTAAACGCGAGATCAAACCGGCAAGTCGACTCGAAAGGATTTCGTACTTCTCGAACCGTCGTCTCGATCGTCGTTGTCGTCGTCGTAAGATGCGACGTGTAATGAGAGAGAAGAACCGGTAGGAAAAAGGAAGCGGAAACAGCCCGAGGGCTGTGGAGCCGCGCCGTACGCCTCGATTCGGTGCCCTCCCGATGATTGGCTCGATTTAATAAGCATATCACGAAACTCTATGATTACGAAAGATCGCGAAAGCGTCGGGCGCCGTGCACGGGTGATCTTTATTTCCAATTGGATCCAGGCTGGATCGGAAGGGCTCTCTTAATTGACGGAATGCCGAAGGGAGAAGAGTTAGGAAGGGAGGCAAAAGTGGGTGGGTGGGATCGAGGAGGGATCGAGGAGGAACCGGGCCGCATGCGAATTATTTTTAATAAGGATCCTCGTTCGCCGCACCCTCCGTTGCCTCTCGATCGGGCTTTATCTTTCGCGCGAACGAAAATCGAAGCACGATCGTTTCCTAGGAAGTTCGTCGTGCCAACGAACGCAATCGAAGAAACGAAAAGAGGGATAACTACCCTGGAGCATCGCGACAGGTTGTTACTATTCTTGCTACGAGAGAAGAACTCGAAAGAGCGTTCTCAAAGGGGTAGCTCTATAATCATAATTTAGCCATAATTACATTTATGACCCACTTTACCCTCGTAAATTGTCCACGAAGATCGGACCCCTTGGTCTCGTCGTTATTACGCGCCTCGGATACCATGGCTCGATCCTTTCGAATTGCTCTTTCTTTCTCCCTTGCTTCTTCTCCGTCTTCCTGCGTATTCGTTGCTGTCGTCGTCTCCGCTTCGTCTTTGTCCGCTTTTCGAGCATCGAAGGTTATTAAGATCGTGATTGGAGGAGGTGAACGGCTCGGTTCGTCGGACCGAATGGCCAAGTTCAGCCACCCCGAGTAATGGGGAACGGTGATAATCCAAGTACAGGTGAAACGATAAATTCCCAGGATCGATCTGTTTCCAAGGAACCGCAACGTTCATCCGAAAATTAACGCTTGCAGCTCGTTTACACACGGACTACGTCTGAGAGCACGACCGCGTGTCTCGGTTCTCGGTTAATAATCGACGCCCCTTCCGTTTCGCGCACCGTGACGCAATTACACGGCTCGTAAAACCCTGGACGCCGTAACGCGCCAAGTGAAATTCCCGTTCGAGGACGGCAGCAATTTCTAGAAATTATTTTTTGCAAGGAATATCGGGCAAAGGTGTGCCGGGATGAAATAAAGCGGTACACCGACATCCGGTCGATATCGAGGGGGGAACGGAAATCGGTCCGCGTCATCGATCCGAGAGGTCAAAAGACCCGAAGCGACGCAACGCACACAGGGCGATGGAGCAAGGTGGTAAAGGGAAGCGAAAAGGAAAAGAAGAAGGGGCGGGGGGAGGGGGGAGGAGGCAGTTTCGGATCTCGATCGCGATGCAAGAAGGAGAATTCGTCGATCTTGCCGGAAACGGTGGGGGCTCGTTTTCGTGGAGGGCAAAAGCACAAGAGGTAGGAGTGGACGCATTCCTGGCGCGATGAGACGCGGTGCCATTGGCTCCTGGGACGCGGAGCGTCACACCGGTTGGCCGCCTTAATAATATGGTACGGCAGCCCAGCCAGCACCGACGACTACCACTGCCTACCTACCTACCTTCCTCCTTCTGCGTTCCGAAGCCTTACCTACAGGAGGTTGTTGCCGCATGGTTGTTGTACTCGTACCTATCGGCTACCCGCTCGTTACCTTGCCCCCACGAGGAAACGCGCTCGCGGTTCTCGCAGATTCGCGTTTCCTCCAAGACGCCGCGTCGCGTTTTTAAACCCTTTCCAAACGAATCGCGACCTTTCTTAAGAGGAAAAACCGAATCGATAGAAGACGAGACGCGGTGGAAACGTTGACTTGGTTACGTGACTCGTTTGCAAAGATTCGAGCCGAATAAGAAAAAGTGATGGCAAGACATTAGGCATTTCTCGCCTCTCGAATCTCGATCGGCGAGGGACGAATTCGCGCAAATTTCATAGTCCGTCTTATGATTAGTCGATACGCAGCCTATCATTACCCGCATTACCATCTCTCGCGCGTTTGCTCCGCAGGCTTCCGACACACTCGAGCAGCACGAAGCAACGAGCGCGCATACATTGTCGAGTACACATAATACGGGAGCGCCGACAGATAATTTTACACCGCGCACCAAACTTTCCGTGAGCCGATTACAACCTTCCTCGATTTGATCGACCACGATTCTTCTCTCCGTTTCGTTTCGTTTCGTTTCATACTTTATAGGTACCCCGTGATCCATTATCGAGAGGAACGTTCAAGTTTAATTGGGAGCGCACGAC
This sequence comes from Osmia bicornis bicornis, assembly GCF_907164935.1. Classification (NCBI taxonomy): domain Eukaryota; kingdom Metazoa; phylum Arthropoda; class Insecta; order Hymenoptera; family Megachilidae; genus Osmia; species Osmia bicornis. The sequence goes on along the minus strand of NC_060218.1, from coordinate 2,079,352 downwards.
ACTAAAAAACTTTACTCGTTACTAGTTCAGTGTAATTCATATCTCGTTACTTTGTAAATTATTAACACGTGGAGAAATGCAAATTTCGCTCGTGAATCAATTCCAGTGCAATCGGCATCCTTTGATGCGCTCTATTATCAGCATCGTCGAAAATGCTACTCGATACCCCGGCATGAATGAAAAAATAAAAATTCTTGTAACCACAAATTACGCGAGCCGGTTTGGTTGTGGTATGTTTTTCAGTTCAGTCATGGACGATACATTGTAACACAGATTATTACCTCGGGACTGTTGGTACGAAATACTCTCGCCTCGGAGCGTCGATTCGGTTCCAGCGAATTGGTCCGCGATAAAAGGTAAACCAAGGAGCACCGGGCCAGTCGTGGATAATTTTCCAACGTAATTGGCCACCGAACATTGTAGCCTCTGTAAAAAGTATAATTTCGGTACTGGAAGAGGGAGAATCGACACGACAGGGAAGATGAAGAGTACACTGGTGATTTACGCGTGGTACGCGGATAAAAGAGGAGGGCGATTTTCAGGCGAGGGCGCGAACAGCACTGCACAGCGTGGGTCTCGCCGGGGACCGATCTCTCGGTCTCGTAGCAACCTCGGTAACTGGCTAACAAATCATCCGTCGCCGAGCCGTGTAACCTGCCTGCCATTGTAACCGCTCGTACTGTTAAGCGGTAATAGTAGACAGGTTATCAGTAGCTGCTTACAACAACAACCATGGACCTTTACGTAACGACCGGTGTCAGATGGTGCGGGTTCGCTTCGCAGGGGTCTGCCTGCTCGCGCCTACAGCCACGGACTCTGATAATATCGCGGTCCGTTCACCAACGGAACCTTCGACGAGACGCGACGCGACGCGACCATGTAACGAGGGCGCGATCCTGAACGCGAAATCAAATTCCTACCGTGTGTCTGACTATGCGTGGATTTTTCTACTGCGGCGAGAGATTACAGGACGCAGTCTATATTTACCGACGCTATAACAATGTTGTAAAAACAGATATGTAGTGTTGTTAAAAAGAAAAATGAAATGCAAATGCATCCTATCATCCAAGAAATCACCTGCGATTCCCGCCCATAGTACGCTTTCGAAAAGGCTTGCGAACCATACCAGGAGCGATTTTTGCGTGGGCAACGGTCGTTCCAATGAAATTCGAACAGCAGACAATTTTCGATTACGCGTGATCTCATTAACTTGCCCCGTAGACGCCAAACCCTTCCTCCTCCTTCTTCTCTTCTTCGGTTCGTTCCTTTTTCTCCGCACCCCATCCTCTAGCTTGTCTTCGCGTTGATCTTTTTCCCTTTGGCCGCGCCCCCACGGATTTCAGCTTCGCTGACGCGGCCTACGAGCTCCGTTGGCCGATCATTATTTTAAATTCCCCACAAATATTGCCGCAAAAAGCGTATTGCATCTTGCGGTGGTCGGAAACCCGTCGACTCCGACGGGAAACGGGGGACACGTGCGTCGTCGTCGTCGCCGCGCCGTCGTCAAGCGAAACACAGGTAACGATCAAAAGGGACGAGTAATTTTCAAGAAAGGTAACAGAACGAGAGAGATAGAAGCGGAGAGGAAGAATAAAAAGGAAGAAAAGGTGAGCGATACACGAGTAAAATGGCGGTGCACGAGAAGGTTTGCGGTGAGCCAGTTTCGGACATCGGTGGATATCGAATGCAGGGTAAGAAGAGGAGAGACGATGCAGAAGAAGAAGATGATGGTGGTGGCAACGAGTCTTGGCAGAAGCGGGAGGTGGCTTAAAAATGAAGTAATATGGTAAAAATATGGCGCGCAATTTTCAAGAGAGACGGAGCTAAGCCTGTTAGCTGGCGGTCAGCAAGAGGCTGACGTAGGCACACGCATACAGAGAAAGGGGGTTTGCACGTTTGTGTAGGAGCACGTAATGTTGGTAGGCCAAGAACTTGGTAGATACGCCTCACTCGATCCGGCAGCGTAAAGATGGTCGTCCAAGATAGCGTAAAGTTAATAACGAACGGCTGGATAGACGCGGCGGACTGCGTTACCTCGAAGGACGGCGAAGGGATCTTTCGCGGCAGGACGATCAAAACCGCGGACGTTTTTTTGCTGTTACGTTCGTCAGAGATGACCGCGTAAATATGAAATCCCGCGAGCGTGTAAAATCACGATCCACGGGGGGATACCGCCACGGGACGTGCACGGGATCTCGGCGACCTAATGGCGTCCCTCCGTGTCCGGATTACGTCTTTCGACTTTCCACACTCTGACAATAAGCTAGCTTTCGTCGTATCAGGAACGAACCAAATCGGATACGATTTAATGTAATTTCACGATAAACTGTTTCTAGTCTACGCCGAGTCCTTTACCACGGATAATCCAGTGCGTATTACTTTTAATCCCCTTAGTTATAACGACGTTTAGTTTTTCTTTAACTCAAACGCGGCACCGAAAGGAAATTCAGGAATTCTAAATATAAATTCTGAATTCCCGATGAAAATATAATCTATTTCTTTAGCGTGTTCTCGTACCGCTTGAAACGTGTATGTAAGTACCTCGCCCTGTGACTCTTGTTGCATACGCTTTAACGAAAGGGTGCTTACCAATGTAATAATGATAATAATAAAATTCAAATACATGTTCGGTAGAAAAATGAATGTAATCTAATATGCGGCCAGTGAGATAGAACGGAGAACATGCACGCGATCGTCTTAATAAAGAAATAATTAATGTTGCTACTCTTCGAAGGAGCGAGTAAAATGGCGTAATATATGAGAGCTGACGCGGTTTAACCCGGTTCTACGGGATTGCACCGCAGAAAATTCTACGAGTTATTCTCTCTCCCTCGTTCTTCGTTCCTTTAATTATTCCCGCGACGTTTCTCTCAAATCGGAACGCATAAATCTTGCGTCTCGTTTTCTCGCGTTGCATGGCAGGCACGCGATCCCCCAACGTTCCCTCCTAGAAGAGTAAGTACAGAGTACTACAGAGTGGAGGGCCAGCGTTCGATATCCGTTCGTTCTCGATTCGCGATTCTCGATTCTCGATACGCGACGGTGTAGTACATTCTTCTAACCAGATGGTCGAAGGTCGACACGTTCTTACAATTAGTCCACGGTTGGACCACGCGTAGAGTCGATCGAATCTTCGTAGCCCCGTTCTTGCACCCCGTCGAGTGTATTCCCCGCGGAATCGTTCGAGCATCGCGACTACGAGGGAGCGAGTAAGCGAGATCCACTCGCTCCTCCCCGCGTTATGGCTATTCGAATAGAACGCGTATCTACTTAGCGTCGACGATGTAACCGGGATTGCTTGTTGCTCGGCTTAAACGCAAACTACAACCTCCCGTCGTGGATGGCTAACGAGGTACCGCTACATCGTGTACGCATTGTATTTATCTTCCGAGCGGAACGAATAATAGAACCTTAACAACCATTCGAACCAGCTTCTTGCGTCAGACAATCGAGCAGACTGAAAATTGAAACGTTGCACGAACAACGAGCAATCCTCGTCGAAAGTGGAAATCCTTTTCGCCATCTTTATTACTTTCTGTTCTTTTTAACCTTCACGAAAATTGTCCATTGAGAGGAAATGCAGCAGCAGCAGCAACAGCAGCAGCAACAGCAGCGTCAAAGGTAAGGTAAGTAAGCATCGTGACCGCTTTGTCGGTCGATCGGTAGGATGACTGGGCGCATAGTTTCGTGTGCACGTGCGCTTGCATTATCGCGCCTTCCCGTCGCGTCACCGTGAACTTACATTCATCGGAGTAGCAGGACGCGACGCGACGCGACGTGTGTGACACACGTGCCACGCGTGCCTTTCCAACGCTCCGTCTCCTACGTTCACAATGCCTGTATTCATCGATCCAAACCGATCGATCCCTGTCGCGAACCATCTTCTCCGTTCAAGAGACACTGGATTACCAGTACCAAGATGCGTGACAAATTACACCGTTCGACAAATTTCGGCCTTTTTCGAAACTTCGCGTTCGAATTTTCCATTCCCTGCATCGAACGTAATCGGATACAAAGAAGGGCATACTCGAGGTTGTAACAGGTAATATCGATCGACGTTTTACGCAACTTTTACGGCCTGCCTCTTTTGTGCTCTCTTGCCTCTGAGAGACGCAAAGTATTATCGCGATCAATTCGGCCAGAGTTATCGACGGATTAATAAAGCCGGTCGCGAGAAAACGAACGCGGAGCATACGTTTCTATTTTATGTAATAGCCAAGTCGATCGATCAACGACGGCCAAGATTGATCGTGAACGGTTGCAGGCAGGTGTTAAGACACACGGTCTGCTCGACGCGTGAAAGGATCGGTCTACATTCCTGCACGACGATTGTGTTACCGCGACGCTGTAACAGCGGGAGCTCTTGTCCGCCACACTGATTCTACCAGAATCGATTCGTACCGGTGCTTTCGGAACGCCTGTCACGAATACGAGAATCCGTTTTTCCCACCATTCGATGTTACTTTTTTTCGATGTTCGCGAACCTCTGTAAAGCAACCAAACGGTTCGGCAAACTCACGATTTCCGAAACAAATGACCGCGTCGCGTAATTTACGACGCCAGCATCATCGCGAACGAAAGCTCGTCTCGTTGTTGAGCCCGCCACCCTCCCCCGCCCGCCCTCGCAACCAGCCTGTAATTAATCGATTCGGCCTCCGCGAACGGACGTCCGATCATTCGATCGAGCTCAGGATAAATGAACGGAACGCGTCGATTTTTCAAAAGACATATACCTCCCGCGTAACAAACGATCTCTATTGTCGTTGATCGTTTGCTGGGAACCGAAAGTCAACGATCGCGATCCAACTGTCGCGTTTCCTTCGTATTCGTGTGCATTTTTGAGTGTTAACAGCCGATCGAATTACTTGGACAAACAATAACGATCAGTTTCGTAGACGCAACGAAAGAGTTTAAAAACATGGTCTCGCGTGGAAAGGTGTGTTGAGTCTGATCAGCATTTTTACAACCGCAAACACCCTTCCGAGAGTTCCCCTTTCCAGTTTCGTTCGGCGAATTTCATGGGCCAGGCGTTCTCCCCTTGGTACCGTACGTGGAAAAATGCAGAATTGAAGCGGATGAAAGGGGTCTCGGTCTCGGTCTCGGTCTCGGCGAGCGAGAAAACAAAAGCAAGCACGTTGCAAGCACGGTGTCGAGGTCAGAGGAGGAATCATCGTCGGACGCGGAATAAACGGAGCGCTGGAAGGAAGGAGGCCGGGTACGCGCGCAGAGATTCAATTACGATCGATCGACCGACCGGCTTGCTTCGCTCTGGACAAATACCGTCCGCGCGAGATAAGGCAGCTCGTTTCATTCGCTTCCTCCAGCTGAAGGCTATTAGCCTGGGATACGTTTGATTCATTGAACCGCTTTGTCACGGGACAACGCGAATGCGCTATTCTCGCGTTATGCTACGCGAACCCTTCACGATAAATCGCACCAGTTTTAGGCTACCTTTAATGCCTTAATTCGTTTAATATACCGACACTGAAATCCATGGCTTTTAAGGTCGCGTGAAAACGTAGCAGGCCGGTGATGTCACGGTGACAGAATGAAATTTAGATCGATCCATCAGAATCTATTTAATGCCAGGTGAATAGATTCAATAAAGGAGGTCGGATAAGATCGAGACGGAAATAATGAATGGAAAAGCGTCGATGCGGCCACGGTCTCTCGAGACGGACCGAAATCGTCGGCATCGAAATCACGATCGCGCCGGGGATCAATCACCTGCATCGATATACGGAATGACACCCAGAAACGAGTCTATTAGGCGGTCGATAACCACCGAGACCGCGTTCTCCGAGACGCAGCCCCTATCGTCGGACCCCATCAACATTCCTTATCGACGCGATAATAATTTATTACCTTGTCCCTTGTCCCTTGTCCCGGTGTTCCATAGAACGATCGAAGCTCCACGAAAGAATACGCCACTACTAAGCGCCTCGAAACGTCAAAACTTGCCTCTTCTTTCGAGTGACGTTTTTACGACGTTACTTACTCGTGAGCGTTTCCCGAAAAATAAATTACACGATGCGACGCGACGTAACGCGCGAGGGACGAATTTATTCGGTAAAATGCCAGGGTTATTTTCTTAAATGAAAAACCGTCGACATCATCGAACGTTATTAACGTAACCGAGGGGGCCGCATTAATGATACGTAATATAGAAACACAAAAAGGTACGTTTCATCTCGATAATCATCGAAGCACGACGTTGGAACGAGCGATGAGATCGGTCGTCACCGACAGAGGCGGGGAACACGAGTTAAGCCGAGCGCGCCTCTCATCTTCGTAAATCGAGACTTCGACGTCCCTCTTTCCAGGCCCCATTTCAATATCCCGGCCTTCGTAAAAGCAATCGCTGATTCACGATGTAACGATCCAGGTGTATGAGATTTGCACCTTGCCGGGGCCTCACGCGTCGCGTACCAACCAAACAATCCTTTCCTTTCCTTTCCTTTCCTTTCCTTTCCTTTCGAGTTTCGAGCAGAAGTGTACTTACCAGATAAAATTCTCGCTATAAAAACGGAAAAAACCAAGACGGTACGTCGATACAAGTCGAAACAAATCGCACTTTTTCCACAGTTAAATACGACCGAGTTAAATTCAGAAATACCATCAAAAAGAACCCATAAAACTCTTAATGAATCGCTCGTAAAAGTATCTCGCCAATCGATTAGCTTTACGATCGAAACGACGCGACTCCGAAACGTTTAAATGTTAAACTCTGCAGAGATGAAAATTCTTGATCGACAAACGACGAGTGACAGTTTTCTTTCTTTCACTTCTTCTTCTGAGCTGCTCGTCGGCAAAAACGTTAATCGTACGACCAGACGATAAAGGTGCAGCTTTTACTATCCTACTTCCGTTCATGCGCTCGACGATATTTTCATTAAAAAAAGCAAACTCACGGTCCGATCGTTAGAGTTTTCACGCTTTTCTTCGAAACGACGAAGATAAAAAGTTAACGCGCTGAAAAGTGATTGCGAAGAAACAAGTGGATAGCGTTCGAAGAATGGCCGAAGCCAGATTCCTAGTATTACGAGGAGGTTCGCGTAAGGACTTCAAGGACGGCCGAGCAATTTCCATTTTCTTGCGGCCGCCGAGGCGAGGGTAAACGGCAACGAAGATGGAAGCGTTTTCTTTCTTCTCTTCGGTCTCCACCTCCAGTCGTCGTTTATTCGACCGCAAAATTAGCTGCGAGCTGTTCGAAGGGTCCTTGAGCCCGATAAAATAGCATCCTTTTTTGATGCTACGCGCAGGGACAAGAAAGGTTAGAGTGGCCCTCGCGGCTGAACGTTATTTGCGCGCGCGAGGACTCGCAGCCGATTACTCTGCTGGCGAGATGTTCAACGAACCGAGGAAACCTTCTCGTTCGTGGTTTCGCTTCCTTCGTCTTGGCTCGACGTTTCCCGACAATTTCGGTCTTCCATTACACTGCTACAACCATATCCGGCATAACTCACTCGGATACCAAGCTTCAGCTAAATTTCGTAACTTGAGATATTAAAAATTAAAAATTAAAATTAACCCCAACGTTTCATTTGCACGGCAACCAATATCTTTTGGGGTCTGATTGTGAGAACTACCACTGGAATTGTTTTTTCTCCCACGCTTGCGCTTTCGGGATTAATTGAACCTTTCTTAACCTTTCTCGAGCCACCCTTCTGTACACCGGTTGTACCGAATCAAATGGCACAGCTTCTCCTCGAGTGTTTCTAGTCGCAGGCGAGTGAAAACAAGATATACTTTGGTTCGGTGCAAATGTGTAGGACATCCGGGGAAGCAGAATCGCGCAAGCAAGTCGGTGTTCACCGAGGTCGTGTTCGGCGGATCTCTGAGACGTCTTCGAGGCGCTAACGAAGCTGCACCCCTTCGCACCCCTGGCCAACGCGGCTGTGCAAGGAAAAAGAAAAGGAAGGAGGCTCGTGTTGTTCGTCAGAGAGAGCAGGAAAGAAGGTCTACGGTGGGAGCTCGATAAATGTAAATTGATCGAAGCAACGTTCATTAATTAGTCGCAAAGCGGTGTGTCCCTGCTATGGCCCCGCCGACACCATCGCATCCTTTTCGTCTTTCTTTTCGCCGCTTTATTCCCGATCTCCGCTACCCCCTTCTTTTTCTTTCGCTCCTTGGGAACCGTATCAACGTCTCGCACTTTGACCTCTGCGTTTAAATTCTGCGCCGCGCCATGCCACGCCGCGCCATGAACCGGCATTCAGGATACATTCTCGACTGTAAATAACCACAGACATCCCCCAGTCGAAATATAAATCCTACCCTGACACTTTCGAGTCTCGATTGTAATACTAAAACATATTTGAATGATTCTTTGATCCTTTCATTAATTTATGCCACGCTTACGGGATTTTCCCCCATCGTGCAGCCGATAAATTAAATAAGCGAAAGGATCGCTGTCGCGACACTCTCGTAAAGCTCGTCGCGGCTCGTTCCCCGATACGCCTGCTTTTCTAAATAGTTGGTGACAGGGAATTGACCAGCCGCGCTTCGCTTCCTAGACGATTCTTCGTTCGTAACTCAGGCGACGGTTCCGCGAAGTATACTCGGCTGCCTTGTCGCGAATGAATCGATGGGAATAAATTTATTATCGGTCAGACGCCTGGCGATGGAGACTCGCGAACGAGCCTGACCGATCGAGCGTTTAGCCAAGAAGCAATCGAACGGACTAACGGCCTTTCGTGACGCGAAATTATTTTCCCAACGAGATGCGGCATGGAGGAAAAAAGAAGGCTGGTGAAAAAATTCGTTGTAATGTTACGATTCGGCCGGGCATTTATCACTCGTCGCCTCCGTGAACCCCATCGAAAGGGATACGGTATTAAAAGCAATTATTCATCGGAGCAAAGTACGAACTGGCAAAGGGAAAGGGCCGGTGCGTGTCCGTCGTGTACCGAATAATCAGCCGAACGAAAATACTCGGCAACGCACGCACATTATATACCCTTTACACGAGCGCCCTTTTCTCACAGGGCCTCGTAATCGAGTTCTCCCCTTTTAACAGGGTACTCATCTAATTAAGTCACCCGCGGGATACCTTGATTTATTCGAGCGTGTAACGAGACGCGCCGTGCCGCACTGCTCGACAAATTTCAGCTGGAGATACGCTTTCGAAAGCTTCACGGGTACGCGCGATCTTGTAAACTTTTTGGAGTTGATTCGCCTGGAAATAGCCAGTCGATGCTCACGATTTCCAAAGCTGTGCGTCATCTCTCGGGGCGGAACGTAATGCATGGATCGATCTGTGCGGTGGTACCCTCGACGCAACGAGCTCTCTCTCCCGAAAATTCGAGCTGGACCAGGGATGATTTCTCATCGCTTCGAACACCGTTATATCCCTCCTTCTCTGCTCTTCTGTCAGGAGGCTGTACAGACGAGACGAGAGAAGAAGCGAGCAAACGCACGTACATATATAGTATATAGTATACCGTGGAATGTCGGCGCGCGATGAAAAATGCCCGAGACCCGAAGGCGGTACGTGCCTCGGAGAGAGACCCGCTGCGAAACGACTCCGGATATCGATTCAATAAATGCCTCGATACCGGTACACAGCTACGAACGCCGCGCCGATCCACCGCCACGAAACTCTCCTCAGCCCTGTCTCTCTTTCGACGTTCGGACCAGAAGAAAGAATAACAGGTTCGTCGACGAACGAGATCCTTGAGAAGGCGTGGTATTAATTGCTCAACTAAATACGGTAACCGAGTAATCGACAGGGAAAAATTGCCAGCTTAACGAATAGCGAATATCTGAGAAGTTTAACGAGGAAGAGTAATCGACATTAGAATGATAAAATTTTTGAAACACCAGTAAAAATTCATTCCGTCTACCTCGGATCCCTTCGTTTCGAAGGATCGTCCCCGAGAAATGGGCGTATTCGTGTGAAACGCTTAAATTACATCTATCGGCAAGATGAATCGCCTAACGAACTTTCTACACCGATCGTCTCCTCTTAAGAAAGAGATAGTTTAGGACCAGCCTCCGTACACGGACATAAATTAAACAACCGAGACTCGCGATTAGCCACGGAGCATCCACCTTCCACCTAAAATAGTGTAGGTGGTTCGAGAAATGTCCGGAGGTTGCACAGAGATTTGGTAATCGGGAAATTATTGATTCGACGCCGGTGAACTCGAGGAATTCACACGATATTTCCAATCACCGTAACGACGTTAGATCGTCAGAGCCTAACGGAATGTCGTTCGGTAATCGATTGATTTAATGCGCTAATCTTCGTGTAAATAAGGATTGAGAAATATTCCATAAGCGACGAGCATTAGAAAAGACCAAAGAAGGCAATGAAGAAAGTTACTTGATACGTATCGGAGACACCTGATTATGTACGCGTAGTTGTGAAAACTGGTAAGCGTTAACCCTTTCGATACCGCGTGCGTTGCGTAACAATCGCAAGGAGGATTTCCTAATATATGAAATTCTTTCGGTCCAAATAAAGGAGCGCAATCGTTGAAAGTTTTGCAAACGAGCCAATCGATTTCGCACCCAAGGTACCTTGATCTTTCATATCGCCAGGGCAACGAATCTCGTGCACGCACGAAATTTCCGCCGAGGGGCAATACGGTCGGGCAGCGTACGATGACCCAGCTAGGTAATTAACTCCCGAACGATCGCGTTAAGGCGTGAAAATATAAAAGACTCTTCCCTTTCGAAGCAGACCGAGTGCTCTGCCTTGAAACGCTCGTAATCTCCAAACGAACGGTCCTTCCTTCTTTCTTTTCCTTTTAACCAAGATAACGAGCGCGATTCAATCTTACTTACTTTAGTACAACGGCTGCTACTTGGACGTTTGCTCGAGGTTCCTCGAAAAAGACTGCATTTTACTTGACAAGAAATAATGGTACCGATACTGATTAAAGTTTCAACGACACCAAGAATCGTTCAACGATAGATATTCATTTGTACACATTACTAGGAAAGGAGTCACAGGCGTTCGAAAACGCGTGAAAAAGATGAAAAGCTTGATGAATCGTAATGAAAGGAGGCCCTGTTTGCCCGCGGGCAGCGCAGCGGCACAAGCGTTGCGTTACGAACCGTAGCCGGTTACCAATTTGTTCTCCCACATGGACCGAGTATCTACTACTCGCGTGAACTCGGCTGTCAGCATCCTAGCAGCTTGTTCGATCAACGCGAGCCCATAATTCTGAGCTTCGAACACTTCCGCAGGGACAAATCTGATTTGCTGTTTTCCATTGGCACGATCGCGTGACGCTTTTTCCCTTTCGCTCACTGGGATACCTTTCAATCTTCGTGAGAAATCTCGTTACTCCTACTGTTCGAATCGTTGCCTTGCCTATCCTACTTTAACCCTTTTCCGTTGAGTTTCAAGCATTTTTACCCTTTGATCGGTCGGAGTAAGCATTGTGTAGAGAAATCTACGCGAGTTCAGGGAACCAATTCGAAACAAAAGGCGAAAGCAAGGTCGAGAACCTCGAAGAAACGTTGAAATCGTACAGTGATTTTGTTACCTGCCTCTTACACGAGACGTTCGACGCACGATAAAATAACTCTAACGAAAAGACGAGCATATGCTCAGGGCCTCGATTCTCCCTCGAACCTTATGCGCCTATGAACTTTGTTATCAAACGTTCTACGTACTGCTATACTGTACCTAACCACAGCTTCTAAACCGTTCGGCGACCGTATCGATAAGCAGGACCGATCGAGACTCTTCGATTTTACGATACGGTATCGAAAAAAAAAGAAAAAAAAATAGGGAAGAACCGCATCGTTCGAGAAAGGAAAGCGGAATTTTTTTGTGTAGCATCGTTTCACTTTTCACACCTCCCTCGACGACTAGGTGGCTATAAAACGCGAGATCGAAGGGTCAACGAAGGTGAAACGAACGATCCTGCTGCCGGTTGGCGGGAAGGAAACGGAGAAAAGGGTGGTGCGTACATGCAGCAGGATGTAGGAGAAATATCCGGCCGAGAAACGAGAGACAGAGGTGTTGGAATGGAAAGAGAGAGAAGGAGCAAAGTTCTCTGCTCGTCGTAGGGTTTATGGTGGAGGTGAACAAAGCGGGTGGCGGTAACACGGCCCCGTACGCAGAACTTCTTCGTGTTTATGTGTCTACCGCTGGCCGCGAGTGACACTAATTAATGAAATAATGGCACCGGTACCGACGCACTCGCGAACCAAGGTGTCGAACGTCTCGCGGTGGGGCGTAGGCGGTTATTTACGCTCATTTGCTTTGCACGCTTTTGTCCCCTTTTGTCGCGCTACCTACCACTCGCCACGCCATTCCGTCCTCGTCGTAACCCGCGCGACCTCCTGCACCGCCAAGTCTGATAATTGAGTTTCAAACATCTCCCCTCTCGATCCACTTCCCTATTTCTCCACTCAAGCACGAAGGCAGCAAATTAATTTGCATATTCGTCAAATTGGATAGGCTCAAATTTCATCGAGTTTCCCGTGAATTCGATATCGCTGCATTTGGAAGAGGAGTTCGTAAATCGTCCGAAATGGCAACGGAACGGGATGCGACGAATTTGTCCAATTCAGCGTGGCCAGGAGGAACTGGAAAGTTTCGTGCGTCCAGGATGCGTATCTCTACTTCCCTTTCTGCCGTTTCTCTTCGATGTAGCCCAAGGTAATCGGATACTTTCTGTCGCGCGGGTCGCGTACACCGCCCAAGCCGATCCCGATAATTAATTGCACGGAATCCACGTCCCTGGCTTCGCGAATCCTTTTCGATTCGCGTTGGCCAACCTCTCGAGCTCCGGCTCGAAGCTTGTCGGGGACTTGAACGATACCGCTGATTCACCCCTGATACGCTAAAGATAAAGCCGCTCCATCCTCGCGCCAGATAACCATCGGGGATCGCATTTGAGAAATGCTTTCGCGAAGGTTCGACTATTCGAGGAATATAGAGATTTCGAAGGTACGCTGACGCCGTACATCGTTCGGTCTCGCTATCGTATCTTGAAATCGAGACGCTTCTTTCGATCACTCCTGCGCTGTTCAGACCGCGGCCGCGTCCGGTTTTATCGTCCGCGCGTAAATCAACGCCGTGGATAATTCGCCCTATCGCGGAAACGAACCGAAATACGCTAGGAAACTAAATGAAATTAGCTGGTAGCGTAATTACCTTACAGGTGATCGCGTTCCATGGGACTTGGAACTTTAGCGAGTCGTCGTAAATCGGTCGTGAAATGGATTGCAGGTGCTCGAGGCGTTTACAGTGGCGCGTTCTACCGATATTCCATATAAATATCGCTTGGAGCGGTGCTAATTTAGTTAGCAATCCCGAGTAATTTATACCTTCCTACCTTATCCACCCCTTTTGCCTATTACTCCTTTGACGAGCGGGTACTTTGAAAAATCCACAAACGTTTAACCGATCTCGACCGTCTAAACTTTGTTTTAGTACCGTGAATTCTATGGAACGCCAATTCTCGTTAGCTAGTTTAAACATCGAACGAATAACTTCCTATTGGCTTGCAACACGTGTTTACCGTACGCAGTTGCTAAACCAGATACGCGACAATTACCCGAGCATGGAATAGGAAATCGAATCGACGGTATCAGGGAATCGTTCAGTTGTCGTTTCTTCGTACACGTCGGCTTTAATAGACCACGATTACGTGAGAACGGGTTTCTCCACGACATTGCCGTGAATTTTTCCCGTCACCTAATCACTCCGATCGAGGATCTTCCAGCAAAAAGAAGCAGCAGATTCAGCTATAATTATCGCCCCTATACATCGGCGCATTCTTCTTTCTCCATCAACTAGCTGGCTCGATTTTCCCAAGCTTTCTGAAACGCGGCGTATTCAATCGGTGATTTCGATCCGCTGGTTCTGAACCGTGGAAAGCTTAAACTCGCGACGCGACTAGTCGGTTATAGAGACAGGTCTCCGTAGCCGTGCAAAAGGGAAGCGGTGCGACGGTGGAGGAGGTGAAGGAGATGAAGGAGGTGAAGGAGGAGCAAGAGGAAGAGGACACGACTAGCGGCACGTTTGAGTATTCAAGTCGTACCGTATCATAAACTGTCCGCCCGCGGTCCCCTCCTCCTCCTCTTCCTCCTCCTTCACTATATCTCTTTCTATAGCTATGTTACCGCGTATGTAGCTACGTATGTCCGTTCGTCGGATTGTCCCGCGGGTACACAGAGTCGTCCGGTACTGGCAGCGCTTTCTATGTTCCCCCGGTAGCCCCGCTGAAAAGTCATCGTACCCGGTGCAGCCTTCTCGAAGGACGCTCCTGGTTTTCTGTTCGCGTTTACGCGCTCTCTTCTATCGCGTACTTCAGAGAAACAGGACAGAAACGCCGGATGATGAACAGGGTTGAAGGAAACAGAGCTACGGAATGTGTTTCGGCTCACCGTGAATCCTCCTAGCGATTTTTTAAGAAAATTCGTCATTAATCGTCGTTAAACGAAACTGATAATTTTCCGATAATGAGATTGTAAAGAAAACACGATCAGAAATCGAATGAACGTTCCCCAATGGCAACATTTATGCAGGTATCATCAAGTTCAGATCGCTGCAAGGCAAGCAACATTACGCACTCGACAATTTATAGATTTTATGCGACTGTTGGACTTAACTTAACCGGAAGTGTCCGTCAAACTCGATTCCCTCGAACGATGCTCGAACGACGTCGGTAATTAAGCGGCGTTATCCGCGAGACAACATTCCCAGGCTCGGAACAACTGCCATTAACATTCTTCCGCTGTTTCTTGCGCTTCCGTCGTTCGGCACACGGTTTTTACCGCGCCGCGTGAAAATCGTCGCGTGACGCGATCGCTAACTGTCACGATACAATAATATTCCATCGTTTCAGGCTAACTTTGCTCGCGACTCGAGAAATATCAAAGAGAATCGGGGCGATCGAGAAAGGGAGAAAGAGCTAGGTAAACGGGCAACGTCTCATTAAGATGCTCTACCACGGGAATTACGGTACTTATCGATACTCGAAGCTAAACCCGATCGTTCGTGGCAGACAATGCGACCAAGAGTTTCATGCTAGCAACTTCGATTGATCTCTCTTCGCGTTTCTTTCTCCGTTCCCGATTCTCTTTTTCCCCTCTCTGTCGTCTTCATCCTTCTCCCTCTTGGTTCTCGTTCTCGTTCTCGTTATTCTTACCGTGCCTTCACCCGCTTTCCGCGCTCCTCCCCGACCGTCCTCGAGGCTGCTGCACGAGGGCACCGACTCTAATTAACGTTGACAGTAATTAACATAAATACCAGCGCTTCCTTGCTAGGAACCTCGCTGGTCGCGACTCCGTGCTCGGCAACGACGATCTTCGCTCGCGATTTCGTCTTATCTCCCGATTCCGTGCTAATCGTTCGCGGTCGTGGTCGCGATTTCTCTTCGTCCGATTCCTACTTCTCTTCTCTACTGGGAACTTACCTGAAAAATGAAAAAACAAAAATATTAAAATTCATTCGAAGCGGATAAACTTAGAGCGTATAATATCCGCTCGTAGTGCTCGAAGGGTTAAACCGCCTACGGGTTACCCGCAGCGATCATCGTGGACGATATAACGTCGTTATGCGAAGCACGCGTACACGGTGAGAAACGATCGTAACGAGGAAATAAGAGACGTTAGCCTCCGTGGCGGTACGGTAGGCTTTACCGGGTAATAAATACGACACAATACGCTGCCTGTTGTGCCGTTTAACGCGGCCGTTAACCAGCCGCTGCTACTCTGTCCAATAATCGATATACGTGTAAACATATTCCATGGTATCTAGATACGCACGGAACACAATTCGCGCTCGGCACGCGGAGATTTATCGGGGACCGTCTGCTTTCGCAAGCAAGCCGCCAAGCGTTATCGGGTTAGCAACGACCACGACAAATTTCCCAGCCGCCGACACACACATTAGAGCTTTACCCCCGATAAATAATATCCGTGATTAGTCGAGGTGAAAGATTAGAAAGTTAGAGTGAAAAATTCAACGATTCCTATCCTTAATAACAATCGGAGCTGCGCCGTGTCTGACTATACGCGCCTAGTTTCACTGTGGCGGTCGACGTGTCTGACTAAGCGCGCCCCTTTTCACTGACAAGCATCGCGTTTCACGATCCCGATGCCCTTCATCGAACGCTCTCGATTATTATTACTAAAGGAGGATAACGAATGGAAGAAGAAGAAAGCATGATACCCTGTTTCTCAATTACCTTGAATATTTGCGAGTGTCCGTAAAAACTTGATACATATCCAACGTTGCTCCTTCTCTGATGCCAGATTACAGAGCATAATGAACGAGGAAATTGGACGAGCATCGTTCAGACACAGAAATCGATACCACTCGCATTCCAGATACACCGCGAATCGTAAATGCTTGCTAAAAACTGGTTACTCGGTGATTGCAACCGACGGACATCCTCCCGTAATCGTCTCTAATGTCGGTGTTACCTTATTAAGTCGCGAGCTTGTAGAATTCGAGCTTTTCCGTTATCGAACCAGCCTACGAGAATAAGGAAGAAAAGCTTGTGGAGGTAAGATCGCGAACGAAGAGAAGAGAGAGGAGGAGGAGAGAAGCGAGGAACAAAGTCAGAGCGGAGTATCCCAGCGTTCGAGGCCGTCCACGTAGTGGCTCTAACACGGCTCATTAGCCTACAGCGTCGCTAATGAAAGCTCGTTACCCGGGTGCATGCATGCCGAGGAAGAAAAAGAAGAGTCCCGCGAGGAGGGGGGCGAGGGAGGAAGAACACGAAGAAGGGCGGCGGGTGGGGAATCCTGCCAGTGTATTTTGCGCCCGGTGACTTAGTATTCGCAGGCCGCCCCCGCAACTGCCATCGAAGAGAGAGGCAGCACGGTGACGGCAGGCGTGTGTATATACGCGCGGTTTGCTCGCTGTTCGCTGTTCGCTGTTCGCTGTTCGCGGCGGTGCACGGAGAAGAGAGAACCTTATCTGGAACCGCGGATCTAAGTTGATTGGGTGTGAGGTACAAGCCACTCTCTCGCGCCCTACGTCGAAGAAGCGAACAAGGCCGAGGACGCGGTAACCTTCGACCAGCCGCACTGTCTTCCTTCTTCTTGCGCCTCCTCCGCTTCGTGTACCACGTATCCGCCGCCGAATTTATTGTCTTTCACCGCGATCCAATGTTTCGCACGGCGCTTTGAACGCGAAGAAAGGAACCTTTCCGATAGGTTTTCTAATTTTCTCGCGAGCACGCGAATGGGTTAATCGTAACGCGAAGGGGAAACGCCATAAATTCTTCGACGAAATGTTGTCGGTGGAAAAAGCGAGCCGTGAAAAGGAGAGGTGCACGGAAGCGGATCGTCGCCGGTGGTAGAAGGGCGGGGCGGCCGTAAAAGCTTCGTTACCCCTAATGTCGATCCCCTCGGGATGAAAGGTGCCGACTCGGCCCTGCTATGCTGTGGAGGGGGTGGCCGCGGATACCTCTTTGCACCTTCGCCGCTTTATGACCGCTAAGTGTACCCAAATCCCATTCCGCGCCATAAAATCCTTAGAGGTTGCCTCGTTCGCGCGGCAGGAGGCAAAATGTCCACAGGCTGTCCGATCTTGGGATTTCGTATCCCTTCTCCTTTCTACCTTCTCTTGGTACGTGTATGGGTATATACATACACCCATGCACCCATGGATGTGTCTTCTCTTCTCGTTCTCGAACTCGCGTCCATCGTTTTACGATACGTCGCGAGAGAGATCGGTCTATTCGACGAAGCTGATAATACCGCGACGTTGGCGGTCGTGTAACATCGACTCGAACGGATAAAATCAGCCGAATCGATCGTGAGAGCACTTTGCGCCAAGGCAATTATTTAAAATCGACCACGATCAACGCCTCGTTAACCCACTTTTTGCCAACGTTTCCTGCGCCGATGTTTTTTCCCAATCGATCGACGCGACGCGACGCGACGGTTCGCGATATTCAGAGGAGGGGGGAAAGAAAGAAAAAATAATGGGACGATGAAAAAGGAAACCGTTGATAGGAGCGACACCAAAATCACCGCAGCGGACCGAGCGAAATCGAGTTAAAGATCGGAGGATTCACGGATACCAAGATCCATCCGAGCTACGGGGCTACGGGGCTATGGCATCCGACGTTATTAGCCTGGCGAATCGCGCCAGCTCCCACCATATTATTACGCGCAAAATGGCTCATTATTATCATTATTATTTCATATTTTCTGTGCTCCAGCAAGGCCTCGAAACCGGCGGAAAGCAACGAAAGAAGAAAAAAGAAGAAAGCTCACGAAATTAATATAAATAAAAGCTCTGAACCAGTCGGGCCCCTGATAGGAAGGACAGACGAAGGGATGCCAAAGATGCCCAAACGCGAACGAAGAACGAGCCAGAGGAGTGCGGCGAAGAAAGGAAAGAAAGGGAAGTGAAATGTATAGAGAGGAACACAGGCTCGCGCGGGTTCTTCGTACGTACATGTAAAAAGATGGAGGTGGGCGATTCAAAGACGTCGAGCGTATCGAGTTGGCGAGGGACGCCTAGCCGTCGAGAAAGGGAGAGAATGAGAGGAGAGGAGACCGGCAAGGAGAAGAGCGAGGGACGACCGGTATTAACAATAATTATTGGTTCGAGCCCCTCTCCGTCCGCGATCTTTCGAATCTCAAGATCACAAGTGAGATCAATTATGTCCGTCTGATTAGCCCAGGCCTCCGATCGGTATACGGACGTGTGTATTATACGAACGGAACCCTTCTCTCTATTTCTCTCTCTTTCTCTCTCTTCCACCTTTAGGACCGTGCGTGTGTGAGACTGGCGGGCAATTCCCCTTTCTCTTTTCTTCTATCGCTTCTTTGCTTCGTTTTTCTTTCTCCCAACGTTATTACATTCGCGTCGCCCACCGGAGGTTAAACGCTTTTCGTCGTGGCGATGGCGAACGACGATCGTGAGTAAAAACGAATTCAAATTGGTCAAAGATCAGTCTTTTAGTCTGGCTCGTTCGTATCCCTCTGTCGTGACAAGCAGCTACGAGGCGGAAAATCGACGATAACGGGCTCGATGTCTTCTTTCGACGAAACCGCGGAATTTCCTTGCCGGTACAAAGCAAAGAAACGCGTAATAGGTAAGGTTAAAGCATGACGACTTGATTACACCGGACGGAGTCTGACGCGGAATGAGTTTAAGAAATGATCTGGTGGAAGAGGTGTATCTCGTCTGCGTTCCAGCAACATCAGGTAATAATTTTCTCGTGGAACTTTCAAAGTGGCGTGCAAAAATTAATACGCTCGTGAAAAAAGAGCGTCACGACGTCTCGTCTCTCTGTCCTCTTTCTTCTTCCTCTATACCTACCCTTTGCGCAATTAACCTCGTACGGATAAGAAATTTCGTTGGAGCTAAAGTCGAGAGGGTCCGGAGAAAAATTGACTCGAAGAATCGAAAAAAGAAATAAAACTCCGTGGGATATCCGTTCGACTGACTTGATACCATTTGGCGCCTCGCTTAAAGGTCGCTGCACCCCTTCTATCTCTCTCGCACTCTCTCTTTTTCTTTCTGTCTTTGGTTCTGGCGGGTGATAAACGGTATCGCGGCATCTAGGAAGGACGATAACCCTGGTTGCACGCACGATAGGCGTAGGTGCGTATCGTGGAAGAGAAAGAGCAGTAGGAAAGTAGTTTGCAGAGTAAAAGGTGCTATCCACCATACCCCCATAAATTTCGTTCGGCGATGGTTTACGAGGCGGTACCTCCTCGTGTCATCATCGCGAATAGAAGAAGCACCGGTTCGCGTGGAACACGCCGCAACGACTGCACTTCTTCCTCCTCCCGCGCTACGATCACTATTTATCGAACTTTTCTAACTTCGCCATCACAGAGACACGATCGACCGCCAGTTCTTCAACTTCTCCGATCGTTGACTTCCCGTTCCGTCTCTTTGCCTGTTTCTCACTCGATTTTCCACCTATCTTCCTGTCATCGATCAACGGAATTCGACCACCAGTCTCAGCAAACTCATCGACAAGGTTATTCAGCGGAATAAGAGTAGAAAACGATCGTGATTAAGATTGCCAAGTTGCTCCAGCTCGTTCTCCGAGTCGTTCGAAAGGGGTTCGAGATCGTTTTGCCAAGGTACGGACGTTATCTGTAGACGCGGGGCTCGCGCCGCACGCCGCCGTCGCGACGTAGCTCGCGTTCGCAGACGTGGCTGTTCCTCCCCGACCAGCCTTTTTACAGACAACTTGTCACCGAGTCGATTTGTCTCGCGGGAACGTAGCGAGAGCCGGGGGAAGAAAGAAGCTGGAAAACAGGGAGAGAAGGCGAAAGGCAGGCAAGGTCTAGAGGCCACGAACAAGTGACTCTATCTGCACGCTAGTAGGACATATCGGATTACGTGTTTTGCATCGGTCGAGAACTCTCCGCCAGGCTGGACCGTGGACCAGCGCAGGGTGCAAGCGAGATCCGCGTCGCGAATCGAGAAGAAGAGAAGAGTCGAGAGGAGATGAGAGTAGAAGGATCTCGCGGTTGGAGAACGGACGAAGATGGAATAATTATAGAGTGGAGGTCCCCGTCACGGCGAGATATCGAATTTCTCCGGGAATTCCTGTGACGATATTTTTTTCTTCTTCCGATCGAACCTTTCTTTCACGCGTGTCCTCGTCCTCGCACGGCAGAAGAACGAGAAAAGGAAGAGGCGAAGGAACGTAGCGTTCGAAGCGACGAAACGCACCTTTCAGGTGAGAACGATTATGCCTCTACTCCCCTTTTCTTCCCATTCTTCCTTCCTTCCGTTTTGTTCTTTTGCAAAGCGAGGTTATCCGAAGAACCTCGCGAGGTTATCCTTTACACGAGTTCCTTCTCCACTCGACGGAGATCGAGGTTCCTTCCCTGGCTCGCTCTGACATATTTATCTGGTTCCACGTTCCCGCCTCTATGAGAATTTCCATCCTCCTTTTCTTCCTCTTCTTCCTCTTCTTCTCGTCGTGGCTCCGCATCGTGGATCAGCCACGGTATCACCGCGTCCGTATAATACCCGTGCACGTTGCATACACGCGCTGCATATACGATGCACTTCTCTCTCTCTCTCTTTACTTCCCTTCTTTGCCCGCCAGTGAAGCGGTGCCTTGCGTATATAACGTAATAGCAATTTAATCAATAAAATAAGAGGATCGCTTTGGTCCGAGCGCAGCCCTCCGAGACTCTGCAATAATTACAACAGAGAATTATGAGCGGCTATACTTGATTGGATCTATACGCGCTTCCCTTCTCCTTTCTCTCTTCTCCTTTTCTAGTTCCCGTCTCCGTTTCTCTTTTTTCACCAGGATTCGCCGTTCTTCTCGATTTGCTCCCTTTTCTCCCGAACGAGATATCTCTGCTTCTTTGTTCCGTCCGGTTCAGTTAAAAAAATAGATTTCAGATCGATACGAGATTCTGCCCTATCTACGATTGGTAATTTCCTATCTTATCAGAAAGCAAGACGCGCGACGAAGAGCAGAAACGACCCGTTGACCCCCCAGGGACGGTAGTCGCGAATAAAGAAAATACAACGGTGCTGGTGACGCCTTCTGCAAATTAATGAATCAAGCTAGCGAAAGAACGAGGAAGAGGATGCGCCTAGTCATCGCGCTACCACGAGTTTAATCAATATTCAACTCGCGAGTTTGATTATAATTAAACAATAATGATGGAATTATGATTTATTACGGGTAATTACTAGTTGCTCGACCCTCTTATTCTAGCTATAACCCAGTCGAACGTCTCTTCCTTCTTCTTTCTACCTTTCC
Source organism: Osmia bicornis bicornis (assembly GCF_907164935.1). NCBI lineage: Eukaryota > Metazoa > Arthropoda > Insecta > Hymenoptera > Megachilidae > Osmia > Osmia bicornis. The sequence goes on along the minus strand of NC_060218.1, from coordinate 2,057,666 downwards.
TTTTCTCTCCTCGCCATTCTCTCTGCTCGCAGGCTTCTTCTCCAGTGCTGATCTGCTCGGTATTCAGGGGCATTCGATCGCGAACCCAAAGAAGAAACGAGGTTTACGACCTTGACGAGGTCAATTGTAAATTCCGCACCGTTGGAAGTGGAGAAACAAAAGCGTTCGGTGCAGTTCTTTCTCTTCCGTGCGTAAATAACGTTTTCAGAAGTTCGCGAACGTAGCTTCTGTCTCCGAAAGAGAATTGTGGAGCGCCATCGGCGACACGGACTCGTGACCAGCATGGAAACGTCATCATTGCGGAAATATTTCATTGGAAATATTTAAATTAACTCGTGACGCGTCAAACAACAACTTGTTACTCTATATATTCGTTGATGCATCGAGAAGGAAACTTTTATTTTATCCTTAATTGTACGTGCACCGACTGGCATGGTACTTAACGAAGAATATATAGGTATTATACGTCAGAAAACGAGTCATAACTGGTACTTATGCTAACCGGCAGGCTAGGCTAGAATGCGCGTATATATCAGACCGATACGAAGCAGAAGATAGGAAAATGACCTACTCCAAGCTCGGTACTAACCGCTCTTCCCATCCTTCCAACTTTATCCTTCTCCCGTCTAGCTACTATTAATTATTGTATCCTTCGGTAATCAACGAGTCGGCTCGACTCGACTCGAGTTTCTCGCGGGACTACCTGATCTATCGAACGGGACGAAGAAAGAACAGGTGGAAGAAATAAGTTGTCTGCAATAACGACGTTGTCGACTAATACCGAGCAAACTATTGGAAAATTCTCTAGTAACAGGGAGAAACGGTGGAGTTAAAGACGATATCTGAACGAATGAAAAGTTCGTTACCGTTACGGATAGGTATTGGAACGTACGACCCAACGACGACCGGTTGGATACAGGTAACGCATCAGGTGGACGCGTTAAAACGTGACCGCAAACCGCTGCCAATCGATACACTGCTCTCAAGATAGCGTAGCTACAACCAGCCGGGCACCATGACTGTGTAAACAGTGGTGTAGCGATTTGTCGTCTCCTCGAGAATCTGGTTCCACGGTAGGAACGCAGCTTTCGCCTTTGCCAGAAACGCGGTTCGCTTATTAAATCGTTTAGCTATGTCCAAAAACGGTGAAAATACGGCTCGAGCTGGCGACTCGAACCAATTTAGATCTAGGATTTCGAGAGCAACGCATTACAGCTCGGCATAACTCTTAATTACCTCGTCCCTTCGGTACCGAACTAGCGTGCTATATATGTAGCTACGGTGCAACAGGGAAAACAGCGTAAGGTTAATTAGCAGAGGAACGATCCGGCCAATCGGCAACGCGGTAGCCTTGACTATTACTTATAGACGCGCAACGTATCTTTTACGGTACAACTAATTGACTCGCGGTACACAGCCACGAGTTATGTCACTATTTATGCTAGACCTCGATCGGACAGGTGTACACACGGTGAACACAGACAGAGAGAAACGGAGGGAGGGAGGGAGAGGGCGTGTTGCGATAATAAACGGGTAACGTTTCATTAGCAGCCGCTAATACCGTACACGCTGCTGGTTCAGCATAGCGTAACTATCACCGGTTGTAATACACAGCGGTCGCTGATAGCGCCACGAGCAACCGACCATTAAGACCGTTCACGAGAAGAGCAACGTTCGTTAGCCGAACGAGTAACGCAACCCTGCGTCACGCTTCACGGTATCCTTACTTTTCCATCCAAGAATCTCGCGAGAAACTTGGCGCCCCTGCGACACTTGGTCGGCTCCAGTCGCTACAGATCCAACGAGACTAGATATCTCCTTATTTTCAACAAAGGTACGCACAGTCCTTCTTGTATTCTTCAACACCCGTCTCGGCGACTGTGAAAACGCCGCTAGACTAAAAACGTTTTATTAACCGGCAACGAATTTACACCCCGCTATTATCCGCATTATGCGGAGCCACGCTCTCTAGGACAACACCAAGTATAAATCCACGGCGCGGTGCAACGGATCGTGACTCGTAACCGACGCGCCTCCCATCCTAACGTCCGGTACAGCACCGCGAAGCTAATTGACCGGTGCTAGCATGTCCGGGAGTTATGTCACTATTCGCACCGTGACTGTATCCTCGAGCCAACGTCCTCTCATCGAGGATCCTGTTCCCTGCTCTAGGCGACAAACGTTTCACTCTGAAGAGCTTCGATGGCTGCTACCATTTTCATAGCGCAGCCTCTCACGGATGATCGAGTAACTCCAAAAGCATGCAGAACGAATGAGAAAAGAGAGGAAAAGGAGCAAAATGAGCTGAGTCGATCGGATATGATATTATGAAGATTGCGCAAGAACGGAGCAACGAGAAGGCGGCTCGTCTTGGTGGTAGAACGCGTAACAGGACCGAGAGAAGAGAACGGATAAGAGGTCGATCTGGTGGGAGAAGGAAATGCGTGAGATTAGAGAAGAAAGAAGAGGACGAAGAGTAAAGAAGAGAAGATCGAAAAAGGGAGTCGAGAGGATGAAGGGCGAGAAGGGATGAAAATTACCCGACGCGAAATTCCTCGCTACCAATCAGCGCGGAGATAATTAAACGAGGGGAGGGTACACGATGTACGCGAGGAGTAAAAAGGGGGGGGGGGCGGGAAGGAGGAAGATAGGATCGAGGGAGGGGCAGGCGTGGCCCTTCTCGAGAATGATGGAAGCACCGGTAACCGGCAGAGAACGACGATGGGCCCGTACAAAATGAGGAGGAAGATCGTAGCGGGGCAAAAGAGGCGGAAAAGAGGATACGAAGGAGAAAAGGTAGAATGAGGAGGAGGACGATGACGATAATGTATATAATAACACGCAACGCTGCGGCGGGGCGAGTAGGCGTTGCTCTTTTTCTAGAGCAGGGATAAGGAGCAACGGGCAACGTGGAAGTTGCGTAAGAAGCACCAGGACTCAGGACTCAGGACACGAGGGGACGTTTTGCTTGCGCTTGGGGTCGCAGCCTTCCCGATCGAACCTGTTCCGTTTGTCTTGCGGAGCGCTGGATTTATTCCTAGCCGGGCATGTTCGCGATACGTGCTCGTTTAGAGGCCTCTATCTCGTTTCTCGATGCCCGAGAGCACGCACGCGATCAAAATAATAAAACGTGACATCGACCAGGAAAATCCTTGCCACGAAAACGATCCTAGATAACAGCCGGAATTAATTGAATCGCCCGTTTTCTCCTTCCCTCTCTCCCTCTATCTTTTTTCTTCTCTCTTATCCGCGCGGCCATTTGTTTGGAAATTAATTAATAAACCGTTCCTTCGTTTCTCCGCTAATTAGTCTCTTCGTGTACTCGAATCTTTATTAGCGTTTTTAGTCTGGGTTATTGCAGTTGATAAGATTTCAGGCTTCCAGATGCAACTAGCTTCACCGGGGGGTGGGAAGGCGTACGTTCTGATGGTAGAATCTTTATTAGCGAGAGGCAAAAGAGAAGGTTAAAAGAATGAGAAGAAGCGTGGGGTGGTGCGGTCAGATACAAACGGAGCTGGCAAATGGGCTACGGTCGGTCGGAAACGTTTCATGTTTCCGTCTTCGGAGTCTCACGGATCACCGGCATCGCGCGGCAGTCGGCCTCTGTCTTTTCTCTTCAAACACGTCTAAAAGCCCAAATATTTGAGGTTATCCCCGACCACGTAGCTTTCTACGGATCGGCCCTTGATCTTCCTGGTTTCCCCAGGGGTCGAGGATAACGCGGAGTCGGTCGCTTTTCGGCGCTGTTCAACTCGTAGGCGCTCGGAAACGTGACCTGCGCTGCGCTCCGTGGTTCGTTGACATGCGCGCGACGGACCTCTTGATAAACAGCATCGGGGGCCTCTTGTAGATTCAAGCGGACGTGAGCGAACTCGACGCGTTTCAACCTATGCTTTCGCAAAATCCTCACGTTCTAAACGAAAACTTTTACTACCTCTTCTATACGATCAACTTTGCTCTTTGATCTTCTTAGCAACGTCAACAGTGTCGCGGGAGTCTTTCGAAATAGAGAAAACGTCGAAGCGGAAATTAGGGAACAAAGTCGGCAAAAGGAAAAGGGTTAATCTTAAAACGAAATCTTGGATAATTTTTTCGTGCCGAGGTGGTCTTGCGTTTTACGAGCATCCCACGCCTGATGGTAGAGTACGCGTAAACAAAAGAACGGTCGGATTAAACCCGAAAGGGAGAAGAAAGATTCTCTGCGAGATCGAGCGCGTGGCTTTTACGTGCTACCGGAGTTTTAGCGGCTTTCAGAACGTTTAGCGTGTAAATTCGGAGTACGCGGCGCGAACAGGAGCCCAGAAGCTCGGATCATCGGTCGACGCCAACAAACGCTTCGGTGCTTGGCAATGTTCAGCTAACACCTCCTCGCTAACTGCTTCGACCGTTTTCACCTTCTCCTTTCGCGCCTACACGCCGCGTCTGCCACTCCTCCCGGTCTTTCCACCGCGTGTTTCTTTAATTTACGTTTTACATCGACCCTCCATAAAGCCGGCTCGACGTAGAAGGATGCCTCATTGCTGCTCGCCAGTCGAAAAGGAAAAAAAAAGAAGCGAAAGATCTCGGACTGTTCGAGCCGGCTGCTCTTGCGATGCGCGCATGAATTTTATCTTTCACGTGATTTTTCTTCAATAGCAAGGATTTTCCAGAAAAGGAAAACCCGTGGAACGTAAGAAAGGTTGACTAACCTTTGTAAAATGGAAAAAAGAGAGGATAAGGTCGAGCTCCGTTTCGTTCAATGCCAATGGACCGAGAGAGGAGCGGTCGTTTCTGGCGAAAGCATTTACCGTTCGGTGATTTATGCGAGAGTAGTCGATACGCCGACAGCTTACGACAGCACGCGACTCGTCCTATTGCTTCACACGCTCGCCACTTGGAGTAATCTCTTGACGCCTGCCAGGTACTCGTCTGTCGCGGCTTCGAATTTGTCGGTAATTACGTTAAAGTCTTTTTAACGCTTTTTTACTCGGCCAAGCGAACGGCCACGAGATAAACGGCACCGAATTGAAATATCTCGGGCCACTTTGGTACCCCCTTTATCTCTGGAATTTCACGTTTCACCGTAAGAGAGTCGTTCATTCAGGGCCACGGATCGATCGCTTCGTTTCTCTACTACCTTCTTTCCCGCTTCGTTCGCGCCTTACTTTCGATTGTTTCACCGATGAATCTGACGTATTTTACCCCTGTCTTCAAGCAAACATGAACAGAAAGGGGTGGAAGGAGAAAAAAAATGGAAGGAAGGCGCATTCGTACAGCCCGAAATGGAAGGTCGATAAAATGTAACTAGTTCTCGTCTGGTCGTAACCGAGGGCCATTAAAGCCAGTATCTTGCGGCTCTTTACGGCCAGTTTGACGGAGCGAGATTCACCTTCTGGCTGGCACGAAATTCTGTATGCTCTTCTTCTTCCTCTTCCTGACATTCCTTTCGTTCTGCCGGACCTCACGACTCGACGTGTCAGCGAGATTCGAAAGAAGCCGTAAAAACTCGCGTAAAGATTTGCCCGGCGTAATGCGTGTCGTTGTACGATTCGTCGTTAGGCAATATAACCGCCCTATAATCGGTTCATGCTCGTTTCTCCCGATATCAATCGTCGTTGATATTCCTGGCTCCGAGTATCCTCCGAGATACTCACGCACGGGGGTGAACGCGCCCGCTCGAATGTTCGATTGGTCATTCAAAGCAACAAGACTATCGGGTAGGAAAGAAGCGTGGATCGCGTGCGAGCCGGGAGCCGCTTAAAAATGACTTTGTTTAATAAGGAACCAAGCCTCCCTCTCCTCGAATCGTTTGTAACGAGCTTCAAAACCCCGTCGCGATACGTTTCGTTGGCACGCAAGCGGCGGTAAATCATCGATAAAATGTTGCGGAGCATCGACGCCGAGTAAGCAACCGTCTGCGAGCCAGCAATAATAATTACTCGGCCCGTCTGAGTTATTACCGAGCGTTATTCCGATTACGCAGAGGAAATTACGAGAGGGGAGAGCACCGCTTTATCGCGACTCGCGCGATTTGCAACGTTTCGCTTTTGCTTTCGATTGCACGATTATCATCGACGTCACCTCTCGACGTAGCAACATTGAATTAATTCTTTGCCCTTATAATATATCGAGCAAATACGACAAACACGAGTCGGATTGGTGCTACAGAAGTTTTTATTTCACCAAAGCATTTCTGTATCGCGGCTCGACCGAGGCTTCTTTTTTCAATCGATCAGTGCGCGTGTTCGCAGGTTGTAAGCATGATCGCCGATCGAGATCGAATTCCCAAGTAACAACGCTAGTACCACGATAATAACCGCTTGCCTCTTCCTGTCGCCGGTCGAGTCGTCGTTTCTCGCCACCTTCCAGGAAGAGCGAGTTCTCGCCTCGCGGCATAACTGCAGGAACGCGTGAGCAGAAGGGAAAAATGCGAAAATCTCGTGAAAAGAAGATGGACGCGACGTCGAAGCGAGGATCCTCTGAACGCATTATGCGTACGAAATGCAAATTCCCGTTCAGTCTGGCCACGAGCTAGCTAGTGTACGTTTATTTGTCACGCATTCGCCGACGTACACGGCACGAGGATACTCGCGGACAGTATGGTACTTGCTCCGCGAGTACCTACACACGTACCGCGTTCGCGACTTTAGACTTTCAATTCCTTCCACCTCCAACTCCACCTCCACCTTCACCTTCCAATGCAACTCGAACGTCTCGTTCTAGCTTCCCTCTCGCTCGAATTTCCAGCGACCTAGGCGACCGTGTACCCTGCCACGATTATCTGCCACCGTCATCTCTCAAGACCAGCACTTTTGTCCGCTGCGTATCGCCGCGGCCAGTTTGCGCTCGCTGGCACATGCTGCTGTCGCTTGTACTTTTCTATTAATTATATAACTGTACTCGACGTTCTTTAAAACAAGCTGACAGCGTACGCACGGAGAATCCATGGTCCCGCACTGTCGTCGCCGCGGAGTTATTTGCCTTAAAGTCATCTTTTAGACGACTCACAGTTCAATTTCGAATTCAGCGATAAAGCAGATTCGAGTTCTTAACGAAGCGTCATGTTGTCGACTAATAAGCGCACCCTGACGCGTCGAGGTTTTTTCCGGCGAACCGTAATCGCGTGTCTGGCCGCCAAGCGTAACGACAAAGCGGTTACTCTGCCACACCTTTCGCTGCATGAACTCTATGCGCATCCATAGAAGCCGGTTATTGCGATAAATCGATCGATTACCTCGTCGAGATCGTAATTAATAACAGCTAAGTGAATTATGCCATGCGCTTCGCCTCGCGTTATTACACCCTCTCGCTGTCTACACAGAAGTTAGATCCTCTGTTTCCAGGGGAACCTTGCTCTTATTTTTACCCGTAAATAATTTCCGTGAACGCGGAAGCAGCCTCTTACTACCTCTAGATACGTAGATTTTTACACGGCTACGATGAAATTCGATGGCTTGAATAAACTCGTTTTATAAATTGTCTAAGCAGGCCCGAATGAACGGGTTGAAAGTCGTTATTATCCGGTATTCCTTGTTTGACGTGGCTTCGCTTTCGAGGGCTGCTAGATCTCGCCGGGGGATGGAAATTAGGGTTAAGTAAGTAGCGGCTACCTAGACAGGATGCGTGGTTGTAGAGCCGAGACGTGCGATCGAGGATGAAGCAGAGAAAGAGAGGCGCGAGGAAGTTCGAGGAGGCATAGAGAGGAGAGAGAGAGAGAGAGAGATTGCAGTGGACCCCGGCGGGCCTGATGCAAGATTAGGAGGTCCTCTCGCCGACGTATCGCGAGATACGTCCACCGATGAAGCGGCGTGTTACACGCGATAGTAATGGCATGTAATCCAGGAACAATATTCCCCCTAAGTCCGGCTTTAAACGGAAAATATCGGAGCGGTGTCGCTTATCGGTCGTCCAATCGATCGGCGAACCTGTTAGTGTATCTGGCAGGCTGTTAAAACGCGCTCAGCTTCGCTTCCTTTCCGCGGCTGAGCAGCAAGCATCGATTAAACGGAAGCGATCGGGAACGGAAGAGAATCGAAGGTCGAGAGAGCCGGGTGAGAAGCGTCGCGAGCACGCGCGGATACGGGTCGGGGCGGGCGTAACAGACTCGGGGGACGAAAAAGAGAGAAACGCAAGTGATGCGGCAGGAGGGAAGAAGGAGGGAACGAAGGAAGAAGAGAGCGGAAGCCGCGCGCCCCCGGCCAACAAAATGATCAAAAGGCAAATTTCATACATTATTTTCACTTTAATGCTACCGTATCGCAATTTATGGGAGGGCCGGGATTTATGCGGGCGCGTATACGCACCACAGGGCCTAATCTGAGAGCAGGCCCACCGGACAGAAACGTTCAGGCTCGAGTCCGGATCCGGAACGAGACGCGGGCTCGTTGAGCGAGAGCACGCGTGCGCCACCGACCGCACCGGTCCGATCGTAAAGCACTTTGTATTAAAACGTTGTACGTCCTGGATCGTTTATGTCAACAACCTCTGAGTTGTGTGTGGAACGCCTCACGCTGCGATCTTACGGCTCTACGCTCGGTGCAACGCTCCTTCTGGCCCCTGGGGCAACTCGACGCGACGGGGAGGGTGAATGCTACGCGAGCGCGCCTCCTTTTTCCTTTACGCCCTACTTCCATTACGTTCCATTACGTTCCATTACGTTCCATTACGTTCCATCCGATTCCAATACGACTCTCGATCTCGCGAATTTCCCGCGTAAACAGATTTTCCCCTTCACGAAATTAGTCGCCACGCTCGTGCTCGTGAAACGAGATCGTCAGCTTTCGATTCGGCGAAAAAACGTTTAGGCCAAACAAATTATATCTTATAACGTGTACTTATACTCCGGAACGCTCGATACGTCCGTCGAAATTATCGAGCACGGGCCTCGCAGTCAGCTCCCTAAAGTACTGGCTCGATGGTTAAACGGAAACACCTCTCTGTCTTTCTTTTTCTTTTCCTTCTTTTTCATTCGGAGGATAGCGAATCGAGTCGTGGGTTCGGTCGCCAGGATCGTTACATCGACCGATAATTAATGGTGACCGTGGCATCGGCGCGTAACAGGCAGATCGTACAAGCGAACAGAAGGAGGCTCGAATGGGAAAAGATCGAGACGAAGGGAAAAGCCGAAGGGAGCCGTCCGAGCAATAATAAGCTCGTTAATCGCGATGATAAACCGGTGCAAGCTCGATATCAATTTGCGAGCGAAGCTAATCAAAGAATAAAGGTCATTCGGCAATCGGTAGGAAAAACCTAGACGAAGTTTACAGAAAAACTTGGATATATGCAACAGAAGTTTGTCTGGATATATGCAACATCGCTATCCCCTCCACTTGGGGGGATCCCCCTAAGCCGGACCGAGCCGCTCGGCGAGGAAACCGTGTAATATGATCCGACCGTAATATCGGTGTGACTAATACTAATTGAACGATAAAACTTTTTTATTTTTAACTTTTTCTTAATGAAACTTTTATTAATGCACTTGTGAGATTTTTCTGATTAAAATGGTACCAAACACGATATGATTTGACTACATATGTATAAGGCAGGCCGTACACCAAAGATACATGAAACACGCAACATGCAACATGCAACACGTCGCATGTTGTGTACGAACGTAGAATAGGTAACGCGGCACGGTACAAACGATTTGTACGGACGCAGAATCGACACCTCGCTTGGATATATGCAACATTAAATGCCCAGAATCGACACCTCGCTTGGATATTTGCAACGTTTAAATGCCCAGAATCGACACCTCGCTTGGATATATGCAACGTTTAAATGCCCAGAATCGACACCTCGCTTGGATATATGCAACGTTTGAAACCCGAGTCGACGCCGCAACCGGTTTTCATTTCCAATCCTCCTTTGCTTTTCGCCAACTTTTAACATCAATTTTAGCAAGTAATTATAATTCAAACTATATCGTGTTTGGTATCATTTTAATCAGAAAAATTTCACCAATGCGTTAGTAAAAGTTTCAGTCAAAAAAAGTCAAAAATAAAAAAGTTTTATAGTTGAATTAGTATTAGTCACACCGATACGTTTCGGCTCTTTCCTTTGATCATCGGACCTCTCTCTTTCCACCACTGTCTGTCCTTTTCTACGTTCACGCTTGGCTGCTCGTCGCGTGTAACCCGAGATTCGACACCTCGACTGGATATATGCAACGCCTGGGTCCCAATGTTTGTTGCATATATCCAAGTTTTACTGTAATCGAACTCGTTCTTTCCTTCAGTTCCTCTTCGTTCCTCTTCGTTCCTTCGTCCCTTCGAACGCAAAGTAGCCGATTCCAGTTGGGTAAAAAATCGAGTCGATGAAAAGTTAAAAAGCGACGGGTCCAAGGCTTTTAGTCTCGAGCGTTATTGGCAATCGACGGAGACTGACGGACAGGTATCGAGAGCCTTCCCCGCTGCGCCTCCACTCTTCCCCTCCCGTTTCCTTTCCTTTCCTTTCCTCTCTTTTCTTCCCTTTTCTTTGCTTTTCTTTACCTTTTTTCAGTCTTCGCCACAGATGACGTGGAAGAAGCTGAAGAAGATGAAGAAGCCGAAGAAGAGGAAGAAGGAGAAGCAGCCGGGAAGAGAGTCTTAACCGCGCTCCGTCGGAATATGGTCGCAATTACCGCGGGAGATTAATGAGCCGATGCTCTCGCGCGATGCGAGAGACTGCTCTACGAAACGGTCCTCCTTCTCCTCCTTCTGCATCCTCCTCCGCCAACTTCTCATCGTCCCTGTCGAGAAAACGACTAATTCATTCTGCGAGACAGGTCACGTATCTATTCTTCTTGTTCGCGTGCGAGCGAGAAAGCTTATAATTAAACCGAGAGATTTAGTATCGACCGATTTAATGTCCTTACAAATTCTTTTTCCTCCTATTTGCTCCCATCAAATCGTTTCAAACGTTGCTCTTGCACCCAAAAGTTTACAGAATATCGAAACGGCTATTTTCGCACCTGTGTAGAATCTGCCGAAACAGATGACACACACGTGTACGGGATCAAAAATATACGTTACGAGACGTGGAATAAAGAAACGGACGTAGAATGGCTGTCGGCGATTAACGAGCGGTATCGCGCGTGTGTTGCCACGACGATTCCCTCGGCCGCGGCGTAACGAACCCTTCGTCTTAAGAAGGTCTTCTATTCCTCTGACCCCTCTAATTAGCCGTCACGCAGCAGGCCGATATCGCCGCGGCGCGGCGTTAATACCGTGCTAGCTGCGCGATCGAGATCATCCGGCAATATTAATAATCACTCGTTAGTCACTCCCTTTCATTAGTAAGCGTACCGGACGGAGCCCCTTTTGGAAGCCAGGCCTGCCAACCCGTCTAATTACCACGAGTATACGCGCCACCTCGTCGACCCTCGCTTAGAACTAGCTTCGACCGTGACAAACGCGCCGAAACATCGCTCTTACGTTATATACCTACGCTATTCTACACGCACAACCTTGTTGTTTTTCAAGTGCGATCGATGCTGTAATTATCCAAGTATTATTCCTAATTAGCTGCCAATAAAGATAGGATCGCGCGATCATCCCTTACTTTTATTTCCGATCAGCTCGAGAAAACATCGAGATACAATCGTGGCGCCGCGGCGCGTACCTCTTTTCTCCTATCACTTATCAATACACATATCATCGTCTCCCTGTTTTCTTCTATTTTTCTCAGCGTAGCAACTGTTATACTTGAATAATTACACTCTTCGCAGGTTGCAAAGATGTAGACGCGTCTTATCGGAACACGTACCGTCAGCTTGAAACCCATAGGCTCGATAAAAAAGCGAGCGTGGAAATGGAAACGACAACCAGCTGACAGTAGAGTAGTCAATAATGTAGTCGACGGCGAACGCGTCTCCGATCTCCCTCTTTTTCTTCGTAGTTTTTTAATACATACAGACTCGAGATTTTCCTGATACCTCCTATACGAACAACTCGCTTCTTTCTGACGTTGTCATCACTTGCATTCGACGAAGAACAAGAGCAAATACGGTTGAGTGGTTCCTGATTCCGCTGGTTAGCTGCCGGTGGCAAGCAGGAGAAGGAGGCAGAGATGGAATTTCCTTGGTAACCAGTTTCAAATCGCGACCACTTCGTCTCTCGCGTCGAAAGCTCGGCCGAAAAAAAGCTATTAACCGATATCCATCTGAGGTCATATTCCTTCGTTCGCGCGTCCTCTCGACGCAACGTGCCGCGAGTCGTTTCGCTCGCGCTTGCTATCGCGCTTAGCGGAATGGGTAATGCATCCTGCCAAAGCCCGGGGGCGCCAAATGAATTACGATATTTCATTCTCACGCCCGTACAGAGCGAGATGCCGACGGGGCCCGTATTGGCGGCGGGGCTAATTGCATTTAACTCATTATCGGTTCATTCGCAAAACGGCCACGACTACTTCGTGTACACGACACACACGATCGCCACTACCCTCTTCGAGTCACGAGCTTTTTTTCTTTTCTTTTCTCTTCATTTTGCACCTTCGATCCCTTCCCGTATCCGGTGACATCTCTTCCCGGTCCATCTCCCTTTTTCTTTCGATATATTCGGACGTCTTTTGGCTGTCGAGATTATTAACGTTCCGACTTGTTTTTTTCTTTTCTGCAGCTGGTAGCAACGCCGACATTCGACGTTAATGCAACCGTTGCGGCGCGATGCATCGATCGGCCAGCCAATTCGAACGATGGACCACGGAGGAATTCTTCGATTGCGAACGTGTACGCGTTTCGATCGCTACCGGAACGAATTCCGTTCGATAAGCGATCGCTCGTCCTGGGAACGACCGCTCGAGGATCCGTTTCTTCGAATAAATCGCTTTCGATCGGACGAATAAATTGAAGCAGCGAAGAATTATCGAAGAATTTCTTTTACCGAGTTCTCTGCACGCGCGCCACCGTTCCGAGGATTTTCTCTGCGTCGTTCATCGAAGCCCCTAGCCCCTAGCCTCCACGGATTATTGTAATTAGCTTCCTGTCGTGTATCCTTCCTCATTCGCGGATCTCCCTCGTCCTTTTAAGAAGCGGTAACGCTTAACGCTCGTTACGACCAGGTGTATCTTTTCTTTTCCTCTTCCTTTCCGTTTCTTTCGACGAGCCTATTCTCTCACCGATACACGCCATACTCTCTAATTGATATAATCCACCGCGGTGTGGCTTTGTTACGTGGGATCTACGGATTACACGGTTCCGTGCAATTAATCGACCGCTAGCGAGTAGCGACGTTAATACACCGACAACCGTACGCGTCCAGCTTTTCTCTTCTTTCTTTTTCTCCCATGCTTCCTCGTTCTTTCGCTCGCGGTAATTCTCCAGATATCTTAATCCACGCGTTTTGCCCGAAGCTAGAACGCGGCTCGTGCCGACGCGGAGCACTGCAGCGAGCATCCGCGTGCAGCAACCAGATTAATTTCCAGCTTTCTCTAGTGTCCGACTCGTAACGAGAACTGAAACTCCGGGCGATTGTGAAAATCGTAGGCGAAAAACTTGACGCGAGATTTCTCCTCTCCGTCGGGAAAAGCGATGCGTTCGTCGCTTTCATCGGATTATTCTATCCTTCCTCGATCGACACAGTGAAGTTCTCCTTCGCCACGCGCGATTCCCGTTCCTAATGTCCCGTTAGGCGACATTCGCGCGAATCTACGCTACCAGAAGACCGTACGGCTGCTACCGATCACAGATACCGATCGCACGACGCTCGAGAATCGTACGCGAGGAAAGGGAAAAGGTTCGCGGACATGGATAATGACAGAGCAAAGGTATTCCCGGTATCCTGTAAAAGTTCCGATTCGAACAAGAAGAAGGGAAGAGCGCGATGCCACCATCGAATAGACGCCATAAAGGTAAATACCGGTCTGTGCCAGTACGCAACGACCAACGAGCCGAGTCGTTAAAGCTTGCCCGAAGGTAGTTGGTCCTCGCCGGAAGGACAACGATATTTCGCAATACCACGAATTTCACCGTGGTCGTCTAAGTTCCGCTACACAAAATTACATGGATTTCGCGAAAGAAAACGAGCGTTTTTCAAGTGAATGTAATGACGCGTCGCCGCGCCACGTACTGCATAGAGTATTCCTTCGTTTGGCGTGATCTTTGTACGGAATCCAAGGTGAAGCCAACGAACGAAACCTTGTAGGCGAATAACGAAATGCTGGGTCACGAACCGCTCGATCGAGTTCCTTGGATAATCGAGCGTAACCCTCGCAATCGGTGGCCAAGCAAAAGGAGCAACGCGTGCCGACATTTACCAGTCTCGATACGCAATATTCGTTTTCCGGTTTACAATAATTATACCGCCGCTGGCCGCTGACTGGCGGTCGCTGGCCGCTGGCCACTGGCCGCGATAGCGTGCGCCTCGTATTTTATTGCTCCTCCATCGGCTCTATCGCTCCCATTTTTCAGCCTCGCTATCTAGTCCACGGTTCTCTCTCCTTCCCCTCGTTGTAATTATCTCTGTACCTTCCCTTCGTTTCCCTCGGTCCCGCGCTTTCCTTTCATCCCTGCCCTCGATTCCTTCTCTCTCGTTGCCACTGGCTCGCGTACAAATCCAGCCTCCGCTCTTTTCCGTGTGTTGTACCGTTACTTCGACACCGTCTGCAACATACTTACCGCTTACATACACGCTTACTCGCGTATACGCGTGCATCTTGTAGCGATGATAATCGAATCGATATCGTTTGTTTCGTGAAACGAACAGAAGCGAATTCGAGCTCACAGTCTGAGGAACTACCCAAGTGTTACACTCATTTATTAATGAAACTTTACCAGCTTGTAGAGCTCGTCGAGCTGAACACGTCTATACCCCCTTTTGGGGGCAGACGGCTAATTGTTTAAAAGATATTAACAATTGCAGTTAGTTATTCCTTACATTTTGAAGTATGACAAACTCACACATACAACTCGCAATCTAGAGATCCACGGTTCAAATCCTTGGTTCCCACCATTATTTTTTTTTTAATGATAATTTGTCTCTGTTTGAATAACTATTACATAAAAATTTTAAAAAAATAAAAAAAAAATTTTTTGGGAACCAAGGATTTGAACCGAGGACCTTTAGATTGCGAGTCATGTGTTTAACCACGGGGCGGATCCATGACTCGCAATCTAGAGATCAACGGTTCAAATCCTTGGTTCCCAAAAAATTTTTTTTTTATTTTTTTTAAATTTTTATGTAACAGTTATTCAAAAAGAGACAAATTATCATTAAAAAAAAATAAAAAAATGTTGGGAACCAAGTATTTGGACCGTGGATCTCTAGATTGCGAGTTGTATGTGTGAGTCTGTCATACTTCTCAATGTAAGTAGTAACTAACTTTAATTATTAATATCTTTTAAACAATTAGCCGTCTGCCCACAAAAGGGGGTATAGGCGTGTTCAGCTCAACGAGCTCTACAAGCTGGCAAAGTTTCATTTATAAGTGAGTTTAACGTAGCAAAGCGAGGAGGGAATCACACTTCGAAAAAGCGTACTCCTTTGTCGGTGTTGTCCTTTAAATCCGTTTAAAGGGACCACCGACGGGTCGGGCTGATTAATAGTCCTCTCTCGGCCGGTAGGGTCGGCCCCGGTCTCGATGACGAATCGTGAATGGCGCGAGGACAGCCGGCAAAAATGCCAGGTTCACGCTTTGCCGCAACCTTCCGGATTATCATCGTCGTTGCCACATTCTTCGTCTAGCTGTCGGATCGAAACCCGTCCCTGGCTATTCTCTCCGTTCTTTCTTCGGCTTTTTCGACCGGCAACAGACATGGTAACGCGTGCAGCGCCGAACGAATCGATTCGCAATGTTTACTCGAGTACTGGCTAACATTCGCTGTTAATAACTACGGAGAAACGTAGTTGAAATTGATTAATTTGCAGGCGTATTGGCGAGCTTGCGAGACGCTTTCTCGGCAGAGTAATTTACCTTGGTATAACGAGAAAGGCAGGATCAGGTGCGCGAAGAAGGTGAATCGGTCGCGTCGGAGCTGGCGCGTTCGCGGTCGTGCACGCGAGTGAGCACGAGACGAGCTCGGGGCGAGGTAGCGAGAGATGCCACCGCAGAGTAATTTTACAGCAAATAGGTTTACACAAGGCTAGCTGTGCTGGAGAGATAGAGAGGAGAGGCACAGAGGCTGCCCCGGGGTGAATGCACCGAGCACCGCGCGTACACACGCGGGCAACTCTTTGCCATGGCTATTATTCTCAATTCCCATCGAGTATCAGGCATGTCGCGATCGCGCAACCATAACCGAAAATCTTGAAATTCCATCGTAACGCGTAAACTAAATCTACTATATAATAACGTTCGCTATTCTTGGAATGCGTCCGACTACCCGAAAATACGACTAAGCGCATCGTGGACGGACTGTTCTATGGAACGAGAGGTCGGGGGACTTGGCCCTGTAATTTCAGGCCCGTAATGGGCCCCGGTCTCACAATTAGACCTTCCTGCATCCTCCGTATATTTCTCCCTTTCCACGACGGTTCTCTTGTCCCTCGCAGAAGGCATTTTTCTTCCGTGTCGTGGACGTCCGTCGAATTCGCCGCACAGGCTACACGAAATTAACGAAGCCGTACAATCGTTACGGTAGAAACCACCGAGAGAGAAAGCTTCAGCCAACATACCGACTCGCGTCTACGAATAAACCTTGTTGTCCAACTTCGTCCTTGGTCGAGACGGAATTCGTCCTACGAGACGATGACGCTGCATGACTCTACGATTCCTTCCTCATCCTCCAGCCCTGCCCTTCTTTTTCTTTTTCTCCCTTTGAACGACCCTTCCAGCGTAATTACATAGTGGTTTAGATGGTACCACGGGAGACCGTTTTCGTCGAGCAAAGTAACGACTAATTGAGAGAGGAACGAGGCGGTGGACACCTTTCGATACCATTAAGCTGGATTCGAAACCAGACTCTAGAGGATGCTAAACAACGCAGGCTAGAGCGTGAAATACCGGAGAACGGCGTATCACGGTGCGGTACGATGCGGTGAGAGCATTCTGGAAAGCAACAATCCCTCCCGTTTCCATCAACGAACCGTAAAGACGGAGATCTACCTCTACCTAACCTCCACCTTCACAGCAGCATCCCGTGTTATTAGAGCCGCAATCATAGAAATTATTATCCTTCTTCCGTTCCCCTCCTTCGACGGCCGACCTTTCTAGGTCTTCCTTTCGCTGTCGCCGCATGACGTAACGGTGTTCCTTTCCAACAACGATATTACCACTAATTCCTGCTTCGATTATAACCCTCGTTAACGAATTTCCCTCGGGCCCGGTCTTGCGACAGAATCCAGCAGGATTATCAGAAGAATCGACGTTAGTGAAAAATGTTGGCGGCAAGAGTTTGGGTCGGAGATTGGCGAGACACAGTCGAGACGGGAAGAAAGAGAAACGGGGCGAAAGAGGTCTCGAGGTCGTTTCTGGGCGTGGTAGCATCCACCTTTGCATCTTCAGCTTACGTATAGGGGTCCGTGGTCGGGCCTGTTCTCCCTATAACCGTCTTTTCCTTCGCATCCTGCCCGTTCGAGCGACGGCCGTCGGACAGCGCCACGGTTCCTACAGGCTTTCGCTTCTTCGGGCCATTTATTTTTTCCGAGCCAGCCTCCAGGGCTGTCCAAACGACGGCCTAACGGCCCTGGAAAGAAGAGAGGCCTGGCCTATTGTTTTAGCCGGCTACGCTTAAATTGAAGCCCCGAGCGATCCGCGGTCCCCGCCGCGAAGAAAAAACCGACATGTCCACGTGCTTCAACTTGTAGGCGGCAGTTACGTGCTTCGACTTCGTGGCTCTCGACTTTTTACGAGAAGCCAACCCGCGAAACGATCCTCCGTTCGCCACCAGAGGGACCCTTTTGAAAACTCTACCTTGCTCGCAAGTACTCGCCCAAGACGCAAGATAATTCTAGTCACACTCTGTTGCATCGATCCTCCTCGTCGGTGTAATTGAACGTTAGACGATCGACAGGTCGTGTGATATCGTACCGAAGAGAAGCAGCAATCGATAATTCTTAGGCACGGATAAGTGCAATGTTGTACCATGGCATTAGGCTCGTTAAATTTGCTCCGCTACTCCCCCTACACGCTACCAGATGAATTATCCGCAATACCAACTTTCTCGCAACTCCCTGTCCATTTATTTGTCCAAATATACGCACCCTACGAACTGAGCCCAACTAGCTACCTCTACGACTACTTCTCGTACACACTCGTTTTCACTGGTAATCGAGATTTATCGAGCAATCGTTGGTGTTAATTACTCAGAGAAGTCGGACGCGGAGCCGGCTGGAAATGGAATAAAAAGAACCGGAGACGATTTGCGCTGGTCGAGAAGCACGGGTTACGGGGTTACGAGATGCAAAAAGGATCTCCTCCCCCTTTCCGTTTCTCGCATCCTTCTTTCAAACTCTTTCGTGCTGAGGCGCGAGCATCCCGGAATGGAGCGAGCAAAAAATTGCGCGTACCTTCTTCGGCCCATCTTTGCCTGTTTTCGTTGGCCAACCGAAAGAAGGTTGAAACGAGAAAGCGTGCACCTGGACAAACCATCGACGCGTTCGAAGCGAATGGATGGACGAGGAGAAGCGTAACGACGAGGATGAAACTTGAGAAAGAAAGAAAGAAAGAAAGAGAAGGCGCTGCCTGTGAGCAGCAAACAAAAACTCTAATCGAAGTTTCCGAAGCTCCTCGCTGCTCTTGTTGCACCTTTTATCGTTTCGGCCTTAGGGTATCGCCCAAACGCTTATTTATACATATACCGGTACGCGCGAATACGCGTTTCGCCCCTCGGTTATTAAAGAATGGGCGTCCCCGCCAACAATGTTTATTTATTATTTTCCGCGACCCCTCTCCGCCCATAAGGGATCGCCCTCTCTTCTGTTCCGACCGTTTCAACGGAAGAAGAAATCACCTAGCTCCTCGTAAAATATTAAAATATTACAGAAACTCGCTATTTTCTACGTAATAAACGAGTTATAAAATTTTCAATGCTAATTTTCACGAAACTCGTCTCGCCCCGTCGTCTTTCCTTCTCCGCGAGTATCCAGAAGAAGCATCGACTCGAGGCCGACGCGACGCGGCGTGGCACGGTCGGTGCCGATGTTCCTTGTTTAAATATTAATTATGTATGCTCGACGGTGTACTCTGACGCACACGCACTTTCCTGCATATAGATAGGGACCCGGCGCGCTGGTTCGCGCAAAACGCCCGCGTCTTTCGCTTCGTTCCTTTCGTCTGTTCGCCTTTATCCTGGCAGAAGAAACTGCGCTAGATGTACAGGCCTGCCGCGGTTGCAACGCTGAACCGCAGGGGGTGGCTGTCTTCCTTTGCATTTCTCAACCTTCTCCTTCCACCGCCTTCTTCTCCTCGTTAAGTTCCCCTTAAAACGCATCGAAAACCGAGTCGAGACGCGTAGAAAACCATCCATCTTTCGCTTCTTCGTTTGACGTTCGCAAACGTTTACGCGGAAGGGAAAGGATCGAGATCGTGATCATCGTACAATTAATAAGTTGATGCTTTACCCTCGAGGTGCAACACGAAATTTTAGTCCGCTTTTCTCGTAACTATCGTGGTTGTAGCTAAGCACTTGGTACACGTTGTAAATCGAGCAAAAGGGCGGAATGGAACAATACGCGGGAAGATACGTAAATGGACAGCGCAATTTGTCGTCGGCGCAGAGAGAGTTGGTTTGCTAGAGCGGTCTTAGTCCTGGCCAAGCACCGGTAGGATGTTTCCGCGACGGTATTTAGTGTGCTTATACCTGGCTTGCCAGGTACCGCCAGCCAGCCTCCGCAATGACAGAAATTGTATGCTAATTAGGGGTAAGAGTGGCATGCTGAGCCAAAGTGGCCAGACCTCGTTGTACTCTCCTTGTCCTCCTCTTCTTCTTCGTCCTAGTCGCTTCATCGTCGTCCTCCTCGACTTTCCTTACACGAACTCGCATTATATTTATCGTCGTCTCGAACGACGCGTAGTCACGCGTTCGTATATTCTTCTTCTACCTACCTCGGCGATCTCTCGCTATACTCTTGCTGCGAACGGTACCGTGCGCAAGAACTAGTACCAACAACCTCGTGGAACAACGCGTTTAACGTATAAATTGCCTCCCTTCGGCTAGAAGAAGAAACTTTGATACCAACGATCAAACTCTGCTGCATCGGAAATGAAATCTGGGATACCCTAGCTACGTTTGAGCTCGATTCGCAGAGGAAAAGCGACGGTGTGGTCGGTCATCGACTAGAAATAACCGGGCAAAACTTTCTGGTATTCGCGTAACGAGCGATCGAAGCTCGTGCTCGATCCAGCATACTGGCGAGAAGAGGAGAAAACTTTGGATGTTCGCTCGAGCGGTGGATGATGAACGACTAGACCGAGAAGGTAAACGGCGTCGAAGAGAGACCGACTACGTTGATTGGTTACAAGCAGAGGCTCTCGCCAACAGCTGCCACCTAGACTAATATCGCCAGGTAACGGCAAGGTGTACCGGGAGGCGGTTTAGAGGTTCTATCTGCTGATGCATCGAATATCCAGCACGACTCTTCGAAACGCTGCACTGGCGTGGTACGCGTTAGTTTGGCAAAGTAGTTACAAAGGTATTGCTAGTTTCTCGATGAAATCTCGCCGCGGTAGCGACAAATATACTCCTCTAGGCTCGCTAATCGGCAACAGAGAGACCGTGCATTGCTCGAGGAAGGAAAGCGATCGTTATGCCAGGTCGTCGAATAAATTAGCACGACTAGCTAGGACGGAAGGTGATCTAAGACACGAGGGGCGCTAGTCTCGTCACGAAAAGAGGAGCACCGTGGCAAGACGGTGATGAAGCGGAAGACGAGGAGAGAGGAGAAGATGGACCGCCAGCGTGCTGACCTTCTGGTTGACCCGAGACGCCTCCGCAACGACGACCCTAACCATCGTCGTGGTGGTTACGGTCGCGATCGCAGCCCGAGAAGCCGCTCCCGGATTTATTTAATTAGTCCTCGAGCTACTACCGTGCCTCGTCAACGTGTCCGTCCAACTCTGATTCTCCTCCTTCTCCCAATCTTCTTTTCTTCTCTTCTCTCCTCTCCTCTCTCTTTCCTCCTCTTCCCTTACCTCCCTTTACCGACCCTCTTACTCGCGAACCAACACGCTCCTCTCCTCCCTCCGTCTCTCTGTATGTATGTATGTAAGTACGTTGCCCGTTGCCCGGTGCCCGGTTGAACGTACACGTATTCGTACGCGAGTGCGATCGTGCTGGTATACCGATGCTAATTAAACGAAACACAGACCCTAGATATTTATCCCACGCTTGGCGACGTCCTGCTGCCCTCCGTCGACTGCCGCCGATATCCTTTCCTCCACTTCCAGTCACGAGCTAGATGAATACGTCTATAAATGGTGACCCAGTGAATCGCGGGAAACCTTCATCTTATTTATATATTCCTCGCTACCTTCCCGTTTCTTGGACGTAAACGTCGTACTCGTGCGTGTCATCGTCGAGAGTGAAATTTTCATCCGCCTCGCTTCCATGATTCTCGCCTTGTAAACCTTTCTAACTCTATCCTATCTACGAGCAAGATACGTTCGCCTGTCTCCATACGTTCCTTTCCTTTTCTCCCTTTTCTCCCTTTTCTCTCTTTGCCCTCTCAGCCACGGCTAATGCTAACTATGTTAAGGGCCGGACGAGAATGTTCCTCGTTACTTGGCTCTCAGCCCCTCCCCCTTTTCCCGTAATCGGCATATAAATCTCGATTACCGGCTCCACCGAAGCGCTAGCTCCCTTATTCCACATATTTTCGGCCGGGAACAAAGTTTTCTCCCGCATAATGCGCTACGCTGGAACGTTTATTTACGGCGCCAACCACCGACGCTAATATCCTACCAACGTCGGAGATGCTTTACGCCACGAAACTCGGCTGAACCAGCCCAATTACCAGGGTTTTCACGCGAGTCGAGATTCTTCGAAGGACCTTCTCGCGCGTCCGCTTTAAAATAGTTCTTCTCGAGGTTAATGGACGATGGTGGCTGGTTAATCAGCGTCCAAGACGGTTTTCAAGCCCGTTGACCGACGCGCATTAAACGTTAACGTTTTACAAAGGTCCTTGGTTCGAGTTTAACGCCGAACGATTCCATGGCTGCCCGATCGACGTATTGTGTTACCATTACCATTTTAACCGATGCTAATGCAACGCGATGGTAACTCATGCTAATGTTTTCTGGTGCGCTCTCTGTTCCAAGCTGAGCAACCGAGTTCGTGGCCCGAGGAACGATGTTGCATTCATCAAGCCAGATGATTTGAAAAATCTCAAGGACCCTCCTTTCTTTGGGTCTTTAGCACTGTGACGTCCATGATTTATTGAGTAATATTCACCGGCGTATTGGCCGGCGAAAAAAGGCGCGTAACGTTAATCTGAATAATGAGCCTCCGGCATCAAGCGCCGACCGCCACCTTTTCATTGCTATCGATAAATAATGTCCAACCCCCCCCTCTCCTCTTTCTTTCTCTCTTCTCACACCTTTCTCCGGCTTCTTCTCACAACCCCGTGTGCCCTCCTCCTATCTTCGAGCCAATTTTTTTGCTCGTCATTTACACCGATTCACTTAGGGTACAATGCAAACGACGCGATCCGATTTCGTTCGCGAATCTTTCAAGCTACCTGTTCTTCATCTTTTCGAATCCACGGGATCATTTATCTTCTCGTAACGCGTGAAATGCTTTCGTCGTGAAAGCAATCTTCCCTTGATACACCGGGTTACCATTGTCGTCGAATAACATTTTGCAACGCGTAAAAAGTCGATTCACTAGGATCACGTTGAAACGATTACGAATGCAAAGGGTCGAAAGTCGAAAGTCGAAAGGTAATGAAAACGTATTCGTTTCCCCGATCGTTTGCGCGCTATTCTATCCGAATGCAAATCTCGATCGATAACGAATTCAATTTCGGTCACGGAACCGACCAAACAGATTCGAGGGACACCGTTTCGAAGAGATACCCGAGCAGATAGACTAGAAGCAAATAGGCAGATTAGGTCCCGTAGGAATTGGTCCGCATTCGGGAGGTCACTAATAAATGGAAATTCGATTCGCGGCTCCTCGATAGAACGATAAAAGGTTGCTGGCAGTCGAACGTACACTGGAATGGAGTTATATCCACCCTCTCCTTACGGAACGAAGCAAATGCGGCTGATATCTATTTTCCCTTGTAACAAAGTCTACAGAACGGGACCAAAGAGAAGGAGGGAGAGAACGAAGTGGTGGCGAAACGATGTAGAAAAGGGCGAGGATGTGCGCCTGTGAGGATTGTACTCCCGATGCCGCCACCTCGCCTCCCTTTATTCCTCGACGCCAGCAAAAGTAACAGCAACAGCAACAGCAGCAGCAAAGGCAGACTGTGTGGAGGAAGGAGGGGCGCATTGTGTGTTTCCGAGAACGGTGCGCTTATCGGTGGATCTGTCGCGGTAATGAGGTATCAGCCAGCAGCAAATAAACGAATAAACGTAAAGAGGATGAGGTGGCGGCTGTGACGGTGACGGTAGCGGAGGTGGCGGTGCCACTGTATAGAGAGAGACAAGGAGAAAGAAGTAAGAATAAGAGGAAGAGGAGGAGGAGGAGGAGGAGGAGGAGGAGGAGGAAGAAGAAGAAGGAACGGAGGTGGAGTGTCTCTTTGGCTAAACACAGCGAGAGGAGGTGGGCAACCGAACAGCCAGCAGTTCTTGGCCCTGCCGATACAATGCTTCGATTAAACATTCGCTGCCTAAATAATCAGGCGCGCTTCGACCCGGTGAAAGAGTAAGAGAAAGAGGGGACCAGAAGAAGACGAACGTTCGAGCTTTGCCGAGCTCTCGACGAAGAAGAAAGAGAAGGCGATTCCGGTTCCGATCGAGTGGGAATGGAACACGTTCCTCGCCGTTCCTCGTTTTCGATCCGCGCCAGATCCTCTCCTCTCCTCTCCTCACCACCACAATCCCTCCCTTACGAGCCATCGTCTTCCTCTTCTTCGTCTTTGCCTTACACTTTGCCGGCTCTCCTCCTCCACCGTCAACTCTTTCGCTCCCTCGAGACTGTTGCCTTCTTCTTTCCTTCGTATCCTCCCTCGCCACCCTTACCGTAAGTGTATATACGTATTATGCAAAGCGAGTAACCGTAGGTGGCCTAGGGAGCCGGACGCGCGCCGTGTAATTAATACCGATGCTCTCGTTCCCTCCCTTTCTCTTCTTACTTCTTCTTCTGTACTCATTTACTCGCCAGTTTCGAACTTTGTTTCTACTTTATGCCGTGAAATTTCGAGGAAAAGAAACCGAGGGCCAGGGTAGGAAAATACGTGACGATCAGTATTTCTCGAGGATTCCAGGAATATAGATTTGTTTAAGAAAACGTCGCAGCACGGACGAGCTTCTGAATGCAGCAGGACACGAAGGTCCTCGGGGATTGAGTTATCTATAGGTAAAAATCAAGCGGTAGCGCGTGCCTTCATTAAATAATCCGTCGTCGGAGAGCGACGGTAGCCCTCCTGGCGTGGTTCTAACGGGACCCCGGGGACAGGCTGGAATTTTCAATGAACTGCGACCATCGACACCCACGCCCCGACCTTCTCTGCGTGGACACACGCGTTATTAGCGATACACGCCTCGACAAGCGCCAACCTATCCTCGATCCACCGCGTGTTTGCCACATTGTTTTGAAAACTCGATACACGGCGACACCTTATTATCCCGCCCCGTTGCTGCCTTCTACGATATAGCAACATTCAAAGGATCGGAAAGACGCATGGGAAAGAAAACTCGACGATCTTTCGAAAGGAGAAATAATTTTTGTCTCACGAGGAGGGCAAGAGATTTTACGACGACACCGCTTATCTGCTATCATCGGCCCGAACGATGCCGCGTACCTAAGCGTCGCCTTTAAATTCCCTTAACGGCTCGAGCGAGATATCTAGCAAAGGAGAAAGACTGAGAACGAGTCGAATAAGGGGCGAATAGCCAAGAACTATTCGAGCAGAACCCGTGGCAAGTTCTTTGTCGGGTACGATCTTGTGTAATGGAAAAAAGCTAATCTCTTATTAGACGTCGTAAAATAACTCTACTTCGATTAACACCAGTGCTATTCTATCGATCGTGAACGATGCGCATCGATACGCGGTTATGAGCATCGCTATCGCGCTCCGTTTAATTAAGGCAATTTCTTCTCCTTCAACTAAACCAAGAGCCGTTGCATTCAATCCGAACCGTGTTAAAAATCCGTCAAATAAAAATTCGCCGTGGCAGATTCTTTACGAGCTTGAGCAGTCGCGTATATTTCGGTTTACGCGGCCGACAGAAAAGCGTACAACCGCCTCGAAATCAGCAGGAGGTCCGCGATCCTGTGACATCTCGTTAACGATTTGCTGCCGAGCTTTACGCTCGCACGCGATCTCTCGCTCCGAGTGTTACTTTCCACTCTGCATAACCTTCGATATCGGCTTTGAAATCGATTTGTCGATTCAACGTTCTTTAGAAAATAAGTAATATCCATTGGCATTTCTTAGCTTTGGAAAACTTGGTATACATCGGTATTGCAAAGTAACCGATATCTACTCCGGCTTCTCGATTCATTCGATGTGCACGTCCGGTTTATCGAGCAATACTATCGCCTATCCGGTAATATTATCGTTCAGCTGACTACTATGCTCCTCCTTTAATCAGATTCGCGCAACTGGTCGATCCTGTTTTTCCTAGAAATTTAGACGAGTTTCCTTTATCGCCGAATCGATATTTTTCTTTTAACAAGAGAACGAAGCAGAAGAGAGAGAGAGGTTGATGGTTGGCAGGATCGTTTCGATCTAAAAGGATACCTTCTTCTCGAGAAAATTGTCTCGTTCGAGCACGTCGCTTGCCGAAATTCACCGTGCCAGCTCGTCGAGATACAAAGGTATTCCTTGATTCTACCTGCAGAGGAACAAGAGGATCGGACCGAAAGCGGCATTAGGATGCGCGGGCGTCCTCGTATCCCGTTTCAAGATGGAGATAGCCGAGAACTGACTCTGGTCCTCTGCCTTTCAGAAGAAGAAGAAGGAGAAGAAGAAGAAGAAGAAGAAGAAGATGAAGAAGAAGAAGAAGAAGAAGAAGAAGAAGAAAGCTAGAACGTTCGTCGAGAGCCGCGGCTCGTGGAACAAGGAGCCCTCTTCGCGGCCCTTGACGCGCACATTTATCACCCTCTATTGTTGCGCAGCCAAACATCCGGCCTCGTGGGCCACGTAAGTACTAGCGCTCCATTCCGAACCCGTCCTCTACTTTAAACAAATCGAGATTCAAGGGATTAACACTCTTAAACTCGAGTGATTTTTCTCCTCCGACTCATCAGACCTAGCTTCGATCGTGAGATTTAAAGAATCGTCCGTCCACGTATCGAACGCGTAGGCTGGTATCGTGTCACCGTGGGCAGCGAGCTTCTATTACGATGATCATCGATGCAATTACTCTTTGGCTGGTTGGTGTAATCAGGAAAATTGATTTCCTATGAAGGATGGTGCTCGCCCGTTCGGACCGAGGAGTAAAGTCAGCTTTTAAAATAGTAATACCCGTGTTCAGGTGAAAGCACACCATATAATATATTCGTCGAATCGTCCTGCAGAGTTGTTGTACACGTTCGTTGTATCGCGATATCATTTAATCGAGAGAGGGAGAAATAGAAGGAGAGGGAGAGATTGCAACGAGCAGCCTGTCCCGCGGTTCCCTTATCTACTTTCTGTTATCTGCCACGCAGCGCCTTGTTTGCACATTGTTTTTCCCATTAACCTAGTCATTACGCCGCGGTGCATTGTCTCGCTAGCCTATACTTTGCGCGTACTCTATGATCGAAACTTTCTACGTAAGAACGCTCGGACCGCATCTAATTTTCCATTATGCTTCTTATCGTAGAAGGGAAGCGTGGCGTACGTTTTCGCGTGCAACGGTTCGAATACGCGAACCGTATGAAAGAAATCTCTGAAGAGAAGATCGAAAGGCAATCGATAATCGCCACCCACCATTGCTAGGGGAGCAAGTAAGTACGTGTACCTCGAGTTTCCTCGTTCGTTGGCTACACCTTTGGTAGCGTTAAAAGGAGAGTACGTTAACCTTTGTCAAAGAACAATCTACTTGTTGGCATCCTTTCTGGAAACAGACTGACAACTGGAAAAGTTCGGCCGGTGAACGTTATTCCAGATCCACGAAGATGGCCAAGGATGTTAACGCCCGACCAGCACGGAACTCGGATTTTTTTCGGCTGGAACGCGAAGAATCGCCTTATAAGTCGTCGCGGAGTTACGAAAGAGAAAAAAGAAGGAATAAGACGAAGACAGCAGCAACAGAAGCAGCGGTAGCGGCAGCGGTAGAAGTTGCAGCGGCAGAAGAAGAAGAGAAAGAAAAAAAGGCGCGCGACAGTCGGCGCGGCGCAGCGCGTCCGCCTGCTTCTCTCTTCTGCACGACCGGATCCTTCTTCCTCTTCTGCATCGGATGGTCCCGAAACGGACGAATAAAAGGGAGTCGGAGAGAGAGTTGCCCTCTGTCGGAGTGGTGAACTCGGTGGTCGAAGAAAGAACGCCGGAAGAAGAAGAAGAAAAAGGGGAAAAAGTGGAAAAAGGGAGAAAAAGAAAAAGGAAGGGAAGTCAGGAATAGTCGGAAGATGCAACTGGCAAGAGAAACGAGACAGAAAGAGAGGCGTGGTGGTGAACCAAGAAGAAGTACACCGTTCCGTTTCCGTTGGGTGGTGGTTTCGGTAAACGAACGGGCCAGACCCAGGCGGCTTTGTGGTTTCGAACCGAAAACTGTCCAAAGATCCGAGATATCAGTTATCAATTAACGGAGAGCACACGGAAGGCCGAAACGAACGCATTGCTCTTCGTCCGTGGTGGCTGGCAGCCGATAGACACGGCCCAGGTTCCGCCAGCAGCAGGCCGAGGGTAATTTAGAGACTGACGGGGCTGTCTGGAAGGAGGCGAGACGAGGCGAGGCGAGCATAGAAAGAAGAGAAGAAGAATGAAGGAGGAAGGGTGCGCGCGGCTGAGGAAAAAGGGGAGCAGAAGAGGAATGACAAGGACCTACGAAGGAAGACAGCTGAAAGGGGAAGCGGGCAGGTTCGACCGATCGCCGAAACAAATGCAAAGCAAGGACTGTGGTCGGGAGTAGCGGGCCGACGATCCGCGATCGAGGACCTTCTTTTCGCTCCTCGATGCTCGCGGCACCGCCTTAAACTATCTACCGAACGATGGAAGGGGGATGGAGTTCGAAGAGAAGCCTTTGCGAAAGCAAACGAAGCAACTTCTTGGTCCCCGCTGCCACACAGTTCTTCTACCGGCTCCCTTCTGTTCACCGATCGCACGGGGTGAGACAAAGATTGCTCCCAGGACCCTACGTACCCATAACTCTTTCAAAAGATCCACAGCCTCGTGGTTCCCAGGACCGATCATCGCGTCTCTCCCAAACTGTCATCCGGATACGTACGGATTCGTTAACGAATAAAAGCCTCGATCCGAACTACCCTCCTTGCAAAGCCTATTTAGTTTTTTGTGTAAGTACTTACTCTTGACGCCCTAATGGTCGCATCCGTAAAATGAAATTTGCATGGTACGATCCTTACCTGAAAGCAAAAGAGAAACGACGATTAGCAATCGATATAGAAATGCCGTCAGGTTGATTAGTAGCCGCGTAGCAACCCCTGGAAAGAGGATTACGGTTGAGCCCGGCCGTTTAAATTATCCCCTGGATAAGTCGCCTACCTGGTCCGACTACGAACGAAAGTGGTGAATTATCGAGTATCTGGTCGATTCTCACGGGCAAGGCGAAAAATACAAGCGACGCGAGGCGCGACGAATTCCGCGTATTTCTTCGGTTAAGTTGGCGAACGGTGAACGGAAGAGGGCGGCGAATGCGATCGGAGGCAGCGATTTCGGGCCAGTCCGTAGCATTGGTCCTTCCCTATATTCTTTGAACGTCAAACGGAGACGCGGCCGAGTCCTTGGAGGCTGGTGTGCACGCATACAGTCGGACGAGGTAAACGCGGGACGACCGCGAAACCGGCAGAACGGCCAGAGAAGAAAAGGATTTTTTCGTTTGTCGTCTCTAGTACTCTTCTTCCAACGATGCTCTCGTATATTCCCCTGCAAAGAGGAGGACCGGTATACGTGTGTGTTCTCGATCGCAGAAGGAGGTTGGCCCGTTAGCTGCGTCTGTGATGGTGATATTTACGGTCCGATAGAATCAGCCCCCGGACGACGTAGACGAGAAGGAGAAGAGGTCTGAGCGAAGGAAGAAGAGCGGTCCCCTCTGCCGTTGTATCGAACGAACGAGGGACCGGCTTTCGCGTTCGGTCCCCGAACCGTGTGTGTGCCCTGCGCTTTTTTTGCGGCTTCAATTTGAATTGAAAAAGGCTGTGGACACGAGGACAATAGGTTGCGTCGTCGCCGCTGCCGTTGCCGCCGCCAAGATCCTCTCTCCCTTACTCCTACCTCTTTCCTCCTGTCTTCTTTCAAAACCACCTCCCACTACTCTACGATCCTTTTGCTCCGTTTATTATTTTCTTCTTTTTCTCCTGCTTTCTGTTTCCACAACCGCCAGACTAGTATCGATGACGGCGTTAATAACAACGAGGACCGTGCACCGATTGTTCCATGTTTCTTTGAATATCGAACCCTCTACCAACCTCTTATTTTACACCTTTCCTCCTACCCCTTTCTCTTTTAATACGTGCCAAGACCACGTGCCGAATGTTGGCGCGGTTAAGACTGACAATTCTCTTGGAAGAAAAGCCGATTTCTGTGAAGTTTTCTCTTGATTTGTCTCTCTCCGCGTCTTTTTCTTAGCTTCGCTTTATCTCGGTTCCTTTATCCCAGCTCCCCTCGTGGCCAGAGATCTCTCGTCCTCGTCTGAATCGCGTCCCCTGGCTGCTTCCCATCTTGCTTGCCGACAACGCGCACGACGACCAGGACAATCGCGGGCCCTACCTCCCTCGGACGTAGAATCAGATATTACGTATGCACGGCTTAAACCGCAGAAAGCAACCTCACCTCGGCCGTCTCTTTTTCTCTTCCAGTTTCGTCTCGTTCCAAGTCTTTTCGTCCTGCGCCTTTCAGAGGCCCTCCCTTCTGCCTCTTCCGAGCCACCCCCGCCTCCTTCTCCCTCTTAACCTTTGCATTCGAAGCGAACGCGACCTGGCTTCTGAATACCTTCGAGCTCGTCGCTCTTTTCGATCTTACCGCGACCGTTTCCGTCCCTCTTTCCTCCACTTCCTCGA
This sequence comes from Osmia bicornis bicornis, assembly GCF_907164935.1. Lineage (NCBI taxonomy): Eukaryota > Metazoa > Arthropoda > Insecta > Hymenoptera > Megachilidae > Osmia > Osmia bicornis. The sequence continues at coordinate 2,027,506 of NC_060218.1, read as the reverse complement.
GAGGCTAAGCGCTATTAGCCTCGAAATTGCCGCCTGGCCGATCTTAATCGCGCCGAGTACGATCGAGTCGAGTGTCGAGTGGCACCGTTCGCGTGCCGTCAGCTCTCCTATTTCGTACGGTCCGCAACCGATTGCCACTCGCAATACTTACAAACAAACGAAGCGAAATTTATCATTCCGCGAGGAAAGAACTAAAGCACGCTCGAAACAATTATCGTCCTTTCTTCTTTGCTTGTATTTTCAATTTCCGCCCCGGCCTGGAGGATATGGCCGGTCACATTTATCCCCGAACGCGAACCCGACACGCACCGACAACGATCCAGGATCGTTAAATCGAGCATCCGGCGAACCGCGACAGATCGGTCGTGCAGCCGTTGCGTCCGGTTCGATCTCAATCCGATCGCGAACGAACGAGCGAGCGTATAAATAAGCCGAGAGCCGGTCCATCTCGCCGCCATTGGAAACCGTTGATTCGTTTGGCTACGCCGCTGACCGATTTTATTGCTAATAGGAATCCAATGGACTCTGGAGCACCGATGTAATTTCCTTCCCTTAACGATCCTCGTCCGTCTCCTTCTTTGTCCCTTGCGCCGCGTATCCCTTTTGGCCCTTCTCCTCCTTCCTACCCTAATCCGTATCTCGTACTCTCTCCTCCTTCGATGTCGCAGCTTATATTTCACGACTATTTTTCGCCGACGTGGGTCTCGTCTTGCAACCCTCGTCCCATCCCTTTCATTCCGCCTCTGTTCCTTCCACGAAGTCGGTTCGCGTGCAAAGCCGATGTACGTTTTAAGCGTAGCGCGAGAGGGAGGGCCGGCTGGCGAGATGAAGCAGACGCGAAAGGAGCAGAGAGCGAATTACCGATCGCGCCACGGCGCGAAAGGAAGAAATCGGGTGGGGAGAAGGAGCAAAAACGAATTTACGACTATCCGCCCGTTTTATCGACGCGCGGCCTTCTCCGTTGCTTCGCCTCTTCTACGAACCAACCCGGTGCTTGCGATTCTCAGTTAGATGCATCTCGATAAAAACGGTTCTTCGAGATCCGAGTAACTTTTCGAATTCCGGAATCGGTAAAAATCCCGTCAGCTGGTCAAAGCACGCGTATCGTCGACGGAGCCGAGAAAACGGAGATGCGACGGATACCGGCGGAAGATACCTAACCACGTATCTTAATAACGACTAGCCAGGAACTTCCGGTCGCGTACGGGTTAGTACAAGAGAAAAGATTCTTCCTCTTGCTTTACTCGACTGAAAGCGGTCGTAAAAGAGGCACCGCTACGTTGTAACGCGTATGTACGGTATCTCGACGAGTCGCATACGAATCGCTTCATTTTTCTCCTCTGCGCGAAGGACGACCGCATTTCTAATTCCGGGTTCGTGGCCATCTCTTGGCTCGTAAAAGCGAGGGAAAAAAAGATTTGCCAACAGTCCCTTCGTTCTTTCAGTCCCATAGTCATCCCGTGGTCGCGTTATGCAACCCGAAGGATGTCTCTGCCGAAGGAACGCAGCGTCGCGCCGAATCCTCTGGCATGCTGTCAAATTAAGACGCGCTTCGTAATATGTAAATCGTCGCGGTGACTATAAGCAACGCGTGGCGAGATCGTTAATCATTGTCCAGACTCTACGGGTTCCTATTAACGTCCCGACCAACCAAGGACTCGATCGGTAATGGTCCTAGAGGGAGGACGTAATTTATAGGTTTCCTCGAATCGTTTGACGCGTTACAGAAACGCGTTGGGATCGTTGAAGATTTTTCGTAATCGAGAGCTACTGGAACGGTGAGAAACGGTGAGGATCGGTCAAGATGGGGGCCAGAGGAATCCGTGGATCTGGAATATTATTTCTGACGATGATGGTACGCGCAAGCAGCTGCATCGTCGTGTTTCCAAGTTTCGACGAAACGCAAGTCGAGCATTAAACGGGCGGAATCAGGTTCGGTGAATACAGCGGTGGAAATAATTTCGGGAGCGCAGCGAGCCGGCGAAATTGGGCCCCGGCCCCGGCCCCGGCTCCGGCCACCGGTAAATGGTGGTAGTGGCAGGAACAGAGGAAGAGGATGGTGGTCGTGAGAGTGCGGGAACGGTATTGGTGGCGGTACGATGCGTACAACAGGCTAATGGTTGTGTGCCGACTGAACACGCTTTTGTCGTGGAACCGAACGGAGGAACGGAGGAACGAAGGAACGGAGAGAAACGAACGACCACGACGACACGACGAGAACGAAGATGGTGGTCGTGCCGGTTACACATGCGAACGAGGATCGCGTGCTTCGAGTCTGAAAACAGAAGCGACTCGCCGAGACTGACGGCGAGCCACGGTAAAAGAGCTCCATCCAGAGAGGGAATATAGGCTAGAGGGAAGACGGGAGAACGAGAGGGAATCCAGTCCAGCTGGTAAGAGAGTACACAGAGAGCAGAAAGAGAGAAAAAGAAAGGAAGAAACCGTGTGTCTCGAACTCTTCCTAATCAACGTCTAACCCCTATTTTTTTTTTTTCTTATTTTTTTTTTTCACTAGATTACTTGATTACTCGAACGCGAGTCAAATCCCTTCTCCTTCTTTTTCTTCGAACCACAAATATCATAAGTGTAATAGATTTTCGTGAGGGACAAGACACGGTTGGAAGAACGAGGGACGAAGGATGACGCGAACGGACACCGAAGAGGGCTACCACCGTTTTATTATATCCGAATTCTCGTCCGAACGCCTCGGTGACGGACGTTGGACGAAATCGAAATTCGCGGTTCGATGCTGGACCAGGAGGGGTCGGGCACGGCAAGGCACGAGGATACGAGTGGCTCGAAGCGTAGCAAATCGGATGGAAGTTTCGCCGATCCTACGGACGCGTTGGCCCGGCAAAACGGCGCGGATGCGTGCTTAAGGACAGAGCATGAACGGTTGCAACCCGACACCTGATAAATTCGATATCAACGGCCCGCCCGCGCCTGAGCCCGCATTTAGGTCGGCTCCTCTTCCCCAACCCTTTCTTACCCTTCCTCTTCCCTTTTCCTTTCACCTCCTCTCTCCTTCTCGCTCCATTGTCTCGAGCCCTCATCTCTTTTCGATACAAGACCGAAACGTTGTTCGTCTCGCTTTCCTCGTCTGTCGTTGAAGAAGCGGATCGATCGAAAGGGAAGGCACTGAGCCCAGGACGATCGGTCTTGCCTTGCCTTGCCTTGCTGTCTTTATCCGACGCAGTTGCTCGACCAGCAGGCGAAGGCGCGCCTTGGTTCCCTTTTTTACAGCCGAGTCGACCGCGAGCAGCGCTTTTGGCTGAAATTTCACCGCTAGCCCTTATTTTCTGTGCCGAGGAAAAGAAACGATTCAACCACGCGACGATAACGCGACCAGAGGGAAACGAGACAGCTTCGAAAACTTGTGAAACTTGAAATTCTATGGAGGTGAATTTCGGGAATCTGGAAATACCAGGGATCCCTCGGTTCCGACGCGAAAGGTTTCATTTTCAGCGAGCGAACCGCTTGCATTCCTGCTGGCAACTTGCGTTCCCGCGAGTTGCATCGTTTCGTACGAGAGGGAGAAAAAAAAAAGGTGGGCAGAATTTAAGAGACGCGGATCTGTAGTCAAGCGAGTGTACCACTCGTCGATCCTTCCCCGAGAGCGGAAAGGCAGAACAAAAGGAGAGAGCAAGGGAGTGCGTGAATGACGAGGCGGCAAACGCAACCTTTCGTTCGTCCGCGTAGCATAAAAATTTAAGGAGACCGGAAGCGAAGAGGATTCGCCGAACGAACGGTCGAGAGCGGTGCGGAATGCAATCCGCTTTCTGTACGCGCGATCGATCGCGCAATCGTTAAGCTTCGACGATCGTGAATATCGCGGCGAAAGAGGAAGGGGACGGACAAGGGAATGGAATACCTCGAATTCGCGTTAATTTACTTTCGCCAATTGAACAGAGGCAACGGACAAGAAAAGAAGGAGGATGAAGAGAAAGGAACGAAGATGGAGAAGAAGTGGAAGGCATCCTTTCGGAGTCGCGGGCATGCTTTATCGAGTCTATACGATCTCCGCAGACCGGTAAAGTAAATAAGAGGGCTCGCGTCCCTCACGAACTTAACCTAAACCGCTAACCCCGCGACGAGAGAAGAGGGGACAGCTCGTCTCGTAGGTGGTGTGTTTGGTGGGAGAAACGCGTGGAGAAAGAAGAAGAAGAAGGGAAAAAAAAAACGGAGAGATTCCGGTAATAAACGCGCGTGGGCGAGGATCGACGAATTTTACAGTAATTCCCGACTCTTTATCCGGCAGATACCAATTTAAATTCTTTTAAGGTACTGCTCAAAGTCCCTTCTCTTCCTCTGGCCGTCGAACGCGAGAAAAAACCGGTACCCTTTTCGCGAGGATCGACGATACGAGCCGTGGCACGGATCGCCGCGATTCCAGCGGAATCGCTTCGCATTGACGAGAAAGCCAACCCCATCCAGCCCAGCCGTCATCGATCTCTCGAAATCCTCCTGACTCGTGACAATATTAAACAAATAACCCGACGATCCGAGACACGAGACACGAGAAAGCTCACGGCGCTAGACAACGGAGAACGTGGAAGAACGCGGCGCTAAGACCGCTTGAGAAATGACAACACGACTGCCGACACCTCCCTCTGTATCTCTGTTCCTTCTCTCTTCTACTCGCTGCCTGCTTCCCTTAACCTTCTCCACTCGCATCCTCGAACTGCAACGACTGTAAGGTCCGCAACGGAACGTGCACGAGCCTCGTACGGCTTATTACGAGGCTATAGGAAAGCTGTTCTCGCGGCTAGCCACGCCACTTACCGGGATTGTTTAGCGGCGTTTACGCGTCGATCGCTGACAGGGGGGTCTCGTTCAGCCAGGTACCGTATTATGCATTCGTACGAGGCCGATTTCCTTCTCTACGCTTCTCTCGGGTGTACGAGAGAAGTTGCGACCTCCTCTAGTACTTGCTGAAGCGAGCAAGTAGAAGCGTGTAAGAGCAGCCTTTGGCTCTGTCGGTGGCTCGTTCGTTCTATGGGAACACAGGGATAGCTGGTATTCCGCGACACCCGGATGCGGACGGCCGCACGAGTCCGCTCGCCTCTCCATCTTTTCTCGCGATACAGATCTTCGATGCTAACCAGCCGTTTATATCGGTATACGAGGCGCCTTAAACGGTAGTTCGCGCCTTACGCGATCGATCCCTCTTCATCGCACCCCGGCTCTTTCAAACCTCCTGGCGCTTGTTTGCTCCAATTTCCTTTCTCGTAGCAACGTTTCCGAGGAACGTTGCTGCGGTAGGTAGAATAATCGTTTCGAGTGGCAAGCTGCGTGCTTCCGATCTACTAAAGTAAGTCGAAACCGCGATCGGAATGGTTAAATTCGAGCAATTGGAGGAAACGAGTGGCTGCAGGCGGTTGAGAAGCCCTGAATACTTCTTCGAGGAGGGTACACTCGCCAAAGACTTTCGAGGAACGAGAGGGAAGAAGAAAAGAGGATCGGATGAAGAGAAGGTGGGCCTACGCAGCCTCCTGCGAAGTAATATGCTCTCGCCGCATGAGGTCCTCCCCCTCTCACGAGTTCGCTCACCCTCCCCGAAACCCCATGAAACCCTTTTCAGAGGTTCGCCTGCGAGTTTCTCCTCTACGCCAGCCTTCGTTCTTCACTTGATCAATGTTTTAATTGCCGTTAATGATTCGGAGATATCTCTCGCGCGTCCAAAAGCGAAGAGAGACCGGCCTCGAAGATGGAAAGAAAAAGAAAGAAAGAGGATACGGTACCGTGGAAGCGAGAATCCCACCTCTTCGTTGTCCACGAAAACGCCTCGGGGGAACCATCGCATCGTTTCGAAGAGCCTTTGACTCTTTTCGTGTTCGCGGCCCATTGTACGATACTTTTTCTAACAGACGCTCGCTCGTTTCGTATTCACTCGTCTCTGCCAGCAGATATGTTCTTTGTAACTCTCCCGCGAGACAAACGTCGCCGACCCCATTCATCCTCGCGATTACTTTCACCGATTCCGCGAAAACATTCCATTATGTACATATGTACCTACCTACCTACAAGGGTTAGGTACTTGTTTCTCTTTTTATCCTTTTTTTATATTATTTTATCCTCATTTTCCATTATTTTGTCTGTCCCCTGTCGAACGGAATGTACCTGGCAGTCTGAATTTTAGCGGGACCCAGCGTACACGAGCACGTGGTAAAGCAGAGGAACACGACGCGGCGGGAGGCTGGTCGAAGAAGGAAGAAGGGGGAGAAACGGGCCAGGGGCCAGTCAGAACGAGAAGGTATATGAAATAGTAACTGTCAGCGTGTAGGCCAAAGTTGATGGCACATTGTCGTATTAAGCCGGGGGTAATTTGTCTGGCCTTCTTTCAACCACCCACACCCGGCAACTTACAGCGGCCGTTCGACGACCTCTGCTGGCCTTCGATTCGACAACGCCGTGCACGGACTGGCTGCTCGTCTGCTCGCCCGGTTGCCCGCTTGCCCGCCTGCTTGCCGCGCCTTCTCCGTGTCTTTCGACCACGCGACCCATCCGATCGACCGGCAGCGAAATAAAAATCACTCGAACAACAAGAAGATTCCATATCCGAGACGACGTATCCACCAGCTCCGGGGAACCTTTACGCCAGCAACGGCCCTATAATCGAACCGACATGAATGACGGAGGACCGATAACGTTGCGCATAAATTCACGAGGAAGCGCCGCTGCGACGCTTCGCTATCTCTCCATGCTACATAAGCGCCGTCTTGCGAAAATGACTTTACGTCCTTCTGGAGAATTTCCGATTTTCTCTTTCACACGAAATCGTCTCGTTAATCGTCGACCGTTTCGGAAACGTCCAACCACCTGTTTCCCAGAAGACGACTAATTTTTCGTTTCCGCAGTGTTTAACTTGGTCTTTGTTCTGCGACCGTTGATCATTAACTGCACCTTCTGACTAGGGATACAAAGCGAAAGCAAGGACAGCTGTTGAAGTTTGTCAGAAAAATGATAATTTGGTGGCAACGGAACGGGTGCATTTGATGTTGGAAGGTCGCCTGCTGGGTGAATCGCGCGACAATGTCGTCCCCGCGGGACCTCCTAGCACGCAACCCGGCCTAATCGATCATTACTCCCAGGGGCTATTAAAAAACGGCCGTGTCTTCGCCGAGCGAATACTCGATCCTCGATTTCGTCGCGACCGCCGCGCCGTTAATTAATTCGCCGAGAGCCGGTCGCGAATTTTCGCTCTTCTTGCCACTTCTTTTCTACCTTTCTCTTTCACCATCGTACACCGCCTTCAACAATTTTCACCTTCTTTTTGGGCCGAATCGTTCTTCTGCTTCGTTCGAACAAACAAGGCTCGCGTGTTTGCCGAGATCCGGTCTTCGAATCCGTCGATAATTTGTTTAGATCCCTATCGAATTTGTTCAAAGTTGGCTACTACTCGAATTACTCGTTTGTCCAGTTTCATTCGATGTAATGCGTTTACTCCTTTAAATAAATGCACCTGGAATTACTATTATTATTCTACTTTCTTTATCTTGTCTATCAAAAATGTCATCTTTAACATACAACAGCTCTTACAATTACAGTTAGTTACTCCTTACATTCTGAAGTATGACAAACTCATACATACAACTCCTTGGTTCCCAACATTTTTTTTTTTAATGATAATTTGTCTCTTTTTGAATAACTATTACATAAAAATTAAAAAAAAAAAAAAAAAAAAATTTTTTGGGAACCAAGGATTTGAACCGTTGATCTCTAGATTGCGAGTCATGTGTTTAACCACGGGGTGGATCCATGACTCGCAATCTGAAGGTCCTCGGTTCAAATCCTTGGTTCCCAAATTTTTTTTTTTTTTTATGATAATTTTTATGTAATAGTTATTCAAAAAGAGACAAATTATCATTAAAAAAAAAAATGTTGGGAATCAAGGATTTGAACCGTGGATCTCTAGATTGCGAGTTGTATGTGTTAATCTGTCATACTTCTCAATGTAAGTAGTAACTAACTTTAATTATTAATGTCTTTTAAACAATTAGTCGTCTGCCCATAAAACGGGGTAAAGTTTCATTAATAAGTGAGTGTAACACTTGGGTAGTTCTCCGTATAAGACCACCTAGACCCCGTGCTGCGGGATAAAACCAGCCATCCCGTAGAATTACTACGATCTGTCCAGCATCGCGAAAGATCGATAATAATCGCGATCGCGTGCAACGATCCTCGACGAAGAAAAAGCGGCTAAGGGATGGGAAGGGAAGAGAATACAAGTGAAACAGGATAGAAGGAGAAAAAGAGGCAAATTCGTTTACGCGTACGGCCGTATTGGCGTACGCGCGCACGCGTGTATATGCAAACGCGCCACATGGGGCGATGAGCCGCGGCCGCAGCCGACACAGTGCACGAGTTCGAAGAAGAAAAAGGAGAGGAAGAACGAGAGCCTATCCAAGAAGACGTTGGAGGCAACCAAAGCGAAGGAACAAGGGTGTAGGTACTTCTGACTCTAATTACCTCGAGTTACGAGCGGACAATCGGCTGATCCGCTGGGATCCATTGGTTGCTTATAGAACACGTAGCTCGGTAATGGGCCAACCGGTCAGCTCGATACGATACGCTACGCTTACGATACGGTTACGGTCCCGTTTTTCTCTTGTGGGCGAGTCGCGATCGAAAAAACGTCACGCTTTTGAATAACTGGCTGTCGCAACGCGCACGGTCCAAAGAAAGATGGCAAATTACTCGACCGCCGATGCTCTCGAGGTGACTCGAAGGAATTTCAAGCACGCAACGGTGGATAGGTCGGTGGACGAGCAACGTCCTTGAAACGATTCGCAGGGTTATTCTCAGCACCTCGAAGCGGAGGACCTGTTGTTTCAAGTTCAATGCGTTACTTTGCTCTTTTACCTCTTAGGAAATGTGAAAAAGAAACGAAAATGAAAACAGTATCGCGCGCACGCTCCTTTCCTCGAGTTTACGCGCGACGAATACCTTTCGCTTGGAACTCTGCTCTGCGGTGAGAAAGGCGAGAAAAGCTGGCGGTCAATACACGGCCACTCCTCGCACAGGAATAACAGTCCCGTTGTGGAATTCGCGTGTAATTAAACTGACGATAATTACTTTGAATCGCGCAATTTCCTTTGGTGGTCAACGAAACGCCATCGGATATTTTCGGCGCGAATGAATTTCTGATAATCACCAGGAAGATCCCGAAACGAGATAATTTTGGCGAAACGGGTCCCAGAAAGAAGCTGAGAATCGAGAAGGATGGGATACGACAATGACTGTGCGATCTTACGGGACACGGGAGAGGCGTTTCAGTTTCTACAAGGGGAGATAAAACCGCGTTGTAACGTGGTTGCACCACGTTTTTGTTCCATTATTGTATAGCCGAGTTTGGATGTTTACGATCATCGATGAAGCAGTTTCGTTTCAATTTCAAATTTACCCTGAAACATCCTGCTCTTGCACGAATTCTTATACTCTAAAAGTATAACTTCCGGTTTGAAAAGTAAATTGAATGAAAGAATGACTCGAGTCAAATAGTAGACTGGTTTGAATAGCAGAGTATCGTGGCATGCGAGCGATGCGTGCACGCGAGTTTCTCTCGTTCTTCTTCGTTGCCCTGTACCTCTTTCGTTCGCAGAAACATTGTACGTTGTCGGACGAAACTTTGTCCGGCCAGAGAACCGCGAATCGGCTCTCTCGATCCTGTTCCTGTCCCGTTACCACTGCAAAACTATTGGCTATCTCTTGTTGTGTATCTGGCATATTGTTAAGTTAATTGAAAGGGGTGATAAAATCGCAATGTTTTTGACGTTAAGTGAGCCACGAGTCTTTAGGCGAGAGAGAAGGAGACGGGTGTCGACGGGGGAGGAAGGTGGGTGAAAGGAAGAGAGAAAACGAGCTTCGAACGACCAAGAGAAGAAAGAAAAGAACGATGTATATATATATATATATATACAATATAGAAAGAGCCGCGTACAGGTAGATAGAACGGCATCGGGGGCAGAGAGTATCTGTGCCGTTGTCGGTGAAGAGCCCCGAGGACCGGCACGAGACCACCCGAACGGTCAGCATCCTCTCCTTTGATCCTCGCCAACGCGCGCGAGTAGCCACAAACCGGATCGACGTACGCAACGGCCATTCAGACCGCGGTGAACAGAGCAAGCTAACGAAAAAAGGGAGAAAAAAAGGAACAAGGGAACAAAAGGAAAAAAACGCTCGACACCTTTCTGGGATTCTTAATTGCGGATAAATAACGAGAATCCCGGTAGCAGTCGTCGCTGAAAACGAAACGAACGAGGTTCCAGACTGCTGTAGTCAGCTACGCTCGGTGAATTCCTTCGCGACGATATTCACCTCCGTGTTTTCGAGCATCGGCTGGAATAGGTTATGACACGGCACATTCCACGGAGTAGTACACGATCCGAGTCGAATTTCCTTCGACTCTTTCGAAATCAATCGAACCATCCCGTCCCGTTACCATCGACCGTAGGTCGATGCCAGCGCTAAAATCGTGTAACAGAGGGAATCCGTATGGTTCAACTTTGTCGCGATTGCATATGAAAGGTAGAAAGGCATTGAGATAGGCTGGCAAGGTTTCGTCGCTCAGCAGGCTGCCAGCAAGATACCGAGGGAGGTTTGTCGCTTGGGAAAAGAATCGAAGGACGATTAACCCTTTCGCTACGAGCGTCGTCTATAGACGACATCCGTGTGACGATCTGTGTGTACGAGCGTCGCCTATAGACGGCATCCGCGCGATGACCTGTGTGTACGAGCGTCGCCTATAGACGGCATCCGCGCGACGACCTGTGTGTACGAGCGTCGCCTATAGACGGCATTGTACAAAAGTATAACATAACAGGAAATCTTCCTTGAATCATTAGAAGAAATTGGACAGAAGCTGTTAAGTTTTCAAGGTTTCCGAACACCAGTTTACCTAAGCGCAACATGCACACTTTGCGGCGCAGAGCTCTGTTCAGTGGCGCTATTCGGCGGTACCGATGGCGCGTACAGCGGTGCCACTCCGACGGAGCACACTGCCGGAGCGAAAGGGTTAACTGGCCACGACGAGGTAGGAGGAGGATCGCGAAGACAGATCAACCGGTGTCACGCGCGCCAGGCTTATTTATGCATTTACGAGATCCAGGATTTAGCAAGGTTCCGCGTCCGTCCGAGCACCAGGTTCCGGCGGAGTCCCGGTGTATACCGGTCGACAACTCTCGTCCCCTCTCGTCCTCTCTCTTTCTCGGACATAGATAATTATCTGGGGAACCTATAGCGTGCTTTATGCTGGAATGCGTTTCTTGTACGATCCAACACAAGCGATGCTCGCACGAGCCCCTTTCTGCTACCATCTACGCTGACGCTATTATTTCCTTGCCGCGCTGTTTGCACGACTATTTACTGTGTTTGCATGCGAATGCAGCCCGCGTGACCGTCTACCATATACACGCGTATATCTATGCGTCAGACACGAGGAATATCTAAACGCGTTCACTCGTTTCTGTAATAACGCAAAATCCCACGGTCTACCCTAACTTTTTCCCGTCCTCCGTTCGACGTTTCGCGCGACACCGCCTCCGGAACGGCAGAAGCTCCTACGATTCTTCCTAGGCTAGAATATCTTCCGTTGAATCGTTGGCTGGCAAGAACCTCGCGAGGGAGGAACTCGAAACACCGAGGCTCAAGACGCTCTGACGGACGGACGCAGTTAATAACTCGTCTCTGGCTCGTGTAACAGACTGCTTCGTGCCCGGAAATCTAAGAAGCAAAAGCTTGGCAAAGGTGGAAAGAAAGAAAGGGCAGCGATCCTATCTCGCGAAGAACCGTTAACGGCACTTTTCAAACTGCCCCTTTACACAGATAACGATATCAAAATTTATCCCTAACCTACGAGTTTACGAATCTTCCGTGGTAACGAAATCAGAGTTCGAAAGTGAGAAAGTGTCTCGACTTACGCGGAATTTGGGTGCAATTGGGTGCACTTGCGGGTCAGCGTGTAACGTTACCCAGAGTTAATAAAGTCCGCAGCCGGGATCTCAACCCTCCCACTTTTTTCATCCTCTTCTTTTTGTCCCGTTCTCTCATCTACGAGCATCGACCACAACATCCTACCCTCGTTCCTCCGCTTTCTTGCCAAGCCTCCTCATCGAGTATACGAATACCGCAGACACCACCGTGCCGACCGGACACCCGCAAATTATTTTCTCCCGACGAGAATTCATCCAACAGTATCTACCTCGTTCCTCCTACTGATTCCTTCCTCGTCTTAAACCGCCCTTCTAATCTCTCGGCTAGAAAGAAACGCCGCTCGAAATCGAGCTTAAACGCGAAGTGGAATAGAACGTTATTGAGTCGCCAGCAGTCGTCATTACCCCGGTAATTCTATTTACAAAGAAGAAACACCGGAGAAAGGGTGGAGAGAAAGGAAGACGCGTGAAAGAGACAATTTGTCGGGACGCGGAACCTATTTGCTCGAACGCAGGTGGTTCCGCAGCGCAGGATCCCTTCGTGGATCGAGCGTTTCTTCAGGGCAACGAGATCGCACGAAAGATGAATGGCGTTGGAAATCCGTCATACCGAAAATGCCTCGGGCCAGCAGCGAAACGCTAAGCGCGCGTGTACGTTTTCAAGCCCACCCCCTTAACGAGAACCGTTAAGTACAGCCTCGAATTTCACTGATTTCTAATTCAATCGACAAAAGCTATCTTCGGAGTAATTGTCGAAAATCAATTGCGTTGAAAACGGGGAAAACATGTTTATAAATATTTCGTTGCTGCTTCGAAATAAGCCCCCGGTGTTTTACTATAATTATCGCGTTACACTTTCATCGCGTGAGCCGATTTATTCTGGGCAAAGTTACCCAGGAATGACGAACGATGACGAGAATCTGGAATCTTCGTGTAGCCAGGGGCGATTTAAACCAGCTCTCGGCGTGCGTATACGGTAGGAGGTTTTTACCGTCGCATATAAACGGGCTGTCTGGCTGAATAGTCGAGCCGCATTGGCGTCGCTCAATCAAGAATATATCCTATATTAACCCTTTCGATAAGGGCGATAACAAAAAAATTCTATCTCAAATAAATTTCACTGGAATTCCTTATTATATAAGAGGGAAGCAATATTTTATGTCTGTACCTCAGAATGAGATATTAAAAATTAAACCCCTATCCAGAGAAAAAAAAGAAAGAAATATTTTCGGTAGCCAGGGTCGAAAAGCATTATTCAGCGTGGATACGGTAGCTAAATGCGAAAAGATTATTAATAACTTGATCGTCGATCGACGGTGGCCGTATAAATGCCGTCGATATATTTCATGCGTTTTTATCGGTGCCTCTCATCTGCTCCACTGGTAGAAAGTTGCATGGAAGATAAGTGGTGTCGAGAATCTGGAATCTCCGTATTGCCTCCGGCCGCGAAACACTTTGCACGCGTGCAGCGAACGGTTTTTGCTGAGCATCCTACTTGCGTGCATCTCATCGTAACCCTCTGCCGTGCCGTGCTGTTCCGTGCCAAGCCGAACCGTGCCGTGCCGTGCCGTGCCGTGCCGTGCCGTGCCGTGCCGTGCTGTGCTGTGCCCTGCCATGCCATCCCGTTCAATCTGTAGCGCCTAATCAACGATTCAACTTTGCATCGCGGAAACTTGCAACTTTCGGACCGCCGCGCCAGTATACTCTTTCAAAGTTGTTTAACTAAATTGCGGACCTCCAGGGGAAGCAGCGTCCGAATAAAAGGTAAAATTGATTCTGGATCATAAGGAGATAAAATGAGAGTAACAAGAAGCTTACCGGTTTACTCTGACCTTTCGTTACTTCCATCGACACCCTTTCAACGTTGCTTAACCAAATTGAGGGGAAGCAACGGACGAATATAAGGTAAAATTGATTCTGTATCGCAAGGAGATAAACCACGAGTAGCAAGATTGTTAGCAGTTTACTCTGATCTTTTCCTGCTACCTTCGACACTCTTTCAACGTTTCTTAAGTAAATTGACCAACCTCCAGGGGATTCAGCGACGAAACAAAAAAGTAAGATTGAGCATACATGGTAAACAGGTAAAAGTGGGTAGTAGCAGGACGGTTATTAGTCTCATCTGACCATTTAGTATTATTTTGAATATTCTTTCAACGTTGTTTCATCAAAGTAGGGAGCTGAAGAGTTCCGAACGAGCGAATAAAGGAAAAAAAGTTGATTCTAGTTGAAAAGTAAGTAGAATGAGTGTAGCATCGAGTGAAAAGGTAGGCGGTTACCAGTTTGCTCTGGCCTGCGGTAATTACCGAGATAGAATTACCGGTTATCAACGGAGCTGCTGGTAAATACGCTGGCAAATACCGTGGACAAGCTGCGGAACATAATGCACGAGGCGGTGCATGGCTACCAGCGCGAAACAAACGCGGCGGCTCGCGTTTACGCAAGGTTTTTCCTCTAATCGGTAGAATCGGATCGCTAAGCAGCCGCTAAACGGCCGGTTACACGGTACGTTGGAGCGCGCTGCAACCGAATGCATCGGCACTCGGCACCGTTCCCTTGCTGCTTTACGATCGAGTCAGTCGGTCGAACCCAACCCCGCGCCTTCTCCTCTGCAATTGAACGATGAACGCGGTGGCGCCGGTGAACGGGCCCGTTTTCTGCAATTACGAAACTTCTTCGGAAACCGACGCGCGATTATTTCGGGCCAACCTTTTGCGAACCGATTTTCTCACACAAGCTCTTCGTACTGGAAACTTCCTTGGCGAATCGCCGCGGTCGATTATAAATTTCGCGAACGTAGCTGGTTGGTATCGTCGTAAATTTGCCGTGCGGTGATTCGATGTGGGCGCATTAGGTATGCGGCCGCTCTCATACCGTAACTCATGGCTATTGTTATTATCGACGCTCAAGATCGGCTATTAACGCCGCCGACTGCTTCTGGTCACCGCGTGTTTCGAGCGCGTCCGTTCGATTTGCCGATAACGCGTTCGTTTTGCCCGATAAACCGTCCATCGGCACAAGGTAAACGAAAGCTACCTGCTCAAAGATTCTTCGATTCTTAAATTTACCACGATTCTTAGGACCAGAACACTCGTTAACGCTATGTAAATTCAAAATCAAAAAAATCATATAACAATTTAAAAGTTTTTGTCCAACTGTCAGTCATAATAAATAACCTGATTCCTTAATTGCAGTGTGTAATCGTAAGTTTTCTGAAGGTTGATCCGTGAAGCTGGCTTTTTCGGGTGCACAAGTGAGTCGTCGTGGAAGACTATGGGAGGGATAACAAGGTGTTTCCAGCAGAAACATCGACTCGAACTGGTTTCAACGATCTCGCGAACCCCGTACCTCCATCCTCTCGCCACTCTCGCGAACCACCAACACCGATATCCGGTAAAAGCGACTCTGAAAGCCACGGAATCTACTGTCGTCGCGAGAAATTTACAATCGATTCGAGCCACTTCGCGCGCGCCTAACTGTAACCTTCGCGAAAACTTGGTAAAATTCATCACCAACGTATAAATCACGTTTCCATCACAAACCCCTTTAGTTCTTCCTCTAAATTTTCACCGTGACATTTAACGCCACGTTAAAAAGAACCAGAGGACCGACAGAGGAAGGAAAAACGCGAAACAGAATGTGGAGATTGCGGTAAAGGTGGAAGGAAGACGGATCAGAACAGCGAGTGCGGCTAAAAGATGGAAAGGATAGGAGAGAAGGAAAGATAGAATGGATACTACATCGCGATAGCTGGAAGGAGGAGGTCAAGAGAGTCGAAGAAAGAGAAAAGAGCGAAAGGATAGAAGGAGTTATGGCTAGAGTGATGGTCGGCAAGGAGGAGGGAAGAGATAGATGAGGATTGCTGATGGCTGAAAGATGAAAGAAAAGAGGAGGAGTACGCTGGGGGTCCGAACCCTCCCGCGGCGAGAAGCTATCGAAGATACAAGAATTTTTCACGTAATAACCTTGCAACGCCTAGAGAATCGATTGATCGATTACCCAACGAACGATTTTGCCTGTAAACAGCCTATCCTCGTGCCGATTTTTTCTCGAAACCATGGCCAGACTTGCCCGCGATCGTTCCTATATTTTCACCAAGATATCGACCAGTCGATGATCGACGATAATTACCAACCTTTGTTTCTTGAAATCAAGGATACGAAAAATGCACGTGTTGGTCGGAGATCGGAGAACCGTGTAAGTACACGCGAGAGAGTCTTTCTGGCCCATCTTTCTGAAAGACGATAAAATTGTCGAGGACGACGTAACGTCCGGTGTCTTTTATAGGGAGTTAAGTGGTCTACGTTAATGCTCGCAGACCATTAAAACGCGGCATGCTGTAATCTCGAAGCGGTTATTGCTCGATGAAAAGTAGCCGTGCAGATTTTCCACGAGGGTAATCGTTATCGTCGCGGAAAGGTTTCAATGCTTGATGATTATTCCGTCACCATTTTACGACTTTCGATGCAAGCGTGCCAACGTTGTGTCGCGACGATCGAAAAGATTTTAACGAGAAGCGTTAGAAATACCGAGAAGAAAACGTTGAGAAAAGAAAAGCAACATTCTCACGAACGAGAAGGGCGAAAAAGTTTGAAGAAAAATCTTACCAAGTAGCTGGAAACGTAGCAATTACACGCGCGTTAAACGTAATAAGGAAGAGTATTAAAACTGTCGAGAAATGACTGTTCATCGGTAAGTAATTGTAAGAAAGTTAAGGTTTTCTTGGTCGCGAAAATATCGCACGGAAACGGCGCGTTAATTATGCGTTCGCTTCACTGTAACTGACAATCAAGCGTTAGTCCGCCGACCGATCGCTTTGCATTTTAATTCGTATTTTGTCCGAACTTGGGTGAAATTACAGCGATAAAAATTCCGACAGTTACTCGCGAAATTCGTGAAATTTTATGGACGAAAGCACGCGATGCAACCACAATCCACTTTAAATCTACCAACTGAATATTGCTCCGCAAAATGGCCAATGAATTGAGAAGTAGCTGTTCTCGTGTACGCAATAATAATATAAATAATTAAATTAAAAAATTAATTTAATAATCAACTTATTGCGGCACGTGTTAGTTAAATGACGTAGCGAGAAAAGTGAAATCGCAGTGAACGTTGAATACTTTTGGTCGGAATGGCCAATTCGAGCAATTAGTCATTAACCCTGGATCCCGTTAATGCGATCGATTATCCTCGTCTACGTCTCGCCAGATTCGGCGGCAGCTAGCACCTTCCAAGGTGAATCGTACGCTGACAGGGGACGATGGCAACCAGTTTGCCCGAACCGGTGCCCGAAAAACGAAAGAGAAAAAAAAAAAAATCTAAGAAAACAGTGCGTCGACCGCGCAAAAAGGAAGATTCTTCTCGACGGAGGAGATAACGAGGCCACGATCGTTCGAAGGAGACGCGCGAGCTTGAATTTCTGAAATAATTAGGCGCACGCTCGAGGCTCGAATAAACCGCGACGCGCGGCAGATTCGATGCAGTCGCGCCTACAGATTTTTCCCGGCTCGTAGCGGTCTACCTTTGTGTAAACACGAGCTTGCTCTAATTAAAGCGAATCGAGACGAAGGCACGCACACGTTCGAACTCCTTGTTTGCTCGAGCAACGGCAGCGATCGCGCCGACAGCGACAACACCACCAGAAGCAGCAGCCAGCAAATCCAGCCTGCCTGCTTGCTTGCTTGCCTGGCTTGCCTCTCTTTCAAGATCGGCATCGTTGCTCTCACCTACCAACCTACATGACAGACACGCTTCGTTGGCACACATTAATAAACAGTGCAATTCACTCGGTTTCTCTCTTTCTATCCACCTGAACGCAACCACTCTTCCCATTCTTACTCCCCTGCTCACGGCCGATTTTGCCCGTTATCGCTCCCTCCATCTGCTTTTGCACGGTCGCTTTACTTTATCGTTACACGCGTACCACTTCTAGCGAGTTATGCCCGCACAGATTGGCGTAGAGACAGAATAGTAGAGGTAAGTTCTGCTAATTGCATCAGCATACCAGTTTGCGGTGTCAAACTGCACCTGCGTTTATTGCACGCGTCAAAGCCTCCTCTCGTTCTACTTTCTCAAGTGTTATTCTATAGATACCTATACGCGTGTTCGCGCCTTCTCTTCGATCGTTTTTCCACGAAAACGCAAAGCGAATTTTCCTCTCGATCGTAAATTCCACTCGAATTCTATCCGTGTTTCTCTCTTTCCACGCCATTCGTCCCTTCGTCCCTTCGTTCCTTGGTATTCTCGTTGTATTCCTGGCTGGTACAGCCGGTCGCAATTACCGATAGGATCGCGTCGCGCTGTGCGGTGCACGTTCGTCCCGTCCACCAGGACAAGCGGTCGAGTGTATCGTCCCAGAAATCACGGCGAAACAGAGGCCAGCTCCAACCTCCTATCCCTTTCCAAGGAATAAAAGAATCCTCGGTGCCGTTGGTGTCGGAGAAAGCTGATTCCAGCCGAACCAACGCGTCCAAGCGAACGCCTCTTTCTTTCCTTTTCACTCAGAAACTTTTCGTCTCAATTTCTATGCGCAAAAATTGAAAATATCATCTTCGAAGAGCGTTCTACGTTTTACAACGCAAGTTGTTGTTCGCGCACGATACGGAATCGGAGGAGGAACAGTTGTAAGGACGAAAATAGAAATGGCAAAACGTCGGGTTATGAGTAAGTCACGAGCATCGCTTAGGCTTTCGAGATAGCGAGCCGCAATTAGTGATACGATCGCGATGCACGTCCGTCCGTCCATCCGTCCGTCTGTCCGTGGCGAACCATCCAGCGTGTATCGGTCGAGGAATCGCAACGGAAAAGGATACGCCAAACCATCGTCGTTTTCCAAAAAAGGAAACAACATCAACGAGCTCCGTTGTCGGTACAAAGTGAAAAAAAAAAAAAAAAGGAAAAGTATATAGTTTTGGAATTCGAACGAGATCGGTAAACAAAGGGAAATCATAGAGAAGATTTTTGTTTGAAGAAACGATTTGCCGTACCGAGAAATGATTTGCGACTAGGTGGAGAAGCGAACAACCGTGGTCCGTGGTAATTGTCTCGAACAAGGGCGAGGCCAGTCGAAGAATGCGGCGCATGTCCATGATTTAACGTGGGATTTTTATATTCAAACCTACCAGAGGACGATAAATATTCGATCGAAAGGCGATTGCGACTGGCGAACGATTATTTTGCGTAACCCCTCGACTATAAAACGTTCCTTAACGCTTCGTCGTGAAAATGGTCAGTTCCCTTTCTGCCCCTCTCGTATCCCGTGCGTTTCACTTCTCTCCCCGTGCTCCTCGCACACGGCAGAGTTATGCATCTCAGGTGCATAGGTTCTCTCGGTAAACCGGAATGCGGATAACTACACGCTACGTCTCAACCTCTCTCTTCTGTCTCTCACACTTTCTCTCCTGTTTCTGCTTTCCTTCCTATCCATCATTCTCCTCGGATGACCCACTTGAAACATCGTTTCTTCGCTGAACTTGGACTACATTCAATTAACATTGCGAGGGCAACTGTTATATTATAAAAAGGTAAGAAAATTTGTTGAAAGTTGCCAGTTTGTTAGATAAATAAATTGTAACTTCGAGTAGGTAAGCTTGAAGCTATCGACGGAAGAAGAAGAAAGTGTTTGTAGCGGCAACAATGAATGAGAACATGCGACTCGAGCAGCATACTCGTGCTCTCCATTATGGCCAGGGTTGTAAGATTACCTATGCGGACAGGTGTTCGATCGACAGGGGTTTAGAGAGAGAGAGAGAGAGAGAGAGAAAGACAGAGAAAGGTGATGGAGCAGCTAAGCGCACAGGTGAAGGCGATAGATGGCTGCCTACGCCGTTTCGCACCATACATCACTCGATCGCGTAATGGATGCCGGGCAACGCTCACCTCGCCTTCTCTTTCCTTTCCTCGCGTTTCCCCATGACGTTTCGCCGTCGAGAATTTATCCCGAGCCGTAATTAAAACCGCACAAACGACCGAGCCAAGAGTACCTACGTTCCTTTTTCTCTTTTTTCTTCTTTTTTATTTCCAGGCGCGAACGTTAAACGATCTTCGGAAGCAAATACGATAGACCAACAAAATTCAATCCGCTTCTCTCGCAGAGGCAGATATAAATTGCCGGTTGTACGCGGTTAAAAAATAAGCCGAGAATTAATTACTCCGCTTGTATCTTACTTCTGACCGCGTTAAAAAGTCCAGGCAAGTTATTGGGATCGTTTAGAATCTTTACGAGTATAATCGTGTCTGCTTCGCGATCCTTAACGCACATTATTGGCTGAGCGAAGTCTTTACGCGTATATGGGCCAGTCGGTGCTAGACAGCGACCGACCGATATCGAGCGCGTTCTTAATTATTCATGCAACAAACGGCGAACGAATATCCTACAGCTCGAAAGACAGGACACGAGCGTGTGTCTCTTTTCTTTTCTTTTCTTTTCTTGTATATCCGTCCGTGGTCCCTCTTTCGCTTTCGTCGTCTCTTTTCCCGGCTGGCTCGCGGTCGCGTACGCGAAATAAGCCGGGTCTGCTTTATTTGCTCGAGCAAACACCAAGCAAGCGTACATTTGTAAGTACGCGGTCGCTTCGAAACGAAGCCACGAAGAGCCGCACGCCTGCGAAAGGTACACCGTGCATGCATGCGTGCATAGACGAGTGCATAGGCAAACGAGACTCCTCGGTACTTCTGTTAACCGTCTTCAGTCTTCTTCCGGCTCGCCTTGGCAAATCGTGCAAATTGCTCAAGCTGTTTGCGTCTCGTTCGAAAAGCAAACGTTTCTTTTTTCTTTTACCTGCTGCAGAAGAGATAGCGGAGATGCGAAGAAATCAGTCGTTGAACGTCGTTAGTCGAAGCTGTTGACTCGTCACTGATATAAACGAATCGCAAACTTTGCTCTTTCTCATTACCGTAGTCAGGGCTCGATAACGCTAATTCTAAATCAACATCTCGCGTAGAAGTTGCGAGGGTGAAATCGGTGGGCGAGTGACGAGGAAAGTAAAAGTAAGAGAAACCAAATATGTAAGCAGAAGGGAACGAAAGAAGAAGAAGAAGAAGAAGAAGAAGAAGAGGAAGAGAGGGATCGTGATCGTGCGTGTACACATGTGCGGATATGTACTATATAGGTATACACGTATATATGCATGGATGCGTGCGTGAAACGGCCGCAGCGAAGCCGCACGCTCGGGTATAACGCGGCGTGATTTATATTCGCGCCTCGGTTCGCTCTGTGAGGGCCGCATACGTTCGGATACGTCACTCGTGTGTACGACCACGGTTCGACTGTGTGCCAGAAGTCCGGCCTTCTCTTCGGGTCGTTCTTTCGCCCGGTGGTTGTACTGTGACGGCTTGCACCCGGCCTTATCGCCACTTCCGTCATCCCCGCGCCTCCACGAGCCTCCAATTAGACGGCTCTAATTGGACGACGAACGGCCGCGTCGTAATAAGAACTCGCCATCTCTCAGCTACCCCCTTCGCTTCCTATCTCTCTCTCTCTTTATCTTTCTTTCTCTTCACTTTCCTTCACCTCCCCTCGAAGCCGCTGCCAAATCTTTCGCCGGATACCAGCGTGTCGCGTGACGACATCTTCCACGCTCGTACTCGTTCATCGTATTCCTTTCCGATACTTATTTTCGATCCAGTCCTGTGGCTTCGACGCTTCGACGAAACGAATAGAAGACCCCCGTGTCAAGCATCGTTATCGAAAACTGAACGGACACGTTCTCGTCTATTTGGGCGGAGTTTGAATCGGTTACCCAACTGCGTTAAAGTTTACGCCTCCTTGTTCGAGGTTGGTCCGTTAACGAGATACCAGACACACGCGTCAAATAAATTTCTTTTTAATCCTTTCGTTGGTACAAAGTAGACGGCTTCCGTCTAAATTCGTTCGAGTACAGGCAACGAACGTGTACGCGAATGTGCGTGCAGACGATTGTCAGAGAAGTTTAACGGCCAGGCTTAGTTCCTCTTCCATCTCAGGCTCATTTCACCGATCTGCCAGGTAGAAGGGAAACGGTTCGGAGACGGATCGCGTGTTCGAGAATGTCGTTGCATGCTTAGAAACTCGTTCGCAATTACCGAACGAAGACGGCGGCGGCGGTGGCGGTGGCGAAGTACCGGTAACAACGATACCGAACGCTCGACAAACGATCGGTAGCAGACGCCTACGTATACGCCGGTGTTTCTGTCGCGTTAACGCGAATGCCAAGCATGGAATAAGCCAACAGCGTTATCTCGGTTCGCGTACAAGGTTCGCGCCACAAACGACGCGACGCGACGCGACGGGTGCGATTCGCGATCGTTCTCGTTAGCGGTTGGCAAGAGCCCCCGAGTGGATCGAGGTCCCCTTCAAATCTAGAAATTCCTCGACACGAGAGAAGAAAAAGGAAGACGCAAAAGGAAACCGTGGGCGCGGAAAGTACGAATTCTCTTCTCTACGAAGCCCTCGGGCTTGGACCGATTGTACGTTTCAGCAGGCTGGATAACGCAATGCTCCGAATATTTGGCAAATGACCAGTTGCCCGTTCAACGTAGACAGTAGAGGAAGGACACGCGCGCGATCGATAGCTTGGTCTATAATGAACGAAGAACAGAGGAATGGTAGATCGTGACGCGGTTTCCTTCCAGGTAGACAGTCCATGTAAAAGTGGGAGGTTTAACATCCGCGGAGAGTTTCAAAATGACACGACCCAACAAATTATACCGTCTGTCTAGCTAGACGAATGGTATACCTTGAATCTGAATTTGGCCAAAGTTTGCGGCCACTCGGAGAGACAAAGGCGGCGGCCCGGCACAGGCACGATCATTTCGAGGATCGTTTTGCACCCGACGATCGCCGCTGAATACTCATTTCGCGGCGAATTCGTCGTTCGCGATGCTGATTCGCGATCGAAATCGATTCGTGGGGGGAGAGGGTTGTCTCGATCGATGCAGCCCCGCGGGGAGAGCCGAGAAACGAGAATCGAGAAACGGGAACGAACAAGATTTCAAGAAACGAGACGGAACGAAGAATCATCTGCCGTTTCGATGCCGTCACGAATTCTTTCGGCAACGAAGTAAGTTTCTGCTTGCGAGCGAGTCATGCTGGCGGTGATTCGAAGAACGGGTCGAGACTTTGTGAGAGATCGAAATATTCATCCCCGCGGTAGAAACGGTTGGCGTACGCAATTACCGGGCTCCTTTCTTACCGGTGGCCGTGCAGTAGCCCATCCTTCCTTCTCTCTTTTTCCTCCATCCCTCTCTTTCCCTCTTTCTTTCTCAATCCTACCCTTCTGTTTCCCCCTTAGTGCTCTCTCTTCCTTTCACGCTCTCAATCTTTTTCAATCCTCTCTCTTTCTCCATTGCTTTCGTCTCTTTTATCTCATTGGCGCAGCCCCGATACGTACGCCTTTCCGATTCCTTCCTTCGAGAGAAAGAGATTTCTCTCCCTCGCTCTTTCTTACCCTCTTCGTATAGCATGGGTAGCTCGGTTACATCGGCGCGCACCTCCCTTCTTCCTCCTTGCCACCTTGCTCCTCTTTCTTCTCTCCTCCCTTCCTCTTCCTCTTTCCCTCGCATCTGCGGGCAATTCGGAGTGGCGAAGCCCCGGACGAATCGCGAGGAACACGGCGTGTACCGGTGCTACGGTGCCCAGTCATTTTGAAAAATACTCCGGCAAAATGATTCGGCCGCTATTACGATGGCGCAGCCTCCTCTACTTCTCCCTTCGCCTCTCTTCGTTCCTTTCCATCTTCCTTCGCCTTCTTTCTTTCCTCTTTTCCTATTTCTTCCAGAGCTCTTCGATATTTCGCAAGAATTTCCTCTGCTTCCCGAATTGGAAGGAGGGAAGAGTTACATGTATAGGTTTGCTCGCGTAAATACGTAGCTCGCGCGTCGTGCAAGCTCCCAATTAAAGTTTCGAGAAGAAGAGACCGATAGCAATCCTTTGGCCGCTATCTGTCTTTCCCTTTCGGTTCCCGTCTCCCCTTTCGGACCTCCTGCTCGTCTCGTCTCGTTCGAGCGAAGCTGGCTGCGTTTTCGCGTGTCCTCGTCATCGCGTCTCCTCTTCTCGAGTCGTCTCGACTCGACTCGACTCGACTTGGTCGGTCCCCGGAATCTGCACGGTCCATCTGAAGAGCTAACCGAGGGACGGTGGGACGGTGGATCGGGCGAGGAGGGGGTTCGGACAGGGGGTCTGGAGGTTGGAGGCGGGTAGAGGAGACGTTCACCCCGGTAGAGTTGGCAGGGACAACCACCGGACAGATACAGATATGCTAATACCCGAGTCGTTTACACGTGATATATAGCCGGGCTGACGGACACACCACAAGGGGCTGGCCGCCGTCTCTTTCGCGGGCAGCATCTCTCGAACGCCTTCGCTCGAATCTCTCCTCCTCCTCCTCCTCCTCGTCGTCGAGACGTCCCACCACCGCCTCTTTCGATAAAACTATCCTCTCCTCTCTTCTCCACCCTCTCGTGGATGCTGGCTGATGCAGCACCCCGCTGAAATCGCAGCGGTAGCTCCCCTGTTCACCGTCTCCTCGACCGCGTCGCGAAACAGATCCGCTTCGGGGTGAGAATCTCCGTTCGGATCGTCCGTTGCGTTTGAAGAAACGATTAAAATCGGTACGAGCGGCGTACACGATTTCCTTGAACTCGAGTTTCACGTTGGTTGGCGCAAGAAACCAAACGACTGGCAAAAGCAACATTTTTTTCCCTGATACGCCGGAGAGACACGATGCGGCGCAAGAACGTCGATGGTTTCGCGAGGTAAAGAGAGAAGGGCAGCAGGAGATAGGCGGATAGACAGTCGAAGAGAGAGAAAAAGGTATAATCACTACAATTACCTTACCGCCACGGTTTCGCTTCCGAGAAAAAGAAAAAGAGAAAGGGAGAAGATGAAAAAGAAAAAGAAAAAGAAGAAGCCGAAGAAGAAGAAGAAGAAGAAGAAGAAGAAGAAGAAGACGGTGGAGAAATGGTTTGGTTTGGTGGTCGCGAACAGAGGTGGGGTATTACCGAGGAAAGGGAGAAGAAGCCCTCGCATTATAGCCGAGCGAATCGGCGCAATGATATCCGTGCCTTTTGTTTCGTTCGCTGCAAAACAGCTTTACGCGCTTCGAACGATATTGACTCGGCTTCGAACGCCTCTCTTCTTCCTTTGCTCTCACCCTCGCCCTCGCTCTTACTCACCCCTTGCTCTTTTCGCCCTTCTTTCTTATCCTATTCTTGCCGCGTGACGTACTCTCGGTTTCTCCATCTCCGTTTACTTTTGCTCGTCATTTTCTGCCACATTTTCATCATCATCATCATCATCATCATCTTCTTCTTCTTCTTTTCCTCCTCCTCTTCCACACCCCTGTACTCCCGTCGAATGTTCTTCTTACTTCTGGCTGACTGGCCGATACGGCAGATCGCGCGGACTAATGACGAGCCTCGAGGCGATCCTTTTCGAACTCTCCACGCGCAAGAGCTCCGGGCGCTTTGTTTCTTCTACCTTGGAACCTTGGCTATTTCAAGGTTTCCCAGATTCGATCTCTTCGAAACGCAATCATCACCTGTATTTCCTTGTTCCGTGTAACGACGCGTAGTAATTCGAAAACGTATCGGAAGCTACCCTAATTCCTCGATAGATATCAAGCAAGTCTGTGCCCGCGGTTCATCAGCGAATAATTAGCGCAAAGTAGGCTACGGCTTCCCTTCCGCGATTCGAAGAACACAATGAAAGAAGAGGAGAGAGAAGAAAACGAAGGGAGATGCCTGAGCGAACAGAACAAACTCGTAAAGCCGCTTAACGATCCATAATTTTACAACGTTCTGTAATAACCGTGCTCTCTCTGCTCCACCAACTCCTCCCCCGGTCCTTGTCCCACCATTTCGCTTCCCTCGTTCGCGTACGCCCTCTCCAAGCCTGGGTCTAGGAGCCTGTTCGACTCCTAGAACTCGACTTCGTTTTCTAGGACGGTGGGTGTATTTATCTTCGTCCGTGGCACTCAAGGGCGCGACTGGGCCCGCTCCTCCCTTCGGCTCCTCTTATTTTCGGACCTTGGGAACCTTTGCAACCTGACGGACTTTCTACGAACATCCAGGAAGTCTGAATCGCTCTTCTTACAATATCCTACATCGATAGCGCGGTACGACAGCGGTAAATGAGAAAGAAACGCGGCGACAAACTGACCAGGACACAGAATAAACGCGTGCCGGAACACGCTGTCCTTTGCGACGCTGGAAAAAGACTGGAACCGCAAAAAAACTACGCCGAACTACGTCAAGTCGAAGAGGAGGAGGAAGAAGAAGAAGAAGAACGAAGCTGATAGGAGACGCGACGTCGAATCCGACCGATAAAAGAGGATATGGCATCGAAGTAGAAAGAACACCGTCATCGTCATCGTCGACGATACCTTCTTCGCGTACGTCAAGTTTCATACGCTCGGTGCCGGCTACGAAATAAACGAACAGAAGGAAGAAAAGAAAAAAGGAGGAGTCGATACGAAACGAGTAGGTGGACGTCGCATCGTCGGTGGGCCTGCGGAGGGACGATGATTTTGGGGAAAGGAATGGACGATGGACGAAGAAATTTCTAGCGACGTAAGCGTCAAGGAATCGTATTTCGATCGCGATAAAAAAGAAGGAACGTTAACGAGAGAAGAAAGCAGAATCTTGGGAAGAGAAGGTAACGAGGACAGGTGAGGAGAGAAACGACTGCTCTGCGAAGAAAGGATTGAACCGTAAAACGCAGAACAATTTACCCTTTGATTATTAGTATTAATGACGTGGAATAAATTGAAATTTATAGAAAGTATCGGGTGGCCGTAATGGAATGGCAGGGTGCTGGTAAATAAATTCTCTTCGTCATGCTTTTCCCTGCTGTATGCACAACTTGTTCCATACCTCAAGGTCGATAATAAGCGCGACAGAGTGGACAGAGTGTATAGAGGATGGAGATCCGATAACCTGGTTGATTTTTTTAAGGGAAAGCTGGACACGCGTGTAGCAACGTCACGCGTGTCATGCGTGGCTACGTGATAGCTCGTACGGTGCGGCATACGCGTTTCCATTCGTTCGTATCGCTCGAGTGCGTATTAATACGCGCTTGTAGCCTCGTTACATGTTTCCAACGACAGAATCTACTTCGCGTACTTCCTTCTCTCCTTTCCTTTCCTCTCTGCCGATTTCCCAGCCGTTTTTCGTCCGAGAACCGGGAACGTCCTTGCAAAGGAAAGAAACGAGCAAAATCTTACGGACATGCACTTCTCGTATTTCTTGCTACCAATCCTCTCTGATCCCCCGTGAACGTACGCTTCGGCTGCTTTAAAAACGCTGCACGCATCAGCCAGTTTTTGCGGGGCTGGGCTTCCTTTCGACGTTCCTCGATTTCGGGGCACCGGTATACATTTTGATTCGTTCACTTTCTCGCGCGTCCCATGAATTTATGTGCCCGAATTATGGCGCAGTGTAAAAAGAAGAATGGAAAATAATTTTGTCTATTTACTTGGATATAGTAGATAGCTGGTATTATGGTACACCGTGTGCATACGAACGAAGTAGGACTCGCGGGAAAGTTGGTATGCATAGAAGCCTTCTGGTGCCGAGGTCCAAGTATGTACCTACTATCTACCGTTCCTCGGTTCATTCATTAAACGTTTCTTGTACACTAATTCTTTAATTCTCGTGCATCATTCAACTTGACTGGGAGTGTTTGTAAATTTCTCGTAAAGGATGATCCTATCGGGACAAGATCAAGCGGTATCGTTAAGAGAGATAAAAGTAAGGTTCGATCGAAATGGGCGTTCGATTGGATGGAAAAAAATGTCGGGGACAAGGACGGTAATGACGACGATAAGGGGCTGTCGTCTAGCCTGACCCATCCCTCGTTCCCTCGACGTCGAACGCGCCTCCCAACCGTGGTTATTGATTTATCTGCCTCTGCCTACCAACAAATAATCTCGTGTACCAATAATTGCTGACAATCTATAGCGTGGATAGCGGTCTCTCTGGCGAAGGGAAGGCGCATAGCGATATTTACAGTCTGCTGACCGGCGTGGTTGAAAGCCATGCTGCGCGAGCGGTGTCAGGGTGCACCTACGTACTCGCCAGCGTATGTACGTACGTGTAACCGGATAATGTGTTCCGTAAACGTGTCCGTCGCTGGTACACGCTACGTTTGCGCGACTACACGCCGTCTACGTGTCGGATGTTTCCAGAGAACTTCCCTCGATCGCGATCCCGATTCGCGAGGGAACTCGATCGATCGGTTATCCTTCTCTTCCCATGCCACCGTTCGATATCCCAACAATCGTCGTTTCGTTTCGTTTCGTTTCGTTTCATTTTCGTCGAGGTTCCTCGTCATTAGCTTTTTACCTAGTCGATTAATCCGACGCAAAAGAGTATTCAGAATGACGGCGCTAAACCGTTAACGGTGCATCGAGAGGTTTCTCTCGCATCCAGCCATTACGCGAATTACACGGCTCCGGTGCGTATAAATACGTATCCTGTACGCGTCACGCGATCGCCTCTTCAAATCGGCTCGACCTCCGCCAAGCTATCGTTTCAACCGGCCACCTTAACTTTTTACGTCTCCCCTTCGTTTTACTTCATTTCTTTTCGGCTTTCCGACGATAACATTTCCACGCAAAGCCAAGCCTGGCCAGACGAGGCCAAGCCGAGCCAAGCCAAGCCACGGTGGGATAATGCCCAAGCAGAGTCGGTGCACGAGCACAGCTCGTACGTGACCAGGGACCGAAGCAACTGCCCGTTTCCAGCCGTAAATCCGACCAGGCG
Source organism: Osmia bicornis bicornis (assembly GCF_907164935.1). Lineage (NCBI taxonomy): Eukaryota > Metazoa > Arthropoda > Insecta > Hymenoptera > Megachilidae > Osmia > Osmia bicornis. Next base: position 1,998,833 of record NC_060218.1, on the reverse strand, counting down.
AGGCTGTATACCTAGACCGAGGGCCCTAATCGACGTCCGGTCCGGCGACGTTTAGCGGTTAACGATTCGTCGATTTTTCATCGAGCCGCGAGAAATCGAGGCACCAGCTTCGATTATTCGCGCCGTTTAGCCTTTATAGGGTTGCTCCATTTGCCAGTGGTGCTTCTAACCGATCTTCCTGCTCGTGAACGGACGCGTTCGACCGGACACTCCTGCTTCGAGAGCTTCTTTCCCTTTTTCGTCTCGCTTATCTCGCCGACGCGCTGCTATATCGTCTGTTTACACACCTAGCGTTGCTTTCGATCGGTATCGATGTCGTCGAAGCCTTATACGAGTACCTCTGTAAGATCCAAGCGCGAAGAATCGAGGTGCAAACGCGATACCTTACTTTTCCACTTTGCTTTCTGCTACTTTCACCGAGAATCGGAAGAAATTTTTTAAGTAAGCGCCCGCAGGCGCGTAGAGATCCTCCGGTCGAAGCGTACACGCGTACCGATATCGCTTTCGGATAAGAATTTCATTTAACCGAGTAACCCTATTAGTTTCTTCCAGCAACGTTTCCTATATAGGTACATCTCGGTTAATACATAGACACGCTGGTCGATAAAACTTCGGGTGAATTTCATTAATTCCGGTCAGCGGTGTAAAGGTACGCAGTGAATCAATTTCACAGGTAGCCAGCGTGTCGTCAATTAGGATCGTGCGCGTTCCGCCGTGAATATTCTTCGGGCTTTGTTAATTTTACGAGGGGAATCCAGCCGTAAAATGCAGCACGAAGCTTGATTCTACGAGCGATCAAGAGGTAGCACGAGTTTGAGCGATATAATTTCGCGGACTGTACTCGCCTTTCCCCATCGTTCGAATCCTTCGTTTTTATAATGCCTCGTATAAAATCTCATTCAATGAACGAAACGATTTTTCATTAGATCTTTAATTTTCATGGACGAAAATAGAAAAAATCGAAGAAATGTTGTCCAGGCGTTCTTTCCTCGCGGTTCCTTCTTTCTTTTTTTCCTTTTTTCGATTTCTTTTTTTTTTGGGAGGCACGACCTAAGAAAGTCAAAGGTGGTTCTCTGCCACGAGGCAGGAGAGATCTCAGCACCAGCGGTATTTGTGATTCCGAGGTAAAGGAACGCGCGACAAGGTTTCCAACTTAAAATTCTTCCTGTCCCTTTTTTTTCTCTCTCTCTCCCCCTCTCTTTCCGTCGTGTCATCGTGGACCCTTTCCAGCCTCCTCGTTACACCGATGCTCTTCGGTTCGTAGCATAAAGCAAAGGATCCTGCTTTTCACCGTTTCACGATATGTACTCTGAATTCGATTCTACGAAAAAGAAAAGAAACAGCCTCGTCGTGTTAATCGCATCGCTCGCGAAAGTATACTAGCAGAACGCGGCGTGGCGCGGCGCAGCGGTTCGAACAGTAAGCGAAATAATTCATTCGTCTGCCTCGGAGGCGGTGTCAAACTGGAAATCTGGCAGAAATAATTGCCGATAAATCTTGTTCGCGTTGACAGACTAGAAGTCGTAAAAATTTGAGAGACTCGAGAATCGAGGCAGCAAAGTTAATTGCATTGAAATTTCAAGGAAACGTTGTGGGACGAGTCAAACATCGTCGAAACTGTGTATCAATGTTACAAGACTGGTGGAGCTGATAGTAACGTGGAATATCCATTTTGTTTTTTCCAATTTAGCAAGTGCTTGGCAAAAGTTGTCACAGCTATCTAAATGAGAACGAGCGGATAACAATCCATTCTTCGACGTTTCGATAACACGAAGCACCGCTTAAATGCTATCTGAATCGTGCAGTCTTTGTGAACAGTGTCAAAAATTATTATTACTAACGACAGATTTAGATAAGTAGAGAGCCGGATATTCACCCATTATACGAGTTTTCGAATTTTTCCGACTCGTCTCTCTAGAATAATTTCGATAAATCGTGAGTTCTTTTGACGCAAAGGTGCTTGCCTTCGCTTCTTCTTCTTCTTCTTTTTCTTCCCTTCTTCTTCGTCTTCTCCTCTATAGTTGAACGCTTTTCAAGGAACATCGTAACGTTCCAAGGGTACCAAATAATTTGGGATTATGGTTCTTAATAACCCCATCAATTTTAAATTCTAATGAGAACGATATATTTTGGCATTAATAAGCGATACCGCGAAGGAGCGTATTATACCGGTTCCATTAGTACCAAAATATCTCTGCGGCTATTTATCGAGGTTTCCCGGACTCCGGTTGCTTAAACATTATCCGATCGGCATACATCCTCGTAATTATAAAAACTGTATTATACTTAACACCGTGGTATTTCAGACTTAATGATTTCAATTTAGTGGCAAGGGGTTAAGAGGGGGGATACGTTCGCGAGCCGCGGCGATTCTTCGAAAGAGAACGCGCGAAATAACGAAATGATTCTCGCAGCGAGAGATCGACGATTACGTTTTCATCCTCTCTCCTTCTCTCTCTCATTCTTATGTTGTTCGTACTGGTACGAGTTCGTTCGTACGTACTCGTACACGAGTACGTCGTTAGCGCGATCCGCTAAGGGGCTGGTCCATAAATTTGCGATTCGCGAAAATATCTCGGCAGACGGGCAATTAAGATATCGAGAGCGAGAGAACGAGGGAGAGAAAGAAAGAGAGATCGACGTACTTGCAAACGACTGGTAAAAAGGTAAAGAGGAGGGAGATAAAGAAAGGGAAGGGTGGGTTAGAAAACGAAACGTTTTATCAAATTTGTTGCAACCAACGCAAAAAGGATCTGTTTATCGATAACGCTCGAACAAATAACGATATTTGTTCGTAATAGCATTCTAGTCACGCGTTTATTTCCCCGTCATCTCGTGTCTGCCCGCGTTCACGCTCGCGTGCACTGTCACCCACTCTCACGACCATCTCTCTCTTTCTCTTTCTCTTACCGTCTCGGTTTTCCTCTTTCAACGGCTCTTCCTCTAGTACCCGTGCAATCTTCACCTTCGTTTTTTTTCACCTCTTATCGTGTCTCTTGTTTTGCAACGCGCGAAACAAATCAGCGTCTCGCAGCCGGGGAATTCGCGACCTGCGACAAGCAGCGGGAAAGTAGGACGGCGGAGGCCGATACCCGAGCGCGTGTACCTTGAAAATCTGCATACGGCTCCGTTTGCTCGATTTAAAGTCTCTTACGGGCCACGCAGCCGTATCCGATTCGATTAAGCGGATTACCACCGATTAACCTCTTAACGCGCAACTTTCTGTCTCGTATCGATGTTATCGGGACAGTTTCTTTGCTTTAATCATTGACATAAACAATGTATATGATACTTTGCACAGGATAAATACTTGTTCAATGTTTACACGGTTGTAAATCTCTCCACGGGCTGTTTCATTTTGTTCAGACGTAGAAAAGAGTTTCAGACAAGAAAGAGTACGATTATTTCCTGTGAGATAAAGGATCGAACAAGATGGATAACGAGGATTATATAGTTTCTTCGAAGATTCAGCATTCGAAAGCTAGGCTAGTCGTTGCCGTAGAAAGGTTTCGATACTCCACCTCTTCGGACGGGTTGGTAATCTAGCACGATAATATTCTGATAAAAGCGACACACCTGGCGTCTTGTTCGCCGCGATCTCGTCGCGACAACAGAGAACACAGTCGACGAAGTAAGTCACGTAGGTGCTGGGCATAGACAAGAAAGGCTATCGGTCGGTGACGAGTCGCGATTAAAGCAACGTTTGAAGCGTGGACGGTGAAAAGGAAGAAAAAGGAAAAAGGAAAAATGAAAAAGAAGAATGAAGAGTTACCCGACAGCGTGAAGAAAACGTTTCTCGGTGCCGATGCAGCGTAACCGCACGGTCGTATAATTAACCGCCAACGCGTTTACACGCGTCGAGGTGACATCGGGCGCGATTAAGGATCGAGAAATTGAATGAGAAAGGAAGGCGTTCGTCGTGCTGGGTCGTCGCGGGTCAACCGAACCCTAACAGGGATCCTTTCGTTCGAAACGTCACGGGATACGTCGAGAGCGAAAAAACTCGTTGCGATACGAAGCGAGACGAGGGAAGCGAAGCCGAGCCAAACCAAGCCGAGCCGAGTCGAGCGGGACAAGCAACGAGTGCATGAGATCGGACGCGCGAATCGCAGAAACGAACTTTATTTTCTCATGACAGTGCCGGTGGGTCCAGCCGGTTCGCCTCGGTGACAGACGTTAAAGTATTAGCCGATTGCGCGTATCCGATGTCCCTTCGAACCAACCTGGAGGAGGTGCAGGAGAACGAACAGTCCAACAGGGAGGAGAAGAACTGGAGGTGAAGAAGAAGAAGGAGGAACCAAGAAAGAACGTACCTCGAGCCACCCACCAAAAATAAAATCCTCTTTCCCAGCCGTACTTTTTTCTACCTCTCTTTATTCCCTTCTCTCCTCTGTCCCCTCTGGCGAGAAGAGACCCTCTTCCTCGATATCCACCCACAAAAATGCAACGACCGTCACTCCTCAACCGCGTACCCGTCCAACCACGGGCCCACACCTCTCTCTCTCTCTCCCTTCATCATTTCCTTTCCCAGAGATTTAGAGGTGAACAAACGAAATCGAGACTCCGTTAGAAATAATTAAAGGGGTGCATTTAGCCCCGTATGATATTTTTTTAACTGTTTAAATAAATTAAATCAAGAGAGAGAGGACAGATGACACGAGTAGAAAGAAAACAGGCGCGCTTTCTGTCCGATTCCATCGTGAAATGCTACTACAACAGGCTCGGGAAGAAACGTCGTCGAACGAAACGTGAACCTGTCCACCGATATAAATAAGATCCCGAGGGTCAGGGCGAGGTCCAGGTTTACGAAATAAATACCGTAAGTTATGCCGGCCTGCGAAGAACTAACAGAGGGGTTAATTCTACGATTTAACGCGATCTGCTAACGTGTTTCCTGACGTGCCCGTGGTCGCGCCTTACTTCGTTCCTTCGAAAATCCTCCGAAACGCTCGTAAGTCCTCGCCGCACCGAGCCCCCGGAGTATTCTTCGGCTTCGAATACTCCACCGATCGGTTCTCTTTGCTTCGAACATTCTTGACCTCTCTGACCACAGACTCCCTATTCTTCATTCGAATTATTTCAAAGTTCTTTCGAATCTTATATAGTAGCGGGGAACTTTTCTTCGTCTAGGTTCAGAAGCTTCGAGCTACATCTAATAGCGAACTCTTTGCAGGTGAGTAAATGATCGATGATAACGAATCTATCAAGGAAGCAACGTTTCGAGGGAAAGAATTTGAGATCCCACGAGGCTAAAGATCATAGACGATGCTGTAAGGGGCAAGAGAGATTCTGTTGCCAGTAGATCCAGGACGGCGGCAGGATATTCGGAGGCGTAGACGATTTTTTGTGCCAGGACTCTGTTCTTTCTCTCTCATTCCCTCTTCCCCATTACTCTGCTGTTCCTCTGTTTCTTCGCTTCACTCCGCCCCGCGTCTTTTTTCTCTCTTCCCGTTATATACCTGGCAAAGCCTCGGGCGTCCGACTATTGTGCGCAACAAAGCTACACTTTTCTACTCGATCCCAAGCCTAATGGATAATTAATTTTTGATAAATCGTCCCATCGTGACTAGCGTCGACGCCCGGTCTAATTTGTTTTTCGATTTTTCACAAAAGCACACACAATCTTTACCCGAATCCTTTTCCCTTCCTCTCCCCCGCTGCCATTCCGCACGGTTCCACTCCTTTTTATTTAAGACGAGAATCTCGAGATTCCAGGCCCTTTTTCGATTTCGTCGGGGTACCAGCCTGTCAGGATACATTAGGATAATGCGACCAACGACTGCCGTTAAACTCGGCAACTCGGGCCGAACGGTAACTATTGTAAGCTGTGATTTACACGGATTCTTCTCTTCTTTCTTTCCCTTCGAAACGACGCGACGCGAAAATCAGAGGATGAAATAATGCAACGCGTGCGAACGTAGGTACACGGGAAGAGACAAATTTCAGATGGCAAACGGGATAGCTTGCCCGAAGGATTAGTGGTGCAAGGAGTAGCGTGCTAACTGGCGCAACCAGTCGGACGGAGTTCGAAAAATCATGGCATCTCGACGAGTTGTACGGTAGAGGAAGAAAACGGACTCAAGGTCGTCGGTTGCGAGGGAGGAAGGTGCATCGGGCGCACTAAGGACATATAGGTAAAAGAGAGGAGAGGTAAGGATTCGCCCGAAGCGCTCGCGTGGCTACCATTCCGCTTGTCCGTGGATCACGCGCGGATCTGCTGGTCGTGTAACGTGCACGCAACGCTACCGCACGCGGATTCCTCATTCCTGTCTGCGGAATTGCCACCGTTTTCACGATTGCTCTTAGCAAACGAGCTACACGCGACATTTTGTCTCGATCTGTGTCCGATACTCGTGACAGCGACTATGATTATTCCTAGGCTAAGGATATTTTGTAGACAAAATCGAAGAGAACGAAGGTATGAAATAAGAGCGCAAAATTGTGCGAGGTAGCAGGGAAATTTTTTTTTTTTTAATAGGACACGCACGGAAGAGAAAAGGAATTTTTTAAACGGCCTGCTGCGAGGAAGGGAAGGTCCTAGGCAAGATTGAAATTTCAAAGGTGCAATTTCACTAGCCTACTGTCGGTCAGCAGTCTCGCATCTCTACCTATCTCTTTCCACCTTTTCTTCCTGAATCCTCTCAGCACCGTAGTCCCGTGCCATCTCATCCTCCAACTTCACCCTCTCCCTCCCAGGTACCCCGTATTTCCAGCCGTCCTCCTAGAGGTAATTTACTTTCCATCCTCCTTCGTTTGCCACGAGAGTGCCAGGTACCTTCTTCCATCTCCTCCTACTCTTCTTCCTCTTCTACTTCTTTCCCTCGGATACGCGCTCGCTATACTCGATACGCGTTAACTATATTCCCACCTAGCATATTCCGTACTCCGTTTAAATTGTTGGAAAACAGGATTAAGCGAGATAATAATTACAGCAGGATTTCAAGGACGATCGGAGCTGAAAATCACCTCCTCCTATTAAGGAATAAAGAGAGAAACGCTCCTCAATGTGCTCGAGTCGTTGGAAAAGAGGATTTAGCTAAACAATAGGTAAAGAAAAATCGCAAGGATGAACGGAACCGAAGCTTAAAGTAAACGAAAGCTTCCTTCGCATCGAAGTCGTCTGCGCAGCTAGTAAAAGTTGTTTTAACAAGAAATAAAGGAAGAGACGCGTGCTGTTTGAATCCTTAGTTGGAGATGAATCGTATACGGTGTAGGTATACACGTGCGAATTGCCGCTACAAAGTTACTTCATAGTACCTACCAGAGATACATCCCTCTCGAGTTTATTCCTCCAAGCGTTCCGGCTTATTGTTAGAGAGGCAGTAGATCCGCATTAGCGTACTCCTACCGCGGTCGAGAGGGCTCCCTTTCTTCTCTTTTCTCCTCGTCTACTCGGCTGTTCCTTTTCTATCCTTCTCGCACGAACGCCGGGCAAAAGAACGACCAGGAGGAAACGAACGTGGACGAATAGAGAGCGCAGGAGATGAAGAGAGAGAGAGAGAGAGAGAGAGAGAGAAAGAGAGAGAAAAGAGTTTAGAGTTCTCGCTCACGCTCGCATAGCATCACCGAGGCCTGGTATAATTAATACGGGCCCCGTGGAATGCCGGTCGCCTCACTCTCTTGGGCCCTTATCCCCTCCTTTCCTCTCTCGCCTCGTCCTCGCCGCTCATTCCGCCTTCTCCTCTTACTCACCCTCGTCGCTCTACCTGACTGGCTCCATCGGGGCCCCGTACACATCCGACCAGTTTCCATCCTCTCGCCTAGGCCCTAGTACGGTCCCCGACCAACCCCCGTCCTCCCTAACCTCCTTAACCTCCCTAACCCTTCACAGCTCGCCCGACTGCGCCGCGCCGTCTTCTTCTGTTCTTCGAGGGGAACCCCGCCGAAATACTTGAAAAGTAGAGCACGCGTAACCACCGGGACCAGCCAACAGAACTATGCGACAACAATACGGGGAAAGGGGGGTCTCTTTTGACAGACGGACTCAAAATATTGGCCCCGTATTATCCGCGGACCTCACAGAAGCGTAAACGCGGTAGCATCGTCGGACCTCCTTCCAAAACGCTAAGCCGCATCAATTCCATTCCAGATTCTTTTATACCTATCGCGCTTCTGATTTTTCGTACTTTACCTAATCTTCGGAAACAACCTTTTACCAGACAGGTACTTGATTTACTTTCTCACCTGGCATACAACACGTAGAGCAACACAGATCGATTACGAGACCGAAGAGTCTAGTACAATTAGAGGTAACGAGTTAATCTAACGTATCGTCGCAAAGTTTCCGATGAAAAGAGAGCAAAGTAGCGAGGTAACGAGGGAAAAAAAGGGAGAGAACAGAAGTCCTGACTGGGCCAGGCGGTTCTCCTTAAAAGGTGGAACGCCTTTTCTCTTCCCTCGACTTCAATCGTTTCGTAACCGAGCGCCGTAGAGAACGGAGGTTCATTCTTGATTTAGCCGACTGCACTTTGCGCGACATTACTTGGGAAATCGGTGTAACTCCGTATAAATCAGGAAATCGCTTAATTCCACGTTTCTTGAGAAAATCTCGTTGCCGTTTCCCTGAAAGGGAACGTGCGACAAACGCGTTGTACTAAATATTAAATAACAGTTTCATGGAAAGAAGAGGCGTGTTGCAGGAACACCGGAAGAAAATTAGCTTCAGCCCGTGGGAATTTTTTTCAACTAAGAAAGCTGAAAGAACCAGTGAGTTTCTATACGGAGGTAAAATCGGAAAGACTTTTTTCTTCTTTTACAAATCCGAATCACTCTTCCTTCCTTCCTGCCTTTCCTTTCATTGGCTTCGACTAGCATCTCTCGTTCAGCGTCCTGATTTCTATTCTCCATGTTTGTTCGGTGCCTTGTTCTCGGATCGGTCGCGCCTACCTTTCGTTTCGCCCCGGAATTCAACTTATCGCAGGTCAGTTTGGGAAGAAAGGTGGAAGGATGAGTGAAAAAAAGCAGGGCGACGAGGAAGAAAAACGAGGCGAGGGGTGGCGAGGACAATGAATGGACGTGGAGTAGAAAGAAGCCTTGGAATCGAGTTTCCACCTGATTCTCTGAGGATCCACCGATCCGAAAATCAAACAACGAACGCGTAAAGTCGAGAAGAAACGAATTTACAACTAATCTGATTCTGTTTTCCGTCGACTCAATTATGATTAATCTCTCCGCTACGCTACTCGAGTTCCTCCAACGAACCTTCCTGGAGGAATAATAAAGTTCGAAGGAACTTCTTTTGAATTTCTCATGACTCACTATCGGGATCGTTATTACGCGTTGCGGCAAACGAGCACACAGCGCGGCCGAGAAGGAACGAGCGTGGGTGCAAAAAGTCGCAGGGGCTATGGCGTCCATGAAATTACCTTAATTTCCGTCGATGACGCGCTAAGACTTTATCCTTTTTCTCCTTCGTATTCCACTTTTCCTTCCCTCGTTCTCCTTGAGCAGGGCGAGAGTCTCGCCGTTGCTTCTCGGGTTTTAATTACTTTAATCTCAGCGACGACGAAGGATGAAGACTACGAAGACCACATGGCGCTTCGTTCGTTGCTTAAACTCCGTTTAAGCGGATTTCAATGACCTTAAATAACTGAGATTCCTCCGACACCTTCGTTCCTCGCTCTGATCCGTGGAAAGACGCAACGAAGATCGTAAAATTCCAAGATAATTTCTATCGCTTCTCTCGCTTCTCGAGAGAAGCCATGTCCCTATCCGCGCGAGAGGACCTTTTCAGCGTCTCGAAAATTCGAGCCAGGCCTTTGTGGGATCTACTCGGAGGGGATCAGAACGCGAGCAAGCATAAAATCCTCGTCTCCTAGAAATTTCGGTCCCATGGTTCGGATTAAACGGCATGGTATCGTGCGACGCGCACAACGGACCCGTTGCCAGAGAACGTGGTTAGAAAGTGAGCAGGCATTTTAACGAAGAAATCTATATTGTAACTCCTTTCTCTTTCTTATTTATATTGGGTGCGCTAATAAATAATTTGGGTATTTTGTCAAATTTAGCATTTGCACGGTGGAAAAGTGGTAATCTCATGGTATCTAGGAACGAATTGGAAAGTCGGATGATGGAGCTGAGGCGAGTCGTGGCGATTCGAGGCTTGTTGAAGGCATCGCTGGTGATCGCGGACGAGTGCGTGGGTAAAAGTACCGTGGCATCGGTTCGCGAGCGCGCGGGGGGCCCCGCGATGTCGAGAGGGGCCCGCATTCGTTCTCCAGAGCCGAGGAATACGTTGGAAATGCCGAGGATTCGCTATCAGATATTCGTTACTCACATCGGGCCCCCTATCATCCTCCCTTTCTCTCCTTCTCACTCCTTCTACTTCTCTCTTTCTATCCCGTCCGACATCGGGATCTTCTCCTTTACGATCCGCACATGTGTTTCGTTTGTACACGGCATGTAACGTATGGGCCCTGTGTTATTTATCATACAGCCTTAGCCGCCGATCGCGAACGGGATGTACGTTGCATTCAACAGGCCCCTCCGCTTACCACGCTGCCTAATCATGTTAATTTTACCACGGCGACATAAATTAAACGATGCGCCAAAGAGAAAGAAAGAGCAAGCCAACCTATTCGAATCGTTTTATTTCCTTCACGAAGTACGGCCGATTTTCGTTCCTCCTTTCTCCCAAGATCGAACCAGCCGACAGGGAACCTTCCTCGCAACCTTTCTACCGTTTCAACCTCCTCGCCGATTTGCCGGTGAATTTTAACCGAATCTCCGACCAAAATCACTTTCTCGATCCACGTCGCGTAATGTTTACGAACGCTGCGATTTCCTACAGACCATAATACTTCGGGCAGATTAATGTCCTAGGGAATTCTATGGTATTTTCAACGCGACCAGTCGATTCTGCAACTCTTGTAATCGACCAACTTGCGGACGATGTTCGAGCACTCCAGGGAGAGATTCAAAATCCGTCATTTCGATTCTTAACATAAATTAAAGCGATGAGAAGAGTTGCGATTACTTTCGTTCGTATCCAAGCGACGTGTATACGCGCGAAACTCTGTCGAATTAATTTAAGCTTAAAAGTAAGCGAGAGAAATCGACGGAGCCTGAACATTCGTACACGTTCGGTACGAGCGGTTCGACGATACGTTCCATCGTCTACCCTGTACTGGAATCAAATTTCATTCCGATCGAGTGATTCGCGGCCAAGCAGATTTTTCGAAAGTCCGTGATCGAGAGCTTTCGCGAAAACCGTATTCCGCATACCGCGTGGGATGCAAACAGGAAGAGACAAGAGGATCGAAGACGACCCGCTAACATAGCCCCGCTCCAGCCACACCGCTCAGTATTAATAATTCATACTTCAATGTCAGCACACCGTTTTTAATTCGCGTGTCCTCTCCCCCCATAATTTCCGGCTAACGTTTCACTTTTATCGAGCAGCCTTCAACGTCGCACGCTTTTTTACAACCGCGACATCGTATTATAACGTCAAAAGTGTGTAATTAAATTTTTCAACGCGAATACGCGAAAATAAATGAATATCGTGCGGTCGAACGATCGATTGATTTACAAACTGGAGAATGCGAATTTTCCAGCTGTTTCTGATTCTCGAAAAACAGGAATTCGAGGAAGCACGTGCCAGAAGCAGGCATTCTGTTCGTCAGCCCTTTGGTTACAGATGGCGAACGTTAGCGGCGTAGCCAAGGTGCGATGCAACGAGCAGGAAGAAGACGAAGAGAGAAAGGTGGACAGGCCAAGTGACTTTCAGTTCGGGTTACACGAGCTGGCGTACGCGTAGCTGCTTCATTCACGCGGCGTGCATGCATTCCCGCTTCGAGAAGCGAGACGTAAGAATCGAGAATCGAACGGCCACGGTTTACCCGCTACTCTATTTGAATATCATCCGGCCAACGTCCCGAATTTCTTACAAACTCTCAATCGTACGTCTTTCGTTTTACACCTTTTGCTTCTTTCCTCGAATCAAAATGCATCAAGAATTTTAACGCCTATTGATTGCGAAACGCGAATACCCCGTCAACGGTCCAGATTATCTACGGGAGTTTAAAAGTAATCATGCTACTTGTTAAAAATCCGAATAATAGATGCTGTTGTATTGCACAAGTGGGTACGTGTTATAAGCTCAATTTACTCGAGTCAAAGGGCGCAATAGCTTAGTATGGGAAGGCATTCTAAGCACCATTAACACTTTACCAGCAACAGGAAGTAGTAACATAAGCAATCCAAGAGAGAGAGAGAGAAAAAAAAGAAACGATCGTAACCTTAATCATTCTCATTAAAGAGTGGCGTACCGCGCATGACCGTTTTCACTGTGGCAGTCACCGTAATAACGCGGATTGCGAGCCGCGAGCCGCGAAACGTTAACAACCATCAATCTTTCACCTTTACTCGACTGTTACGAGAAGAATTTCAAACAGCATCGCGAAGAAAATCGTGTTATCTCTGCAAAGTTGGCCGTACTTGTCGTACAAGCGACGTAACGCCTCGCTACCAGCGGATAATTATTGTCTGGCAGCCTTACGGTTTCCGAAATGTAACGGGACAGATCTAGCTGGAGGAACGTAGATACGTTTTGACATCGTAACGCTTCGAAGGAAGAACCTTCCGAGCGAGTAATTTCGAATTTTTCCAAGAATCTCAAACGAAGAGGTTGCAGCTCCCCGGCAATCTACTTCTGACGACTCGTTTCCAAGAGGACTGTTCGAGTAACGAGGGTCAAGTTACACCTTGACCACACAATCACCGTAGCCCATGGTGCTTTCCACGAGCAGAAGGAACGCTCGTGACACAACACCGTCGCGTCGATTCAAGATTACGATCGAGAGAAGAGAAGGTAACGTATGTAGCTACAACAGATCCTAGAGAAAGTGGCGCGAACGCGTTGGATAAGTGAAAAATATTTTTAATAACGTATAAACGTTTAAAGGTGGAAAGGTTGTTGGTTATTCTTTTTCAATTTCCTTCTCGTTTTCACGCGGAGCTTTCGTGCCGTTACCCCGTCTATATTATTGAATAACAATTTAAATAAAAATACCGCTTCGAAAGGGGGTACCAGTTCTCCTTACCCGTCTTACCGGTTTACAAATACTGACGCGCGCGTCAAGTTTGATCGAACCGCGAATATTATGCGTGACGTATATGGTGTTTGATATATACAGACGCGTTTGGTACTGATACGTACGAGTAGCGAGTAGCGAGTAGTGAGTAGGATCGAAAGAGGTGACGTACGCGCCAAGTGTCCGCTACGAAGCGTACATCGAGCGACAGGTGGTCCCTCGGTTCCTTCTACTCCAAAGATTTTGCCGAGCTTGTTCCACCACCGTTCAAATTCCTTTCGGTCCAACAAAGAAACCAGAGAAAGAGAAACGGAGAGAGGAAATTACATACGTACCAACGATGCCACGAAGGTACGCCTGAAAATTGGGTAATCTTTCGATTCCATCCTCGAAACGGTACCGCCTATCAAGATACGGTATCGAGATAATGTTCGGACAACCGTAACTGGAAAGCCTCGAAGAATAGAGAGAAGAAACGCTTCGCCGATACACGCGCCTAAAATCGACGATGCTATGGGAAGAGAAAACACCGCGAACCTCGACAATTACATTCCCATCTCTAAGCATTTTGCTAACTCGCCAAATGGTCGTTTTTGAGAGGCCGCAGCGAGTCTGCGAGGAATTTTACAGTCTCCGCGACAGTCGTACCTGTCTGCTATGGAATGAAGATTTTAAAATTCAATAATAAATGAAATTATAAAAGTAGGGATGCGTTGACTGACTGACAGCGGTGCAAAGTTATTAAAACGAAGTATAAGCACGGTTTACCAGTCGTAAAACCAAAGACCGGAAAGTATAAGACTGAAAAAGGTGCCTTGTATATCATATAAATCTAATCTTTATAACGTAAGATAATTTCACTTTTTCTTTGTTCAAAGTTTATGCGCAGAAAAGTTATCCTTTTACGGTTCAAAGCTAGAATAAACGTACCTACATATCCAGTTAGGTTAGTGTCGGCCAATGGAACAAATTTCCGAGCTTTTCGCTCTCGTAGTTACAACCCCCATGAACCAAAGGTCTATTGAAAATGGCGGGAGACTGAATCGCGCAAGAGACCCCGCGGACAGCGCTGCTTTAAATGAAACGAAACGCAGGTAAATAATGGAAAAAGCAACGCGAAATAGCTGTCAAGTAATAACGAGGTATCCAGCAGCGTCGAATCCACGCGGGTAAAAAGAAAAGCGACTGTAGGATAGTTTCGTGGTGAAAAATCGTTTAGCGAGATGCCACGTATAACCGCGGGTAATATCGAAAGGGTTAATACACGCAAAGTTCGTTTAGCAGTCTCGTTGAACGGTGAAATACCGTCGAAGGTAAAGACAGTAGTGTGTCGAGCGTTTCGAACGGTGTTTAACTAGAAACCGATCGCGAAACGTTACGCTTGTGCCACGCGTACGTTATAAATCAGAGGAATGTCGTATTATGTGTAACGCGCGTTCGCGTTACATTCCGAGCAATTGCGATAGGCGAGGTGGAGTGTAAGCTGTAACACATGGAGCTCGACTATCGCAATTCGCCTACGAGGGGCCAGCAAACAGATCGCGACAGGTAGGCGCGTGTGCGTGTGTAGATTAAACCGATTCCCGGGAAGGCATATAAGCTAACCAACCACCTGCTGTTAGCCTGATGCCCCGCACCATGTATCTTTCTCTCCCTTCCACCTTTCTTTTATTCCCTTTTCTTTCCTTTTTTTCCATTCTTCTTCTTATTCTTCCTCTTCTTCTGCACTCCGATCCCTTGACTCTTCCTTCTATTCAAACGTATTACGGCATCCTCCGATTTCTGGCCCCCGTCGGATGAACCGTAGCTAGTTATGCAAGTCGAAATCATTCCGAGACGAGGCAAGGTCGTCGAAACGACAGGAACGAGTCAAAGGTTACACCCAATCGAATCCAACCCTTCCTTCGTCGAATGAAACACGACGTTTAGAGAGGGTGGCCCTATCGGTTGAATCGTGAAACGAGTAGGTACTCGGAACGGTCACGGAATGCGAGCATGACAAGAAAGAAGACACGATCGAACCACACCCTCCCGATAATGATAAGGAGCACGATAAGCATCGCGTTCCAACATTTTCACGGTACTCGCGGAGAACAAGCGTGACAGATAACGAGAGATAGAAAAGAAAATCGCGGAAGCGTTAAATTAGCTACCGCTAACTTTGCTATTTTTGCGTTTGAACCTTTCAATTGCCGAGCGAGACAGCTTTCGAGGAACGACAGAAACAGAGTCAAGATGATGTAACGTAATAACGCGGCAAACATCGTATCGATCTTACCGAATTAATTAGAAACAGGTGGCTAATCGTTTGTTACCTTTCAGCTTTCCTGCCGGATTACCGATAAGAAGAGAAAGGAACACGAGTATATAACTGGAGATAGGGATGAACGAATCAACGAAATGATTTCAATGATAATTCTCTTTCTCTGGGACGAAATCCTTTGACGGTTATCGTGGGTAAGGAACGCGGAAATGCACGGAGAGCACTGAGAATAAACGGTCAATGGTGTATAAGCGGTTGTTGATTGAACGTCAGCTTAATTAAAACTCGACCTCGCCCCTGGCACTCGTTTCATCACCGATCGCTTTGTCCTAGCGACTATCGACGACCTGCCGAGAGATCGAACGGTTCTCGTTTCCCCTCTGCTTCGAGAAGAAACTGCAGTACAATTAACGCCGGATCTTATTGTGTGCAATCGCAAAGGATGCGAAAGAAATTACGAATTAAACGATCGTCTCTGGTGAATCGAAAGGCCACGCGTGGCTACAACGAAAATTGCTTCTTCATCTTCCATACCCGTATTGCATCAACAGATTTTCACCTAACTGAATAGCTACATCATAATTTAGAAAAGATGTAAAAAAGAAACTGAAAGATTTTACACGCGATAAAGTCTTCCTTTCAATGGTGTATCCAAAGATCCTTTTGTTGCAGTTTGTAGAAAGATGAGAAGGCATTACAGATACTAATGACAGATACGCAATTTAATGTTCTAAATAAAATATGCATAAAAAATTTCATTTCTATCGTGTCTTTATTAGCGGACAGAGGCTGTTGCATAGCAAGCTAATAGAAACGCGTCTGGTTGATCGATTCGCAAACGACGCAGGCTCGTCCGCTTCGATAGCATTAAGCCTATTCGTTCTTTCTGCTTGAATATTTATCTGACGGTGAAATTTATTGCCGCAAACCAATTACAATGTACGTATGCACCAGGAGCGCGGTTACGTGATCGATACTTCGCCGGTTATTCGTTATCGAGCGAATAAATTCAGTGTGGAAACGAAAAAACTGGCTCCCGATGTTTCTCAGAGACCGATGTGCACGTCGTGCTGCGATATCTCATTGATTGGTAGACGGGCCCAATTAAAAATGTATGCACTGTCCTCGTTTGCGTCTACTCCGTCCAACGGGCCACTTGAACCGTTAAAAGTGGTCACGGTACTCTGGTTAACTCTATCTAGCTGCTTAATGACCTAATCGACACGTCTCGTTCGTGTATAAATTAGCTACCAGTTTCTGGATTATCCTTTTCGCTAACCACCAAACGATTTGTACATCTCAACATACCTGTTAACTCTATGCAACTGTACGCTTGGAAAATAACAGTATTATAAATAACTGTTTCGATCGTAACCCGAGGAAGATACGAGCCAAAATTGCAATTTTTCATAATGGAAACTCGAGGAAAGTAGTCGAGAAAGTTTAGAAACGAGGCGTTAGCGTAAAATCGAGGAAGCGCCGCGCCGGGTCAGCAAGAGTTCTACCGCATCGTAAACGTCAACAGGAAGATATTCCCGCATAGAAGAGAAGGTTCGCGAATCGATCGTATATCAAAAGTAATAGAAAATCGGCTGGGCAATATCGAAACGATTTCAGGAAATTTTACTCGACCCCTTACGCTGAATTTATTCACCGAGAAAGCGAATTCGTAGCCCGTTTCGACTAATAACTGATCGAGATATGAAGTTAAATTAGAAATGAAAATTTTTAATAGGTCTATGTATGCACACAGTAGCTGCCAGATCCATATAGAAACGTTTCTACATAAACGCTGGACACGAATGCGAATTATGAAACAATTAGGTTGTCGACTGCTCTTTAACCTTTTCCGGGTTCGTTTATTCTGTAGGTAGATTCAATTTCAACCGATGCATTCGGTATTATAGGATGGGAAATAATAGAAAGTTAACATCTCCGACTGCTACCAATAGGATTGCAATTGAGAGAAGAAAGGATAATTTCCAAAATTTCCCAAGCGTACTCGTGATCGTCTGTTTGCCATCGACTTCCATCAAAGGCGTCGTTGAAGCAATCGATAAGCCGACTTATCGTCGATCGAATCGATCGAACAACGTCTCGTCGAATTTCCATGGAAGAGACGAGAAGATTAAGAAAGTTGGTGAAGAAGGAGGCAAGGTGGAAGAAGGCAAGAGATGATTGGTGGAGACGGAGAAGAGAGGCGCGCGGATCCTATCGGAAAGTAATTACCGGGCTGGTCGTACGGTCGTAATTAATCAAATTCCGCGTAGGGATGACGCGACGAAAACGAATCGGCCCGAGGCCAAGAGAATCCATTAACGAAACACGCGTGTCTCGCGCGTATTATTTCACGCGGCTACGAGAAACGAACCACCGCCGCACCGTGCCGCACCGTGCCGCACCGTACGAATAAACGAACGAACGAACGACCTATCGAGCGCGTAGCTGCCGCTACATTGGACCAACATTAGCTTCCACGTGACGCACGATCCTTCGATCTTGCACCTTACCCGGCTAATTGTGCGGGCCACTCTGCCGTTCAGCAGGGAGAGCCGTGACGGATCGACGGGTCAATCGAGGTCGTCACTCGGCCCATCTTCGCGACTGCCTCCATCGCCGGCAATCTACGCTCGCACCTTCCAACAGATTTTCTCAAGCCTCTTCGAACGCGGAAGAACCGAGCCAAGCGACCGCTTATCCACTCGCTAAGAACTTGTCGACACTTTCGTCCTTTTCCAATGTCTACGCGATACCTACTCACGTGGGACGAATAATATCGAAAGCGGACGACTGATTTAGATTAATCGAGGGCTAATCGAGAACGTATAGGTATATCGATTTCGCGACAGGTGTAAAACACCGCGAACTAGGATCGACTCGAACGCTGTTTTCCAAGAGTACAAAGCATTCCACCTATGGTTTACGGTCTATCTAGGTTATTCTCGTGCAACTCCTACGCAAACATAGAAAATTTTGTTTCGATCCCTGGTATAATCGAAAGATAATGTTTGCTATTTTTTACGACAGGTGTAAATCAAGGCGTACCAAGAGCGATTCGAGCGTAGTTTATCCCGAGACTTGGCATTCCACGTATAGTTTGCCAACTTTGTAAGTTATTCTCGTAGCAAGTTGCACGCAATCAAAGGAAATTGTGTATCGCGTCGAAGGAACGAGTGTCGCGGTACGCACACTTTGGCACACGTGCGAACGAGGTCTCCGTCGTATGCACTTTCCCGGTGCAACGATCGCACCAAGTGCATTGGAAAGTGCAACTCGCACGCAGCCCTCGCACCT
Organism: Osmia bicornis bicornis; assembly: GCF_907164935.1. NCBI lineage: Eukaryota > Metazoa > Arthropoda > Insecta > Hymenoptera > Megachilidae > Osmia > Osmia bicornis. The sequence goes on along the minus strand of NC_060218.1, from coordinate 1,980,242 downwards.
CCCCACCTCACCCCTCCTGCTCGTTTTATCGCGATCGGTTACCTGCCTTATAGCTGGCACCGATCTGCCTACCGAGCGTTCGCTTTCTCTTCGGACGCCTCGATCCGTACACGCACTTACGACGATCAGCTTCCCTTTCGTCTCGCTTGTTCCACCATCGTTCCACCATCGTTTCGTTAACCGTGGAAGAAACGTAACCGACAGCCTACGGCTTTTCAATCGAGTTTCTCGTACGAAAACGAAATGAATGTTGAAAAACGGACCGGCTCGACGAGCCGACAAATTGGAACACCTGTCTTTCGCGTATCATTTCAAAAAAAATCTCAGTTTTACGACTGTCCGAGTTTACCTCGTCACTTTTCCCTTGTTTTTGTTTTTCTTTCTTTTATCTTTTCAAGCTACGAGAAGAGAAAGAAGGAAAAGTTTCGATATGTAGACGGTAAATGCGCAAAAAACACGTCGAGAGGAATTTTAAGAGGAGCATCGAAGAATTTCGATAACGATCCTCGAGTAAAATTCAATCAACCCGTACGCTTCGCCGAGAGAAGGTAGCATCGCTTTGGCATGCAGCACGAAATCCAAGCCACGGAATCGTCGTCGCCGATATCGCTCTCTGAATCGACAATCAAAAGCTGCGTGTGCAGTTATGCGCCTCCACCACCTTCGAGCAACGATACTTCCGAGGGAAAAACCAGTCACCGTCGGAGAAAGCAAATTTCTCGGCACTGTAAAACGCTACGCGATAGCATCCCGCTAATTCTCATCGTGTCTTTCAATAGACATCCAAGGGACACGACGCAAACGATAATAACGATCATTTCACATATCACTTTCATGTAGAAAATGGTTAACAGCTGTACAAACAGCTTTCCTCGGGCAATTTAACAAATTTTTATTTGTCCGCACACTTACACATCCAGATTCGACGATGATAATGTAATCCAAAGCTTCCTCAAATTCCATTTTTTCATAATAATCATCTTTCTACTAATTTTCAGATATTTTTGCTACTTCTTCGATATCGCGTACACGCCGTGTCTCAGAAATATAGTTTATGACTCACTGTAACAACACTTCACAATGACTCCCTTATCTGTATATCTACCTTTCTTGTGAACTTTATTACTATTGCTTTCGACTATTGTAACTACGAAGGTGCTGATATTGTGCGAATAAATAAATAAAATCGTAGGCGAACGAAAGAGGACGGTGTGAAAGTTGTCTGCATCAGACGATCTCGTAAATCAAAAATTCTTTACCAGCATTAACGAACGTGTTTCCAAGTCGAGACACTGAATGTTTTTAAATTATTCCATTCATCTCAAAGACTATGTAAAAAAAAGAAGAAAGAGTTGCATGGGAAAGTTTTATTCCAAGTTTCTTAAAGAAACCTGCGTATCCTCGTCTGGTGCTAACATCAAGATTCGCGTGTCGTAACAATTTTTCAGGATATTACGATTCCATTCACAGCTAAGAAATAGCCAATCCCGCAGCCCACGACACTCTTGAATAAATAAAGTGAGAAACATTGTCGCGCGCGTACACGTCCCCATAATCGAAGGTCTTTGTTTTCTGCGGTTACGCAATTTGCAATCCCGAGCTCAAAGGCATCGATGAACAAACGAACGGAATGGTGGTACAAGTGTAAGTGTAAGGCGTATATACGCACACTCGCGTTGCGGGTCAGTCATCGTATCCATTGGTATGCGACTTCCTCTTCGTGGCCGTTCTTGTTAAGCCACGAAACACCGTAAGCTAGCTCCAGCAAGGATCCAGCAAGTTGACGGAAACGCGAGGACGATCGTCTCGTAGCTCACCACCCACTGGCAGACCGTGAGGACCTTCGATTATCCAGGGACAAGGAGAAACTTGATAACCGACGTTTACTCTTCTCCATGCTTGCGCTTCTGCGCGGAAACTACGATTCCCCGCCGTTCTTACTACGCTTCAGCGATCCTATTTCCCGTTATTACGCAATTGCCAGTAGATAATTTCATTTTTTTTCTTTTCGCTAGAATTCTGAACCGTGCGTCGAAATCTAACAGTTTGCTAAGTTTGATCCAGAATTTTCTTTTCTGGTCATATTGTGCTGGCTGCTAAAAGTAGCACATGGTCCAGCCCCATCAAAGTCCCATCAAGATAAATTGAACCCCACGCGTTATGCAACACTCCGTACGCATGGATTGTGGATAGATACTCGAGCGAGTACTTGCGAGAACTTTCACATAGCGCGATCCATCTGGCGGCGAGTCCGAGTACTAGGTTCATTAAGCTTTTCCCTCAAATCTCATATCTATCTTCCTACAGAACAGCGTCCGAAGCCGAGCCTTAATAACGACGACTTTCTAACCTCGGTAATTACGTTCGGGATAGGAGGGACCACGAGGCGGTTAACCGCGTTTCCATTCGGTGAGAGGCAAACCATTTTCTCGTCGGCTATTATTCCAGAAACGGAGATAAAGAACGAAGCCGCGGTTACGCAATCGTTTTATGACACCGAGAAAGCAAACGACGCGGTCGTTTCCTCGAGGAGCAGGAAAAATCGACTGCATTCTAACCAAGAAACGAATCTGCATCGCGTGTTGTTCATTCGTGAAGACAAACGGAGCAACAATTAAAGGGAGGAAAATCGAGCGGAGAGAAAGAAAAGAGTGTACGGCTTATGACTAGCTAGAATTCTAGAGCAGAAGAAAAGCCAAGAAAGAAGAGCGAACGGCCGGTGTTTATAGCCGTACGAGCTCAAAGGTATATGGAAGCGGTGTGGCGTGGCGTGGCATGGCGTGGCGGCGATCGCGGTGGCTACGACGACCGGTGCACGCGAATGCATATACATATATCTCTGCCTCGTCGTTGCGCTCGGGAATGCGGTCTATAGCGCGTAGGATCGAGAGCGGACGAGCGAGCAAGAGGAGAAACGAGAAGAAAGACGACCAGACGAGCAGGCGAGGAAAGAGGAAGAAGAGAAGTCGCGAGTGGATGGAAAAAGACAAGACGAGAGGGTGATGCGGAGGGAAAAAGAGAGAAGGAGAGCGTGCACGGCAGTCGTAAACGGCAACAATTGCTGCGGGCGTTGCCACTCGAAAGCTCGAGTGCCTAATGCCAGATGTCAGACGGTGGTTAGAGTCATTACGGTCATCACTTTGTACCGCGATACACGATGTGTACCGGCCGATGCATCGCCGCCGCCGCCGCCGCCGCCGCATCTTCCACGTCTAGAAACGCGACCCATTCGCTCGAACATCGAACGCGATCCTTCCGACCGGTATAATCGATCCTTTCCACCGACCGTTCCGCGCCACTTTCGATGCACGAGAACGAGCGCGTCTCGGTGTTTCTCATCCTAGCCATCGAAACTAGCGAACAAACCGATCGAAGAAATTTTCAAATCCCGATCGTATCGTCGCGGGAAAACGTAAAGAGGGCGATCGAGAAGCAAATTCCCAGGGAAACACGGGTGAATTCGACGCGTCACGAGTCGGGATGTTCGAAACCCGTTTCCAAGGTACACCGAGAGACGTATATCTGGTCTCTTCTCGACTCGCGAGAAGAGAAAAGGGCCAAAGGAAAAGAAAAAAAAAATGAAAAGAAGAAACGAGATGGACGGAAGGAGGAGAAAAGAAGGCGAAGAATCGAAGGGGTGGAGCCCGTACGAAAGGGGATGGAGCGAAAAAGAAGCGGCCGCGGCCGGTCGGGCTTCGAGACACGACTGGCAGAGCCCGACGAAAAATCTGTAATTATAATAATTATAGTCGAGCTGGCAACAATTATAAATCATCATTGAACTAGGCAACGAAAACGCCAATGAAATATATATCGTACGAAAGTTTGGGACGCGAACATTTAGAATCGGATCGCGAGTATCAGCCAGCAGCACTTATATCTGACCGGATGCGTCCACTCGCCGAGACCACCACCCAATTGAAAAATGTACTCGTTTATTCGTTGCAATTTCCATCGGCATTCGGCATTCGGCATTCGGCATTCGGTGTGCACCGGCCGCGGCGCGAGCATTCACCGCTTCTCCCTTGAATGCGGATGACAATCCAACCGGAGAAAAAAGAAGGCACGCGTTTCGCTCGGCCAGATGGACGGACGCTCGTGGGAGGGAGGTCGAACCAACATTTCTCTTCTCTTTTTCTACCCCGAGCACCCTTTTCTTTCTTTCTCTACCTTCGCTCCCTTTTCCTTCACCATCGTTCGCATTCTCTCCTCTCTTCCTCTCTTCTTCCTCTCGAATCCACGGTCCACGGATCACGGACGTTATGAATGACAGACGCTTCGTCACACTGGCAGCGACTACCTCGCGATCTTCCTATCTCTCTCTATCTCACTATTTCGTTCAGATTGGTGCCAACCTACCCCTTATCGAACTGACTCACGGTACCGGTAACGACTTCGTTCTCGTGTGCAACGATGATTACGCAAAGCGTAAGACGATCGTTCTTAAAAAGGGATAGCAGAGGTGCACCGCTTACCCTGTAATCCCCTTCGCTCGAACGCGTGTCGAATTTCAGGAACGCGCGACGCGTTCGCGCCTCGAGAATACCCGGTCTCTCGAATCGGTTTGCTGGACGTTACGCGTCCAAGGATCGGCAAGTCCTGGCGCAAAGCTGTACACCGTTTTCGTTCTAGCGCCGCTTCGGGGAAGAGCTTCCCACAGCTTTTCGAATCAAGAATGTCCTTTATTCCATATTTCATTTGATCAAGCAATTAAGAAACGATCTATCCCGTATCCTTTGATACCGCACAGTGGCGGAACGGAGCGCATACTATAATAATAAACTGATTTATGTCAGACTGCAATGACGCTCTTCTCGCGAATATTCGCGTTAGAAGCAAGCGTATACTAATTGCCAGATGCCGCGTCGGAGAAAACGGGTCTCGAGAGCGACGGTACCAATTACGAGTTTCCCAGCGTAACGCGGCTACGTGGCTCGCGGCAAGCACCGCTGCCCTTTCGACTGACTGGCTGGTTGCTTTTACGGGAAACCTTTAACAAACGTTCGTCGAGAAACGGCTTTACGCAAAATGCTGAGCCGTCTGGCGCAAGGGTCAAACAACACCAGCTCTTCTATCAGCTAGCATCGAAAGCGGTGTCGTTCTCGCGGCAGCGCGACGCGTCGTTCGCGCGATTAATTCGCGACGTATCTCTTTGAAGAAGGAGGATGTCAGTAATCGGTTTCGATGACAGATCAATTAGGAACGCTCGACCGTCGAGCATCGACGAACGTCAATCTCGAGAGATCGAGGCGTTTGCAAGCGAGAAAACTCGCGTAAGCTGGAGATTACGCAACCGTTTCGTCTGCCGTGTCAAATACGAACGTATAATACTTTAACCCTTTCTATGCCTATTACAATGACAAAGTGCAGCGGAGAGGAACAGTTGTAATAAATATTATAGTACGAGAACGAGTTCGGTTATTTTAAAATAGGAAATGCATAATGTGATAATAAGACAATCAGGTACTTTCAAGTCTGAAAGTCACAAGTCAACCCCCTTTGCCATATTGGCGTTTAGCGATCTCTCTGCGCGCAAGTATTTCTAATAAGCACGGAGAAAGCACAATAACGTCTATTCGTATGTAACACACTACCGTACATAAACATCTGGAGACGTGATAAGATTGAAGCAACATAAACGTCCACTAATCGATGTAAATTACTACATGAAATCAATTCTGTTTCTACCTTCCTATCATTTGCTCGAATCGTCTACGCGTTGAGTTAATCGCGACGATCTATCAGTTACTTTGCTTATTTATTTCTTTTTTCATTTTATATACTTTGTCACCTTTCCGTTACCAAACGAATCACTTACAAATTGTGTGTACTTAAATAAATAAATCGTTTATAAAACTACTGCTTCATCTTCGATCAACGATAAAAGAGTAAGAAAACGTCGAGATGTTTATAAACGATAGCGTACGATAGCGAATGTTTTCATGCATACAAATGTAAATATAAGGAAAACTTGGCAAAGAGATCTCTTACCTTGAGGAAGCAGCGTCCGACAGGCATATCCTCCGGAACGGTGGCGTTGTACAGCGGCTTCTCGAAGATAGGCTCGTTGTCGTTGAGATCGTGAACGGTGACGCGCACTGTCGCGCTGCTGCTCAAAGCCGGACGGCCGGAATCGGTCGCGACAACCACTAGAATCGGCGCTGGATCGGCTTCACAGTCCACGTGCGCGATCGTGCTTATCAGCCCGGAGCTTTCGTCGATCGCGAACCACGTGGTGTTGAAAAGAGAATACTTGATGGCGGAATTGGCGCCCTCGTCGAGATCCGTGGCGGTCACTTTCAACACGGGTGTACCAGGCTCCGATGCTTCCAACAGATGAGCCTCGTATCTATCCTGAACGAATTTCGGTGCGTTGTCGTTTACGTCCGTCACCAGTAGACGAAAGGTTCGAACGGCTCTTAGCGGAGGTGTACCGGCATCGGTCGCCTCCACGGACAAATCGTAGACGGGTTTTTCCTCGCGATCGAGTGGCCTCTCGACCACCACCAGGTAGATGATGTTGTCTCTGGTAGCCAGACCGAAATGTCCCTCGCCGCCGGTCAAAGTGACCGTGGCGTTCGAATACTCGGTCCTCGAGTCTGGATCGCTGACGGATATCCTGGCGACGAACTCGCCCGGTTGGGCGCTCTCGCTGATCTTCGGCGTCGCGTCGTCCGACAGAAAGATCACAGTGATCGCTGGCTGATTGTCGTTCACGTCCGTCACGCGTACCGAGAGGAACGCGCTTGCTTCGAGCGGTTGCGCGCCTCGATCCCGCGCCACTATCACCAATTCGTGTCGTTCTTTCGATTCAAAGTCCAACGCCTTGTTCACGTATACCATACCGGTCTCTGGATCGATGCGAAACATCTCCTCTCGGTCCGATTGCCGACGATTTATCGAATACTCGATCCGTCCGTTGTCGCCCGCGTCGCTATCGGTCGCGTTCACCGCGAGCACCGGCGTACCGACGGTCGCGTTTTCCGGCACGCTGGCAACGTATCTGGTCTGGTTGAAGATCGGCGGATTGTCGTTTACGTCTTGTACCGTCACGTTGACGCGCAGCCGCGAACGTAGCGGCGGCGCTCCACCGTCCAGCGCTTCTATCACCAAATGGTACTCGGATCGAGCCTCGCGGTCCAACGAGCCAGAATTTTGCAGATCCAAATAGAGAACACCGTCTCGACCACGGTGTTGGGACAATCGAAACGCGTCGCCGTGATTACCGGACACGATCTCGTAGCGTTGGGTCGAGTACTGGCCGAGATCGGGGTCCTTGGCGGGTGGTAGAGCACGCTTCGCGTCGCGAGGCGAATTTTCCGGGAATTCTACGTCCACGTGATCCACCGGAAAGGTTGGCGCGTTGTCGTTCTCGTCCAATACCTTCACCACCACCTGAATGTTTTGCGGCAATGCGACCAAACTGTAAGACGGCCTTGTCTCGCGATCCAACGGCACTTTCGTCTTTATCTCCCCCGTCGCGTAATCCACCGTCAAGTCCGACTCGACCGCGGAGCCGGAAACCGACACGATCAAATAGGGTGGACTGTCCGCGTCGATGAAACCTACCCTGGTCCCTGGCCGCGCGTTCTCCGACACTTCCAAGTATCTCACCAGCTCGGACCACGTGCCCGGGGCGAGGCTCGCTCCCAGGACGAGGAACAGTAGCAGGTGCCGCATCCTGGAGCCTCCGCCACCGCCGCCCTCCTCCGCCTTCTCCGTCTTGCGCTATTATCTCGATCTTTCCATCGTCGAACGTGCGATTGTCAGATCATCGTTTCTCCAAAAGCTCGTCATTCGTCCTTAAACGGTGATAGACCTGACAATCTCTTCTTTTTTATCTATTTTTTCTCAAATACGAATCGTACGTGTACGCGTTTCAATCGACCCGACGACGTCCGTTATAATCCCGACGGAAGGTAGCGCGTGTACGCGATCAACCGGCACATTTATCACCCACTAGCAGCACCAGCACCAAGCACAATCACGTACGATCCGTTCGTTTCTCCTCTCGCGATCACTCGCGCCACGCACGACGCAACGTCCGTCCTTCTTAGCGGTGTGACCGAGCTGAGCTAGTTTACCAAACACGCCAGTTTACGGAGAGCCTCGACAACTCGTGGAAATTCCTGTGGTGGACTCGTGAACCAACTCGACACACCGTTCCACGCCGTTCTCCGTTCTCCGTTCTCCGTCTTCCTTTCCTTCTTCGGTCTCTTCCTTCTTCCCTTCGTTTTATCCTCTCCTTTCCTTTCCTTTCCTTTTACCTACGCGTACGTGCTTGTCCTGTTTCTCTCCTTCTCTCTCTCTTTCTCTTGCTAACACGCCGCGCTATTCACTGTCCTCTCCGTTGCTGGAATATCTTCGCCTCGAGATATCGTACATTCCTCGCGTTAGATTCGCCTCCGATAACTAGACGATCAACACGACCGGTCGCGAACCCGCCGCGATCGCCTCGCGTTTCGAACGCCCTTCATCTCGCGGCTCTCCGGGTTCTTGCTCCAAAAATCTAACCTCTACTTTCCTTCGTAATTCACGCTGTCCACTGTGCGCTTCCTTTTCTCATGTTTTGTCGGAGATCCCCTCCACTCGTCTTGGATCGTCGATCGATCCTCTCGGAAGTGAACAAGCAGGCTGGACCAGTTGCAGTCGAGTTTACCTTGCGCTAGAGCGTATTATTCGCGTCAACAGAAGAGAAAGAGCTGCAGCGTTCCCGTTCGCCTAGTAGTCCCCCGTGCTCCAAAACTGTCACGCGCGACACACGCGAGACGCGAGATGAAAAATCTGATGCGCGACGATCAACCGGCTCGCCTGACCTCGTCGAAGAACCGCACAGAAACGCGTATACCTGACGACAAGTTTTCTCGCTTTTATCTTGTAGGACGTAGGTTTGCTCCGAGTCGCGAGCAATCTCCTGTTGCTCGGTTACTACACCTTTTCTCGCGATTCGCTGTTCGCTTCGATCGTCCGGAGCACTCCGTATTCGCTGAGACACCGATTACGCGATCGTGCGGAAGGTTGCTCGTGTTCGCGGCCCGTTTACAATCGACCGTAGCCTACTCTCGGCCCAGAAAAAAAGAGTTGCAGCGAGAAGCAAAGATGTAGCACGAGGTGTCGCGTTGTTGGGCCCAGCGTCCGTTCCGCGCGGCTTCGAGGTTAGGCATGCACTGACATGGCGGCACCTGCAAGGCCTACCCTTCCCCTGACTCGCTGGACTCGGCCTGGCTCGGTCAGGGGGACCCGGCTGGACCCGAACGGCGGCCATCTTGGAGAGGGGAGCGGTAGTACAGGGGCCCGATATGCCGGGGCCTCAGCATTCAGCGCACCGAGCGGCATCGAGCAGCTAGACTATACCAAACTCTCTGCTTGTTTGCTCGCTCGCTCCACCGCTTCCTTCCTTGCCTGCTTCGGCCTCTTTCTACGCTTCTCTTCATCCCTCCTCTTCTTCCGCGCCCTTTCTCACTCTCGCTCTTCCCTTCGTAAGTCCCTGCTTTCTTTCGTTCTTTCTTTCTTTCTTTCTTTCTTTCTTTCTTTCTTTCTTTCTTTCTTTCTTTCTTCATTTAGCTCGTTCGCCGCCTTCCTACCTACCTGAGCGCCCGGTATGCGAAGAACCGACTTACCATCGGCGCTCATTCCGCGCTCAGCCCTACGAGCATCTTCTACGCCCGTGCCAAAGGTCCTGGAATTTCGTGACGCGACGAGAGAAAGATTCCACATTGTTTGCACGCTGAATGCAATTTTTCCTTTCTTGCGCCGAATTCGTTGAAATTTGTTGACGAGAGTGCTTTCCCGTTCATCCGAATCGCGATGTGTCCTGTAAACACAGTTTCGCTGGACCGAGTTTCGCCGAGTAGATCGCAGAAATTTGCATGTTAACAGGAAGCGGCACATTAATTTTGACGATCTGTTAACACATCCCCTGGGAGGGCATGAGGCCGATGTTAGTTGCATGATGCATGAGATACCTCGCGACGATACAGCGTCTCGAACTCTGCTTTTCAGAATAATTGCGTGCTTCGATAATATATTTCGCAACGGTGCGCGCATAGATCACCGATGATTTACCGTCGCCGCGCAGGTACACCGTAAGTGATAAATTCTTTGGTTAATAATTCTGTGCATCACCGATGACTCATGATGCGACCAAGAATCTAAAAGCGTGGCCCTGTCCCTCAAAAAAAAGAATAAAAACGAACAAATTAACGAATTCTTCTTTTACCGGCACGCGCTGGAATTTCATATGCGCCAAGAATTCAGATTAGTGTGCAACCGCCTTCGCCATCGATATCGCGCGCACGGGCGTTTTCTGCGATTCCATTGCTCGTGATGTATTGAAATAATTAGCAGTCTATGGACGGATAGATAGATCGCGGATGATCAACGAAAATGTTAACGGGACCGCGGCGAAATCGCGCCGAAACGAAAGGAGAAGATCCGTCGGCTCGCGCGACGCGTCTCCTCCTGGGTCGAGGACCCTTGGACTCCTCTACCTGACTCTACGTACGAGTAGGCAGATAAATCCGCCGCCTACTACCACTCGCTACGGACAATGCGCTCGAGACGGTGCATCATCGTTCGTATTGTTTGCTCAGGCATCGGCTACACGGTCCGATCTTTCGCAGGTGCTGGATACCGGGTGCCGGAAACAGATCCGACCACGAATCGCGTAACGCGTTCACCCCGACCAAAGAAACTCGACTCTTTGAAAATAATTGTGGCAACGCAATAATAGTCTCTCTAGAAGGCCAAATTTCCCGTAGTCATCGTCCGTTACAATTCGTCATTCTCGACGATGCCGCGCGATACACAAAAGTATGCTCGCAACATAAAAGCGGAATAAATTTGCGTCTTTCGATCGCTTTTGTTCGAAGAATCGCGTACGTTGTCTCGAGTCGTTCTCGACTCCGAATCGCATGCCTCGCGTTGATCTGTGCCGGGCCGAAAGCAAGATATCGACGACAGACTCTTCTTCTTCTTCTTCTTCTTCCCCTCCTCCTCCTCCTCTACCTCCTCCCTCTTCTTTATAGTCAACATTTTTTTCTCAACCTTATTTCCTTCGCGATTGTCCTCCTAATTCTCTTCGACTCTTGCGATTCTTCCTTCTTCTTTCGCCTCCTCCCTCTTTTCCAGCTCCTCTCATTGCATCGATACTCTTCTTCTTCTTTTTTTTTTTAATGTTTTGTACCCGTTTCAAGAGAAAGAGAGAAGCGCCGCAACAGAAGTGCCATTGTCACCGTTCAGAGACGGCTTCCCATTAAGGAACGTCGGGGATTTCTACGAAATCTTGTCGGCGTACACCAATTTCGGCACGGCATGGTGGCATGGCCGCTAGGGGAAAATTACAGAGCTCGGAAATAAAGGTAGAAGAAGGAAGAGGAGATAGAGAAGAAGAAGTGAAAAGAAGCAGAGTGGTCTGTGTGGATACGAGGAAAGAGCACGACTCGATAATCCGAGGTTTAGGAGAGGAAAGGACCGACAAAAGTTCTCGTCATTAAGCGAAATGATTGCCGGTCGCGGGGACCACCTACACCCTCTCAACTTGCTTCCAAGGACGAGTCGTTCAAACATGAAATATCACAAACTTTTTCGAAAAGAAAGAATTCTGCGCTCCAACGTGTCTTTCCATCGTTTCCACGAAACCACCCTTACTGCGGAACAATGATAAAACCAGTAAACGTACTTCGATCGAATTCGAATCGAATTTAAAGAAAGATTTAATAGGTAAATAAGAAACAGCAAAAGAAAAAAAAGATCTAGACAACTCTTGGCAGAAGTTCGAATGGCCAAGTGCAATTCAAAGACAGCTAGTATTCATTTAAACCTTTTCGTAACGTACACCCTCTTCCCTTGTGACAACACAATGGGAAAAAGAATTGCTCCTGTTCGCTGAAAAAATTCGTCTCGCGAGTAAGGGATGAGGCGAAGGAGAAGGAGAAGAAGTAGACAAAGAAGAAGTAACTACGTTTCTTAAGAGCAGAGAAGCAACGATGGTACCCCAGCCAGACCAAGCGCGATCGAGTTACGAGTTTCGAATGTCCGCAGTAGTCGTGAGCGGCTCTAGAGTTTCGCGCTCGAGTTTCGTAAAAAACGTGATTTCGAGACGCGCAATGGAGAACTTGATAGATAATTTCGTTACGCGACCATCATCAACTTCCGTTCTCCTTCCTAAGCCCCGCGATACGCAAAACGTTTAAGAGGGGACCTCTATGTAGAAAGCCGAAATTAAGCCGATTTTCAATAATTATTTTGAAGGATAAGGAATGAATAAATATTTTCAAGGTTTTGAGGATTATTTAATAAGTACTTCATCTTCATTTTGCAATTTTTTTTGTTTAAATAAGATACGAAATGCCGGGCAATAAAAAAAAATGACTTTTTTGACTCCTCCTACATAGAGGTCTCCCCTTAATCATGAACGATACTCAATTTTGGTGTGTAAATTTTAGGGAGGGACAAAACCTCTGAGCAACTTATCTAAACATTTTTCTTCCTAGATAATGTTGATGGCGATTTTAATCACTGTATAACGTGTAACGCTCGATCTAGCAACAATGTTTCTATCTCTGTTCATTCCGTTAACTGTAGGGAACCGTATGAACCGTAGAATATAATAGAGCGGTGAAAAAAAGAAAATAAAGGGGGAGAAAAGAGGAGGCAAAAAGGGAAGAAAGCAAGGTATATATAAGAGATTTCGTCGAGGCGTAGTAGAGGGGCACTGAAAATTGGGAACTGGTGGGGGTGATGGAGACCAGCCGCATAATGACAGGGTGCCTCGCGCCAAGGCCCCGCTAACGAACCGGCCCACGGGACCCGAAAGGGTCCAGGCTAGGAGACGACACTGTATTATTTTACCATTTCGGGGGTCGGGGGCATCATCAGAAATCATCGCCGAATCCATATAATCAGTAGACGGTTACGTGCAGCCATGATTTTAAGAGCAGAAGGATCGGGACCAAGAGGGGTAAAAAGGACGGAGGGAAAGAGAGGATGAGGCCTAATAAGGCGAACGGTGGTAGGTACTTTAGTATCTTTCGTCCTCGTCCTCGTCCTCGTCCTCGTCCTCGTCATCGTCATCGTCGTCACTGGTCCCGAAGATCTCTTCGACTTCTGAGTCCTTGATACGAACTTATAGTACTCGTTGCGGCCGCTAATGACACGGACCCGATAAAAAGTAAACCCCCTTCTCTTCCCACCTTTCTTTTCAACTCCCTCCAGCGCTATCTTGACGCGGTTGCACGAAAGGTAGATCTTAAAACGTTCCAATGAGGTCGCATCCGGAGAACGATTCTGGAGCACGATCACAGGCGAACATTCGAAATTGCCGGTGAAAAAGGGAAGACAAATTTTCGTTGTTTTTGCGTATTAACCGCGCGTTATTACGAAACGCGGGACGAACCATGGAGAATTTCAAGAGAAACCAGTTAAATTCACGGCTCTGACGACTCTACACACGGGTGAACTTTATTTCGATCGAATGACGGACCCAGACACCTCGTTATGTAGTTTCAATTTACGTGTCGGAAGATTCGCGGAAAATTTATTAACAAACCTCTAAAACGATCTTCCATTTCAGTTAGATGAATTGAAAAGAAAGAGAGTGAGAAAAAATCTCGGTTAATTGCGTTCACGGGAAAGCATCGGGGCCGTCAAGAGGTAAGTAATAAAGAGCAATATGCGAGTACACCGTGAAAGTTGATCGATAAAGATCTAAATGAAAGTTGTTGGTGGATATAAAACGTTTGTTGTCTGTACTGATCTTACTTTGCGTAGGAACGACCGGTTTGTTCGAATCGGAAAAAAGATTTATCTATAGATCGATAGATTTGAAAATTTTTTCTAAACAAAAAGAACATGAATCGTAAAAAAAGTTCCAAGTACGTTTAAAATTTCAATGTAACGAGTTTCCTTGACCTGATTTATGAAAGAAATTAAATGCACGGTAAATGGTATATAGACGGGTCGATAAATTTTTCTTTAACATGTATCTGGATGGGAAGAATTCAAAGTACCTTCAGCGGCAACAAATCATCCAAAAATCCCGTGGGAGTGTAGGAAAAAAAGGTGGGGAGCCGATACGTAACCAGTATCGACACCGCGACACGCGTTATCTCGATAATTAGGGGCTTTCTCTGGACCGAAATATCGATGTTGGAACCTCTCGAACTGGTCCCAGAATTCCATGGACCGTGTCAGCGGATCGACCGTGAGATAACGTATTGACAGACTGACCGAACTCTTTCGTACGTCTTTTTCTAATCTATCTTCGATACACAACGACACCGATCGTCCTTAACTTGTGTCTCTTCGAAACATCTTTCCCGCTGCCACTCTTTATCGAAGCAAATCCACGATATCTGAGAAACTCGTTTATTGAGATTCAATGAAGTTATCATGAAGTTATACCCTATTCTAACCACCTATTTACATAAAGATTGCAAAGCAATAGCGTTCTTCGATATTGCCGTTACCGATCGATTGTTTCTGATAGCGGTAATAATAGTAATAATAATATGTGAACATAATTGCTCAATCGTTGAGATTACCTATTAATTGCTTCCCCGATATATTTCATAACAGAGGTGTCATTTATGACTGGCTCGCAGGTACAAGGCTGGATGAGGGGAACACCTTGATATTGCCTCTAGCGTGCTCACGCGAGACTCCTATTTCCGTTTTGTTGACTTTTATGGATAATTCTAGTTAATCATTATTAAGTTTGAAAAATATTCAGAAAATTGATAAGAATAAATAGTTTTTATGTTTATCAATTACCTATTACATACACGCCAAGAAAGGTTGACGTTTCTCCAAAACTGCATGCACGCTTAGACCAATGCGCACTAAAGACGAAGCGAGCGTGCAGCGTCATCTTCCGTTACCAGTGTGAACAAGAATAATACCATCCTTGGATAAGCGTTGGGAAAGACGAGTAATATAAAAGAAATTTTTATATTTTTTGTATAAAATACATATTTAAAGTTCAGAATAACATATTGTCTTAGAATTCATGGTTTTAAAGGAATAATGGGCCAATACTGAGGTTTTGCTTTATCTTTATGCCTATCCACAGTAGTCTGAAGAGCAGTTTCCATTGCTAATATGGTAGGGCTTGCTTCTCCATACAACAATTTTGCATTCTGGTTTCTTGCCTGTATCCAAGCAGCACCTCCCTGAATATGCTCATTCATATCCTCTAATTTATTTTCAACACATGACTCAGATTCTCTTTTCTTCTGCAATTCTATTTTATGTCTCATACTTTGCTCTAAAAAATTCATCATATCTTCATCTACATGAAATTCTAAATTTTCATTTTCTTCTGTGGATGTTGCACTGTACTGTTCTTCAGTTGCATCCTGGTTTTTTTGTGGATGCAAAGAATACTGCTGGGTATTTTCACATGCTAATGATCTTAACTTATCCCTTAACACTTGATTCTCATGTTCTAATGCAGTACAACGAGTTTTCCACCACGTTACACTGTGTCTAGAAACAGTATTGTTCATTGAAATATTTTTACAATTAATACATATTACTATTATTATAACCTGTCGAATTGACTTCAATTCAAACCTTACAAAAACAACAGTTTAACTAACCTTCTTTGCCACTCTTGAGCGGCTGTATAGTTTTCCCAAAATGAATTAGCATGCATAGTATTAGTAATCAATTTTTTTTTTGCGATGAAAATATTAGTATGTTTCGCAGTCTTAACCTCAAATTTAATTTGTTCACGACGTCGTTTCTCCAGATATCTTCTCCTTTTCCGACCTCTGTTACGTTTTATGGCAACGAATTCCATACCTTATTATTAATTCGTTTAACAAAACAAAAATAGT
The DNA here is from genome assembly GCF_907164935.1 of Osmia bicornis bicornis. Lineage (NCBI taxonomy): Eukaryota > Metazoa > Arthropoda > Insecta > Hymenoptera > Megachilidae > Osmia > Osmia bicornis. Next base: position 1,964,403 of record NC_060218.1, on the reverse strand, counting down.
TTACATTTGAACGAACACCATTGTTTGCAGTTTTTATCTTCCTACATGAAACCCCGACTGATGTGACATCAAACGTAAAATCTTGTAAACATAAACCAATAATCCAGTAACTGGATCACTCGAATTTAAAATCGCGTATGTGAAACGAGATATTTCTTTGTTTTTCAATTGGTGAACGCTATATCTGAAAGAATTATGTATACCGCAGTTCACCAGAGTCCATAACTGCGACGCGCAGGTTGGAAGATGGCGGGGGAACGCAGCGAGCTCTCTGCCAATCGCTTTCCACTTCGTTTGGGAGTATCGCCAATCAGGACGAAGATGCGTACTGGAGATGCGCGAAGAACGAAAACTGGTCTTTTTGCAGTTATGGACTTATGAACTCTGGTGAATTGCGGTATATATCAAAGATTAAACAGGTAACTTTTATTAGAAATATACAGTACTATTGTGAGACTTTATACAAATCTGGAAAAAGACATTCGAACTTAAGTGAAAATAACACCAGCATAAACACCAGTTGAAGTGAAAATACGCTGTGAATAAGTTTTGCATATCGTTTCGAATTGATGTGCATTAAAAGTATCGTTAAGACAAAGAACATACAGATCTGTATGAAACTACTTCTTACTTACTAAATATGCGCGTGGTCTATAATCTCTTTGTAATTACAATAAATTTCATAAATATCTAAAAATTCAACGCTACTAACAAATTTTTGCTGTAACTTTGTAAATTTGACAATTATGAAGCAAAATTTTTAATTCAGCGATCGACACGTTCTATTGAAATAATACCTTTCTTACATTTTATACAACTCATTCATTTCGTACAACGATACAACTCGTTGCAAACCAAAAAGACATGATTTCATTATTTCGACAAACAATACATATATTCTTCCTAAAAACAGAATTGTAAATGTCATTCTTTAAAAGTATAAATTTTTCAGGATTGACTGCGATACACAACGCGTTCTTCAAATTATGATGAACGATCGGTCCTGGTCTCACATGTACGATAAATTTAACCCCCGTTCAAACGACACTTCGTTATTCCCAAATTTAACATTACCACTTTCCGTACTATTTCTTCTTGAATTAGTCTTCACTTCACCAGCTTCTTCAGTGTCTTGTCCGGAAGCTTCATCATTTTCTGCTTCATTAGCTACCAACGTTTTATTTAACGGTTCTAGTCCAATTATTACACGAACGTTATCGGGTAACTGGTCCGCTACAGCCATCAACTGATGATAAATACCCTCTGCTTTGGATAATGTCCAAGGTAACTCAATATGGAGGGAAAGATCATTTATGTGCTGTATGTAATGCATACTGTGTGTTAATTAAAGAAAAACTACTTTCTAATTGTACAATTTTATGTACATACTTACCTTCAATATCTCTGTAAATCCATAACGGTTTTCCATGAGAATATTTCTTTCTGTATCTAAAATGGCTGCGCATAAAAGCAGATGGAAATTTTTACACGGCAAGTCCGTCCATAATGTTTCCCACAATTTCATTATATCGACTGCGTTGAATTCTCTTTTAAACAATACTAAAAGCCAACGGAAGCAAAAGAACATATTTCCAGATTCGTGTCTATTTAAATAATGTGCTAACTGTGGATCCGTAGTACTCAAGAGATTGTACAATTGGCATAATTGGGCTTTCATTCCGGCTTGATCCATTTCGAAATTGGTACTCTATTTTGTACATAACGATTGTTGATACATATTTTATCGATTACTATACCAAAACATTTATACTGTAGAAACTTACCACTTTATCCATAAACCCAACAAAACACCAAAATGCATCAACTTCGCTTTCCATTAAACATAATATAGGACTAAGAAGATCGCTCATACCTTGAACGTATCCCAAATCGAAATTGTACATTACGTATGTCATGAGGATATCATACAATTGTGCTAAATGTGGATTATTATCACCCACATAATACGGGTGTGTTCTATCCGTTCTGTTCACATCTTTCTCTGAAAGTTTTATAACGTATTACAGCTTTATTTTCTACATAAACAACTCCACCTCAATATTTTCATATGTTACCAATTAAACTTTTTCGATCTCGGTAATCGGAGAAATTATTCTCTTGCGTAGCAGTCATAGATCTCCATTGTAGCTTCATCATGAAATATTCGTCAGTCTTCTTTTTTTTAAGTTCTAATCTTTCAATTTGTGTAGACTCCCATGGATAATAATTTAGTAAAAATTTCCATACCTCAAAACGTAACGATGGGGCGACACCCTGAAACGTTTTATGCATCGTTTATTTTACAGTTTCTCTATGAAGCATTCATTTATGAAGTTCTATGCATACCCCACGAAATATAACTTCTTTTACTTCTTGAGGATTTAAAATTCTTCCCTCTGGATCCTTATATTTGTTCCACTGTTCTTGTGATAGCGGGGTACCTAGCATAATCATATACATATACGTATTTATACACCTTGCACAAAATAATTTGGTACAAAGCTATATACACTGTACCTCTTGGACAAGGCGGTCGTGGTGGTAATACTACACCCAATCCTATTACTTCATATTCCTCTCCAGAACCGACCGATACCGGAGGATGAGGAACATCGATCGTAAGTGAACTATTTAATAAATCTGCAACTGCTTCTTCAACCGGACGTTTAGCTGGTTCTTTGTATACTATAATTTAGGGTTTGCAAAACATTTGGTTATCTATTGAATATCGAATGGATTGTATTAGTTTTATCTCCAGATTTTCTATACACTTACACCAAATATCTGCCAGTTTACTAAATGCTTCTAATGTTGTTTCATACGGACGGTTATGCAAATTTTTTACAAATTTCCAAACATAATCTGAAGTATTTTCTTGAAATAAATCTAATTCAGCGAACGATTTACTTAATACAGATTGAACTTCATCTACTATAATATACAAATTTCTGTTTGCACGAGACTTTACAAATTTAATAAAACCCTTCAAAGAATTTACAAAACTTTCAGCATTAGACAACTGAAAAAAGGCAACATAGGTGGTACCATCCTTTTGCATAAATATAAGCTGCTGCCCTCCATGATTTACACGAAATGAGCTTAATTCTGAGAATAAAATTCTAACAATTCTTGTACGACCAAGGGAATCTGGCCCTTCTGAGGAAGTACGAGTACGCCTGGTATGTGTATCTACTAAAGACCATTCAGGATCTTGGTCTTGATTTTCTGATACTACAGAATCTTCAATAGGTTTCCATTCTATACACTTGCCAAAACTCTGTAATTTTAAAAGATAACATTATGAGTATTGATATACAATGTCATGCTTTTTATTGAGTCTGCTTACATATTCAACAATGTTTAATGTGCCTAGACTGTGAACTTCATCTTCCCTTGTATTTGCACCTCGCAATACCACTCCAGTGTGAATGCACAGATCCTAGTTGATATGAAATAAGATAAATAAAATCACATAATGCATATGATATTCAAGTAAAAATATAATGTTTATATAAAATATAACATTAACAGCATTGATAAGTTATAAGACCAAACTGGAAAGAAACTTGAATACAAAGTTATAATAATAATGACAACGCATAACCTCACTAACAATCTTATTAGACATCTCAGGTACAATCAGTTTATTGAAATACATGATAACAACAACGTATAGATAATTACAAGACAACAGTGAATGACGCTTAGAGATTTACGAATCAGCAGGAAACTTGTCAAGTCGTGTTGACATACCCTAGGAAATGCATGTGGTTCAATGTTTACATCATTCTCAAAATTGACAGGGCATCACATTCGGCGTAGAAAACATTACAAGAAGAATAACCGTACTTGCACCAATGTCATTTACTTATAAATGATTCTCACCTTTCCCTGTTCCGTAGGTTCAAACATTTCGAATATATTTTTGTGTAATTCAGTGCTCCGATTGAATCACGACCGATTTCGTTGCATCCCTTCTACTGTCTTGTACAAGTTTACCTTCGTTCTTTCTTTCTTTCTCTCTCTATTTTAATGTCTTCACTCGCTTGTGCAATCATGTATTTGCGTGCTGCTGCTGCTTACGAGTACCTATAGCTGTCTCCCTCTGGTACTATTTTGATCGCAGTAAACAAAACAAATATTTTTCTTTTGGTTTTCAAATACCTTCGAATCTCGAAAATCGTAAAACATTTCGTATTTGTACAAACGATTCGTTGTAGATCGCAAATTTTCGACGCATACCGCAGTTCACCAGAGTCCATAACTGCGACGCGCAGGTTGGAAGATGGTGGGGGGACGCAGCGAGCTCTCTGCTAATCGCTTTCCACTTCGTTTGAGAGTATCGCCAATCAGGGCGAAGATGCGTACTGGAGATGCGCGAAGAACGAAAACTGGTCTTTTCGCAGTTATTGCAAGTTATGGACTCTGGTGAACTGCGGTATTCATATATAAACTTTGCTCGACAAATATTAAACTCGTGAACATACTACATATGAGTAAGCGTTTAATCGCGACCTCTGTCACGAACCTTACTCTTTCCCTCTTTCGTTTGTTCATTCATTTCAATACTATGCCCTTATACCAAAGATACGAAGTCGGCAACAAGTTAAATGTTACCTGTATGAAACGAATTTTGAAAATACAAGCTATCCGATGTATACGTATTGTACACCTGAAACGTATTGAAAGATAAAGAACTTTGTACGGTAACTTCCACAAAGCAATTCCATGCTTGATAATAACTCTAGATTACCTTGAAAACACCTGTAAAGTGGCTATCTTTAATGCATGGTAGTGGAAATGTATAGTTTCATTCGAAGGAATGTCTGTCTGTTCTGAATATTTACTTTTTGCTTATGGTGCTTAGTGACATTAGTCGCGTGGTCCACAGTTCAACCGGTAGTTAGTCACAGAAGTATTATCGCAGCAGCCGGTAACACATATCTTTCATGATATTTCTCCAAAGTAGACCGAGTTATCTCATCACTGGATCGCATATAACTGTTTATTTTCAACTCGTATTTAAAAAACAGTGCAACTTTGTGTATTTGCTGCTTTTAATTATCGTTAAAACGATCATTTACGTCAGTAAAATTGATTTTTTTACGATAAATATTGTTGCGATTAAACACAGATGTTCGTAAATCGTCAATAAAATGTTCTTGGAAGAAATTGAAACCAGAATTTCATAATACAAACATTATTTTTACTTAACCATTAGTTATTCATCGCTAGATTCAAAACTAGCAAACTCGTGGGTACTGCGTATCTATAAGCGATTTCAGATGAAATCATTTTCAGTCGTCCGATTCCTTTGTTCTAACGTATCTACACAGTTCAAAGGGGATATTCGCCTTTCGCAATTTAGAAACGAGTGCACTCGTACCGAGCAACTTGCTGTGTAATCTAAGCAATATAGTAACAATTAAATTGCGATATAGATTCTCAAATAGATTTTTTAATCCAATAGATTGTACAAAATTGCTATAGTCATTTGAAAATTGTAAGCACGGTTGTAACATTTATTCGGCCGGTGGTAGATTACCTCTGAAAAGATGAAAAAATTTGCGTGACTCCGAACATTGGGGGAAGAACAAAAACCGAATAACTTGCAGCTGCAACCAAGTAGCAAATACGTGATTATACAGCCATAATCGAAGACGTGGAATGCGAGGACTCGAGGCTTTCTTCCTTGGGTACTCATAAACTTTACGTTCTTAGAATCGACGGTGAATTGGCTGAAAGCGGTTCGTCGTTCGCTCCGGATAATCCAGCTCGCGCAAAAACTTTCACGGAAAAAGATAATCATGTAGAATCGAGTAAAAACTATCTCAAGAATCTCTCTTTACGAAACGAAATATCAGGATAATAATCAAATGTAAAATCTTGATTGTTTTTCGTGGTCCGATATAGAATATACCGTTTCTGAGTGCATCTGACTCAGAAGATGAAACAACCGCTTCAAAAGTTGCAGAAGCGATTATACAAGAGTCAATTTAATAAATAAAGAGACAAAGACAGCTAAAAGAGTGTTGCACGTAAGGACTTTCTGAAAGGGTCAAATAAAAAGAAGTCTTATTGCACGAGATCAGTGTTATAAGCCGCTAAAAGGTTTCAGATGGTTTTACACCCTCTGAAGAAATCCTACCGCTGTATATTCGAGTACTTTAGCTATTCCAAGTTGAAGCCCGAATTCTATTGGCAATGAAATCATACACCTGTACATTTTTTCGTAACTTTCAAGCTCACGCCGAAAAAATGTCGAAAAGTTTATTCAACTTCACGCCGAAAGACGCTTTACGCGTTATTTTTATCCCACGTTATTCAGTTCACGCATGTTTGGTATTTCAACGACTGTTCTGAGCAGACATGTTCTCTCAAAATAGATTACCAAAGCGCAGACAGATCGGTTACGCAAAAATTGGCTCGAAAGAAAGAACACCCCTGTCGGTCAGATCGCGAATTATTTCCTATGTGGGTAGAAAAATGGAATCGATAGTAGTCGTTGATCGATACATAATCGGTTGTTATATATTTGTTGTATTACACGCGAGACAAATCGTTTAGTAATTCGATTTATAAGTTATTTATCGAATCAGCATGAATATGTTGTTCGGTGCGCGTGCACCGAGGCTAACAGAAAAGCTTCCGGTTTTAGCAGCATATCGGAGGAACGTGACTTTGGACAACGTAGGAATACGATGCGAACTTTGACCGCAATCGTCGAACAGATGATAAATAATAGTACAAAGAGTATTACGATGGATTATTACATATTTTATTGCAATTTTTTTACTTCATGTCTTTCGCAATCTATCGTTTCGTTGACGTCTTTGTTTGATTTCATCGAAGATTGGACCCTACCCCAACAACAAAGCCGAACATGTAGCTTCTTTTTTTATCTATACCTAGAATTACATAACTAATTTTCAATATAGTTTCCTCTACTCGTCTAAAACCAGTGTTTTCAAAAACATTCTACTTATTTGAGCAATACTTTGCTTGCAAATCATACAGGATACTAAGTGCGCGCGATTATTTGTCGGATGCTCGTACTTTGGAAACATCCGGCATAATCTTCTTCGAATTATGAACATACACTGTTCTTATCAAGTAATTACAAACATCGATATGCTTTATAAATACATTCGCATTGTCATTCGTAAAGTTCCCGGGTTGGTGTTAGTTGGGTTCTTTAAATCAAAGACAGTTCACCAATGGCATTCTATGGACACGTAATGCAAAAAGCTCTTCGCCTTGACGAATGATCGCTTTGAAAATGGTTTCCTGTTAACAATGAAACAACCAGCATACTTAGCGTTTTTCGCATTAAACCGTTACCTTTTCTCTATACTTTGAAAAATAGTTGTTCTGCATTCAGACTATCACGTTTCGAAGCTGTACATTACGTTGCAGTTAAAATTCAGAACGTTTGCAAAAGAAAAAAAATGTCTTGCACTCGATCACGCAAAAAATAGGAAACAGAAATGAAGTTCAACGTGTTTTTCACAGAACGTGGTCTCAGCGAAAACAACGGAATCGCACAATAAACAGTCTACACGAAACGGTTTGAGGGAAAACATGCTGTTGCATCTGATTTCATTTGAATGCGTGATTGTACGTATTTTTGTATGATATACCCATAAAATGAAATTTGAATATTGGTATTGATTCGGAGTACATCTTGAACTTATTGTTAGTTTCATCGGTTTCTTGTCTATTATCAAGTTGGTATAAGAACTGATGCTCCGTAAGTGACAGCGTACACCTTAGTGTCACTGAAAAGGCATTCAGGTACACCTGGAAATGTAGGGAGACGATACTTGCGTCAGAAGCGAAGCGAAGTTCGATCTTCATTCACAAGTACGCCAGTCCTTGTCTTGAATCGCCTCGTGTTGCTAGTTGTCTCACTCTTTGCACTCGCGGCGTGCAAAGCGTGTTCCATCGGTGCAGGCGCACTCGTTGGTCGGTGCACCTGCACCGAACATCCAAGTTGGTGCTAGAGTATCGACCTACAGCATGTGGTAACTCACACTCATTTCTCCTCTGCTCTTTTCTTTCCTGCTTCCTCCTGGAACCTTGTGCCTTGTTCACCGATTACACCTCTCAATCCTTCCAACGGGTTTTCCCTCCTTTCTCTTTTCCGTCTGTCAGTGTCCCTTCTCTCTTTCGTCCGCCACGGAACAGGAATACGATTAGGTCGAAATTTACGGATGCGCCCATGGGAATTTCAACCTTAACGACGACCAAGAGGTACATTGTTGTGCATGCGCGCGAGGAAATGCAGGAACGTGTTACGTCCTCGGAACACCCTTCGCTCCGATTAGAAAGGATCCTTCAAACTTGACATAAACTTTCGGACGCGTGCACCGAGATTTTATAGCCGGAGTTGTGTGCGATTCGCGATTCATCGTGCTAATCGTTCGACGAGAAAAAAAAGATAATATTTAACCTTCGAATGGTGCTCGTGTGTGAGGCATGTAAATTATAAAGAGATGTTCCATCCACGTCTGTTTGACTCACTCCTATCATTATATTGCATTACTTGGTCGACAAATAGTACTTAGAAAAATTCATAGTCATGGACTTTTTCTTCCCGGAAAACTCGATTCGAATTTTTACGTAAGATTTTAAAGACGGATTTGAGGGAAAGATCAGAAATACGGTTTCATTCTTCCCACGATTCATTCGAATCAATAGACAAATCTCGCTTTCTTCGTTGTTTCTTTCTTTTTGGAAAAGAAACACTGCTACTGACGCGAGAGTCGGGAATGTAAGTAGGCGAGTCGGAAAGATTGAAAAGTCGAAGAAAGCGCGATGGTGCAATGTTTAGATACTTCGACACGGTCTCTAGGCTAATTGGAATGATCGTAAAGCGAAAGAAATACTATGAGTCATTGGTAATAAAGGGTAGCGCAAAGTGTTCGCGCGTATCCTGAACGCGGTAAGCCCGAGAGAGTCGCGAATGGGAGAGGGCTCCGTTCGGTGCAGACGTCCCTGGCTTTCGGCTCGAACAGCTCAGTTCATTTTGTTGGTAGAGGCGAACGGTGGTGCATAGCACGACAGCTGATTCTGAACGGTGTTGTGTCGACCGACCGTTTCTCTCGGCTGTCAGTCACAGTTGATACTCCGAATTGGTTAGTTGATTCACGACTCAACTTGGTTTCTCGCTTTATGCGTGTACGCGTAACGCAACTTTGCCCGCTGGGAGCAGTGCCGTGCGTGGTCGTGGTGAACGCATCCTTTGGAAACGAATGCAGCCTTGCAATTCGAAAAACTCGTCATCGATCGTGGGGAAAACGAAGGCAAGGTTTAAAGGGGCGTCGTAACGAAAAACTGTGCTAAAACCTGTCGAGCTCCGTTTCTCTTTGTTGAGAGGTGATCGTCGTGACCAAGAGGGTTTCTCTCGTAAACGACTACCGTGCATAGCAGAGCGAGAAACGAAAGGGCGGAGAGATAGAGGATGATGCATAGCGTCATTGTCAGGGTATGATTTCGGACACCGCTAGGATATCTATTTCTACGTTCGACGGATGGTGAGTTGATTCTATTTTAAATACACACCCCTAGCTATCCGATATTTTTTCTTCCAATGTTTCTCGACTCTCTTTCTCTCTTTCCCTGTCGCTCTCTCGAAGAACCGAATGCCTTTGTTCGTCTGCTACGATCAGATCTTGCTCCATCGTTTCCTACCACGGTCTTAGTCAGCTGTTAATTCTTTGTTGGAGAAACTTTACACGTAGTTTAATAACGACGAAAAGTATGTGCGGAGTTAGATCGTTTTGTTTGCATATTGCACGATGACCCAATTATTTTCACGGTCCTTTTCAATGTTCTTTCCTTTCCTAGCTACTGTCATTGAAACTGTTACCGTCACACTCGACACAGTTGGAATAATATTCGCGAGATTTCAAAGCGACGTCGTTCAAACTTTGCGTGCGATGAGTTGGAAAGAATAAAGGAAGAATAATTTAACGTTGAATAATTCTACGTTGTTTGCCACGTAAATAGACGCGGCTTAAGCGAAGAGAAGTAATGACATTCGAATCTTGGCACGATACCGCGCTACTTTCAACGGAGAAGGCTATGTTAGTCGCTACGTAGACAAAGATCGAGAAGCTATGTCGAGGGTTTCAAGAGAAATGAACGTTTAACGATAACGTAAAACTAGGTAAACGTATCTTTGCATGTGCTAAATCGATACCTCTAACAAGTATAATTTATCGTAAGTTACGCGATACACGTGCCGGTCGAAAGCTTCGTACGAATTATTAATATTTGCGATTCTGCTCAACACTGTCCAATGACTTGGTAGCTTCCAAGAACCAACAACGATTTAACCCCGCGCGATCTCGAGTAATTTCAACCCAAGGATTTATTAGATGCGTTTGCGAGTTTGTTGACCTCTACGGTTGGCAAAAATAACGCACGACCCTTAACCGTTCAAACGTTTATTTGCAGCGATCGTTATTCGACCGATTCTTACATATGTACGAACGATCGCGATAATATGAAACTTATCACAACCAAACAACATCGCTAATTTGTTCATCTGGTTTCAAGTACTCCGATAAAGCGATCGAGATCAATAGCTGATCTCAAAGTCACATCCAGTTGCGAGTCAACAATCGACGGATCAACGCTCGAGACTCGAGCACCTACGAGTACCGATCGATTTCATTTCAATATAAATCGGATGGTCAGTCTCATAAATCATGAATGATATTGCCAAAATTTTACGAACAACTTTTTTCGGCATGAATTCTCTATTCTCGATGACGATGTACGTGTAAATCGTACGTAGCTAAAGGGTTAAAATGCACGTGCCTCGCGTTTCGAGGACCAGCGCAGTTTCTGACACGTGTTTGTGCCGGAAAAACATCGTTTTGGCTTGTTGCGAGGCAGGAAACGACAAGTGTTTTCCTTTCTCTTTTCCTGCTTTTTTTACTTTTAACCCTTTCGTTACAGCGTTCACGGTAGGATAGTTACACGTAGAATTCTCCACTTGTTACCTTATGTAATTAATACTTTATTACAATTCTTCGCGGGGTCAGTAACCGGTGTTCCCCACAGCAATTAACGCGTTAACAGTTTAACAGTGAATTATTGATGAGATCAGATTTAATAGGGTTCGCGACGTGCAGATCACCGATGGTGCATAGTGTTCATGGGAAGCATTACTTTAATTCAACCAAGATACTTGGAATATTAAAGCGGGAAAATAATTTCGCTAAGAATCTCAGTTTTTTCATTCGTTTTCAACACAGAAGTATACCGTTCGTGTGTGTCGAGTGTACCTAATAAAATCATTCTAATCGCGAAATATCACATATGGAAATATGTAGATCATAGATAATTGAAAAATCTTTTATTATCGTGTCGTGTTGATTGGCAACCATTGTTACCTCTTGTAGAGTAGGGGAGTATCTAAAGTATGTTTGAACAAGTACAAGAAATGCACGTGGAGGATATTTGATTGATAAGAACTTCCCAGTTTTAATGAACTCTTTCATGTTGATACGTCAGATAGAAGGACAATTACTAATTAAAATATACTTATCGTTAACACATTGTTGATGGAGCATATAAATTCATAACTCACTCAAATAAAATCTGTTCAAAGACAAATGACTGATCGATCCGTCATCGATCGATGTGTTTAACTTCCGACAGGGTTTATCTCTTCTACTGCTGCAGCTGCACTTAAGTAGAAAAGCGCGGATTAGTCAGCCAGAAGCTAAGAGCGAAGGGTTGCCATGAAACTCGAAAGAAATTAATTTCATACAAGATCAGTGAAATAATAAATTTACGATGACACAGGTGTTAGGTAAAATAATAGTAACATATGTAAGTATTTACTGAAACAGTGAGCGAAAGATAAGAGTTTAATCTGGTTATTAGTATTATCAATTATCCCGATCACGATTTTATCTGTATCTAGTTAATCTCACCACACTTATTTCGTTATTATTTCATGTTATTTAATCATAAATTGTTCGATGACCGGTGACACCCTAATAATCCTGTTTGTCTCTAATAATTTCACGGAAACTGTCCAAACTCTATTGAAACTTGATTCAACCATAATCTCACAAAATTTCACAAACAAGTTGCTCATTAAAATATCGTACCCTTACCAAATCCTAAGCAATATCGAAAATAAAAATTTGTAGGGATTCGTAACAGAAGGATCAATGACACGGACGAGGTTTTATTTACCTCTTATCAGCAGGACTGAAAAGTAATGTTAGATCGTACCGTTCGGTAAATGTACGGCAATAAAAACGTAAATGGAAAGGGAAGGCTACTGGACGAATGAAAAAAGAGAAAAAGAGGAGGAAAAGCTCTTTGTCCACGAACTCGTTTTGACAGTGGCAAAATCCTTACTTTATATGCGTAGTATTGCGTACGATTCACGAATGTTATCCTGAAAACCGCTTTTTAATGTTGCGATGAAATCTCGTCTATATTATACTTTACGAGTCTTAAACGGTAGACAACTGTCCTTGTATATATTTATAATTTTTTACGCGTACCATATATAAATCGAGCGAAAATAATTCTGAATCGTATCGGCTGTTACATAAACGAATATTCCGGTGAACTTTGATAAGAAAAAAAGAAATTAATCAGTTCGCGTGTTATACGGCAATTTGGTTAATTTCCATTGATCGACAACTATATAAGTCAACAACACTATACAATTATAATTTTAACACGAAAGGAGGTTTCAATCGAAGCAAGTTCGAAAGCATTCGAGTAGTTTAAATTGGCTACTTTTATCGTTCCAGCATCAGTAGGTGATGGCAGATCTGAAGAATCTCAGTCTGAGTGGTGGAGGAGCATCCAGATACAGCGGGGATGAACAGGTGCAATTCATTCCGGGTGGAAGTCATCAAGTGACGATCAAATCTCCCCCACCCTCGTTACATTTGGAAAGCCTCAATAATGCGGTCCTCAGGTAAATTTGTATTACCTATTTATTATATTTTCAAACGATTTCAAACCCGAAGAAACTTTACTTCGAAACGAGTGCCGAGTATACGTAGAAGAGAATAAATTGAGGCTACATTAAACTGTATCGATCGTTGTACAGAAACGTTGTTACTTGAGAATACACAAGAAGATACCCATGCTGTTTTTAAGCGATTAAACTTTCCTTATCTTTGAAAAGTCGTCCAAATCTAGTCACTACCTTTTAGGATTATTGTACACTATCATTGATGTTTGTATAATACGCTAGGTCTATAGAAAATTCAAATAGAACGTTCTTAGAAAGTTTACTCTTTTCGTCTACCTTTTTAATAAGCATCCAAACAGAAGAATCTCTTCAAGTACATAGTTTTCAACAATGTTTGCCAGCTGGTTGTTGGATCGCCAGCTTTCCATTACCAGATGTCTTTAAATACAGTCATCTGTAGAGTTTCCATAAGAAAAAGATATTCCCGTTTAATCGGTTGTACGTATTTTCGCTTATAACTCATTGCTCACAGAGCTAACCTTCGATTGTTGTGTGTAGTTGAATCGTGCTTTGTTCATTATTAAACTATTTAGTGGTCTGTACATACAACTCACACAACTATTCATCGTAATCATTAGTGACTAACGATAAACCTACGCGCTTCTGTACAAATAATTAACGATAGCAAAAATGAGGTCATCAAATTCGGAAAAACATTCGATTATTTTCTTTTCCTATGACCTTTGATTTCTTTTTTATTTCCGCTTTTGTTTGATATCAACAACTAAACTGGTATAAGTAGCATTGACGTTGTTTCGCAGTACGCTACAACGATGACGAATGATAGAGATTCTACGTACGGTCATCGAATCGGCATCGAACACGTGAAATACTATACCTCAAATACTAATACCGTCTAAATCGGAGCTCAAGGTTCTTCCATTGATCGCGTTTAAGGCTTCGGCTCACTTTTCTTGGTCCCTTTCGTCGAACACGAATCGCTTGCTGTTCCTAAAGAAACGAACTTCGTTGTTCAGACTTTACGAGGATCTCGATAATAGAATAAAATTTTCTTTTATCGATTGGACGCAGCAACGAATTGCCCTGAATTACTTTTCACCACTGTTACCATTGCAGCGCTAAGAAGGAAAGCAAAAGTTTATAAACTCGTAAAGTAGTACGTGGAGAGCCGTTCTTTATTAGTTTCGCTTTAAATGCCGCGTTCGTAGAAGTGACAACGGGCAATTATCCAATTTGATGAAACTGAATGAATTACTCGCGCAACCCGACTCGCAATTTGTTTTGAAATCACGTTTTTCTGAAATCAAAGAAGGTCTTGAAAATTGAAAATTTCTGCCACTTACGTTTCAGTGGATCACAAAACAATCTTCATTGTAATTGCAACGGCAGCGCAACGAACGGTGCCCCGGTTTCAATGTGTACCAGCAGCATGTTCGTGAGGAAGGTGCCGAATCATAGTCCAGGACAGGATGGCAAAAGGCCGGCGGTTACGTTGTCGCATCTACCGAAGAGACCACCGGTTGACATCGAGTTCAAGAACCTGGCATACAGCGTGTCTGAGGGCAGGAAGAGAGGTTCGTCTTCGGCAATAAGTAACCGCGAATAGAAAAGATGCGATTTTGCTAGGCATTTTGCTCAACAACGAGTATGTGTATGGGTGCGAACGAGGTAGCTGAAAGAATCGATAGAGATGTACGTACAGGCCGGTTCTTGTTTCGGTCCAGATGCACCTCGTGTTGGTGCTACTGTACTTGCTTTTAAAGAGGTCAGCCAGAGAATCCGACTAGCCGTGAAACCCGCAGTTTAGCGAAATTTCTATACCTTATCTTCGAGAATGTTGCAAAGTCTTGGCAACACTGCCGGCTACCATTTTGGCAATGCGAGATATTACGTAAACCGTTAGAATGTGCACGCCGTGAAAAACATAACGATTCGAAAAAGAAAATAAAAATAATTCAAAAGACTAGAAACTAAAAAAAGGAAAGCTATAAAATTTTCTACCTGTTACATGTTAGGTGTGTTACGTTGCAGGATACAAAACGATTTTAAAATGTGTCAATGGAAAATTCCGATCCGGAGAACTGACCGCCATTATGGGCCCGTCCGGTGCCGGCAAGAGTACATTGATGAACGTGCTAGCAGGATACAAGTCAGTTAAATTCCGACGATATTTACGCGATCAAACTGGAGAGAAGTTCGATGACACTAAACTGTATATTTCCAGAACGTCTCACCTCAGCGGTTCCGTTCTGATAAACGGAAAAGACAGGAATCTCAGAAGATTTCGAAAGATGTCCTGTTACATAATGCAAGATGACCGTCTGCTGCCTCATCTAACGGTATACGAGACGATGACGGTCTCGGCGAACCTGAAACTGGGGAAAGACATCAGCGTGATGGAGAAGAAAGTAGTGGTAGGTCTAAGAAAGTCTCTAATAAAAACGAATAATTGTAAACTGATATCGATAAACGCAGGTCGAAGAAATCATCGAAACTCTTGGCCTAAGCGACGCGAGCAATACACAAACTCATTGCCTGAGTAGCGGTCAAAAGAAAAGGCTATCGATCGCATTGGAGCTCGTTAACAATCCTCCGGTGATGTTTTTCGATGAACCAACTTCCGGTTTAGATAGTTCGACTTGTTACCAATGCTTGAGCTTGCTCAAATCATTAAGCAGAGGAGGTAAAACGTGTTAACGACACAAGTCCATAATTTGAAACAATAAACTGATGATGATGATGATGATGAGTAATCTGTATAATATATTTGGTATCAGGAAGGACTATCATTTGCACGATACATCAACCAAGCGCACGATTGTTCGAAATGTTCGATCATTTGTACCTTTTGGCCGAGGGCCAATCTATATATCAAGGAAACGTAGGTGGACTAGTGCCCTTTTTGTCGTCGATGGGCTTGGAATGTCCTAGCTATCACAATCCAGCGGATTATGGTAGGTGAACGTTGCGATCGAATATTCTAACGATAGCTATAACTTATCGATCGCCTCTTTTAACGTGACTCATTTGGTTCAGTAATGGAAGTAGCATGCGGGGAACACGGCGAGTGCGTGCACAAGTTAGTGATGGCTGTGAACAATGGTAAATGCGCGAACTATCAGCATTATCATGCGGCGATAAACGCGGTGCAAACTGTATCGAACGATATCGCTAAGGAATCACCGCAACAAGAAACAAAGTCCGAGTCTGCTTTGATTCCGAACGGAGTCGCGAAACAACCAAACGGGGGGACGGTGATTAATATGCCGATTTCTTGCACTACCTCTTTGCTGGACAGCGCAGAGAGCATAGAACAGAAAGTCGGCTTTCCAACGAATAGCTGTACCCAGTTTTGGATTCTTCTTAAAAGAATCTTCTTATCGCAAATAAGAGACATGGTCAGTACATATTTAGAACTGTGAAGTTGCATCGAAAATCTAGGGTGAAAAGCTTTTTGGTTCATTAAAAATTCTCTCTCGTTACAGACATTAACGAGAGTAAGGCTGATTTCACACATAATAGTTGGATTTCTCATCGGTGCAATTTATTACGACATCGGTAACGATGCCTCGCAAGTAATGAGCAACGCTGGTTGCGTTTTCTTTACAGTCATGTTTCTCATGTTCACCGCTATGATGCCTACCATTCTTACGTGTAAGTGAACGCACAACATTTCCGCATCCTTATTGTCACATCAATGTATCAATGATATTTCCTGATTGTAGTTCCAACAGAAATGGCTGTTTTCGTGAGAGAACACCTAAATTATTGGTATTCCGTAAAATCTTACTATCTTGCGAGAACACTGGCCGATGTACCATTTCAAGTAAATATAACGCTTTTAAATCAGCTCCACACATTGGCTCCGCCACTTTTTCAATACTTTAATTAATATACTCAATTATTTTTTATTTACAGGTAGTATACTCTGTAGCATATGTTATCATTGTATATTTCATGACGTCGCAACCATTGGAAACGAATAGATTTATGATGTATTTAACTATATGCGTGTTAACAGCGTTAGTTTCTCAATCCATCGGTTTAGTGATAGGAGCAGCAATGAGTGTGGAGGTAAGGATTACAGTTCTTCTTTTCTGTTTTTGAAAAATATTCTTCTCTTGGTAAAAGAGAAATTTCGTGTTTCAGAGCGGAGTATTTATCGGCCCTGTGGCGTCGGTGCCGATCGTTCTGTTCTCCGGTTTCTTTGTCAATTTCGATGCCATTCCAAAGTATCTAAAATTTCTTTCGTACGCAAGCTACGTAAGGTATAGCTTCGAAGGCACCATAATTTCCGTGTATGGTTACAATCGTGCTAAGCTCAAGTGTACCGAGGCGTACTGCCACTTCAGGAGCCCGACGAAGTTCCTCGAAGAAATGTCGATGCAAAACGCCGTCTTCTGGATAGACGCCGCTGCACTGGCCTGCTTCTTGCTTTCCTTGAGGATTATCGCCTACTTTGTACTGAGACTGAAGTTACGATCTCTTCGTTAAAACGTGCGCTGCTGACCGAGGTGATGACTCGATAGGTCGTGATACTCGTCACAGGTATACGCTTCAATCTCGACGTTTCTTTACATTTAACCGAAAAGAATTTTCGGACATTCGCGATTATGATTCTCAACTCTGATTCTTTCCTCGTCGAAGATAGAAATACTCGAACGTTTCGAATTAACGAGCAAACTGTATATACACGTATGAAAACGACGCGTTGGGATGTTTTCAACTTTTTTCTTTTTTTCATTGTCAATTGCTAAGATTTTCTATACTTGCAAGGAGGAACTTTGAACCGACAAAGTTTGTTGAATTACGAACCACCGTGTGTGCTGTTGCGTTTATAAAGGTTTCATTACCAACGTTAGTATTTCACAGTTTTAAAACGTTCGAAAATGTCTACGTTCTTGATAATTCATCGATTAGTTCAAACTTGTCAGAAAAATCTGAAGAATGGAACTTACGAGGAAAGTTGTTTCGCACGGGTTGGACGAAACGAAGAAACAGAGATTAATTATATACGCATAGATCATTTAGGCATTTCTAATGAAATTAGGGTACACGTGAATTAGTTTAATATCATCGATAATAGACCGAAGAAAAACGAGACCACCGTGGGTGATATGCAATGAAATCGAAACGCAAACATTTATAGCCAATTATTACACAACTCGCCAGGAGCCTTAGGCCCATTTAAGACTCATGGTCCCTCCAACCAGCGCGTGCGCATCACGCGAAACTTCATGGACTTTTTTCGATAGATAAGCAATAGATTTTACGAATCGAAGATTAAAATTGATCCTTTATTGTTCTCGTGTTTACATCGATCGCTACATTCACTTAGATTATACGTATATATGTATATATACGTATACACATGGTATCTCGGAAATATACAAGTGTTAAATCGTTTAACATATCGGACAAAAATTTTAACCGACCTATTGGGATACCAAAAATTCATTTCCATGTCCGATGCGTACGTATATCGACGAGATACCTATTCTAGTATTTGTATTAAAATGATTTCGTACGAAATCGCGAGCGATCCTTACTCATATCGTCATTCCATTAATCGATTATTCAATAATTATAAGCGTTCAAGCGACAGAGATATTGTAAAAAAGAAACAAAAAAGCTCACACTTGACCAATCACTAGCTGCCTGTGCGTTTGCTTTTTAAGTGGGAGTGCTGAACATTGTTACATTTACTATGATGATATAGCCCTTTAATTAGAGAGATGAAGGGAGCATATACCGTATATTACGAGAGAAAACAAGTAGGCACGCCAGTCTATACATTAACGAATTTAACGAGATTATTCTGATTTTTGGAAACGTTTACAGAAATTTATTTCACGGCCTACGTACTTGTTCGTATCACTACGGGTTCGTTTACTCAACGACTGAAAAAGTAACAGAATGATTAAAGGTTTTGTAGATTAATTTTTAATTTTTTGTGTTTTCTTCTATTTCGTTCTCATATCGTATAGGATTTTGTAGAAAATCGCAAACACATATAATCGATCGATATAGGTGTATTTCGTTTAGTTTTCTAAATCTTGGAAACGATATTTGTTACAACAAGAAAAAAGAAAAACAAAAAGAAAAAAATAGTGGTATAAATATTTTTATATTTCCAATGTTAGATATAAATTCAACTTATGGTTTCTTGTTTTAGCTAAGGTATCTTATATACGATCGTTCCGTTCAAAGATTAGTTACCTTTATTCCGTCTTTATTGGTAGGAGCGAAATTACATTTAAATTGTATTCGTCAAGTACGTGCTCGTCATCTTCGAAGATAACTGTTGTGTAAAACAGGTAATTGTACTTGTCGCGGAACGTAAATATGTAGAAATTTTCTCGAGACCGAGCTTCTTTACTTAATCGAGTCGTCTTCGATTTGACGAAACTCTTTAGCTTGCTTCTACTGGTTTTAGACGAGTCGAACGACGGACATGGCGTTTAAATAATATGTTGTGCGATGATTTGTAACCAGTGATAAATTTATGCTATGCATATAATCGATACGTTTAGTGTTAAAAAAACGTAAATATTATGATTAATAGGGAGCGGGGGTCAAAAGTTTCCAATTCTTTTTTTTTATTTTCTTTCTATTCAACATACTGGCACTGTGGGAGATGTTGGGACACAATCGTATCGCGATCAACTTAATGCTGTTAAAATCGATATTACCAATTAGCACGTGGGATTATATTGATTTTATTCCGGATGCGTTTCAATTGTGATTCAGTATCGGCAAACAATCGTATGACGTAAACAGGAGTAAAGTTCTGTAAAGTGTACATATAGAATGCTGTAAGCGTAGGAACTTATGAAAGCAGGATAATGGAGTATGTTGAAATTGTATAGATACGATAAGGGCGTAACAGTTATTTCTTTCAGTTAAACAGAACAAACAATTAGTTAAACTGTTTAAATCTTGGCTCTTACTTGGGCGCATAACGAAAGTGAGATGTACAAAATGCGAATCGAACTTGTTGTATAGCGGTGAACACTAATGGCCTTCCTTCCAGAAGAGAAGGTGGCACTCCTACCACTCACCTGATACACTCGTACTGTGGTCTCGTTTTATGCCTTGTAAAATGTAACACTTTATTTTCTTACAATTACGATATAACACAGTATGAGATTTGCATTTTATTCTTAATTATTTTGATAATAAACTTGTTCCAACTCAGTCTTATGGTCTTAGAAGACTCAGTCTTCTTCCAAATATGGGCGCAGCGGAAACTTCTTGTTGCCCCAGCAAAACCGGTACACGAATCAGTCAGGCGAGTAATGGGAGGCCGTATTACCCTACTTTTCTTCTTACGATGGGAAGCCATTAACACTCGCCAAATTCTACAGAACCATTACGATATAAGAAATAGTTACCAAAGCAATTTGCAAGCATGCGACACACGCGTAGAACCAAGATTTAAACACGAAATCATTACGATTCTCAAGTTGCTTGCTTGCCACGTGCAGATCCGCCCCTAACCGAGGCCCTACATTTAGGGGTTTACGCATTTTTACCAACACCTGTACAAATCTTACTTTTATTCCAAATTCCTGAAAATTCTAGGGGTGGTTCTGACTATATGGTTTACAGATAACATTGAATTATCGGTTGATTGTTTTTTTATTGCTTCTCTCGATTCTGTTCTTTGCAATGCTGCGCAAACATATTCTTAGCTGGGAATTTCTGACAAGCGTAAAAGCAGTAATGTGTCGGACTTAATCACACTCCTACACACACAAACAGATGCGTGTACTGTGTTCAAGGCTCGCGAGATCAACTGACATGAGACTGTAATAACGAACAAGTAAACTTTTAATCCTACACACACATACACACGACTGTCTTGCGAGCAGAACCTTCGAACTGCTATTGACCCTTTCACTGTGACCATTACGTTAATCGTACATCTCTCGTAGAACTCGCCAATTAATTGACTTATTATTAATTTCAAGGAAATTAGAATAAAATTTTCTCGATAAGTAGGTAGTCGTTTAGATATGCTATTTGTAGGTAACAACCTATTTCGAGGTCGTATATCTACGTCGCTTGCAGGGAAAGGGTTAAATAGATTTTAAATAACATACATAAGTACCACGTATGCATATAGGTGCGCAGCATAGGAGAACTGATTTACAAAAGGAAAAACCATTTTCGCTTTTAGGACACATACTACACACGTCGAAGTACAATGTATATTGTTCGACCATGTATCGCATACAAGTACATGACACTTTTTTCAAGTATTGTAATTTTATATTGAACTAAAGAGTATACGTGTGTGAGGTTGTGCGCATGTGTGTGTGCGAACATCGAAGAATAAGTAATATCGCGTGAAAACGAAGTTTAACGAACGACGTGTAAGACGCGGGATAAAATGGTACCGTATGCCCTTACGATGTTAAATTGCCGAGCATTAATGTAACTCGTGTTCTGAACAAGGAATGTCACGTTTATACTAAAGCACAAATGAATAAACATCTGTATAATACGTACACACTCGAGTATTTAAACTTGCAACTGATAGAATTCGTCACAAACACGTGGGACACGAGGACCAATCTAACGTCGGGGTGGTTATTTTAAGCCTGCTTTAAGACCTCTTTCAATTCTTTTTTAAACTTTACCGACAGTCCCTAGAAAAATCCCTAGACGCGAGTTCTCAAAATACGTCCTCATTTCTAAACAAAATGCAAAAAAATTTGAGAGACGTGTTCAGGAGGCTCTAAAGAATATTTGTCTGGTCCTTATATTATCCAAATCGTCAAAAACTTATAAAATATTGAAATTGCTGTCTGTCAATGGTCAAGAAAATGGCGGATCGGACTCACCTACATTGATTTATTCGTAATATAAACATTTCTGCCAATAGTTTGTCCAAATGGGTACCAGACTAATATTCTTTGGGTCGGATAGAATAAAACGAGCACCCAAGGGATGATGTACAAGTCTCCAGGAAGAAGTATTTTGAAAACTACGATTTCGTTGACTGTTCATTCGCGAAAGACGTTAACAAGGTAAAACAGACCAGAAATTTAGTTTCTCGTTCATTCTGTAGGGCGTAGTTCGTTCGTTTGATTAATAAACAATTGTAAAATTAAAAATAATAATTAAATAATTTTTAATAGAATAATTAAACAACATTTTGCAATATACCCACGCGGAAATGTAAAGAAATAAACAATTTAAATAGATATAACAATAATTTGATTAATAAACAATTATAAAATATAAAATAATAATTAAACAAATATTAACAAATATCAGATAGAAATAGTTAAATCTGCGGAACCGGTGAAGCGGAACGTCATGCTTGATTGCGCGCGCCGCGCGCCGGTACCCGCGCGACCTGTACGGAGGTCAAATCTAATCAGTCTTATCGCGACCGCCGAAGGATATGGATCGAGCTGTCAAACATATACCGGTACGGGTTGTCACTATGGATATTCGTGCATGGATTTATCAGTGTGTTACCACAAGTGTTACTGTGTGTGCCTATGGTGTTTCCTATAGTGTTTCCCATGTTTTGGAATATTTATACGGATATATTAGTGCGACTTATGGTGTGGTCACCCATGTGTTCTGACATTTTTATACAAGTGCATTAGTGTGCTGTGTGGTGTGGTACCCCATGTACCTGCATGTGCTTTATTGTGTTTTATGGTGTGGTTTCCTTTGTGCTTTGGCATATATTTACGGATTTATTAGTGGGTTTTATGGAGTGGTACCCTATGTGTTTCGGCATATTTATATGGATTTATTAGTGGGTTTTATGGAGTAGTACCCTTTGTGTTTTGGCATATTTATACGGATTTATTAGTGGGTTTTATGGATTGGTATCCTGTGTGTTTTACAATAATTTTGCAAATATTTTATAGTGTTCTATGGTTTTCATCTTCGAGTGTTTTGGGATGTATTTGCATGTGTTTTACCGGGTTTTATGGTGTAGTTATTCCCATATAGTTTTGCATGCATATTTTTGAATTATCCTATGTATTAGCATATTAACTACAACAAATTGAGAGAAAACATATATCGTTCAAGAATCGTGATTTTTATGCTTTCAGATGAGTGCTTTGGCCAGTGGGGATACAGTTTCTTTGACGAGTGCAGTGGTGCAAGTCAACGATCGGTGAGTCGCATGCTTTAAAGTTCCTCCGGTTCCCATCATGTCGTAGGACGAATGGTCCGTAGCGACACGGGAATTGGTTGTAATTTTTATTTTTTGAGCGAGCATAGTGACCCACGAATATCAGTGTATCATTTTATACAATGATAATCGTGCAAATTGTTTTTTGTGTATTTTATGCCTTAGCTCAGGATAGGGTTTTCTTGTACATATTTACATATACATATAGATTTCGAGTTTGAAAATGTAAAGAAGTCGGATGACCCTCCGATTTCATAATACACTTTCTTTTTTATATGTACAAGAATTTATTTCGCGATGAGCAGATTTCAATATCAAAGTAATAAGCATGAATACTTTTAATTACTCCAACTACTTACTTTGATAAGGAAATCGCTCTTGAAATTGAAACGTTTTTCCGATTTTATTCGTGAAATTGGCATCAGGTTAGTATATGGGCTGGCCCCCACAGGGGGGTGGGATTTTCAGATTTATTAGTGTTGCGAAAAATTTACAGCGCGGGGGTAACTATGACAATGCACTGACTAGTATTCGGTGGGAATCCTTTTGGTTTTTAAATTCAATCCAATGTATTATTTATTTAATAATATTAGTTAGTTTTACGTCATAGTTGCCCAATTTTGCTTTTTAGTATTTGCTCTTCAAGCATAGTTTAAAGCTCCCCTTTCGAACTTGAAATTCATTCTATCACATTCACGGTTATCGACCCTAAACACTCATCATTCGCACTTCAGCATCACGAACTCTTTCACATAATCATTTATCCACCTGCATACCTTTGTGTAGTGAAATATTACCCCGTTAGATATTAATGTACCAGACATGTTTCTAGATCAGGATTTTCTATTTTAATTAGTGTTGCGAAAAATTTCCAACGCGAGAGTAAATATGACTATACACTGACTAGTATTCGGTGGGAATCCTTTTGGTTTTTATTTGATAAAATTAGTTACAAGGATTCCGCGGCATAAGACCGTGAACACCACCTCATGGGAGATAAAACCATGCATTACTAGGCCTTTGCAGGCGCAGCTTTAGAATACGGAACATATGAAAATATGTTACCATATTTTAAACTGTAGTCCTTTTGTCTATACTATGGGCGTCCGTCAATCTGACACCGTTGGATGCAACGTGTTGGACGGGCGGGTAGCGCTCTTAGCGAAGGGGTGCATCCTGTCCTGGCGTTACGACGTCCAGGCGGGGTGGGTGGTATGTAGCGTCGAGCGCAAGTTCAGGGGGCCTAAGAACCTCCGTTGCCAGCTGATATTAGCAGTGTACGCATGTTTGAGTCATATTTGCTCAATTTTGCTTTTCAATATTTGCTCTTCAAGCATAATTTAAAGCTCCCCTTTAGTCATGTTGCTAGATCAGGATTTTCTATTTTAATTAGTGTTGCGAAAAATAACGCGAGAGTAACAATGACGATGCACTTACTAGTACTCGGTGGGAATCCTTTTTGTTTTTAAACTCAATGTTTTATTTAATTAATCAAATTAGTTACAAGGATTCCGCGGCATAAGACCGTGAACACCATCTCATGGGAGATAAAACCATGCATTACTAGGCCTTTCAAGGCGCAGATTTAGAATGTGGCGGAGTACCAAATCTTCCATTTGATAAACTGCAGCTTTTTGTCTATACTATGGGCGTCCGTCAATCTGACACCGTTGGATGCAACGTGTTGGACGGGCGGGTAGCGCTCTTAGCGAAGGGGTGCACCCTGTTCTAGGCGGGGTGGGTGGTATGTAGCGTCGAGCGCAAGTTCAGGGGGCCTAAGAACCTCCGTTGCCAGCTGATATTAGAAGTGCACCGTTTTTGCGTCATAGTTGCTCTATTTTGCTTTTGAGTATTAGCTATTCTTTCGTACTTGAAATTCATTCTGTCACGTTCATGGTTCTCGACCCTAAACACTCATCATTCACACTTCAGCCTCACGAACTCTATCACATAATCATTTATCCACCCGCATACCCCAGTATAGTGAAATATTAGCCCGTTAGATTTTCTATTTTAATTAGTGTTGCGAAAAATTTCCAACCGCGAGAGTAAATATGACAATGCACTGACTAGTATTCGGTGGGAATCCTTTTGGTTTTTAAACTCAATCCAATATTTTATTTATTTAATCAAATTAGTTACAAGGATTCCGCGGCATAAGACCGTGAACACCACCTCATGGGAGATAAAACCATGCATTACTAGGCCTTTGCAGGCGCAGCTTTAGAATACGGAACATATGAAAATATGTTACCATATTTTAAACTGTAGTCCTTTTGTCTATACTATGGGCGTCCGTCAATCTGACACCGTTGGATGCAACGTGTTGGACGGGCGGGTAGCGCTCTTAGCGAAGGGGTGCATCCTGTCCTGGCGTTACGACGTCCAGGCGGGGTGGGTGGTATGTAGCGTCGAGCGCAAGTTCAGGGGGCCTAAGAACCTCCGTTGCCAGCTGATATTAGCAGTGCACCATGTTAGTGTCATAGTTGCTCAATTTTACTTTTCAGTATTTGCTCTTCAAGCATTGTATAAAGTTCCCTTTTCGAACTTGAAATTCATTCTATCACGTTCACGGTTCTCGACCTCACGAACTCTGTCTCATAACCATTTATCCACCTGCATACCTTTGTGTAGTGAAATATTACCCCGTTAGATATTAATGTACCAGACATGTTTCTAGATTAGGATTTTCTATTTTAATTAGTGTTGCGAAAAATTTCCAACGCGAAAGTAAATATGACTATACACTGACTAGTATTCGGTGGGAATCCTTTTGGTTGTTATGTAATAAAATTAGTTACAAGGATTCCGCGGCATAAGACCGTGAACACCACCTCATGGGAGATAAAACCATGCATTACTAGGCCTTTGCAGGCACAGCCATAGAGTACGGGACATTTAAGTATGTCGCACTCCATACGCTAAGCTGTCTTAAAGTCCTTTTGCCTATACTATTAGTGTCCACCACTCGAACACGTTGGGTGCAACGTGTTCGATGGGTGGGTAGCGCTATTAGCGAAGGGGTGCATCCTGCCTTAATGGCCAAGTGCCATTGCGGCCAGGTGCCTTAAACAGGCGGGATGGGTGGTATGTAGCGTCTGGCGTATGAACTAGGGGGCCTAAGAACCTTCGTTGCCAGCTGATATTAGCAGTGGACGCATGTGGAGTCATATTTGCTTAATTTTGCTTTTTAATATTTGCTCTTCAAGCATAATTTAAAGCTCCCCTTTAGTCATGTTGCTAGATCAGTATTTTCTATTTTAATTAGTGTTGCGAAAAATAACGCGAGAGTAAATATGGCGATGCACTTACGAGTATAGGGTGGGGGAATCCTTTTGGTTTTTGAACTCAATGTTTTATTTAATTAATCAAAGTAGTTACAAGGATTCCGCGGCATAAGACCGTGAAACCATCTCATGGGAGATAAAACCATGCATTACTAGGCCTTTTCAGGCGCAGCTTTAGAATGTGGCGCACGACCATATGTTACATATTGTAAACTGCAGCCTTTTGCCTATACTATGGGCGTCCGTCAATCTGACACGTTGGATGCAACGTGTTGGACGGGCGGGTAGCGCTCTTAGCGAAGGGGTGCATCCTATCCTAGGCGGGGTGGGTGGTGGTAGCGTCGAACGCAAGTTCAGGGGGCCTAAGAACCTCCGTTGCCAGCCCTATATTAGAAGTGCACCATGTTAGCGTCATACTTGCTCTATTTTGCTTTTCAGTATTTGCTCTTCAAGCATTGTAGAAAGCTCTTCGTTCATACTTCAACTTCGTTCTGTCACGTTCACGATTCTCGACTCTAAACATTCATCATTCACACTTCAGCCTCACGAACTCTCATCACATAATCATTTATCCACCCGCATACCCCAGTATAGTGAAATATTAGCCCGTTCGATGTTTATGTACTAGTCATATTTTTAGATCAGGATTTTCTATTTTAATTAGTGTTGCGAAAAATTTCCAACGCGTGAGTAAATATGACAATGCACTGACTAGTATTCGGTGGGAATCCTTTTGGTTTTTAAACTCAATCCAATATTTTATTTATTTAATCAAATTAGTTACAAGGATTCCGCGGCATAAGACCGTGAAACACCATCTCATGGGAGACAAACCCATGCATTACTAGGCCTTTGCAGGCGCAGCTTTAGAATACGGAACATATGAAAATATGTTACCATATTCTAAACTGTAGTCCTTTTGTCTATACTATGGGCGTCCGTCAATCTGACACCGTTGGATGCAACGTGTTGGACGGGCGGGTAGCGCTCTTAGCGAAGGGGTGCATCCTGTCCTGGCGTTACGACGTCCAGGCGGGGTGGGTGGTATGTAGCGTCGAGCGCAAGTTCAGGGGGCCTAAGAACCTCCGTTGCCAGCTGATATTAGCAGTGCACCATGTTTTATGTCATAGTTGCTCAATTATGCTTTTTAGTATTTGCTCTTCAAGCTTTATATTTGCAAAGTCGAGTCACTTTTATTAAAATAGTCTAGTTTATTTCCTCGCTATCTTCTCCATTCGCTCTCGTCTTCGACTGACCTCGCACCGCGTTACACATTTCCTTTTACCCCCAATCACTCTGTCTTTCTTTCGCGGTTATCCTCCAAGCTATCCGACCATATACTCCACCCCCCTGGGGGGACCAGCCCATATACTAAATCGGAGCCGTGAAATTTCGCCGATATTCTTACTTTTAATAAAGTGAGAATATCATCTTTAGTTTTTGCTAATCATACGTTTTAGCTTAGGCATTTCAGCACACATGAAGAAAACTGGTAGGTGAAAATACCTTTGGCCTTGTTCATTTTTGTGCCCAAAGCTCATTCGGGTACTTAGATGTACTCGCGTGGGTGGAGGGCGGTGGACAAGGTTTAGTTTTAAGTGTAATACATTTTGGCGACTGACAAAAGTAGTGAACCAATAGTGAACCACGATACAAGTTCCACATGTGTGTGTGTGGTTAGGATGTGGGATTTGTATCGTTTATTAACAATCTTTAGTTACTATAACATTACAAAATACTTATCAAACAATAAATTGAAAAATTTTTACATTAGATATTCAATAAAACACGAAAATGGGATGTGTTACTTTAGCGTAATGTTCACTATTATTTGTCAGTTGATTTCAGCAAAAAGGTATGATTTTATTAGAGTGTGAAAGTTGAATTGAACTCGGGTGTCGGAGGCGTCCCGGGACGTTCTCCCTAGGTGTAGGCATTTTTGCACCCGGGTGGTTGTATGAGAACCGTGGAGTGAATTTTTGTGAGAATGATTTTTGCCCTTTTTTAAATATAGCGATAGGCAGGCAGGTAGTTTACTTCTGGTATGATTGAGTTTAGTTTATAAGTAGGCAGGGCCAGAGCAAGCTTTCATGTTTCTCTTCGTATTCTCCTCTAATACGTGAGAAGCTTGTATCTGGGGTTGGGAAACCAAAAATCAAGAGAAAAGATGAAAATGCAATTTAATTAATTTATCAATTAATTAATTTAGCATTCTCTCTTGATTTTTTCAAGGCCAAGCCTTATTAGTTTTTAAGTCGTAGTCGTGGTACTAGACCCGATTACAAAAATGAAGTATTAAAGTGAAAGTGCAGTGAAGTGAAGTGAAATTAAAAAGTGTTTTGTGCTTGGACATTTGCAAAAATTGTGCAGGTATGCGAGTAGCGGTTCAAGGGATCGTTGCTCGTTTACGTGTTACGTTTTTACAAATGTCTGAGCAAACGTAAAATTTTCGCGAGTGATTTTTGTGAGGCTATTGCCGAAGAAAGAAGAGGCTATATGCTGAAGAGCCCCGGCAAAATTTGCCCAGAAGAGGGGAACTACTAATGGCTCTCCATCTTCGGATGGACAGTTATTCTGTCACTATGCTCGCAAATTTGTTTTTTCATTTTTTAGTTTTTTTTTGTATGATCTTTTTGTACATATCGTCGAGAACATATTGAACTCCAAATTTTATGAGTTCAATAGCCAGCTCGTTGAATGGTCAACTCGCGATTTTATTTCCCCTATTTCTTTTTTCTTTATTACTTTATTGAAATAAATTATTCTTTTCTTATTGATTTGCCCATCCATTATATTTCATGTTCTTATTTTAAATAGGTTCAATTTATTTAAAACATAGCCTGGGTGAGTTCTCATTTTATTAAATATCTCTGAGATTGTAATGGTAATTATATTTTCTGTTCCCTGCATTTTTCATTTCAATTGTAATCGAAATTATGGTATTAATTATATTTTCTATTTCAGCATTTTATTGGTGAATTGTTATTTTGTTAATTGTTACTGAAATTATGATGTTAATTATATTTTCTATTTCAGCATTTTATTGTTGAATTGTTATTTTGTTTGTTTTGGGGGGTTCTGTGATTTTAGGGAGGTCACTATTTTATTTCAGGAAATTATTCTCCTCATGTATATAATAATCATCTTTTCTATTACAGCATTTTGTTGTTCAATTGTTATTTTGTTAATTGCTACTAAAATTATGATGTTAATTATATTTTCTATTTCAGCATTTTATTGTTGAAACTTTTATGTCGTTTGTTTTAAGGGGTTTTGTGATTTTAGGGAGGTCACTGTTTTATTTCAGGAAATTATTCTCCTCATGTATATAATAATCATCTTTTCTATTACAGCATTTTGTTGTTCAATTGTTATTTTGTTAACTGTTACTGAAATTATAATGTTAATTATATTTTCTATTTCAGCATTTTATTGTTGAAAGTTTTATGTTGTTTGTTTTGAGGGGTTTTGTGATTTTAGGGAGGTCACTATTTTATTTCAGGAAATTATTCTCCTCGTGTATATAATAATCATCTTTTCTATTACAGCATTTTGTTTTTCAATTGTTATTTTGTTAACTGTTACTGAAATTATGATGTTAATTATATTTTCTATTTCAGCATTTTATTGTTGAAAATTTTATGTTGTTTGTTTTGAGGGGTTTTGTGATTTTAGGGAGGTCACTATTTTATTTCAGGAAATTATTCTCCTCGTGTATATAATAATCATCTTTTCTATTACAGCATTTTGTTTTTCAATTGTTATTTTGTTAACTGTTACTGAAATTATGATGTTAATTATATTTTCTATTTCAGCATTTTATTGTTGAAAATTTTATGTTGTTTGTTTTGAGGGGTTTTGTGATTTTAGGGAGGTCACTATTTTATTTCAGGAAATTATTCTCCTCATATATATAATAATCATCTTTTCTATTACAGCATTTTGTTTTTCAATTGTTATTTTGTTAACTGTTACTGAAATTATGATGTTAATTATATTTTCTATTTCAGCATTTTATTGTTAAATTATTATTATTTTCTTAATTGTTTCTGATATTAGGATGTTAATTTTATTTTCTATTTCAAGATTGTATTGCTTACATTTTTATTTTATGTTGTCTGTTTTGAATGGTTTCACGTTCTTATGATTTTAGGGTGGGTCACTAACGTAGCCACCTCCACGGGGTGTGACCTGGTAATTGATATCGTTTTCTAAAGATAACTTTTAGAAAGCGATATCAAGCTAAGAGCTACAATAAAAAGATTTATATATTTTTTAATTGGGAAACAATAGTTTAAATTCAGAAAAGTATTTTCGGGATTGCAATATTACCATATAGAACGTATAACTATAGTAATTTTATAGTTCCTGAAAAAGAAACTTGTATGATTTTTGACTAATTACAAATGACTAATTACCTCCTTGTTTTCGAAGTGGGTTAAAAATAAAATTAAAAAAAAATCATAAAATATGGAATTTAGAAAGAACGAAGTTGTTTGATACGCAATGGTAGAAAGAAATTAACCCTGGCGAAGATATTTCAAGCAGAGACAGATCTCGCTCTTGTCCACAGAACACATAATTTCTGCTTTTCATTTGATAGAAATTCGCTACGTTGACTAACAAATATTTTTCTTATAACAATTTTCAAGAGGAATTCATTATTGAATGAAAGTAAAAATTTGCATAAATGGAGGGTGGATGGGATGCGGTAGGGCGGGTCTCCAAACCACAGCAACCTTCTCGTGGTGAGAACTGGGCAATCGTTATTATTCGATGACTAATTAATAACTGTATCATTATTTCTATGGTACATTTATTAATTATACAGCAAATAATACGAGCGAATTGGCTGCGAAATTTATGCTTTCTTTTCTATGCTCTCTGTTATATATTTTTCAGGAACTGTGCCTTTCAGATTCTGAAGTGTATCACATTGCAACTACAATTTTACGGAACGAAAATTAATAATAATGAATGCATGTTTAATTATGTACTTATACATATAGCTATCGTAGCATACACGTATCATTTAGGTGTATGCAAAAGGTGACGTAGTTTAGCATGCCGTTAGTTGATAGGGTTGATAGCATGCGATAATTGAGGTGGCGCTTAAATCAGTTTCTGTTCGGCCTAATTTTCTATGAAACGTTGACTGTTTTACCGACGCGGAATTCGAAGTTCGGCCTCGACGCTCGCATCACCTTAAACTCTAACTTTTTATTAACTACTACTATTTATTCTTTAGGTTGTAACATTTTTTATTTTTTTCTCTTGAAAAATGCTCCTCATATATATACTTTTATTTGTATGATGCTTTGAAATAGTTCTATAAAGT
Organism: Osmia bicornis bicornis; assembly: GCF_907164935.1. Lineage (NCBI taxonomy): Eukaryota > Metazoa > Arthropoda > Insecta > Hymenoptera > Megachilidae > Osmia > Osmia bicornis. The sequence continues at coordinate 1,932,628 of NC_060218.1, read as the reverse complement.
ATAATTTAGAATAATGTTAACAATCATGAAATTAAGTTGGCAAGAATTGAAGAGGGTAGTTTACGGAAGTGATCGAAAGCATCACGATCAATTGTACAATCGTGGGATTAGACTGAAGGTATTTAAAGATTATAAAGCATGGAGAAACCCATCGTTCGTGCACGAGTGGTAAAGGTCCTTGGTAGGACAGGTTCCCAAGGGCAATGTACGCAGGTTAAAGTGGAATTTCTGAACGAACAAAATAGGCAGCTGATACGAAACGTAAAAGGCCCTGTGCGCGAAGGGGACATTTTAACACTCTTAGAATCAGAAAGAGAAGCTAGACGGCTTCGTTAGTCTAAACACAAAAAGTGACCTTCCTTCTTGATCATTAAAAAGGTATTAAAAAATATACATATATACATGTATGTTTTACATCAATTCCTGGATTCCTATAAAACACACACACAAAGAAGATCCATTATTAATTGAATATTTATTTCCCAGGTGTGATGAGAAGAAACGTGCAGATTCTATCTTTTTATTATACGTGTGTCGTTAATAGAATATCAAATATTCTGAATACTGATGATTGCAATGATACGTATGCGAATGTAATTAAAATTTGCAAATAAAAATAGTTCATTTATAATGTTTCGATAATTCCCAGAAACTCAATTCTCATAACTAGCATTACTGCTCAGTTTAGCGTAAACATCATTTCACGGTTTCTAAAGCTAAAGCTATATGAAAATTAAGTAAATCTCATGACTCATAACCGTTGTACAGAACTTTCTAGAACAATAAAAGAGTCTCTTCGGTCTTCTCGTGCATTAGGTACGCTTCCAGCAGATGTCATTTCCATCGCTGTTCAGCTAAGACGCCATTTTCTATGTAAATGGAAACAATTTCTTCTTTTGTTCATAGCTATTAATAGTTAAAAATATTATCAATATGTTTTTCAATTTCTTACTCATTTTAATTTACATTCTCTAGACAAATTATTTCGTATAAACTACCTGTAATGACCAATTACATTGAATTGTAATCTAGAGTCAGCCCCAGTGGCAGCACGGTCGTTAACAAAATGCAGACATATAAGCAACTGCTTAACGATGCTATTTCAGTCTAGCTTGAACGCGTGTTAGGTAGGATGTTTTATCACATTTTTGTTATCAGAAAGTCGCTCAATCTTCTCGTATTATGTTCAAGCTTGACCGAGTGTCATTATTTCATTTCATAAGTTCTCAGGTTGAGTGTTCTACATCATCCGCATTGTGTAATTCGGTTTTATTATGTCCTGGATGAGCATAAGAGAATTTGTAAAATTCGTGAACCTAATACCGAAGAGTGACGGCCACCATTTTGTGGTCATCTTTAAGGCGTTACGTTCACGAGTTTGCACAAAACTTGTAAATAGATTTTTCTTTAGTTTCACGCGTTTCATTTTTCCAAGGCAGCTCCTTTCGTTTAAAGGTGTATCATGATGAACATATGAACGAAATAAATGGCACAATAAGGTCTCTACGTGTTTAGATAGGTCGTCAAAGATAAGGCGGATCACCATTTGCAGCAACTTTCTTGTGGTCTGACTTGGGAAGTTCGTATTATTGTAACAATACGAATTTGCTAATAGCTATAAGCTGCACAATTTTCCAAACTAATTTATAGATCCCGAGAATAAAGAATTGTTTCAAATAAAGCATCATTTTATTCTTTCAAATAAATAATACCTAACTCTGTTCCGTATACGTATAAATTGACCAATGGTAGTACACTTTCATGTAAACTTGAACTGCGTCTGATTACATCGTTCTTTTTATTCATCCTAGCGGCGAGGTACAGTTTTTGACCTTATCGACTGAGTTTGTTATTAAAAGATATGTAATAATTAACCATTTTCGTTTATTGATTGACGAAAAAGTAGTAATGCGTATACAAAAGTGTGCGAACGAACATATCGCATAAAACGTAAAAGTAGGAATAAAAATATTAAATGAACACTGGTGGGGATTCAGATCCCACAATCTTATCGGCGTCCAATCCGCTGATCGAAGTTTGGAATGGGGATATTGAATGATCGTCGATTAGACGACTATGATTAAAGTTTACAACAGTTTTCGAACATCGATCGACTCGTTTAGTTGTACGTCGTGCCGTGTGTTGGCAGGCGTAAAAGTGGGTATGTTGAGTTTTTCTTTTCCATGTAACATTTCTGAACGAAGATTATATTTTAAATGTTCACATTGTTTGTGGCTAAAAAAACTCTCTATTCATACGATTAGAAGCAGCTGCAGAGATGTGAAAAATTCGAATGGGATCATTTGTGAGCATAACCTCAAGCTCTTGCGGTTTTGGTACGGTGCGCGTCAGTTCTTACGTTACAGGCGTTCCTTTATTTTTTCCTCATTTCCTTTTTACCGAGACGCTACTACGCATTATGTATTCTTACAGAATCAATTTACATATTATTGAATATCATTCTATTCAATTCATTAGAATAATCGAACGGAATAGACAGCGAGAACACTCTATCGATAGGAATCGATAGGAACTTATTGATCGTTCAATTTCCCGCCATACTTCCAATTTTCATTCATTTTTATATTATAATAATTGAGTTTAAGTTAATTTTACCAGTGATAATCTTCGAACATAACATACAAAGTCAAAGTTCAAGAGTCTCTCTTGTGTGATTACGTCAATTTCACGAATTAAAATTTATTTTACTATTTCGTCAAGGCTAACTGGACGGTAGTATTGTTATTCGACGCCAAAAGCTACAAACTAGATATTATAGTAATTAATTTTTGAAATAAAAATGGACCTGTCAAAGATAAAGCTTATACATTGTTGTATTCGAGAAATTTTTTTTCACAGAATGTTAATATTTCAGTTTTAGTACCATGATATTGTAAATACCATTTGATTTTTCACGATGTTCCAAATCTGTTTTTTCGTATATCAGCTTATCAATTTATTTGTACGATTTCAGATTCGTCGATATATTATTGTCAAGATAAATCCGTCCACGTTGATCAAAGAATTAAAAAATGGTGGAGCACGGGAGGGAGAATGGACACGCCGGTTTAACATACAGTAGTAACAGTTTGTAAGTAAAATACTTAACATTTACATAACAATTGTTCTTCAAGAATATTCTTTCAAGCTTCATTGGTAGTCAGGTATTTGAAAGTTTTATACGCGCAAACAAATGAATCTCTCCTTGTCTTTCATTTTCTTTCGAAAGAAAATATGCAAAAAGGTCATCAATCTGATATATAAATATCTACTTTATAGTAAAATGTTTTTTATAACAATTACAAAAACATTTAACTATTTCTTCGTATCTTAATGAATTGAAAATAGCGAATCGATTCATTTACATATGAACGAATGAAGGATATGTATAATATTAAGTTTGATAGATAGATCAGAATGGCCTCGTGATAATATCGTGTCGATGCACCGTCAGGCATAGTCGTGATAAAACTTTTAAGAAGTTTCCATGGCTTCCTTCTGTTCCTCGAGGTCTGAAACTTATTAAGTGTATAATGCTATGACTATCGACAATAAAACGATGAAATATTATATCCAGAGTGTTTTAGAAAAGTTAAGAAACGATTGCTAATATCATTGTATTTGCGTTAGACATAGAGGGAATAAGAAATAAAGTATGAAACGTAACGTTCAGAATGCTAATGATGACATCCGCGCAAACGATACGAGAAAAATCTTCGTATCTATTAAAATACCAACTACTGAATCATTTTTCTGCTTTATATGACGTGTATTGAATGTTGGAAAGCGTTTATGAAATGATACAATTAGTGTCTCGAACGTGTACAGAATATCTTACTATTCAGATTTTTGCGATTTCATGGAAAATTAAGGTAAATTCCATGTTAATCGTGCTTGATAATGTACATTGAAAATACGTGTTTGCGTATGCGATAGAGTAGGAATCGATCCGCTGCACGAATGTAGTAATTATGTTCTTATCGTAGCTGCTAAACAACGACAACTGTTCAACCGTGGACTTTGCGCTTTTGGTTGTGTAAGCGACCTTTATTCTGAATAGATTCGGTGAAGCATCATTGCGATAGCTTCATTGATAATATGATACGTCGTTTTTTTTAACATGTTGCATTGTACCTACAGTAGATTTTCTCATTATTTTTATGCGATCACGAAATTGTCAAATCAGCTCTTTAACAAAACTCTGAACATTTTAACGAAAATTCCAGAGAACGATTGCTACGCTTCCGTGTAACAAACGAATTGAATTTTTAATTAGCAGTCAAACGGTTAAACAAAATGAAAGTCTGCTAAGTCACTCGGTGGCCGTTTTTTCTTGGGAATTCCAGTGAATACTTTTTCTGTCGCCTTCTCTGAAACTTTTTTACTCCTTGTTCATTTTATTTAAATCAAATGCAATATCGATGAATGAGTATTCTTTTTTTCTAACATCTTACGTAGCGTATACTGATGTCAGAAATGTATTCAGCACACATTGTACCCACACGTACGAAATATGTAGCCGTATATTCTGTTCAACGCGTATGTCAGTCAAAACCAGTGTGAAACCAGTTTTGTTGCATATCAAAAAAGACGACGAAAGTATGAAATGTCCTTCTAAATGCTTACACGAGCCTTGCGTACAATGACATTGTGATCCTGTACGTCGTCTACGTGACTTTAACCATGCAAGTCGTACAAGGAAAACGTTACTATCGAATGCTTATTGTTCGATGTAAGTTTTGTAAAATCCTAGCCATCGTAAAACATATAATTTTGATATCGGTATTTCAATCTCTCGATGCAGTGCAAGAAGAGAAGTTTGAAGGGTAGGGGCGTAAGTGCATAGGCAATGGCATAGGTGGGTGAGGTAATTAGCTGGAATATGGAAAATCAGAGTTTTTGTATACAAAAACTGGTTTATTATCTAAATCTATGCTATTTGAATAATGTTTTTTTTTTTATTTAATATGTTTCTATGTACTTAGTAGAATTTTTCTATGAAAATTTATGCGTTGTTCAAATCTGTAATACCTGTACAGATAATGTTATCATTAGCATAAATTATCAATTTGTAATCAGTAACAACATTTTGATAGGATTAGCGTTGATCAATGTTTGATCATAATCTGTATACAATACGTTCAAAGGGTAAAAATATGTACTCATAGCGGTATTGATCGTGCGAAATCATTTAAGATGCATAGATGGTTACTGGTCATAGATTCGAACGTGTTATGCGTCATTGTAAATTTGCTATCCGGGCATGTGATTACCCGTGGCTCGTCAGCATTGATTAATAGAAGATAGAAGTGAACTTTAAATTTTAGTTTGAGATGTCCATTTTCACTGTGGCAGTGAACGCGTTAACACCTTGTCTGCCACAGTGGATAGGACACATAGTGGCGAAACTTGTTACGTTGCTTAAATTATGCGACAGATTGAAACGACTTTGATTAGTTTCAAAGGTATGCGAAATGTAGATTCATGAGAAATCAGAGCGTTACGGATATATGACACTGGTAGCTAACGCGCGAAGAACAGAAAAAGGAGAGAAAATTTTGAATAACGTAAAGTGATTTGATAAATCGGATTGCTTTCATATACGAACTTAACGAACTACTTTTCTCGTTGTTAAACTCAACAGGTAGGATATGACGCTGGTGAAACGTGACACAATAAACTTCGGACGTCAAAGTAACGCTAATAACAGCCTATTGTTCTTTTTCTTCTCTTTTTCAGAATTGCAAGAGAAATATTAATGGTGACTAATGAGTTAAGAATTATTAATTAAAGTTGAAAATTAATAAGACTATTCCAATCCGATTAGTTGCAGGGAATCTTGTAACAGCACGATGACATTGCAATTTGTTTTTTCATTGAAAACGCAATGCGTCTGAACACGTGATCTTCCTTTCATGCATACATTTCAAGTCATTTCAACAAAATAGTTTTTCTGAAAGAGAAAAAAAAGAAATGAAAAAACGTCAATATTCAAGGTTTGAAAACAGTGTGTTACAACTTTGTTAGCGATTGCTTAATTAAAACAAAATGACGTTTCCTACATTTTACCGATCGTCAATATTGTTTTCTATCAGCATCGCAAGTATGTCACGCTTTGATTTTTCATACGAGACTATGATTTGTTGCTTTATAAACAAGTCCTTATCACGAAATGTGCGTTTCCATAAGCGTTTCACTAGAAAAAGAAGAAGGAAACAAAGTTAGAGAAATTGCCTCGGTCGTCCAACTTTTAACGGTTAATACTTAACAAGTTAGCCGGTAACTATGTCCTCGTTTTCGAATCTATCAGAGCTACTCATGCGAACAGGAAGAAAGTTGGAACCGCGTTGGGGTTAAATCGAGACAAATAAATTAATCGTAAGCGAACAATCGGTCGCTTAGTAAAACGGCAAGTACCAAAGGGTATAACTAAAAAGCTCGAATCACTTTAGGCCCAGCCTTTAAAAGCGTTAACCCTCTCTTCGTTCTGACGATCATCCTCCTTTGTCGTGTCCTTAAAAAGGCAGACGAAGCGGAGGGTAAAGAGAATATTTAAGAGTAAATGGGAGAGAGAAATAGAGTGAGTAGGAGAGAACAGTAACTGTGGAAAGCAACGACGGTCAATGGTGATGGCCGCGGTGCAAGCAAATGGTAGAGCCAACCAGTCCGTCTCGAGACTCCGTGCTCCGAGCATCGTCGTCGAATAATCGACCGTGTGTCGTTCTCGTCCTCGATTTTTCTTTTCGTTTACACTTTCGATAGTTCGTTGCTGGATATAGTCGTACCGGAAGGAAGATACGTGCAGGTGTGAAACCGTAGAGCATTAAAAAAAAAAAAATTCAGCGCTTATACCGAGGACGTGGAAAATTTAGAAACCGAGATGCGCTTGGTTCTGTCTCGAGGATAGGAGTTGCTGGTCTACGCAGTTCTTGCTTCCAAAGAGAGCATGATCGTCGCTTTTTGATCAGACTCGCGTCGCTACTTGTCCGCAATGTAAGAAGCCCGCGTTATTTCAAATTTAACGGTGGAACTGCAAAAATCCTTGAACAAAAGAGTTTTTGTACACTGGAAAATACTGGCTTCTTTAGTTCAAATGTTCCGTCTTACAAGGAGAAATAAGTGGGATATTGTATTACAATCTTATTGAAAAACTTTGATGGAAAACGTGACAGCGCGCGGTTTTTATTTTAAACGCGGAAATAAGCGTCCGGAGACCTTTGCTCGCGCAGCCGTATCGCAAACCTCTCAAATACTTTTCAGTATACAAGTTGCTTCATAAGATATGCTACCTATTTTACATCTAATCAAGCGATGGATTAATTTAACTTTTCATTTATTTCACAGCAATGAAAACATATTTTTTTAAGCACTGTGTAGAACAATAACACTCAAAGATTTTAAGATTAGACAAGTGAAAGAATTTATTTACTTATTTTGCTGTATGACTCAGCTTATGATAATGCATTAATTTTCAATCAGTTGTAAACAGTTGTCACAAAACACTTCAAAAATTATGATTTATATAGTGTACAGATTCGTTCAGAAATGAGAGTTAAAGAAAACTGATTATAGTAACTTTGAAGCAAGGTTCAATAAGATACATGTTTTTTCAAAGTTCATTGTTTTGTTTTAAAATGGGTACCGCATGTTATGAAACATTCTGTATATGCAAGTCCAATGCTAAACTTCAATCTCTTCACCGTTGTGTTGGTATTGGTATCTCGCAGTTTCAAAACAGTTGCGTGCCTCATCTATACCTTATTATTAATTAGAAATCACCCAAGAAAAAGAAACTAATAATTTCGTCTAAAATAAATATATTTTATGGCCGTTTGAAGGACATTCCACTTAATTTCAAGTTCCGCCAATATTGTTCGGGTTGTATTCTTTTTCAAGACCTACAAAATAAATAATTTTCCAGGCAATGAAAGAGATCGTACGTTTATCCGGTAACCAGAACGCAACGCTGCGAAAAGACCGGTTCGTTTGAACGAAAAATCAACCGAGGAGAGAAAAAAAGAGAATCGAGGCTACTTAAAACTCGTACTTGTACGAAACTAAATTAAGTTCGAGTAAAAAGATTAAAACGTTTTAAGGATATATTACAAGGATACAAGATGAAGCTTGAAGGAAATTGTTCGCACGAGGATAATACGAATGAGATTTTATTACAACCTAGGAAAGGCTCGGGAATACGTTTGCAGATTGTACCGGCGCAACCAAAAACCATCACTCACCTACCAAAAAGGCCACCAGTTGACCTGGCATTCTCTGACTTGGCGTATAAAGTACGAGAAGGCCGCCGAAACAGTAAGTATAATAATATATTTTTGAAATAGGGCTGTTATGAACATCTGAATACCCTAGTACAGAATTTTAGGAAGACTCATAGTAACTGTACATCGATCATATCGATAGTGATTAACTACCGATTAGAACTAATGTCATAGGGATAGATAAGATATCTCAAACCCATAGCAATGAATGTGGTCCCTTTTCCCAAAATTGTCTATTCGAAATCTAACTTGATACTTGGCAAAATAGTTGCCCGAATATAATCGCGTTATAAAATATTAATTCGATGGCACTTTTGAATGTGCTTGTTTGCATATCCGTCTATTTTACTAGGTAAGCAACTTGAAAGAATGTATCAGGTTTATGCAAAATAAAATGCCCGGTTTCAAATAGAAAAAGTTGAGGCAAATATGTTAATAAGTTTGATCGTTCAGATTATAAATTTATCTGTCGCGATATTGCATCGTTGCATCTGAACTAAACTGAAATGACTAAAACTTGTTTTCGATGACATTGACCATAAAGTGAAAGTAAACGTTATCCGTGTGAAAGAATCATGCATGTATCTCGAATAATGCACTTTTTATGTTGTAAAATTGATACATTGAGATACACATACAAATCCTTATCAGTGTTGCAGTGCAACTAACGAGATAACATAATGAGAGAAAAAGTTACGATTCGAACTATCGAAAAAAAATTGCGTGACGGTTCGAACAAATGGTATTGATAATAGTGTAATCGTTTTACAGTCGTCAAATTAATTTTCCTGTATGTCTGGTCGTTTCATGAATTTTTCTTTATTTTGCCTGTAATATTGTCAGAAAAATGTCTAACTTTCTATACGCTTTGTGAAGCGTAGTTGACCGAGATTTTGTAAGAAAACTGGTTGCGGCATAAAGTTTCAACTATCATTTCCATAGGATACTTGTTATAAGCCTTTGAATCAAATTGAAAATTTACTTTCTATCTTGGTTTCTTAATTACTTGAATTATTTGAACTCATAGTAATCAGCGCGTTAAAGAGAATTTTCGTAATATACACCGCAAGAAAAATTAGCATGGTAGGATAGGCAACCGTAACAATAAGACGAGCAATTTGAAAATGCAAGTCTTTGTTCCCACTTATCGTTAATTTATACTTGGAGCAGCTTACTGTTCCAATTGTAGCAGCTGTGCGATAAAGCTTCGTTTCTCCGGCATCGAGTTGACGTTTTCGTTTCGTTTCAAGTATCAATAAATAAAACGTTTGAATCATTTTTCAAATTCTACAATTTTCCCTTTTATCTGAACAGTGACAGTAGTACTTAGGTATACCAATGCCGTTCGCAGAATCTTGTAATAAAATGTGAAAGCTTGAAAGTAAATAGAAACCATGAAAGTAGTAGTTCCTTTTACTTATATTCGATCGTTAATTAACACGTTGACCGTCATGGGTATCAACAGTGACCGGCAGTATGAATAATTTTTAATTATTTTAATAGCGCAAACTGGCAAATAAAATTTTATTCCTAATTGTTCACTTAGGATCGACTTTGAATCGTAATAATCGTAATTGCTTTTCCTTAATTAATAATTCATTGGCGCATTACACTTTGCGTGTCAATGACCACTTCGGTAACTGTTTCATCATAGTACACGAATTGTAAACGAACTAATAGAATAATTATGTTGTTCAGACATATTCACGTTACAAAATATTGATTTCGCTAAACAAACGATTGAAAAGAAAAATCACAATGACGAGTCATGAAAATGAAGATTTCCAAGTACATAGAACAAGAACGCGTTGTTTTCCAGAACAAAGTTCATTCTTGCAATTCGATTCTCATTCTTCTTCCTTTGGTTTATTTTCGTATATGGTATGAATCTAGAAGCGAACATACGGCCAAGTTGATCGAAGCAAATATGACCAGGTATAGAAAGTGAATGCACACGTTATAGCAACATTTTTGCAATCCTGATTTTGCGCAACAAGGAGCAGCTTCTTCGAGCCACTCTTTCCTTCAATATCCGTAAGATTATCGTATCTGATTATTCAACTTCTGGAAGAGGTTGTAGTTGTAGAAAATTTTTAATGATATTCTACTGACTAAAATATATAGTCGTTCAAAGATCCTTGACATTTTGCTTCTCAAATCTTTAGCTGCGTGTAGAATTAAGAGAAACTAAACGTTCAAAGTCGACAGATACTTTTGTTCGTTTTATTACGTGCGCTGTGGATTGCAATAGTTAAAGCATTGCAAAGATAACGTTACATTCAATCTTGTATCGTTTGAAAATAAAACATTATTTTTTGTCGACTAGGCAGATGAGTATATTACGTGTGTAATAAAAGAAAAAACACCAATGTCACGCAATCACCGATATGTGTGCATAGAACTGCCGTGTGATGTAACAGTAATAATATCACGATGTCAGTTTTGACTTATCAAATGGTATTGCATCGTTAATTATTAACGTGCAATAAAATTTAATGAATAATCATTAGATAATCGAATATGGATTGCGGATAGCTTTGATTCTGAATGACAATAAATGAAAACTAAATGCAACTGGAAAGGTAATAATTCTTTTTGTGGATGCGCAATGTTGAAGAAGTAAAAATAATGCTATCAATTTATATCACGCGATAAGACGAGTCTCATTATCCTCGATATTTAACTCTCGGGGCAAAGTATGGTCGGCGATGTAGGAAATGATGATGCACCAGCATGGTTGCCGATACCACATTTTATCATTTTTCTTCGATAAAACGTGTCATCAACTTTGACATTCCAAAACACACTCCAAAGGTTAATTACAGTTAGGGAGCGAACACTTTTCTTTGTTAAAATATCTTACAAGCTTATCGATAGATTGATTACAATTAAGAATGTATATTTTTTTTTAACAATTATTAAAAAATAAGCATGATTGCAGGAAGTATGTATCTGATTTACAGATGTAAAGACAATCTTGAAATCCGTCAGTGGAAGGCTACGGTCTGGAGAACTGACGGCTATCATGGGACCTTCCGGTGCGGGAAAGTCTACTCTTTTAAACATCCTGACCGGATACAAGTGAGTCATTATGTTTATGCGAGTTTTGTAACGCACTTGCTATTCATTGGAAAACCATTAACCACATGCGTCGGGTTTTGTTCTATATTCTCTCGGTTTTTATTTTTTTACAGATACGAAACTGTTTATATAATTTTTTTATTTACACGACCTCTATTCATTATTTACAGTCCATATCCTCTTTGAAACGTCAGTCATGAGATAAACTGGTATCTGTCAATGAACGTGGCGAAGTAGTTTTTCGGTGTTGCCTAAAAGATCGCGTTTCACTTTTGTCCCGCGAGTAACGATTTCACCTTCTTTCTGGGATATGTGATTTCGCTTTCTTCCTGTCCATTATGCAATCCTTTCGCAAGGACTTTTCAATAATAAATACACAGCATATACAGATGCTTCCTAAACTACTTTATATTCGTAGTTTTTTTGACACAAGAAGAAGTAGAAGTAGAATAGAATACACAAAAAATTGATTTTCATCTGTGAGAAGGACGATGAAATGTAAAAATGAAGTAGGCAGACAGAAGAATCGTAAATGGAAACCGGTTTGCCATTTTCCTTATCGACTAAATTTCGATGATCAGTCATCGTTTGAAACATGGGATGGCATTTATCCTCTCGTTTGGTATTATTCCATTTCGTTTCCTTGACGTCATTACAAACATGACATTAACACGATGTTTAAGCGAATTATGCGCATAAGAAACAATAAAAAAAATCAACACAACGTCCTTCTTTGATTGTTCTCAATGACACCGGATATCTATTAGGTCGTTGCATATCAAACAGCTTCAGAGAAGCTATAGACTTTTTGGAGCACGACTTCCATTAATAAATCATTCCTAATATGTATTGTTTAGATCAACTGGCGTAGAGGGAAGTATCACGATGAATGGGCACGAGAGGAACCTTAGTGCCTTTAGAAAGTTATCTTGCTACATCATGCAAGATAATCAACTTCATGCGAATTTAACAGTGGCTGAAGCCATGAAAGTCGCTTCGAACCTTAAACTTGGTTCGCATATCAGCAAGGCGGAGAAAGAGGAAGTGGTACGTTTGTGATGAACTTGTTCTTTTGCTTCTTGCAAAAAGGTCAGAAATAATTTTCAGAATGGAACTTTTTAATGCAATATTTCTTTATTTTCTTTGTTTAGATTCAAGAAATCCTTGAAACGCTTGGCCTGTCCGAACATCGACGAACCATGACCTCGAACTTGAGCGGTGGTCAAAAGAAGAGACTTTCCATTGCGCTTGAATTGGTCAACAATCCTCCTATAATGTTCTTCGATGAACCCACTAGGTAAGAAGGCTAGGTAACAAACCAAAGAATTAAATGGACGTGTATAAAAATTATCAGACAATTCCTTTACTAAACATTGATTCCCGAGCGGAAAAAGAAGGTAAAGGTCATCAAGAACGTGTCTTTGAAATCTTCTTTCCAAATATTCCTTAAATAGAATCGATCAAATTTAATGGAAGATACCAAATCGTCGGTATATATGTTCTTCTTCTATATATACTTTCGCTTTCACCACCATGAATGTCAAGGAAACCTGTTTCCTCTTTATATAACACATTTAACAAAAACATGGTCAGTGTCAGCGAATAATCGCTGATATTCGATTTCTTTCGATAAAGGAATTCAAGCACGTGATACCCTACAGATTTTGTTGAAAATATTTTTTTCATTTGTTAAGAGGGTACCATCCATAATATCCGGTAAGAGAAAGTATGCGGTCATAGTTTTTTAAACAACGTTTTAAAACTCTTTTCTCTCTGTCGCTTTCACTGAAACTCTATGTGGCCCCTTTTTTTCAAGTGATAACCAGCTTTACAGATACAAAGCGACAACGTTATTTTCATCCACCTTATCGCCTAGTGACACACTTTAATTTACGAGCTTGTATCATCGCAGTTTTGTACCAGTGATTAATTAAAATTTCAATGATTTTCCGTCCAACCGGTTCTCCGAGGTTCACAATCGCTCTTGTTCATTTTCGTTCATTTGATAAGATAGAGACAAACGCAAAGTAGCCAACTGATTAACGTCCACTTAATTCAAGGTCTAATACATGTAAATATCCGACTCCACGAAGACAAATAGAAAGATATCTTCGTTGAGCAATTTATATTTCCTCTTATACAGCTATAATAATCGTAATGAAAACATTAATGGTAAAATAATAATATTCTTTATTTAATCATTTACAGTGGCCTGGACTCGTCTTCTTGTTTTCAATGTATCTCATTGTTGAAGACGTTGGCTCGAGGAGGGAGAACAATAATATGCACCATTCATCAGCCTAGTGCTAGATTGTTTGAAATGTTCGATGCTTTGTACACATTGGCCGAGGGGCAATGCGTTTATCAGGGTTCCACTTCGCAGTTAGTGCCTTTCCTCAGAAATATCGGTCTTAATTGTCCCAGTTATCACAATCCTGCCTCTTTCAGTAAGCTTTTTTACATGGTATTTTAAAATTATTCTCGAAACCTTGTCGGTTGTTATGTTACATTCCTTCGAAAGTAAATTGTTGTACATTATTTTCTTCCCCTTTATCGAATCATATGATATTCGATGATCACGATTTTCGTTCATAGTCATCGAGGTGTCCTGCGGGGAATACGGGGACAATATCAAGAATTTGGTGAATGCCATCAAGAATGGAAAGTACGATATTCGAGAGGGATATCCTTTCCCTGATAATAAATCAGAGAGATTGAATAACGCGACGAGCGAGTTGCTTCAAAAAAGTGAAGAGAATGCTGAGGTAAAGGATAAGAATGATGTTAGTAATCTGGAGGAAAAGTTTCAAGAGGATAAATCAAATGAAATTAATAATAAAAAGATCCTTCCGACTTTTGCCAGGAATGATATTACAAAACAAGGTATGCAGAAAAAAACGAATAAATTATGAGTGAAATAAACGTATTCCCAAACTCATCTCCTTTTCAACACCTACACCTATTTTATGGTGTCATTACAGCCGACATAGCGATACCGATGGACATGGATAAGAAAGATAACGCTGATGTAGCCCTGCTCGACGAATCAATTGTAGTTACTCCTGAAAGATATCCTACTTCGGAGTGTCAGCAATTCTGGATCGTTTTGAAAAGAACTCTACTCTTCAGTCGTAGAGATTGGGTGAGTTTCGGATGATTCGAATGGTCTTTGAGAGATTGCTGTATTCTATGTATGTGTCCATTTCTAAAACAATTGATTATCTTTTCAGACCCTTATGTATCTTCGACTATTTGCTCACGTTCTAGTGGGGTTATTGATCGGTGCATTATATTATGACATTGGAAATGATGGTGCTAAAGTACTTAGCAATCTTGGATTCCTCTTTTTCAACATGCTGTTTCTTATGTACACGTCCATGACCATCACGATATTGTCGTGTATGTTTTATAATTGCTTTTCTCCTTAGAATTCCGAACGTGTAATGAGATTCATATTACAAGAATGTTGTTTTTCTTACAGTCCCGTTAGAGTTGCCGGTACTTTTGAAGGAAAACTTTAACAGATGGTATTCACTGAAGGCGTACTATCTAGCTATCACGGTGTCAGATATACCATTCCAGGTAAAAATTGGAATATCAAAAAAATATGCTATATATACTATTCATCCGCAAAAAGATCGTCATCGCATCGCTCTGTTCCAGTCACACTTGACCGATTCATTTGTTTTCTTCGTCCAGCAATTCGACCAATTACGAAAATAGTTGTGATGCGAAGTAAGGATATCGGGTAGTGGAGCATAGATCCCTACAAGTTTTAGCCATGCCATCTTCTCGCGGACGAATAGTACATGGCAGTGTACCTCTTTTTCCTATTTGTGTTTGTCTAAGCTTATGATCGTTTTTTTATAGGCGATATTCTGCATAATTTACGTAACGCTCGTATACTTTATGACCAGCCAACCAACGGATGGTATGCGATTCAGTATGTTCCTGGGAACATGTTTATTGATTTCGTTCGTCGCACAGTCGGTTGGATTGGTAGTTGGAGCGGCTATGAACGTACAAAACGGTGTGTTCTTGGCGCCGGTTATGTCTGTACCTTTCCTACTATTCTCAGGATTTTTCGTTAGTTTCGACGCGATTCCTGTGTATCTCAGATGGATCACGTATCTGAGTTACATCAGATACGGTTTCGAAGGAACTGCGTTGGCTACGTACTCGTTTGGTCGGGAAAAACTTAAGTGTTTTCAGGTAAGTTAATTCGTTTGCATAAATAAGCATACTTATTTTTCATCGCTACAAGTCTTCATCAATATTGGAATTTTACAGATTTACTGCCATTTTAAAAATCCTGAGACAACCTTGGAGGAGCTGGACATGCTCGATGCTGATTTTACGCTCGATATTCTTGCCCTTCTTTTAATATTTCTCGTTCTTCGAATCGTTGCCTATCTGTTCCTTCGTTGGAAACTGAAGACTGCGCGATAGGGTTCGCCATGTTATTATTCACGTTGACACAATCCAAAAAAAAATTTTTTTTATCTATAAAAGAACGTTCGAAAATAACGCGATAATACATTTCATTAGCATTGCTGTTCAAACGAAGGGCACAATTAATACGTTGAATTATTGCATCAAATTTTATACCTCGAAAGAATGGAACACCACGCGTATATAGTTCATACCTATGCATCGAATTCGTACGATTTAGGCTAATATAATTTATTCGTCCTTATTAGGTTTGTCACGTTGAAACAACTCTGCAATGGACTAGCGATGCTTTCGTTCAGGGTACCTTTTCGTCTCTTTAATTACAATCACACGTAAATACACACAAAGTGTGTATAACCACTGCTTTCTAGAAGGGTAGTTACCGCGTTGACTGACACAGCGATCATCGGTGACCGACGAATTATGTTCAAATGGGAAAAATACTAAGCGCTATTGAAATAACGTTAGTAATTCAGATCAAAGTATATACAATTAGAGAATTAATATCTTTAACAATTGATATTCTTTTCTACTGTGCCAGTCAACGTGTTAACAAAAAGGGGTGGAATCTAGCAGTCTCGGAAGATCGCAATTTCATGATTTGGAGAAAATAAGAGGCCTTAATTGATAATGTTTCGTGAGCGATCACATTTTTTATCCACCTATGGCTGTGAGTTTGACGATGTAGAAGAGTTACGGGAAAGCGGAAGTACGGATTGTTATGTCATAGCGTTGTGTTATGTTCTTGTTGATTAAGAACAACGTTTAAAACAATGATTATCTTGCCAGGTTCGTTGCGTATACCGAATATTAGATTTTTGTAAATTGTAAAACATCATAAAATAACATTCATCGATTTCATATCGTTGCATACGCGGGGACTTATACTTTATAGTACGTCAACTAAAAACTCATCGTAACTCTTCCAATTAATGTGTCTCTTATAGATAGAGTGTGTACTATACTAAACGATTTATATATTTTTTAAGCAAATTTACTTTGTTAAACATATAAGTCGCGTTGGAAAGGTACGTATAGAAGTAGAGTATATCAAAAAGCTTTAAAATCTTAACAAGCTAACATCAGTTTACAACTGTTTCTTTGAGTTTTAATCATCGTTAGGAATATTACATACGGTATCGCTTGCGGAATCAAAAGAAAAAGAAAAAGAAAAAAAGTAAAACACGTTTTATCTTTTAACGATATTCACTGACTTGACAAATGTACTTTAACGGGAAATACATTTGTAACTGTTTACACAAATGGTATAAATTATACATGTTTATATTTAAATCGTTAGCGTGATCGATTACGATCAATATACATATACATATATGTATACTTTTGTAAAATAATACCTATGCTGAATTGGCATAGTCTTCGTTGTATTTTATATAGCGTATGTTTATTACGAATAAAAAAAAACATGCTTTTCGTAATATACTTGTTGCTTAAATTCATTCACTTCGCGCAATTAATTTTCCCCTCGATGCGATATGAAAAAGTGGGAAAGTGTTAATTTTAATTATCACAAATAGCTGATTTTAATAGAGATACTAGGATGAAATCGAGTGTACACTACAGTAGAATGTGTGTCTCCGATTTTCTGTCTACCGTGAAAGTTCAACGTACTCGTTGTTTTACCCTGACAGCAGTATCCGTATAATTTTTTCCATTTTCCTCTCTTCCTGGTTAAACAAATGGGATAGACAATGTTGACTGGTTACCGTAATGTAAAGAAAGTATGCATTTACCGCTGTGCTTTTTTACTGAGCTTCTGCGTGAGAGGGGATATTTATGTTTGTTCAGACAAATTATTGACAAAGCAAAATGTTTTACTTGGAACTAGATTATTGAAACATCCGCGTAATATTATGTTACTAAATCAATAATGAAGAAAAGCTAGTACCTACAGAGGCGTAACACGAACGAGATTAAACTATAAGAAATTTACTTTTAAATCGGACAAGAATTAGGGACGTTTTGAAAAGTGCAATCATTAAAGAGTTAAGATAGTCACGTTTCAATACGCTAATTTCCTTAACCCATGACTGAAAAATAAAATTAAAGCAATAGTTTTTGCAAATTTAATGTAGCAATTTTAAGTTTCTACAGAAGTCAACAAGAAATTAGCATGCAAATAAATTCTGCGCGAAACTTAATGTCAGGGGAGGCAACGGAGAGACAAACGGAAACAGCTGCAAACGAAATAAACAGTTTGCTCGCACGCAGCGGTAATAACGAGTTTCGCGAGAATCCGTCTCTTCGGTCAGAACAATGCACCGTGGAGGATGTAACTTCTTTCACAGAGGAAATACCGTGCAGAAAAGCAACCTCGGGAAAATATCTCTGCGTAATTCGTAGATCGGAGCATGCGTGTACATATACAGGTATTCTAAAGAATTGTAACACGTAGTAGTTGGCAGTTGAGAAGGAACGAAATTGGCTCAGCCAGTCGGTTCTTGTTATTTGAACGGTGAGTGTCTGGATTCGAGCCGATTGGAATTTTCGCGCCTTTCTCGGTAGATTTTTCAAAAATATTTTCCCTCTTAATTGTTTGTTGTAGATAATAATAAATGCATGTTATGTACATTGTAGAAAGTGTAGTAAGATATTTCAGACATTAAATCATGTATCGATTACATCTTACGTGACATTATAAACTATTCGTCTTATCAGACGATTTGAATCGTTTCAGTTTACGCTTGGCACGAGCGTCTGGACGATGATGTCATTGTTGAATTTTTAATGTTTTATAAATTGTTTTTGTAACAGCGTTTGATTAGTTTGTTACAAAACGTAAATCCAGTTTAATAAAACTCTAATGGCTTTTAAAATCTTTCTTCCTTTTGTCAATTAACGATTGTAAGCTATTCTTAGCATCTTAGCATTTTAGAATTCATTGTGATTAAACACTAAAAAAAAATTAGATGGCTTCAAACTTTGAACCAATAATCAACCAATATTTATCGTCTAGTTGATATAGCGTTACATACAAATTTTGTAATATAACTGACAAAATTTCATCTTCGCTACTTGATAATAACAAATTCCGACTACTTATCAGTATTTTCTTCTGTTTCAGTTTATTACATATCACGATTCGTAATAGTTTCATGGTCATAGGGTATGAGTTTCTGCAAACATTGTGCGTGAGTCATGTTGGACTTTGCAGCTTTTTTAACCGACTTCGAAAAGGAGGAGGTTACTCAATTCGATCAGTATGTATTTTTTTTTTTTTTTTAATGCTTTTGTTCAAGTTTTACCATTGTTTTGAAAAAGAAAGATTCGATAGGATCATCTTAAACAAATGCAATGAAGTACAGCAAAGGCTTAAAAATATATCTATCGTTATGTAAATTGTCAGAATTGACTTGTAATTAACGAAATGTTCGAATTACATCTTTAAGTGCTCCAAAGACTACCAATTATATTATTACACAATTCGTTATGCAATTTTATTATAAAAGGATAAAGTTTTCAATTGGAAAACGTGTTCGATAATATACGAATCGTTAGTGGAAAAATATAAAATTGGATAATTCTATTGTTGCAACAATGGAAAAAAAGAATTATAAATATTCAACTTGCCCTCTTATTCCAGAAAAATCAGAATAAACAGTAGGCTTGATATAGGCGCGAATAAATTTCTCAATTATTGCAAAGATATATAATTAGTTTAGCCATATCGCGGCCAGGTATCTACTAGTATCAATGTGATATATGTAATCAATCCATGAATGCAACGATGAACGGTTGTGTGATGTGTAAAGCACGGGTAAGCGAGTAACACACGCACACATAAAACATAGAAACACACACTATTGTATCGTTGAGAATAGGGACCTGGTTAAAGCTGCTACAACATCAGTCTTCCACCGCGATCTGTCGTGTGCTGAGCTTTCGACTGCTCCCCATGTGTTTTATTCGTCAGAGTAACTCTTTTTCCATGAAACTGTCAGTGTTTCAAGAACAATTAACAATTTAAAATCAATTGAACAATTGTCCTTAACGTAACTGTTATTAAATCCACGATAAATTAAGGCGGTACGTATCGATTACATGTCAATTATTCAGAAATTACAAAAAATTTGACCACTTGATCGTGAGTAACTTATCTAAACGTACAAAAGTTGAATTTTAATTTTAAATTCAAATGATTCGTTAATTGTTACGTAAACGAATTATTAATTTATCAAGCGGGGTGTGTTTTCAGTGCGGTGAATCATTCAAGGAACGAAAGAAAGGCGATCACGGGTAAATGGCTTCAGTGACGAGAACGTGAACTTTTGAAGTTATTATTATTAAGATCAAACATGCCCGTAAAATCGGAGTTCAAAGCAAAGAAGAGCATCGATGGGACACGCGAGAGTACCAAGCATGCTGCTACGCAGAACGTGTCTTTGTCGCATCTTAAAAAATTACCACCGATCGACATTGAATTCAATGACCTGGCTTATACGATACCTTACGGAAGAAAAGGTAAATTGTTGCTTATTTTGAATACAATAAAAAACGGAAGGAATCCGGCTTCCTCAGGATTATTAAAGCGTAAAATGCGCATCTTTCCTTGTACCATTTACACTCATCCTTAGAGCTAAATATAACATGCAAGATAAGAGTCTTCCAGATAATTGTAATTCTATTCTTTCGTTTTTCAATCCGTAATTCATTATACGTGGTTTTTCCGTCAAAGTTTTCCACCATAAAAATGATCAGGACAAAATCATGATTGAGATAAAGTAGAAAGTAGTATGGTATTAACGTAGTACTAACTTAATAATGTTGACGGACTTTTATGTTCTTAATCTAGTCTTCTTATATCTAGAACATCGAAGTTTAAATTGAAATTATCGTAAAAGGTCAAGGGGATGAAATTTGAGGAAGGAGATAAAGTGTTCCGGTAGAATGATAAAAATTAACTATGCAAAATTTGATTTAAATCGGTCAAAATGTTTACACTCTATTTTTGTATATCAAAACAACATTACCATAGAATGGTACGATAAGAATCTAATCAATATGATATTATATGTTATCTTCCGCGATAATCGTTGAATAAAGCTATCATCCTCTTTGAAACCTTTCAAACTGAATGTTGTACAACATAGAAGTGCAGTTCCTCGGATAATTGCATATCGATTTAACACTAATACATAATACAAGGACAAAAAAGTTAGATAACCATAGATGTTTCAGAATCTGTGAAATATGCCATTTATTAGCAGTTGTGTAATTGAATGATTAAAAATATTTTAATTCAGAAGATTCTTGGTGTTATCTGAAAATTTACATATTCTGAAGATTAATTCATCAGGAATGTCGATAAATGGCTTGATCATTGTTTTATTCGATTATTAATTTTCTTCGTCAGTCATTCGTTTGCTTTATGAATTTTAATCGTTTAGAAGTCTTTGCAACTCTTCAAAGGATGTATAATCAATTTTTTATTCAAAGTAATTAGAAGTTGATCGTCATAAAATGATAAATGATTCTAGAGAAAATGGTCCGCATTTATAAAACGTGGTATAAATGTTACATCTTATAAATTACACTGTCAATGTTGTAACATTTTTTTTTGATAGTACTGTGCCATTTACGTAATCAATTAGTAATGTTATTCCGATGTAATCGGAATGTCGAGGAGACGAGAAGTAGAGCCTCCCACCGGAGTTGGAAACATTTCTGAAGAATGTAATTTATCTTTGTATAACTTCATGTGAATGTACTTTAATCGAAAAAGATTTCAATAACAATAGTTTTTTGTCTGCTTTCCATTCAACTCTTGCCTGACTTGCTCAATGCACCGAACGTATTCGGATAAGGTTCAAAAGAAAATCGTGCCGGTGCATTGAAATTAAGACAAACTATTGGCAATACGAAATCCACCTACTCGTTTACCTTCGAATATGTGCATATAGAACACCATTTGCTATTGTCACAAATTGAAAGGCAAAGAGGAAAGTAGCGAAAACTCAAATGATTCTTCGAATCGTTCAAGCCTCGTTTTAGTGAAAAAGTCACGATCTCGTCATTCGTGGGAGGAATGTTCGTGGAATTATAGCATAGCGAAACTTGGCTAAACTCTCCAGCTTCTACTATGACTGTAATCGCTTTAATGACGTTATAATTCTCGATGTCTCGCTTTCTATGTTTCTATGATGATCTCCACCTTTCTCCTTCCAGATAACTGGAGGAACGTTTTGCCAATTTTACATTTTAATTTTTTCGAAATATTTTCCTCAGAATCGCGTACAACCTTTATATACTCCTAACACTTATAGAAAATATTAATCAATTAAATACAATAAATCATTATGATATGATTGATATCTGTAGTAGCTATCTGTCGTTCGTTCAGAGGTATTAACAACCGCTTAATTACATGTTCATTATACATAAGTTATTAACGATAAACCCAGTTTTTTTCTTTATTTAAATGCGCATCAATAGAATAAATGGTGTTAAAAGTCTCGAGGGTTCCACTTGAATACATTGAAGCACGTGTTTATCGTGCCGTTTGAATATCTATTATTATCGTTCGAAAGTAATAATCATTTTTCACGGATTGATAAGGAAGTTTCTCAAACAACGGGTGTGACGTTGCTGATTAAAGGAACCTCGAAAATATTAAATATTTAACATAGTGTGTGTTAACAACACGATTACCACGTGGAACGGTGATAAAATTATTCTGAGCGCTGCATAACAATTACATGTGGAACGCCGTGTCATGTTTCCTTTAGAATATTCTACTTAACTCCCCATTTATTTGCATTTGAAACGCTTTTAAATATATTCGTACACGTAAAATTGTAATACTTATTTTCTTATGTCATAGGTTCGAAAGTAATCTTGAGAGGAGTTTGCGGGCAATTCAGATCCGGAGAGTTGACCACGATCTTGGGTCCTTCGGGTGCAGGGAAGTCTACCTTATTAAACATCCTCGCAGCATACAAGTAAGATTTCATGAAATAAAGATTATAAACCAAGTATGCAAATCGTGTGGCAGATAAATTATTACTGGTAGAATAAGTGATATTCATTATCAAACACGGAAGTAATTAAAACAGTATTTTAACAAGCCTATAAGTTGCTAAATCGCTAATCAATTTAAACGTTCCGTGACTTGCATTTATTTCTCAATCTGTCTTAACGAACGAACTGAATCTATTTTGTCTAAAAGCTCGAGTTCGATGTTAAAGATCAGTGACCCCGCGACCTAGGATAAACGAGTGGAAGTTTCACCCTAGCTGGAGTTAACACGAATTCTAACGTCAGGTCGATCGATAAACTAACTCTGTTCGCGTGCTACGACATCGAGACTCTTTCACGACCAACAATTACCTCTTCTGGCTACCCTTTCCCTCGCTCCTTGTTTCGTTTACAAAATCGGCGGTCATCGCGGTTTCAGATTGACCGGTGTCACCGGACAAGTAAGCACCAATGGACAGCTACGAGACGTGGAGTCTTTTAAGAAAATGTCCTGTTATATTATGCAAGAGGATCTTATTCAACCTAGGCTCACGGTATTCGAGGCGATGCAATTTGCCGTGGACTTGAAGCTTGGACACATTTCCAAAGCAGCGAAACTGACCGCTGTAAGTTTTAGTCAATATTTTTTAAATGTTCATTCAAAGTGATTGAAGCCTTCGAGAAAGCGATGTTAAAAATGTTAAAAAGACCTTTGCACCGGTCGAGCAAGAGTTAACAGAGCATCACTAATTGTGTTGCGCTCTTCCTTTCCTACGTTACACCCAATATCATGAATTCTTTCCATTGTTCTACTCGAAACAGCATTCTTCTTATGGTGTTTGGAGAAGGTACAGGCAAAATTGTACAGTTTAAAATGCATGTACAGGTGTATTCTCGGAAAGACAAGAATACTCGAACTGCATTGCGCGGCATTATTCGTATTCTCGAAGCGTGTTACCGGATAGAAACACACCGGATACAAGATCAACAAGGGAGATGCGTGCTTTCATTCACTTTTTCTAGAATTCAATTGTTACGACGTTCTTTCTGGATATTGTAATTTCGATAATTTTAGATCGAAGAAATTTTGGACATCTTACGACTAACCCGTGCGAAAGATACGATTTCCGAACGGTTGTCGGGTGGCGAGAAGAAAAGACTTTCCATTGCGTTGGAACTGGTAAACAATCCTCCGGTCATATTTCTCGACGAACCAACCTCGTGAGTAATTCGTTCGTTGAACTTACGTGTAGTAATACAACGACAAAGGCTTTCAACACAATTTAAAATATTGATTCCAGAGGATTAGACGAAACCTCAGCGGCACAGTGTATCGAGCTATTGGAACGTTTAGCGCGATTAGGAAGAACAGTAATTTGTTCCATTCATACACCAAGTGCGAGGATTTTCGCGAAATTCGATCATGTCTACGTTGTAGCCAATGGTCAATGCGTTTATAGAAACACCGTGCAAAATTTGGTACCGTTTCTACAACAGGTCGGTTTGGAATGCCCGAAACATTACAATCCCGCCGATTTTGGTGAGTAAATGGTACCTTGATTAAGGTGGCGATAGCTTCATCAAGTCATAGATGGATGGTAACATCTCTAAACAAATGTTTATCGTTACAGTGATAGACGTATCTGCTGGCGAATACGGTCCAGAGTGGATAACTCGAATGATTAACTTCGTGGACACAGAAATGCCTATCGTTCCTGTTTCTCGGTCAACGACTTCAAATCTTCCGGAAAAGACGTTAAAAGTTTCCTGGTACGATCAATTCGTTGTTCTCTCGAGAAGGATGTTCTTACAGTTGTACAGAAATAGGGTATGAAATATCAGGCCCAAATGAACACTTTCGTTAAGCAATTTAATTAATTAATTAATTAACGTTTTACAGAGTTACATGTATCTAAAGATAGGGTTACACATATTCCTCGGTTTTATCATCGGTGGCTTGTTTTTGGATGTCGGTAACGATGGGACGAAGACCTTGTTCAATTTTGGTTTTTGCTTCGCCTGTTTGATAATTTTCCTCTACGTACCTATGTTACCGGTATTAATGCAGTGTAAGAAATCAATATTTATGCGAGAAGAATCGATGATTCTTGGCGTTTAATTGTTGAAACCCGATCTAGGATTCTCGTTTATCATATAAAATATTGTACAGTGATATCCTCGATTGCTCTCTATTATCTTTTTTATTAAATTTCATTATCATTTTTCCTTTTTTCTAATTAATTTTAAAATTACAGTTCCTGCGGAGGTGCAACTTATTAAACGAGAATATTTCAACATGTGGTACGACTTGAGCCCCTATTATTGTGCCTTCACCTTAGTGAACTTACCTGCACAGGTGAACTTCTTCAAAAATTGATCTGTGATTAAACAAGAGCCATTTCGCGGATCGTAATTTCTTCGTTGATTCAACTTTGCAGATATTCGTATCCTCGATATATCTGTCAATGGTGTACGTAATTACGGGGCAACCCATGGAACTCTTTCGATGCGCAATGTTTTTTAGCGTTTGTTTTTTGTGTATGTTCATAGCTGAAAGTATGGCCCTGGCTATAGCCACTATGTTAAATATAGTGGTACGTTTCTAAATACATACAGTTTTTAAATTTTCAATATTTGTTTCTAAATAAATATTCGTTTTATAGAACGGTACCTTCGTTGGACCGGCGATCACTGTTCCTTTGATGCTGGTCGCGGTGCAAGGACTGGGTGAAATGCAAGATTTGCCTTTTTATCGTAAATTGATAATGTATCTGAGCTACATTCGTTACGGTTTGGAAGGTCTTATAACCGCCTTGTACGGTTTCAATCGTGAACAATTATATTGTCCGCCGACAGAAATATTCTGTGAATATAGCGCACCTCGACTACTTTTACAAATAATGCGTAAGTATTTCCCTTAGGATAGCAATTTTTTCACTATTCAATTGCCAATCTAATAAATACAGCAATGCTTAAATTTTTGTTTCAGAAATGGAGCATGTGGTGTTCTGGGTAGATTTTCTTGCCTTGATAATTATCCTCATTCTCCTTAAGATTCTCACGTATTATTTATTAAGACAAAGACTTAGGCCAAACAAAACATTCCAAGCACTTCACGTGATTGGAAGGCTGATAAAGAGTCGCTTTAATATTGATAATTAAAAAAGCTAGTCCTTTTCCATGACGTGTACAAAATACAAACTGAGAGGAAGAAGTGGAACCGTTTTTTGTTTTCTCAGTGTGATAGACAGCCAAATAAGTAATCTCTAACAAAGAGATCTGTATCTTGTAGATATATTGATAGAAAAAGTTTTTCTACAACGAAATGTATCGAATTAAAATATACAATATTTAAGAAAGTAATTGTCGGTAATTTCACACGCTTTAACATCCATGTAGAGCCAATATCAAAATATCCTCAAACATTTATGGTATTAGTATATAATATTAAAGAAACTTTTTTATTACGGCACGATTCTTTTATATTTTATACCGTTTAAAAATATTGGCCATTACTTACTTACCTACTGCAGTGTACACAGATTGATCGAAGATTTTTTTACCATTTTAAGTAACTTCGCTTAAAGTGGAATCGTTCTCATCGCTTTTTTGGTAAAAGAATTTCTATCCAATAAATCTTTCTTAACCTTTTATAATTTCAACAATAATTGAAGTATACATGTGTCGGTAATCAGATACTGCGCCTTTGGTAAGAGTTACTTGCATGCATGTATACTGGGTTGCATATAGAAAGGGGCATTAGAAAAATGTGAAAAATATTTAACTTAGGATTAATTTCTCAAAAAAGTGAATATATAGATCGATGAAACGCTTGCTGAAATAGTTGTTAATATTCGTGAAATGTGTATAAATGAATGTTATATGTTTATTAAACAAAATATACAAAATAAAATTGTTTTAATAACTATAATTACATAATATACTTTGTACCAGATGTTGAGGCACTACCGTGTAAACTTAACTCACGAGGACAGATAGCTCTATATTTAGAGCTTTCAGTTATGGATAAAAATATCATTTATCAAAGCTTAGATATCAAAAATCATCTACCGCCTTTATTTTTAAATACTTCGATGTAATAAACAATTTTATATTAAAAATGAAATCAACACTCGAAAATGAAAATTCTTTACATGGAATATTGAGAGATAAGCACAATCACTTATTTTCCTTTTTCGTAACGTTGAGCAAACTTCCGACGAAATAATCTAAGATAAACGGGCACTACGTATACGTACAGGCAAAATTCAATGTAGTAGTAGGTACTCCTGGTTTTTTGCAAATATCTCGAAAACTAAGCAAGTTCGACACGAAGGTTAAAGGAGAATAGTTGCTTAAAATGTTGAATTTTACAATATATTCAAAAAATCATTGAAATAGAAAGGGAAGCGCCTTTTCTCAAGTTCACCAAAATGTCAAATTTGACAGCATATTTAAAAATTATCAAAATCGGAGGGAGAGCGCTTTTTCCACAAGTTCACCTTATCTTACAAAACTTGAAACACTTAGGTGCTTGACCATCTGCTACGTGATCAGAAAGGTAGATATGGTGGGGTGCAGTTCTTAAAAGGGAGCGACAGTACAGATCTTTCTTCATAAGATCAGCAGCTGAAGCACGGGCACATATACATTAGCTCATGTTTTCTTTGTTTAGATTAATGATTAAAATTTACCACAAAAATGTTTGTTAGTAAAAAAGTTTGCAGTATTTTATATATCATTCTCCTAACTACTGTGAATGGGTAAGTGAAAGCTATTCTTTTTAATCGTACTCCGTTTCGCGATTTAAAATACATAACGCATACAAGGAGAATATTGAAGTATTTTTTAATTTTCTCAACGTATTATTAGATTTAAGATACTTTTAAAGAGTTAAGAAATTGTAAAATTTTTTTTAGCAATATTATTCCTCGGAAACCAATTGCATCGGAATCGAATGATTTCGATCTTTTAATCTTCACTCAACATTGGCCCCCAACTGTTTGCTACAAATGGAAAACGAATTCCGCATCGCATAAATGTTATTTACCAAAAGAAAAAGATGAATGGTCAATTCATGGTCTTTGGCCTTCTCAATTGCACAAATTAGGGCCGCAATTTTGTAATAAATCACTCGTGTTTAACTCGACTGCGTTAAAACCATTGATTAAACAGCTGCAAGAAAAATGGATAGATGTACAAGAAGGTACAGAATCTACTACACTTTGGCAACACGAATGGAATAAACATGGGACTTGTGCAGTAGTGTTAGAACAGCTAAATACTGAATATAAATATTTTGCAAAAGGGCTTAACTTATTAGATACATACGATATGAAACATGTATTGGCAAAAGCGAATATCGTCCCTGGAAAAGCGTACGCAAAGGCGGATATTCTTCATGCCATTGAAAAGGTTTTAGGTAAACGTGGTGCGATAATGTGCCAGAAAAATCAGGTAAGTGTTTAGTATCTACTCAAATCAATTCGATTAATATCTAATCAAATCAATTCGATTAGTATCTAATCAAATTAATATTGCGATTGGTATAGCAAACTGGGGAATCATATATATTCGAGATACGAATATGTTTCGACAAGACACTGCAATTAGTTGATTGTGATGGTATTTATGGATATCCTACAAATTGTGATAATTCTAAACTGGTAACGTATCTGAGTCAAGTATCAAACGAGTACGCTGTAGTACAAATGTAATTACCTAATGTACAAAGTTACGAAATACGTGATACGTCGAACTTATAAATTGTAATATTTAAAGAAGAAGAGTAAATAATTTTCTACGAAGAAATTAAAAATTACAAACAAACTGTCATTATTTTTAATTGTATATTTTTCTTTTTCCTTTTTTATTTGCAAATTATACTGTAGTTAAATAACAAATATCATAGAAACGTGTACCTCTTGTAAATTACAAATGAAGAAATATTTTAAAATGCTGTTTTCTTTATAAAGAATCTGTAGGACATTATAAATTGGTACATTAGCTTACAAATCATATTATTGATTGCACTGCAAGCTGATATTTATGACGTTCACTCTGCTTTCTTCTGCACAATTATAACTGCAGATGGTACTAAGCCTGAAAGTATAGTCATTACAATCAGATGATTGGACTTTGTATCTTCAATTATGCGATTACTACAAAGTATTGATATCAATGACATATAAAGATTACACTAAATCACAAAAGCTGACTCAAACCATTTCAATGAAAAAAATAACAATAAATGATACCTAACACATCCAATGGAGTATCATAGTCATCTTCTGTAAAGATCTTCTTTGGGAAATTCGTCATTAAATTAAACGGACCAGGTGCGTCTGTCCTATTAATTTCAATAAATAATCTGACAGCAGATAATTGCTCTTTACTTCCAAAACTTTGTGTTAATGTTTGTCCATTAGTGAGTCTAATCTGAAACATCGAATATTGATGTGTTCTTGATATATTGAAAAAAGTAACACACGTATATAAATATGCATCCAGAAATAAAATATATTACCTGTAATTTTGTTTCATTATATTCTTTTCTATGATGAGTTGTAGAGGATGAAGGCACAGAAGGAGGTTCCTTGGGTACTTGTTCAACATTAGCTTTAGCACGTCTGGCAGCTTTATCAGCTTCAATTTGTTCTCTTACCCTTTGCCGTGCTAATTTCTCTTCTTCTTTTTCACGTTTTCTTTCTTCCAAAAGTTTTTTCATCTCTAACTCTTCTAACCTAAGATGATAATAGATGAATAAGCATGTCACATATACTTCCTTTTTTGTTTTAATATAACTTACTTTCTTCTAGCTTCAGCCATTTCCTTTCCAGACCTTATTCTATTTTTTTCTCTTTCTTGTGCATCTTTCTTTTCTTGTTCTTCTCGTTCTTTATTCTTCTGCTTTAATTTTTCTGTCAATATTCGTAGTTGTTCTCTTTTTTCCTCATCTGAAAGAGGCTTTTTCTCTTCTGTACTTTCAGAAAATCTATCATGTCCAGACTTTGATGCATGAAATTCAACTTCCAAATTAGACTTAAACAATTTTCCACATCTATATATGCATATTAATCAATCTATTATTTTAAATATCATATAAATATTAGTCAACATAAACATGATGCACTTACATATCGCATTTCATAGATTTAGCAACTTCAGTGGTAGATACCTGACCAATAGAATTAGCAGTGTCATCCTGAACTGGTGTATGATCAATTGACGGTGGTGCGCTTTCAGCGATAGGTGGTTCAGATAATGGTTCTGCATCATCTGAATGAGCCAAGAGCCTAAAATAAAAATTAAGATCGTCATCGGACGACGAGAATGAAGCCGCGGCCTTTCTCGTACCATTCCATTGCTGGAACAACACCTTTGTTTCCAGTGATTTCTAAAGCTTTTTCCCTAAAATAAAATACATATTAAAATATTAAAGGTTAGATATACTCGTTAACGATCATTAGTAGAAGTCCTTACGCTTTAGACATGCTAAAACCCATATCGACCAACATATTTATGTCACTCGACGACATCTTAAACTCAATTTTTTGAAACGTATATGAAATACTTTTAACTAACAAAATTATATTCAATACCCAAGCAGTCAAAAACTTAACGTCACCCTCGAACGACGCGCTACCTATAATCACCTATATTGCTGCGTCCATGTATTACAAAACCTTACCCAGTGCAGTGACTACAGATACAAGAGACTGGACATGCCTTTGTTTTCGAGAGGTCATGATTTAAAGGGCTCCAGACAACCCCAGATGAGATTGCTTTGATGAACGAAATACAATAAGAAAAATTAAAAATAATTATATTTTATTATTCCTTCCGGCTAGCTTCATGTAGGTAGCTAAAGGCATACATATACCCTTATTTCATTTTTTGCGTTCATCTAAATTGCTGTAATTATCTTCTTAGCTTATTGAATAAACTCCTTAGGAGGACGAACGTGTTGATTTTATTACTTCCGTCTGCACCCTTTATATCTCTGCACCCTTATATCACTGCATTCCTTACATCCCAGCAACCCTTAAATCTCAGTATTCCTAACATCTCTGCATCCCTTACATCCCTACATTCCTTCCACCCCTAGATTCTTTTCATCCCTACATTCCTTACATTCCTGCCTTCTTTACATCCCAACATCCCTTACATGCCAGTATCCTTTACATCCTTGTATCACTTATATTCCTGCATTCGATACATCCCAGTACCTCCCTGAAATTGAGATGAAATTTTTGCGGCATTGAGGCGTGCGACATTATACAAATTTAGTTCCTTCTCTCGCCACCAGAGGGCGCTGACTCGACATCGAAATTTTAGTTCACATTTTTGCCGCTAGAGGGCCAAAAATTGAGCATGATATAGTTCCTTTTTTCGCCACCAGAGGGCGCTGACTCGACATCGAAATTTTAGTTCACATTTTTGCCGCTAGAGGGCCAAAAATTGAGCATGATATAGTTCCTTTTTTCGCCACCAGAGGGCGCTGACTCGACATCGAAATTTTAGTTCGCATTTTTGCCGCCAGAGGGCCAGAAATTGAGCATGATATAGTTCCTTTTTTCGCCACCAGAGGGCGCTGACTCGACATCGAAATTTTAGTTCACATTTTTGCCGCTAGAGGGCCAGAAATTGAGCATGATATAGTTCCTTTTTTCGCCACCAGAGGGCGCTGACTCGACATCGAAATTTTAGTTCACATTTTTGCCGCTAGAGGGCCAAAAATTGAGCATGATATAGTTCCTTTTTTCGCCACCAGAGGGCGCTGACTCGACATCGAAATTTTAGTTCGCATTTTTGCCGCCAGAGGGCCAGAAATTGAGCGTGATATAGTTCCTTTTTTCGCCACCAGAGGGCGCTGACTCGACATCGAAATTTTAGTTCACATTTTTGCCGCTAGAGGGCCAGAAATTGAGCATGATATAGTTCCTTTTTTCGCCACCAGAGGGCGCTGAGTCGACATCGCCATTTTAATTCAAATTTTTGCCGCTAGGGGGCGCTATTCTTTCGAAATTTTCCCGAAATTTTACTAACTTACATTCACTTACCTTTATTCGAACCAGTCTTTATAATATATTTATTATAAGGGATGCAGAGATGTAAGGAATGTAGGGATGAAAAGAATGTAGGGGTGAAAGGAATGTAGGGGTGAAAGGAATGTAGGGATGAAAAGAATGTAGGGATGTAAGGGACTATATAGCATCCGGGGTGTCAGGGACCCCGAAGCACTGATGACTCTCTTTGCTTACCAGTACCACGGCATTTGGGGTATCTGAGACCCCGAGGTACCGGTGACGCTGCATACCTATTATGCTACAGGGGGGTCAGGGACCCCTGAGCAACGATGACATTCTTTGCCTACCGACACTACGGCATTCGGGGTATCTGAGACCCCGTGGTACCGGTGACGCTGCATACCTATTATGCTACCGGGTTGTCAGGGACCCCTTAGCACCGATGACACTCCTTGCGTACTGACACTACGGCATTCAGGGTATCTGAGACCCCGTGGTACCGGTGACCGTGCATACCTGTTATGCTACCGGGGTGTCAGGGACCCCAAAGCAAATAGCGAAATATAAGACCTAAAAACGAACAAAGTATGAAACTCACTTGTTCGAGGTAGTGATGGGTACGACCTGATCTGTAGCACATGCGCACTACAATTTATTATAAAACAAACTTGTAAATAATTAAGAAATTATTCACTCACAAACAATGAAAATGATATATTTTAAATCACAAATTTTCAAAGTATAATTGTTAGGGACATAGAATGATTTGTTGTTGGTGAAATATGGCAAGAAAACAGATGGGAACGTAATAATAATAAACATTTTCAAACAAATAATATAAAGTGAGGAGTAGTTATGGTTTATTTCCATTCTAAATATGGCTTACAGTCAACAAAAACATTTATACCATTGTAATTTGCATTCGTCCTTACATAATACCAATGTTAATTTAATGCAAAATTTGGGCGAAACATAACAAAATGAGTATATTATTAAAAATAAAGACTTAAATAGTAAAACATAGAGGTGATCAATATTAGAAATGTACCTTAACTAATAATGCAACATACTATTACTTATAGCAATGAAACAGTAGATTGCACTATTAACTAAGATAATTTTACAATACGTATTGTTGGAATCATTCAGATTGTAAGTTTATATATTCTAAAC
This sequence comes from Osmia bicornis bicornis, assembly GCF_907164935.1. Classification (NCBI taxonomy): domain Eukaryota; kingdom Metazoa; phylum Arthropoda; class Insecta; order Hymenoptera; family Megachilidae; genus Osmia; species Osmia bicornis. Next base: position 1,899,642 of record NC_060218.1, on the reverse strand, counting down.
ATTTCTTTATGTATCTCTGATTAAAGAAACAAATTTATAGTCTAAAATATTATTAAATTAAAAAGATTATTAGTATTCCTGGGATGCCTTGTCACCTTTTCCAGATCCACCAGTACTAGTTTTCTTTGGCAAAAGTACTGCCTGAATGTTGGGCAGGACACCACCTTGAGCGATAGTTACACCTGACAGCAATTTGTTTAATTCTTCGTCATTGCGGATAGCTAATTGCAAATGACGTGGAATTATCCTGAAACATCAGAAAGCAGCATATGTATTATATATTCATATTAGATTATACCTAAAGGTCACCTCTTACTTAAGTGTAAATGTATACAAATACATGTAATTAGTATCAAATTTATTTTGCTATATAAATGATAAATGCTATAAAAACTTATACTTAAACACTGTTTAAGAAATTTATAATTGTTAGAAAACAATATACATAATTCGCAAATAGTAAATATAAGAACAAAAATTTTGTGCTTAATTGTATTGCATGATATACTGTAATATCAACAAATTATTAATGACAATTTTCTTTTTTATAAATTTGGACGTACTAAAAAATCACGATCTAATTTTGATGAAATAATAGGAAAAGTAGACGATGAAAATAGATACATAGAAAAAGGAAGAAAGTGAAAGACAGGAAGAGAAAGGAAGGGCTTGCTCTACCAACCTCGTCTTCTTGTTGTCTCTTGCGGCGTTTCCGGCTAACTCGAGTACTTCAGCCGCTAAGTATTCCATCACAGCGGCCAAATAAACTGGTGCTCCAGCTCCAACTCGTTCCGCATAATTTCCTTTTCTCAAAAGACGATGGATTCTTCCAACGGGGAACTGCAGCCCTGCCCTACTACTGCGGGTCTTTGCCTTTCCCTTAGTCTTTCCTGAAACACACATGTAAATGGTTTTCCAGCTTTTCCATAATTTAGAGTACCGAATTATTGTAAAACGAATTCAATACCTACCACCTTTACCACGACCAGACATATTTTATAGTAAATGTATGAAACTTTTCTTAAATACAACGAAAGATGCTCCTCCTTGGAATGCCAAGTAACGAATGAACCTCTACCCTCCTCGTCAACGGTTATGCGTATGTACGTCAGATATTTTGGCGGCGACAGTTAGAACAGCTCTTGTTTGCGCGGGAATATTTCCACCTCACCAAGGACTAGTGGCGTCCTCGTTGTAGGGCTAAAATCCCTAGATAAAACCGGTAATTATTCAATAATATTCTTCTATTCGTCCCTTATAGTATGAGTTAATGTACAGAATTAGCTAATATGCAAACACTAGCTCCTGCAACTAATAACTTATTTAGTTTTTACTTGTTTCCTTTTTGTCAAACTGAATGAGTCTAAATAGTTATTCCAACAGCAGTTGGTAACAATTATCACCAGGCGTGCATCCTGTAGGAACGAGATGAGTTTCGATATAGATGGCAGCTGGTACGACATAAAATTAAATTTTGAATTTTGAATTAACGGTAGAAAACAGGTATTCGAAGATTACGAAAAGTCTGCAGGTCATGTTAAACTGAAAAAATTGAAACATGATTAAAAATAAAGCAATTTCTTCGATTTGCATTAGAAAGGATAAGAATAATTATAGACAGAAAATTCATATTTTCAACAATTTACTTCTAGGCTTTTGTTTTGGCCAGATCGAGACCGACAAATACTTTGCGGTCTTATTTTGTTATACAATACATAAAAATAATGATATTTACAAATGTAGGATAACGTTAGGCACTCAATGAACAAAACGATGAAATTATAAATGGTTCTCGTATTATACATACTGGAGTTGTTACGTATGACGTATTAGTTGAACGATACACTCAGAGAGCAGAGTGAGATACAAGTACAAGGATACCACAAATTAGAGTAGCGTCGATCTAGTTGAACGTAAAAAAGCAAAAAATTTTCTTAACAAAATGAATTTTATTTTCGCTTTTTTAGCGCGTGTTGCGATCCGATTGTTTTTATTGTACGAATGTGGAATGTTGGAGGTCGGGTAACAAGCATATTTTCACGTGGAATGTGCTCGCGCGATGTCTCACATTTGCATTTAAATTAAGTCACTTTACCTATCATAAGTACCTCACTGCTGTTGTTACATTAATTTTTCTTGTATTCACTGGCCTTTGCGTTCATTGTTGCGAACAGTGGACATCGAAAGGTAGGATCGGTCACTATTCTGATTTCTCGGAATCAGACGTGATTTTCCTGTATGCTACGAATGTCCGTAGACTAGAGTTACTTCTATCTCGAAACATCTTTTAAGTTAAAAATAATATAATTCTAAGATTTCGATCTTTTCTTCGTTCTTGTTTCGTTACGTTTTGTTTTGTATCCCGATTCATCGTAATCGCAGTCTGCAGTTTACTTTAAAAAGTGTTTGAAAATTTTACTCAACACAGAGTTCACGTACACACTATCGTTTACGATGCAAATTGAAAAAGAAAGTCACAGTCTCTATACTGGAGTTTACTTTTCCGATTATCACTGTATCGATTCGATGATGCTTCTCCCTCTTTCTCTCTCTCTCTCTCTCTCTCCCCCTTTCCCTCTCTATTTTATTCTCGGTTAATATTAACGATCGACTCATATACAAATTCTGACATATCATATCGTTTCAAGTTATTATCTGACATAGAGTCCACATTACGCAGAATAAAATAAGTTATACGATTTGTCTATTTTTTTCATTAAAATATTATGATACAAATTACAATTATTTATAGTCGAGGGGTTAAGAGCCGTTACTAGAAACTATAAAATCTTTATTAACCACTTCGGCCACTGGCTAAGAAGTGCATACACGTTTCAGTATAATTTTTGTTTGTTTTATACAATTAATCTTTACACACGTTCTCGTACTGCTCTGATATGGCTGGGGCTAACGATGACGTATCTTCGGTTACTGCTATTGAGTTTCTTCACATGTGTGTAACACTGTTGCATAACATGCAGTCGCGAAACAATACGTATAGGCTGTTGTACATTTGGTCAATAGAACTTTTTTCCCTTCTGAATTGTACGCTTGCCTAAGTATTCTATTAGTTTTTTTTTTTTTTCTCTTAAATATTTGGTTCTGTATGATAACGACCCTTAACCCTTTGATAATATCACAGATGAATGAGTTTCCGTGTTGTGCGTTACGCGTCGCTACCTAAGGTTCCTAACAAGTGTGTTAATCTTTTCAATTTTCTCACTGAGCACACGCCTCTCTGAATCAAGAGCCGTTCTAGCGGATAACAACTCGTATATCCGTCGCTCTAGCTGGATAGTTTCGGACCGTAAGCTGTTTGACTGTGCCATCAGTTTTGATGTTTCGCTCGTCAAAACCTTCTTCTCCAATGCCTTCTCTGAAACAAATAACAAATGTGAAAAAAAAGAAAAAAAAAAACGACAAAAATGAGAATCGATCGTCCTTGGATAGGATCGCATAGAAGTGAAAGATCTTCGTGCCTCGTACCTTTGGAATACTCTTTGTACGCTAACATAATGTCCTCGAATCCAGTCCACTTGGGTCTTTCCTTTTTTCCACTTACGTTATCATCCATATTATCATCCGCAAGTTTGATATCTACCCCCTTGCAGTGTTGCTTAACCCCATTCTCACCGGGCATAGGTAAAGCAGAATATCCTATTGGGACGATATTGGGGACCAAAGGTGGTAGAGGTGGTGGTCGTTCTGGAACATGCTTCACTTTTACCCTATCCAAAAGCCTCATCTTTTGCGGTGGTTTTGGTAACGTTGGCGGATTCTTCAAGTATGCCTTGGCAATTCTATCGCAATACGCCGTCACGGTGTTCATGCTTCTTCGTTTCTTACGATCCTGAAGAACGTACTGCCACGTCTCCTCCGCCTCTGTAATTTCAAATGCAAACAACGTCATTTAACATTATCGAATTAGGGCAATTTAATAGGAACGAATGAATGATGAACGTACCGTCTCTTCTATTAGGAGGCATTACATCGAGGCCTATGGTCCTGAGAAAGCCAACTTTTGGCTCGAAATCTGGCGTATGAAGCAACACATCTGGATGATCACGTGGTATTGGTAACACAGATTCGACTGGTTGTTCCGTTTCCAAAGGTACATCCGGTGGATCCGGATTTAATTTGTATCTCTTCTCCACTTTGCAAAGTTCTATCTCTGTTGAGCATAATATAATGTCATCTATGATACAAAGTAAGAAGAGTAAAGGAAATATTTTTACCGTTTCGCATGCTGAGAGTAGTTAAACCAAACATAGCGAGGAAAGCCAGTTTCTTTTCAGAATACTGCAATTTGGCCGGTGGACCTTTGGTGATCCACAAATCCATATCCTTGATATCTTCTTCCCCTTCGGAATCGGAACTACACGCGATACCTGCGTTCCTTTCACGTTTCCTTTTCCTTCTTCTCTCGGCTAAATCTAACGAGGACGTCAACTCTTTCGGCTTTTCAGGTACAAGAAAAGACTTATCGCTGGTAGCATCCTGTTTGACTAGAGCCTTGCTCAGGTCAGGCACATTTAACACCGGTGGCTCGCACTTCACGGAAATCTCAGTCAAATTATTGCACTTGTCGGTGAAACAAAATGCGGTTTTCAGCTCGTTGGAGAAATTCAATAGTTTCTCTTGATATTTTGGTATCTGCAGAAGAACGTTCGACACGTTCTGACAGGTACGCAAAACTTCTTCAGACTTGATGCTCTGCATCAGCTGAGTCGTGTCTATAGGCTTCTGTGCGATATCGTTTATGCTGAACTTAAAACTCGGTTGAAACGATAATGTGGACAAAACGTTGTTCTGCTCGCTCTGGATCTTTGACTCTACATCGGGTTTCGCCTCTTTCTCCGTCAGACTGAAAGTAGCAGGTTGAAAGGCGGGCGGACCTTTGCCTTGTTCGTGAGCCAGATGAGGAGTCGTCGTCAAGGTTTTGTCTTGAAGCAAACTCTTTCCCAAATGATTTTGACTCGGCCCACTTGTCTTCGAATGATTCTCGATTTTCTCGTTGCACGAATTCGGTTTACTGTCCTTGGGCGGTGTATCGGATCCGCTCTTCTGATGGGAATTCGCGTGATTCGCGATCTTGTTGCCGCTGTAGTTTACGTTTGCCGCTGTTTTCTCACTGGAAACGCAGTTGACAAGATTCGACGTCGAATTATCGACGTTGTTTCGTTGAGCTGTTGTGGTTGGTGTAGTTTGATTAGGATCGACGGTGTTGTGTACGTTCTGTTTCGCGCAATTCGAATTGGTCACGTTCGTACTGCTGTTGCTGGTGCTGCTGGTCGTTAACGTTGGCACGTTGATCTTGGACTGCGAATGATGCTGGTGAGGAGACGAGGAGGAGAAATGAGGTGGTTTGTATAAACTGGCCACATGCGACACAGGTATATGCGGATGATGGAACTGTTGGGGCGGATAAGGGATGGGCTGTGACAGAGATTGCTGAAGATTCGTACTCTTCGCGTTGTCCGTGACAGAACTGTCGGCTAACGTTTGACCAACGATCGGCTGGCTGGTGGTCGTAGTCGCGGGTGATTTTATAGGCGAATCTTGATAAGAAAGCTGATTCGCTATACTGTGATTATGGCTGTTCACGATCGGCCTTTGTTGGCTTTTCGAGGAAGAACGAAAAGAATCTTCGAACGGTCTGACGAAAGCCGGTTGCGAGGTGGTCGATGTACTGGTCGAGGTAACGGTAGTGACCGTCATAACGGCGGTCGGGGCGTTCGTAGTGGCACTGGTCGGTGCCGTAGCAGCGTCTTTGCTTCTCGAGCCATGAATACTACTGTGAGATAGCGGCGGTGATTTATGAGTTAAACTCATATGATTGACGCTATTCATGGTGGAGGGAAGGGCATTAGGCGTCGTCAGAGTGTGCGTTCCGTGCGTAGACATGGTACAGCTGCTCGATAAACAGCTGGTCGTCGTTGTACCAGCAGTCGCGTTGCTGCTGCTACGTTGCTGATGCTGCGACAATGGTTGTTGTGGCGGTGGTGGTGGTGGTAGTGGTGGTATCGGTGCAGGTGGTGGTGGTTGTTGTTGTTGCTGTTGCTGTTGCTGCTGCTGCTGCTGCTGTTGCTGATGGTATATAGAGGTCGTGACGGTAGTTGTCGCGCTGCTCATTATCGTAGCTGTATGCTGACTAGAATGAATGGTGGTGGAGGATACGGGAGGCAAATGGAGGGAAGGTATAGAAATGATAGGCGCCAGAGGCATGGTTAAGGGTGGAGGAGGCGGAGGTGGTCCTATTACCGTTGGCGTTAAGGATGACATAGAGGGTATAGAAGGGATGGGAGCAGGGCCGATAGGCGCGGAGCTTATAACTGGCGGAGGTCCAAGGTTCAGAGGGGGCAAAGTAGAAGCCAAAGGAGGCGGCATGGCCGCGGAACTGACGGAACAGATAGAAGCGGAAGCCAAGGATGGCGGTCCAATAGGAACGGTTGGATTCGGGAAGGTTGGCAAACGAGAATGGTAGATGTTTGCGGTTGCCGTTGGATCCGATGGTGGTACTGCCGATGGTGGGGCTGGACCGGAAGACTGTTCTTCCTTCCTCGACTGATGGTGATTGTTACTGACAGATCCAACGCTATTATTACCGTTATTGTTGGCCGTGTTGGTGGTGTTGTTGTTACCGCCGCCTCCGCCTCCGCCTCCGCCACCGCTGCCACCTCCGCTCCCTCCTCCGCCACCTCCGCTACCGCTTCCACTCTGTCGATCTCTGTTCTCGCGTTCTCGCTCCCGGTCGCTATGCATCTGAGCCGCTATGGTCGGCTTCCTAGCTGGAACAAATCCCGAACACAGTGCTTGGTAATCTTCCACTGATCAGCTGCTATCGGCTTACTATTTAGTACGGGGAACGAATCGTTTACGGTAATCGATTCTTTAAATCCCTCGCGTCGCATTTTAACCCCTTCTCTCGGTTTCTACTACTTTCCGCTGGATTCATGCGCGAGGAGAAGCGTTGAAACATCCTCGAATCGATTTTGACCATAATAGACCATAAGTCTGTCGCATATATATGTATGCCGTTATCATCGCTTTCTTGAGCAACCGATCGTTGCTCTACATTTCGAGGTATTCGATACGTACCTCGTTTACCTGATTTCGAACGAATAAACGCAGCGCGTACTTTGCTTTCGTTGAATGTTGAACAGCAAAACGATTTTTTCATTTCTAACTTACCTGAGCGATTCGTACACGCAACTTTCACGACATGTAGCTCGATGCGCTCGTATCAAAGTATTGGGGATGATTGACAGTAGAATTTGATTGAAATCAGACAAACGTACGGATCGAATAAAAAGAGAAATTTCGCTAACTGACTACTAATTGGGACGGTCGCGGTTATCGTCGTAACATCGTATCGTAACGATACACGATCAAGTTTCGTAATATGCCTTTGAAAAATGACTAACAATGAGATCACACTGAATCCTCCCCAAAACTGTTTCAGAAAATGAATCGAGGGTCAAGAATTCCAAGTCAATCAGAATTTTGATCACGTTGTTTTTTTTTTTGCAATGTTTATTTTCAATTATAGTCCAAATATACATGTTTACATAATAAATTATATAAAAACGGTATAATTTTGATAAAAGAACATGTATGACAAAGTTATATACATCGGTGGATCAAGTCAATATTTAGGTGAGATAGGTCCACTACAATTAAGAGAAATCATTTTGACACTGAACGTTTAGTTTAATTGCAAATTTCTAAAACAGTTGCGGGAACTAACGCAAGAGTGCACTCCGCCTAGGAAAAAAGACACAATAGTTTAACAATTAAATTCGTGTACCGTTTTATACGCGACAAGTAACCTTCGTCGGACAATATGTGTGTTGAGGATTGAAAAAAAGAACCCGTTATCGATGGAAATAATAAAAAGGAGGAGACAAGAAAAGACATATATGCATACTAATCGACCGATAACCACCGATTATCGTGTTAGATTATGATTTTATACGTTAACATATCGTGCATATATAATGGAAACAAAAGGACGAAGAAAAAGACACAAAATTGCATTTGTCGAGAAGAAAAAAGTGACATTTGCAAAGACCAAACGCGTAAAAAGCGTATAGGAAGAAAAATAGAATTTTTATAACGATGTGAACGTTGTCCTTCGATAATTAAAAGTCAAGTTGTAACGCGAGAACGAAAAGAAGCTTTAACAATATAAATATCTGTGCACTCTTATGTTGAAGTTTCGCCGTAAACGACGTTACTCTAACTACAAAACGATTAACTATTGTAACGTACATGATCATTGTACATGAATAAGAGGTATCATTTCAGACACTACAACAAATCATTTGGAACACAGAGTTATATGGCTCGAACAACGGCACATAAAAACGGGTAAACGGCTCACCGAAGGCCCACTTACACTTCCGAGTCAGAATAGAGGACAATTCGCAGTTCGATAAGTCTGACTTCGGTCTATAGGTGAAACGAATTCATTTGGCTAAAATCGGTTCAGTTTTTAATTTCAAATAAAAACAAAAAAAAGAGAAGAAAAAAAAACAGGAAAAAAAATGTAACTCGTTCGTCAAGTGAGTTGTGCGCTATATCTAAAAAATATCGATCCTATCTTCATTAAGAAACAAGATTAAACTACGACTATAAATTTGATTATACCTAGATTAAAATTAGAAGCGTAGCATTGTGTGTGTGTGTGTGTTTTTTTTTTGTCTGTTTCTATATCCCATTCACAGTCAGGTATAATCTACAACGACTTCTCCTCGCTTGCATCGTCAGTTGATCCGTTTGCGGATGAACTGTCGATCGCAGTACAGATCGTTCGGACTTAACGTTACTAAAACAACGTTCGTCACGGATGGTTCGATCGCTCGGCATCGATTGTTGAACCAGAAAAAAAAAAACTCGCGAACAAAGAGGCAGACAATCGATCTCTCCGTTCTTTTAGAAAGTAATTCTAAAACGAACGATTCTATCGCGAGAACTTCCAATAAATTTGACGGGTAGAGAAAAATCGTAAAGAAAGAAGAGAGAAAAAAAAATATATATGAGCTGATCGAAACGACACGAAACGCGAAATGGTGTAAGGAAGAAAAGGATGGAACTATGAGTGGTAATAAGTGTACACTCGCGTGCAACATAGATCTCCCTCGGTTAAGAGGAAGTAGGAGACCTCTTCCCCCACGCTTCCTCTTAATCCTTTGCGGACGAATATTATTCATTTAAAGTATAAAATAAAATAGTCAATAATTTCATTATTCGAAGCATATATTACAAATTCCAAGTTACCACGATGACTTTATTATTCCGAGGACAGTTTATGTTGCGCGCTTACGTGTGACACGATAGTAAAAGAAATAGAAAGAGAATAGAGAGAGAGAGAGAGAGAAAGAAAGAAAGAAAGAAAGAAAGATAGAAGGAAAGTAAAGTTATTCAGTGCATAACCAACGACGGGACAGAAGTCTCGCGCGATCGCTCGTAATCGATGCTTTCTTTTTAATGAAAGGCAGTGGGGGGTGGAGCGACTCGCTCACCTGCAGTATCGGCGGATGCAGGTGCAGGCGCGGGTACCGGGGCGGCAGGAGCAGAATTTCGTGCTGCTCTTCTCCTCTCCTCCTCCTCCCGCAACGCAGCTTGTTCCCGTGCTTGCCTCATCCGATGTTCCTCCTCTAGTTTCAGCCTGAAACGAGAATCAAGTGGCAATTGAGTAAGTACACTCGACGAACTGCTGTTGCGTCGCGCGAATTAGTATGCTTCAATCTTTCTACTTACCGTTCGTGCATCACGGGAGACATGAGACCCAGAGAGGCGGGTGGTAGCATGTCTGGACTATATCTTAACCCGTACAGAGGATACGAGGGTAGTCCAGGAAACAACGGCGGTCTCAACATTCCACACCGTTCCAAGTACAACTGTTCCTCTAATCTGTGCGAGCCGAAAAGAACAACAAATTTTACCGTTACAATCGTTGCTAAATCGTTGAGAAATTACCAAAAGAAGGGAAAACTGTGAAAATTCATTAGGCAACTCTCCCGTTTGACAGTCGATCGACTTGTGAAACGATCGCGTAAGGCGTAAGGAATTGACGAAAATTACCTATAAGCGTGTTGAAGGTGTGGCGGTGGGTAAAGACCGTGGTGGTAAGCACTGTAGGCCGGATCCAAGGCGAAAGCCGGTGGAGCATGGGCCGGATGGTGCTCGGGCCGATACGGCTGAAAGCCGGAACGGGCCAGCAATTCGGAAGCTGCGGCTGTTACGCTGTGTTTGCTGGTGTCCGCGGGTCTCGCAGTCGTGTACAAGGAGGGAATCTCTTCGGGTCTTCTTTCGTGAGTGGACCGTTCCTAGAATACAAATTCCCGCGTTCGTTAGTGTTTACGCGTTAATTACCCGATTCATTATGACGTTTTATATCGTAGTAAGTCCCGACTAGATCTACCGGATAGTTACGTCACGGTAGTTAACGTGTTAGTTCCCCTTCTTTGAAGAGAACTCGTCGTATATTCAAGTAACCTCTACTACACCCTTCGAGTGATCCTTTCACGGGCTCGCAACACCCTTAACACGTGTAAAAATCTGGTAATCGTGAAAGAAGGTTTGTTTCGTATTCGTATTGGACAAGTTAAGAGGGTTTAGCGAAGCGTACAGAAGCAGGGATGAGACAGAGCGATAAATAAATAATGGAAAAAGGAAAAAAGAAAAAGGTAGTAAAGGTCCTGGTTGGGACTACTCACCTTGGCAGGGGAAGGACCTCTGACGAGAGGAGGCGGTGCTCGGTTCTTGGGACTGGCGCGAGGTTCTTCTTCCTGAGGTGCCGGGCCTGCCTGTTTCGCCAGGTTTCTCAGAGCGGCAGCGAAGCTTCTGCTATTCTGTTGGCCACCTGGACCAGGCCCAGGGGTATGACCCTGAGGTAAAACGCCGGAACTAGGTCTGTGAGACTTGCTGATCGTGGTGGGTTGCGCTTTGGTGCTGGCAGGCTGCAGACCTGAAACGGGTCGAAAGTTCAATGAGACGCGACCTCGTACGGTTGATTCTGCATGAGAGTTTTACCAAACTCCTTTTACACGTTTTTTATATCAACGTTGAACCTGGGGTCAAATTGGCATCGTTTGTTATTACTAGCAGAAGAAGGCAAGAAAAGGCGAGCAAAAAAATTACCACGTCTCTCGCAACTATGCAAGAACAAAGTTTCTTTTTCAAGAAATAACTTAATCCGCGACAGAGACGCGAGATTGCCTATAAAGATACAATTTTCCGTTGTCGCGTGTTCACAGGTCAAAGATCACAGGTCGGCCTTTTATTGTTGAGGGCGGTCAGTCGCAATCGACTTGGAGATTAATTAAAAACGAGCCGCAAGATAAAAAATGACAGAGGTCGTTTTAAAGCAAAGAATGGCTCGCAGTTTAATACGCAAGAGCATCCTTGAGCGATTAAACGTCGCGGAATCGTGAGAAACGACATTAATAACGAAGAAAAAATGAAATCTCGTTCGTATGCAAACAATCGTAACTGAAATTAATTGCCGTTAGCTGACTACTGGCTAAGGAAAATTATCGATCGATCGATATCGATTTTATATATCCAGCAAACAGGGCATAATTTAATTTTTTCTTCTTTTAGAGTAGAATCGAGAATACGTGTTTATTGATGTACGCTACAAAAACGCAATTATCCGCTTATGTCCAAATTAATGACACGAACGATAAACTTTGACTTCCGAATGCTTCTTGAGTGAGTCAGTTTTCTTGGAACATTGAACGCATTTCGATCAACAATTACACAAATATATCTTAATCGAGCATCGTCACGGTAGAAACGAAGGATAAGCAATATCTTTCAGAGTTTTTTTCTTTTGTTAAAACATTTAATTTTCATAAATATTTATCGATTTACTTTATTTTTCGCTTCGAAGGCCCGCTTAAACCGTGAAAGGTTATAAAGGTTGAAAACGTCAGATTTTCCTATTAAAATCAAATTAATTCTTGATTGAGTGTGCAACAGAGTCGACCTCTAGGATCCCGTTTTTTCTCTCTTTTCTTTTCGAAACTATAATGCATAATTCGCTAAGACGACGAGGATAGCCGCGGAGAGAGTGAAAGCAAGCATCGGTCGCGCGATAATAAAATATCGTTCGAGCGCAGCTGACAGACGTTAATTATTTTCTACGACCGTGGCGAATATTAATTACAGCCTTTTATAATCCGTCACGCGAACCGAGTCAATCGACAACAATACGGGGAATATAACTGTCGGTGGTCTGGCTAATTACAAATTGCTCGTAACGATATTTCTCAACCCCTGGCGTTCACCTTTCCTTTTCTTTCCCGAGACGGGTACGTCTGGTCCGATAGGGCAACAAGCATCGTTTCCCGGACGATCGAGAGGAAGGAAAACGTTTCTTTGATCTTTCGAAGCTGTTCGCAACGATACGAATCTGGGATTCAGCGGGGAACCGAATGAAAAGAGTAAGCGATTCGGAAGAACTTTCGAACCGGATCGATTTCTATCGAAAGAGACGCCGTAACGCGAATCCGTTCTTTGACGTTTTGCTCTTTTTTTTCCCTTTTCGTTTGTTCGAGGTTTTCTTTCCCTTCTTTTCGCTCCTTTTTTATAAATCAAGGATGAGCTAGGACACGTCGGCATCCGGGTGGTCCTTTGTCTGGAACGGTGCTCAACGAAGAAAGAGACGTACGATCATCTTCTTCTCTTTCTCTTTTTCATGCGCGAAAAAGCCCTCCGGTTAAAACGAGAAAATAACAGGGAGAGAATACTCGATGGCTCTCTCCGCGGTGATTCCGAGGATGGTTTTCACCCTCCATTCAATTCCTCGTCAGCAAAGCGCACACACCTTCGTTTCCTCTCAACGGACACGCGACGCTCTCTCTTTCTCCTCTCCTCTCCTCTCCAACCCCGACGGGCGTCTCTCTCTCCCTCGCGAGTTTCACCCTCTCAAAACGCTCCCGCTTCGGAACGCGATTTCTTTTCACCCGTATTCCACGCTGCTATCTTTGTCATCGTTATCGTCTTTCCTACAACGCTTCTCTTTCTGTCTAGCCTTCGATTTCTACCCTCTTGCGTTTCCTGTGCGCGGTCTGAAGGACGACCATCAACAGGGGAAGCGGAGAGACACAGGTATTATACGAAACTCGATTCGAGAGAAATATATCTTTGTCGTCGACCGATTCCTTCTTCGATCTCAATATTCACACGTTCAACGATACGTTAATAACATCGTCGAGTCTGTTTTCGAGGAAAGTAGGATCGTTTCATCGTTTGCGAACAAAGTAGAAAAACGTGCGTGGGCAGTTCTACTTGAAGCGAAAGGTGGATAGAGGGGTGGCGGTAGCGGTGGTCGAAGGGTGCAAAGGGAAAGCGACATTCGCCAACGCGAACTACCGAGTTGGGTGGGTTGACTCGACGTCGGAAGCACAAGGATTTCAGAGAGTGGAAAGGGTGTAGAGGGTGGTGTTAAGCGGCTTACAGTCTGTTACCATGGTAACGCCACACCACTAAGACAGGAAGAGCCTGAATCCAGCTACAGTTCCCGTGACCCTCTCCGTGCACACATCCCTATCCACGACCACGACCACGACCACGACCACGACACTTCTGTATCCTGCCAGGATACGATACCAGAGAAAGAAAGAGGCAGAGAGGAAACAGTATCGACGGATAAAGAGGAAGGGATTACACCGCTAACTCTGTTTTTACACCAAAGTGTTTTCACCGAGCTCCTTCGATATATACGCGTGTACAGTACGACCGCCGGTCTCGGGTTTAACGAGTTTACGTCGAACAGGGAAAATCGAGAGGTTCAACCGAATTATCCAAGCCTTCGTTGATTGTATTTCTTAGCCGTCGCTCGACGCGTTGACGAGCGTGGCAGAAATAGCCGTGCTAACAAGGTGAACTCTTCGAGTGTCCCTTTCAGATTTTAACGAGCTTTCGCACCTCGATAGTTCGCGTTATTACGAATCTTCCTATACATGCTTTCTAGATACGCAAACTACATTTATTAAGCTATTACGAAGTTAAAATATGACGCGAAACCCCGGGGACCGATAACAACCCCCGAAGCGAATAACCCCGGAAAGTTTGTCGACTAACAAACTATTATATTTGTGCATCGTTCAATCGAAATCTCTACTTGCCTCTGCTCGATGGCAGCGTATACAGTGCGAAACGCAACAATACACTCGCGTGTAACTCGCTTATGTTTGCTTTCCACAGAAGTCGAGAAAACGATACCCCTTTCTCTCCTCGCTCGAAAGACGATAAACAACAGGTGGTAACATTGTCGTTTTGTCACACGTGGAAAAAGTGAAGTGGAAAAGCGAGCCGTGTAAAGTAACAGAGGGGTGACGTCCATTTTATATGTAAAACGTAGGGAACAAAATTCTGACTGGCAGACAGACAGAAGCCGCGTGTCTTTTTTACTCTTTCACGTCTACATCTATCGATTTCCACGACGAGCTGATGCCATCTTTTTTCACGTGGATTGTTTTAATATTAAAAATTAGTTTCTAAGATTTGGTAGGAAGAGCGACACGTGAAGGGGGTGGTACAAAGAGTATCCGCTACTGAGAGAGAGAGAAATAGAAAGGGAAAGAGGGTGGCAAGAAGAGAGGAGCAAAGGGTAGTTTCAATGGAATCGACCTCGCTTTTCCCTCTCTGGATTTCTGCCTGTTCGCGAGAAACACGAGAGCTTTCTACGCGGAAAGCTATCGAGCAACCGAATATTTCCACCCTCCGTCAATGCTGGCTGCCAAACTTTCGAGTAGTCTGCGGTCAAGTTCCCAACGTCATTCATCACCGATCGTTTCCCCACCGAAGTCAATCTCTTCGCGTTCAATTTAATTAAAAGTCATTTTTCCTATAAATACAACAACATTTATTTCTCGTAAGGTGCAGGCATTACATTGGCGCGGCGTCGAGATTCTCGTATTCGATGCGACAGGATATAGTCTAAGAGGGTGCTGGCAAATGGGGAGACGGGAAGAGAATTGCAGAAGGGAGCGCTAACCAGTCGCTCGATATTAAAACGCTGGGAAAAAGCGTGCTCTGTCGTCTTAGTCGGATAAAATTCTCTTCATAACGATTAAGAAGATGCTAAACAACGTTGCTGCTGTCGATATTAAATTTTCGAATGTGACGTTAAAGTGAAAAAAGATTTATAATACATCCGAAGCATCCAAATTGGTTTTTGATAAACTTAGTTAAACGAGGGCGACAATTTCGTCGATTTACAGATAACGAAGAAAAGCGCGAGTGAGATTAGGAGGTTCTCGGAAACCGAATTAACGTCATCCGTGGATTTTAATCCTCTCGCAGAAAAAAAGCACGTACAATCAGCGAGGGTGAAGAAAAGAAAAGGGAACGGCTGATAATCCGATGAAATCCCGAGTAGAGCGTTTAAACGGTTCGATAAGTGAACGAATGTCGTTATGACGTTCGATAACAATGCTCATTCTCGTTTCCCGGAGACAGGTTAGAAAATACAGAGACAGAGAAGAAGAATGGGAGAGAGAAAGAGAGAAAAAGGGGGACCAGCAACCACTAGCAGGCTTCGTGTCAGATCGTGGTTGACCTTTTTCCGTTTAAGCCCCTGACTCCTCGTACCCTTCGAAGCTGGCTCGGTCACGGGAAGCCAAGTTCCGCGTGAAAAATCGATGCCGGAAAGACTTCCACGGCAAATTACAAAAGGGAAACGACCTACTGGTATTAGGGCGAACAAACCCCAACGAAAAACGAACAGGAAAGCCACTTCATTTGCGATTCGTTCTTTCCTGATAAAAATATGACAAGAATCTACCAAGTTTGACTTTCAACTTTGAAAGGAATTAGCCAATCGTCGGTTATTCGATAGTTTTAGAGTTAACGTTATTTTGACGAAGCCAGAAGCCGATTCCCTTTCATTCGCGAACAGTGCTTTGTGCGGTTGCGAACAATCGCCGACGAAGCTAGTCCATCATCCGCCGCCACTCATTTCCTTTCGCACCGAAACCACTCATCGGCCTCCCAACCCCTATATTTTTCAGTTGCGAGGTGGGCGCGTGTAAATTGCAGCTTTTACAAAGGGTTGCCACACGCAGTTAGATCAACATCTGTCGCACGAACGACCATCGAATCCCTCTGCTCCCGTCAAATCGAGGTCGAAAGGACGCATCGTCATCGAATACTATCCTCTGTATGCGTGCATGCCTGCCGCGTCCGTATGGTACCATTCGCGGGAATAAAAGTTGGGTAAACGTTGGCCGCTTTATCTGCTCGGTCAAATCCTATTGGGAAGTTGTACAATTGATTCACCGACCGGCCGTACATTTATTTCGACTCTGCCCCATCGTATTTTCAGCGGGCGCCGATGATACCGATAACGTTGCAGAAGATATCGAATAAGCGGTAACCGTTTTTCTCCTACTCTTTCGTTCCGCTTCGATCGAAACGTGCAACCCGTTCGCGCTCGTTTGCGCGAGTTTTGTGAAAACGATAACGACCTCTGAACATCGCTGCAGCTGCGTTCGCCCCGCCTATCTACAACAGCTACCTTCCAAATATATTTCGACGGTGGAACATTGTCGAGGGTGAAAAAAAAAAAAAAAACAAAAAAAAAAACAAAAAGAGAAAACTGAACGGAAAAAGTTGTTTTCAGTAAAGCGTGGAAAGCGTTGGTAAAAATTTTTGTTCGAGCAACGAAACGACGAGGAGCCGAAGCTACCACGAAATTCGAGGCCACCCTTACGAGTCCCTTGACATTTTGCCAAGCACCCCCATTGAATCACCATATAAACGACTCGGGAGCCCGCGAGCTCAACCCCTGATCCGCCCTAACCTCAAATATACGTTTCATTTTAGTACGGTCGTACCGTACCACTCTAACCGTGATCATGGGCGTCCAACTTTTCCCCCTATTCTCAACGGGCGCGTATAAAGACCTGTCAGATCCGTCGAACCAGAGTTATTACCGCGTACCATGCCCGCCGTCTACACATTGCGACAAAATTCCTGATTATCACTTTTACCCAACGTAAAGAAGAATTTTACAATCTTTGTATTTTTTAGAATAATTTAACGTCCCTTAGTTTTTTCCAAGTTTAATTTCAAGGGAGCTTCCCATTGGTAGGGAATGAAAATAAAAGTAACGACAGAACTTGTAGAAACAAGATAGAAGAAAAAAGATCGAAAAGGAAAAGAAAAGTTGAAACAGCGACGCCAATGAGACTCGATCTCCGCGCTGTCGATGGTAGTCCCAAAGGTGCATCTGGGATTTCACGTCGACACCGTACGTACGTTCGTTCGTTCGTTCGTTCGTAAGGTGCTTTGGAATTTCCATATTAATTCGTTAGATCGCGGAACGTGACGAGAATTCACGATTTAATAACGTTTTGTCCGTGGTACGCCGCTGTGATGCTCACGACCCCGCAGTGCTATCCCCGACCAATCTGAGCGCTACGGACCTACGAGAAGGGTGAACGAATTT
This sequence comes from Osmia bicornis bicornis, assembly GCF_907164935.1. Lineage (NCBI taxonomy): Eukaryota > Metazoa > Arthropoda > Insecta > Hymenoptera > Megachilidae > Osmia > Osmia bicornis. The sequence goes on along the minus strand of NC_060218.1, from coordinate 1,882,178 downwards.
CCGGGATGTGGTGAAAACAGGAAAGCTGTAAAATATACGACACCCTACGCAACGTATCTGCTACGTTTCTTTTCTTTTCTCGTTAAAAATACACATAGAAAATCCTCGAGCGTTGATGGCTTCGAATTCAGTATAAATGAAATAAGAATTAAATAAATACCCTCGAATAAAGAGAGAGATGGTTTTAATGTTTTGACAAAATTGACTAGCAAGGAAAGTTCTTTGTCCGAATTGTGTCAAACGTCGTCCGCGGCCGTGTCATCGGACTGTCAACCCCTTTCCCCTACTTTCACCACACCCCATCGGTCGATCGTTGTCGAATAAATTCTCCGGGGTAAATAGTAAAATGAAATCTGCACCGGCACTCGGCCGCCGTGAAAACACGGTCCCTCATTAATTCCGACCGCTGCTATAAAACCCCGGAACAGGAGAACACATCGAGTGTAGCCTAGTCCCCAACCCTTCTCATCCTTTGCCCTCTTCCGGCCATCTACCTCGCTTCCTCCCTCGTTTTTCCTCGGCTCCTCTCTCTCTATCTGACACCTCTTTTCTTTCTCTTGCTTGTACCCTTCTACCCTTTCAGCACGGCTACCGCTAGTATCGTGAGCAGAGAACCATGCTGTGCTGCGTTGTACGCCACCCTCGACCACGTATAAAAGCCGCGTATTCAATTACCCGGCATCGACCGGTCGAATAACGAATGTGCACGCCATGGAAAATATTCCCCGTCTGTTTTTACGCGTACACAGTGTGCTAAGCTCGAACCGGTTGCTGTTTCGATCGCGCGAATCTGTACGCAAAATACACGGCGAAAGGTTTGCGAGCAAAGCAACTACCCCCTCGCAACTGGTCGCTGAAACAACCGCTCGATGAACGAACGCGTAAATCCTACGCTAAATAATTAAACGTTTCGGGATAGTTGTTTTTTTTCTTTCCTTTTCTCCTCGTCTGTCTATTGGATGGCGCGCTGAAAATAAGCTTCGAATTAGAAGCCGATTTGCTACGGACCAGCGTTAATTGTCCCCTCGCTGTTTTTTCGATCCCCTGCGGCTATTGCTCCATTCCTTCCACCGTCCTACCCCTCCCTGTTCGTTTCGTGGCCCATCTGTCACCCCCTACTGTGAGCTCGGCCTTCTGGCATCGTGCGCAAGTGCTTGCTCGCTCGCCTGTTTCCAGCCTCGTGACTCGCTAAAGTAATTCGTTGATATCCGCCTGTACGTGCGTCTGCCTCTGCCTCGTGCCTGGAATTAGGGATGAGAAAATCGCTAACCCGACTCTCTCCGCATCGTTACCGTTTCATCGCTCCTCGTCGATCCTCCGAACGATACCTGTTGGCCACGTTCGTTGCGAATACACGTATAAATCATCTACGAGTCGTCCATTTTCTCCCATTCGAACATTACTCTCCTGTTTCGTTCCTCGCGGGAATGAGATTTGGTGAAACGTAACCGGATCGACTCGAACGGAAATTAATTTCAACCAATCTACGATAAACGCGAGGATCGATCGATTTCAACCCTGCTTTCATCCCTCGCGTTTCATCTAGCCATCTAGCGAGAAGATTGAAAAAACATTTTCGCCCGCAGAGGCTGGTCGACTGACGGATAGATCGTTTTTCCGGCCAGTTCTGCCGCAACGTTTTGATTTCAATCGCAATCAGTCGGCAAACGCGAATCGGTTTTCTTCGTCCGTTCCTTTTTCCTTTTTCCCGTTTTCTCGCACGTTCCCCCGTTTCCAACGACGTCGATAGAGCAGACGGCAGAACAAAAAGCTGCCACGGACCGAGGAAAAAGAAGAATCGGAAGTATGAAAAGAGAGGCGGTCGCCTCTAGGCAGACGGAAGGAGGAGAAGAGAAGCGGAAAAGGGGGAGTTTAATTTTTCGCGTTCTCGCTCGCGCTCCAGCTCGTTTCTGCGTGAATTTTTATTCCATTTCGCGCGACCACCTAGTCGTTATTTCATTTCGCGCCACGTCCGTGCTGCTCTTTGCTTCTCTACCTTTTCTCCGGCCGTTTTTATTCTTATTCGTCGAGCAACACGAAAGAACCTCCCTCTTTCTGTATATATTCTTTAAACCACCGCTGCGCCACCTTCGTCTCTGACGTTGGATTTTTCACACGATTTCCACCGTACCGTAATTATCGCGTCGTTTATTATATTCCTTTGACTCGGTACTCGTCTATCGATGTCGCAAAAGAAATTCAGCCTATGGACGTTGAATAAACAACTCGCAGACGACTCGAATATAAAATTACTATTCGAAGGTAATTTCGGCAAATTCATCCCTTTTGTCTTGGAATCAAAGGTAGGCAACGTGAGTCGGGCGAGTAGCGGAGGGACAGTTCTTATCGATGCAGTAAAAGCTATCAGTGCTTACCGAGTACAAACATAGACTAGCTAGCGAGTTGGTGGTCGAGTGCGGTCGGCACGGGGTTGGCAAAGGGGTTAGCAAACGGGTGGGCGCGTGCGTGTTGGTAAACGGAAGGCAATACGCGTATCAGTTAACCGCACGCGATACAGCCGCGGCGCGGATTCGATATAGGGGATACCGGATAGATGCGAAACGACATATGCCGCGAAACTGCTGGATCATATGCGGGAGCACGCGTGCGTACCGGTGCATCGCGAAAGCGCTACGTGTCCGATGCGTCAGAGATACACGTGTATTTGTCTATTCGAACGGCCGCGTTTAATCCCACGACACAACGGTATCCGGTCGATCTCTGTTCTACCCTCTGTAAACGGGTGCACACGATAGTGCTTCTCGGCTCACGAAACGGAACAGGAAGAATCGATCCCTCGCGAAATAGATACGCGTTGCAATTAATCAATCAGATCTGAAACTGTTAAACGGGTTCCGGAAATTGATCTGTTTCACAATTGATCGTCACGATCTTCGATCACAGCCTAAATTGACAACGACTTTTTTACCTTCGGGAAATCCGAGAGAGCAATTTCGCGAAACGTAGCCAGACTCGGCGCGGCGTTTAAGGGATTTTAATCGTCGAACGGGTTTAAATGATCGCATCACGGAAATAACGGTGTAATCGAAACGGCCGGATATTAACGCAACGAACACGAGCTAACAGAACACACAGTGCTGGGTATTAATAGAATTCTCGCCCGATGAAACGCGATTTGTACCGGTGATCGGGCAAAACGTTACTAAACGAACGAGTCGGTGCTCGTTAACGATGGTTCACCGAGTACGGATAGAGAACGGTTGAATCGCACAGAACCGTGTGGGCTTTCAGGCAGAGGAGGATGGATAAAATACGCGTAAAAGCTTTGAAACGAGAACGGATCCGGTAAAATCGATAACACTTGCGTACGTTTGACGGCTCGTTACCCGAGAACCCTTGACGCGTTCAAGAAAAAGAATCGTTCGCGCCATCATTGCTGTTACGAAATTAACTATTCGTAAGGATAATTCAGGTAGAATGATCGATCGGAGCTTAGAGCAGTTAATATATTGAGCAATGGCGTCTCTTTCATTTCCGCGCGCGAGCAAAGCCGGAACCGGATCGGGTGGACCCTTTTCCGATAGAGCCATTCTGGCCGTGTCTCCCACCAGCCATGTTCGAGCTTCGAGCTTCGAACTTCGAGCTTTAAGCATCCCCCTGCCCCTCTTCTCCTCCTGCTCTTTCACCGGCTCGTTCTACCTCCTACTGCCACCTTCACCCTCTCAACCACCATCCGGCACACCCTCCGTCTCTTTATTCGCCAAAGTGGGGTTGCAGGAACGAGAGGTAGAGGTAGCAGTTGCGAAACTAGTTGCCTGGCTTTAAACTCAACCATCCTCTCTCTCTCTCTCTCTCTCTCTCTTCAATCTCCTCGAAAAGAGAAACGAAGAGAGATAGAGAGAGCCATCCCGCTTCGTGCCAGCCAGCAGGGTAGTTGGAGAGGATCGAGAGGGCAATATGTTCCTGAGAAGCCTCCAATTTCCTTCGTACAAGCTTGCCGCGACCCTCTTTTCGGGAATGGGAACGTGGAACGAGGAACGAGAACAGGAACTGTACGTTCCGGCCCTCACCGGCAATCCACTACTCCCACGATATCGGTTTTACCTATCCCTTCTTTCGCTCCTGTATTCCGGCACGCACTTTAGGGACCTCGAGATCAACGAAAGGGGTACCGGCTTAAGGGTAACGATGAAAAATGCAGGCCGAAACACGCTTGAACCGTTTCGAGATTGATAACGCACCATGTATAAATTCTCTTCAGCTTGTGGAATCGTCTTACGAACAGAGTTTTGCGCATTGTCGAGGATGGTAAAAATTGGCACCGCGCGTTATTCCTGGATGCTCGTTTCCCCACTCGACTTTTCATTCGATCCCGGTACGTAGCTTCGGGCGAACAATTTCGATTCGCCGCCGCGCCGGAAGAACCAGGTCGAAGAAGGAAGATGCGAGTTTGTCGAGCTTCTCCGAGAATTTCGAGATAATTATTTTTCGCCGTGAGCGCAGAAGCGACCCAGAAGCCGTTCAATTTCCGAGACCGGAACGAATTTAAAGGGTGATTAGCGGCGCCTAACGGCGCGGAAAAGCGAGCTGCCGCGGCCCTGCCTCTTCTCAGTTATTCGAGATAATCAAATATTTAGAAGATCCGTGATGTCACCGTCGTTAATTAATATTAACGAGCCGGAGAGTGCTAGGCGGGTCGGAAGGATGAATCGACCTACTCGGTGTGCCCCAACGAGAGTTATAACGGCGAGAGGATATAGATTGTCCTATCTAGATGATCCTCCCACACCGAGGACTCGTAAATTCATAAAACGCGGGATCGTGAGTTAATGCTTTCAACCCTCTACAAGCTTCACTCCGTCAAATCGAGAGCATAGAAAAAGCTTCTTACCAGTCCTAGCGTATTCTTTCAATGTAACCTAAGCTTAAGTTAAAATAAAAGTCCCCTTTGAGATTTGAATCAGGTGCGATGGAAGCGAGCGAAAGCATCCGTGCTGTTCACTGTACACGAGATCACAGAGTCCCCGAGCGACGCGAGGATGTCGTGTCAGCGGTTGACGCTTATCTCGATCGAGTGGTTCGAACGGGCTAGCTCGGGCCGGAAGAAAGAAATACGAGGCCAAGCGATGCTCTCTTCTCTAAACGGGCCGACAGCAAAGTCGACGCGGAATAAAGGATCGTTCGAGGGTGACTCGAGTGCACCGGCCAATCGATATCGACGCGACTCTACTCCATCGAGACTGGCTCGTATCCGTTTTTCGGAACCACCTTCCTTCCCTTCGCTCCATCAAATATAAACGGAGCTGTTTGCAGAAATCGCCGGTGTACAGGCTGAATTACCTGACTTGACCACTTGAAACAATTGCCATGTCACGACATCCTCGTATCGATTCCATTCGTAGAAGACCTAAGTACACGTACGTTTCCAGAAACTCGATCGAAAAGCAAACCGAACATTGCGATATTCTTCTAGAATTGAAACGTACAAATTTTCTGTGGAGAAAGTTGAGTAGAGTTTACGAGGTTGGCCTCGGTATCCTGTAGCCAACTTTTTCCCTCCTCTTTATTATTTATTCAGCAACACCGAGAAGTTTCCCTAACGTTTCAGACGATGCTTGATAACCGACGAGCTAAGGAAACCTTGCCTTCTCTCTATCTACCCTTTGCCTTTCGCCTTTCGCCTTCTGCCGTTTCTCCGCGGAAAACTTGGTCGGAAGGTCTGCGTAACGCGCGAGAAACTTCAAGAGGGTGAAGATTAACGGGCACCGAGAACTTTTCACGCCAAGTACACACTACACCGGGTCCCGACTCCTGGGATTTGCCAAGGTAAAAGTGGAAAAGTTGCTTCCTCCGCATCGCTCTGACCCCTTTCGCCATTTCAATCTCTGTAACCGTCAACTCTGTCGACGGAAATCGTTCATCGATACACGAATTCTTTATCTCCGCCCGATTACCCTACCTACCACCACTCTTCTTATACTCTAACGAAAAGCAGCAGTTGCTTCATCGCCGTAGAAAACGACGTAGATGGAGATTAAAAAGTGGCGTTTCCCTCGTCGGTAAAGCAAGGAAAAAGGACGTTTGCAAAGATAGAGACGCTTCGTTGAGACAGAAAGAAAAGAAGAGAGAGGCTGGGGACGGACGAATCAACAGCACCCAGCAGCGAAAGAGGGAACGCTTTAATCACTGGTCGCTTGGAAAACACATTTATCTGGAAATCCTTGGCACCAAAAAGAAATCCCACCGTTTATTCGCGTGTTGCGTTTCAAGCAGTCTACAAGGTTCAAGAATTGTTCAAGACTTTTAGAATAATTCCAAGTTGCAGTTTAAGCTGCTTGAATACTCGTAAGAGAGAATATAGATCATTAGCGACAACGGTTTTGAAAAATGTCAAAGGACAAAGTGTATGCGCGCTTCAGACAGCGAAAGAATTGAAATAAGAGCAGAGGGATGAAGCGAGAAAGAAAATGATCAGACAAAAGCGAAAGCGGAAAAGCTTTCGGTGAAAAGAATGAGAATCGTAGGTGGATTCGACGAACCGGAAGGTAACAGGAGCCGGAATAATCGCGGCCGATGCGCGGCAAGTAATCGGCAGCCTCGTTACCAGCTGCCGGCTCGTTAATTAACCGCGATTACGGGGGCGGTGGTGCGCGCGAGAGAGCAGCCTCGTCTCTCGCTCTTTCCCTTTTTCTCTTTCTCTCTCATCAGGGTACACAGAGCCCAGTAGTCGTCGCTCGTTACACCGGGCGCCGTGCCGCGTCGTTTCTCCGCGCCACGAGCTCGCATCCGAATAATCGTCCGCCCGTGAAATCGCTACGACTCCGCATTCCGCGCTCTCTACCCCACATTTCGCGCTCCGCACCGGTAAATCCTCTTTCCTCCTTTTTCACCGTTACACTTCGAAACGTTCAACTGGCGCGAAACGATCTCGTGTTTCGAAACTCGATCCATCGCAAATCGGTTACGACCACCGCATACCTCTGTCTTTACTCTCATTCGTACACTAGTATTTATGTACTCCAATTCGTCAATAGAAATCCCGATATCCCGATATGACAACGATCGTGTACCGTTACATACCGATCAATGTATCTCTTTTTTATTTAACACCTCTCTCAATGTTTTATTGCCCGGCGACGCGACAATATAAATAAGCAAAGTTAAAAACGTGAAAAATTAACTTTGTTTATTTATGTTCTCCATGAAAGGATTTTAACTTACGATGCGCGTTTACTCTCTACTCTATATTGCACCATTTACATCGGCTTACCTGAAACAGACAAAACAAAGAGATTGTTTAAAAAACGGTCGAAATGAAATTAAAGAGAAAACAGAAGAAAAGTTAGGGAAAAGGCTGTATAGGCGCGAGGGCGAGTGATCGAGGGATCGAGCCAAGCCAGGACGACGCAAATAGGCTCGAACGTAATTCGTATCACGCGGATTGTACGCGCGTTGCGCGCGAGGTTAACTGGTGTCACCGAGCCACTTAACCCGCGATCAATGAAACCTCGGAATTCTCGGATGAAAAGCTTTGCTGCTGTCGTAGGTGCAGCAGCGGAACCAAAAGCGAACGAAGTTGATACTCGAAGGGAGAACAATGTTGGAAAAAGTTGCGAAGCCTTTGTGTCCACGGTAATTGCTTCTCGGTTCGACAGGTTAATTAACTCGCCTTCGACGTTCGTGAAAATCTCGTTTGGAAAGTTTTTCCTGCCAAAGGCAAATCGAGAGAAAACGAAACAACGCTTTCGCAACGAATCGAAAGATAAGGAGGTAAATGCTTCGTGTTTACTTTGCCAAGTAAACATTGATAAGCTGAATGTCATCTTTTTCGATAAATTCAACCTTCTCCGTTTTCCCTGTTGGCCACCGGCCTTGAAAGATCCGATTGTCTTCAGGGAAAGAGCCCGGTTACCGATGCTCGCTTACCCCGTCGACGAGGCATCGACCTTCCAGGTGTATCGATAATCGAGTTTGCGCGGAACGTCAGCGTATCAGCGACCCGGCACGCTCGCTGGCGTCGCTTTGTCGTCGGTAATTGATTTATACGCTATGCCTTTGATGTCAGTCGACCGGTTCGACGTCGACGTCGACGTCGCGATGAAAGAGGATGGGTTGCTCGCGTACACACGCTTCCAGCCTCTTATCGCAGACGTCACCGATCGCAAACCGCGGCTGCAACTTCGCGGAAAAACGTCATCAGGGGTTTTGCTCGATCGATCGATCGATCGATCGAACGAACAACTCTTCTCGATAAGCCGTTTGAACGTTCGACTAGCGTGTCACGATACGATACGATACCCTCCACGTTCCACAACTTCGCGATTGCTTTCCTTTCTTGCACCGAGAACCTTTCAACGTGCGATCATTGTATAAGCTATTTCACAAAGAAGACTCGATACAAGTTCGAGTCCTCGGAAAGATTAATTGAATGTAAAATATTTAATATAAATAAAGAATGACTGGATAATTTGTCGCGAAACACCCGTTGCATCTGATCGAGTAAAGCGGGTAAACGAAACTCGGAAACTCGATCGAGCGGTAAGGGGGACGGCAATTATTCGGTGGACGATGCTTTTCATTGAAAAACGTCCGCTGAATGCGCGCGCCGGCTAAAAGAGGAGCGCCACGAACCGCGATATACATACCGAGAAATTCAATGAAACGGGAGCGCGAGATCGGAGTTCTCGGGAAAAACGTTTCTGCACCGAGTGGTCCGTGAAACCGCGGGCCACGGCCCTTCCTCTAGTTTTACGACCAATTACGGAACACAGTCAGCCTGTTTGTTTTGCGGCGTAAAACGGATGCGCGAGTCGAACAAGAGGATCACTGAATTCGATTCGACACACGGTTTTACGCCTATGCTGTGCTTCATTTTGAGTACCAACAAAAAACATCTGTATATTCCAATGTCGCATTATTTTTAATAAAAATGAAATTAAAACGAGGCTTCACGTATTCTATAGAACCGCCAGGCGTTACTAACATAGTTAAAATGAAAAAAATGCCAAAGTGTAAGATCGAGAGAAAGCTGTAGAGGAAAGGAAAGGATTCCATAAGTCTCGAGCGCGACTTAAAGCTTCGTGGCCCGAATCAATTTAGCGAATGCACGTTTGAAGTTGCAAATGCATGGACGCACGCATGCCAAGGAGAAGAGACGCTTGACGCTCGTGGTTCGCTATCGGATCGCTTGCACACCATCGCGTACACGCTCGACTGGTACGCGAAAGCAATGGAAGCAAGTTTCTCGTCCCATGTCTGCTTCCACAGAAGCTCGAACAACCGAGATACAGAGATAGGAAGAGAGAGGGAACCGGGAGGCGAGAGCACGACTGTCGGATGATTACGGAGGGCGATGAGGCCAGGGAGCAAGTTTAACAGGCTGGTAAGCCGATGACTCGGAGTCATGACAACGCGTACAGTGGGGTCAACGAGTGGCAATTGGGGCCAACAGTGTCAAACGACGCCAATAGGCTGTTGGGAAACAAACGTAAGCTGGCCTGCGTTTGCACCACGTTCTTAACTCGCTGACTTTCATCGAAGCGAAAAAAAGGGCGCAGCTATGCTCTTTCGCAGTACGAAAATAGACAGGCAAGTGCCGCGATGATCACGCGGGATCCATCTTATAGTTCTGTTCCTCAGCTTGCAGACATATGTACGCTTTTACCACTATCGAACGTCATGAAAACGAGGAAACCCTTTGAACTTCCGTTTCTGCCCATGTACGTCGATGTACCGATTACAGAATTAAACCATCTGACGTAATGCTTTTCTCAGAGAACGAAACAGAGAGAGGAATTTCAGAAGCAAGAACAGAAACAATTAGCTGATTTCCGTTACAGAGAAGCGACAGTATTAATCGAGTCGCTTACGAAAGGTAATTATCTTCGATTATCTGGCAACGACAGCTTCGAATCGATTTCACCCTTCAACTCTTTTGGAGCAGCCACCAACCCCTAATAAGACGGACACGCAGTGTCGAAGGAATCTTCTCCAAAGTCGATTGCCTTTCGTATCCGGCTAGTGGAAGGGTCTCGTGACGAGAATTGCTAATGCATCGTCGATCAAAGACCGTTGGATATTCGTGCAGCTCGATCGCTTTCAAAGGGGAATCAATTCGAGATGGAAGAATAAGTTGGCAAACGATTAAAAATACGAGTACAGGTGACGGTGTCGGCCACAGGTTGTTGCGCGTGCAAAGTAGAAAATTTCGAGAAATCCTGCGCGTTGAAGATAACGCGTTGGACAACGAGTCCGCAGGGAGGAGATTTTAACCGCGTTCGAGCCGTTCACCGAGCGAGAATCTCGTTATCGTGCTGCGATCGGCATCGAACGCGGCCATCAAAAACGTTTTCTCGTTAACGAGCCGGCGCGGTTATGGCGGGAAGGCTTTCCCGTGGAAACGTTCGCGCTATCAGAGAGAGAGATTGCCAGGGGAATGGGTCAACGCGCGTACAAGAGCAGACACACAGAGGGTTATTAATTTCGTCGGCTAGCTGGATAATCGATCGACCAGGACGCTATAGTGGCCCGCTCATTAAAATAATCATGGGCACGCGCGGTCTCGCCGTGTTGGAAACCGAACAGGGGAGGGAAAAGGAGGCTTAACATGCACGGGACCGTGCATTATTATTAATTAATCCGTTTAGGATGTATAGGACATATCGGCGCCGCTGTCCTGCGATACGCTACACGCTATACCAACTACAGCAAGCCCTTCGATCAACCGAATTCTAGAAAATTGATCGCTAAACGACGTTGCATTCGATTCGTACCCTCCAATAGAGGAATGAGACCACAGCAGGCCTTTTTAATTGCGTGAATTGACTTTAACTCGTTCGTTTAACCCACTGATTCCCAAACTTTCACGGTTCAACGCGACGCTTTCCTTCTTTCAATTACTCGGGTTGTTTCTTAAAAACAAATCCCTTGTACATCGCAACTTGAATTACACGAGAGTTAGACATTTTTGCGTAGTTTAGATTTTTCAACAATTCAACCCACCCTATCTACTGAACGTGTTCAACAGGATGGACTCGGTTGACGAAGCGATACCAGTTTCTCAGTGACTGGTTTAGAGTTACAGAATAGAAGCCTCAAATTCCCACGTTCAATTATTTCGAGACAATTTCTTTTTCCCACAGCTCGAATCATCGCGGTAAAACCATGTTTCCTGGGAATTAGCTCGTTACCAGAACTGTTATCAATCGATCGATCGCGGCAAGATCTTGCCGTGATCCTCGAATATTAAACAACAGCACTCCGTTGAAACGCGTTAAACGCGAACGTGGCTGAACAGGTAGGAATACCTGTCGTTCGAAAAAGAAAAAAGAAACGAAACGAAAAAATAAAGCAGAAGGAAGAGTTTCTCAAGGTAAGGAGACTGGCACGCCTTGACGAGATCACGAGATCACGTTTGTCGGTAAGAGTCGATTCGAAGCGAACGAAGGCTTCTAAACGACAGGATTCGAGTAGCTCTGCACGAATTGCCGTGTCGGGAAGCCGGAAACTGGTTTCTCCTGGAATTCGTTCTTGTATAGACCATTCGACGAACGAACGAACGAACGAGTGCAACGGGCAAGCGTACTCGAGAAACGAACAGCGTGTTCCAACTAGGAGAAGTTTAAGAGGATTCGCAAACGAGCTAAGCCAAGAATCTGCCCAAGTATTCCTCGCGTTACTCCAATAAACCAATGTCTTGCTATCTCTTCTTGCTTCATCCTTTTAACGGTCAACAAACGTGTAGCGACTCTGTTTTACGAACCAATAAAGTCGAATTAAAAATGTACGTGTATGCAATTTTATTTTTGACTTTTTAACACCAACCTATCCAAATTCTAGTTAAAACTCGACGAAAGTCGGAAAGGAAGTAGGAAAGGAAGAAGGGAGGACCCAGTTACAGGAAGAGGGTCGAACCTCTTCTGAATTACGTGCTCGAGTGACGCACCACCCCCAAAGCATTCTGTAGAGCTTCCCCGAGTGGCCAAGCCGGATAACCGATCAATGGCAAGCTTTCCTTCGATCTAACAAATCGAAACAGCGAATCGATGTTTGTACAGAGCCATCGCGAATGTCCAGAAATCACGAGTTTTCGGTATTAGTTAAGGGTAGCCGGATTCTCTAGAAAATCCTTGCTCGTTTCCACAGTTTCTTACGAGCCGTTTCAGCAACCCCTCTCTAAGGGTGATCCCCGATCGTAACTACGCGTTACTACGCTCGTTTATGTTCTCGTCTCGAATCGTCGAGGTGAAATGCCTCCCGCGGGAATATAAGCGAACAGAGAAAAAGCATCGGTGAGAGAAAGAGAGAGAAGAAAGTAGGAGGAGAGAGGGAAAATTTTAACGACTCTCGTTGCTCTCCAAGTTGCCGCGATCCGTTCTCGGCTTAAGCAAATTGCCGAGGGAATTGCGCTTCAGCCACTTTCCTTCTACTCGCTCATTCCGATAATTTCCTTGCCGATCATGCTGAATAAAAAAATTAAAAAAATGTTTAACTTTGCCGACACACCGTAGACCTCTTCGACCGGAATTTATACGCCAGACGTCGAATAACGTTTCCAAAGCGTTTTTTTATCGCGCCAGACCGTCCGAGTACTTTTCCACGCGGCAATTTAACCCTCGAGCCCGAACCCTTCAGTTCGACATCGAGTCTGAAGGGTTAAGCATAGCTCCCTCGAAAATTAATATCTCTCGAAGCCACGAAAATCTCGCCCGTACGACAGGCGACAAACGTTCTGACCCGTGTCCATCGCGGCGACGGTCGACGACGATGAAGAGCACGCGAATAACGCGGCCGTATGATATGTCGTTTGGACTGACGCGTCCAGCCTCTTTTGCCTCTGTCTTTGTCGAACGGGAGGATTTCGCTTTGGAATTTTTCGGGTCACGTTTATACAACCGCTGGCAACGGGCCATCGGACCGTCCTACCCGTACTTCCCTTAGCCACGAACCAGGAAATATACAGCTGATGTTAAGATATAAAAAAAAAGGCGAGGAACGAGTTTGGCAACTCGTATCATTCTGGAAGATAACCCTCGTCGAGCCATGCCATAGAGGAATATCTCACGAACGTCTCTTGCGACAGGGGTGAGAAGTTCAATGGTTTAACGCGTCATAGGATTTACGAGGGGTGGCTTTTCTCCTTTCGCGACCCTTTGTCATTTGCTACGCGTTACGACGGCTACGGTGCTCGGAAAGCGGGAAAACTGCTCGTAAATAAACGAGGTCAACACGGCAGATCGCTATCGTTGCGATGGCACGGTTGAAAATCCCGCGTTCGACGACTCCTCGTATTCTCGGACTTTGTCTACGCACTTTCAAAGGTGCAACGTGCGGTTAACGATTATATTTCAAATAAATGGCTGACAGTGTTCGTCAGCTCCGAGAATTCCACTCGGTGTCCGAACCGGGCGTAAATCGTAACCGTGTCACGGAACGAATCGTTGTCAGCGAAACAGAGTCAAGAGGCAATTTGTCGAACAACCTTGTCGACCATCGTTTGACACGCCTATTAGAATTTACTCTGACAATCTCCGGCAAACTCGTACCGTCTCTCTCTCGATTGTAACACCTTTCCTACCCCTGCTCCTCCTGCCTACGTGTTTTCTCTCTGGCGAGATTACACGACTCACCGGCGATCGTTTAACCAGGATGATAACCGTAAAAGCCTGCCAGGTAAAAAAGTATCAGCAGACGGTACGAACGAGAGGGCAAACGATTATTGCGAGTGTCGCGCAGAAAGCAGCCGTGAAGCACACCAGCAGGACCAGTTGCACGCTCGATGGGATAGCGAACAAGTTGCCAGGAGGTACGCCTGCAGCTGCAACTGTCGTGAAACGCGGTTAGCCAGGCCATCAATTTTCATTACGATCGAAAGGTAACGGCAGCTTCGACGGCGCGGCGTCCCACTCGGCACAGGTTAAAACCTATACCCCGCCTACGATACGCCTCGTGCGTTCCGATCGTTTAACCCCGACGACGTTTTCTTCCCTTCCCTTCCCTTCCCTTTCTATCTTATATTCTTCTTTTTCTTTTTTTTCTCTTCATCTCGCACGTCATTCATATCCTTGTACCTACTTGTCGTTTACACGAGCGTATAAAAAATTCTTCCAAATAATTTGTGAATATTAAACCTGTCAGAATTAAATACAACTTCGTGACGATTCTTATTTATTCGTTTGATCCAATTCATCCACGAGTGGGAGATAACGCGTTAAGGTTTCGAAGATAACGAATTGGCACCAGAGCCACGTTAATCACCGACACTTCCAATCCTTTCTTTTTTCTTCCCGTTGCTCAGCGTTGGCAACAGTTAAATTGGCCCGTATTGGAAGAACGCCAAGACGGAGGGTGAACGCGAGCCACGCGAACCGCCTACCATCGGTGATTAATAATTTGCAAAGGAGATGGGGAAACTGACGAGAAAGGGAGCGACGGGACGTAACGGGACGGGACAAAAGGGAGCAAACGGGACGCAGAAACTTAAACACGGAACAGTGTATAGCGTATTGGCTACTGGCTGACTCGACCTCCCTCCTGTCCCTCCACCCTGTAAGTCGACGCTTCGAGGGAAATCCTATTCGGTTCCCCATGTTCACCAACGTGCTTCTCTCTCCAGCAAGACGAAACAATGGGTAAACATGGAAATCTCCGCGTTCCAGCCTGAACCCTATAAGTAGCTTATCGACGTATAAATATGGTTTAGGTCTGGCTGAAAGGGAAACTACCGTAACTTTGTCAGAAAAAAATAGTAATTTGTTTGTTTTTTAAACGCAAACCTAATCACTGTTCAACGATAGCCTGTTGTACTCGATAAATTCGTTCGAAATAACGCGGCGAATAAACGAACCGCAAAGCGAAAAGCAACGGTTCGAACACGCGTTATGACATATCCGGTTAAACTGGGCCGGTTAGAGTGAAAAAAAAAATAAAGCGTTTAACTGGAAAATCAAATAGCGTGGGTGCAGGGAGCAAATAAAAATTAGTCTCGCGCGTCTACACAGATTGATCGCGATTTAAAAGCGATCCCGTTCGATACACGCCTCTGATTCGATGGCCATAAAAGCTGAGAGGAAAAAGGAGAGTCGTGCTAATTTCATTGGAATGATTTCACTGACCATTTTTCCAATCCATTTCGTTCGCGGCGTGGCTGCGAGCGTCCCATTCGACGCCAGCGGACCAAGTCGGCGCAGGCGCGATTGAATCGTAAATTCGCGTAGTAATTGAAACGCAAACGCCGTTCGCCAGTTACGTTAATCCAATGAAATACACCGCTCGTTGCAGGACTGTACGGCACCTCCGTGCAACCACCAGAACACCCGTTTCCACCTCCAACCCTTGCCCCTCGCCCTTCGCTCTTCGCCCGTCTCGTGGTTATCAACTCGCAGCGAGAAGTCAACATGCAAACCCGTCCCATAACGGATCGCGTGACTCTAATGATTACGAATTAGCCATAAATTGTGCGATCATGTAAAGCGATCGTAATTTACAACGTCGGCTACGAGTTAAGCGGGACACCTCTCTCTTTTCGTCGCGCCGACGAAAGGAGAAAATAAGAAGAAGAAACGAAAATTTCAGGCGAGAAACACTTTTATAGCCTCTTTACGGCCGCCTATCGACACAGTACGTATTACCTTCTTAAATGGCACGGGTTCGGCTACCAAAGCGGGTACGCGCTTTACCTTTCGCGACACCACCTACGCTTACCTCTGTAAGTGTCGCGAGTTTCTATCGTTCTTAAAATCGATTCGAAAAAATACGCGACCATGCGTTGGAGTGCGATGGAACGAAGCACTTACTTATATGGAAGCGGCATGGTGTATGGTAAAAAGGGCGCCACTTTGCATCTGGCTAGCCGAACGAACGAAGTTAACTCCGTTCAATAAAGTTAATGCACGCCGTCAGAGTTTGAAAGCTCGCCGTTAAAGAATCGTCGGAACGAAGGAAGGGAAAAGGAGAAGAATAATTTGCGAATCGCCGAAAGAGGATCGAAATTTAATTAACGCAACGATCCAAGCGGAATCCATAACGTAAATGCGAGTGAAAAGCCAGCGTAAACGAGACGCTACGATACCACCATGTAGAAAGAAACTATTCGCTTCTCGTCTGAAACGAAAAGATCTCGATCAAAGGGGTAAAAGGCGAAGAGTTGGTAGATAAATTAATTCGACGCGAGATCCCGTGCGTGGCAACTTGTTTGCCAAGGATCACCTTCTGATTTATACTCGACTGTTGGCCTTTGACTCGTGGAGGGTGCCTGTGAAAGGAAAAAAAGACGAGAAAAGGTCGAGAGGGGGTTTCCAAAGAGACGAAAGAAAGTAGCGTGCAGCCCTTCATCCCTTCCCCGCCACCTTCGCTTGGAGTATTGATCGAAATCGAAGGGGAGAGTTTCCAATGTGGGGTGGGTCATACCTAATTCATAGTCCTTGGGTTCTTCCAACCCTCGTCGGTGATTATTTCACGGCGAATGGGGAGCTCGAACTCGATGCTTATAGAACACGAAGCCAGGCGAAGCGTCGCGACGCAGAGATATAACGCGTCTCGAAAAATTCACCTTGTTGTTGTCCGACAATCAAATTCGAACGATTGATCTTCGCTATTCATCGACCATCTACCCTATCGAGAAACTTCATCGAAACCGTCTTTACGAATTTCATCGAGCGAAAAGACACGCTTCGTCGTGTCTAGATACGACGAAAGTAGATTCATTGTGAAACACAGAACAACCCCTGTTTCACGAGATTCTATTGTGTTCAACGATGAAAATAAATCGATAATATTTCCCCACAATACAGCAGAGTTACAAACGTAAAAGGAAAGGAACAGACAGGCAACACAAAAGCTGTGTTTAATGTACTGGTAATTTATAGCAATTTAACCTCCCTTCTCATAGGTTTCGTAACTCTAGCGATTTATAGAATTCTCTGCTTTTATCGATTAGTCGGTAAAACGAGCAACCGATATTGTCGAACTTTAAATTATAGAATCCCGTTGGCGAGTGACTATTTCTCATTCGTGCAAACGCAACACTCGAACATGTAGCCACCCTCTATGTTTTTTTACCTTTAATAAAGCAACGCGTATTTCGCAGTTTCCGGGAATGAAATTTTCCTAACAAAATCAGCCGCGCACGTGTATCTCGATTACCTCGTCAAGTTTCCATGGCTGCCAGCTTTCGCGGAAACAAAACGTATAAAAACCGCGTCAGAGACGTTAATAATCGAAAGTAAGAAGTTTCCCAACGAGCGAACAAGTGGACGCCATAAGGTGCGCGTTTCGACGATAAAACATCCACCCTTTCCCTTCCGCTCTGCCCCTTCTCTTCCATCCTCTCGTACTCGGTTCACCCTCGACCTCGCCACCCCAACCATCCCGAACCACCTACACTCGAGCAAAGCGTACGTGAGTTATATAACAGGAAACACTCGTGTCGGGACGGCGGCATGCATTTTACATGCGCTCGCGTGGCACCTATCACGTGCACCAGCCGAAAACCTTCGAAAACAGTCGAAAGCAGTCGCGTACAGAGAAGAAAAGGTAGGAAAAGAAAAGAAAAAGCAAAAGGGTCGAATTAAAAAGAGAATAAAGGAAAACAGGAACGCGACGGGGCGCGGTTCAAAAGAGCCGAGACGCTTTTGAAAAGAACCGCGCGCACATTCGCGCATGCGCCTTTAACCGCGGCCAAAAGAAGAGAGAACACTTTTTACTCAGCCTGCTCTCGAGTTCTGTCACGGAAGTTGAAAACACACAGAGGCGCATACTCCTCGACAAAGACGATGATCCTTTGTCACGCGAGTTAACGCGCCCGCACACCCGTCTGGGTCCCAACAGAAAAGCTTGCTTTTAAGGCTGATCTATACAGTACGTTTAAAAAAGAAGGCTTTATCGGAGGTACCAGCAATTTTTGAATTTGTTAACGGAGATGCTAGCAGAAGCGCTTCGTGTCTGAATAAAACAACCTTTAACCCTTTCGCTACGACCGTTCCTACATAAAAAATTAAATAAAACTTAAACTCCGATCGTTTCGAAATGTAAACGCTTTGCACGGAACGGCTATAAGTTGGAAAGGGGATATAAGCGATACACCGCGGCAATCGATAAAACAGTCGAAGCGGGAAACAAGTTTTCTTCGTTTACGTTTTCCTAATTAACCTCCTAGCTTGTCGGTAGGAACGATACAAGGGACGTTTTAGAATCTCTTTAAACCGCGACGTAGGGGTGGACGGAAAGGAAGAGAAAGAAGAAATAAAAAACGATAGAGGACAGGGAATGGCGCTTATAAATACGCTAAACGTTCAGGTACAAAGGTTACAACACGAGGACGACGAGGGTTCGGACGAGTCAGAGAGGAAGGAAAATCAAGAGGACAGAGTCTGGCAAAGCTCGAGGAAAAGGGGTAGAAACACAAAGGGTTATTTTAACAGTCCTTTGTCGAGCGCGGTAGAACAGGAAGGAGATGAAAAAAGAAAGTAACCTCGGTGCCTTGCAATTATTTAGTAAGCCGTGGAGTAAGCGAAAGACTGAAAAAAAAAAAAAGAAAACGAAGAGACAGGGAGGAAAGGAAAAAAGTAAAGGATTTTCTATGAGGGTTACGCGAATAAACGTAAATAAACGATGGCGAATGTGTTTCCGTGAAACGAAAGGAAAGGCTAACCGGTGGCGAAAGGTGGAAGGATGAAAGGAGCCGATAGTATGCGAATTTGGACGGGAGAAACGCGAGAGGAAGAGAAATCGCGCGGAGAATCGAAAGGCAAGGGAGAAGGTAATGGACTTTATCAGACCGGTAGGTGGTCGACCTTCCGTTTTTCCCCTCTCCACCTATATTCCTTCTTCCATCACCTGAGCTACTCTCTCTACCCTCCCGCCCCGTTCAACCGCGGACCCTCCTTAATTGTCTTCCACTCGTTTTTACGCCCGTTCCACTTCGTTACGGTCCGAGTAGCGAGCAGGCCTTGCGAGACATTTACCGTGGCGCACGGGTGGGCCAGATAAAAACAGGTAAAAATCGACAAGAAAAAAAAACAAACGCAAACGAAACCCACTGTTGGGTGTTTCTTGGTCAATTCGCGAAATGTCAAGCATGCTTCCGATAACTTTAAGTCAAAAATTGACCGACACTTCTGAATCGTCTTTTAGCCGCATACGTGCACCTGTTTGACATTTATATTTCGCTTCGCTGGCGAAAGGGTTAATAATGGAAATCCGTTCGCGTGTTTAGTACGATTACATATCCGCACATGTGTACACGAATCATGTAGAGAGAAAGGAAAGGGAGAAGAGAGGTTAGGAGAATTAGCCAAGTTAGAGGCTGTTAGGCGACCACCCGGATCGGAGATCCCGTAATGGAACTGGATTTAACCCCGAGGCCCGTCAGTGGGGTTTCCTTGTAGACTGTTGCAGCCACAGGAGGACCGTGCACTGATGCCTCGATAAAGCAAACCAACCGACAAACGGACATCGTTATTATGTCAACGACTTCTTAGAAAAATTACCAGCGAGATGGTAAGATCGTTGGATTGCATAACCCAGTACTTTTCAGCAAACTGGTTACCGACTAATCATTGCACAGTAGAAACTTCTACGTCAATTATGTTACGCGCTACCGGCGCTCGTTTGGAAACAAAATGATATACCTTTGAAACATGCACGTATATCATTTGTATATTGTGCTACTTTGTCGTGTCGTATTATACGATAAGTGAAAAGATCTATTTTTGTGTCGTAGAAAATGTAACACGCACATAATCATGACATTGAGGCATCATAACTGTTAACACTTAAGGTCGTAACGCGCATTCAACTTAATTACAATAATTATCTTTGAGAGCGTATTGCAACTAAGTGCTTCGACGATAACATTTATCTCTAATGACATACGATTCGTAACGATTACTGATAATGAAATGCACTGTTCTTTTTTTCGTGTCACGATGTACGAGCATAATTCAAATGTTTCAATTCTTAAACGCGTCGACAAAACGTGACCTTTTCTTTTTCACAGATATTTATTGAAATATTTTGTACGTGAATATTAAAAGACAAAAGTATTTCTCTCGTTTCCTGCTTTCTCGGTTACCTTTTTCATCAGCAACAGCCCCATTGTAAAAGCCTAAGAGCCAGCCCTCACAAACGATCGCTTTAACGCTCCAAAGAGCCTAGCCAGCGGCGCTCGCTTTTATACATTATTAATAATGGCAATAACGTATCGTCTGTTTCCACTGGCATCGACCGAAAGAACGATACATGCATAATCGTGGCGCGAGTAAAAGCGAACGCGTTCGTATAATACCGTACTCCGCAATTACTCGAACCTCTATCAATTAAGCCATTTCGAAACATAAATTGAATAGGTTTTTTGGTTCCATCAAATGACTTCGATATACCTGGAACCAATTTGTTCGCGGTTCGTTCAGCGGACAAACAAGTTGACCATGCAGAATGAAAGGTGTGACAATTGAACGCAACACGGTCAAGTCAAACAAAAGACTTGCTTTGTTCGATTTGATTTGTGCGCGGTCGCGTAAAAATGAAAACTAAAAAGGAGGTAAATGATTCATCGTTAAACCAACGTGAAACGTAATCATTGCAAGAGTCGCTTCTTTTTTATTCGAGAAAAATATAGATCGGCGACGTCGATCGCTTCGAATTGCTCGTCACCGAGAGATAATTAATTTCTCGCTGGGGCAAAAAGAAAAGACGAAAAAGGGGAGTTGGAGGGAGGGAAGTACCAGAGGGTTCTTCGTGTGCGGTCGCAGACACGATACCCGATATCTGTCGTTCGAGTTGCGCGCAGGAATTAAAACGGACTCGTTGTCCTCGGCGTTACGAATGTCCGGTTAGTTTTATCGCCCCTGGTGCGATGAAAACGAACAGAAAATCGGCAGAAAAAAAAGAGGACGAAAGAGAGCGTGCTCTGGCGAAAAATGAAAAAGGTGGAAAAGCTGAGTTTTAATAGGTTTAGTTCGTACATAAGTGCTATCTGATTCTAAGTTTGGCATTTTCGTCGAGAAAGGAAAAATCTAGTTGCTACAAGCGAATTGTACGTGTGTGCGATGACGTTAGGTTTCTCCCGCGTCTCCGAAAGAACACTGCGGTGGCGATAACTTAAATTATACACGCGGCGACCAACCGGAGGCGAAGTACGGCACGGCAGTTAAGAAAATTGCCAGTACTCGACGCAGTGCACGGTTCTGCGGTGAACGAGTTAAGCTCGTGCCTACTCTCCACGGCCAAATTTTTTTATTTCTCTTTCTTACTTTTTTATTTTTTTCACGAGCCTTCGAGCGGCACGTCAATCGTGGACGATAGAAATTTCGGTGAAAGCCAATTTCTTGGGTCGCGCGAAGAAGGTAACGAAACCGTGGCAAATTATTCTTTCGGATCGACATTTTTTTAAAAAACAGTACGATCGCATAACGATCCCTCGTTTGTTTCGACGATGAAAAATAGCGGTAAAATGTACCTGGATAGTAGTAAGGGTGTCCTGCGTGCGAAGGATGCACGAGTGGATGCGGCGCCCGGAAGTCCATTCTGTTTGTTGTTCGAGAGCTCCGTATGCTCTCAACGTAGATTCGAGGCGAATGCACGCAATGCTGGGAAGCTAACAGGAAACTGTGGCACGAGGCCGGTTTTTCTTCGTCGCCTCGGCTAATCGATCGAAGAGCATTTTTCTACATCTACGACTCTCTTCGATCCGTCTATCCTCGATCAACGCACGGATCCCACATATGCATATACGTATGTACCACACGTACACACACTTTTATTCCACCACCTTTCCGCGCGATGGCTATTCGCGTTGATAGTTAAAAATAAACCAGCTACTCGGTGTTAACGCGTAGCAAATCTTCGCGTTGTTTAGCAGCGAGTCGGAGCACTTGATTATATCATCACCGATCGAACACAAAACTTAACAACGACGACGAGAAGTCGAAGAAGCAAGAATAAATGTCATTGTTTCCGGCGCGTTGGTACCATCGAAGCGCAAGTTTGCGACGCGCGACAACGCTACTCCACTGGTGTCATTATTCATCGCGCATACTCCCGCCGTTCTGGTCCGACACGTCGACGCGTGATTTACAGCTCCGAACGGATATCGCGATTCTGCTGCGCGAAAAAGGCTCTCTTCTTTCTGATCGTAGTCAAAGCACGTCGAACCAAGTGGAAAAGAGCGAACGAGAAAAAGAGAGGAAGGTGAGTCGTTGTCCCAGGTATCGGAGCTCGCACGACACACGGATACGGAGCAAAGGAGTTGCTGCTGTTCACACCGCACTCCTCTGCTAACTGGCAGCGGAGGCGCCTTTGCACGAGAAGCAACGCGCTCGCGCGTTCGCGATCTATCTTCCAACAGTACACACGAGCGAACGGAAAGGAGTGTGAGGGAGATACGAGCGATGGCAGAGTTCCGCGCACTAATCACCACTTAATTGGCCGAGACCGACGCGGCAGGTCGTGCCATTACGGCTAATTGACTGAATGCTTCGGCGCTACCGCCAGACGGCCAGGATATATTTTCACGCGCGCGCCTCACAGCCGACGGAGTCGAAACGAACGAGCGTGCGAGTGAGCGAACGGGCAGGCGGGCGGGCAAACGAGTAAGACAACGGTCGACCGACCGACCAACAAGCAACCAGACAGAGATAACGAAAGATGGGGAGGACAGGGTGAAAAAGAGGAGCAGGAGGGAGGGCAAAATGAAACAGAGAGGGAGACGGGTAACTAACGAAAGAGAGAAGGAGAGAGGAGAGGGTTGAGAGTGGAGACGCTTTTAAAACGCGTCGGTATCGCTGTCCTTTGTCCGTGACACACGTTGCGCGTGCGCTCACGTTTTCCACACCGACCAACCGACCGTGCAAGCAAGCGAACGAACGCGACGCGGATCGGTTACGCACCGTACCAGAGAAAATCCATCGTTAACGAACCGCTCGTTCTCTCTCACACGTGGAGCACCAGCGAATCGACCGGTCGACGCAACAGCAACCGTGGCTGCTACTAGACTGAAGACCCGAGAACCGAGTCGCGCGTTCGACGCGGTTCGTTCGTCTTCGTGTACCTTGCTCCCCACTACCGACGGACCACTAGATCGTACGGTTACTGTACTTTGAGTAAGATCGCCCGATTCGCGCCAAAGAGTGGGGTAAGAGCGCACGACGAAACGGAGCACGGCTGCTTTTTCGGCAGCCCATCGCAACTATACAACCAACCACGCGTTATTACATGCGTGTTTGCGAATCTTTTTACGAGGCGGGAATCGCCTTCCTTGCCTTTTACGAACGATCCTTGTTTTCGCTCATCTCGCGTACTCTTCGAAATCGTGATCGCTTATCGATAATTGACGCGCGACTGGTGTCGCTTACCGATCCCGTCTCACCACCGCATCAAATTCTTTCCAACTTTCTCTTCGAATCGAACTCGAACTCGACACTCTTGACTCGATATCCATTCGAGTTAAAAACAAATGGAAAATTCAATGAAATTTCAAGAAAAAGTAAAACTACCAATCCTGTATTTGTTGGCTACGTTCCGTTTCCTTTCTTTCCGTTCTCTTGCGTAACCGTATATCCACCTCAGGGTAATAGGGAAGAAGAGGGCACGTATACCTAACATCTCTCTCTCTTTCTTCCTTTCAGTTCATCTCGCTCGCTCTTTGAAAGCCATCTGGCGCTGAAACGGCACGCGCTGCGAAACCAGCAAGCCGCTAGGTTTTCCCTCCCTTCCATCGCCTAGTCACCGATCCACCCACCCTCTCTCTCTCTCTCTCTCTCGCGCCCTCTAGCACCCACTAACCCTCCGCTTGAAATCCAACCACTTCGTCGAGTCTAACCGTACCACGACCATCATCCCCTCCCACGCTACGTTAACGCGTAACTCGCTCACGTTAGACGAGCGGAACTTTGTAAACGCGGGAGGTGCGAACAAGGGGGTGATAAACGGAAGTGGATACGTTGGCTTCGTAAATAATTCCACCGCTTCGATACGCGGTTCGATTGCCGTGACACGTACGCCGCACCAGCCGCGAGCTTTTACTATCGCTATTATCGGTGTCTCGACTCCCGATAATGTGTACATCGAGGTTACTCTTCCAGTGCAGAAATGCATAGCGCGTTCATTTGAATTTTTACGTTCGAATTTCATGCAAATTCGATTTCAAGCCGTGTGAAATATTTCGAATCGATTTATTCGGTGGCGAACAGAGGTTTGCGCAAAACACGGGTGCAACGATCTGAAAGCTCGTTACGGGGTAAGGAAACCCTAGACGCGACCGCTTCGAAGCCAAAGTTCAACGCAATTTCGTCGCTTTTCTCCGTGCACGATCACCCTTGTTTATTTCTTGATCCTTTAGAAAATTATCCGACCCGTAAAACACAGCTCGTGGTTACGTAAAAGCAAGTTTAGTCGGGTGATTCGAAAATTTACAACGCTACCTTGTTCGTTACTACGATCCATGGTGTCGATATCGACAATTACGGCCAAGGCTAAAATTTAAAACGGCTTAACGCTGGCTAACGAATAATTAACTTGGTGATGCATTATACGGACCAGCGGTATCGCGATGCATTCATCCCTCAGCCTGTTCCCACCACCACCGACGACGACATTTCCTATTCGACGCGTAATTAATCTCCCCTCTCAACGTGGCACCAAACACGGGGCACCGACCACTGGGAACAATCACGAGGAAGCAACTACGATCGGAGAGCCGTGGATATCGAAACGCTGACCCAATCAAGTTTATCATCGACCCAATAACAGACAAACATATTCACAATTCGCAATTTTTTTTATCTCGATCAGACCTACGCGCCCTTGAAATTTCACCACAATTATTTTCGGCACCCTGTATACGTATAACGAATCATATTTTCATTTCGGCAGCAACAAGTATCCGCACGCGCGAGAATCGAACTCTCTACTCGCGTAGTTCGGGACGAGAGAAAAGTCAACACGACGTTGAATTTTGTGATTGCAAAAGGTTTGGGGCACGTCGAGAAAAGAAGATATCGAATACAAGCGACGAGAAGAAAGTAGGAAAGGCGGGAGGGAAAGGAAAAGAAGGCAGCGAACAGCGAACAGTTAGGATCCGGAGTCAGAGAACCCAACAGGCGGCTGTCTGTCGAGCAAAATCAATGCGTGCCGGCGACAGGGAACTTCCACCCCCTCTCGCCATCCTTCTTCCCCTTTCTGCACCACTGCTCTCTAACGCTTTATCTCTTTCTACTTACTCGTGTGCCATGACCAACCCTCTTCGTTCGCTTATTCCCTCCTCTTCTCTTTCTGTCTTCCGTTCGTTCGTTCGTTCCCTGCTGCGTGAACCTCCGACGTACAAACGCGGACGGCTGTGCTCACCCTTACCACCTTCGCCCTTCACCCTTCACCCTTTACCCTCGCGCGCCAAACTACCACGTTCGCGTACCATCACTATCCCCCAAAGGCACACAGCCCTCGGAGGCTAATAAGCCATATTATTTTTATCACGGACCAACGACGCCGATTTCACGTGTGTCGTTAACGATCCGACGCCTCGCAATCTTTTCCAATCAATATCTACGGTTTCTAAAAACTCTTTTTAAAGGATTACACAACGATCTCGCGCAGCTGCGAAACATTTCTAAGCTTGACCTGTGATACCGATAAACAAAGTCGTTAAATTATTTTATTAGTATTCTTTTTCTTAGGAGGAGAAAAAAAAGGTAAGATGAAATGTTAATGTCAAGGATGAAACCAGTGTTTTATCGTCTAAAAGCGGCGTTCAAAAGGAGAAGTCGAACGTTACGGTGGTGAAAAGAGTGGGCCGAAAAGGACGGAGAACGAGCTTTACGTTAGCTGCATCAGTAAGCAGAAAAGAGAGCGTAACTAGAATGTTACTCGAAACGAAACGAACCGTGGAGGTGGCCGCGAGTGCTGGCAAAAGCTACTCTACACGCCAGTCGCTGGTTAATTATTCACGCGAGCCAACAGAGAGACCGCGAGGAGAGCATTAAGAGGGACCGCGTGTACAAGACTAAAACGTACGACTACGTACCCGCCTAATGTTCACCTACCAACCATCAGAATATAAATACCACCGTGATTAGCCAGAACCGAAATATCAGACTATTTTTTTCCAATATTATTAATTTTAGGGGAAGAAACGATCGATAGCGAAGGAAAAACAAATGCTTTCTAATGGGCTTTGTTTTGGCAAAGAAGACACGCGATGATAGAAGACGAAATTGTTCGAATCGAGAACTGGCACCGATTTCAGGATAGAAAAGAAAGTTGGAAGTCGAGCCTTTTGGCTGCACGCCTGCCGAGAATACGTGAGCAACCCCGAGCGAGAAAAGCAGTCGATAACGTTGATATCGATCACCAAAGGAAGAGGAAAACGAGCCTTTTGCCCCTCTCCCTCTGATTACTTTCCCGTCGATATAGCAAAGAAAGCTCGCGTAAAGGATAAAAGTCACCTAAGCAGATAAGGACACTAATGTTGAAAAATATTTGCTTTAGTATAGTTTTATGAAAATGTAATCAATACATTAAATAAACGATCGCTGCAGTATACGTATAAGCGTCTCCCTTTCTTTGTCTACCCTAAACACATACAACGACAGATAGATAGCTATATAGGTGTAAGGATAGGACGATGTCCTGCCTGTACGTTTACCAGGACAAGAGAGTGGTGTTGACGAGAAACGACAGGGCTGGTTGCCTAATTCGAATTTAGGTGTTGGGTGGGTTGGCAAGTGGGCGCAATGCGGTGTCACGCTGCGGGCGTTTGCTCTTTCTCCTCCAACCCCTCCACCTCCTCCGCCTTCTATTTCTCCATTGCACCCTTCCTACCCCTGATTTCGCTCTCCTTCGCTTTACCCCCTTTTCGCTATGAACGAGCACGCTACTACCCCGTCTACTAAAGCCCTGCGTTAAGTCCTTCCAACACCTCGAACCATCTACTTGCTCTAAGCCAGATCGACCGACCTTAATCGACCTGCTGATCTCGACGATCGTGTTCCGTGTAAACGCCATTTCCTCTCCAGCGTACACCACCAAACCTCGAAATCTATGCCACCATTAGTCCGTGTTCGGCTATTTCCTTCACTTTTCCCTCGATTTCTCCTCGAAACATCGTTGAGCTTTTTTCATTGAAAAAAATGGTCACTTTTTATCTCTCGATATTCGAATGAAATTTGAACGAGGAGCAGAGAAATAAAGGAAAACTTATTGAAAGTAATTTCGTCGCGGTGTTTGTCGTGGGTAGTCGCTAATTAAAAATTTCTATTCTATTACGGTTCGATACTAATTTGACTGTTCGTTGGGCCACCGGTGGCCTACGACGTTTATCGGAGGCACAACTTTAATTAACCCTTCCGAAACGGAGATATTTAGATGCAAACTGTTGCAAGAAATTGCCTTCGACGGGTGGTGGCGATTGTCGCGGACATTTTTTCGTAATTATGCTTATTTCTTCCTAACTTCAAATCGCGCGATAACGATTTTCCTAACAACTATACTACACTGTTTCAACTTGTCGTAAGTTTTAGCTTCTCGGTACATGGAACGTGTTAAAGAAACCAATCCGAGAAACGTGGAACGTAATTCTCTTGTAATGGAAGAGGCTGTGTCCTCGTTCGCTTTGAGAAACCTGATGCTAAACGCAATCTCGGGGAAACAGACTTTGTGCTATGCAAGAACGAATGGTGAA
The DNA here is from genome assembly GCF_907164935.1 of Osmia bicornis bicornis. Taxonomy (NCBI): domain Eukaryota; kingdom Metazoa; phylum Arthropoda; class Insecta; order Hymenoptera; family Megachilidae; genus Osmia; species Osmia bicornis. The sequence continues at coordinate 1,854,544 of NC_060218.1, read as the reverse complement.
CGCCTCGAGAGAAATGTTCGTGGTATCTCGAAACACAAGCATATTCCACTTGTATACACGTAACAAGAACGATCCGTAGTAGGCAAAAAGTAACTTATAGTCAATTCTCGAGCCGATTAATGCGTGAATTTCGATTCTTAGTAATTTGAGAAAAGAGAGAAAAAACCATTTTTAATGATACTGTTATTACGATAATAACACAAGGAGGAAAATTCTATCCCGAACAAATTTTATTACAAGTAATTTGTTGCACTGCACACGGCTATTTTCGCTGTGGCAAGCAAACGTGTTAAACGTTCATTGCTGTATTCAACAGGATACTCGTGTTGGAAAATGTTAATCATTCGTAGACGTAATTATGGAATTACCGTGTCGTTGCCAGCTTCGCTCGAACGTTCACAGTGAAAAGAAAAATTTCTCGACCAGTCTTGTCGAAGCGCGAGTTTACGACTTCTAAATAGCAGGCCTGCGCACTGATGTTGCACGATTGCCGACGTAAACTCGAAGAAACTTACCTTTTCGTACGGGAGCACGTACATGACCGGTTATCCGGAACAATGAAAAGAAAAGAAAAAAAGAGGAGGTGTTTTAACAACTGGCAAGATGAAAAGTAACCTGCCTGGGCGGGATTTTGTTTTCTTGAAAATGTATACGACTTGCGAAGGATTTAAACATTACAGAGAACTGCTCAACTTTCCTTTTCCCGTCTTGATCAAAACTCACTCCTCATAGTAACAATATATCGCTATTTTCTCTCTTGAAAAAGAATGAATCGAAAAGAAAAAGATAGAGAGAAAAAAGACAATGGAAGGAGTGAATTCACTGAAACGAAAACCATCAGGCCCTTCTTTTGGATGGTTCTCGACCGTCAGTATCCTTTTGTCCGTTGGTTTTTTAAGAGCTCCACTCACGTCGTCTGATTCACTCACCCCCTGTGTCCGATCCTTTTCACCGCCCCCATGTCACTAGTCTTTGCCGAGAATATACGTATACGTTCTATGTACCCTTCTATCTGTTATACTTTCAGTTCGTCCCGAGAAAAGATGATAATATTTGCCGGTCGTTTGAACGCTTTGCCGCATAAAGAATTATATTACGGATCGATACTGCATTACTGGAATTTGGAATCTAATAATCTAAAGAAAAAATTGTGACGGAATAAGAGACGCATTTGATCCGAGTAACTTTGAAGAGGTGAATGCTTACGCATGCGATAGCGTTAAAGCACACAGACCGATAACCTCACTGCGTCTGACAAATGTTTGACTAGAGAGAACATTTTTCGTTATCTAAAACACTTATGTTCTTAATCCTTGTATGTATATGGACATAGCGTTGCAAATATAAAGAAGGAAAGACGGTAAAGAAAGAATATCGCGCATTACGATTATTTCTTTCCACTTTTAAAATCATAATTTTTTTTTATGAAACTTGTCTCCCTTACCTTGTTCTTTTTCTGAAACTTTTGTTGGAACCTTTTTGTCCGGTGCCTTAGGAGAACAATTTTTCCGTGCTGGTCTAACAGTTAACGTCGAGGGAACCTGAAGAACATACGCAAACATTCTCATGTATACTATTAACTTGTTTATCCAATGTCGTAAGAGTTATAATTAATGTTTGAAAAGTGACTCACCACCTTCTCGGATCGTTCACCGGATGGCAATCTTGCGATAGCGGCGTCAGGACTGTCTTCCGGTGGCGGTGGTTGCACTATCCAATTATATTCACGTTTTTCAAGAGGTAAACCCCATCTTTCGTACTCAAGACTTTGGGTACGCAATGTTTCGTAACAGTCTAAACAGACGACCGCAAAATCCCCGTTTTCCAACAAAAGACTTTTCTCCGGCTGTCTGTGATACCTCAAGAAGGGAAAATCCTTCACGAGCAATGCTCTGACTCGTTTTCTGTACGTCATAATGCCACAAACGTAACAGCAATAATCGTGCGTATTATATTGTCTTTCTGCGGCGTTCACTTGTTGACCACTCGGAAGAGATTCGTATCGGCGCCATTGCGCCAGAAGAGAATGGTAACAGAACGTGCATACCAGCGCGGAACCATCCTCTCGAAGTTGTTCAGCGTTCGGTGGAGACTGGTGTCGCAACAGTTCAGGGAAAAACGGTGCGTTGCGACCCTGAGGGCGACCGTACAACACTCTTGCAAGAGTTAAATCACTATGCAAGCCACATAGGAAACAATATATGGAACTGCTCGATGTGCCTGGATTACTACCAAACGTTCGATCTGAACTAGAACTCGGTGGGGTGGCGATCGATCGGTTCACATCGCCATTTGGATGTGGACTAGGAATATCATACCTAAAACGGATTTGTAATGGTTACGAAGAAAAAAATATAATTATAACGCAGAATAAAAGTTTCTACGAGAATAAAGACTAACCTGCGACGTTCTAAAGGAACTCGTTCGGCATCCATGCTTTCCCATTGTTGGGCAAGATGATTCACACAGTGACTACAAGCCAACACTCTGCCATGGCTATCCATACAAGCGTTTTCCGAAGTACGTGCCATTCCCCTTAAACACGGAAAGTGCATTGCGTGCGAATTCATTCCCTCCGGGCTCGTGGACAACCTTTTAACAACGAACAAAAATTACCATTAATATACTGATGATTATTAAGATGTGTTAACAGAAATTTACAATCGTCCAAAGGTCGTACCATTCCATATGATTACGAGGATATAGTCTCTCACAAATATAGCACCTATAGTTTTGCCCTAGAGCGACAGTTCCATTCTCTGCTGGTCCATTATTAGGAGAGTTACGTTGGCCAGGAGCGGATCCTTTTACCGTAGCGCTACGCTGTTTGTTAGTAGCGACTGTCGATTTGTTCAAATCGTACGGTTTGAAACGAATATCGCTGCCCGCGGAATTAGCCGGAGACTTAGCTACCGCGGGTCGTGGAGACGGGCCTTGTTGTCGGAAATCGACACCTTGTCCCGAGGGCTGGGCTTCGTGATTTTCTCCACCAAATACTTGTTGTTTCTGTGGTATAGCTTTGTAACAAATAGAGCAAACTTGCACCATTCCCTGAGGACTAATCGGACTAGCTCCTGGCGGAGGTCTCAGAGAATAAATAAAAGGATAGTACGCCTCCTTCTCTGGATTAGGACAACAGTAAAGAAGTCTAATACTGGACGAAGGGTACTCGAGCGCACAAGTATAACAAATGAAAGTAGTTGTGTCCATTGCGGGTGCTTGTCGTTTACGAAGCGTGTAGTTTCGATCGCCGTGCGGTACCCCTTGCCGAGTATATGCTTTCCATTGTAACAAAAGATGATTTTGACACGCTGAACAAGCCTGAAACGAAAAATACACGTGTTATGCATTGCAACAAGTAATAATAGTAAACGAATAATGATGCGATCAAGGAAGATATACCTGTACACGACCAGCACTGTCCATAGGTCGACTTCTACTTGGTCGCGGATGAAGCATTAACGAGGGAAAAAATGGCGGAGGACTGGCAGAAGGATGTGGCGGAGTTGGCAGTGGTTTTGCTGCAATATGACTAAGTGACCCTCTTTTGAATTCATCTCCGCACACATAACAGACTTCCGTAACTGAATTCTTATCTGGCATCGAAAGATCCAAGATATCGGTACCGACACTTGACGAGGATCCGCCGCTATAAATGGCTGTAATTGATAGATGAAACCATTATGAATTGATGATTATTAATAATTAGTACCGAAATCGGTAAGAAACATTAATTTTTCGTTCTTGCCCTGTTTTTTAAAACCTTTTATGCGTTTCAATACGACTATTATTGCGTTTTGCAAGTGCTCTACTTTTACTCTGCATGTTTTATCACATTATCGGCTCGTTTTAAATATAATTTAAATACAGTTTTTTGAGTCACTTGTACATCGAAGATTGAGATCAGAAGATAAATTAACTGATTTTTTTAATCACCACATTAAAAGGAATGCTAATGTTTATTTACAAACTCACTTTACCAAGTGGTACCCGTTTAATAGAATGACTTACTAACTTATCATTTAAAGGTAAACTCACGCTGAGGTTGTGGTGGTAAAGTTGGTTGAGGTGCAGGTGAACTTCTAGGTGCGTGTCTTAAATCCAATGCCGCTTCATTAGATATTCTTGTATCTTCTACAGGCTGTCTGGGACTTTGTAACCTTTGATGCGGCGACTGCAGTCTTTGATGGGGTGATTCCATTGTAAGCCTTGCTTGCTCCAAGTGTCTGTGCGTTTCTGCTGTATTAGAATGTGGTCTTGGCAGTTCAATAGAGTTTGATGGTGGTCTCGTTTGTTCCACTCTGGGAGATGGTGAATTTGGTGGAAGTCGCGGAGAGATTCCGACTGGTCGATTTTCTGGTCTAATTTGTGGTGTCTGATCATTAGTTAAGCCCAGAACTTGAGCAGCGTATTCTCCCTGAAGAGCCATCTCAGCTCCTGTGAAAGGACCACCATCGCATCTTTTCAGCCAATAAATTCGTTGACTATGAGGTCTAGCATCCTGTTCGTAACTTTCCCATTGTTGCAGCAACAAGGCATAGCAAAGACTGCATGCCTTGACTGCTCCGCTTCTGGCTCCCTCACCACGATAACCAGCAGGTGGTTCATGGGATTCAAGAAATGGAAAATAAGGTTCATTTGGTGCACCGCCTGGACTTGGTTTTACTCTGAGCCAGTATTGTTCCCCATGGCCCACTGTACCGCAAACAAAACAAACCCTAGCACCTCCGATATCTTCAGAGGGTGGGTTTGGTTGCGGATTTGCAAGCGATTGCCCATCGAGTCCCGGCTCATTTTTCACATATAATTTATTTTCCATCATGTCAGGAAACCATTGGGTCCGTTCAATGCCCTTTTATGTATATTTGTTTGGCACTCATATACGATCACAACTTACAGTGATTGACAAAGTTTTTGAATTTTGCACATATCTGGAAATATAAGAATATTTATATTAGATATAACCTATTTAATTCTATTTACTACTATGTATATTTAGGAAGGGTATGATAACAATCGCAATGAATACAGGTATTATATAAACATTATCATAGATAAAAGGTATTAAACGTACAGAATATTATTTCAAAGTGTATAGGAAACCTTATTGTATGCAAATGAGTTTATTTGGGTGCAGCTGTGACCTCATTCTTTATTCAATACAGGAAAAGAATTATTTGATGTGACAAAACAGATTTGTTTAATTGTATAATATTTATCAATAACTTGATACATATTTTAACAAAAATGATCTTGTGCTTTAATAGCTCATATGCTTCCAACCTGATCAGCTTTAATTGAAATAAAATCAACTTCACAAAATATTCATATATGATATAATTTTATTCATTCACGAAGACACAGATTAATATATAAAAATATGAATAATTAAATACTGAATAGACACGATAAAGGAGTCTTTATATATTGTATACACTGTGTCTAATTAAACTATCAAAAACTGTTATTATTATTGTTTTGCAAAATGTTTATTTGAAACAATAAATACGATATATCGTTGATCGTCATAAACTCTTATCGTTAGTGAAGGATTGCAACGTGTGATGCTTTTAGAATACTGTAACATGTGGTATTTTTGGAGTGTTGCTACATCGACGTTTACCGACACCGACCATAAAACACATTTTCGGGCATCGGTAATAGAAAAATTCATGAAAGATCCCGGTATATCTAACCTGAGTATAAAATGATTTCATATAGAATATGATTTAAGCACAGGTAAGGAAGAAACATGAGCAAAGCACAAAGGTGAGCACTTTCGATTAAATCGATTAGAATACAAATTTTTCGATAACGAGAAGACAACTTGTCGCAAGAATGAGTAAACAGCATTAATTTTATGGAATTTTTTTGACTTTTTTCAACGAAAACGTCGAAAAAGGAAACTTTGTGAAAAATATTTAACGCAATGGTGGCATCTACGATGGAACCGACTTGTATATCGAAGTTTTCACAGTTCAATTTAACTCTAATGCAGCTGTTGATGATTAAAAGAATTTATAGCAAGATTAATGAAAGTTTTATGGTAAAATCATTGGAAGAAATGCATAAGAGGGATATTAAGGATCATAGACAAGGCAAACGTACACTCTTCTTGCTACCGAAATACGCACCCACGACACTTTACTACGTACACTTTATATATTTTATAGGAAACACTCACGTTTTCACAGTTCGGGAGAGGTAACCACCACATCGCTACTTTGTGGTGGTAATTTTAATCGGCGGTACGTATTACTTAAGCGAAGCAGAGCTTCCTTATCTCAGATTCTAGTCTCTGCCATACGTGCTCGAACACCACACCGAGTTGCGGGGTGTCACCTTCGAAATAATGTTACGCTTCGTTACACTCATATTTACATGCACCGTGTACCGTCTAACGCGTCCCGAATCCGTATTACACTGTCGCATACATGAAAAGTATAATAAAAGAAGTTGCACGACTACGAAAAATACATTTTCTGATGGCACAGCACCGCGACTTTGGCTCAATTCACCGCCATGTTGCAAAATTGCGATCTGCTTCCCATGATGCCACGCAGCTTCGTCATATGACAATGCCGCTGCGTCAACCAATCAAAGCCTAAGACGCATGCGCAGATATAACAGTTTTTAGCCGAACTGCCGCTAAGATCAATTTGGCGCTAGATTTAAAATTTTTTTAGTTGAACCAACGCAATAATTTTACTGTCCTTATATAACGTTTATTGTCTATTCAATTTATTAGATACCAGTATGAGCAACGTAAAAATTCTATGATTGTTCTAATCGGTTTATCCGACAATTATTCAAAATATATTTACAATTCTCTAATATGTATAATTATAACATTCAATAATTTATATTTCTAGCATCATTTCAAGGTACTAAAGGTACCTTATATTCTAAGGTACTAAATTATACACAGAGTACCGATAAATTTAAGTTGATCGTAACATACTCGTGGATGATTTTATCAAAAAACAAGATAAACATCAAAAATATAATTAAATTAGGAAATCGGTGTAGAATAAGTGGGAGTAAAAGGCGAACATCAATAAATGTTTCATAGTATTTAATCAACAGGTTGGGACATTGTACCTTTATAATGCTAAAAATTATTTTTTGTAGATTGTGTCGGTCTCATATGTATATATACCACCGTTTAAGTGGAATCCTGATATAATACTAAAAAATAATTAAAAATACTTTAAAAATACTCTTTGCAAATGATAATTCTTAAAAATCCATTCTCTCCGATATCTTTCATTTCTACCATACACATCTACCAATTACAATGATTTCGAATTTCTTCGAGTACGCATTTATACAGAGATTTAATCACAAAAATTTGTTGCTTTTACTATAACAGCAATGTTATTGTTGTCGTTATTATATTATTCTTATATATAATCGAGTAAACGTATAGCGGTGGTACAAATTCGTTCAGTTGTTTTCTTCTCGAAGACCACATACGGTTATAATTTATAAAACAATTTTTCTTTTTTTTTTTTTCTTTCCAATACCGCTTGGTTTTCGAAAACAAACTTCTAACGCATAAAAGCACATTGATCGATACCGGTGACAGTTAGAAAATTCTGAAGAAAATATGTTTATTTTCGATATCGTGGAAACACGTTGACGCGTTATTGCATCGATACGAAATTTTCCTAACTACGAATTTAACATTGTTGTACGTATATTTATAATCGCGCTCGTATATAAAGAATCACTCGAATCGATATCTGACTTGGGGAAGCAGCGTAATCACGATTTCCTTCGGGGTGAAATACAAAAATACTAATGGGGAAACTAAAGAATAGAGACCAGGGGTATAAAGCGTTGAAAAACGCCAGGAAAAGAGGGATTACGCTACCGTTGACTTAACGATAAAGTTGACAATAATCGTCATTAAACGCAGTAGCGCGTATTATAAACGCTATTATCATTTTTCCTTATAAATAATTACATACTAGATCTGCTTTGCATTGATGAATGACTATAACGATTTCTTTGTCTCTTATTCTCCCTCTCATGACAGCCTCCCTTTCAATACGCATATGCAAGACTTCGTAAAATGCTACCAATAAGGGTTTTAATTAAATCGATGCTATCTATCGACGATGGTAACGATTAAAGCGTTCTCGATCGAGGTGAAAAAAGAAAAATTAGAAGAAGAATGATACATTGGTATCAGGAAAAAAATATAAATAATACGTAAACCTCCGCACGCTTCGATAAAACATTTACATTCTACCCTTTCTTTCACTTCTTTTTTTTTTTTTTTTTGATTCAGAAACAGCTCTTCTCGCGCTCTTTCGCAAAGGGAATATCGATGATACGTAAATTATCTTCTTTATGTATGTATATGTGTGCAAAGTGCACCAATTAATATGTATTCTTTTTTTTATTATGACTTGCTTAAAAAGATAGCATTCGCACTGAGTCTGTTAAATCAGATTTGACATTTGGTGAACTCATGACTTTTACTCGTTTGACCCTCCTACCGAGGGTTATCATCGCCTCTTATGTACATATAAACAGATATTACTGTAACAAAGTTTCCTTCTTTTACAGGACGTTTCAAAATAAGAAACAACGTATTATTTGGTCGTTAATCGATTCTAGCGATGGCTCTTCCGGTTCATCGAATATTAAACCTGTACACACGTTGAAGCGAACAGAAATGTATAAATATCGCGCGACTCGATGATAAGAGCGTTCCATCAACGATCGATTACACCGTTCGAGATCCGCGTTCATCTTAAATGAAACATCCTCTATAAGAAGGAACGTTATACCAGTCGTTTTGTAAACGATACCGTGTACGCATAATGAGTAACGTATGTGCTATATTAAAAATATGAAGGGTCACTGGTTTTAATAAAACTCTTCACCCTGGTGACCCCGGCACCACGATATCTGAACGAAAGTCGATACACGTACGAGGAAGAAGAGAAAGAAAAAAATATGTGTATAATCTATCTAAGAGGAACAAAGGTATCAAGAAGTGTTGTAAACAACGATTAAATTAAAAAAAAAAAAAAAAAAAAAGAAAAAAAAAGAAAGAAACATAACTTATTCGTCCAGTTGTCGATGAAAATATAAAATCTTTTGCACAACGTAATCCAATTTTGCATTGATGTAAATTATACGATTCTCTTGAAAATAACGGCAGCACTGTTTGTCAAAGATCAATGCTGCTAATAGCACTTTTCGGTCGTTCAATCAAGACGTTATAATATCGTTAATTATTCAATGATGAAATATCGACAACATTCTTAGTAACATTGCAACATTGTTATAAATAGGTAAGATAAGATTTTTAAACGATAGTAATTTCATTAATGTTACGAACTCGCGTTGTTTTTCTTTTTTATCTTTTTGATCACAGTACCAATGAATCTTTCGAATCTTAGTGGTATTCGAAAAATTAAAAATCAAATCAAATTTAACACGTTAAATGAAATTCGTAGCACCGCTGATCGGTGACCTCCATGGCAGTCTACGTGTTAAAACACGAAAGAAAACGATGTCTTTGCTCGTCCTTAAACATAAAATGTCACAGTGCTCTGGCAAATTATACAACTCCTTCGAAACGAATTTTATTAACAAAGTATAAAAAAAAAAGCGCTAGAAAATAATTTCTTTTTCGACATTCGATAAACAAACTATGTTTTCCGCGGTTAAAAAAGTAACTCGAAGCTTACATTGAATCGTGAGAAGAATAAAAAAAGAAAATCTTGAAAAGACTCGATCGAAGCTCGATTCGACGAACGACGTCAATGCGTTCTCTCTGTTCGACAAGCGAAGATTCCAAGGAATCGTTGAGCCACGTTGAATCTTCTTCCGCGATGGCACTCTCAAATACCATTGCCGTTCACCGTGTTCTCGTTTCCTAAAGCTCTCTTCTGAATCTCTTCGGTGGACGCGTTCCCATAGAGAGGCTCGATGGACTCGGAGACCAATTTTGGGCTGTGCTTGTCGACGTGCGTCAGCTCGATGGGAAGATATATCGTCCGGCAGTGGTCGATGTCGGCCCGACAAAGTGGACAACGTTCGCAACGTCTGGCGCAATCCAAGCAAGCCACCGCGTGTCCGCACGGGAACAAGGCGGTGTCTAAGCTACGATCCATGCAAATGCGACAGAGCATCGCGTCCAATAATCTTGCCAAACATTCCCGAGATTCCTGTAAGTTAAACAACTGTAAACAATCGTGTTCGCGAGATCGATTAGTTAACATCTTTGCTGTCCGTCGACGGTGTAGAAACGTTAGGAGTTGATACAACGCTAAATCCTGCCGTAGCGGCAGGTGTTGTCCATTATGATGCGACACAAATCAAGGGCAGTAGCCGTATCACTCGCTTCCGTTGTTTGGCAAACGGGACAGGATCAGAATAAAAGCGTATAGCAATCTTTCATCCTGTCGTGACGCGGACGCGAACTTGCACTCGAACAAATGACAAAATGAAAGGTAATACTTTACTTTCTCGACAGTCCACATAATAAGTGATGGAAAAAGATATAAACGAAACGTTCATTGATGACTGACGAACATGAGTATTAAAAAAAAAAAATTTTAATTTCAATAAATGCTTACACGTCATACGTGGTATCACACGTTCGATTTACTCGAGTCAAACAGAGTTATAGTTTCATAGAGACGGCAAAGTGTTAACCGTAGTAGGAGTGGGTGTTCGTCGAAATACATACCTTGCACTTGGGATCCTCGCAGTCCCCACAGTCGTGCTTCTCCAACATTTCGTTCTCCTCCGGCAAATTCACGGTCGTAGCTTCGCAGTACAAGGCTCGTCGTGCATTGTCGTACACTTCTCGGCAGGTTCTCCGGATATCGAACACATACTTCTTCCCTAACGTCGAGTCCTCGTTGAAAATCGAGATTATAGTGCCCTGCGGAGAAACAGGTCAATTCAGTTGCAGTGTACAGTGGTATTTTCGCATCTCCTTTTTCCAATTCAGCAATATGGTTAAGGGGAGGATACCTTCAAGTCTCGTATAAATTGAGCGGTCACCGCGCTCCTAACCGTCTCGCAGCTGTAAAACGCGTGTTTTTCGGTAATTGCTCTGTAAAGTCCACTTGCGGATTGGCTGGAATCTAATTTAAAGTTCAACGAGGTCTCTTCACCGTCGAGCGACAGGTAAATTAAATGAAACATTCGCCGTTGAGACGTTGCGCTTTGTATCGCCGTATACGGTATACTGGAAAACAAAGGGAAGAGAAAATTGTACGATGAGTAAAAGGCTGAAGCGGAAACCGCTCTCCGACCAGGAAAATATATTTTCTTACCGTATAATCCTATTTTATTATACGTACTTTTGCGTTTCTTCGTCGTTGCTGCGGTACACTGTAATACCGTGAGGTCCAACACCGATCATCGACACTCCGTTGTATCCAAATTTACTGTGAAACATTTCCTGGCCGAAAGTGTCTAGATTCGAGATCTCTTTTAGCAACCAATACTCGCCGGTGGATGGTTTCATGCCCTGAATAAATATATATTTCTCTATCAAATATTCGAGAGGGAAACAGAAAGAAAAAATGAAGAAGAGATCGAACCTTGATTTCTTTGTGTTGCTGAACTATCCGGTGCAGGAAATCCTGAGGTTTCGGTTCGCACGGTTCCGTCGGTTGTATTTGACAGCATTGGGAATAGAGCGCATGGGGTGGCGACAACGCGTCGTAATCACCTGCGTCTGCTTGCGCTATCAAAGCGATCAGACGCGCCACACTGGTCCAATCGGACACTTTCAACCTACCCTCCACCAGTTCCAAACGTGAGTGTAAATAAAATTGATGCCTGTAACAAAAAAATGGAAAAAGATAAAAATAAAAGAATTAAAACGAAGACATTAATCGAATCGCATCGATACATGGAGAACAATTAACACTCTTTTTATTATACGCTGAATATTCTGCTACGATATTGTATAAAACGATCGAGCCGAACTTTGTTTTCATATTTTGCGCATTTATTTTACTCCGTTTACCGAGTTTACCGAGTACGAAGCATTTTTTCCAAATTTTCAACAGAACGATTGTAATTAGTAACGAATTTTCATTAAAACCATCAGGTAATAAAGTAGACGGAATAATATAGCGTAAAACGATACGATTCAACGTGTTATTTATGTATTTGTTACTGTTTCGAGAACGTTGGTTCCCGTTATTGCAAATATAAAATACATCGAGCAGCGTTTTACGAAATTATAACAAAACGATATTTTCCTTTTACGATTGTTTTACTTTGGACAATCGCGTTAATGGAAAATGCAACAGGAGATTTTGACGCGTAATCCGTGGAACGATAAAATAGTTTGCAGTCAGGGGAGAATTTCATTTGTACAGATGGTAAATTGAAACGGAACGTTTGAGAAACTATTAGTTCGTTCGATGTGGTTTCTGGTTGCTCTCCTACAACGAGCGAATTTAACGTTCGATCGAAAACGATCGAAATCGATCAAGTTTTGATGGATTTCGCTGAATTTCAATTACACCCTCACACAATGAACTCTGTTACAAACGTTCGTAGGGTTTTGCTGTTAAGTTATCTCTGCTACAAATAAAGGTGCACGATCGTTCTATTCAAGCAGTTATCGACCATAAAATCAACTTGAACGAAACAACAATGCAGAATCGATGTTTGCAAATAATAACGCGGTATGGTACAAGGGTGAATGTGAAGGTTTACAGAAAAGAAACGAGGTAGTTATTTAGCGGGATGATTTTCCCGAATTCGAGGACAGGCTACTAACAGCAAAAGACGTCGGGTGCTGGTTCACCGGATAGAACTTATAGAGAAGTTTGATGCGGAGACCAAGAGGGAGGGAACGAAACTGCACGAACCAACTGACATTTGTCATCGCGAGAAAGATATTGGTTCTGATCGAACTTACCCAACGACAGACCAAATGTTCGAAACTCTCGTTGGACGACTTATCGTTAACAACTGTGCGAGTGGAAATCCGCTGACGAAAGCTCGAGTGTTCTATCTTTGGTGTCTTCTTCTTCTTCTTCTTCGAAAGAGCTGCGATACTTGCATAACCACGCAGATAATTCCTTTCTTCGCTTCTCGTATTTTCATTCGCTCGTTGTTTGAAACATCACGTTCCACGAGTTTATACTTTGCGACCAAGAAACTTGGTTAGAAAACTTTCGGTTAATAAACCACGTTGCTCGCCGGCAAGTTTCTTCTGAAAATGATTTCCGTCTCGCGAGCAATTTAACCCATTCGATAGTTAAGTCGAGTTTACGTCTTCATTCAGCGATGCCTTAGTCGCGTTCGCTACCTTCTACGAGTTCTTCGAAACTATCAAAGTATTCTGGTCGTTTAATTTACCGATAATTGCACCCTCTTCCAAAATGTGATTTATTAAAAGGTACGCATTAAAAACGCGTATTCAAGCCGAAAGAGGCAAATTAGCTGTTTCGATGGCGAGATGAGAAGACGGGGTGGCAAGTTACGAGGACAGACGTTGCGGTAGCAGTGACGGCATTCTCGCGCAAATAATTCAAACGGATAAGGTTGTTTCATCCGGTGATGGTAATTTCAAAGCGCACATTTCCAGTTCTCTGTTTGCGACTGTTTCCTACTGTTTCTGACAGCTATGAATTAGCCCTGACTTTGTCACCGAGTTAAATCGGCCTTCTTGGCCAAATTAGTTAAACCGAACGGGTTCCCGGTATACGTATGTTTTACATTAAATATGCTCGCAGAAAATATAAATCGATAACAACGTCTCCATCACCGGTAGACACCGTCCAACAGATGTTGGAATTTTGAAATGGCCATCGATATTCAAGAGGTTCGCTAACCGATAATTCCATCGTTTATCGCGATAAATATATTCTGTATGACCCTCGGGATCGTTTGATCGCGACATTAACTAGCAGGGTAGCGTCAGAGTGGTGTACGGTATACGGGGTGTACAAAGTGCACGACTATCAAAGTGTTGCTTTGAAAAACGATGCTCTTCTTGAAACAAATGGTCCAGTCCAACCAGCCGTTCGTTTCAACTGATTTAATCAAAGTTCTGGTAACAAATATATCCAAGATCAGTGTCTATGTGCTCGCAAATTGGGACCATCTAGCGAGTATATACACCGAGATGGTGAGTCGAGAATTCGAGATAACGTAATCATTCGGAGATCGTTCAAAGAGAGAAGGGAAGTAGAATGGCAACTATCGCGATAGAGAATCTCGATTCTATTTGTGACCCTAACGAAATATATCACGTTATTAGTACCAGAACGTTCGGAACGTTTACGATAACTACCGAAATTAAAGCTCTTAGCTATTCTTATTAATAACGACGATATTAATATCAGTTTTCCTGAACGACGCGAAGGGACGTAAAAAGATTTTCTCGTGCAGAGACAAGCAGTTTTATAACACGCCGGTGAATTCCTTTTCTCTGTATAGTTTCCGTAGATTAATGGCAATGTTCCCGAGCGAATGAATAAACCAAAGCACCAGATGCACCAGCTACGTCTACCGTCTATCCAATAACTCTCTGGCTCTACCTACAGACAACCTACTGACTGCCTTTGCAACTGTTGCATAACTAATTTACCCGTGTGCTAATTACCTTCGCTGTTTTCGTGTTTCCGATATATACCTACGTATTCATAAGCCAGCATCGAGAAACGGAACTTCTGCTTTCGAGAAAAACTAATAAATTCTCGACCACGAACAACGCTTTCGCGTTTTAAATTTCATGGGGAAAATTTCTACGGTTCTAGGGAAAAAACACTCGAGCACGCTGTTAAAGTTGAACACGTAAAAAAAAAAAAAAAAAAAAAAGGGTAAAGTAAACTGGAGGAGGACCGCTTAACCTACGGACACTGGCTCTCGAGAAAGGTAAACAGCTTCTGGGTATTTAAAAATATTTAGAGAGAGTTTCGAACAAACTTCACCGTACAACGGTTAGTTTAATATCAAAACTTTCCCTAGAGGGCTTACCAGAAAATACGTACAGCAAAGTTTAATGGTTTTACGATCGTTCTTAACTAGAAATTCCACACCGTATCGAATTACAGTTTCTTGCTGTTTCGCTTCGTTCATTTTTCAGCTGTTAAGCGCGTTGCGGTTTTCATAAGTGCCGTCAACCAACCGAGGGAAAAGTTCAAACCTTTCCGATAACAAAAGTACCCTGAATTCCTAATCGATCATGCTCAAAATTACAGCAATCGTTCAACAGGATAGAAAATCGCTCGCTACATTCGGATCGCCGAATTTTCTTTGTTTCCCTTAAGTTTCCTAAATGAATGGGAACGAGGAAGTTTACGAAGACCGTGGGTAGGTGTTTCAGCCGATCGTCGTGTTGCTCGAAAAATAAGTTATCGTCGAACTTTGCAGCGTTTGCGCTTTTACGCGCTTCCAAAGCTCGCTGTGTCGATCGTCGTTGGCGAGCTTAGCGTGCCAAAACGAGTAAAGCCTCCGTTAGAGTGAACCACGCTAACAATAAGTTACCCGTGCACCGTAACCACCCCGTTTTTCTCGACTCTACATAAACAGCAGTAAACATCAGTGTTTTACAGAAAGAATAACCGTCGAGTCAGCGGTGGCACGGGTTCAACGACATCTTAATCGAAGTAAATTATGCGCTTCATGATCGTTTGCAAAACGCGAGACCGAGCTTTCGTAAAGTTAGCTTTGCCCGGCAAGTTTCAAGAGGGCATCCATTGAAATCCAAGCTCGCAAGTCGCGAGCCTGTGCAGCCAGTCAAACAGCTTCGAATCCCTTGGATTTCGAACTTGCGCCCTCTTAAGGTTAAGCACGAGATGCTTAGCGAAATTTCCTCAAAGAGCTTTCAAAAGCTTCTCCAGAGTTCACCGAGTCTTCTTCGGGTTCTTCGAATGGCTAGGTAACGTTTTAACGGCAACCAGATTTCAGAGAAGCTCTCAAATTTAGCGACAACTTGTTTAAGTGATTCCGTGAAAACTTTTCATTCGAATCAATGGACGCGATAGTAAATCTTAGTTAGTTTCAAATCTATTCATATTAAATGTAATTAAATTCTACTTTGATTCGAATCAAGAAATACAACCGTAAAATAATTTATATTTCATTTATACCTTTTCGGAGGCGGCGCAAAATTTATATATTAAAAATACCGATCGAATTGAGTAACCTCCACCTTTTCGAAGTCGGTTAAAAAAGACAAATAAACGGGAATAAATGTTAAATTTACGAGATTCAAGCAAACCCATTGTTTCGCCATTGTATCGGTGGTATTGAATATCAGGGAAAACTGTACGCGCATCTCGCGACAATAGCATTGTAATAAGCCCTGATTTATATTCCCGAGGCAAACCGTCCACCAAATCTCGACGCCACCCCCGTGCTCGCGTCTACGCTCTTTGTTCTCTAGTTCCGGAGAATTCGATGCTTCTCTGGTACACCGGCACCAGCTTTATACCTGATCCCAGCCTTCGCCTTCATGAAATATTACGTACTAATCGATTTAGGCCGAACTAAACTATGCGGCCATCGTATAGCTCGCTAAACTAAAGGGTGACCGACACAAGATGAACCCTGCGAAAGTCTGCAAGGAAGTTCAGAAAAACTAGTTAGAAATAATAGGGAATCGAACGCTTCGTGAATGCATAAATTTCTGAATGAAACCAACTGACGAACGAATGGAATAAATAAAAGTGTAAAGTGTTTGCGATGAATTAACGAGCGAGTGGATTCGAGCAGTTGCGAATAGACTAAAGTGTGAAATTCTCGCATCGTAACCGCAGAGAATGGCGAGTATTCGACCAACGATGCTCGAAAGAGCTTTTTCATCATTAGCAAACGTCAAGTTTCTTTCATCTGTTTATTCTTGTTCGATGAATTACGAGTCACGTTGACGTTGTACGTTTTCATATCGTTGAAAAAGCTTAATACTTTTTCGTGCCAGAAACGCGTTCAACGGAGAACGAAGTATTCGTGCCACCGCCTGGAGTTAATTCGTCCTTTTGGTAAGCAATATGGACATTTAAACGTGGCAAAGAGAATTAATGGGGAAATATTCAAACGACGTTAATATAGTTCAAGCATTAATTCGAGCGGCAACGTGTTCTGACCACGAACCGTCGTAAAGCCCCGGTATTCCATGTTTTTCGCGTTAAATTCATTCTGCATTTTCGCACTGTTGCACACTTCGATCAACCATCGATGGAATATCAGCGAAATTAACTCTCTACGTTCCAAGAATTTTCCACTCCTATCGATCCATCAGCTATATCATTTTACATTTTTCTCTCAACAATAAAATGAAAACAACAAGTAAACACGTTTATATAAGTTTATATTATTAATTCGATTCATTTTTCTCGTTTATTTGCCTTGAACGAAGAGGACGGAAAGATTAAAGAATACAAAGACGGGATTTATATCAGAGCTCGACAGATTTATCCAATTAAACTTCAGCCCGTGAGTTATGTATACGTAACCCGGAATATTGAATTAATTCAGAAAGAAAACCCGGATGAATCAGAGGCACGGAGATTACTATCGGGATAATACAAGATTCATCGATTCTCAATAATGATGCTTCTATCGGGAAATAACAGACCATCCCGTTTATCATCGCCTTCAATTTCTTAATTACAAACGTGTAAAATTAAAATAAGCTCCGAATCTCCGATCGGATTGATTACACCAGGAAAAACGTGTCGAATGTTTGGTGAACAATTCGACAAAGGTAATTTGAGTCGAAGCAGAGATTTCACGGCGAACGATTTAATTTTCCGCAACGATTTTCCGGTTTTTCCATGCACGGTATCGATAGAGGTTTCGATAGCGTAAATTTAGGAACACGTGTTGCTGGACAGAGGGAACAAAAACTGGGCGAACGAACGAACGAACGAGGCGTTCGCGTCAGCTGCTGCAATTACGGTAGTCCGGGTGCAGCCAACGTTACCACTGGGCGACAAATTAATTCGCGTGTTGAACGCATTACTCCTCGCGAGTTTACCTTCACCAAGGCCAACTCGAGCGACCACGATTAAATCGGAATTACCATTCGATCCGATGAAATTCTGCGGAAATAGTTGCAACCGGTCTATCTCGCATTTCATAATTCTAACCATTTTATCAAACTTTGACTCTTCGAATTCTCCCCGTAAAATATACACTCTGCAACATACTGTACCAGCTACTAGAGTTCCTGGCAAAAAAGTTTTATTCATCAAACATTCGGCTCTCTGAATAACGCGAAATTGGTACGCGAAACGTAGATATACGTAACGCTCGAAATTGGTGCATCCAAGCAATTCTGGTGCAACCCATGCAATTTATGCTCTTATAACCATCTACGGTTCGATCGATCGCGTACTCGACGACTCTAGCCAAATTTTTATCGTCCTTATACCGTGTTACGTTTTTGTGCGACGAAAACAATGAAATTTGTAAATGTTGATAAACGGATAATTACGCGAAACCGTGTTACAAGACTGAAAAACAAGCTTCTTTTTACCTGGTGGCTTCCTGCAGCAACAGGTGAGGCGGCACCCAAAACTTAACCCTCAATGCGAACCTTAGAGGCGCTACACCACCACCCGTTTGTCTTTCAATGGGATTCCTTAGATTCAACCAAAGCTCTTCGCCCTTTGCGTTCTGATACTTCAGTCCAAAATAGTCGCACTCCTTGCTAATGCCGAGACAGTCGCATGCCTGCAAGAAAAATGAATATTTCATTAGAATCCTATCCTCTCGAACTCTCTGAATAGGGTGGTATTGCCACCTTTTTCAAACCGATATCCCCCGAGTAAGCAAGCATTTATCTAGAGCGCACCGTTCGCCGGATACGCTTGAAAACCGCAGCTCGAATCGCGGGAAAACAACGGCGCGGTCGAGCAAAGCGTGTAATAAATTGCTGGCAATAATTTAGAAAGTTACTGCCACCCCTGCTGCGCATGGCTTCCAACGAACCGCATACTCGGATATCACCGAACCGCGTGTACTCGTTACGCATCATTTCACCTTTTACCTAGTACACTGTATAACGTACTGCGTGGTATTCTAAGAAAAAAAGGAAAAAAAAGTATCTCGTAAATGAAGAACGAACGACATAAAGTCGACACGTATTCTATTTCGTGGGTGTTTCAAGCTTTTCTGTGCTCGTCGTAGCGGATGAAAAGTCGGTCGCGAGACTGGCGATAAGGAAAATTCACGGGGAGGAAGCAGAGAAGCGAGCAGAGTGGAGGAGCTAATAAATTTCCCACCACCATGCTATTCTACCTACCATTTTTTCACCAGAGAAAACCAAAAAGATTTATTTACTTGATTTTACAGAATGGATCTTTCTTACACAATATTATATAAAATTATAGCATTTTAATATAATTATTTTCAAATACCCTTTCCAATCGCGTGTATAAGTCGCACATTTTCAGGCGAACAGTTCTCGAAGAAAGATGGGTGTCGGAGAATCTATCGACCCCGTAGGTGCAGTCGTCCTATTGGTATTAATGTGCTTCGATACGGGGCTCGTGCGACACACTACTTTCCTTCCTCTTTTCAACAGCACCATGTAATTCCGAGTAGGATCGCGCTTTCATCGGTGCAGTTTGTCGTGCGAATGCAATCCTAGCGAGCTCTAGCAAAAATGCATGCACACAGGTGCAATGCGTCGCCGGTCTGCTTTTCATGAATATTCATCCGACGCGGCGGACCATTTTGAAAAATCGCCGGCACAATATCTTCGTAAGGCAGCCTCGTGAAACGTGACGGTGAAAAATGTAGAAAGCACAAACGAAAGACACGGCTTTACCTCTGCTGCTACTCGTGTTTTCATTGTCGCGTGCATCTATTTACCGACTAGCTATTGTGCTATTATAGTTTTGGCCGTAACGTTACCGAGTTGCAAGAAGAAAAGGAAAATTTCAAACGATATCATTTCGTTTTTATTCACGGAACGTCAAAGTTTCAAGCTCGCAATGCAACCAGAGAAAATTCAACGTAGTTATGCAAATACGGTCGAACGGGCACGGTTAAACCATAACGCGGACGCACAACTGCACGCAAACACATTTTCCACGTGCACGCGTTAAAGTATCCCGGCTCGATGCATTCCGCTGCAACGCGACGCGACGCGACGCGACGCGACGGCCGGCTGCACTCTTACGCAAACATGATTTTACGAACGAGCAACAAGACACGCTGAAAACAGCGTCGTCTCGAAATGAAGTAATTTGCATTCGCGACGGGAAAATTAATATCGCCCGCCGGCTGGAATTAAATAAACCCGTTAATCCGGCACGGCGTGGCGCGGCGTGGCATGGTGTGGAGTGGTGTAACGTCGACGCAACGAACGCAGCTCGTATTGTTTTGCTAGCTTAATTTCTCGACTCCACGGCGACAGATTACGCGCCAGTAGTGTCACCGAAAAACGAGCACCGCTTCTCGTCCAACCTGAATCTCCATTTTCTTTCTTTATTTATTTGCTAAAAAGAGAAGAAAAGCTGAAAAGAGCGAAATGTCGCGTCCCGTGGTTTCTCCTTCATTGTTCCTAGTACCGTAATTAAAATTGGCCGGCGAAAAATTGCAATTTATAAACTGCCCGCGGCTAAGTTTTCTCTAATTTTAACGGAGAAAGAATAATGGTTTTCTGGTTGAATTTTCAACCGCTTATCGGTAAGCACGTAACTAGATTTTCGGCAGGAAGTTTATTGAAGTGGATTTTCAGGCACTTCGCTACGGTTCTCGATGCTCGGCGGAACTTGCAGCCATGGGATTCTCTGTTTCGCGCTTTGCGATACGTGACCGAACTACCTGACGAAGCGGCAAGATGCGAACGATCTTTTATTTGCCTTTTCACTCTCCTGAAATATCAATCGAGTTTCATCTACGCGTTAGATATTCGCAGGATAAGAGCGAATACCTAGCTTCAAATGAAATTACTTGAAGGGATTTTCTTGCATTTACTTCTCGTCTCGCAACATATCGCTGGAAAGTCATCAAAGCCCGTTAGAAAGTGAAATCGCGAAAGAGAGAAGCTTTGAAAAGCTAAAGAATTAAATAGGATTCTTTCGCGTCTTCGTTCCTTTGATCGCGAACGAGTAAAGAATGCTTCAAGGAAGAACTTTCACGCCTAAGTGGTAGAAAAAAGTTTCGCCACGAGAAATTTTCCCAAACTTCCCGCATCGTTTATCGTCGATAAACCATTTTGCGATCACTAGACATTCTTTGTTCTAACTTTTGTTTTATGCCAGACGCGTAAAAAGCAATGACCGTAGAAAATGTAGCGTAATCGTTCTCTAATGGTTAAACGAATTTCCTCGGGAGAGAGGCGTGGCTATTTTATCGCCTAATGGAAGCGTTCAAAGCTTCTCGATGGACTCGAATTTCGACGAATAAATCGCTCGAGCTTTGTCGCGAGGGGTTTCTTTGCCGAGCGTATTGACAAGCTGACGTATGAACCGAATTGTGGACGCACGAGGAAATTTATGTCGCGCCAACCTCAGAAACGCGTCGATTCGTTCGTAAAGGATTGCCTTTCATTCCCGCGGCATTGAACGCGATATACCTTAAAAGGTTTTCCTCTTCACAGATTTCAGTTTATAGCATTAGCGTCGCCTGTTTCGTTGCCAAAAGTTGCTTTTTACTTTTAAGCCCGGTATCTCGTTAAACCTTCGCACTCGTCATCATTTTAATAACCTTTTTCTCTAATTAACTTTTTTCAACCGTTCTTCTTGTAAGCATTAATTTCAAACGATAAATTACTACCAGTCGAGTGGAATTTAAAAGTTACTCGTAACGCAATGTCCAACATTTTATGCATCGTTCAAATTATTCTATAAAGTTTGTTCGTTAAACGTTAAGTACCGTGCATCAGAGTTATTGTCGTTAAAAGTTTCGAAAACTTATTCTCTAAGTTGGTATTACTTTGCTTAAGGATTCCTTCTATAAATCACTACGGTGACGTATCCTTTTGCGTGAGACACACCGTGATACTCACGTTTCTCGGGAGGAAACGCTGTGTCATTTCGCGGTTGTCGCTTCATTTTGTTGCACCGTATAACCAGCAAGTCATTTTTCAAAGGGTAAATCAGTACGGGAAGCAACAAAAATGTGCTTCAACCAGTGTTCTATCGACAGAAGATTACAAGGTTTCTACAAAGAACATTATTTCACCGCCTGATATCGATTTTATACCCCCTTGATGCAAACTTTTTCATAAGGGACATTAAACAACCGTTCGAAAGCAGCAGCAATTATTTATCAGGTTGGCAAGTAAGTACCTATTCGAAGGGAATAAGAATTTGAAAACAGTCCACATAACACGTTTGAAGGAAAAGAGAATCGATGCCGGACAGGCAAATTGGATAACGTTCCTTGTTATAAAAGACTTGCTCGGATCGTGCACTCGAAATCTTCAAGGATTCCGTCCACTCGTTGTTCCCGACCGTTATCCTCTCTCTCTTCTGCTATCGACCATTTTCTCGTTTGCTCGCGAGTTTTTCTCGAGTGCCGAGTGCCGAGTACCGTCGCGTCGGTTTCGGTACACGGACCTGGGTTTAATGATCGACGCGTAATCGAGGTCCTTCAGGAACGGTAACGCGATTCGTCAGGGGCCAGACCACTTCGGCACGTAGCGCAACTTTTTCGACGGCCGCCTTCCTATTTCTCACCTTTCCACGCTTTTCTCTCCATCTTCTCTTGTTCTCAGCGCTGGCTCGAGAGGCTCGTTAAAAAAGGTAGAACGACAAGGTAAAAAACCGTGTCTCCAAGAACAAAACCACTTATCCCGTCATTTTCCACGCGACTGACCCTTCCCCGCGCTCCTCTGCTGCCTCGTCGTTCTTCAAACAACTCTTTTCTTCGCTTTCCGGAAATATCGTCTGTCTGGGACCACGCGTGTTCAACTGGGATCTATCGAAGGATCGTTAAAACGATTTTCGAGCCGAAAACCCGTGATATCACCGGTGAACAGGTCCGCGCGGATCTGTTTCTCTATCTAGAGAAACGTGGAGAATTTCGAAATGGATTCGCTTTCAAAGAGTATTTCTGCGAGCCGTTTTACACTCGGATCACGAAGCGCCAAGGAGATTTGTCGCGCGTTTTGCGTCTAAAACGTTGCCATCCTCCACGGGATGTTCCACTAGCGAAGGAAAAAAAATTCCATTTCCATTCGTCTCTGATGAGAAACGCGTCCAATTCGAGCGAACGTTCGCGTGCAGCATAACCAGACGATTTTTCCTTCCGATTCGACGGCGAAAAATCTTTGACTCGCCTAGACAGAAGGCGGAAGAAAGGCTTTTACTGCAAAGCGAAAAGCGACGTACATACGTTTAGGAAATCGGCAGTCTTCGCGTTTGCATCCGGCAAATATTGAAATACTTTTCTAGAGGAAGAATGCTTCTACGCTTTCGAAAAACGATCGATTTCAGTTGTTCTCTTTCGAACTTTATTGCACTAACTTTCTCATGCAAGTATTGATTATTATATAACGTTGTTGCCTTTCTTTTTTCTTTTTTTTTCAAATGAGTCACATTAATCGAGTCAAAATGACACCCAACACCTGTACGCGCATAGAATACAGACCGGGGGAACAGGTTGATGGAAAAGAGAGTGAAAAATACGCGAAAGAAGCTTAAGAAGCTAGAGAAAATTGTATATACATAGGGGAGTAGGTAGTGGCGTACCGGTTTATGCGAAGAAACAGATACTCTCGACCGGAAATATGATAGGGTGCATTCTCTACATTCTACACCCCCAGCTTTTCTCGTTTCTTCTTTCCCCTGCTTTTCTCCGCTTCTAGTTCGATAACTATCGACTTTGCATTTAGTACATGGACGCAGTTCGTTCGTTTCTTCACCGGGGACGCTACCCTACAATGCACTCCGGTTCGAAACGAAATTCCATTTTCCCTGGCTGGCGAGCAATTTTATTGTAACTGTATTTTCGACAGCGTGTAAAAATCCATGGAAAAAAAAAAACGAGACGGAAGAAACGAGAAACGGGAGCAGTGCGCCCGAAATTGTCGCTTGTAAACCGTGTAATAAATTTCCCGATGTAAATAATAGCGCGCAACGGAATTACCAAGCACCTTTGTATCAACGATACTGGTATTATCATCGGCAATTACGTTGATTGCATAACGTCCACAGGTTACGTAATACATCCTGTAATTTATTTTACCGGTTATGCTATCGGTTACGAGTTCATCCTGTATTCTTTTTTTTTCCCGTGTAAATTGCTGCCAACGCCGAGTACTATTAAGAAAATAGGACAACAGGATCGCTAATCAAATTAACCGATCGTTACCGAGGTTACGGTTGTCGATACGATCGGATAACGATCTTTTTTCTTCGCAATCCACGTTTTCCTCCTTCCTGTAATGTTGTTGACACGAGAATAAATTTATTCGTCAAACGCGACTGTACTAACCGACAAGTAAGTACCTGTCAATTATCCAAGCCACGCACAGATGTCCGCGGTAAATAATGAAACAAGCGTTTACAGGCTACGACTCGGTTAATTAGGGCGACAAGCGTTCGCGCGATGCAAACCGGTTAATTAGACCCTTACGCTAGCTCTCGATGCGTGTACCGCTAATTAGCACCGAGTATATTGTTTATACTTTATACCCTTGCGTATTTAAGGCGAAAACAAAATTCACTGAGCGTAGAAATAATTTATAGAAAGTACACTCGATCCTCCTCCCCCAATCAATTTACGTATTTCAGTCTTAAGAGATAGGAAGAGAATATTCGTCGATAGCTTAACAATTAGAGCAATAACTCAGTGAGCGGAAGATCCGAGTTCGAATTCCGGTTCAGCAAATCCGATTGCTCGAATCGGATTCTCTCTCTCTGGTTCTTGAGACTGAAATGGGTGCCGTTTATTATACAAACGCAAAGTCGTAAATATTTTAATTGGCTTTTCGAGGATACATTGCTCAGGATTGCTATGCAACGCGTGCAGTGCATTTCTCGTTCGATCTTCAAGTTGAAATTTTTTTCCTGCGAATCGACCATCAGTAAACCTAAGTCAGGTTTAATTGGTATCGTTATACCTGAATTTCTGTAACCTCGAAACGAACGAATCTACTACACGCTCGAAAAAAACTTTTCTTTTTCAAAAGATTCTCAAAAGGAAGAATGGAAAGTGCAGCCTCCTACTCTTCGTATGATTATTATTTCTCGAATCTAAATTGCAAGCTAAAACTCCTCCACGCATCGAACCTGCTAAACTCTATTCAAGCAAACAGAAGAAAGTTTGCTTATTCGTAAGTTTTGCGAGCGCTGAAAGGGGGACGACTATTTTGCTTACTCCATCCGAGACAAACTTTCGATTCGCATGATATTAACTCACGCCTAATGTATACGATTAAAATTCTTTGTAACAAAAAATAAAAATTGTAACCTTGAAAAAGATAAAAATTTACCAACTTTCTCGCACAACTTTCTATGTAATACTTCAACGTACGAACGAATGGATGAGAAGTAAGTGGCAAATAACACGTTATGTGTTATCTAGTTTCCAAGGTATCTCCGTATAATGTAATCGTGAAAATATGCAACATCCGTGAACGATGAGTTAAAAAATGCTACTGGAAGGAGACAAATTTTACCACAACTAAGACGTCTTTTATCAATTTCTCTATTCTTAACAAAATTTTCCATAACAGAACACTTTCGACAAACAGCCCTTACCCTTGGTTAGCGGAGGTAGAGTCACTGGAGCGATAAAAATTTCCGTGGTAAAAAATCTGCAAACTTGAAGATAATGACTCGTGATACCGCGAGTGTAAATTTCAGCTCTCGACGGTTTTCATTAATCGATAAGTCTCCTACAGTTTAACGCGATATACTCTCGACGCCCACTATAATAAATTTCACATAAATTAGAGAAAAACGATAAAATTCTACCAGAAGGATGGTACAACATTTAAATCATTTTCTCACTTTCCGGCAATTAGTTTTTCTCGCATTTTCCGCGGTAATATCGTTTCAGTGCTCGAAGAAAAGTGCACCGTAATCGTTTTAAAGAAATTTTGCATATCTTTCCAGAGTTTGTTGTTGGCGATGGCGTGAAAAAGATAAAAATTTACCTCGACAATTGTTGAAGCGAACAAGCAAGATAAACACGTAGCTATCTGCGTTTAACTAGACAGCCGGTAATAGAAATTATTGACGGTTCGTTGCGTATGCAAAATTCCAAAGGTTTTGCATGTATTTAACTGGGTTTCTCGTTGCGTTGTACAGCATGCAACAAACGCAATAATTAATTTCTCGCATTGCAGCTTCACTTCATAGCCGTGTGACGTGCGGTATCCTCCTTTTTCAGACTCGTATTTCACGCATCGACCTCGCCGACAGTATTCTGCATCGTCGAGTTAACAGGCCGCAATATTTCATCCCTGGAAAAGTTTCTTAAGTGCAGCGCGGTTTCGGATGCAGTCGGTGGTTTGAGCGGTGAAAGAAAGTACCAGGACGAGAGTGGCGCGGAAAAGCCTCGTTTTCCTCGATAGCCGGATTTTTCGTCCGCTTTTGGAAGCATTCTAGAGCTTTGAGCTGAGCGCGCGACACGCCTATACCGCCGAGTACGCTCGACTTCTCTTTTATCGAGGAGGAATAAAAAAATCGCCCGCCAAATTCTCCTTTCAACGGAGATCGAGCTGAATTCCTCTTTTTTCCTGCACCACGAGAGACAGAAAAAAGGACAAATTACCTCGTTTCGCCGAGAAAGTCATCGCTTTAGATTTTAGAGAGAAGTCAAGCTTGCCGTCATAGAATAAAACGCAACTGTTACATACCTCGTAATCGACGATCCAACAAAAGTTACAAGATACTGTGCCGACAAGCGACAAGAAGCGGAGAAACGACACTCGATTTTTCCGTTGTTCGCCTCGTTGTCTGGCTTGCGAAAAGGCGGGAGAAAACTCGAGCGTCAACGATTGTTTCGCGCGCGGGGAAATCTTTCGAGTGGCCTGGAAATCAATCGAGTGGCTGTGCAATTGAAAAGGTCGCGTCGCGTCGCGTTGTTATATCGGTGGCAAAAAATTGAAAGCCAAAGAGCAGTGGAGGAGTCACGGTGTTGCAACTCTCGAAAGTGTATAAAACGTCGATAAAAGTTCGAACGAAACCGCTCGTACGAGATTTTCATTTTCCGACCTATTAGAACGTTCTATCGCCGGTGAAATGGCGCGATAATCGAACCGAACGCTTGCAAAGTTTTGCCAGAGTCCCTATTGAAATACAGCATTACCATGGATTGCACGTAACTGGCTGGGAAGAAATATCTTTTTCTAGATACCTGAACACTTCTCATATCAAACACTCGTTTACGTAACTCTCGACGAAATGATTACATCGATCGTTCGCAATCGAAATTAGTCCCTATCGATGTAAATCGGCGGAGGGAAGAGACGTTAAAACTGTATCGTGTTCTCGCTAAAAGCCACGATTCCACTAATTCACCAAAGTGACTCTGTGTTTCACGGTGCATGCTTATATAGTCAAAGTCGCGGCAATGTTCGGTTATGAATAGGAACGAAGGTGTGTGGGTGCGTGTAGATAGTCGAGGCACAACGTGGATTCATATCAGACTTTGCAGTGTTCATCCGCGAGTCGGTGCAGGTTGAAACCACGCGAGCAATTATATAGCTCATTTAATCCCCCGGGGCTTTGCATTCCTTTTCATTTCGAATCCCGGCTGGCTAATTCGCGTACAGAGCATCCGTTCTTCTCTCTGTCTCGATTCGCACGGCTTTCCAATAATTTGCGCGTTGTAAACTCGTCAATTTCCCGATGATCGCCGATGGATTTTACATACGCTTCTCCGAACGATAAATCGATCACTCGCTCGTGAATCTGGCCGAAAATATTTGCTCGCGTTTGTAACCGACAGGCATTTGACTTGAAAAGTTTAGGAAGAGAATATTCGTCGACGGGCTGAACGGACGAGTTCGAATCCCTGTCCGGCAATCCGACTGGCCGAATATTTCTCTCCCTACACATTTTTCAAGATTTTTCGTATCGTGTACGCGAGTAAATTCACTCCTCCCTTTGCAATGGAACAATTTGACAAACGATGCAAATTAATCGGGTCACCAACGCCTCTGTTCAATGTTTGCGTATTGCGATTTTATTCCTGTCGTTCGTTACTATGATTTTCTCTCTCTCTCCCTTCTGTTTCTCTTTTTTTTGGAAACAACGTAAACTCGTAAAATATTTTAAAAATAATAGTCGGATCGATAACTAGAACAATTAGACCGAATCGTTACGCAGGATAACGTTCCGTTAATCGTGTGCTTTTCCCAAAGCTTTGCTCGTTTGCTCAAACTAGAAGTTGGAAAATTAACGTTTCGATTCTCACTCGTTCCTTGTACGAACGAAATCAACTCGCGTTTCGTTCTGAACTTGCTTGTTTTTAAACTGACACTCCAACAATAATCGCGAGATACCGCGTTATAACAGAGCAGTCGAGGCTCAGTTAGCTTAATGACTACGCAGAATTTCACGGCGTGTATGAGACGAACGGTTTCATGGGTAGTTGCATAATTGCCTGGGTGATTAGACGATATAATTAATGTACGAGCGAAGCTCGACCGAAACACACATTAATCTTTCGAATAATGCTTCGTTTGCCTTCACGAACGACAAACCGCTATTGTACGGTTCAGCTTATTCCCCCGTCCAACGAGATGGCGTGAAAATACTGAACCAAGAAAAATGAATTTATCGCTCAAACAGAATCCATCACGCATCCACGCGCGTACACGTAGCAAGCATTATCGTACGGTAATAGATTATTACCGAGTTTGTTGCACTACCAGAAGGGTCAAGAGTGAATAATCTCTTACTGTAGATATGTCCTCTCAAGCGACAGCTGTTCGTTTATTGTCAGTCGTCCGCGGTCTATAACGCGTTTATAGCTCAGGGGGGTCCACGGCTGATCGACGCTTTCGATCTAAATCAAATAATTGATGAAGAAATGAAAAATCGTGCCGCTATTCGTATCGAGAATCTAACACACATTAATGAATAAGCTGGTTGTTAAAGACTAATAACAAAAGTTATTGTCGCTCGAACTTTGAACGTAACTAAATAATTTCGCTACAGTTCCAACATTACGACAGACTTACGGCTCCTTATTGAAACACGACAAAGGCGATTATAGGCTCTTTGACCTTTCATCTTCAATACGGATCCTCTTGGACAGATTATGCAAATACAAGCGAATCCTCTTACTGTCTGCCAGGCTCGAAATAACTTAAAGTCTTATAGAATCGATTATCGCTTTTCTGGAAGCGAGGAGACGTTATCTGTAATTCTTCTCGAGTGATGCGCGATTCCACCTAAAGTGATTTCGTTGCTACTTTTCGTTAAAGACTTTCGTACACGAACGATTCGTCGATTCCACGGAATTTCATCGACACTCCAAGAAATTGCACCAACTTCTTTACACTCTGATATTTTACTTCTGTATGAATTACCGTTGAAATTGCACATAGACATATAGAATAGCTAACGCGTTAACGTTCTTTCAAAATCTATTTTCTCGAGAACAGAATCTACTATCAGAAGCAGAAAACTTTATTTCCTACTTTTTCTTCATTTTCGCGTCTTACGTGGCAGGAGAAAATGTGCTTGGACGTGTAACAAGGATAGGCCATCGGACAAACACGTAGACGAGAAGAACAGCAATTTCCCTGCATTCGATTCAAATAAATGCCATAGGGCCATAGGGCCGTAGGGTGTCTCGAAGCTTTCTCGATACTCCCTGCTGTAAATTCTCCTTTTTCTTTCTTATTCTATCAATTTACATCTTATTGACTTCTTTCCATGTAACTGCTTCGATCGATCCCTCAATTCGAGACCCGAGAAACAGACTTCCTCGATACCACCTCGAGGATTTTAACAAAAATAAAGTATTTTCAAAGGTCAGAGAAAGAAAATAATGTTAATGATAATCGTAAAAATCGAAAGTTAAGGAGAAGCGTGCCTGGTTAGCATGCCGGTACGTGGTGAGATTTCTCTCTCGTTTTCAACATCTTTTGTGGGCCAAAGATGCGGAACAAGATATCTCTCTATATTCTTTACGGTCGGGTTTCAAGGAATCTCTGATAAAAGCGTATCCTTGCCAGCTTTGAAAGGATTCGTTTAAAAGAAGCCTTGGTATGAAAACGGGCCAACTGGAGGATCATCTTGTGACGTTGAACGAGGATCGAAATTGATTTTCTAAGCTCGAGCTCTTTCTAATAAATATTCATATTTTTCGTTCGCACCGAGTGTAACGTATCCCGGTAAGTTCGTGAACGTCGATTATACAGCGAATGGAGATTAACTTATTTGCATGGACAATAATTAATTCGATTGAAAGTTGAAAATCCTACTCGAGGTTAATATTAGGTGTATGAAAAAACGATGGCCGTCATATTTAAAGCCGCATTACCATTTCATGCCGTTATTCCTATGGACGGAAGCAACGAGAAAGCAAGCCACTCGTCCTTTTTCTTCTACCATTCAGCTTTTTCATCTTCTGTCTGGAAAAGTCTCTGTTTGAGACGTCGTACAAATACCTTTTGTTTCAACGAGAAAAAGCTAAAAATTTCCTTTTCTTGTTTCCCGATGGTAGTACAAATTTCTCCTCGATTGAAACTAGTTTTTCACGCAACTTTTCTGCTCGTTAGAGATTGTAAACTTTTTAACTTCGAAAAGAGACGCTTTCTTTCTGTCAAACACCAGTCGTTTAAAGATGAAAAAAAAAGAAGGAAAAAACATCAGCAGGCTTTGTAGTCGCGTTCAAAGGGACGTACGGTCGAACGATCCTTAAACTCTTTAGTATTTTTGTCATCTCGATTGATACGACGACCTTCCCTTTTTTTTTTTTTTTTTAAATATTCGCCTCTAACGGTTCGAAAACCACCGACTGTGAAAATCTCTCGCACGAACGGTTACAAAGAGCGACTGTTTGTCAAGAGTTGCTCGCGGGTTCTTCAGCCCTGTCACCCTGTCACCCTGTCACTCATCCCTTCGCATTCACTGGCCCGATTTGAAAGCGAGATCGACCGCGTAATTGTCGATACTCTATACTTTTGATGGATTTGAAAAAAGAAAAAAAAAAGAACAGAAACAAAACAGAATGGAATAGTTGAGTTCGTTGTTCTATGTGGGCCGGAAAAGTTGACTATTATAATTTACCGCTCGTAGGTAAATTTAAAGATGCAAAATGAGCATTCGAAATAGTCGTAGTCTTGAGGTAGTTTCGCGTAGAATGAATCACCGCTTCTTTAGCAAATAAAGTTCTTTCTGTCGACTGTAAGCGGATCAGGATAGAAGCGGTAGTAGTAGAAGAAGAATAAAAAATGCTAGGAAGCAAAAGTAGGTGGTCGAAGATTGAACACGGTGAACGAACGCTCTTTCTAAGGAGATTTCACACCTCGAAGATGATCTACAAGCTTCCTCGCTTACTTGGCTTATCCCTTCTATGCTCGAATCTTTAACTGTTTCATTCTACAAGGAAAACGGTGGAAAAGTACCTTTTGTGAGGAAGATTACAACAATTTTATTGTACTCATTCCTATGTTAAATTGAGATTCCATCGTTCTCAGTAATCGAATAAATAGAAAGTTTGCGAACATTTTTTTAAAATAAATTCGTTTAATTTAAAATCTGTAAAGTTCGTAGCGTGTTTTATACCAATTTTGCGAAAAATTTAATGAAAGGAGCGTAAAATAATAGCAGAAAGGAAATATGTACATTAAAAAAAACTAATTGATTTTTAACGTAAAACGATATACGTTACTTACACTAGTAAAAAGCATTCCTTTTAAATTCGCGAAATTTAATTCACATTTCACGCGAAATTAATTAACGCGAGACAGAGGAGTGCGTTGCGTATCTTAATAAAGAATCTTAAAACAGTAGTTTTTAATAAATTAAAGACTGAATTTCATTTTTGAAGTACGTTTAAGAAGAAAAAACGAACACGCGAACAAACGTGTTACGATTCCTGACATAACTTCGATATTTACATACGTATCGATCTTTGCTTCGATACAGAAAAGAGCAAACCGTTGAACGTGAAAATGGAAATGCATCGGAATGTCAGTCGTTTTTCTGAAGCGGAAAGTAATGGTGAAGAATTTACATTAACGAAATAGACAGATCCATCGGTAACCGATCGTCGCGCGAGGAACGAAGAACAGAAAGAAAAGAAGAGAGGAACGAAATCGAAAAAGAAGAGGATAAATCGGGACAGCACAATGGCAATTCAGTTAATTGAAATCGAGGTACTACCTACTGAATTCGTTCTTCGTATCTGAAATATGGCGAAAGCTGTTGAAACATCGATATGGATTGGACTTGTTCGATGCTTCTGTTAATTGAAATTATTAATTACCGAGATTGATACGTCTTTTTCACGTCTCTTTTTTCCTACGAGCGCAAAGTTATCGACAGCTATCGAAATATTATTAGGACGTATAAGGTACCGTGATCGCGTTAGACGGTTCACTCTCTGTAAAAATCTTGTCAGCGGATGGAAAAGGGTTAAGTTGGTTGAAAATTTTGTAGAAAGCATCGCATCGTTCAGATAGGGAGCATGCAAGCGGAAGGAACGATTATCTCGTGGAACCTCGAGAACGCTCGATCGAATCTTCCGAGGAGTGGCGAAGTAATTGAAACAGCACGAACGATGCGCACCAATGGAATTTTAATATCGCCATTGAGAAAACACCGTAAATTCCGCGCCCTTCGTACTTCCTACTACCTACCTACAGATTTTATACGCTCCTAAACAGCTGCTTCGCTCTTCCGACCATCTCCCTCGAGAAATCAATCGATTAGCGTAATTGAATCCTACGAGGAAACGCCAAGTACTCTGATCCCCTCTCGACTATCTCTCTCTCTTTTTCCATTACACCACGCTTCCAAAACAATTCAACGCGTAATCAACATATCTTCCGTTCTCGTTTTTGCATTTTTAACAAGCATGCATGACCTAAATATCTACATATGCGTGTATACAATTTGTATACTCAAGCGATCAAAGTTAATTTCAGAGAAAAAAAAATAGGTTACTTTGCCTCTCGCGCTCCTGCGAGTACGAAAACTGCATTTTCGTAGATACATCCTCGAAGTTTCGTCCAAAGATAAATGAAGTTACGTCGTGACCCTCTTTACGAAACTCCTTAAACTAGGAGATGCTGTTTAAAGCATCCAAGCAGAGATAAAAATTTGAAAAAACCCTCCGAACTAAAAATGTTACCAGCTATATATTTTTATTGCAAGCAAGTATCAAGATAAGGTTCGTCGCCTTTCCTTCGATCAATTAAGAGAAATCCTTTTTCTTTTAAAGCAAACGCAAAGACGGTTCGTGCAAAATTAAATTTTACGCGACGGTTGCTTTATAAAAGCAGATATCTTGCCTCGACTTACAAGCAACGTACTTCTTCTTTATTAAAATTCTCGAACCTATATTCTTTGCTTTTTTTTCTTGCCTTATCACGTGATTTAATTGCACCGTAATAATTCCTTCCAGTAGTTTCTTTTAATGGAATAAGTTCGTTGCGTGAATTGAATATTTTCTTTTTTAGCCAGATTCTACTTATCGTGTTACTTTGATATAAATAATAATCGAATGGTATAAAAAGGGACAGGAGCGTATGGTTCTAACGTTGGACGATAGAAAAAGTTAATTTCAGTCGAGATTATGTTCTAGCTGGCGAGTTACGGTTGGCACACGCCTCGGTTTGCGTGGGCGTAATCTCGTCGCGAGGAAAATACCAGCATTCGCGGCACGGTGCACCGAGGCGCTTCGTATAATAACTGGTGAATTACGAGCACGGAAACTCGAGCTAGCTTCGCGGTAAAGATACAGCGGATGCAACGATGCAACTACCACTAATTATCAACCGTCTAATTGATGTTAAACGTGACAAACTCGACAGTCGAATCTCGCCTTAAGTTCCCGTCTGGCAACTTTATCGACTGCAAAATTACAGGCTGTCAAACGTGATCCGTACCCTCTATTATTTCACGTAACAACACCAATTTCAATGACTTTTAACATCGCGTTAATACTTCCCTTCCGCTCCTTAATTAATACCACGTGGCATGAATAAACGCGATTAGATGATCGCGAGGACATCGAAGTCGGTCGTAAAGAACTATCACGAGTATCAAGCTCAAGTTGACTCATAGAGCATGGTCAAGGTTTTTCAACGATTATTTCTAGGCTCGCGTCTTCGATGATCGAGTAATTTTATCGATTCGAATATCCAAGTATAACTGACCGCTCGTTTAACGATTTTTCATACCAGAACGCTTTTTAAAATTAGTGCGTAATTATTTCTGAAAGGCGAGCGATCTAAAAATCACTGAAGATGTTTTCTTCCAGGAAAAGAATCAAAAACGGATTGACAAAATATCGAAGACGCGTAGAAAGAGCAACAGTCGACGTTACAAGACGGATGCAGAACATCGTGCGAATGTAACAATCGGATAAAAGAGAGCTACGTGCTCCCTCGTAACTTTTATCCTCGTGAAATCCGCAAGAAGCTTAGAAAGGTAAGTAATCGCGTTAGTTATACGAAGCTTAAAGCTCGACTCGTGCCCCTGGGAGGAATTTTTTTCTCCTCCTCTTGTTTCTCGAAGCGAGAGAAATGATTTTTCCGTGGTAGGTAATCCGTAAAAAAAAAACAGAAACTGCTCGAAACCTAACAAGTTACCAGAGAAACACGCGCTCTTTACTTCGGGGAAATCCTTTAACTTTCTGATTCGTTCGTTCCGCGTTTCGCGTCTCACTTCGATTGACAAACTATAATTGATTTCGTGAAAATTTTTTTTTTTTAACAATCATTCTGTAAAAGTTTCCAAAGTTTTGTATCCAATTACAAATTCCTGCAAATTCCCGATTTAGTATTTGAAACTGAGAGGGAGAATCTGGTTTCGTGAGGAAAAAGCCTGGAAAATTCACTGTTTGTCCGATTCGAATCGATTTCCACGCTTTTATTGACCGATATGCTCGTCTCGGCTTTTCAACGCGATTACAGAGAATAGTCGGTCCATCGAAATCTGTTCCATCCTCAATCCTCAAATATCAAGCTCGATTCCAGCGTTCGCTGGATCGATATCCACCTCGACTCTCTCTACTCTCCGATTCTCCATGCGCTTCTCTGATACTCGCGACTCGATTCGAAGAAAATTTCAAAGTCCTCCGCTTCTCGAAAGACTCCTTCTCGTCGCAATTTTCAATCGCTTATTCTTTGATCCTCGCTAAAGTGAACGGAACTAACGCCGTACAGAGAGTCGAGGAAAATACGCGAGTATCTCCTTGACCTCAACCATATTCCGGCAGATGAAAATCGGATTTTCGTCGTTCCGCTCGATCGCCAAGATATGACTGCGGACTAGAAGCGAGAAACGAATTTTACATTCACCACGTAAAAGCGAATAAACTTTCTGAATATATACTCGCAGCGCAGCGACACGGAAAAACGTTTCGCCTAATATTATAATTATGCGAGACAATCGTGACATCTTTAGATAAGAGATTCCCTTTTTGTTTCGATAATAAGACATTTGCCATTCAACAATCGCCCGCTTTCGTCTTCTTCCTTCTCTTTCAATCAATCTAGCTCAGAGGTTACCTATTTACACTGGTATTTACTCATGGCAAGCAATTTCTTCGAGTTTTGCTAGAAACTCATCGCGGATGGTAATTAACGTCTGAGAAGTTTGCCAATTCGAATATCAACGATACCGCTGGCAAAGAGCAATCTCCCCGAACGAATTCCCGTTTCACTGTCGTCTTTCAGGCAGACTACAATCGAGAGATCTTGGTTTTGAAACTCGTTTATCATTGGAAGGAAACGAAGTATTTCAAGGAGAAAAGACAGCGTCGAAGCCGAAAGCTACTCCTTTGTCCGTAGTCCATAGCGATCGCGTTATTCGCTTTGTCGATTTTCTGAAAACGTTGCCGATAGACATCCTGTCCACTCGTGGTAAACTGAAAATTGTAGCGTTCGCTGCTACGAACGGTGAACCGATTTGATTGTATTGAAAACAATTGAAAATATGTCGAATCGAAGGATACGGTACGAGAGGAGTTAGGAAAAATGAAAAAAGAAAGCGAGGAAGAAGAGAAGAATCCGTCTGATCGATACCCAATGAAATTGGCCGTCGCCCACGTAGCATTCGGAAGAGCAGAAACGCGTGGTATTTTTCTGAAAAGCTCCAGTCGGAGGGAAGGAGGAAAAGAAGAAAAAGGAAAAAGGAGGAAAACAGCGAGAAACAAAGGGCAAATGGAAAACTGTGATCGAACGGATCGACGCGATACCACTCGTACCTCGGAAGAGGCTACTCTCTCGCTTTTAATGAAAGCAACCGGATGAAAATTGCGATTACGATTGGATTTCTCGTCGATAGTTGCAATTATTGCTGTCGTTAATTAATTGCCACAGTTTTAATTCTGTTTTAAATTAATCCGCACTATGCGATCGTTAGACGCTCCCGATTATCGAACACGTTTAAGGAACTAACTTCCAAGCAAAAGCTTGCTCGCAAAATTAAGCTTGCTTCTCCGGAGATATTTTAGAAATAATTGTATGTTAAAATTACACCAAAAGTTCCCTGGTAATTACGCAAAACTCGATCCAAATCGGTCAAAGGATTTAGGCGTTAATTGCAATCGTACACTCAAACATTCTACTTTATAAACGTTCAAAAGATATTTTTTCATCAGAAAACTTTCTTATGCGCTACAGTAGAATGAAACTTTGTCGCTGCTACAGCGCTAGCCCGCGCGTTTAAAGTCCTCTGCTCGAAATTCGCGACGCGTGCCACTTGTACGCGGGCAAAACGCTGCTCTGGCAAAAAATTCTCGCTTCTGAGTGCCCGCAAACGCTCGATATAGCTTTGCGAAACGGAAAGAAAAGTGGAAAGAAGGGGCATAATTCTAACCTACTTCCATTCGCTTTGTCGAGGCCTGCTATGTATACTGTACACACCACTCCAGCGGAGCATTTTCCAACAGACGTTTCAATTGACGCGAGGGTTAGACACCAAATTTTTTTGGGTATGGGTTCCATCGCTAGCTGTAAATTAAGAAAAAAAAGGTCAAAAATTTTAGATTCCCTAAAGTAAAGTTCAGCCCTTTGTACAATTTCAAAAGACGGAACATACGAAAATACGATGATTTGAAATAACAGAAAAGAAAGGAACCGGATGAACCGAGCGTTCCTACGTCGACTACGTGCTTCTCGGGAAAATGAATCGTTCGTTTAACATCCGCGAGTCGAACAAAACAA
Organism: Osmia bicornis bicornis; assembly: GCF_907164935.1. Taxonomy (NCBI): domain Eukaryota; kingdom Metazoa; phylum Arthropoda; class Insecta; order Hymenoptera; family Megachilidae; genus Osmia; species Osmia bicornis. The sequence goes on along the minus strand of NC_060218.1, from coordinate 1,817,271 downwards.
ATCTATACCTCGAACGATAAAATAGTCGCTGACCGAACAATTCGTTTGTTTCCCCCACAGGGAAAAAGGAATTGAATAGAAGCTACGCCATGTTGTTCGTTTCCATTGTCGAATACGCTAGCCGAGCTTTCGAAAGCCGCTTTTAACGAATTTTCGTGAACGTTTGCGGAAACCAAGATCGTAATCGCGGTGTACTGCTTCAACTCGATTAAAACAGTTAAATTCTCTCGACATCGCAAAGTGTTAATGAATCAACCCTAATCGCGTTTGTCGCAGCCATTGTAGCCGCATTTCTTTCGATTCTCGCGCCTAATCGGTTCACGGCTATCCTGGAAAACGTGTCGAACTTCGAACACCGGAAGCGGAAACGGAAACGGAAAAGGAAATAAGAGAACGGTACAAGCGGAATCCACCCCTTGATCCGGAAAATCCTTTGTCCCATACCACTCTCCTTCAGGCTTTTCTTTTCTACCTCTTTTCATCCAACATTCCATTTGGTTCTTCCTTTCCTTAGCTGCGCTGCAAGCGAAAGCTTCAAGAATTTCCATCCTCTTTCCAACGTCGCTCGCCGTCTCTTCCCTAACTCGTCGCGTAAATTTACTTAACAAACCTGACTGCGATCGACCAAACGAATCGTGCGCTACCTATTCTCCATGCTAACGTAATTTTCAAACGAGCTTCGAATAAATACGTAGCTTACCTATGCTTTTTCTCGTGGAATCATAGCTTCTTGCTACGTTTTAGTTTCTAGGATCCAGCCTTAAAACACGCGGTCGGCAACGAAATCGATACAAGTTACAACTTGATTATTCACAACACTAACTTGTCCTACTTGAAATGTAAGAATAAAAAAGGGAGTTGTAGAAGAAATAATTTGCAGAAGCCGAAGATGGAATTTCGTCTCGTCTCCTTCGATGCCTCGAAAAATTGGCTTCCACCGTGAAAATTGCCACTCTCGTCTGTACTATCGAGAAAACATAGATTTCGTGGAACGTTGCAAGGCGAAAACAGAAAAAGAATTCTATTACGCTTGACAGGTGAATTTACGCTCGCACGGAATGCATCGTGATTTCTCGTTCTTCTCGACGTTCGCGTGTTCAAGAACCGTCGACGCATCCAATAAAACGATTCCTCCTCTCAGAGAGGCAAACCAACTACAGTAAGCTCTGTACAGAAAGAAGAACGACTGAGAATTTCAAACGACGCGATCTTTTTAAAGTCGTTTCAACGGAGAAGCGAAAAGAGTCGGCAGATTCCTAATGAACACACCGAGTTTTACCAAGGGTTGTCGGTGACCGGCAAGGTTTTACTTCGAAATTTAACACGATTGAATATTATATTAATTTCGTTTTGGCTCAACGTAGAAAGAAGATAGAAAGAAAGGGTGAACATAAAAATCAACGGGGGAATACTCAGGAAAGAGAATTTCCCCTTTGTGCGGAGATTGTCTCGCACGATCGACGATACGCGATTTGCATTAACTCGCCGCCGCGTCTGTTGAAACAAACGGATAAATATTATCCGGCAGTCCGAATCGAAGCGATAGACGGCGAACACGGCCTCCGTTTCGCGTATTTACTCGTGGATCCATGAAAATTGGATTGTCAACGTTAGAGAAAGGGCAACGAAAGGTTATTATCGTGTTACGTGCATTTGCATGAGCACCGAACAGCGCTATTGTGCGGCGCGACGTACACCGTGGCATCCGATAACAAAGCCGGGTTATTCGCGTATCGTCATAACGCTATACGCAATTAACAATGCAAAACGCATTACACTTTAACGCACATATTTTCTGCCATATGTACATTGAGAAAAATAAAATTTTCCGCAACCTGCTTGCGGATTCGAAGGGCAAATTATTCTAACGAAAGTCGGTTGGATTTAACGAGGTATTAATTAACGAGAATTTCTCGGAATATTTTGTATAATCTGACTGATTTATTGGCTGCTCGAGAAACGTGCCACTACTCGCTATGTCAGCTGTATGTATGTTACAATTATAATTTCGCGTAGCAGTTTGCATCGTTAATTAGCGATTGGTTGGACAGACGCGCCAATATTTGAGGAACAGGGTACATAGCAGCCTCACAAAAAGAAGGAACGGAACGAGGAAGGAAACGAACAAACGAGGCGATATCTGACTACGTTCCACGTAATTTCCTGCGAGAATTGGTTTCAATTAACGCCTTTTCTGTGCACCATAGCGTCGCGTCGCGTCGATCAATTCGTTCGCCAATTTGTCTTGATTTAATTGCAATTACAACACCTTTCAATTTTTCTGTGACCCAACATTTTCGACATGGAAAATATAAACTATGTCGATATCGAGACAATTACAATTGTTTTTGCAATTGTCCTGTTCAATTTATTTAATTACTTCTGCTTTACTTGCTTCTCCTTCTTCTTATTGTGTTGTTAATCGTTGCTTTTTCATAGACAGGAAGCGATTAAAGGCAAGCAGCTATAGTCGCTCTTAATATACCCATGGTCTACCCTTAGCAACAAAGGGGTTAATTAACCGAGATACCAAATTAGTGCCGAGCTACAATAGCGTCGAAATTTTCCTTGACAGCAAGTAATATGTAAACCGTTTACTAACCGTACCTAAGTTTCGGCGATCAATTTGCAATTATCGCACAAATAATATAGACCAGTGTTCATTAACGCCTCGTTTCAACTCATCGTCCCATTCATTTCCACATTTATCATTTGAATAATCCTGGAATCGAGGAATCGTGGAATAACGGTGAGGCGGAAGAAGCGAAAGGGACAAATCTCGTGAGAGCCAGCTCCAGAAAGAAAGTTGAATCGAATTGGAGAAGAGAGAAATACATCTATCTTATCTGTCGATTCACTGTCAAACGAATCCGCGCGCCGATCGATTAATCTTTTCGCAATGAATACCTTTCGTCGAAAGATCGCTCCCCCTGAGAATTTCAAACGTTCAGAAATCATACTGACCTTTTGCAGACGGATCTCGACGAAAGTGCGAGAAATTATCTCTCAAAATTTATACTTAATTTCACCTTTTGAATCAAGATCTTTTACGTCGCTTAAAACCCGTGGTTGTGTTATTTTTGTATTTAATTATGCGTCGGTAAAAAAATGCCAACAACGACGTTGCTTGTCTGCGTTCTAAATTGAAACATCAAAGCGCGATGGTTACACGGCAGGATATAAAAAGGGACGAAGGACGGTGAACTATGGAAAGCAAACAAAATTAGTCCCACGGGTTATTAGGGCTGGGCGCGTTAATTAAACTCAATTTACGTAGGTAATCATAGTTGCCAAGAAATTCCATCGTCTTCCAGAAACTTTGCGTTGCGCGTAATTTCTCGCGCGGTGTAACAACCTTGATGTATCAACTTTATTGAAATTTTACAAAAACAGCCCCACCCAATCGCTCGTTGAAATCGCTTTGTCAATTATTTTTCTTTCGCGACAATCTAATAAGAAATCAACCGAGTAAGGCAAGTCGGATATTTTTAATAGTCAAAGTGTAAATGATTGTTAAGGTAAAAAAACACGAGGGTACAAAGATCGCATGTTAAGTCACAGGTGGTCGATCAAGTAGCTCGAGAAAACCGAGCAACGCGTTGAACCGGTAGTTTATTCGTTCGCAGGTGTAATAAGTAATACTACACGCAGTGACTATTAATTTATTAACAAAAAAAACCATTAATGTGAACAGACAAGATGTATCGATCGAACGCGTAATTTCTTCGGGAGGCATTAATGTGATTACACATTCTGCATCGAGTATTGATCGCGATACTCTGGTCACGCTAACATTAACCAATTGAACGAGGAAACAAATAATTTATCAAACGTTCTTGGTGGACGTCTAACGCATACAGGCTGTACCATTTATCATGCTTATCTTGAATATCCCTGTAACTGGTGTCGAGTCATAGGAGAAAGTTACAAGGAACGAAAGGGTAGCTTGCAGTTAACTGACTCAATAATTCTACTATGTAGCAATTGTAATCGTAGAAGGTAGACGGAAGGTAGAAGCGAGAGCAAAGCATGTTCGAAACAACAAACAAGATCTTCTCGACGAAAGAACGAAGGGTTTAACTACGATTCTCGAAAGAAAGGGAAATTGCGAGATGCGGGCTGACGATTCGATTGTACTAGAAGCTCTGGCATCCCGCATATCGTATAGTATCTCGGATTTACTTAAATATACTTGCAGAGAATTGGCAAACTCGTAGCTCGCGAGCGTGATTAACGCACCCAAGTTTTCAGCTCGTTGCCCAAACAAACCTACCTCGCGGGATCAAAGATTCGACGTTAGACTTTACCCGCTACTACGTTTTAATGTAAATAATCAGCTCGTTAAATAATCGTTAAACGAGCGACTGTATTAAACGTTGCAAGCGTCGGGAGTAAACTTCACTCGCAGCACGCGTTCGCGCGTAAGACAAAAAGCCGGGGCTAATTACGAAACGTGTTCGCGACAGAGAGGGAAATGAGTCCAAAGTTCGATTTGCTTCACTCTTCGCTCTTCAACGTTCGTGTTTTGCCAACGGGAACAGCAGGTTGCGTAGGTGTTGTCGGTTAAATGCCTTTCTTCGACCCGCAACGAAACTGGTTGTTTCTTGTTTTCCGACTCTTATTTTTCTTATTTTTCATTTTCAAACGTCAACGCGTTTCGTCACCGTGGACTCTGCACCGAGACGAAAGCGATGTCGGTTCGTGGAACAGTTGGCAAAGCACCTCGATGCTTGGACTTTGACGTCGAAAGCACGATCTTGCGGTTGCAATTAACAAATCTTTTTTGGCAAGGAAAATCGAGGTACGGTGTTACGCGAGGCGATAATCAATTTAAGAAACGCGTCCACGTTCGAGCACAATTCGCGATGCATATATTAATTTTTCTTTTTCTTCTCTTCGTGGTTGCCGATCGAAGCTGTTAACTCGTAAAAATGTTAAACGTCCTGTTTAATACGCGCGATTTGCTTTGCTAAACAGGTTCAATGAATAAAACAGGTTAAAATCTAACTTCAAAGTAATCGCTTCGACGGTAGAAAAGTTTGATTCGCTTCGGAACATCGTTTAAAGTTCGAAATGTGTATATAATCCTCAATTTGCTGAAAATTCGAAGGAAGAGCTCCATAAGATCCACGATTTAACAGTGTGTAAAGAAACACGATGCCGAGATTCGAAGGAAAGAAAGAGAAAGAAAAAAGAAAAACGGAAAGGTGAAAGATAAGAGGGTTGTCCGATGAAGTCTCCGAACAACTTTCTTCGAGTTTCGGTTCGAAAGAAAAACGATACTCTTCGCGTGAACAGGAAATAAAAAACGAAGAAACGAAAAATAAAAAGAGAGTAAAAAGAATAAAGGAAAATAAAGGGGCGAGTCCGGAAGTGGAATACGACGATCTGAAACAACACCAGGGAATCCTTTCTCCGGCTGATTTCGATCCCGATCAGGACCACCTACCCTCTTTACCTTGTTCCCCGACTTCCTCGCACCCTACTCCACTATTCTTAATCGTTCCAAGCTGATTCGTATCCCAGAGTTGTTCGTCCGTGCAGATGCTCCTTTCTATTGTCTCGATATCTCGCTTGCCTTCTATTCTCTCCACCTCTACGTATCTCAGTCTCTCCGCCGACGCTTCTTCACCTATCTCACCTCGGCTTTAACCAGGGCTAATCAACCCTCCTGTTGTTCGTTCGACGAGAACCGATACACTATCGACTATCCTTCTTACCATCCTTCTTTTCTCTAGCTAATTACGACTCGCGATACACCTCCTCTCTAGACGGCATAAAACGAGCAAGAAAATTTTCCGAACAACCACCCGTACGATGCTTCTCGTCTAAGAAAATTCGATATAATCAGGGTTCGCAGTGGATTACGGTTATTTTCCTCGTGCACCTACAACTCGATAATAAATTCCATAAAGCTAACGACCGTCAAAGTGTTAAGTTTTCTTCGTTGACCGCGTTCTGTTTCAGTCTATTCTCGAACCGACGTGGAAGTTTGAGCTCGAGGTTGAAAGTTTACAGACGCGAGCATTGAACGAACAACTTTGCATCGTCTTACCTTATTTTCTTGGTTGGTAAAATAATTGCATATCCGTTACACAACGCAACGGTACAAAGTTCTTCGCTCGTTTAACAGATTTTCCGAGAACCGATTGCGAGATAATTGTATCCTGGCCAATTTTAGTCGGCTCGTTGAAATCATCCTCGAGTTTCGAGGATCGGTTGAAACGTGTTCGCGACGGATTCTTTCGACGTTACATAGTCGATACACGAGCTATAAATACGCTACCATGCTAGGTAAACTCGTATCAACGTGAAGCTTGTTCCATCGAGCAGAGCGTTGTTCGAATACCGAACAGCTTCATCAATCCTTTTACCGCTGCTATTGTTCTATCGATATTCCTTCGTCCGTTCGACTATCAACAATCAACAGAGTTAGAGCTGGAATTGGAATTAGAGGATCGGGGAAAAGTAACGCAGAGACGGTGCAAAGAGAAGGATCAACTCGAACAACTTGCATGCGAAACGTGAGAGAAGAAGCACGTGCTATTGTGTTTCGCGACACGCTACGACCGCGTGTGCAGCAAATTACGTGCTCTGTTATTATTAAGTAGGTGCATCGTAGCGTCTCGAACGAATCGACCGCAAGATGTTCACTTTCCACGGATAAAAAATGAATTAACCGAACGATATTCGATCGTTTCAACTATTTTTATGGAAAAACAGTTGTTCTTTGGTAAAATAATGCATTTGAAAGCGGCTCTTTTGAAAACACACCTTGCGTATCTGCGATCCGATAAGTTTCACGATGCAAGGTTCAAAGTCCAATCGAACAGACCGTACGCGGTAAAAACGGCAAAACTCGCGCGAATAAACATTCAGAATCTAAATTGTAGATAACGAGACGAGTCGTGTAAACGTGCTCCTTGCAAAATCATTTCAAAAGTTAAACTCTTACCAAACCGACGAGGCAATGAATTTTGAATTCGTCGCGAATGCCAGATTATCTTGTAACGGGATCGTACAAGCTACTTTCTAATTTATTTGCGAAAAAGACCTTTTACTCTCCTCGCGGAAGAACGATAGTAAATTTACATACTCGCGCATACTGTTAAACGAATTTCAAATTAAAGCAAAAGAAAAAAAACTGTGTAGTTTATCGAACAATCCGCTTTAACGAATTCTGGTTTTGTCCGAGAAATCACAAGAGTATTCGATACCTGCGCATTTCAAAAACCGAATTCTCTTTCACAATCCCGTAACGTGAAAAATTGACAATGAGTAGCTGTAGTACTTTGTCAACCATCAGCTGCTCTATCACTTACTCTATTGATATAAACTAGGCCTTAAAGTTCAAATGACCTTTTCTTTCAGAGCTATCCGGTTCAATAGAGTAATCATAAAGGGGTTAGTGGCTCTTAACCAAGTACGTGCCTACAGTACTCGTCGATGGATGAAACTAACACAGCTTGACTCACCTGCTGGAAAATTTCTTCAGCTCGGACAGAATACGTATAGAATTTTCACGTTTGAACGTCCGTTATTAACCACGGATTGTCGAGCTTCTTACCTGAAATCAGAAGAAAAAGTCGTGGTTAGCCGTGGAAAAGTAATTACGATTTGAGATCGAAGAAAAACCGTGACCTACAAATATAAAAGTAATAACAAAAAGGATTTGTTCGGTTGAGCTGCGTTCTCTTTGTTCCGCGAGTAGGAGTAACATTCGAATGGGAACATCGATTCGTGTATCGTTGAAAGCATGGGTAACCGATTGTTTCGCAAACGACTGTTCGAAGGTGCGTCATAAATCTTGATCGCGTACGTTCAATCGATAAACGAAGACAAGCTGCGTCATATCCGGTTGATTCCGTGACGTAATATCCTGTGCCGGTTTAACAACGTTGGTCGTGGCTTTCGGTGCCGTTAATCGGTGCAATGGTAACGATGGCAACGATGGTAAAATGCAACTGGAAATGTTGCCCGGTTTTCAGCTCGAGTATCAAGTAAACGCTGTTTACGTCTAAAACGGTTGCAAATAACTTTTGACAACCGCATTACGCTGTACGAGAATTATTATCGCGTTTTACTAAATGCATAGCTACGCGTTGTTTACGCAAAGTCGACATTAAGGTTAATCGAGAGCAGGTAATTAAGCGAATCATTGAATACGGCAGTGTGCAATCGTTTCGTATCGAGTAGATACCGCTGCCGCGGAATCGATAAATCCGCGAAACGTAAATAAATATCACTTGCACATCGATTGAACGTTTTCTACCGTTATCTTGCAGCGATTTTAATGTGAAAAGCTAGGAGGAGGAAAATATTCGCCGACGATCCGGATAACACGATAGCTGAAGAGGGGCCGAATAACGCGTGCCGTTCGATTCCTGGCTTTGGTCGTGTTTGAACCTAAATCCCGACTGTGATAAAAGAATCCGCGATTGTTTACCGTTTCAGCTGGGAAACATTTTGCTTTTGGCTTTTGATAACAAGCTTGATGCTTGTTTCGCGAGAGACGCGTTAAACTTCCATCCGTTATCGGTCAATAAACAGTGAAACAGCGTTACGTTGCAATCTCGCAAACGACGTTTCCGACTGATTCGGACGTGGTCAATATCGCGATCTCGTTTCTACAGTTTACCAGAGTTATCTTCCCATAGAAAATTTACGTTGCTTTTCGATTAGCCTAAATACACTGAAATCCCGCAAATATTAAACTTCCCTCGATAACTCTGTCGAGAAAAGGAACGCCCATCTACTATAATAATATTGTACGTCCTACTGTCCAATATGGTATTGCGAACGTTCAATCGATACGAGTGATATGTTGTAATTACGCGAAAGCATCGCGACTCCATAGCAATCGGCGCTGAAACGAAAATCAGTAATATCCGTCAGTCGGCTAACTATTCGGCTAATATACGTCACGGTTATCTGTGATCGACAACTATTGTTATAGCATATTAGCACGAGAGTGGTCGTATCGTTCGAATAACCATAATACACTCCGGCGCACACCCCATTTCCATCGTGAAATCCATCATCGAAAAATGTTCGTCGTTTGAAAGCGCAATATTTCTTACGTTTGCTTGGTACCTACATTATTATTTTTGTCCTCGTATTTATGAAATGCGAATACTTTTCTTACGGGAACAATTTTTCTTGATGTATGTATTCTCAACAGAAAGAAGATTCGATCGTTTGTCACGCGTCCGTGTTTCTTTTGCCGTTCCGATCTATAAAATAGATAAGAAATAAATGTCAGTTATCGGCTCGGCGAAAAATAACGAGTTTTTCAAATTGTTTCGATCAGCCGACCGGTTTTAATTGAAACCCATAAATTCAATCAAAGCAGAAATTCTGTCAGAAAACACGATTCTGTCGTAAACGAGAAGTTGAAAGTTTCGTTAATTAACTGTAGTATCATCAAGGTACCTACATATGTACATTTCAGGGGGATTGCCATAAAAACTTTTGACCATGATACGAGTTTTCATGAGTCAACTCTTCGCGCAAAAACTAAATGACCCATATATTTGCTCGCGTGGAAACTTTTAGATAATCGTGTTCAAAGTGACTCGAGGAAATTTATGACGGAGAGATGATGGCTGCAGAGAAACGGCGGTAAAACAAACGTAGATAAATTGAAATTTACAATTAAGCGCAGAGGAATGTGGCTTCTTTACCGAGTAGAGTTTAGTAGAGGCAAACGAGTTAGTTGTTTTTGAGGATGAAGCTGAAGAAGGACTGGTTTAAACGAAAGAAAGGAATGTTGTTACGAAAAATGAATAAATGGCGATATCAAATATTCACCCAGCTCCAATCGATTGGTCCAGGTTTCAGCGTTTCAGCAACCGGTTAACCGCGTCCTGTGTATATTTACACGACGCTATCACGAGCAGAGAGAAGTCCGTTAATTTCATTTATCGACGATAAATTAAAACCGGTAACGATAAACGCCTACGGGTTTCGTGTTCTACTGTGAAACTGCTTGGCACACGCTGGCGCGGCGCCAAACCCTCTTCTTACGATACTTTGCACACGCCTGAAATTTATACACACTACATGAACATCTTCCGCTCGCTTCGACGCTCTCTTATCTACTTCTGCTGCTTTTGCTCTACCTTCTTCATTGAACCAGAAAACTACTATTATTTCATAACCCTTTCCCGTGCACTTATTCTGAACGATACCCACGAATGAACGTGTCTTACCAGACGTGTCCATTTTCACTGGCAAGGTAAAAAGGGCAAAAATGAGTTTTCAAGGTTTACTTGTTACATCCTATCCCCCATCCTCTACGAAAACGTTACTGTTATTGTTATTATTATTACTCCTACTACTATCGCTAACACCACCACCGCTGCTAGTACCATTATGAATCTTATTATCATTATTACTACTTCTGTATTATAACCTCTGTACGTAAGAGCTGCTATCCCTTTGGTATGACCCAAATCCGTAGCAACAATTTGGCGATAAATTTATTCGTTTTAGGATACAAGATAAGAACATTACGTATCCTTTGTAGGCGTTTAGTGGAGGACGCCCTTAGTTCAGTTCGGCGACCGCCAGGTGGCCGCGGGATTGAGTCTGTTCTCGCTGGCGATCCCCCGGCATGACTTCCAAAAAGCCCCACTGACGAGTCTGGCAGACGATCCCTACATCTTAATAGAAATTTTGTTCAAACTTTCATATTTCATGGATCCCAGAGGCAAATGTAGATCCAATTTATCAGCGATATCCATATTATTTTGAAACGATGCCCGATATATCGAGTATATCATAGTCAACGCTTTTTGAACGCGATACTACTCCATATACCGTCGTCCAAGTCGTCGAATTCGGTCCGTCTTTGGATAAATTGGAAAAATTCCGGGAATGAGCGTCATAAAGAGGAGAATTCTCGTCATAAATCTGTCGGTCATACGGTAGACTTGCTCATCCGACTTCTATCGCGAGTATATTTTGTACCGCGAGGATTTCGGTCACTGCTTCGCTAAGAGGTAACCGTAAAATTGCTTCGTGACGTCATACCACTATATAACCACTCAAAGTTTGATGAGAAAAAAATCGATCGAATCTTCTATCACCTGTTTACCTTCGTGTTTGCGATCCTACTCTCCAAGTAAACTAACATTTCTGACACATATTGCACGATTACGAGTCGCGATCTTTCAAAGGATCACGAAATACGTTATCGAGTTACGTTCAAGTAAGGCGTGATAAATTTTAAATTAACAGATTCAAGAAAATTTCGTTGAATTCGTAAAAGATAATAACTTTCGAAGAGTTTCTAATTCGATGCAAATCCTTTCTCAAGCACGGTAATAACGCGTCAGTTTTTACCTTAAAGTAATTTACCATTTCTTCCCTTTTTGTTTTTTAATTTCACCACCAACGGAAAACCTCTTGGAAAACCTCGAGAATATTTAGATTTTGTAATTACATTTTGGTAATTAAAGTCCGTAGGGTGGAAAACTTTGCCCAAGTCCACTGAAAGTTTGCGTACGAGCACTAGAACCTTAAATCCGATTAGTCTCTGGTTTTTTCTTGCGAAAGTCATCGTGGTTCCTCGCAATTTTTCCTTTCATTTCCATCGATTCGTTTTATTTACGCAAGGATCTCTATTCAGATCGATACGCCCTTCGACCAAACTCGATATCCGAATTTAGAGCAAAGCTATTCGCTTAATTGAAACAGGAGACAGCGCGTTCAATTACAATATTCTATCATCTGTTTTCTCTTGTAACAAATTCGTTCGATTTGCAGCAAGCAAGCCGATAGAATTCCATCGAATCTCACAACGCCGCAAATAATTAACGAAAATGTGTACCGTGGCTAAATCGCGTATGTCGTTGGTCGCGTAAACATCAGGGTAACGACACTGCTATCTCTGTCGTTTACACGTTAACCAACTTTCTCCTCTCTCGGCATCACGCTTAACTATTACACGCGTACAGCTTCGAAATTTGTGTACGCAAGCGTATAGAATGCGTTTCCCTTGTTTAAAGCGAAAAGTAGGGTAAATAACAACCCACCATTCGCTCCTGGGTTTCGGTTTCGGCACAATTCGTGCACTTAAACGAAAAAAAAAAGTAAGTGATAAGGGGAAAAACAAAGTCGCCTAATTCACTCTTGTTCCACGAAGAGAAGAGTAGAGTTGAGTAGAGGTTTACTCCTCCCCTTAATCGAACAAGACCATCTATGCACACGGGTGTACGAAAGTGTACAGCAGCATGCAATGTACACGCAAACCGCATGTTCCACTACATATTCGCTTGATACACCATTCCATTACGTTCTATGCGGTTTGTTCCCGTTTACATGTGTAATTTACCTTGTTGCTACATGTTCTTTCATGAACAAACACACAATGTAGCACACGTTACGTGCCTGGCAGCATTTTTGTCCTAATTAAATAAAAATTTCTCGGTTTCTCGAATAGCTACCACTTTTCCGTGGCTGTGAAAATTAGTTTGTTGCAATTAATTTTGCACTGTTTCACCTGAAACGATATCGTTGCTCTATATATACATTAGGAAGATATTTTTACGATTTACAGCGGATTTGCGGACGCTGTTCTTTAACCTTTGCTACTCGTGAATTATTTATACGCATTCGTAAGTTGCGGACTGTCTAGCGTCATTGTTTTGCTTTTCTGACACCACCACCGTAGCGTTAATTTACTTCTACTGTGTATTGTACATGGCTATAAAAATCCTGTCCCATTTTCTTCTCTCCCAAGTAGGTTACAACCATCTGAACGATAAAATTGATGAACTAAACGATCGCATTAACAATTCTTCTTATAACGTACCGTGCCAAATGTACTCGTTTAACAAAGCAATGAATTTTGCTTGTTCCTATGCATTCGAGAGATTTCGAATGAAATTCGAAGATAAATAAACGGGTACACCTGTCGACCATGACAAAGAACGTATAGCTTCTGTTTATTCGAGAGTATATTTCGCAGCTACCGCCTGCAAGTTTTGTCAACCCGGAAATCGGCTTTTATTTTTCATCGTTTCGCATTTATATGCGCACGATTCGATAATGGAGAAGCGAAGGATGCGGGTAAGGTGAATGGTATGATCGAATCATTTCTCAAAAGCAACCGTTCGCGTTCGTGATGCCGTGATGCCCGTAAATCTTGGCAATTTCACGCGCTTTTATCGATATCGATATCCATCGGTTGAGTTCTGAATTATTCGATTTCGTCGATGAAATATATGCAAACCAAAACGAATGATATTTAATCTCCTTACTTTTAATCGTTTCTCGTTGACATTACACTCGGTAATTCGCGATGAAAAGTATTTACAAAACTGTTGAATTCGCGAAATAAACGATGTTTGAAAATTAGCATAGAGTTTGTACACGAGTCCGTCACTGCACATTGCTTTGCAACTATTGACACCATCATCCGGTGAGGGTCTACTTAAACAGGAAGTTCACTTCAGCCAATTTAAATGAGCCGTAATAACGAAGGTTCGCAAGTAGCGAGGTCTTTCTCTGCTAAGAAACATATCAACAATCGCGATATGAATACGATGTAGACATTGAACGATAACTTCATTGTTCGACACTTCGATTGTATATACATCCTGTTTTTCTATCTATGCTGCGTTATTTTCCTCGATGCGTTTAAACTTTGAACCATGAAAATGAAAATAACGCGAGGAAAATTGAGGAATCTACCTTTGTTCCTGGCTTACGATCTCCAGAAATCATTGCTCGCCGCAACATTAATATTTTGGCTGTGTAATTACAGAAGCAATTTCACGGGGCTCGTAATCGTTGCCAGTCTCCTTCTCTTCGAAATTTCGTTGGAATTTATGGCAGGCTCGTGCCGCAAGAAAATAACTGCGATTAACGCTCGCGCGATTACAAACGGTATTAATTTGTTCTTCCATTCGGAGAGCCGTAAGGCGAGTTCGTTAAGCGATTCGCATAATGAAGCCGGACCCCGACAAGATTAGAATTCGCATTTAATTCCGTTTCTACTAGGCAACCTTCGAGATGGAAGAGGATCTTCCCTCTGGAAAACTCGGGAGTTTCATCCTGAAACCGTACCGTTGCCTTCCTTAGCTTTGGATAGAAAGCTAAGAGCAACTGGTCCAGGATACACTCAACGCATTCAGACAATTTGGAACCGCAACGGTAGTACTTTATACCATCGTTCCTTTGTATTTTTGCGTGAAAAGTGGAAACTAATCTTGGTTACCGATTCTTCGGCGCCTGGAATGACGCCAGTATGGACAGCAGAGCGGTGCTTCTTACGTTGGAAGTTGAAGCTACTTGTAAAGCAACGAAACTCGTTACTGTCGAATGCCAATACCCTATTCTTCAGCGTACAATTGTTGCCCACCAATTACGCTACGTTTAATTCTAAATATTTATGAAGAAGCTAACTGCATACTTCGGGAATGTTGATTATACTTTTAAAAACAATACATAGGAAGTCGGTGGACTTTGGAACTCAATTTCAACGGTACTATCTCATCATTGTACAATGTTCAGCACTACTGCTCGATTAAACGTAATATCAATCAGTCACGAGAGCTGATAGCTCAATATTTGCCTTCTTCGTTTCATTGTCCGTTTCTAACCGCCACATCGTTCAACCTAGGCTAATGAACTTTTAACCGACGATCACCTGGTGTCCAATATCGAAACCAAAGTTACGATTCAGAGCGAGAGATGGTTCGAAGAGATAGATAAGATTTCGCATCGATAACGAGAAGAAAAAATACGAAATAGACTTCTGGCACACGTTTCTTCGCTACTTTTATTTCGATTTCATCGGAGGAAATGGCATTCCGTGTCGACCACATTCTCTTTCCGCTCTCTATATTCCATTTCGTGGCACCTTTCTACTTTATCTCGGTTTATTTCCGATCCAACATCCAACAGATACACCACCTCATCGATATATTTCTTAATCAAAAAAACTAATTAATCACTATAAAGCTGTAGAGCAAAAGGAATCGTTCAGTTTAAAAGGCTGACCTCTTTAAATAATCCAAGCAGCAACTGGACTTTGATTTTAATCCTTTATGAAAATTTATAACTCGTACTTGTATTTTACTACGACAATAGATTATTGCGTAAACGTTCTTTAATGAAGCTCTTCAACGTCTAAGTAATACCTACACTTATCGTCAATGTGTTTATCATAAAAGCTTCCAAGTAGTTAGAGAGTCGATTGCATTCGGAATAGTGAGCATCGTTAACGGGGAACAGCCCTGTAATTAACGAGAAAGTTCCAGCAACCCTTTCTTTTCATCGTTTCTCGTCGATAGACTGCAGACGGTAATGGTAATTTGGATGTAAACCTTTTATCGTTGATATTAAAAGCTTTTGTCTATCTAGAATCTCTAAAATGTATAAACCAGCGAATTTACTCAAGCATTTTATCGAAGGACGCTGTAAAGGTCTTTGTAAAGAATCCCCGTTCTTGACAGATTAAGCACCGTCAGGGGTACGCGTCTGATGCAGTTTTAATTTCCCTCGTTGGTCGAGGGGTAGATTAAAGTGTCACTGCGAGAAGCAAATTCATGCTACGACCGGAAAAGTGTCTCAACCTCCGACCAACCCAGTAATTATCGAACAAATTTCTTTCTTTTTTCTTCTTTTACCTCCTTGTCGAAGCAGAGAATAGTAGATTACAGTAGGACGGCTACGGCCATCCTGGTGTGCCTTAAAAGGTTCCATTAAGGTTATCCAACGCGTTAACAGCGTACTCTTTTCGTAGCTTCTACGGCGATACGGCCTTAATGTTTTACAGCCCGCCGTGTATTCTTTAACCACGATCATCCGACTGTTTTTATTCTCGTTTCAATGAAACAAGAGCAAGTGATGAAATGAGATCGATGCGATCGTATTAGGGGCATCGATCGAAACGGAACCACGGCCGAATTACGTTTATCCGACAATCGAACCCTGGATTACCCTCGACAAGAAGTTACATCTGTACGGATTAACCCATTACACTTTAGGGCTTCATTCCGGCCTCGAGTCTCCTGGATCTCAATAAGCAGATTGTAACGACGACCATAGTACGACCGACTCAATTTTCGCTTACTTTCACGATTTTCAACAGCTTAAATGAAACAGGTGGAATCTTAATGGGAGATAAAAAATGGATGGTAGAAAGTGGAAAGAAGAAGGGTCGTTAGTTTTCGATTCAAGGATTTCCCTACAGGTTTATTCGGCGAGCGTGCAATGGGCGTTCGGAGGATGATATAGGTGCCGTTTCAACAACAAGCATCCCTGGAAGAGATAATAACGCCGCAACGGCAATGCGGCCGATGTTGTTGGAACACGCGAACGTCGATGTTCAAGTTCGTCGACGTTTCTTGCAAATCCCCACGAGTGGTGTACACTGCACGCGTACACTGCACACTCCTATTCAGGGGAGCGGTCGCTATTTCCACCGGGGACACATGTGTCTCCCAATGGTGCGTGCTCACGACATCGAGGTCGGATTAATACGTTCCAACTCGTAAACAGAAAATTTAGGACCGCGAGAAACTTTCGGCCCCGTTCCACGGAGATTGTTTGACCGAGTCCGTGTACCGCGAGCATCGGGCATCCAGCATCGAGGCGGATCCGCGAAACTCGACCGCGAGTAAGCCAGTTTAAAAGTTACGTCATTTCCCTCCTTGTTTTTCGAACTTTGTTCCCTCGACGAGACTCAACGACCGGACGATAATTCGCTGAATACCGAGCCGTGGCCAAGTTTACGAGGCTACCATCCCGACCGTGGCGAACGTTATCGCGTTAATCGGTCAACGTTTCGCCTCATTTCCTTTCAAATAAAGGATAACAATAACCGACACTTCTTTGCAACAGCATGCACAAGTAGATATACAAAATAAATCTCAAAACCGACGCTTTTGTACCCGTTTCCTGTGGTACCGCCATCCAATCAGTAGTATATCAGTATATCGACTTTTACAACTTCTGCTATCTATAATACATAATGAAAAACGCTAAGCCACGCTACAATTTTACTAAACTACGCTTTGAAACTTGATGATCTAGTTGCAAAAGTTACAAAAAACTTTCCTCGACAAAGAAAACGCGAGTACGGTTTGGTTTAACGAGGATCCTCGCTTCTTTCGTCCTTCTTTTGTTCCTCTTTCGAATCCTTCGATGTTCGATCCGAGTATTCCACGGGGTATTTCGTATGCGTGTCTCCGAACGAACAGTGTTTACCTTGAAACACACAGGTAGACACGAGTAGATACGAGCATCCAGCCAACGTTGAATCGCAAAAGAGAAAAGGAAGGGAAAGGAGTAGGTCGCATTTAAACCCATTCCCCGCAGGCTAAACTGGTCCTGAATACGCTTTATGATCCTCTACTCCTAGCAGCTTCCTATGGAGTTTGCCAGCACAGAGCACTCTCGGTATCTACCGGTTTTCCTCCGTGACACCTACGACCGGTAACACGGATACGTAAGCCCCGTGTACTATTCTCGATGGACGCTCTTTGACAAAAGGACTCTTGCTCGCGTTTTTCTGTCTCGGGAACGTCTGGCCAGACTCGTCAATGGAGTTGACGAGACGATCCCTGCCCCAGACGCCCATAACTCCGCTTTTTGGAACTCACGCCGGGCGACTGCCAGCGAGAACAGACTCAACTCCGCTGCCACCTGGCGGTCGCCGACCCGAACTAAGGGCGTCCGCCTTCCTCCTCCACTAAACGCCTACAATACATAAGATCGTTTGTACGCTTTTCTATATCCTCGCAAATTATTCAAAATCTAAGTATAAAACCACACAGCAGGCGACAAACTCCAGAGCATATGTAATATCAGAATGTAGCATTGAGTGCAAAAGGTGGTCCCCTTGTCGCGAGGTACGCGACCTTCTGAAAGATGAAGTCTTCCGCGTTCGGTAACACGAGTAATACGAGTGACAATGGGTGTCGAATGTCGTTTTACACCGGAGGAGACCCGTTGCGCTGAGCCAGCAGGAAGAGAAAAGCTATCGAGCCCGATGAGATTATTCCCTCTTTATGTAACTCGTGTTCGCAAGTGAACAAATGATTCTCACTACTGTAATCGACGCTGCGAAGCGTACGCGATCGAAATACCGATCCTAAAAGTAATTCCTACCCCTTGAATTTTTCTCATCTCTGGTTCACGAGTCGGAGAGAGGCAAGCAGCAAGAAGAAGAGGAAGACATTGGTTTGGCGACGCAACGCGAGCGAAAAGGTTCGGTCCAGGTTGAATCGAGCTATCGATAGGATAGTCGAAAACGTTAGTGAAACGAGCCATTCACAGGATCCCTGGTACGACGTCGTGTCAAAGATAAGCGGGAGTTATAGATGGACGTAGAGACATCGACGTCGTGCTGGCACACGGGCTCGATATACGATAAACCTCTCTCGATATATCGCAGCATCGTTGTGGATTAGAAAGCGGACAGAGTTAGATCGAAATAGTTGTTCGGTTCCACGCAAAACTACCAGCCTCTCCCTCGGCACGATATCCAACCATATCCAACCATATAACCAGATACGAACCGACGTGCGATGCGACGAGATTCTCAAAGTAATATTACCCATCCCACGCACCTCCTATTATTCTTTCATTTTTCCCCTCAACGGGCTGTCCGACTACTCTCTACCCTTTTCGCTTTTATATCACTTTTCATCATTTTTTTAGCGCTTTTTATTACCGTCAAAAGTTTATACAAAATTTATCGATCGTTCGGAGAACTTTATTCGTTGAGCGCCACTCAGCCCGTAAGGCTTATCTTTTATTTAATAAATCATACTTTTTATTCTTGTTTCGCGTACGCTTTGCACCCAACCAGTCGCGTCGGTTGTTTTCTGGTTATTGTTTAAAAACACGATAAACTTTTTTTCTTTTTATCGTGAATTAGTTAACCTCGTTGAATACATGCAACGTAATTTCCAACCCAGCGTTTTCCAGCATTTTCTATATGCACGGAACTCATTTGAGTTTCAAATTAGTGTTACCAAACCGTAAAACAGCCGAAACAGTTCACGAATAAAAGTCGTGACTTGATGTTACACAACCGTAGCAGAGAGCAAACAATTATTGTATGCGTCTGTATGTTTCGAAGCGTTCTCCGAACTCTGAAGTCTAAAACGACACGATAAGTAAACATGCTCTAATTTCCGTTTAATAAGCACCGTTTCTCCAAAACCACTCTACTATTTTACCAGCAGGAAACGAAAGCAACTTGCCGAAAGGTTTATTCAAGTTGCACCGTGTGAGACGACGCGATACGAGTTCGCACACGCGACACGCGCTATCAAACCGTAAGGGGTCATTCACTTTTCACCCTCCTCATAGCGCAACAAGCGGCAGTGTAAATAATTTCTTACTGTTCGATAGCAACTGCTGTGTATGCGTAGGTGTATCCACACGTGTTCGTTTATCTGCGTCCACGTGGTCAGCTGTTAACTCACAATCAGTCAGTCCGGAAGTGAAACATTCGATTTTTTGATTTTACATCGCTGCGAAGAAATTAATCTACAGACGTTACGAATGAATATTATTACTAGTATCGAACGACGATCGAAAACACTATTAAAAAGTTCAATGACTTTTCGTCTTGACACGAAACTATTCGTTTGAAAATAGAAAATTGTCATTTGGAAGCAAGCAAATGAATCACAGCACGTTTATGACGCTCATCAACGTGGTTGTATTTGTCGAGAGACGACAACGCATCGCGAAAGGTAGGCATTCGAGAGATTTCACGTTGAAAAGCTACCTCGAAAATTGTCATTGAAGCGGGTACCTATTTTCCGACGCGGTTCAGCTCGCTGTGTATTGCGGAGAAATTGCGGAAGCGGAGAGTATCGTCGGCATATTGCGATGAAACGAGAAAAAGAGTGAACGGGAACTAGAGGGAACCGGAGCTCGCGATTTGAAAGGACGCCACAGGAAGGGTAATACGAGAAAAAAGGTGGAGAAAGGGTGGAGAAGCGGCTACCTATTTTTCGTTCAGCACTGTTTCAAATCGTTGCCATATTCCGTAGCAAATGAGAGATGCATAATCCACGGCCAGACCAGCCAGCGCACCGCGAATTCCAGCCGCGTATAGTCTCGCAGTGTAATGAAGCGTTTTAAATGCAGCCTTTAAATCAGCAGAAAAATGCGCGAGAGATGCACGAGTAAAAGGGTCGCGGGTTCGTTCTATGGGAAAAACGACCCTCAGCTAGCAGGGATTTAACGGATAACGCCGCATAATTGCCAGCTTTAAATAACAACGCAACGTTTTAAAAAGATGGCAAAGTTCGCGATCGACCTCCTTCCCAGATTAAATTTCTAATTTCCTCCTAATTTTAAAAGATTTACCATTAGCACCGTCTACTTTATCGCCTATCCTTTTACGATTCGCAAAGGAAATTCCTTAGGGTACGGTAGCGTGAGTTGAAACTTAGATTTTTTAAATAAATGTTTTTAATTTACAAACACGTTTCAGTAAGTGACGGAAACAGAAGGGAGTAGCTTAGCTGTAGATGACGAGGATCTTTTCATTTCCGGCCATCGCTTCTCTTCCAATCTAACGTATTTCACCCAATTTCCGTTCGGGTCGTCAAGAATCCAATCACTGTTAACGCTTCGACCGACCTGTAATCCCGATATTACTGTTTGTCCCTTGCAACCCGCCTACAACAATCCCGATCCAGAGAAAACTCTTCGTTAACGATTATCGACTCTGTCGCGAATAAAACGTTTGGTACAAAGTTTATCGGGTTCACGCCTCTAAACGATAATCTTTCGTCTTTCTCCGCGAACTTTGCGACAATTCATCGAGAGACGAAGAGAATTTAATTTACCACCGCCGCCGCGCCGATGTACTTCCCTTTCGAGCGTGCGACCAAAAACAGTGAAACTTTTGCTGCTCGCCGATTTTCTTCATTATTCTCCTGGTTAATAAGCGGGTCACTGAACATTTCAATTACCACGAAGAGTGGAAATCTGATAATGGTCGGAAATCTTGGAATCAATTTCGGTATCAAACATTCAACCCTTTCTCGACATTCTACAAATCTCTCTGAACTAACATACACCTGTGTCCGTGTACGTCCGTTCTCGTTCCCAGAATTCTCGCGATATTTCATCCCGAGTATCCGAAAATGGAATGCGCCGAATTCGCGGACAACAAGTAGCCGATACGAGACTATCGTCGATATGAGCGCGATTATTTCTCCAATTCGAACTATTCGAAATGGTTGATCGATCGTTCAAGATTGAATTTTAGAAACCTCGATCAAAATTTACCAAACACGAAATAAAAGGATGCCTTGAAAAACGGTGAAAATTTCGTCTATACATTAAAAAAGTGGCGCCTAACCGAACCAAAGGCAAAAGGGATGGAGTGATGGAGCGATAGAGCCAATCTGAGAATGAACTTTACCAAACCGAGGAATAAGGGAGAAAATAGATGAAGGAAAATGGACGCGAGAGAAGGGAAGGGAAAACTCGGGTCCGGCAATTTCCCGATCTAATAACAGGCCCTTGTTCGTGCAAAACGGGCACGATAAAGCCTCGGGATATTGCTTTATTCAACGGACGTTGAACGCAACGCAAGGCGACGCGACGCGAGGCGACGCGACGCGACGGAGTGGCTGCAAAGAGGCTTTGTTGTGTCCTCTACTTCTTCCTTCGTTGCGCCAGAAAGGACAACTCACCGGCTTTGCTTAACTCTTGCAAATAAAAAAAGTTTCCAAGGCTCGCCAAAGAATTTCTGGATGACTAAATGTACGACGTCGACCACGAAAGTGCAAGCAAAGAGACGAATTCAAAGGAAGTCGAAAGAAATCGAAGAAAAGGCAAACAAACGAATGATTCACCTACTTTTT
Organism: Osmia bicornis bicornis; assembly: GCF_907164935.1. Taxonomy (NCBI): domain Eukaryota; kingdom Metazoa; phylum Arthropoda; class Insecta; order Hymenoptera; family Megachilidae; genus Osmia; species Osmia bicornis. The sequence continues at coordinate 1,795,417 of NC_060218.1, read as the reverse complement.
TTGGAACTTTAATGCGTTCTTGTTGCTATCGCTCTCAGCTTCTCTGGACCAACTCTAGATTTGACGATCAATCTAAATTTCTTACCATTTACGACGAAAAAATCGCGGTAGTTACAAACACGTTGCTACGTCGTTATTTACCTCAATGTGTAACGAGCTGAAGAAACGAAAAGCGAGTAAACCGTGTACTTACACGTAAAAACGAAGAAACCAAAATGCAACGCGAAGAAGAGTTTTGGTTAACGAGCTCCAACTGCCGCATATTCGCGAGCATATTTTTTTCCACAGTCCGTGGAGAACAAACGAATGGAAAGAGAGTAACGACGGGGTTCTGGATGATAAAAGAGACAAATCCCTCGGGAACGTACCGCTATAAACCAATCGACGAGATACTTCTGGGCCACGGATAGCGGCGCTACTAAAACTTTTAAAACCCACAAAGGAAACATTTAGGGGCGTCGAGTAGTGATGAACGAGCTTCTCGCTACCACCCTGATGTTCGATGTTCCTTCGACTATTCCTCCCTTTCTTTCTCGCTCGATTACTTTCCTAACTCGACCACCAGAGACGTAACTTTCGACCAGACGTTTACTTAATGCCTTCCACTCATTCGTCTTTCGTCTCTTTACTTTTTCAACATTTCGCTCTGTTATGCAAGCGTTAATTAGAAAACTAGAAACTTGTACGAGATATAACAATTTCGGGACAGCCTGTGTAAAGGATATAACGTGGGACCAAGGTAAAAAGTAAAAATCGTTAGAAAGACGCTGCTACCTGTTAGAACACGGCGCAAACTTCTTAATTAATCCTATTAATTAGGCGCACCGTTACCGTTACACTCGAGGAAGATTCGTTACGACTATATGAAGCTGCGAGACGTGCAGAGATTACGGCTAGAACGAGGGAAACGACGTCTCGTTTTCCTCTTTCTAATTCGGTCTGCAATAATAACGAGCCAACGTAAACGTGTAAACGTAGTTGAATTAAGAAACGTGGTACAATTTGTCGAGACTGGCGAAAGAAAATGAGGAAAAAGACGATCAGAATGGAAGAAACGAGTCGATTGGTGGATTCAGCTACGGAAACGGGTCCCCATGGAACGCAATTAAGTGACGTAATGAGATTCTTGCGATGACTATGCTGGATCGGCATCTTTTCAACGTATACTCGCGGTTTCGTGCGAAATTTGGGAATGGTTCGAATTAAATGAACATTCCTGCGAGCGTGAAAGAAGATCGGATACCGTTCTTACACCTAATTAAACTCCAAAGCTCCGCTTTGCAAGCTGGCGCTTTCTCATCGATTCTTTCCGACCTTCCTTTTTTACTTCCATCAAATTCAAATCCTTTCCGCCTATCGAGGAGATCACGTTCTTCGGCTTTGCAACGATTAGCGACGTTCGACAGCTCTTTCTTCTTCAAATTTTCCAGCAATTCGATCACCGTAAAATCTCGCAATTCGCTTCCATTCTACTTATTCGAAGTTGGAAGAATCAGAAATTGTGAAATACTTTGAAAAAATATCGAAGGATGCGTAACCGCAATTAAATTTTTCGCAATCAATTTTTATCGCATACTTGTGTTCAGTGCAATTGGAAATGGTTAATTAACCCGTCACCGATAAAGATTGCTCGGGCACAGAAATTATCCTACGGCACTTCGACCTATTTCTGCTCGTCCTTCTTTTTCACCCCTGCATACAATTTACGAGAAGAAACTCTGTAATTAGAAATTCTCCCGTTTAATTTCTACTACTCTACGGTATCGTTCGATTTTCCGAGTCCGCGCATACGAAGAAAACAAATATTAATTCAAATAGTTACATTTTTTACATTTCGGTATGAAAAGAAATTGAAAAAACAACGAAAATATGTTTTTGTTCCACTTTGTTTTTCGAATAGCCTCGGAAGGATTTGTCCATTTCATTCCCTGCACAGGGACATGGTCATTTACAGAAGTATCACCTAACTGCCGAACGAGTTGACGCTAGTTTTACTGATAAACGAACGCAAATTACACCGCAAAACTCGACTTTAACACGAACTTCCGAGAGTAACTGGTACATTCTGCCGCGATAACGAACCGTTCGTAGCTCTTTCCCTATCTCTTACAACCACCAAATAGAATTTTGAAAAAAAGAACACAAATTTTCTTTACGATTCGAATTAAGAGAACGCAACGATAAATATGGGGATTTTGAATTTACAATTCGAATTGGTGTAATTAGAAATAACCAAATTAAACGAAAAGAGGTCAATTTGAATATTTTTCAATTTCATAATTTCACATTCCGCGCATCTATCTACTTATCCCTCGTACTCGTTAAGTACTTGGCAAATAAAATTTTAAAACGAACCTGCGCTATATTTAAACGAAATTTACGGCGTTGCAATTATAGATCACACATTCGAGAGAAAAAGAAAATAATTTCTGAGCAAACTGTAAACATCGTGACTCACAAATCAATAAAAAGTGAACAAATTAATTAGAAATAATATTGACACAACAAAAATAGGTCGATTTAAACTGAACATTTTTTCATTCGATAACCTTGTAACCCGTTCGTTTCCTAATAAACTGAAGTATAAGTTATATTTAGACTAAATCTTAACCTATGTTAAATTTACGACAGACATTAGAATTACAAATCAAACGTTCAAGATAAAATTGAAAACATCTCCTTGGAAAGTTATAAACATCATTACGTCAGAAGCAATAAAACAACCTCTCCACTCTTTCAGAGTTAAATCGTTTCCATAAACAGATTACCATTTCAGAAGGGAAACGTTAGAATAAATGTACATAAAATAGGGTTTACTGACAAGCAGCACGTGGTCAGTGTTCTCTCGTTGGAGCGTTTTACTACATGCGGGCACAGTTTACTGTGCCATGAGCATCGAGTTGGCCAGGTCCGTCCTAAAAGGATTTTCGGCTCCAGCGGACCACCCGTATTTTCAAAATCGTAAATCTACACCGCCGCGTGAACGAATAGTGGTCGCATTGTATTTTTTGGGTCAAGTTCCGAATCGTTGGCGCCAGGCCGCACCACGGCGCACCCATAAGCCCACGCAGCAAAGTAGGCCGAAATCTTTATTTGAAAAACTCTATTTCCAAATTCGTTAATCAAGTTGCGGTCTCCGCATTTGAATAGTCCTTCGAGGACCGCTGCTGACAAAAGCATTTTAGAATCTAGACTAGACCGTGCACCTTGTTTATCCGTTTCGAAACTCGGATGAAAGCACGCGAGTAAAGCGACTATCGTTCGCTCGCGACTTCGTCGCTTTAACTTCGAATTACTTTTCACAAGTCACGTAACGAAATGCGATTCGTTTAAAATTCTACTTTTCAGGTGCTTTCGAAACGACGGATGGAGACATAAGGCGGACGATAGACGATTTCGTTTGGGAAAGTTCGATGGTTCGAAATAGAAGCGTATAAATGCGAATTATCTGAATGTAAAGAAAGGCGAGTCTGTCGCATCAACCTAGAGACACAAAGACCAGGTAATTCCTATCGACATCGACCTAATTTTCTAGGAGACTGTCTCACCAAGTAAAACGGCGAAAGTTTTTGGTAACTGCTCGCGCGCATATTTTCCTTAAAACTTGCTCCACCGAATTACCTTCCACTCGCGTTAAGCGTTGAAACTTTTCGTAAAAACACCCGTCGTCGCGATAACATTAAATTTTTCTCCGCGTCGCGACGGGAAAAGCTTTTCGAACGTGTCTACAACATTCTCCCCCTTTCTACTCGTTATCCATCGAACTGAACTTTACTTCCCTTAATTAGAGAACGAAATATCTCGTGGATAGAAAGGAAAGATTTAATCTCGTTCAGTTTCGTCGGTCCTCCCTCGTCCAGGGAGGACGAGGGAGGGTCCTCGTAGTTAAATTGAAAACGCGTTCGACGATTTTGTCGGTGGGCATGCATCAAGCATCTAATAATACGATGCTCAGTGAAATTGCGACCCAGTTAGGCTTTGACCCACTTGGTTGCACCGTAATCATCGTCGAGTGCTCTGCACGGATTGATATTGCAGGTAAACACGGATCTCGTTTGCATGGGGACAGCACCTTGCTTGCTTTCCTTCCTACGATCTCAAAGATCTATATATCTGTTTTTCAAAGATATTTTCATGCAATTAACGTGTCTCGTCAAATTAAAAGTAATCCTTTCCAGGCAATAATCTTTGCTACTTCGATACCTTCGACCTTCGAAATATCATCTTCCAGTTCGTAGTAAAAATTTTGGGAAAGATATCAGAAGCATTAACCGTCTCGATCTTTATGCACTCAGACTTACCTAGTTGGTCAACTGGACAAACAAAGTACCAAAGACCGGCTTAGCGGTGACAAGGAGCAAGATAAACGTTTTACTGCAAGATAGCCAGTGTTTGAAATTATCATTTCTACTTCGGGAAGGTGGTTATTTTCAACTCGGACGATAAGGGTCTTTACAGGTGAGATAGGTAAGCACAGTACAAAGAGCAGACAGCAAGGGGAATAAGGCTAGCAGCCTTACACGCAACCGATGCGTCTCGCATCTATAAATAGGGTTAAATCCCGAAGAAGAACGAACACGTCGCTAGTGGTAAAACGACCACCGAGGTTGTCCGCGAGGTCACCCTAGGTCGCGAATAAATTAAATATAGGAACGCCTTGATAATCGTCACCATCTCGAAATCAACTTCGATGTCGCAACATCGCGTCGCTAGACTCCATTTTTCCCTACTTTTATACCTGTACAAGTTACAACCGCGAAAATGATCACGGTTCATTGTCGTAAACAAGATAATAAATGTAAAGGAGACGAGCGAGTTGTCAAATATCGAATTGCAGCAACGGGTAGCCGAATGTTTTCGGGGCATCTGTTGCGCACGTGAGTTACGAGCTAGCCTTAAGGTAGCGTTCACACAGTCTTCCATTAACCGATGCGACCTGAAGTTTCCGCGAGTTGGCACATTATCGCATGCTCGCTACGTCGAACTTTCATAAAAATGTCCTATGAAATCCGCTGAAACCGATGAGACGCGAAATTCATACATTTCACCGATAAAATTATATTCAACATTTTTCAATGAATATTTCTACTGTACCGCTATATTCCAGATGATAAACACGATCAGCGTCACGTACGGCAAACGGTCGCTTTATTATTGTTTACACTGGAAACGATACCCGCGATACAGGGACAAAGGAGCACGATTTAATTTATATGCTTTCATTTCATTCTCCAATAGCTTTAATTACATGTACGGGTACGTTAGCATATTTGCACATACGAATAAAAGGAAATTGAAAAAAGAATAAAAATTATACAGATTTTGATTATCCTCCTGTCAGTTTCCGCGATTTTGTATTGCGAGCAGATTAAAGAGAAAGAAACGCTATGTTAGAAACTTGAAAAATATGTTTTTACAACTTTGACAGTACGTACTCTTTTGGGACGCATAAAAACAAGGGAAGAAGAGTAATAATATAATGACTTACCTTTTCAAGACACTCCTGACCGATGGCTTTAGGGTCGACTTGCACTTCGAGGATGACGGAATTGGCTTGACTAACGAGACACCACATCTTGTCAGGTTGTATCCAAAGACGTTCGTACACAGAGCCCTGCTTTCTTGCCGAAACTCGCGATACGACTCCGAAACGGTGATAAACCAAAAACCAAAATGCACGTTCACTGAACTTTCGACAAGCGCATCTAAAACGATCTCTTCTCCGGAATCGCAGTTGGTCGGCGACCGGTTCTACCCGGTACGTTCTTGATCATAACAAATTTAAAACCCGTACTCGTGCACAGCTGTCACTGCGTGCTCACACACGACTTCGTCCATCGGCAACGTGCTCGCACTCGTATTACTCGGACGCGTTTCGTCGGCTTCCATTTCTCGGTGCAGAATGGCACACGTACTGACCGCTCCGCGCTGCCAGGATTAGTTCGCGAAATCGAATCACCTTTCAGTCTCTGTAGCGTGGCGCTAGTGTTGTAAACGCACCACACACGCACTACGCGCAATCCAACGTACCACTGTCTTCTCTGAACACGATCCGTTCGGTAAGGGAAGGTTAGGTTTACACAGCTGATTCCCCCTCCATATTTAGAATAGTTTCTTCTCCATCTGAACATCTAACCAATTGCGATAAGCGTGAACAGAAGCGGCCAATTACATTGCAGCTAAAACTGCGCATGCGTCAAACGCAAACAGCCAAGAAACTTAAAATTGCGAGTGACAATGATTATTGAATTAACAATCATTTTACAATGTATTTCAAACTTTGTTAATAAATTGCAAGCAAATGTCTTTCAATTGTAGTTTTTAAGTTATATCAATAATAAGTCTCACGATTAACTCGCTTGCAACTTTAAATACTACGGTACATATGTAAAAAATCGCAAAATGTTTTATGTAATAATTACGTAGATATATTACGCAATCGTGAAGGCAAACATTGACAATATCACATTTTTTTCTTTTCCACGAAACGCAAATCATAATGAAAGCATTTCGAAGAGATTCAAGGTATCAATCACGAAACGGATAAACCTTAAGTGTTTTTATTTTTGAACATTAATACTGTACAGATGAAACAGCTTACAGGTGCAGGGTGCATACGTGGGGTATAATTTTTCTTTTTATAAATTAACAATGTTTAAAAATTTCAAACAAAACAAGTAGTACGTGCAGTATACATCATCACGAGAATCACGTTTGATGGGAAACTAAACTGTAATTCTTGGGAGGCTGTATGGTACTTTTTAAGCGCATTTTATACCCTTGATATAGCAGAATTATGGAATGACATCTAACAACATGTGCTCAATGATGTACAATTTCTTGCCACCACCTTGACCTAAATTTTAACATTTACACGTCATCCTAATATATCTAAGCCCTGATATATCACAATGACGAAAATTCGTTCAATATGTTTGTATTACAATAGTAATTTAACTACAATGATCTTCAAACTTTCCAATATGGTGGTAAAAGTTTGTCGTGAAGTAATTGCGGAAAAGGACTATAATAATAATAATTCAAATACCACCATCTAAGATTAAGAGATATACACTATTTGCAATAAAAGTACAACATAATGATGAAAAATACGTTTAAAGATATGATAAAGGAAATTACTTAATGTACATTCATAGCATATGATGCAGTATTTATAATTAACCCATATATTTCTTGAAACTTAATGATCAAAACGGTAATTCTTGTGTAATTGTGGTTTAATTTCATATGCCAACTCCAAGATTTTAAGCATGATCTGTAAGACACAAAATATTCATAGTAAAATATTTTGAACTCATGAATTTTTGTACTTCGGTGAGTCAAAATTTTATTTCAACTTACAGCATTTTTGTGCATTGCCACAGCTTTATTCATTTCTTCAATTTTTATTTTTGTATCAGCTTCTATACGTGCTGCTACATCCTCTTTTGATCCCATATGCTAAGCAACAATAAAATAAGATATATGTCTTTGTTTCACAGTCATTACAACCTAGAAACATTTGATTTGAAGGACTATGTTATGTTAAATTCAATCACCTTAGCTTCAAATTCACGGAATTGCTTTTCCCGTTCTTGCCTGTACTTTTCAATCTCATCTTGAGCTTCTTCTTTTGCTTGTTTCAATCGACGTGCTTTACCTAAGAACAGAAATAACTTAATGCTCAAATTTTATTTCGATAATTTTCATCAATTTAATTATTATAATTTTTGTACAAGGAAAATAAAATAAGCTTAAAACTGATATTTTTCGCATTACCTCTTGCATTAATAAAAGGTTAGTTTAACTTTAAGTGAAGTTATTAACTTCAGGTGTCATCTCGAAGCCTTTAATATTTCAAATAAAATACTACAAAACAAAAATACTACAATCTTTATCCATATAAATTCAAATATCAGTTTTCAATGCATTTGAAAGGTTACACCCATTTAAACTCAGGGTCATAGAACAGTTGATCACAACGTGTTATGTTTAGAACGTATCAAGATTAGAGTAAGAATTATAACACTTGAACAAAAACTCACGTTTTCTAGCTTCTGAAACTTTCTCTGCAGCTCTTTTTTCAGCTGCCAAAAGTTGCTGAATACCTTGCGTTTGACTGGCCATCTTTGCAACCAACGTGAACAACGGAGAATGCTGTATTCTAAAGGAATCACAAATCGATCATATGACTTTGGAGTTTCCGTTGTTTGCCCCGCCTTAAACGATGGCGCTTTACGTTGTGCTCTCACGTGTTCCAACAACTTGTAAATTAACAGATGAACTAACCGCGATCTACAAAATGGCACGAACGTACGCTCAACATTTCAAAAATATTAACGCAGTTTTTAGGGTATATGTATAATAATTAAACAATTTATATTAAATAAATTTCATCTTATTCGTGGATAACATATTTAATGTACAATATAATACGAATTAGTTTGTTCACAAATGTATTAAAGTATTCGATTTCCTTGTACGTTTTGTTTATTATTTAATAAAATTTTTTCTTGACGTTTCTTTTCTTCTTTAAATGCTTCGGTATTTGCTTTTCTTTCTTCTCGTCTTTCCTGAAATTAACAGATGGTTGATTAGTAACTTACACTGTATTATACAAATTCAAAATCAACAAGCTAATCCTACTTTTCTATATTCTTTCAATGCTCTTTTTCTTTGCTTTCTTTCTTCAGGAGTTTCATTTTTTGGTCTTATACTTAATGTACTTAAAGTTGATCTCATAGTTTCTGCAATGGATTGAGGTCCCTTTGGTTTATTATTTTCATTTTGTTGATCAAACTGAGCTAAGGTTTTAGCAGTTAATTTTTCAGAACAATCTAACACGTTTCTTGGAATTCCGGTTTTTGGATCGACTTTAATCTTTTGTGGTTGCTACGAAAAAAATCGCAGAAATCATAACTACGTGCTAAATAAAATAAATAATTAAATAAATTATTATTGAATATCCTACTTTTGGTTCAGAAATTAACTTTGGATGGTTATAAATATTGCTGTATGTACTAATAATACTCTCACAGTCCCACTTCTCTCTTTCTCTTGCATCAACAACAAGTTCTTCTAGGCTGTTTTCATCCTCAGAACTAGAGTATTCTTTTTCCAAAATTTTCATTTTGTCTTTCATAAGTTTTGCAACATTATCAGCCTATAAAAATACAATAACGAATAACATTTTACTTGCAAGTACTTTTGCAATACTTACATCCTCAGTTTGCTGTTGTTCAAATTCTGCTGCACACTGAAAAACTAATTCTGAATCTGGTGCTATATATCCTTCAATTTCATCACAATCTAAAGCACCAATTTCAGTATCATCATATGCTGCATACAACTGTGAAAATGACATTGTGTTTTATTACATAAAACAACATTTCATAACAGCAAATACATACTTTTTCAAACTTATCATCTAGAAGTGTTAACTGTTTGTTTCTTCTCATTACACTGCTACTCATTGAATATTCTGTAAAACGTGATTTTGTTTCTTCTTCTTTAAAAGTATACTGAGGGCCATTTAAACTATGTACTTCATCTTGTTCTTCATCAGATAATTCCATATGTCCTTCTGATGAAAAGTCAGATGCTTGACCTGATTCATTCAATTCATATTTGTAATATATAAAATGTTATGTATAATGTATTATTATAAATATACCAAATACAACATACCATCATCTTGATCTTGTGGAAATTCACCATCGCTGCTGCTAACATTAGCCAATTCTATAAAATTGTCTTCTAATTGATTTTCTGGATCTTCATAATTAAAATCATCATCCATAGCTGCAACTACATCTGGATCTAAGTCTAATTGTAATCCAGAAACTGGAGCTGCTCTGTTAAGCAGTCCAACTTTTTCTTCTACATTTGATGCAAATACAGAAGATGGTAGATTAATTTTTGGAGCATCTTTTTTATCATTTGTCTTTGAAGAGGATGTATTATCTACACGTTCCCATTCAGCTGTTAAAGAATTGACATCTTTGAGATGTTGCAAATAATCATAATCATCATCAAAATATATGCCATATTTTTGCTGTTCTTTTCTGCGTTTATCTTCATCCAATTTCTTTTTCTCGACTTTAGCAGCTTGTGCATTTCCAACAGGTACAAGAACACGTTGCGGCGCTGTTTCATCAGCAATTAACGGATCTCTTTGTGAACGATGAACTAAATGAAATGTGACTGAATTTTTCTTGTCGATAAATTTCTTCGTTTTTCCTTTCGGCTAAAAATTTAAAAAATACCTCATGTAAAAAATAACCTACCCCATAACATTTACACAATTAAATGTATTTTAGGCTAAAGATTTACCATTTTTGTAGAATTTTTTGTTCAATGAACAATATTAAGGAACAAATTACTGTAGAAAACTATTTTTAATTATTTGCAGAGTTAAATTCTGTTTATTAATGTGATACATGTCACACATAATATAAAAACACGATTCATCAGTGGTTCTCATATTCATGAGAAAATTCACCATATCAATATTACAAATTCAAACGTTTGCCCAATCTTTTCGCAAAGTACCAAAATTATATACTTATATATATATAGATACATAAATTATAATATTAATAATGCTTAAACTAAATATAAATTCTATAAAAAGGTTTATTTCATATTTGTTTTTAAATCTGCCCTTCTTCCTAACAGTAGTCAATATCAACAACATAGACTACTGACGTTCGATAAAGACGCAACAAACCTTCAAGGAAACATAAAACAATGGGACTCTTTGATCGATTAGCAAATCTTTTAGGTCTTAAGAAAAAAGAAGTAAATGTTTTAGTAGTGGGCCTTAACAATAGCGGTAAGTCAACGGTCATAAATAATTTCAAACGCGAGGATGACCGTTGCATAGACATAGTACCCACTGTTGGGTATAATGTTGAAAAATTTTCATGTAAGTTAAATAATGACGAGCAAACGACGTTCGATGTTGAATTGACGAGCTTACAGTTATTCTATGTTATTACTTGCACTTGCTGGTTTATTCAAGCACACAATTACATTAGGTTACAAAATTTATTTGTACAAAATATACATGAATACGAATCTGAATACATGACATATAAAACATTATGTTCCTTTCCATTTGTACCTATCTAATAATTTTATTAATAGAGTTAATCTTCACTTTATTTTGCATTTATTGTAATGTCACTAATGTCAGTGTTACTTGATATAATCAATTTAGAATCTTGCTTCTTTTCATGTTTTGGAGTACTAGTAAATGGTTGATTTAGTTTCTTGTAAGCTGTTTTCTTTTTAAATGATGTTATCTTAGAAGATACATCATCATTCTTTACATGCAAGTTTGATTTATCCTTATGAAATTCCAGTTTTCTCTGCCTTGGTTTCTTTCGATTTGATTTATTAACAGGTTGTGTTGATTCTGTAATATCACTGTCATTTTCACTTTCTGAATGTTGCTTTCTATTCTCAAATTCTTGTTCTTTTTCTTTGTTTTTGTCTTGAAATGATCTGGAATGTCTAGTATCTTTGGAGGTACTAGGTAAATTTAAAACATCATCAATCTTTTGTCTTTTAATTGTATTTTGTTCCTTTCTTACTTTTCTTCTCCTTTTTGAAAGATCTAAAGATTTTTGTTTTGATAATAAATACTCCGCCAATAATCCATCATTATCCGAACAGTCTGAATTCTAAAAGTAATCATAATTATGTTAATAAAATGAAATGAATGATTTTTTATTTTAAATGAATCAGAATTTCAACATACATTCATTTCTAGTGGACTATCTTCATCTTCTTTTGACCATATAAATGGTCCTTTATTCAATATTTTCTTAAATGCTATGTATAAATGAAACTGTTTAAAACATGCTAAAGATACTTTTAAATGTTTTATTGTCTTTGGATGTAATGTGTTCTTCGACATTGAATCTACTTTAATTTTATGTGGTCTTATTTCATTGAAATTATATAGAAGATATATGATTATATCTATATATTTATCATTAATTTTATCATATACTCTCATTAGTTCTAAATTAATTTGTGTATATTGTAAATTTGCTTGCAAGTTGCAATTTTTTGTATCAGAGACAATATCCTACAAAGTAAAGTATATGTTTAATACTTCATTATATGTATCAAATTACAAAAAAATAAAAAATAGATCATTAACAGGCTTACCATCAGTCCAACAAATTGTTTATGTCGCATAAAATAACAATCATTATAATGTTTGCAAGTTTTAAAAAAATAAGGCAAGTCTTTTAACTCTTTAATGGACAGTTCTAACATCAAATCAGTTAAATCAATTGGCATTGGCATTAACCATTTTCCTAATGTAATTTTCTCTTTATTCATTAAAATTTGTACAGCGAAAGTATTTTTTTTGTCACATTTATTTAAGGATGAAAAATTAAATACACATTCTTGTTTTGTATACTTAACACAATAAAAACCAGAATACTTATACAATGCAGATTCTAACTGTGCATCGATATTTAGAATTTTCTTAGGACTTACAGGATTAGATATCTCTGATTCAACAATACAACATTCAGTGTTTGAAAATTTTGATATACCTAAATTACATTCAGTTTGATAGATTACAGACTTTAAATTTTCTATTTGCCTTCTCAGTTTGCTTTTTAACTCGTTTGCAGATTCTAAAATTGAACATCATAATATAACATTATATTTGACAATAGTATTATGGGGTTAGTTTTACTAAACCAACATTATACTCACCTTTATTTGTTTCACGATCATTTTCATTATTAATAATATCGTTAATAATTGTATGCATTTCCATGTTTATATGATATTTTATAAAATTGTATTCAGACGCTTTTAAATGATATCGCGCCAATATACAGTTAATACTATCTTTACTTTCAGTGATTCTCATTTATTTGGGATTAATATCAAGTTAGGAATTAATATTAAATATACTCGTTTATTGCATTACTATATTCATTATACTACTACATCAAAAAACTACATTAAGATAAGTTTAATTACGTGAAAGTATCATTTCTTTTCAGTCAAAAATGTTAATTTCACGGCATTCGATATGTCAGGGCATGATCGTCATAGATCGCTATGGGAACATTATTATAAGGATTGTCATGGTATTATTTTTATAATCGATAGCAGTGACAAATTGCGATTAGTTGTTGTTAAAGAAGAATTAGATATGCTTCTTCAACATCCAGATGTAGCAGGTATAAATTTGTTCGCTATTTTTTAATAATAGATACATATATGCGCAGTTCACCAGAGTCCATAACTGCGAGAAGACCAGTTTTCGTTCTTCGCGCATCTCCAGTACGCATCTTCGCCCTGATTGGCGATACTCCCAAACGAAGTGGAAAGCGATTAGCGGAGAGCTCGCTGCGTTGCCCCACCATCTTCCAACCTGCGCAGTGGGAATCGCAGTTATGGACTCTGGTGAACTGCGGTATATATATATTAAAAATTGAATTTTCTATATTCAAAACGTTGTAGGCCGCAAAATACCGATTCTTTTTTTGGCAAATAAAATGGATTTGCCTGACTCTTTGACTACTGTTAAACTTGTTGCTGGACTCGGTCTTGATCGCATACAGAATAAACCTTGGCATATACGAGCAACAAATGCGATCACTGGAGAGGGACTGCAATTAGGCATTGAATGGCTTACAGATCAAATTCGCGACATATTCATTAATAAAAGATAAAAATAATTTTAATGCATCGTAAAAGTTTTTACTGATAAAACTTAATTAGATCAAGTATATATATATTCTTTTTAAACACTAAACTTTTTAAATACGAATGTAAGTATCTGGCGAAAATTTATATTCATAATATTATGATTACTTCATTCAATATTTCGAACGATAATGATTTCATGAATGAAACATTGTATGAATGAAAAACACACACGTATGTATGTAATGCATATACATGATTGTATAGTAGCCATCTAGGTACATATGTAGTTAGATTCCGTCCAATAATGTTATATAAACACGTGTTTATACCGTAATTTATGTATATGTATATTATTTATTTGTAGCTAATGTGTATTGAAATTATTTGGTAGAACATGTATTTTACAAAAATTTTGTATCTAATAAATGTGCCTGTTTTGCCAGATGGCGTTTATACAATTTTCTCATTGCTACGTCAGCGACTACCTGTGCGTGGGTTTGTATCGTATCGATCCCTGTGACGTTTGAAGGATTCATGTGGACTTGTTGGTTGTCCATTAAAATCCATTTTAAAAGTAATCGAAAAATGAAAGGAGATTACGCATTTATAATTTGTACTTTATTCGCGATTTTCTTTAAGTTCACACAGTGTAATAGTGTAAACAAGTATGCGTTACTCATGCCAAATGTTAGACCAAACAAGGTAAATGCATGTTGTCATTAAAATTTTATTCGATAGTTTGCTTGCTTACTTATATTTTATTGGTATTTAAATAATAAAACACATACGGCATATTTTTTATGATTTTTAGGAAGAATTATATTTATGTACTCCAGTTAAAGTGGATCCCTCCCAAAATTACTATTTAACTGGTTTTGAACCAAATGCAACAATGGCAAGTGCCCATCATATAATTTTATATGGTTGTGGTAAACCTGGCAGTTCAAAATCCATATGGAATTGTGGTGAAATGGGACATCGTACGAATGATAAAGAGGAGACAATGGTTCCTTGCGCAAAAGAGTCACAGGTATTTAATACAAAGTAATAGGATACAAAAATACAATAGTTTTGTATGTAGGAATGATTAATATAATTAATGTATTTTATAGATATTGTATGCTTGGGCTCGAGATGCACCAACTTTAATTTTACCAGAAGGAGTGGGTTTTAAGGTTGGTGGAGACTCTCCAATAAAATATTTAGTTCTACAAGTTCATTATGCTCACATTGATCAGTTTAAAGATGGTAGAACCGACGATTCGGGTGTATTCTTGCATTATACTTTGCGTCCATTGAATAAATTAGCTGGAGTTCTTTTATTGGGAACATCTGGTGCTATACCTCCTAGAAGTACAACATATATGGAAACTGCTTGTACGATAAAAGAGAACAAAACTATCCACCCTATAGCATATAGAACTCATACACATTCACTTGGGAAAGTAGTATCTGGATATTTGATAAAACCAGATTATACCTGGACAGAATTAGGCAAAAGAGATCCTCTGACACCTCAAATGTTTTATCCTGTACATAATAGGGTTTCAGCTGAACAAGGAGATCAAATAGCGGCTCGTTGTACTATGCATAGTACACGAGATATTTGGACCTATATAGGTAGTACTAAAGCAGATGAAATGTGTAATTTCTATTTAATGTATTATGTTGAAAACGATGAACCATTATCCATGAAGTATTGTTTTACCAATGGTCCTCCTGTTTATTATTGGAAAGATGCTGGACTCTTTAACATTCCTGATATAGAAGCATCCAGTTTATAAACTCACGTCAATTACAAACATTCGGGATCGAAACTGATAGGGATTTGAGGTTGTTGATAATGAAACAGAGTTTATGGAAGGATTTTGTCTATTTGTTGTAGAATAGCGCTCGTTTCTTCCATGTTAGATAATAATTATTGTTCCTCTTTACAGTCTAATATATATTTTTATTTAATTTAAATTTAGTTTTATTAAAGATACTTTACATCCGAAGAATTGTATTTAGCTAGCTTTAATTATACTGTGTATGTATCAAAGTGGGGTAATTGTACCATGTGAAAACTAATTTTAAACAGGTTGTATATCATACTAGGCCTAAAAATAGTATGTAATCTTATTGTTCTTCTCATTTGTTAGATTTCGATTGGGATTAATCGTTCACGCACAGATAATGCATTTTGTATATGTATGCGCGTAGTTAATCCTATTTTTTGTATGTTCTTCTGAGCTGGTGGAAAATTATTTATTTGTCTCTTTAATTTATTTTGCAAAACTTAAAAGAATTTTCTGTTGTGTATTTAGTTTATTTTAATTGTGTTTGTACATAGGATTAGCCTGTGGTATTTAAATATCATTTTTTTTATTATTCATTCCAAAAAAGAAATTATTTAAAAAATTTCAACCGTTATTTCTGTGACACTTACTATTAATGAGATGCCCATTAATATAAGATGGAACAGTTGCTGTTGAATTGTATACTGACATAAGTTATTATAACTAATAATAATTTTTTAAACTGAACAGTATTTTCGAAGTGTACGCAAGAGAATATTTTTAAACTTAAACGACTGAAAGTAAAACATAATCATGATGTACCTCGACGCGATTTTACTCTACATACCGATAAGTGTAACAAATATAAATTATTTTCCAAGTTGTGCAGAGAAGGCGCGAATGAGTTTCTATGAATTTAATAATATTATACTTATTCGTTAATAAATCATGCTTATATTGAAAATTGTGAATTAATTAATTTCTTTTTATTCATCTATATTGTCCTTTCAATTAGATAATTATAATCAGCTAAATGGATTGCGAGGTATTTTGTCCGGTAAAATGGGGATCCCCTTTTAAAAAGTATGTCGATGAACGTGGACGTACGTTTTTGGAAAACAAATGAACGGAGAAAGTGCAGCGAACATGTCGAAGAATCTAACGGAGGTGTGGTTCAACACATCACATCTATCGATGCGTCTCCGTTAGAGAAACTATCAATCTTTTCCCCAGACTCCGATTGCAACTCCAATCCTCGTTTGAACCTGTTAATCATTTATTACGCGAAGGATTCGTAATTGAGCGGTAGAAATACTACAAACGTATCAAATTTTTAAAAGTCAATTAAACATATGTAGCCATATTTTACTGTTTACTTGTACGCGTTACAAGTAATTCAAACGTGAACTGTGCTATCGAAATTGTAATTGTAATACGAGTTTGTGAAAGTAAAATTGACACGCAGCCTCGCCTCGGTTCGTTTCGTATTTCCGGTCCTCTTGTATGGAAGTAAGTATATGTACGAGTACTTTCGTCGAACAAGTCTCGATCGCTCTCTTTCGACGAAAAACCAAGGTCAGGAATGATCCTTAATAAGAAATTAAAACAAGTACTTATACATGTACTTTTAGTTTATCACCTGATACATTACTTTTTATCGATACAACAAAGGTGAAGCAAAAACAATCCTTTCGAATGGTATTCATTAGATTTCCGCTCGCGTAGACAACGTAAATAGATGACAACTTTGTACAGCACATACAGTTTATATTTAAGAGAAAGTTAATCGAATATTTAGTATGGTAATCGCGACGAATTTTTTTCTTTAAAACGAAATATTTAACTTTCGTTCCAGATTTCGTAACGCGTACCATCGAAAGGAAAACGAACTCCAGAATGACAGGAATAAATTGTTGGAACTCTCTCTTTACACTAATGGAATGGATTTTCTTGATTTTAGCAATATGTTATCCTTTCACGCGGGTCGGATGGTTGCAATCTCTTTTTCGCGAATCCATACTCTTCCAGGAGGGAAGGGTTAAAGGGAAATTGGTAGGTACCACCTATGTAGGTGGTTCGAGGTTCCGAGGGGAGCGATAATGAGTCAATGAAAACGGGACGTCACGCGCGCATAAAAGTATCATCGTTGGTAAAAGCATGTCTCGTCGTTAGGAAAGCGACTGGAGCACATGCAGCCCGATCGGTTGTAGGTATGCTTTGCAGGCAACTTCGAAAGTAAGGCCTCGATCACGTTTTCTTCGATGTCAGCTTGCCGCACAAACTAAGTAGACTTTGGCACAACCTTTGTTTCCTTATTCTTTTTTCTCTCTATCTCGTCAACCAACAAGAAGAGGTCGTGATTTGACCGTCACCTCGTGTACTGCTTCCTTCCATACGATTAAGATCATATCTTAAACACTGATAAGTGTGAACAGGCTGGTTTGTGTCTCGGTTTTCAACTCGTCTCCTGCGCATTTGCACAAGGAGACGTAATTTTTTATTGTAAAACTTTATTTGTAAATACGCTGCCCATTAACGGCAAACGAGGCTACATTCATTGACTCGAGCTAGCGTATTTGTCAATGTGGCACATCTTCGAAGAATTCCTGTGAAAATAAATACGCGTTAACGCGATGTCCGGCACAGTAGAAATAGTCGTGGTTAGTGCTGCAGTATGAAATTTTAAACATACGGAAGATTCATTTTTTTAATTTAACCCCTTGATTCCATTGCATTAAAGCAGTGAACGTGTTCTCAAACGACTTGACTTTTCAATATCTTTTCGTTCTTTCCTCAGTATTATTTTTCTCAATTGCAGCAAACCGTTTGCACGTGATCCTTCGTTTCCTCAACAGCCAATAATTGGTATTCGTGCTTTATCTGGCAGCGAAATATTCGCGAGCAATTCGTTGAACTGTACTCGTTCGTACTTTACACCACTCGAAGGGCTATTCTGCTGTTGTAACAAATTTTACTTTACATTTTATGGGGATACTAGCACTTAGACTTCTACCCCTACGGAAAGGAAAAATAAATAAAAAGGCAAGGAGCGTTGAAGAGATATTGTAGAAAGGCTAGGGGATGCCGCATCTATAGGGTTGAAGTGGAAGCGGAAGCGGAAACAGAAACCGGCAGGGTGCTAACTCGGCAGTTTGTGGAAGATTCGAGGCGAGAGGGTGATGGAAAGGTGAAAGAGCAAGAGAGAAAGGGGCAGGCGAGAGAAGAGAGATGTAGCGATTGGTTAAGCCGGTTGGAAAAGCCCGCCTGGCTGCTCAACCGGCCGGCACTTTGCTCAGTTCTCCACTGCGCTCCGAGCGAACCGGAGCTTTCGCTAAACGAATTTCTCGAGAACCCCGCGACTACATCTTTCGATAGTATCGCAACGATCGATCGATCGATCGATTTTACGAATCCTCGACGACAAAGCGCGCTTTCTTCGACTCCAGTTCACTTTCCATCAGACTATTATTTGGAATTGTTCGTTAACACACACCCCTACTGTCTTCGTTTCTTCGTTTCCTCGTCGTCGCTATCATCCTGGTCGTCGGCATCGACGACCTACGTTTCTTCGAGGACAAGACGGAACGAAAGAGGCAATAGAAGAAGAAACTATGCCTATGGGCGAACACGCGTCGGTGTTTTCGGCTTAGGACGATAGAAGAATCGAAGATTGCAGTTTACACGAAGAAGAAATTGCTGAGAGGAAAAAGAGGAATTTGCTTGAAATTACGGTGAGTTTTTCCACTTTTCTTTATTTCGACTAATACTTCGCCTTTTAAAAGGGTCGCATAAACTTCTACAGGAACGTGTTATCTGTATTATCGAGCATTCGTGGATGTATTTAATAGAGAATTTCAAATTAGAATGAAAACAAAAAGGTCAGATTATTTACATAATTACGACACTTTATTCTGGTACAATTTACACAAGCGAAAACTCGTTCTCACTGATGCTTTCCATTAACAAGAGGTCTGCACACCCGAAACTGTTGGCAGAGGATCGGATCGTTTCGGAGTTTGTGCTCGTAAAAGTTATTTACGATGTGTCGCGTTAATCCAAGTTGAACTTTTTCAATTTGGAATCATTCAAAAATTGTATGTAAAGAAAATTTGTTCTAATGAAAAGGGAATGAATTTTCACTTATACTCGTAGGGGTAGCTTTCCATCCCGGATACTTTTTAGTCTGTCTCGGTAATTTTCCAGCAAAAAATGTCACGGTTTACGTACGTCGTATGCGACACGACGAAATGCTGGCTCGCAAATTCGAAGAGTACGACACATCGTGAATGTAAAGTGTAGTACAGACTCCTGCGGAATGTCATTTATCGGTCATTCAAATCGAAAGGCTCGGTTTCACGATTTGCGGTCTTGTTTGCTCGTGCATATCCTTAATTGCCTCGGTTTGCGGACCTATCGATTGCTCGCGTTAACACGATCTTGAATTCAGAACGCGAAACCGCCTCTTGATTGGCATTAATCGCTTAGGCACGTGCGCCCGATGTTGATTTCGATTTACCCGAAAAACAAAAGGAACCCGAAGAATATCGACGCGTTTCTATTGAAAAGCGAACTTGAAAAAACAGTTTGAAACGCGGTACCTTAAAAAATATCGAATTATCGTTTTATTCTTTTTCAACGGCATAGAGAATCGGGTGTCGACGTCGAAGCAAAGGTTTCTTTCACGTTTGAATACGAATCGCGACACGAGCCGTGACATCCAGTTGGCAAGCTTTTACTGAAATCAGCTCTTTCATGCGGATCAGCCTAAACGTCGTCACGGATAACGTATATAGAAACTATTCGAACTAGGTCGCCACCTTTTTTCCTTCGTACCGCAACAATACTCTGTTCCTATCCAATCCGGCAAACTCTTGGCCCGCAGGAAATTGCATCTGTTTTATTGGCATTCTGCTCGAGTGCCAAAGTTTCCTTTCCGCTTTGTTCCCTTGTCCCGTCTTCCTCCAGCGAAACTGATCGTTTCGATGGTGCGCAAGAAAACGAGAGTTTTCCTAGTAAAACACATTTTACACTGTCTTTTAACTCAATAATGATTAAACATTCTAAGGAGAAATTTATAACAGCGTGATCCTCCTTGTTAATTGGTTTTCCGCATGAAAGTCTATTTAAATGCTGTCGGTCTGTAGGGTGTCGAGTATGATACGTTTAGCGAAACTCGGTCGAAGATTTTATCGAAACTTTAATATCCTCATCGAACACGTAGTGGAGTTTTTCGATCGATGCATCAAAAGTTGGCAAACTGCTTAATCTCACCGTCGAAACGTAGTCGGTTCGGTATTCTTTCGATACATACACACGCGCATACGTACATACGTGTGTACACATAGGCGTACACAGTTGCCGGTTTAATGTACGGTGTCCCATAAGGTTCATATATCTCTCTTTACAACCAGGAAACGAGTATGGTCCCTTCGCAACGAGCCACATTCATAAATCCAAAGGGAAGCCGACCTGGCTGGAAAAACATACTTGTTCCACCGACGTGCTCGCGTATTTTCTGCACCACAATTTTACCTTTTTCACTGTACGAAACGAACAAACTTACCTACCACAAACGAGAATTCTTAATCGCCTCGATGTAGTTGGAATTATATCGGAAAGGATAGAAACCCCGCTCGACGTTTCATGAATCTTTCCTTACTTTTCAACGATTCAATTTCCTGCCAGCGAAATCCTTTGTATCGTCAATTTTTCAACTTTTTATCCTTCTACAGAGCCATCAATTTCATCGAATCTTTAGTGACAGCAGCTGTTCAATAGCGACCCGCTATTCGACAGATGAAAATTGTGGGTCTTGATATTTTTAAACTTGAAAAGTGGTAATAATTTTGCGTTTAATGAACAGTCGCAGTCGATTCGATGTAATTCTGAATTTCCTGACCAGTTGGTCTATCTACTCGTTGAATTTTTTCGAATTCTCTCCGAACGCTTGTTATCTGTTGTCCAGGGCGGAGCAATTAGCGAATACGTTGTCGCGAAGCAATTATCGGGGACACGCGAGTCCAGCTCGAGAATGAATTCGAATGTTTCGCGAGATTCGGTAAATATGTATCGTAGTTGGTCAAAGGGTCATCCGGTGGATCGGTCGATATTCGCGAGCATGCTGGAAACGAGTTGAACAGGGCAAGCGCATCGACAAAAATGTTGAGAATCGTTTGTTGTTTGTAACGCGGGTTGCCTTTCGGTTGCCTCGTTAGTCCCAAGAGAAACTTGGGAAGAGAAATAGCCGTGGAAAGCTTTGGGACGTGTCCAATTCGAACGTAAAATTTCGTAATTTCCTTTCCTTTCGGCTCGACTCGATCGCGTTCGAAACAGAAAAATTCTCTTCGCGTCTGGTTTATTTGATTATTCGTAAACTGTCGCGACGAATGGATCGAACGGAACGTGTACCGTACCATTAATCATTTCGATGGTAACGCGTTTCGCGAGACACGATCTTCGATGCCAAGAGAACAATCTCTTAAGAATAGGCAGAT
Organism: Osmia bicornis bicornis; assembly: GCF_907164935.1. NCBI lineage: Eukaryota > Metazoa > Arthropoda > Insecta > Hymenoptera > Megachilidae > Osmia > Osmia bicornis. The sequence continues at coordinate 1,773,453 of NC_060218.1, read as the reverse complement.
CCGATGAAGTTGTATCGGTCAAATTTCAAGCAAGTATAAAGTATCGAGAGAAAAAGAGAAGCGAAGAGAGTAATTGGGAGGAAGAAGTATCGTACGTTCGTATGTTCTCGGGGCATACATCTCTGTCTCGTTGTCGTAATTTATTTGATGGGATTGATGCCGCTCACGGGAGCCCATAACTTTCGTCATTTCTCCAATCAGGTGGAAGACCACCTAGAAAAGAACCAGAGAAATTCACGTCGATGTAAGGAGCGAACACATGTAAATCGTGTGACCCCTATCCAGGACACGAATCGAACGGAAGTACAGGAAATCTTTGCAAATTCTACGAAATTACGACACTTTCTTATTTCGCACACGCCAAATTATTGTTGCTCCTTTCGAATGAGAATATTCTACGACGATCGTACGGTTGAAACGGCGACAAGTCGAGAGTTGATATCTCAGATCGGTGAATTTTTCTCGTTTTCACGAGCCAGCTTGATGAAAAAAAAAAAAAAACGAAAATTTATGAGATTGCATGGCTGTACGCCACCAAACGACGTACAATTTCGCACGAGTATCCCGGGAAGCAGAAGAAGCAGCCACGATGAAAATTTCATCGCACGCGAGAAAAGGAGCGGTAGCGAGACCGACCGGCCTGCATACGTAATACACCTTCTTAGCTAATATAGGCCGGTTTGGTTTTGGGGCCAGGCAATTCCCTGATGCGACACGACGCGACGTCTCGTTAAAATCTCCTTCTTCTCCGTGTCTCGATTACAACTATTTTCGCTTTCGTACAGACGACGATGATAAAGAATAACGAGAAGAAATGGCAATTTTCGCATATTTCCATAAGGTCAAGATTCGCTTCTGCGATGAATCCATGATTGTACAATACTTCTTCGTACGACGATCCATTTGGACAGTGATGCAAACGCGCGCGCACCAGGAGATTTCGCAGGCGTTTACACGCGCGTTCACAGGCGCACGATAACCTTGTGTGGTCCACGGAAGAGAGAGATAAAGTGAAACTGTGATGGGGCCACGCTGTCTCGCGATCCAACCTCGATCTCAGGGCCGTCCACGCCACGCCGTTTCTTCCCGCTCCGGTTTTCATCTTCTTTTCCCCTCCCTTCCCTTACCTTACCCTACCTTACCTTACCTTACCTTACCATACCTTACCTTACCTTACCTTACCTCACCTTACCTTTTTTCTCATCTGCCCTTCTCTTAAATAAAAGTCCGCTTAATTCGCTTACATTATACTTTAATATACCTTAATATCTTGATGGCAAGGTTTTACGAATCGCGAGCTGGTGGTTCCATCGTCTCGATTCCCACGCCGTTTTGTCTCGATCGTCGAAACGCAGCCGACAAGAAAAGTAATTAGGGCCAACGATTCCCGCAATTTCGTGCTTTACGTTGCGCGAAATGAGACGGAACTTGTACAGGTACAATTTTCGAGGTACCGATCATCATGCTTGTACGGTGAGGCAACCGTTCTTAATATGTACAGTCTTCGCTGCGTGCCTTCATCCCATACCGTTCAATTCGATTCGACCCGACTTGCCGCATTACGTTTCGTATCGTTTCACCAAAGCGCTGTTTCCTGTACATCCTATACAGAACCGTGAATTTTCAACTCTTTCGCAACTTTGTACCTGACGATTGTACGATTTTCAATAAAAAAAACACCACGGATGATTCGGCTTGCTTCGATCCGATCGACGTTCGCGATTATCATCGGGCTGTTTCGTTTTAACCGCGACAGCGTTCTCGACCCCGATTGAAATCGAGTTCCCGATTCGGAATCAAACGATCGAGAACAAGCGATCTACGAGCGAGCGTGCTGGCAATAACTTTCTAACGATGTAAACGGTAATTATATATTGTGCGTGGCCAGTCGATGAGAAGAGATACTCGCGGGCTCTTCTCCTGCATTCGCTGTTCTTTTTTTTTTTCTTTCTTACAACCTCGTTTCGTCTGGGTCGACAGACATTCGAGAAAAATTGATTTCCACACGGATAAATCGAATTTTATTCGTACGAGCCGTCAGGTTGATCGAGGACAAATTATTTGTAGGAATTCGTGGAAAGTTGTTGAATTCTAGAGAGGATCGATTACGCGGTGCATTAATCGGTCGGCGAACATTCCGCTTAGCCGATCGTGATGGCACAAGGTAGCTAGCAGAGGCATCTCCGTGTCTTGTCTACTTTCTCCGGTCTTTCCGTTTTCCTTCTATATCCCTCAGGCGTTCGATACGCTCGCGTCCATAAATTATAGTTAAACAAAGAGATACCGACTCACGAAACAGTCAACCAAACGTTCGAAAGAACGGAAACACGCGGAAGGAGAAGAGGTCGTGGAAATTGGCATGAACTTTCAATCGCGACCTGTAAGGAATTCAGCGATCGCGTCGCGACGTTACTCTTTGGAAAATCTCGATGTGGACTCGATTAGGGGGCGTTCGATTGCAGCTTCGATCTTCAAGGTCGAATCACATCGAATCTGAAGGCGGCATCGCAGAAAGCGGCATTCTTTGCTCGCTCGTCTCTGCCGACCACGTTCTTTCTTTGGGAATCTTACTCCAGAGAGAGAGGAGATCGGCGCCCGAAGCATCGTCTACCGTTACCACGTGTCTCCTCTTTCTTTCTCTCTTCACCTGGTCTCTCTCTCTCTCGCACCCCTTCTCTCGATACACCGCGATCGCACGTGCAAATACGATGGAAACCGCTTCCAGCAGGCTTTCCGAAAGCCGTGGTTTCGATCGGCAAACATCCCTCGGCACGACCTACTTTCAACCTTCCAGGTTTGAACCTCGCACTTTACCGAAGGTACCGTCGACCTATGACCTTGGACTCGAATCGACGATGATCGAGAAGAAACCTGAAGAGACCGCGTTACTTTTCTTCGAGGAGGCCCGAAACGCGTCTTGCTGGAGAACGCGAGAGGAAGAGGAAAAGGATTTGAAGGAATCCTCCTAATTCAGTTTCGTTAGGAGACTTATCGGTAAATAGAAATCGGGAAGCAGGTGTGGAACTGTGAACGATTCGTTGGTTGACCGGTGAACCGTTGAGCGTTGGCAAAGCGATTTGCACGTGTCTCGGGTGAAAGTATAGATATTCCAAAGCATCGCTCTACGCTTTTCGAGTCGAATTTACAGACACCAAGTTTGCGCACCGGTTCCACCGACCAGTCTCCCCCTTTCCCCTCCTCGTTTACGGAATATATTTTAATAACTTTGATGCAAACGCGAAAGCAACAGAATCCTCCTGTCCGATGGGACTGGCGTTGTGAAGCGACGATCAAGGGTTCCTCGGTCGGTCGCAGTTTGCAAAACGCTAAGTCGATAATCCGATTAATATAATCGTTTTTCTTATCTGTGCTCGCCTATGTCGTTGACAGCAGCAATTATACCGCTTATTTATAGGCAGCAAATCACGCCCAGATAGATAAATATCAAGGTTTTCTTGATTAACGACAACGACGTTGCTCTCTTTACTAATCTTGTACAGACGCGTAAATATAGCTGATAAAATCGGTTTTCACTTTCTTCCGGAACGATAACAACCTCTTAAATGCTAATCAAAAACTCCCTTAGGGTCGTGTCCGTTTATCTCAGAGTTGTTAAAAAATCTTATCGAACTGGAGCGTTCAAAGAGGGGTGTGCGCGAGTTGGCAGATCTAGCACCCCAACTTAAAACAACGCGGAGCCAGGATAATTTCCTCGATTGATCCGCCCACTTTCTCGATACTCTCGATTCACGCAGGATACGCGCGCGTACTCTCGTTATCGATTGTATCGGGAAGGATGAAAGGTATGGAGAGCGAGGGAAACGGTTTCTCGTGGGTGAGAGAGAAGGCGAGAAAGAGGGAGAGAAGGATGCGGTGTGGTGGATGTCTCGATCGTGGGAACGTAATTCGTGGTTCGATTCGAGCGGGTCGCAACCCGCCTCGAATTATCGGACGCGTTAAGAATTCTTCTGGTACTCGTTACCTCGCTTAATATAGTCCAATTTTATTTTTCCTGTTTCAGACGATGCCCAGAAGATCGATGGATCTGTGCAAGTGGTTGTTTCTGGCGGGATTGCTGTGTTCTTCATCCTGCCAAAGCGTTCCGTCCACTTTTGAGAACAGGACCGGTGAGTGAACGATTTCGTCGCGCTTGTTGTTAGATACGTAAAGAAACATTGTTGTAACACGAGGTGAGCTCGTTTAGTTGAAGTTTAGCGTTAGATTGCTTTGCGACAGATTTTGCGGATGCTTCGATCGTCGTATTGCAGGAAGCTGCGGAAAGAGATTCGAATTGGCACGATCGCTCCAGTTCGCAGCCAAACACGCTGTTTCCGCGATGTTCCGAATTCCTGAGATTTTCTATGAAACGTTTCGTAGAAATGAAAAATATCCATCCCGGTAATTAAGATGTCATCAATGCAACTTTAAACGACGACAGATTGTCAACAATAAATCTGGGACGCGGAAAGCATTCGTTGGCTGGCGCGACCTGTAAGCTCTTAACCTTAATGAATCTTTGCTGCTCGTTTGCGAATGGAGCAGTGTCGTCGGAAACAATCAGCTGTTTGTACTCTCGTACGTTTTCAATCTTCAAAACGTTCATCCTCTCGCGGACAATGCTACTGGAGAACAACGAAATGCAGTCCATCGAAGCCGTTCGTCGAAGTTGACGAACGAGAAGAATTCGTAGCAATTGTCGGCGAGATTACTCGTGTCATCATCTCCGTCGACCTCGCGCGAAACGCGCGTTTCTGTAAAACGTGTCAGATACAATCCGCGAAACTTCGGAGGTCGTGCATCTAGCCGTGTATTATGCGTAAATGGGACGAGAAACACAACCGGCAGGTGAAAAAAGAAGGAGAGAGAAGGAGAAGGTGTACGAGCACGGTAACCGTGTTCATCTCCGGGTATTTACGCTTGCATGCTTTGGATGCGCATACACGCGCGTGCGCAATTGTGCAAGTGCGCGTGCGCGATTGTGCAAGCGCGCAAGCGTGCCGCGACCCAAGACGCGAGTCAAGTAGTGGCGCCTATCGGGCTACGGGACTATGGGGTTATGGGCCTACGGGCCCACGGCTCGTTTCGCCCCTCGTAGGACACTCGGAGATCCCGTTGATCCGCTGATCAAACATTTATCCACTTTCGAGTGTCGGCCAGTTATCTCGACAAGTCCAATTTTCTAAATTTTTATTATAAATGTATCTGTATTTGTCGATTTCGATAATTGTGATTAACTCGCGTCGAATAGACCGAGTTTCGATGGCACATGACAAATGGCAAATAGAGTGGAGTACGCTTACGAGGAAGTTTACGGATAATGGCTCTCGAGAGCTCGCGTTTTCTCCTTGCATTATCGAGTCGTTCGACGCGACGTTTCTATCTCTACAAGTGTCATTAATGTGATCGCACGTCGAACACAGCTGCGCACAAAATGCGCCAAGATGCGTTACGAACAACGGACAACGAACAGGAGAAATCTTGCGATATAATCGACGATAATTTTTCGATTTCATTTGCTAATAAATCGATTGAAATTTAAACATCGGTGACGAATCGATGAAATCGTCGACCGTCTGATAGAAGTAAATCTGTTTCTGTTCGCAGGTCAAGCGGAGAGTAAACCGCGCGTCTTTTCACCTCGCATGGATTACGACGAGTGGACACCGCTGGGTCGTGGCGACCCCTTGAAGAACAATCCAACCTTCGACTACGTGCCCCCGGTTCTCGATAGGGTTCAATATTGGCTGGATTCTCACACCACTGAACCGTCCGCGAAACGAGACATTCTCGTTCTGGGAGTAACCGCGAAGAAGACCAGTCCGAAGATCCCGGATCAATTTCTAAAGTTCGTCGACGGACCGAAATTCACCAGGTCGAACCAGGAGGTTTCGAACTCGTACAGAAACGAGTTTACCGGCAGCACCGGCGCGGAACCTCCGAAAGTAGTACGAACAACGAATTTCAGAAACGGACCGATCGACTATAGAAACCAAAACCGAATTCAATCGATACCGGCCAGCTATTACCCAAGTCCGTTCTACAATCAAAAGTCGAAACCGTACACGATGATGTTACCGCCCCCGTTGACGCAAAAGGACAAGATAGTCAGTTTCGTCGAACCTACTCAACAGTTTAGCACCCAAACGGAAGAGGGACCGGTGTCTCTCCAAGGATCACAATTTTACGCGGTTAATCCTGCGAACGGTTACAACCAACAGCAACAACAACCGGCTAAAATCGCGTCCAAGCCTCCGAACAAAGGCCAGCTGATTTCGCAGGTGGAAACCATCAAGAGCGTATACGCTCCTTCCTCTCCACAGCCTACAAAGTCGAGATACGAAAGCGCGACGACAGCCTCGGTCTCTTTCGAGAAATCAAACTTGATTTATCAATCGACTCAGACATTATCGGGCGGCTGGCCAGGTAGCAACGTTCCCTTATCGACGCCTACCACTTCCGATACCAGTCAATCCACTTGGCAGACTCCGGATTATTCTCGCGACCAGTACGAAGTCGATCACCATGTAGCCGCCTCGTCGAATCACGAGGTGGTAGTCGAACAGAACGCCAACATAATCGTCGACGGAGACAGCAATGAGAACGAGGAGGTAGTTGTAGGTCAAAAGGAACTCGGTTCGACGAATAAAGCGTCCTCGACTATGGTAAATTCCTCTTCCTCCTCCACTTCCTTTGTCTCTGATAACGACAAGAAGAACACGCAAGAGGAAACGGCAACTGGTCAATCTTCCGAGAAAATGCACATCGTTCTCGCGAATTCTTCCGCAAGCTTGGACGTGGAAGGGCAGACGGTGAACGAAGGACCGGTGGCTGTGGTGATGCCGACCAATTACTCGGATAAAAAGCTGAACGATACTCGTCAAAGTTCCGAAGCAACCGCGTCTACTTGGAGCATTCCCGAAAATATGACCAACGTGAATGCAGAATCCACCAGTGGGACTTGGATGAAAATCGAGTCTCATCCTGTTAGAAATTCGGTAACCGGAACCTCGATTTTGCCTGATGATTCTCAAGCAGCCGTCCTGCCGAACAGAATGATGTCTTCTCATCAACAACATTTTCAACCGACGATGGCTCCGTTCCCTCCCAGACACCCCCCTATCGATACTTTATCCGTGTTTGCTCCTCCGCAAGCTCCTCTCTCCTTGAGGATGCACACTCATCAGCCCAGACCTAATCACGGGACGATGCAGTTTCTCGGTAGCATGCGTCCAAACGTCCCTCTCCGGCTGCCAGGATCGATGCCGATGTTTCCACCGATGACTCACATGCACGCGCCCCCTATCAAATCGACGACCAATCACATGGTGCCCCCGTCCGTGGCTATGGATCATAGATTACCCCAGACGCAAGATTTCTCAGCGATGATGGCCAACTCGCCGCCACCGTCGTCACCGCCGGCCATGTCGCTGGGAGTGGAGGATCATTCGTTCGAAGATCATCGATCTCGTATGCCAGACTCGACGACGATCGTCGTTACGCCCACACCCTTCTTGCCAACCCTCTCTTCGATCGGGAATTCGCTGTTTACAGTGGACGAACAGACTCGAGGACCGGAAACGACGTTGGGCAACGATGAGAAAGAGAAAACCGTTGGTTGGGACGCGTCGTCGATCGCGTCTTCCGCTCCTCTTTCGAGTCGTCCTTCGACGACATTTTCCTCGCAAACCACCACCGTGCCGAGCCTCACTACCGATCCCATCTTCTCGCATTACAAGCAACCAGCCAAACCCATTCGAGGACCGATGTATCTAATCATTCAGGGCCACTCCAAGGTAAAAACGTACAAACCAATGGTGAGCAAGCACAGCGTACCGGTGGAGATAAACGAGGTGACGGAGAGACAACTGTCAAAGTTCGAGCAGTTCATCGAGGAAAATACGAAGAGGGGAAACACAAACGCGATAATAACGGAAAAAAAGAAAGCGGAGGAAAAAGCGCGGGCAGAGAAAATCGCGCGCGTTCGTGAGAACACTTTGATGAGTCTGGTGGAGAGCGGATTGGATAGTTTTACCGTGTCGCCTTCCGCTTCCGCAACGGAAGACGAGCATCAGGCGAACGCTGTGACTACCATTCAGATCGATGGGAATTAATCGCTGTTCGCGATGAAATCGAGCATGGACGTACGCGTCACCTTCGTGGCCACAAACTCTGTATCGTTTCGTTGAAATTTCTCGTTATGTTATGTTTTCCGCGTTATTTATTGTCTAAATCGTGATCCTGCCACGATTTCGTTCTTCGCAAGAAGAAACGCGCCAATTTCTAATGTGCCAGTATACACATATTCATACGCATACGCATGCACGCATTGAAACGTACAGACGAATGTACATCGACACACGGGTTTCAACTGACGGGTAAAAAGACCAGCTAAAATGTTGAAAATATTTTCGGTGAACCAAATTAGCGGTCCCTGGACTGAACACGCGTAAATTTATACATTCGTATATTCGTGTACGTAGGCGTACATGTAAGTACGTCAAAGTATCGAGGGGGTTATCAGCTGCTGTGAGGTGACAGTGTCACAGACGGTCTTTTCTTTCGCGAAATCGTAAACGACAAGGATGTTTGCCGACTCGCAATCAGCACAGCACGCGGATAAAAGAACTTAGGATCGTATTTATCGTAGTAATTTAATGCTCGTTCCGATCAATGTATTTATAACGTCGTCGTATCGCGACAAATTACGCGAGAAATTGTCTCTTGCGCGTGTATTCTCGATTTTACGCAGACGCGTTCGGTGGAACCAGCTACAACGTTCGATGGTGGTTGTTTCGAATTTTTGGGAATAGGTAAAGCGATCTGCGAACGTTCGACTCCACGATGGAGATGGATTTGTTACAAATATGTAAGCTGCTTGGACGAACGAAACGCTCGACGCGATTCACCTTGTATTATTAACGCTAGTCTCACGTTCGTAGGTTGCTAACATCGAATTTGTTTGTCAGCTACCGACCGTGTCCGCGTCAGCTTAATCTACATCCGTTGCGTCTCTACGTTAACCCTTTTCTTTCGTTTCCCGACGCGACGCGATGTGAAAGATAATCGAGAGCGTCGACTATTTACGTATACGTGCTATAGGTGTGAACTATGTTACGTATGATAATTGTACCTGACGGTCACACGTTTTGTTGATTTTCCGTTTATCAATAAATTATCGCATTATCAACATCGATCTGCATAATCGGGTTTGATTCACAAACAATATCTGGAAGGGCGATTCGATCGTTACAAAGGTTTCGGCTCGGTACGCGTTGCTCATCTTCGTTTCGTTGCACGAAGAAACAGCAATCGATTATATACACGCCCACCGGATAATTTATCGCAAGGAGTACGCCTGAAGAATAGCCGCAGGGTTAAAGCTGCCGAAACGGTACTTGTTTTCGATTTATCGCCACTAATGATCCTTAATTCTCGCCCTTGACTTGGTATCGCGTTCGATTCTTTGAACCATCTCCGACCAACTAACCAACCAACCAATCGTCCGATACCCTTCTTTTTCCCACTGTAATTACGTAGTATTACAAACGACGAGTAACAATCTTTCATTGTCTTGGATACACCTTCTGTTACCCTGGTTTGCCGGGTAGCTCGACCGAGTTTTCGAAAGAGGAAAATGTAAGTCGTAAGGGATGGTAAGACGAGGTTACGAGGAGCGAGATTGAAGTGCGGCGAAGGGAAATACGTGTTACAGCTGGAAAGAAGTTGATAGGAGCAAGAGAAGGATGAGGTCGGGGTGCACCGAAAGCACGAATTTAAGGTTAATTTATGGCGTAATTTAGTATCAATGTCGGTATCATAAATCTCCGACGGAGGACAGGGGTCCGGGCCCGCGTCGTGGACGTGCGTACCGAGAAAAAAGTCGATGAAATAAAGTTACCGGCACGTAGAAGCCAGCCGACTCTGTACACCGGTATCTCTCTTCTCCGCACCCTCTCTCTGCTTCCTCCTTTTCTCCTTTTCTTTCTCACGTTTCCCTCTTAATGATTCGATTTTGCTCAACTTTGTCTCCACCGTGTCAACTTTTGATTCAATTTGGTTGCAAAGTAACCAATATTCATCTGGAAATTATATGTTGCAACGAAGAGGAGAGCAGGGTTGAGATATCAGCAAATTTCAACCAAGATTAAGTGATCGTTGTTCAAGAAAGTGTATTTTCTGACAGGCTGAAAAATTGCACCATCGGCAAGAAAAATATCCTTGCAACAAAGCTATCGGAGGAAGAAGCCGGGTACCGGTTCGCACTTACGTCTTTCTTTCCCTTTTTCTGTTCATTCGAATGGAAACCAGCAAACGAAGGGAATGAAAAGAACTGAAGGTTCGGCCTCGTAGGGTTGCTACCTTCGAGACACCTCAATCGATCTATAGTTCAGTTTTCCCATTTCTTACAGAGTTCTACACAGTAGTAATTACAAGGTTGCGAAGCAATTTGTTTCAGCCGTGCTACCTTAACTGTTTTCCATCGGTCAAATTTTTGTTTTCGTAAAGAAAAATAAGACAAGGGACTTTTGGCAAGGGTTTGCAATTTTTTAGGCGAGGGAGGCGAAAGGTAATTTAGACAAGTATCATATCGGGTTCGAGCAGAAAAGAACTTTGTCAAAGACAAAGCGTAGGGGAGGGAAAAAACGCGTAATAGCATCGCGTATCCAACGCGAGGTTAGTCGACGACCCGCGTGAAAAGTGGGTCGCTCGACTCGGCTCAAAGTGACATCGTAAAATTAAGAGGACCGATCGTCGCATCGCATCGCATCGCATCGGTTCTGTTCGTCGAACAGACTGCCAGGCTGCCGCATGTGTTTTACTCGGGACCCAAATGCAAGAGATGCGGAACGTGAGAAAAATTTCAAGCCTTAACGCGTTGACTCGCAGATAGAGAAGCAGCACGACGAGAAGGTCATACCCGTCAACCTTAATGAAAGTTAAACGCACGGGGATGGGTTCGCGTCATTATCTTACCGTTAGCGGTCCTCGCGCGACTATCAGCGACGATGCCCGGGGAAGGAACGGCAATTCAACGGGGAAAAATTCCTCCCCCTTCTTTCTTCCTCTTTATCTTTTTCTTTCTTTCGTCGTTGCTCGATTAACGATCGAGTCTTCAACGTCAACGTTCACATTTTTCTTATCTCTCGTAGGTACCTGCAAACTTTCGCACAATACTGTTTGCGATGTAATTATTAAAATATTTTTAAGTAATTTTATAAATGCTATTTGGATCGATAATAGAAAAAAATAGAAACGTTGCGATTCTAAGAGTAACCTTCCATGGGAATGTAGCAGCAATATGTTAAAGATTGTCAACTTGCACGCTTAGCGAGAAACTCATCGAGCGAGGAACTAAATCTAGAGAAGGTTATATTTATTTGTAGGGGAATCGGGGGAAAAAGTTGTCGGGCCATTTGCGGTCGATCGAACGATCGCGCCGATTACATCCTGTTGCATTATAGTTCGATCGATCCTACGCACCCTTTGCTTCGTACTCGCAGAACAACAACGTCAATTAGGTAGTTTGTTCTGTTCCGATCCTTGTCTCTGACAATAAAACTTTTTCATCTTCCGGCAAAAAACGCGATGCGATTCATTTACGTGCACCGAGAGAAATTTTGGATGCAAATCGCCTTCCGTAACGTTTCATCGTACGTCCTCGTCTCGTCGCGATACGATGCGGGTTTCAATGTAGAACGTGGTGATCGTCTACGGGAAGCGCAGGCCTCATTGCACCACTGTGGAAACTAGAAACCGGTCGTAAAAACTAACCCAATATCGGCGTCCTCGAAGCTGCCTCTCCACCGTTTCGTCTTGCTTCGGTTCTGGTACCTGGAACCCACGCATCTGGCATCTAACTCGGCCTTCTTCTTACGCCAACAACTCGTTCTCGTCGCGAAATCGAGAAAAAAAGTGACGGAAGTTGGAAGCTCGATTTTCAACAGTTCTGATATTGCGGAATTTTTATCGACTTGTCTACGAGCAACTTCTCGTTGTTATCGTCATTACGCGGAATCGGGAATTATTTGTCTAATTGGAATCGGACATTATGGAAATCGCGGCAGGGGGCACGGAAGCGTGTCGGCAGACGAGCGAGGCGGTTCAGATCGGTGAGCTCGTGGAAAGAAACGAAATGGTACGTGAGTTCCAGAAACACACTGACGACTCGTCGTTTCCTCGTATCGATGGATCGGCGAGTGGCAGTAGGCTTCGCATCACCGTCCCTTGTCCGGTATGCGAAACGCTTCCTGTCAAGCGAATACCATCCGATTCTTTCTCTTGTACGCGTAGCCTAGTCTCGCCAGTTTACAGACCAGGCTTATTATGCCCCTCCCTCCTCTTCCCCAACCCTCTTTCTCAGCTGTTGTACGCACACAAATCACCGGTTGAAAGGTCGCGATTGGGAACCGATCGATCGGTTGATCGGCGTGGAATACGCTGGACGCGTAGAAGCGAAGCGTCAACCGCGATCACCGATACGTGATGGCACGCGACCGACCCCTTTCTTTCTTCCTTTCTTCCTATTTGATTCTTTTCGAATTTCCTCGCATAGCAAACCAAAATTCACGATACCGATCCATGGATAAGGAGATTGTTCCGTCTCAAAGCGGTGAATAACCCGATCTATCGACCGTCACCGATTCCTATCATTGTTATCTAAGCTAATTTGCACCGATTTTTCGAAGCGGTGAAAGTGGAATGTAAATGATATCCTGGTCGAAGGGAGCGAAATTCGAAGAGTAGTTTGAGTCGGTCGCGGAAAGAATGTTAAACAGAGTCGATCGGTTGGTTCGTTAGCTCGGCTGTTGACTGGCACGTAGGTACCGGATATGAGAAGAAAGTTAGTCGCCGATTTGAACGGAGACGAAAGTGTTGCTTGGGTTCCGGGTACGACGACCCATTGTCGAGTTTTGCATAGAATCGATCGAGAGCAAAGTATAATCGATTAAGTTTCCGCGAATAGGCGCCGCTAAGAAGCCTCCACTCCTTTCCGAATCGAATCGAATTTCGTGCGATCCTTGTCGTCGGGATGACCACCGAAATTAAACGTTACGAAACTCGTTCGGCAAGAGTTGAAACATCGGGTAGAACCCATTAACTTGGTCAGTGTACGTACAACGATGTGCGTACACCACGTCGATAGGGTCAGCCTCGTCGAAAAGATTGCTTCGGGCTGTCAGTACCGATCGGCATACTAATTTCCATGCAGCTACAAAATACTGGACCATCGTACAGCGGCGCGATGGCGGTGACGGCGGCCGCCGCAATGAACTCTCAAGTTCGTTACAGATCTCGCTGTTTCAGGGGTTGTTCTACCAACCCGAACGAAAACAGTCAACTGTATTTATTGTACTTGCATTATCGTACTTACATTCCCATGGTTGTTGCAAATACTACATAAGTAATCGGTTTCCTCTTTGTTTTACTAAAAATTAGCAGATTAATTCTGGCTACACAAACTTTAGAGACGTGTGTTTTAAAAAGCAATTCGTGCTTCCATCTCGCGGTACTGATCGTACAATTGTACCACACCTTTTTTTTACTATGACCAATTCAAAAAATAGAGAAATTAAAAGAAATTAGCTATAATTCTGCGTATAAATTGTTACCTGACCAATTCTTCATTCGCTGTTTATATTACGATTGGAAAGGGAAGAAATGAAAAGACTAAGAATATGATCCGTATTGTTACCGTTTATTAGTGCGTTATTACATGCGTAACGATGATCGTAAACTGATATATCAAAATGATTAATCGATACGGATATATGGTACGAAACGTAACTATACAAATATATTTATATCACAGTCGTAGACAAAGAAATGAACGTTAATTGATATCAAGGTTATTTCGCGTACACTTAATTTTATTGGAAATCACCAGAAAGCACGGCCGATCTCGAGCAAACGTATCGGCACTAATTTTATCTCCAAACGCGAAAAATGTGATTTTTCTTCATTTTTTATGCGATACATTAGCAACGTTCGATTCGTCTCGTCTATCGCCACGACTCGATAACGTCGTAGAAATAGAATAATATTTCAACTTCTTTTATTTTCTTACTATTCTAATCTTTTTTTTTTAAACATTGATTTTACGCTTGTTAAATCCAACAGGTTCAACATGGGGAGGTAAAAATATAAACGCACGCGATATCGGAAAATGGCGTATCGAGAAACGACCAACATCGAATAACAAGCAAACCAATTAGTTCAAAGGCTATTATCGTTAGGACAATTTACATTAAAATCGCTCTTTTAAAGCGTAGGATGGTAAAACCAGTCTTGCCGTGTTTGTCGTTCGCGAAACCTTATGTATACAGGGCTATCGAACAATAATTTGTTAAAGACAATTACAATAATGCTTTGTCCGATGTGTCGAGCGATGCTGATTACATAGTGGGCGGATCGCGATCAAGACACATGGATCAAGTGGATCGACCCCTTTCCACGAGGTCGTTTTCCGGTTGCACAAAATTTAGGAACGAACAACGATAAGCTATTCCCGACATACGACCGCAAGATCGCAAGATTAACATTCGCAATGGATAGGAAGAAAAATTGGAATAGTTGGTTCAAAAATTCTACCGAGTAACCGTTGCCACATTCGTGTCAAAGAATTAATTATGTTTCCTACGGAAAGGTTCCACAATTATTCTAGATCTCCTTCTTTGGACTTTAGATGTTTGTACGTTTGCGGCATATTCGCGTTAAGCGGAAAAAACATTTCGGATATCTTTTCTATTCTCATTTGTACGACTGGATGGGTATTAATCATTTGCACTCTGGATAAAGTTATTGTAGGTACTAGTTTGAAAATAATTTATTCGAGGTAAAATACCCGTGAATTTAGTTGTCGAGCGGTATTTAGGAAAATTATAGAGCAAACGGTTAATACCCTTTCTATCACTTCTAGTGAAGGCTAGGCAAATAGCTTCGTTTTCTTATCGATAACGAGTTTCAAAACGAGTTTCCAACAATTATCTGTGGATTAGCTGTGAATTTGTTAAATGGACACGTACTATCGAACAACTAGAGCAAACTTTGAAGATCAACTACGATACCGATTGAGAATGATTATGGAACGATTCTAAACGTCCACGAGAACGATATTTAAGGATAGATTCTGAATTTGAAACATTCAAAAGTGGACCTTGTATCGATTATCGAGTTTTTGTGATAATCTCACAATCAGAATGAAATCTTTTGTACCTTCGAAACACCGTTTATCATTTTCTTTCTTTTTCGATAAAAATAGCCCATCATTTGGAACGTCTATAGCTTATCGATAACAGACGCCTCGCACTTGTACTGTTTGTTAAAAGTTCGGCAACCTTTTGCACTACTCTACTACAGTTACACTTTGATTCTTTCATTTAGACATTGAGAAACAAACGTGGCCTGTACGTCGACTACTCTTCCGACGACTGCTTTAAACTGTACAGTGACGAAACATTCTCCTTAGAGCTCGAATTTCATTGTTATTTCCTTTGACAATTGCCATCGATTTGAAAGGATAATGGTGTGTCAAGTTTTAGATAACGAATCAAGTTATCCTGTTCTTTATTCCCAACGTTCTTCTCTCTCAATGAAACGAGAAGTATCGACTTGACACGAACGATCCGTTTCTCCCGTATTCGTGCACACAGCTGTTGGAAATGATTCTTCTTAACAGCAGAGTATGATCGGCAATGATGAACAGCAATTTGCATCTTACGAGCTCTATAGATTGAATTTATCTAAAAACACAGCAGAAATGCTGTTGAGATGAAGGAAGGTCCAGGAGGAGTTACGAATCTGGACGTTGGTCTGACTTCTCCTTTTCTCAGAAGTTCGCTTCCAAAGAATTTTCCAGCTCGTTCAAAGGTGGCACCAAGGTTTGAAGCGAGAAATATCGCGATCGGTCAGCAGCATCGACGCTGGTTACGTGTTGAAATTGACACGGTTGACTGATGTTGCTCTTCGCTGGTAAAACCACCTTCTTCGGTACTGGCTTCTTCTTCTTCTTTCCGGGCACCGAAAGGCTGATGTTCTCCGGGCAGGAGACGAGTCGTTCTATGTGTTGCCAAAGATCGTTCGCTGCTTTAGGATTATCGAAACTGAGGCCAGCCAGGCGCGTGTGATCGGAAGAAAGACACATCGTGTGAAAAGCCGGTCCTGATACCTGAAACACGCTTTACCTTTAAATAACTTTCAAACCAACTATTTCTTCTTTATTTCTTATCGATGATACGAGGTTTGCGTTTGCGTATCTACAATCGGTTTACCTTGTACGACGACAAATTATCAATAGTCTCCCTCCATAAGGTGAAACAAGTGCCACGCTCGGCCAGCAGAATTTGAATCCGCCTCTTTGATCTCGATCGTGTTTCTCCGAGATCCAATACCACCACGGGTATTCCAGTGAATCGAAGTTCCCATCTTTCAGTCTGCGATGCGTTTCCCAGGTATAAATTTGCCAAAGATTCGCAGACAAACACCTGTCGTTAAGAAAACAAATTTTCTGCATATAAAAGTAAAACTTTCACGTTATTGTCAGGAGAATTTCAGTTGAAAAGTTCTAGAGACGAGTTGCGAAGCAGCCCCGTTTACCTGAGATTTTAAGCCCCGGAAAAATGTTTCGAGCTGCTCCCTCTCCATTTGGCTAACCGGTTCCAGACGAGATTCGTCGCTGTTTTCGGAACTGTCGCTACCCTCGTAGCTGGACGTGGCCGAGGTATCCGCTTCACCTGTCGACGACAACCTCCTCCTGGCGGCTCCGCTGTACTCGTTATAGTAGGAGGAACTGTGCAGCGAAAGATTCGACTGCAACGCAGGGCAGGACGATGCGTATACTGGTGCGTTCATTTTCTTCTGTAAGCAAAATTTTCATTCGTGATCGAGATTATTTTCGTCATAACATAATTTTATTCGTTTCAACATCAGATAGCATCGAGAGAGAAAATTCTGCTCCTTTCGCGAGCTACCGCGAAAGCCCATCGATTTCCTCGAACCGAACCCCCTGCCCTGGAGTCATGGTATCGTTCTATAAATAACCGCGACCTCTTTATCGGATGCTGCTCTCTGATAACAGCAAAATTTTCGATTAAGTTGCGTCGCTCTCTCGTGACTTGAATGGAATTAAGAGATTCGGTAAACGGTTCGGTTTAGAAGTAGCGCGGAAAACGCATGATACGAGACGAGAAGCGGGCGGGAGAGAGAATCGTTTGTATTCAACCACGACCCAGAACGTTTCAGTAGTTCCTTTCGTTTCCCTTTTTCGCGACCGGGTCGGGCAGAGAGGTGAAGAGAAAAAATGGGTCGTTGGCTGGCGGATACGGTGACGCAAGGGACGCCAGCGGCAGCGCGGCTAAAGCTAATCGGCCAATGGCGTTTTAGTCGACCCACTTAATCGAGGCGAGAAAAGTCCCACTCTCGTTCGACCTTAATTCGATCACGACACAACGCGACGCCTTTAACGAGCTACTCGTCTGACTAATTGTCCGGTCCATACGTTGCACCGTCTCTCATCGAGGAATTTCACGTTCGATTGGCTTCGTCTACGGTCTACGTCGACGGGAATCCATAGGATTTCATGCTGGTATTATGATTCTATGTTGCCCCTATTCGTTGCACGGACTCGCTCCTCCATTTGACCTGGCTCCACTTTTGTCCCCCCTGTCCAAAATATACGGGCCTGTCAGGTAGCAGAGACCGGCTAACAGAGCCTGGACGAAACACAATCTAAAAGGATAAACAGGAATGAAGAAAGTTTTGCTGAACGATACATCGCATGCCTCGATAGACCCGCATTGGTATCAGTGGTAAAGATACACGCGGATCGAAAGTTGAGTCGATCGAGATGGCAGCGTTCGTGCGCGCGAAACCTACACCGGAAGCGTTATTGTCTGCGTTAGAACGCACTCGGCGAGGATGCGCCCATTGTTTCGGCCCGATAACCACTCGACGCTTCTTCGCTCACAGATCAAGCTGCCGATAATTACGCTGGCGTACCGTTTCGTTTCACGTTCCCACGACGAAATTGTTCGACCGTGGGTACGAAACCTCTGCCTTTTTTCTTCTAACGCAACCGGCCGAGGAAACGTTGAAATCGGCATTGAAAGGACAAAAAAAGGTGGTACGCGTTTTCTAAAGGTGTCGACGAACGCGAAGAAACTCGAGCGTTTCTAGCGTAACGTTCCAAAGTAAAAGGAATCTGACAATGATCGTCGACAAAGCGGTGAGAAATATTGTACGTAGCTTTACCAACTACTGTATAAAGGAGGATGTACATAGGAATTTTATAAAAGCGTTCGAAAGCGCTTATTGGCATGTTGCAAGTGCCCTTATAAATGTCAACGCGTTAACTAACAATAATTAAAGTGGAAAGGAACTGGTGAACGCCCACGGGCCCACCAGTCCACAAGCATTATTGACACAGGCTGCAGCGGTGTAGACGAGGGCAGAAACGTCGACCAAGTAACCGCTCGAGCCAACCATCGAGCATAATTATTACAGAGACGCAAACGATCCTAACGAGCTATGGCGTCATCCTCGTCCACGACGTTTGCGTTAAGAAACCGTATTTCTTCTTCAACCAACCACTCTACCGATTCACGAAAGAAACTTTCTTTGTCAACGTTTGCGTTGCTTCAATCATTCGGACAAGAATTCATCATAGAAACTAACAAGTCTCGTACCCTCATTTTCCTACATCATCGTTGAAGCGATACCGCAAAACACGTGTCCTGCATTCCGTGGAAGCGTGTCTGCTCGATGGTTCCGGTATGAGAAGGACTCCGTTAGTCAGACGCGATTCTCTTCAAGATTCCTTCTCGAAGGTGCCTTTTGCACAATATTCTTCTCCAGTTGCACCAATAATAAAAACAGTTCATACCAATTTTCAACGTAACTACAAGTGTGCTTAACGCTTATTAAATATGTACAAAGACAGGGAGTTGACGACTGAAGATGACGACAAATGGCGAAGTGAAAATGGGGATAATTACGTGGGAAGATTTTGTATGCACCTGCCTATTTACCTGAACAAACGAGTTTTTTTCGGTATTCTTGTAGTAATTGTACTTGAAATATAATTGTCGCTCGTGAAAAAAGAATAATAGCTAGCTAAGAGTGATATAGGTGGTGAAGAATTTCGATAATTAACAGGTAGAAAAGCACAAGTTGCAGGAATCGCGAATGGTCGCAATAACGATTATGCAGAGGAGCTCTCAGTAGCGTCTGAGTGTAGTCTAGCTGCATGACACGGCGTATATTGCACCGGAGAGTACGTAGTACCTACGTACTTATCTGCCTGCATATATCACCGACGTGGCTTAGCTAACGTTACAGGATTTGCTTTCGAATTCTTACAGGACGAGAATGAAAACTGGCGAGACAGATCGACAGAAAGAGTTTCTCAACGAGAGCCACGCAATCGCGATATCTTATCGCATCAACTGAAAAATGTTTACCGATATGATTGCTTGTTAGTAATTCTTCGTCGTTCCCCCGGGTAAAATGCGATAAAGTGGAAACGAAACGCGGATGTTTTCGTAGGAATAAAATTGCATCAAAGATTAACAACTTCCGCGACTAGTTGCGATAAAAAGCGCTCTCTGACAAACGATGGCACCGATAAATGATTCACAGAGAGAGAGAGAGAGATAGAAAATCAAAGGATGCTAAAGGCTGCAGGCGAGTCAACGATTCGCAAGAAGCAACCGACATGCGAATAAGATAAGAGCGGCTATCTCGTAGAACGCGAGCAAGATATCAATTTAGAGCTGATGATTTGTTTCCGCCTACGTAGCCTCTTAGTCATAGAGTTCCCCGCTCGAATATCAACCGCGCGTTGAAACTCTTCTTTTCAAATTCATCCTCCTTCTCTTCTTTCGCCTTTACTTTCTGTTGCCTGTTGCCTTTACAAATTCCAAATCGCTTATCCCTTAGAGCCCGCGACTGTCCTCGCTTCTTTTTGGGCAGGGCACTGGGCCGAGTTCGAGCGAATCGTAAATTGTCAGTGACAGAGCTTGCGTTGTGTCATTCACGGAAAGTATCCAACGATTTGGAATCTCACAATCAGACACTGTTCGTCTTACGTGTCAAGGTGGGTGGTAGCTTCGTTTCGGACAAGTCTCCCTTGAAAATTATTACGATCATCGTCGATTAGATCATCAGAAGTATAAAAACGACGCGACGCTCAATGGGAATGACACTATCGTTCAACGACAAAACAGCCCACAGGAAAAGAGAATGGAAAATAGCAACGCGTTCGATTCTATCCGCTCGTTTAAAAGTTAAAACAAACAGCGTGGTATTCGAGCAAGAATTGTTGTTTCTTCTATGCATGTGCATTCGCGATGCATCGCGGTTAGTTAAATTCTAGTCACGCGTTCTCAACTTACTCACACGGTTAGTCATCGTTATCGATATCTACGTGTGCAGAGCGACCAAGTTTCTCGCTGTTTAGCAAATTAAACATCAACAAGTCGATAAGGAAAATTTGCTAGAACGTCGCATCGTTAATTACACGAGTTTCTTATCGACTATTAACGATTGTCCGGTTCGTCTCGCGATTTCCGGGTTCGATGCGCACGTAATAAGGAGGAGATTAAAAAATGTTAATCATGCGTCGCAGTATTATGTATGTACAGACAGCCATTACGTAAGACTCTCGAAATACGCTCATTCAGTTGCAAGAACATGGAAACAATTTCTGTTTTCCTCATTTGCTTTTCATGCACCATTCTCGGAATATTTCCAAGCGTATTACCTAAGCGTTATCGTTCGTGTAGGTACGTAGCGTAAGTAAGCGTATGAAATTGAGCAAATACAAAGAGAGGGAGGGTGCGGGTTTCTACTACGCGAATTACTAACAGAACGACGTTCACGCAAACAAGTGACTCGTTGTTCTAAGAAATTATTACGCGTCTCGGTTCTCCTTCGACTCACCTTTGAAACGATCGCGCATTTTCGACATTTTGTTTTCATCGATTCATTTAGAACATGAAAATGTTTAAAATTGAATTTAAACAAGCGATCCGCCGCGTTGCGCCGTCCGAAGGTTAAACCTTGACGTCAGATTTATGGATGATCATAGATGATAGAAGAAGGTAAAGATTGCGAACACCCTTGGTAAGCTTTTGATTTGGGAGGATAGTTTGCGCGCAGGATGGATCGATGAAGCAAAGCGCTGGAACGGGTTATCCTGGAAGAGGGGAAGCTGTCGACCCTGCGGCGCGGCGCGGCGCAGCACGGCCAGGCTGCGATCCTTGCCACGCCATGACGTCATCGTTCGCTATACTACCAGCTTCTCTTTCAGAATTCACCTAATCCAACACCACCAAAAGAAATTTACTCCGATTCGAATTGCATCTTTCGTGGACGATTTAAAGAGTTTGAGGAAGCTCCTTGTTGAGGAGCGAAAAATCATGAAACGCGAGACCGATCACGTCTCGACACGTCATAAGAACGATTCGTGTCTGATGTAGTGGAAAAAAAGGCGCAAACGAAGCTTCGCGGACAAACGTATGTAGCAGTCTGGTCACGTTCGAGAAACGTGCGTTATCGTCCTCGAAAAATAATAACACGCTCGCCAGGGCCAAACCATACTTTGCGCTTACCTCGTTCACGGATATCATTCCACGAAACTGCGATACTCTGCGTATACGCAGAGAAGAATTAAAAGCTGCATCTTTGTGTGAGATCATTTTTGTCTTATTCTATAATAGTAAGTAAGTAGGTTTGTAGGAGCGTGGTAACCGCAAGTTCTCAGAAAATTACGCAAATCGGATTCATCTTGAGAACGATTCTTTAGGCGGTCGCGTAACCAGTTTCGTTGGATCCTTGAGAGATAGCGATTCAATGATTTTATGAGTCGTAAGAAACTCGTGACATTAAAGTTGAAGGAAACAAAATCGATTGATTTTCTAAAAAAGACCTTGTGAATTTTGGATGTAGACGGCACCGAGTCTCCAACCACATAGTATCTACTTTAGATACTTCAAAAAGAATGGCATATACGCGTATGACGTAAACGAGGTGGCGAGGTTCGTTTGCCCTCGGCTGACTCGGGCCAACCGGATATGAAACAGACTCCCAAGGGTTAAGAGACATTAATGGACTAACAGGACCGTTAATGATTCATTAGCTCGTAGCAGGACCACAACGGTTAGCCAGCCGTTATAGCTTGCGCGGACATTCGAGGAGCCAACTTTAATAGCGTTTAATTTCGTTCCCATCGTCGGGCTGAACGATCTTTTCCAGCTAATCGTTAACAAGTATCGTTTAAACTGTGTTATACGTTTTATACAATCACAATCACTCGAATCGACTTCGACGATGAATCTTCGATCCCATGAAACCTATTTAGGTACCTGGCAATTTCGTTAATGTAACTTTAGACCTTGACACACTTCCAATAGTCGGTATATTGGATGGGCACACGTGAACCTGATTTTTCGTTGCTAGTTTACAATTAGTTGACTGACATACACGAGAGACGAGCTCGCGTTAGACAATGTTAACGTATACGGTGCTCCAATCATAAGACAGACCAATCATGAGAACGAACCGGCCGACCTACAAATCGCAAATTCGACCTTCTTCCAACCTGTCTTCCCGGTCACTCTTCCTGCTTCGAAAGAGGTTTTAGGGTCTCGAGACACGATATGTACGATATATATAATCGTTGGAAGGGAAGGACAATCTTGCACGCATTCAAGCCACTTTACATTACGTTTGCATTCAAGTCTATTCCGTTTTGAGCTCGGAAACAATACGGTAATACTTGAACGTGAATGAATATCATAGAATATTTATCTATATGTTCGCGTACTAGAAGAAGACCGAGCTCCATCAAGCTAGAAAGTCAGGAGGGCGAGAAAGTCACGAATCGTGCATTTGCACCGCCCAATTCTTTTCTAATAGGTCCATTGCGTGACGAAATACGCGAATGAGACGAAATAAGACAGGGATATCGAATATCGCTGCGTCGCGTTCGGTCGTATTTTGTTTCGTTCCCGTAATTCGTCACGCAGTGGACCTATTAGAAAAGAATTGGGCGGTGCAAATGCACGATTCTCCTTGCCACTGCGACTTTATAGCTTGATGGAACTCGGCCTTCTTTCTGGTGCGCGAACAGATATATCGTGGCGAGAAGCTTTACCGGAGTCCGATGTGCCCTGCATTCTTTAAATATAGTTAAAAGGGTTAAACCGTATAACGCAACAAACCTAATTCGAGAAAATTTTTTATACAATAAAACATATTTTGGATGATTCTTTTTACGGTTAGGCTTTTGAAAGTTTCTAAACTCCATAAACAATCGTACGCCATAAGGCATCGAACATTCCTAAAATTTTCTACGCAAGATATTTCTTGTTTGCTCGTTAGATAAGAAAAAAAAGATAGGAGCCCTGGGGTCAACTGCTGAGAAGAATGTACGTACTGTTCCCGGCATCGTTAAACAGAAGAAGACGGGAAACAAATAGAAAATTTCGAGGTAGAATTTTAAAGTATGGAAGAAATGGGTCAGCAATGAATTATCATTCCTTTTTCTGCCGTTAGTTCGATAAGAAAGGCAACTATTGTGTAAACTACCGGTATCTGCGATACACGGATTACTTGGAGAAGAAAGGGAACGCAAAGATGGACTGACGTTCCTTTGTAGCTGAAACTTTTTCCATCAGGCATTTCACCTGCCGGAAAAGAGAATGTGGAGCATCGATTGCGAGTGGCAGCAGACCTGTTTCTATTTGACAACAGATTGCTCAGTTCACTACACTGCGAAATGTAGTCTGTAGACTATAGATTGTAGACGCAGCGAATAACGTGAACAACGCTTTTCAATTCGCTTCTTCGCTTGGTGTCGATATATACCTTTGCCTCGTAAACTTCCTGTCCGCTATCGTTCCCTTCCAATTCACCGATCGTTTCGCGAATATTAAATCGATATTCCGTGGAAATCGATACTCGTTAATAGCTTCTCGTGCAACGAAGACGAGTAGTGGAAGGCGGTGTATAAGATGAAACCGGTTTAATTTCGCGCCGATTAACTGGAAGGTGTGCGTTAAATCCGGCGAGAGCAGTCGGCTTTAGGTGGACAATAATTCTTCCGTGGCCTTACCAGTCGCTCCGTGAGAAGAAAAACAGACGAAAAGGTAAAGAGTAAAGAAGAATCGGACAGAAGAGGAAGGAAACGAAGGCAAGAGGAGAGACGAAGAAGCGCTTGCTAAGTCTGAATGCATTCACACGGATCTCGTTTCTGACGACCTCCTTTGCCTTCTTTCCCCGCGGAAAGTATGTACGCGTACCTAATGTATATAAATTTCTTATTAAAAATTTCATTTCAAAATAGCTTTTACCTGCTCCCTGATACTTGTTACATATTTCCAATAATGAAAAATAATTTCGAGTAAATGAACGTCTCGTTTTCGATTGAAATTTTATTGAAACAACAAAATCGCATCAGTAAGCAAAGGAAAATAAAAATCTGAGCATAGAATGGAACGGTACAGAGATCGTTTCTTTTACGACCGATCGAATGTCACACGGAAGAAAGAGAGAGTTACGATCGGAACTGGTGGTATTTTGCAACACGATGCAACGCATCGCAACGGAAGGAAGATTTTTGTTGATCGAATGGAAAAGAATGCAGGAAAAAGACGCGAGTGTCGAGAGAAAGGTAAAGAAGGAGAGACTAAGAAGACCGGACGATAGGTCGATGAACTGGGCAGCACGGACCCCAGGGCCCCTTCTGTTCCTCTTTTTCTTCTCGCCAGTTCTCGTCGGCAAAAGTTTTGCATAGTCGCTTCGACGTACGGTCAACGAGCAGAGTACACTTCTCGAATGGCAGTGCAAAGTAAATGGTTGAACCCGTTCACTGAAAGGAAATAAACTCGTTCGTTTCGCCAAGCTGGAATCATCGCGTTACGCGTGAAATTCTTCTACGAGCGAACAATGTTTTGTTACAGACCGGTTCGACGGCAAAATGAAACGTACCGATTTCTCCGCTCGTAACTTTCAGTGTCGTGGGTGAACTGGCTTTGCGAGTTTCGGTCGATCGTAGCAGCTCGAACGGATATCCGGCGAATCGTGCGGTTGTTGGCCGTGCAAAGTTCTACATTCCCGATTTCTCCGACCGAGAGAATCGTACTCGAGGCGAACGCCGCGCGTCTACTTGTGCGCACGCATGGACGCATGCACGCATGCACCCATGCACCCATTGCACGCAAGCAACCGGGCAACAAACTATACGTACACGGTATAGCTACTCGTTCCACCTCGTTGCCCCTTTCATCCTCGAATTCGTTCGTTTTGTCTTCAACTAAGACCAACTTCTTTCCTCCTTCTCATTTTTTTTTTGTTTTTTATTTAAAAATTGAGTTGCGTTTCCTTTGCGTTAAATTCGCATCATTTTAGAGGAATTTTTCAAACGTATGGAGAGATCAAGAACGTTCTACCAAAATGCACTCTTCGAATCTGTTATCTTCGATAACCGTATTTTTCTTATCTCTCGTACGATGTAATGCGTCATAAATAGTAAACGCTCGCTTGTACCCACGAATTTAGGTGCTGCGCCCTTATTTGTACTTCAAGCTTGCTGGGCCTATATTTTAGGTCTTAGAATCTAGGACTCTAGCAGCTAGAGGAAGTAACAAATTTTTAATAATCCGTCGGCATGCTCGAGTACTAACAAACAGAAGCGAGAGATTTCGATGAATGAGTTTCGAGCGTAATTTATAAGAAAACGAAACGGAATGAAATTGTGGTTTGGTCGGAAACGTGGCGTCAAGCATGCGACGAATCGCATGCACGCGGCCTGTTCCTGACACACTGATCCAATTTCCATATGCCTTATCGGACTGTCCATTCCGTTCGATCGGTTTAGCTATTGGCTATTGGCATTTGACTAGGCGATTTCGTGGCATCGCGTTCTTTTCTTCGCTCGTAAGTTGGGCTGGCTTAATTTTCCCAATTTTACTTGTGCGTTTGGCACAACTAAATACAACTACGATCGAAGATTGAAACGAGAAATTGATTTTGAAGTTTGCATTGCGTGTAAATTAATTATCGTAAGAGGATAACGTGGACAACAGGTTTCAATCGCACGAATGATATCACGTCCGCGTAACATGACTATGCCCGATAAGGGAACAGACACACGGATTCAATCAGTTAATACCCTATACTGTATATCGAAAATCGCTTTCTGTCCAGCTCCATTTGTAGGAAAGGGGGAAAAGCATTCCGTGAGTCGAGTTTGCTTTCATTTGCTCGCAGATTGAAACAATTCGCAGCTTTCCGTGGTGTATAGGAAGAAGGCCGGCACGCAAACGCAGCCAGAGGCATTCGTGTCCATTCAACTTTACGACTCCTGCGCACGAGGACGATTCACGGTTAACGAACGCTTTGTTATCCTCGTTAGAGGAAACTAGCTGGAAGCAAATTCCCGTCGCCTCTAATGAGCTTAACGGACCGGAAGTGTTCGATTTCTTAGAATGGAGGAAAAGCGACGAAAGGCTGAAAGCTGGAAGTAATTCGGAGAAAAACGAGTTGCGCACAGATGCCCGGAACTAGCTCGACCGATCGAAGAAGCGCGAACGGCTGGAACGCGGAAAACGGAAAACGGAAAAAGTTTTCGACTTCCGCAATTCCTTTCGATATTGAAAAAAAGAACATGCAAATAATAACGATCGATACGATTTCTCACACGTTGCAATCCGGCGTGCACCTTCGTTCCTTTTCGATGCAACTGGATTACTGCATTACCGGATGCACACCCTGTTAACCCTTTCCCTTTACCCGGCAACCACTCTCACGGGGCTTCGTATATTTTACACCATCCAGCTTTCCAACCAATCGTCAATATTGATCGTAACGATACCGGTTCCTTCGGTCCCGATCGTGCTTGAATTTCCCGCCAATTTCTGCGCGACGATAAACAAAAGGAAAAAAGTACAATACTCACGTTCGCCGATAGTTTTGATTCGGAACAGTCTCGGAATACGTTTTTTCCACCAAATAGCAAACGCGGAACATTCAAATGCGTCGATCGAGCATGATGACGCTGATCCCTAGATACCGATCGACGCGTGAACGCGATCGACGCGGCTATCTTTCTTTGATTGATTGCAAATCTCCGTTGACGATCACCGATATTCGATCGAAAAAATTCCGCTTCGATTTTCGTGTAACAGTGGCGGCAAATGATTTTCACGACTCCAAAAGAGAAAACGAGAAGCGTTTGTAATATGGGAATGAGACGCGAACGGAAACGGAGCGGCGTATCGAAGCGACGCGACGCTCGCGAACAGTGACGGTAGACTGAGCTTCCTCGCGACTCGCAGAGACGCTCGGTCGCTCGGCGCAGCTTTGACGAGCCGACGTTGTTCCTCTACCTACACAGCCAACTTGCTGAGAAACACCCACAAACAGCCACTCGAAACACGACCACGAGCATCAACACCAGCGCAGATTCGTCGCGTACTTAAGTACGCGTATTGTGCACCATCCTCTGCACTCCACAGAGTCTAACTTGCTGCACAATTAATGCATACGTGTCTCTCTTCTCGCCTGTCTATCTATCCTCCTATCCTTCCTATTCTCCCTAGCCTGATTCACGCGCTGCTTATCGGCTTTTTAAAATATTCCTTGATGCTGGCTCGATTAAAAAATCCTGCTCCATTACTCGAATGCGAAAGATTGACAAAATACTTACAATTAGTCTATCACGAATATGAACAATAGCAGGAATAAAGACCTTTCCTAGCTGAAAAACGAGTCTGTTGATGGGTTAAACATCGTTAATATCGGTGTCATTAAAGTCGTCTATATCCTTGAACAGTTTGATTGATTAATTTTTATCGTCCATCATGAGGTAGACTTTTCAATATCCATCCATCCAGGTATAATAAGTCAACTGCGGGAAAACGGGAGAGGATATGTGGTACAGTCGATGGTTCGATTTGTTGTAACTAGAGGACGCCATGCGGTTGATTGTAACTAACAAATGCCTAAGTACTTACATAACTTGTTAATTACAACGGACGTCTCTATTCGTAGGAATGATATTACTATAGATTAGAATTTATTCAAGTTAGATGGTATTCTTGAGTTAGCAAAATTATTATCTATAGGTACATCTATAGATAAACGAAAGCATGAATGTATGGTATTCCGTGTGTTTTAAATAACATCGAATAAGTTTTTTCTTCTCAATAATTTATAGACAGTTGGTAATTTCGATCACAATAACATGTGCTTAATTATTAAATATCATTTTTCTAACGATTAAAATCAACGAAATCTAATGGGGTAGTCGATTGAAGTAATTAGCTAAATATTATCTATTAACTTATTATACTGAAACTTTTTTACAATAAAAAAATCGATCAACTTATCTCATTAGAATTAAAGCTACTAGCGAAGATAGAACCATAAACGTAAATGCAACCTGCGAAGTCGCCGAATTGCATTCATCTGAATCACAAACTGAACATCCTTTTACGTCGTCAGTGCAAACTGTGAAGTTTTTGTGAGCGCACCCTCTGACTTCGTTGTTTTCCCCCCGATCTGTAAACAGAAAATAGCTGTTATATTTTTGTGTTGTATACTTTCATCCATTGTATCTAACCAACTAATTTTTACGCTAAAAAAAAGAAAGAAAAAACAACATTATGCGATGAAGAAAGATCTTACTTATAACGAAGCATTGCCATATCGCTTGGTTTTCATCCAACGGCTGTACTAACGGAAAACGACCGATTACGCTTCTACGTTTTCTCTCAGTTCTAACAGCAACTGTAAAAAAAAGAAATTGTTAGTATCTTTAAACGTTATTATACACTAAATACCACGCTATTCCACCAAATCTCGTAGATGACACGAATACAGTCTTCAATTATTATTACATTTTGATAATACTAAATCTCCGGTAAATTAATTTTATTTCATCTTGTTATTCTTATGAACATACCGTTCAATGTTTCTGGCGGCACTTTCGTTGTTTCGTTAGTTGAAACTTCTGGAGGTGCTCCCGTTGTTCCGTTAGTTGTAACTTCTGGAGGTGCTCCCGTTGTTCCGTTAGTTGTAACTTCTGGAGGTGCTCCCGTTGTTCCGTTAGTTGTAACTTCTGGAGGTGCTCCCGTTGTTCCGTTAGTTGTAACTTCTGGAGGTGCTCCCGTTGTTCCGTTAGTTGTAACTTCTGGAGGTGCTCCCGTTGTTCCGTTAGTTGTAACTTCTGGAGGTGCTCCCGTTGTTCCGTTAGTTGTAACTTCTGGAGGTGCTCCCGTTGTTCCGTTAGTTGTAACTTCTGGAGGTGCTCCCGTTGTTCCGTTAGTTGTAACTACTGGAGGTGTTACCGTTGTTCCGTTAGTTGTAACTACTGGAGGTGTTAACGTTGTTCCGTTAGTTGTAACTACTGGAGGTGTTCCCGTTGTTCCGTTAGTTGTAACTTCTGGAGGTGCTGCCGTTGTTCCGCTAGTTGTAACTTCTGGATTTTCGGTAGGTATAATGGGGAGCGCAGGACAATCTGCTACCATATCCTGGTTCAGATTTTTACAATCCTCTCCATAGCAAACGTAACATTTTAAACCATTTCCTAGTTAAAAAAATACAGAGCTGTTAATGTTTTTCATCATCAAATTAGCAGAATTATTTGCATATTCAATAAAAAGACGTATATAGAATTTAAAAGATACAGTATCTCATTAATTAGCTGTTAAGACATTAGATAGGCTTTTAAAAATATTATTGATGAAATTGTATTTAGAAATATAACGCGATAGTAACATTCGGTTAGATGAATTTTTTTTATGTTTATGTCTAATCCTTTACCTGGTTGTATAACAGCAAGACCTAAGATAGCCAGTATGGCGAGAAGCCTGTACTCCCTCATATTTGCTGATTGTCCTTTTCAATGAACGTCGATACTATGATTGTTGGTACGCGACTGCTGCGAAGCTTGAAGAAATAGGAATATTCTTACCGTGCTTATCATGATAAATTTGCGCTTATCTGCGAAAAGTCCTCCAATCAATACCATTACCTTGGCGATATATGATTAACGCACACGCAAAAAAGAAAAAATCAGATATCATAAATCCGTTGTTCCCTTTTATCTGTTCATATTTCTTTGCCATGCTCATCCCTCGAGTTAACTGACTCACTCGCAGGAAGTAATATCGATAGTTTTTTCATCACTGTACGTATTTTGATCTGATTTTGCAATTACAATACTTATATCTCACGTCTGAAGAAATCAATGGAAAGATGTGTCACGTTAAACAAATCAAGTGTGAAAATGTTACTTAATGTCATATTGCTTTATCAGATGAAAAGCAAAAAAAAAAAAAATCTAATTGTATTTATCTTATTGATTTATTCGATATAGGTATAGAATATTTGGTAGTAATACGCATGTGAAAGTATTACGTAGAATTATCGGTACATATAATCATAGTTTCAACTATGGTTCTTACACTTATCGTACCATTAACGCGATAAACAATCTCCAATAGATAATAATAACGGTAATCAATACGTTGCGAATGATGCGCTGAAAAGATAAAGATAAAGAAGAAGAAAAAATTCTTTTATCAAAAGATGAATAATCGATATCGAATACACTTTTAATGCTCTACATTCTGCAGCAACAGATACTTAGAAGTGTAAAATTTAGAAATCTCTGTTAAAATTCGTGTCACCGTATCTCCGTGCAGATACCTACAATTTCCTGATCAAGTATAAGATGCAATCGTTAAGTCAATGAATTCAACAATAAGATCACTCTGTACGATTAATATCAAATTTCTCTTGTAATTAGAAGCGTGCCAATTGGCAAATTAATTACCTAAAAGTGTACGGAATAAGTGGTTAAGATTGGATATAGAATTAGTCAATCTGTTGAAGACCACTGTAAATTATTCGCAAAATGTTTCTTGTATTGGACAAATGTTTCGAATAGAAACTGTACGTGTTATCAAAAAAGATATACTTAGTCTAGGAATTGGTTATCTATTTATGAAGATAAAAACGTTACTTTTATAATTTAAAACTAACAACTCAACATTTTCCTTTTAATTGAAAAGAATGTAATACAATGAAAATTGTTGATAGGTATCTATCAATTTGTAAAATACTCTTCTTCTGAATAATACCGATCGCAATTTGTTCTATATTGCAACAAAGTGTTTGTTTTTCCGTTATCTTGACCGTAAATAAGGCGATTTTCATTATCACATGATAAAACGAATCGCTTATTCTTAGGTGCGATTAAAGGTGTTAGGTTTGCGACGAATTGAATAGCGTCGAAGTTTATATGTATATTACCACTTCAAATCATACCTAAGGCATAAAAGATTATTGTATAGTCATTTTGATCAGATATAAGCAATATCT
This sequence comes from Osmia bicornis bicornis, assembly GCF_907164935.1. Taxonomy (NCBI): domain Eukaryota; kingdom Metazoa; phylum Arthropoda; class Insecta; order Hymenoptera; family Megachilidae; genus Osmia; species Osmia bicornis. The sequence continues at coordinate 1,742,070 of NC_060218.1, read as the reverse complement.
ATGATTTTTCTACACGCTTTTAGCAGATACGATAACTATAATACTTCGATGATTAGGATAATTTTGATGATTTTGATTACTATTTTGTACCTTCGTATAAGGCAGGACTTGTATGAATCTAATAAGAAACTATTTTCGTTTCGTAGGATCCCGAGGCAGGATTTCTCTCAGCTTTGAAAAAATACTTGCCTACGATCATAAAGCAATGTTGGATAAACGTTTCACAATGCGACGAAGATGTTCAAGTTACTTGTGAATCGTAAAACTGTATAACTTGAAATATATCGAAATTGAATTCTTGACGTAATCCCTGTTTCTTTTGTCGTATCGGCTCTTATCGGCTAATTAAGTGTCTGGCAGATCTACAATATCTATTTTAATTTCCACATCGATCCCGTGCGTATACCTATACAATATAGATACACGTTCACTTGCTCTTTGTTTTCGCGTGTTCCTTAAGCTTGTTTACTTGGTCGTTCGAGAAGGTAATGATGCAAAATAACTTTCCCGTCAAAACATTGTTTCGCCATTGTTCTTCCACGACTCGACGATTTTCCACTTTGGCTACCGCTTACACGCAATGAACATGCGTGGTAAGATACGCTCGAGCGTAGTACCAGTCGTACATTCTACGTACATAACTTAAGTATAATCGTTTCGTTTTACTACTGTATCATTGACATTGAGAAAGAACGAACCATTTCCGCCTTTCGAGTAGCCATTACCATGCATTTAGCCTCCAGAGTTCAGAGTAAGAGATTCCTGGAATGGGTCAGAGAAAGTCTGGGTTCATTGTTGTTTCAAAGTTTCTTTCTATCTTCGTTTCGAGTCAGATGGCATACTTTCTTAAACTAATCATCGGCAACTAATGATCATTAATCTGACGAGATACATCATGCCGCGAATGAAAATGAAATCAAAGTTTCTGCTTTCTTGAACGTTTAACGTTAAACAACGAAAACTGAACAAAATGTTTATGATACAGGATGAGGGAGGTGGTGACAAGTGGCAAGTGGTCAAGTTCAGGGCCATCGAGATCCAATCGGCCATTAAAATTACAAAACAAGATTCTCCGGCGATTCTGTACCAACTTTCACTGTATTCGCGCCACGTTATAAGACACGCCTTACAATTTGACAACGCGTTTTCGTTATGAGATTCGAATGCAAACTGGAGGGACGCAAATTTTCGAGAATTGGCAAAATTAATCTGCGTATATAGCTCAAAGAAATGCTGGCTAGTGTATCGAAAAAGATAGTTGGGTGTTTTACACGGTTCGCGAGAAAAGGTAACGCAATCGCGTCTCCTGCTGCGATAGCAGCCAGCAGCCAGTGATGGTAACGAGAAGGCTAAAGCCGACGAGTTTGCGTTCATGATCATGCTAGGGAAGAGGTAGGCTACTGGCCAAGTTCACGGCTAACGAGATTCAATCTGGTCGTACGTTTCTTTATTCGGAATAGCCAGCGTAAAAGCATCATCTTCTATTTGCGGAAAAGACGCTGTAAAATCTGAACCTTATCTCAACCCCGAATAACCATCGATATTTTAAAAGCTACGTTTCTTCTCTATAATTGCACCTTCCTCTTGTCGTTATCGCTTTTCTTCAGCTTTTTAAAGTAAGAGGTTGCTTTTATTTCATTCAACCCAGACCAGACCTCCGTTCGCTCGTTTTATCCCTGTTTCAAACCTTTACCCCTTCCGTTCCGTTCCGTTTCACGTCAAGCCACGCAGCGTCAACATTTTCTTCGTTAAGCAACAGAAGAGTTCTTATTGTTAACGCGTTGGATTGTTCGAACGTATTGAAAAAAATTCATAACGCGTAACGCGAAGGAAAACGCAGTGACATGCAAAAATGTTTTATGCAAAAGAAAGAATCATGTAACGTGTATGCAACTCTTATTTGATGCAAAGTTTTTAAGAATGCCGGAGACCGAAAGGGCTTTGCGAATCCCAAGGTATATTCTCCTTGCTCCGCCCATCGCCGTTTCCACACGTTCTCGTTCGCCACGCAACATAAGCCCCCTTCTGCCGTCTGCATCCTGGAATGCGGTTGTGCCACTCTATACCGATACTCCCGCCTACGTTATACGTATACTCAGCAAAGATGCACACGTAACAACGTAGGTAACAACCTTATGACGGAAGACGCGCAATCGACAGGTAATTCCCCGAATATTTTATCAAAATTCTGAATAAATGAAGGCGAGTCTCTGAGAAACTGTTTGTCCGTCTCGCAAAGGCAATAAAATATCTTTTTTCAAGATTTAAATGAGACAAAGAATCGCCAAACCTCGCTGCATCGCTTCTTCTTCCTCGTCATCTTTTACAGAGAAAAATTTTCCTAATGCAACGATAGATCAAAAGAGCTGAAAGTGTTACAAGTTTCAATCGTTTCTTTTCATTTATTCGTTATACTAGATCGATAAGTAGGTATCTAATTAATTGAATAAATATTGCAGCATCGTTCGAGGCCTTAAAAATGAAAAGTCAATTTGGACGGTATAGATTTGTGCGTGGATCGATGTCACGGTAGAAGGCTGCTTCGAACTGGTCGTTTATTAAATTCCTCCTCGATGTCTCGAAGATTCGGCGGTTCCACGAATCCACTGTCCTCGTATCGAGTACACCGTGAACCAGGTGATCTAGGAGGATGCACTGGATGTATGCTGCAACGACAAACCCTATTCGTACTATTTATAATCGGGATACTAACCTTGGCGTTTGATTTAATATTTCTGTAACCTTGAGGAAAGTTTCAAGTGGCTCGGGTATGTAATTACCTGGTGCATCTGGAGGGGCTGCTTTCCAAGGGTTCGTCGTATCTTCGCGAAAGCATCGTAAAGTCCCGATGCGCGGCAACCATTTTCTGTAGCCGTGAAATTAGCTCGTAATCGGGCGTGCAGATTGGCTCTGACAATAGTTTCACCACGGAGACACGGAAGCTTTGCAACTGTAACAGGAAATTAATGATTTGCCAGTTGAAAGCGTGTATTACTTGTCACCTAAATCGCAATAGAGACGGAGCGTCTATGCTTTTCAGTTTTTTTCCCCCAGAAATTATTGTGCTTCACCAAGCATCTTTTCAGGGATATTAATCGATCAAGCGATTAACCGATTGAACGATAAATGTAAATATTTCATGAGAATTGGAATTTCCTTTTAACGATTTACAATCGTCTCGACGTTTGTTACATTTTACTGCAAACATTTACACTGTGATTAAAGAGAATCGAGATAACGTTGCTGGAGAATATACGACAATCTAGCCCAATCGAAGATTTCAATGTAGAACTGCGATTATACGAATGGATATCATCGAGTGTCATCCAAATTGCTTCAATGGATTAACGAGCCTGTTGGCCTCTACATCTGAACAACCGTGTTCGTGATACGCATACTCGCAACCACATAAGCACGTTAGCATGTATGCAATCGAGATGCGAGATCAGAAAATTTTCGATGGCGCAAACTTTGCTCGATTGCGTACGAATACGGGACGTGAAATGAACACAATTGGAAGTTTCATATTCTTTCAGCACACATTATACTTTGACCTCGCGACTAAGCGTTTTTGGCGATCAAATCGCGAGTAAGCGAACGCATACGCATCGTCATCAACAATGAATCACATGCAAGACAGTTGGTTGCGTGCTGAATACGAAATTCGGTCAACCTGTACAAATTCTTTCTGACTTTGCTAACTTTACGAATTATACCTACGAAACAACTGGATTCTCGTTTCGAACCGTTCTATTTCGTGCCCTTCCGGTCTCGATAAATTGTTTTTCTTTGACATAAATTTCTGTCTGGCAGTAAACTGAATTTAATTGGCAACTTCATAATTTGTATTCGGTGTTATAAGCACAAGGTTATTCGTATGATTTGAATGGCCTACTTGAGACTCCCTTTTGGTAACCTCGGACAGATTCTGCTTGACCTGAGATAGCTCGTCTCTAAGAAGTTGCAACGAATGATCGTTTATAGACCTCTCTTGTTCGGCACTCTCGGTCACATTTCTCATCTGTTCCTTCAACATCGTTAACTTCCGGTTGCATCGAGTTCTCAGCATCTCGCTCTCCACCAGACGCTTCTGAAGCTCCTCTATCTTTCGACTGCGCTCCAAAGCGGCTATCTATTTTCAAAAAGATACTTGTACTGCACAGGTATCGACGATAAATCATCGAATCGGATTTTATCACGTACCTTATAATCCGCTGCTTCCGTCAATTGAGCGCTTAGTTCGCGATTTCGCGATTTCTCCTCCGAAAGTTGAAGCTGCAACCGGTCAATTTGCTTCGACAGTTTCTTCACCCTTCGAATCAAATTTCCGAAATAATATCATTGCACAAAATGTTTATTTATATGCAACGATTGGTTCCAGAATATGTAGGTACCGACCGAAGATTAGCTTCGTCTCTCTCGCTTTGCAATAACGATTTCATTCTGACGCTGTCTTCTTGAAGCGACAACTTTCTACGAAGAAGATCTAGATGAAGATCCCTGCGCTGCAATTGTTCCCGTAGCGTTCTTACGCGGCGTTGCAGTTGATACACCACCGAAGTCTAACCAGAAACAGAAGAAAAGAAGAAAAGAAGAAAAGAAAGGAAGGATAGTAACGCTTGCCTAATGACTCGCCAACGATCGAGCGACAGGGCCAGGGGTTTGACTCGCGAAAAGCAAAAATTTCTACTTTCGAAAGTTTACAAGAGGCTTACTTCTTTCATAGAAGGAAGCTCATGGAAAGATCGCTCGCGTCGAATCCTCGGTAAGCTGGAGTAGTCGTTGAACGAATACTGCGCGACCGCGGACGAATACAGGAGGAGGAATTTGCGACAAAGAAACATACAAGAAACGAGAACATTAGGAAACAGACTAATACCAAGGGAAGAACGAGACGTTATTACTCTTACCTTGTCCGCCAGTTTGTCGGTTTCCAACCTGGCCAGTTGTTCGGCTCGCACCAGAAGCGACTCCGTTTGTAGTTCGAGGCCCATTTCTTCCGAGATCTCGTCCATTTGCATCGCTTTCCCGAGCCTCGCTAAAAACGTAAGAAACTGGAGAAGAAATTCGTTGGCCCGGCCCCGTGCAACTCGCGCTCGTTCAACGAATTACCGTTTCCTTCTCCCTAAGCAGAGACTCCTTCGACAACTCGCAACTGGTCAGCTCGGATTCCAGCTTGCGAACCTTGCTCTCCAGACTCGAACGTTCCTCCTCCATATTTCGCATCTTGGTTACGGTTGTGTCGATCAGTTCGCTCTGTCGATTAGTCGAATCTGTCGCCGCGTTTACCTTTTCTCGAAGATTTTCAATGCTCTGACGAAAGAAGGATAAAACAGAACTTAAAACGTTCCGCCAAGCTGACGCTGATAGAAAAACATCCGAAAAGATAAACGAAATACTAGAGCTTGATCCTTGTTCTCGGCCAGAATTTCTCTGATGCGATCCTTGATAGAATTCTCGTGTGACTCGACGTATCTGTTCGATCCGCTGACGAGTATCGCTAAAGATTCCAACAGATGACGAAGTTCGTTTTGCACGCGGTGCGCCTTTTCTTCCCGATGCCTCAAATCCTCTGCGAAAATAGAGAAGCAACTACGAAAATTCGAGCTGTGGGCTCACAGATCGAATAAACGGTTCACCTCGTAACTGACAGATCAACGCTTCTTGATTCGATAAGTTTCCGGTCGCGTTGCTTATGCTCCTGTTCGCGTTCACCAATTTATCCCTTAGCTCGTTCAACTCCCTTTCAGCCACCCTGTACTGCATCTCAAGGCATTCCTTGTCCTGATAAATCGATTTAGTTACTCGCTGGAAAGTACCTACCTCTCGCGAGATCTGTGACCTACCATAAGATAGAGAAAATAGGTATATACCTGTCTGAAACGGTCCAGATCAATCGCTTGCGAGGACGTTTGTCGTTGAAGCTGATCCTTCTCCGCGACCGCACGGTCCAAAGCATCTCGACAACTTCGGAGATCCATCTCGATCGTCGACAACTGCGTCTCGAGGTTGTTGCATTTCGCGCGAACACGATTCGTCTCTTGAACCAGCTCTTCCGTCTTCTGGATTACCATCTCCGGACTTGGATGAACGGTTTCGCGGTACTCAACGTTCAACGCGTGTGCCAGCTTTCGAGTGAATTCCTTTGTCGAAGAAACATCGAAACGTTACGATTGAAACACCTACAGCAAAAGGGCTTGCTTTAAGGATTGTCGAAGATGAAATTGAACCTGCAAGTTTGAACGAGCACGCTCTTTCGACTGTATCTCTTCGGACACTGTCTGCTCCAGCTGACATATCTTCTTGTCGCATTCTCGCACCTTTTCCTCGTGATACTTCAAGTCCCTCTGCAAACCCTGTATCGTGATCTCGTTTCTGCCTTGAGTCGCGTAGAGAGTCCTCTCTCGTTCTTCCAGTTCCTTTAACGTATGCAACGCTTTGATAACTCGTATGATCTCAACGCATTCGCTGGTAGAATTCGCAAACGTATGTATGCATCTACCTACCTGCCTATCTACCTTTTTAATAATTTAGAAACGCGTTACACAAACAGACCAAATGTTTCACATACCTAATCTGTCAGAGTTTGGAATTTTTTTTGCTTTTCTTTGTTTTTTTTTGACGTACATCATCGTTTTGCTGCATTGTGAAATTACTCACGATTAATTGTATTATCAGAGGGAAAAATCGACAAGCAGGAAATTGCGAATCGACACACAAATTGCGTATTGGTAAACGATACGCGGAACGCGGAGAGGAATGCTTTCAGCGAACACATTGGAAAGATAAAAATGATTGATTTGCAAAACGAACGAGAACGAAACGTAACCTGTATACGTTTCTTTAAACTGGAAACGATCGCAGTCTGCCTGGCTGCTTGCTCGCGAAGCTGATCGACCTCTACCTCCAATTCCACGATTCGTTGATCCCGACTTCGAATCAGGCTCTTCGTCTCTTGAAGCTGGATCACAGAGATGTTTAATATTTCTTATTTCATACGCTTATTTGCCTTTACTTGCAATTTACCTACCTCGGACACCAGACGGTCCCGCTTGTACTCGAGAGCCGCTAGCTCGCTCTTTAATGTGGTTGTTAAATCGTGATTCATGGCTTCCTCGTGATCGATCTAAATCATCAGATTCAACGTTCAACCACCGTAATCTCCTTCTAAAACTTTTAATCTTGGATACGAATCAATCTACAGTAGGACATTAGTTATCGAAACGTATTTCGGAACAAGACGGATCGGGTTATCGACAATCTTTAGATAACGTTTATTGGTGTTCTTTAGTAATCGTATAAGTGATCGATTCTTAAGCGATCATTAATTAATTTTCCCGATTATCCTATCGATGCAGCCAGTTTTATTGTCGTCCAAACGGATAACTTGAAATGAAATAATTTTCAAAAATACACTGCTCCTCGACTGCTCGCGAAGTTACACGACTCTCGACTCTAACTGAAAGCTCGAAATGAATATCTCGTGTCTTCGATCGGTTGGTTTCGTCGGAATATTTTTAAACACGAAACTTACCGTTGGATTCGTGTGTACAATTGTTTCGCGTATTTATATCGGAAGATCGATGATACATTGTGACTCGTTACCTGCAATAACAGCTTCTTTATGCTTTTACAATACACAGATTCGCTTTACCTTAAAGAAAATAAGTCCTGTTAAGGTAATTCTTTGGGATATAATGATAAATGATTTAAATGACAATAGCAAAAGTAAGAAATTACTTAATGAAAGAAGCATAAACGTCAGTTATGATTCAACCAGGGTTTATTTCAAGCGAAGCTACATGTATAAGCGATCGCGAACTAGCTTCCGAAAGTATGCGAAAAATGCAAAAAACTCATTAGCCAGATTCCAGGGTTCGGAAAAAGAGCTGGTGGAGCGTAGGTGGTGGAGGGTGGTACATCGATAGAGGTGTACAGAGACAGGTAGAATCGATTCCATGGAACGCTATGGCAACCGAAACCTTGCATCGTGCGCCAGTCGATACGGTTTCAACAATTGCTCGAATACTTTAGGCACAAGCTGTATGTAACGTTATTTCAGCGCAAAGGGTTAAAATATAATAGAAAAGGAAGAGAATCCAGGTGCTAAGGAAGAGGATGGCAAAACCAAGAAAGCAAGAAGCTCTATGCGCCTGACTGTTCCATAGATATACATAAAGAGTGAACTTTGCCAGTGCGCATACTCGTCTACAGAGAGCTTTGTGATTATTGCAAGTGTTTATTGTAGAGAATAAGCGGTGCGACCGGGTTTGTCGTGGTAAATGTGTAACCTGGAAAAAGGACCTTTCGAGGAGACGATATGCAGAGACTTTGGAAAATCTGTAGATCTTCTTCGTTAGTATCCTTCGGTTCTCGCGATTCCACGATCACCTTATCCCTCTCCCCATCCCTCTTCCGCTCCCAGTCTCTGTCTGTCTCTTCCTTCCTGGACATCTTGACTCGCACCCTCGAGTCCTTTCACCTCGATCAATCGACACCCATCGGATCAAGACGATTCGAAGGAAAGATTCGTCCTCTTTCTCGATATCTTTCGGCGACACTTTTCGGCCGACTGATATGCTTCTTTCAGGTGCAAGCTTGAAAGCGGTAAAGCGTTTCCAACGAGAAGGAAGCGTCGACGCACAGCGAGCGAGCAACCATCGACTTACCAATCCCCTCGGTGCGGCTACCTCGAGATAATCGAAATTCATCGATCCCTAGAGACCACCCTTCGCTCTTCTTTTTAGTTTCCTGGGACGAAATATCGATAACCACGTATTTCTCGAATAAATGAACTTTTTCTCCCGCAACATTTTTCTATTAGTTTATGGAAAAGTTTATAGAAAATTCATGTAGAAACTCTTCTGAAGAAAACCATGCGTCATCCATAGTTTGATAAATAATTATTATTTGTACTAAAAATTATTTTAGCTAATGAAAACACGAAGTCTCAATTGTACAACTTTTTCGGGATGGTACCGATTTAAGCCAGTGTATATTGATACAAAAGGCCATATACCAGTCGAAACGCATTCTTTTATTACTAAAACAATAACATTTTGTGATTCACAAATGTCGCTTCGCTTTTATAGCTAATAAATTTGTATGACGCTCATAAAAATGATAGTATTCGTTAAACGCGATTATTTTAATGTTTGTCTTGGAGTATAAATAGCGCTAAAACGTTCAAATTTCATAAGAGTACAGCCAAAAAACGAAAACATGAAAGTTTCGAGAAGCCTGACAAGTGCAGCAATTGCTCTGATAAGCATGCTCACTTATTTCGCAATAGCCATGGCTGCTCCAAATCCAGTAATTTAATTTTATATTCAGTTCAATCTTACTCAACGACTCCAAAATTCGCTTGATAATTTTAACAAAATTACTTTTTTTCAGGATCCTGCACTAAATCCGAAAGTTATAGCATCTTTGGCCGGCAAATAAATGAGGAAAGGACATCGTGGAAATGTTTTGCAGGTTCATTTATACATAAAAGTATAAAACTTCCTTATATATAATGTGAAAACATTAAATTTTTCTTAGAGAAACTTGTTGAAAATTATATACGTGTTGTATTTCAAGTGTTTCCAATGATTAAAAGGGTATTAGCATGAATATGAAACTTTCATTCCTATTTATTTTTTCCTACATACAATAGGTACAGCTTTTGATTGTTAAGTTTTTTAACAGTATAAATGTTGGTCTGCAATTAAATTCATATTTTTTATTCGAATCGCAGACACAGAAATACTATAGCCATCTATTATCGGAATACAAAAGCAAATTTTAGTCTTATTGTTAGTCGGTTAGTTAGTGAGTTGTGTTACCACGTTACAGTAAAAAATATCTAATTGGCACCATTGCTCAATTCCCTTTATATAATATTTCTTTAAATTGAATAAAATATATATATATAACAGAGACTTTATTAAAATATTTTATTAATATTATTTTAAAGAAAAATGTATTATATTTAGGGACATAAAGCATTTCCCCTATACCACAGTTAACCAGAGTCCATAAGTCCATAACTGCGAAAAGACCAGTTTTCGTTCTTCGCGCATCTCCAGTACGCATCTTCGCCCTGATTGGCGATACTCCCAAACGAAGTGGAAAGCGATTGGCTCGCTGCGTTCCCCCACCATCTTCCAACCTGCGCAGTGGGAATCGCAGTTATGGACTCTGGTGAACTATGGTATACGTATATAAATAAAACAGCTGTTAGCTTCAAAATGGCGGTGGTACGAAATTAGTGCCGGGTGTCGAATATAATATAAACTCTTTTCTTTTTTAGACACTTGTCTAACATGTTATTTCCACTTTCTCATTTGAGTCGTAAGAACTTTGACAAGTTATTTAAAACCTTTTCAAGTCACCATGTAAATATTCCATCGTCTTTCCACTTTGCTCAATACTTTATAACCTATCCTAACCTTATACAAATTTAAATTTAGGTAAAAACGCTGGTTAGAACGGCTAAAACGAAAAGGAAGACAGTCGAAGATGAACCGGAAGAAGACAAGAAAAAAGGAATACCGATAATAACGTGCAAAAGACCAAATTTCAATTTCTACAAAGGCGATAAATATAACAAATGGAAACCAGTATTAGCCAGCGAGTCGTGGAAACACAAAGGCTCCAGAGGCGATTATTTTTTCATACATCCTTATGACATTGTATGTTACAGTTATAATCTATACTTTCTGTTTTATTTCCTGTACAATCAATATAAACATAATTTGTTTTTTAGAATAACAACAATGAAACGGACGAGGAAACTGACGTTAAACAATTTGAAGATTTTGATTTAGATCCTTCTTTATGTAAACATATAAAAACTTTAAATATAGAAAAACCTTTAAAGATTCAAAGTTTAGCGATACCACCAATTCTTCATGGTCATAATACGCTAGTAGCGGCAGAAACGGGATGCGGTAAAACGCTAGCTTATGTTTTACCGTTAATAACGCAAGTTTTGAGATGGAAAGAAATGGAGCAAAGGGATATCAATTGTCCATTGGGTTTAATTGTGACACCTTCCAGAGAATTAGCAGTACAAATTGGGGTTTGTAATCGCAGCTTAATTTTGAACATTTGTTCTGATACTAGCAATATATTAACAAAATAGGTATTATTTCGTAGCTCGAGTTAATCAAGTTCTCTAAATGTCTTGGTGTTAATACAAAAATCATAACTGGTGGAAGAACTAAAAAAATGATGATGGATCCTCCTGTTGGAGATGTGGACATTCTTGTCTGTAGTTTTGGTGTCATTAGTAAATTAACTACAGTTAGAATTTACAATCTCAAGTTCGTAAAATTTGTCGTGTTAGATGAAGCTGATGCTCTACTCCATGTAACATTTGAAGATAAACTAAAAGTTTTCTTAAGTAGATTAAAGGTGAAAAAAATAGGCGTTTAATTCCTTACATATCTATCAATAAATATATTAATGCTTGCTCTAATCCATGCAGATTGGTTACCGTCAAGAAGAATCCGAGGATAAATTACCGAATAGCGCTCAACTTATTTTAGCCTCTGCGACAATTCCCAGGCGATTGGAAAATGTCTTGGGCCATATCGTGAATGTAAGTAACTTTATTCAAATTAATTTTGCAATGCACTGTTAACGTATTAATGTATTTACATATTTAGATGGAATTTGTTTACAGCTGAAATCTTTACAACACGTAACAACAAAAAATCTGCATAAAGTATTGGTCACGCAAAAATTTATGAGATTAGGTTCAAGTCAGAAGCCAGTAGAACTTTTAAAATACATAAAACCTAAAGTATTGAATAAACAACCCGTAATTATATTTAGCAATGAGACCGGTACATCCTATTGGGTTCATGCATTTTTGCGCGAGTGTGGTATAGAGGCTACAAATTTAAGCGGTGATATGTCATTAAACGAACGACAAGGAAAATACGGGGAATTTTTAAACGGCAGAACAAGGGTATTATCAACGACGAACGCCGGATCCAGAGGTTTAGACACAATAATGGTTAATCATATTTTAAATTACGATTTCCCACTCGATACATCTGTTTATGTTCATAGGTATGCAATTTAAATAATCAATAATAGAAAAGTTGTACTTCAAATCCAGACGAAATATCTTATTGTATCTAATTTATTTAGATGCGGCAGAACCGGTAGAGTAGGTACAAGAGGCGAATGTAGAGTGACGAATTTTATTAGCAGACCGGGAGAAATTGCCGTGGTTCAAAAAATTGAAAGGGCTGTAAGAAAAATGAAAGCAATTCCTATCTTTAATCTGGTCGAAATGACTGAAAAAGATGAACAAGTGGTAGAAGACCAATACATTGGGGAAAAGATCGATAACTTGGACGACGTTGAAAATGTTCCATATTAAACTGTAAATATTTACTACATTGTATATAAATAAAAATAATTGACTTTTCATACAAATGTACCATCTTTTTAGACGCTACTGTTGCTTGCTTTTCTTGTAACTGTGTAACACCAACAAATTTACCGATACGAGAAAGTCTTCGAAGAAGCCCTTGCAACGACTATCGATAGGATCAAAGAATCGACTGAACGTCGTTGCCCTTAAATCTGTTTAATTTCCCTCAACTCCGTTACGTTTTATTGGAGCGAAGCTCCGCTATTAAACGACTGATCGCGTGTTCCATAAATTAAAACTCGGGTTTTCTACTTTTAATTGCTATATTGTGTCCCAATTCTATTAAAGTTACTTTTACTTCAAATCAATCGCTTCGCACCAGTATGTGAGCCACGAAGCGGATGGCGGTCTAGTATTCGATCATCGCCGGATCAAATAATGTTTTTACAACAATGTTCGCAAAAAGAACTTTTTACGCTCACGATTACAGACGAAATTCACTTCGTAACGAGTTTTTTTATCGTTTAATAATTCGAATTGAAAACTTTCAGTTCGAGGAAGGAAGCCCACGACCCACACGTACGTTTTCATCCATCCGTCGACTCGATGTTCCGTCATGTCCGGCGACACTCCCACGCTAAACGCCTACGTACGACAAACAGGACTACTGTAACGCAGACCGTACGTCTAGACCAGTTTATTACTCGCACTGTGTTTTAGTGAAATTAAGAATCTCCTCGCATGCCGCTATTCGTGTTTCCGCAAAAGGGTGTGCCACACGATCGCGTTGATAACGCTGTGCGTGCACGATTCAGATGGAAGACTCTTTCTTTCACGCCTAACGCTGAAACGAACTTTCTTTCGATACGGTGTCATCAAGATTTCAGAATAGTTAACCCTTTCGCTTATACGGTGGTCCCATGGGACCGGCGCTTGCCTTTTCATTTGGGCCATGGTGGTCCGAAATGTGCTATTGGCAAGATTGTACCGTTGCCATCATAAAATTTTTAATATGAAATTTCTGGCCCACTGGTGCAAGTTGAAAAATTCGCACGGCAGCGAAAGGGTTAAATAACAACGTATTCGATAAAAAATGGGAACATTAATCCTGAACTTGTCGTTCGTGGAACAGTGCAAAAACTACATCACCGTAAAAAGAAAAGCGGAAACGGAAATACGATGAATAGTCAGAGTCAAAGACAATGAAAATAGACTAATTAACGTGTGTAGTTGCGTGTCATGTAGGACAAGGAAATTTCAGCGATGAATACACAAACCATATAGGAATCCTTGTCGCAGGACGATCAGCGTACCTTTCGAGGATCAGTTCCGTTACTTCAAACGAAAAGTACGTATAATTAACAAACGACTAACAGGAAAAATATAAATCGGCTTTACTTTCCGTCCGCTTTCTTACTTTCATTTCTTTCTCTTAGAAACAGAGAAGACAACGAACGGTCTAATTCAATCTGAATTCTTAGCGAAAAATCGGTCACGTTTGACCTCTATGCCGAACAGTTAATTCGTCGAATTACGGTCAGAGGGAATCAGATCAGAACGCGCATTGTAAGGATTTAAATCGCGTCAAGTTTGAAACGCTACGAATAGGTCTTCGAATCGGCATTCGACTTATTTTTCAAATCGTTCCCTCGAAAGAGAATTGAATTTTTCTTTACGATTTTCATTCATCTTTATTCCAATGAATTATTTATGACAATCGAACGTAACGTAAAGAACGATACAAAAGATAAAGAAAATAAATACACGTAATTTAACATAGCGTTCTGAAGCGTCGGTAATGCAACCTCGTGACGAACGCTATAGGATCGTAGAGCGAACGGCAAGGAAGTAAATACGGGAGGTGGGGGGGAATCGGTGAGGGTTCTAATAGAAACGGAGTCAGTCTTTCTGCGACGCGCAACCTGTTAGCGTCGTGGTATCGCGTCTTCTCTCGTTTCGCGGTTCTTTCAATCTTTCGCACGATTTCTCCGTCTAATTACTTCACGATTATACCCAGCCGTGTTCTCATTGACGCGAGTAATACAGTTAAGTACGGAAACAGTTTGAAAATCGTGTCTCGATATCACCGCGAGAAAGGTTACCGATCGACACGCCAGGTCCGGGTTGACGAACCCTCTCAAAGAGGCGGACACGTCGGTCCCGTAAAAATGCAGCTCGTCGTCCGAGCGATCGTTTAACACGCAATATATCTTTGAATCACGTAGACGATACTCGCGAAGGAAAAACATGAAAATTCATTGGAAACAAGTATATAACTAAACCTCGCGACACCGTTGTCCTTCCGTTGTAGTTGGTGCGACGAGGTAAAAAGGTAGCGATGTAATCGAAACGACGCGACGCACTCTGTTTGATCAACATCGAGAGATCAAGTGTCAGTATCGGAGTCAGAAGAATTTGAAAGTTCGATAAATTTTGTCAAAAGTGATTGTGTCGAACGAATGAACAACGAAACACACATGTTTGGACCGTTTACTACGGTGAATCGCGTGAGTCAGGACAAAGCGTTTAACGACATCGTAACGGATCGATGGTTGATCGTTCTGTGAGAATTCAGTGGTATCGCGACAAGGGAATCGAAGCTACAGGAAAATCTGTAGATCGGTATCAAACGTGCGCGGTGATTGAGTGGTGCCGTTGGCCGATTTAATTTATCTTGTGTTGGCAAAAGGACCCGGAAGCCGCTATATTGGAGAGGAAGCGAGAAAGCGGCGTGCCGCTCTTCTGTGTACCGCGGCAGAGGCGATCGTCGCAACTTGAAAATGTAAGTTTTCCTTATAACAACATATTGTTATTTAATCATAGTTTTCATTTGTATATTTCTGCGAATGAAATTACTCGTTCTTTCGTTAGCGTTGGTAAGTACGGTAGAACTTACCTATTGTGTATTCCCCAGATATTTATCGTTTATCGGTAAGAATCGAAAGATCAGAAAAATACATCGAGTGCGATAATCGCAACGCCGATTCGTAGAATTATTACTCAGAAAAGGAAAGAAAGTACGATTCACTTGCGATAAGCGAAATGTAAGGGTAGATATTTGTCGCATGCGAGTCGAAAAAAAGAGTCGACTTCTCCGAAAGTCGATTCATATTTAGTAAGAAAGTTAGGTTAATGTCGACGAATACCGGTAGGTGAAGGTCACCTGTGTCCAGTGGACGACGACGCGTAGTACGAGCGAATTCATGCCGCTGCATGCAGCATTCTTTTCCTCGACTTCCTGTAAATCAACTCTCGATCGTCCGCAAATTCTTCGTTATTCTACATCCTTTGTTTGATGGATGTTCAAACGATACAGTCGATAAATTAGACCAGAATGAAATTTGATCGGTTTCAACTTTAACTTCAAGTTCAATCGAAATTTAAATTGCAAATTGGAACAGTCGACAGTGACCATCAACGTTTCGTTGACGATCCACGCGCCATATTTTAGTACTTTTCACCCTCACAAGCATCTTTTTATTTATTTCCAATTTCAGCTGATGAATTTTATCATTTGAAAATTCGCCGATCTATCGCATGGATCGCGTGCATCGCACACGTTTACCGTTCCCACCGCTCACGCGCCTCTTCGTTAACGAACCGTCCATAGTTACGCGTCTTCCTCTTCCGTTCACTTTTCAAAATCGCCAACAAATAACTAGGCTTTCTCGCGTTTATCGCTCTACTCCATTCAAAATCAGCGCTTTTGTCATAAGACGAGCTCTATAGATCAAATTTAATTTTTTTCCTAATTACGTATTATTATATTATCGTTTATATCATATGTATATTATCCTGGGTGCTGTTTATTTTTCTGTCTGGCAAGCTTTTGAAGAAAAAGAAAAGCTATTCGACAAAGGCGTCGCGTGGAATTCTTGCGTCCCGATGCAGCCGGTTGTAAGGGAGAGAGGAACGTTTGCGTGTAGCGCGTAATGTTATTGTATTCTCAGCACGTATAGGCAATAGGAGTTGGTTATTACGCCTACTTCCGGTGGTTGGGTCGCGGTGGCGCGGACTCGCTCGAGCTTTAACGCGTTGCACGAATATTCCACCTTATTTTTCTCGATTTTCTGTTCGTTTACGTTCGTTATACATCGTACAGTTTGTTTATTCGCCTGGGTTTCAAGGAAAATATCCATCTGCAAACCGTGTCGTGTATTCGATAAGTCGTCAAAGAAGCAGGGAAAAAATCGCGGGGGAAAATTGTGCACGTTTCAAAGTCGATCTCGTGTGAAAGGCACGAGGCTGGTATTCGAAAATACGAAAGAAGAATGCACGCCAGTCCCGGGGCTGGAATTTTAGAACAGCTGCAGGCGCATACCTAAGCGATATACCGACCGACCCAGCGAGCAGCCTCGGCTCTACAGAAACGCTCGTAAACTCGACCAACTTTGTCCGTCTCGCCTGGACTCGGCTCGATTCGCTCGACAAACGGCCGAATACGCTTCGGAAATAAAGTCTGCTGCTCGATCGTCGTCTACCTTGCTCCAATTTATGCGCTCGTCATAGACTACTACCTATCTCTCGTTGTCGTAAACTCGAACGATACGATTTTCCTTAGCAACGCGTGCAATTTCGACAGCTTGCACGGTGTTTGTTCGAACGGATCGGGAGGATGAAAAGGATTGACCATATGGTTAGACGGAACCTTTGTGAGCGCAGTTGCATCGACAACTGCTCCAACCGAGAATTCTCCGTTCCGATCGACTAGAATGAAAAACAGTTTCCTGCGACGATAACCTTCCCCTCTGGAATCGAATTATCGTTGGTAATGGTGTACCATCGGCTTGGCAGGATACAGGTTCTTTAAAAGCAACCAAAGGCAATTAATTAGAGCCGGATGCGTTGATTGACCTCTGAATAAAGTTCGTCAGGGTCCAAGCGTCGCGTCGCGTCGCGTCGGGGGCTCGGCCCTTTCGTTTCAGCTTTCAAGTTTATCCCGTTTGTCGTGCTCGACGAAAGGAAAATAAACGGACGTAGCTAATTATTCTCTTTTCACCTGAATATACCTATATCGACCCGATAGAAAGATAATGTTTCCCCGACGAAAGTGAAATTAGAAAGCGACAACGATCGATCAGCGATAGAATTTGTATTAATTTTCAAATAAATGAAATCTGTAGACAAATCTCGGTCGACGAAATCGCGAGAGGCTAACGAACATACATAAATGGTTTTCGCGAAGAATAATCGGCGAATATACTGTTATATAGCACAGCGTGTGGCTAACTGTAAAAACATCCACCTCGGTACTCGTCGCTTAACCGCCTACCGGGTGAACTTGTCACAGGTAAGTGGCGTCATGAAAACACCGTCACCTGGCACGCGAGACTCGTTGCCGTCAAGTTTGCTTCGATTTCGCGCCTCCTTACGCGAATACCGTCGCACGCGACCATGAGCGTACGGATAATTCCGAAACCTACCGTGAAATCCGATTGACCGGCTTCCAGAAGCACGAGCAACGTCTTCTATAAATACTTTAGATCGTTGTACTCGAAACGCTAGATCGGGGACAAGAGCGCGATTATTTATAAATCGTCGTTCTCGCGTTTAATTAAAAGGGTAAAGAGATGGAAAGGAATAGAAAAGAACTGGTCGAACTCGTCCGTTGATTATCTGCCTTTCGTCGAATCGGTTGCTTCGCGTTTCGTAAGTTTCCAGGGATACGCGGTTCCAGTCGCATTTCTTGCATGCTAACTCGTTACGAAAGTAACAGTGGAAACGGAGTTCGACTCGCGGTTTTACGGAGATCGGAAGATGATCGTGTTCCTTTCGGCACGAGTACGATTCTCGGTTGCACGGGCACGTGAGTGACCCGGTGTCTCGATTCGTCGGGGGATTCGACCGGTGAAGAAAAGGAGCCGTATTAGGTCAGTAGCGTTCGGGTGTTCGCCCTCGCTGGGAAGAAGAATAATAATAAGAAGAATCCAGCCCTCTCGGTCCTGCTCGTTCTCGTTTCTCTCGTTTCTCTCGTTTCTCTCGCTTCTCTCTCGGTTGGGTTAGGCTTGCCCCGAGTGACTCTGCGGGCTAACGGCATCTCGGGACCTCCTCTCTTCCTCCTCGCAGCATCGAACTCCTTTCCCCGTTCTTCGGTGTCGACTTGGTCCGCGACTTTGCCTCCGAATACTCTTAGCATTCACCGACAACTCACGCTCCTCCTCCTACTATACATACGAGTTCCTCTTCTCCTTTTCTGTTCACATGAAACCGCGTTCGTACTACTTGTACTACAAACCCGCGGATGCACTCGAGAATCCTAGCCGTAAAATACGCCGCCCGTCAGGGTATAAAGATTCTCTGAGCGACCTCCGATCGAATTAGGACTGATCGTGAGAATGTTGTTACATTAAAGTAAAACGTACTCCCGAGCTTTCACCGAGGCGACTCGCGTGTAATACTGGATGCCGCAATAACGTTATCTGTGCCAAAGCGGTACCAGCTCTCCGAGGAGGAAAACGCAACAGGTGCGAATTTTCGCGACTCTATTTTACCGATTTCGTGGAAGTCATGAATTCTCCGATCGTTCGTTTCCGTTCGAGATAGAAAGCGTACAATAAGAGGAAGCCGGGACGAGAGTAGATTCCGAAACGGCACGAAACGGCGATTTACGCGAAACGAGCAGCGTTATGCGATCCCTGTTGCATCGAGTACCGGACACGAATCGTTACGTCGAACGTTTCGTCGTTCCAGCGATGCTCAGGAAGATCGCAGTAAGCCGATAGGGAAGCGAAGCGGTTGCCCTGCAAGCGGAACGCCTATGAATAAGTCGTTTTCCTTGCGTAACGCATCCTCGGACACACCGCGGCATCCTTTTCCTTCGTTTTTCCGCGATACCACAAAACTTGCTTTATTCATTTGCCGGATCCGCGAGGAAACCGTATCGAACGCTCGACGCCGTTGTCCGTGATCCTTGGCCCGTTCTTCCTGTCTATCGCGTTTTTACTCCTCTTCCCTATTCCTTTTTTCTCTCCCTCTTTATTGTAACGAAAGAGGAAAGCCCGAAACGACGCCGGGACGCGAAGCCTCGGGCTTTAACACGCTAGAACGATTACGCGGCCGCCGTTACACCCGTGGGAAGATGAACGATTTCGATCGAGTTCTGAACCCTCGACTCCGTTTCTTGAATTTTTCGAAAGAAACATCGCGTGGACGTGGAACGCACACGGCTAGGATCTCGATCGAACGAGGGTTAGGTATGTTAGGCAAGCACGAAAGCAAGCATACGAGGAGAAGGAGGAGGTACGGTACGGGCCGAGAAAATGGTGGGAGGAGGACTTCCGGTGCTCAGGGCCGTAGCTCGCCCTCAGCGTTTATTCCCGTGTCCCTTTCTCCGTGGCCGAGCCAGCACAAAGGACCGTGGCTGCGATCCTCTCGAGAAGCAACGAGGGCACGACCTTCTTCACCGCCGAGAGAGACTGTCGCTAAACGGACGGCTCGTAAAGAATCCTTACCAGATGACGCTCACTCTCCTCGCTTCATGCTTCGTGCTTCGACAAAACAACCAGCGAACCTTATTCTCGGCCAAAATTTAATCATCTCGATGGGAAAGGAAATAGCTTCTTCTTTTCCTTTCGAGCGAGAACAATTCTCGCGTATTTTAGAAAATTTGGAAAATTCAAAATTCGCTTTCGTTCGATGAAGCGACAAGTTTCCCGTCCCATGAAAGTTCTAGAGCCTCGCGCAAACGCTTTTCAACTCGGTTAACTTCTGTCTCACGCGTTTACTTACCATTGATACGAGAGATAGAGAAAAAGCGAGAGAGTGTTGCGTAGCCGAGAGATATGAAACGGCACGCTCGTAAATTATAGTCGATGAGAAACGCGTCTGTTAGCTCTAAAACAACTCGACGCGACGCGACTGTCGGGGTAGCATTGCTCGTAATTAGAGGACGAGAAGCAATTAAGTAGAATAGTGGTCGATGTGTCGCAACGCGCGATTCGGTTTAGGCCTAAACTTTCCTACCTTCCCCGAACCCTAATCTTGCTCTCCCTTGTTCAGATCATGCTGGCATTGTATCGAAACACAATCGTCTTTTCGTAAACGCAGGTCGAAGAAGCGCCGTTTAACTGGGATGCTTTTCTTGAACGATGGTCACAATAGACACGAATAGCTGTGTTTGCGACGCAGCCCGAGTCGCTTCGATTCTCAGCGGGAGTCCGTAAAAAGGAAAGGAGAAAATAGATGGTCGCATCGCGACGAGTTGGTGCGAATTCGTTACCTCTTATTGGTTTTGGGAAGTAGTTTAATGACCAAAAGTCCTCGTGCCCTTATCTATGTTTCAACACTCCACGTTCACGTATCGAGTTACGAATGCCTTTTGGTCCAGGAAGTACGAAGAATAAACTATTTGACCCTCGGCGTCTTGTTGAAATAAGATCATATTCATTTTTGCCCGTATATCAATACGTTAGCAGTTGAATTAATTGCTTCCGAATTGTTTCACGAGTTGTCGCGAGTTTGGTGGGACGTTTCTCCGTAAAAAATAATGGTACCGGCGAAACGAGGGTAACGACCGAAAGGCTGGAGTCTCGGACAAGTTACGCTCACCGTGTGTCGGACTCGTTGCGTGGACGGCTGCCAACTTCTCCTCACGATTCTCGATTCCATCAGCAAGGGTCAACGATCGAAAGCATCGCGTTTCGTATCGGAAATCCTTTGAAATTGATCCATCGGAAGCAGAGCGAGCCTTCTTCCTCTCGAATCGTCCGAGTCGCCGAAATTCGACGACGCCCCGATCTTTATCTTCTAACCATCCCCTACTTGTATCTTCGCGAATATCAAATGAGCAAGCAAGATAGAGGAAAGAGACATAATTCAAGCCGGAAGAGAAAATGAAATCCGTAATGGAGGAATGTCGGTAACGGTGGCCGGTGGGTAGCGCGTAGGATAACCGATTGCCGCCAGTCACGAATCACTCGAAATGAGATAACATCATGCTTCGCAGAAGTACGAGGATGATAAGTAAGACAGGTTTCGGTTGTTGTACCTCCCGAAATCGTAGGCTTCGGTGCTGGCATACGTATTTATAGTTTTGGACCGTTAAAAAGTACGTATCCGAGTGAGCACCGCGGTGGTCGATGAGCAGCAGGACCGTACTACGGGACCGGTCTCTTAATCTTCTCTCGAAATAAACACCCTCCACGTTCCTGGGCATACTTGCGTTCCCGCTGCTGGTGCCCGTATTCCTACGCTTCTACCATGCCGTGTTCACTCGAGTTTTACCTATCTCGAATATCCGCTTCCGTCGCGTCGCCAGGTCATGCGTATAACCTGAATCCTCCTCGTCTCGTATATTGTGCTCGAGAAAGGAATTTTGAATAAAAGTTGCACAGCTCGAGAGGTGCGGTAGCTTAAGCCTAACCGGATGAAACATTGCGTTATTATAATATTTGCATTGTTAATGGAGCACAAACGGCCGCGTCGACATGGTACAGGCGAGGGGTTTCGTTAGCCTCTGAATAGAAACAATCAGAACAAAATCGTCGAGTAGACCGAATGAAACAAAAGGAAATTGAAATTGAAAAGTGGCAGCGAGGCAAAAAGTAATTTATCATTTCTTTCTGAGAACGTCTCGATCGACACCCCTCGAATATTCTTCTATATACAAGTTCTCAGTTTCTAAACTGTTTATGGGAACAGATAAGGGCGTTTTTTCTTCTCTTGCAGTTACTTCTGTTGCATCTCTCGAAGTCTTAAGTGTCATTTTTAATTTAGTAAAACATACGTCCTGTTTTATTTATCATTATATCCTAACACCGTCGCGGTGGTCGTCGCAGTCGCGGCGACATATGCACGTACGTTAGGACCTCCTGCAGAGAGAACGAGAGTCAAGGATCGGTTTCGATCCACGCGTCTGCTCCTACGCTTGGTCGCCTGTGTCGATTAATAAATATGCTAATGCACCGAGACGAGCGTGTCTCGTTCGATTTAATTGAAACCGTTTCCCGTTAAAACTTGTCCCTCTCGGTGTGGCGAATGGACGCGAAGCTTCTCGCGCTTGCATCGTTTTCTAGGTACGATTTGTAGGTGAAAGTCGAAGCGAGCAGGAGATTTAGTAACGTTGATCTAGCTCTCGAAATCGTATCAGTCGAGCACGAAGCTGTATGTACAGTTAAAACCTGCGGCTAAGTTGGAAAGTATTACGGAGCAGCGCGATGCGTCAACGAAAAGATAAGCGCGATCCAAATAAAAGATACCGTCGGCCTTTCCTAGTACCCTCTTTAAAACTTCTTGCTGCTTCGATAACAAGCCTTTGAGTAGCATCGTAACCGAACTCCTCTCTTTCGTCTCTTTTTCGTCTCTCCGCGTCTGTTTAGTCTGATTTTCGTCCTGTTACCATTCGAGGATCCTTCAGATTTGCCCATCGTTCTCGCGAACTCCGATAACGAGTCGATACCTGTCGATGTTTTGACTTTTGAACGGCCAACCCGTACTTACACCGTCAGTGAGGAAGGAGCGAAGAGGCGATAGCGAGGAAGGTATAACGAGCTCTTTGTGCGTTATCTTTCGCCAGTTTGTTTCTTTTCGCTTCGGTACCAACGAACGCGTTACAATCCCACGCATAAATGTCACCGACAAAGCTTATCCCGTTTTTGATCGCTCCGAAAGAGACTGGGTCGCTGGCCTACGCGACCCTGAACGCTCTTTTCTCTAAGAAGAAACACGTGGAAACTTGAATTTTCTTGAATCACTCCGATCCCCTCTGAATTTATTCAGAGCGAAGCGTAATCGCGCGAAATCTCGAACGATGCTTAACATTGCTTAGCTAATTATCCTCGCCCAATTAATTACTCCAGTCCCGTTTCAATACACCAGCCTCTCGGTCGCTGGTGTACGAGGAAAAAGAAAGTCGTTGACCCGATACGTCAGCCTTGCGTAACAACCGCTTTACACACGTGACCCGTAAACTAATCGTACAGTGAAACGAAAAGAAAGATAGAAAAAATACGCGTTTGAACGCATCTAAATGCAAACAAACGCGACACCTTTACGCTCGTCGCGATCGTTGAATCTATTATAAGCGAGTCTCGCAATTTACCTGGCCTTCGATCGCCGCACCGCACCGTGCCACGTCGCGTACGCATCGTTCGCTTACTTCGTCACTTCGAAAGAACAGCAAAATCGTCGCTCCTTTACCGTTTTATGTCTATCGTCATCAATGGCATCGTTGTACGACGAGAAAATCGATCGATTTTATCGAAACCGTCTGTCGATTCAGTGGCAATCTGGAACAAAGTTGGAAGCTCTCCATCCATTGGCAAATATGGATTTCAAACCTCGGCCCGATAAGCCACGATTAACATCGAAATCAAAACGTTCGAGTTTCTTCTTTTTCTTGCTATTTTTCGTGATCGATAAAGGGCGTAAGAATAGAAAAGAGCGGGGAAGGGGCTCGGCTGCATCCCTTGGTCGAAACACGTCCGTACACGTTCATTCATGATATAAATTCGCTCGCGACTCTCAACTCTCTGCTTATTGTTAACCATAGACATTCTGTTGTTTGGCACACCGGCGTCGGCCAGTTTAGCGACGGACACCGCGACGAAAGGTCTGAACGTCGATGTCGATTAAAATTGTGAACGATTTTGTGGAATTTTTCAAACGTCTCGCGCCGCGTTGTCTTCGCGAAAGAGAAAATGAAGCAACCGCTCGTTGCGAAGATGCGGAAGGGAACAGGCTCGTGAGAACGGTGAACCGCATGCTGAAGTTTTTCGAGATCAAACAGGTAATTCTTTGAAAACAAAGGGTATTTTAAAAATCTAAGTGTAGACAGTCAGGTGTTTAAAGGCGCGTGGGAGGGAGGGAGGCGAAGAGCGCGAAGCACGGCGTGGCAGGCGCGTTACGTAAGGAAAGAAGCGAGGTTGCGAGGCCGAAGCACGGTTGGAATGACAGGAGGGTCGCTTTGACCCAACGCATCGTCGCGTCGCGTCGTGGCATCGTGGTACCCCGATGACTCACGAACAAAAGGAACGAAACGACGTTTCTTGGTGTCGGATCGCTGGATCGTTGGATCCTCGGATCCCATCTCAGACCACACCACGCAAAGCCAATCTCTCTCTCTCTCTTCCTCTCTCTGGATAGTGCCCGACCGAACCGACAACCGGCTCCCGCATTCCTCCTCAATTGTCCCAATTTCGGAGAGTACATTCCTGAAAGCTTAGTGGGATGCATCGCCGAACGAGGCGAAACGAATTCCAACCGTTCTTTCCTTTTAACTTGGGCCTTTAGTTAGATTCCTATGCGCGTCTTTTGGTCCTCGGTTTCTCATACTTGGCGCTTCAGACCAAAAATCGTATCCAAATGTTTCGCTAATATTATCACAAATTTAATCAAAGAACCAAACGATAACGAAATAATTTAAGATACCAATCTTCGCAGCCGAAAGGCTCAACTACGATATCATTGATGCTGTTTCCGTCTGAATCGACGAGTTAGCCCCGCGATTAGAGCGTTGGAAAAAAATCATCGCGATAAGAGGCTCCGGTAATATAATAAATTGATCGCTTGCAAAGTTGTCCGAGGAGGAGAAAATTGATCGTCCCACGATTACCTTGCAACACCCTGGCGCCGTGTGAAACGCGTACCACCCTTCCGTTCCATGCAATTTTACCACCAACAAGGTAGCTATGTACAATTAACGCAACTAGCGAGCTTCTACAGAGACCGATAAATAGTCGATTCTTCTGTGTATTCTACTGGGGATGATAAGCTTTCAGAACGTGTTAAATATCAGAGAAAAGCGTGTTCTACAAACCGTGCTCGTCGTTATTAAAGCGTTAAACTTGTCCATCACCATTACCGTAGGAAAACGACAAAGTCGCGTGGAAACCGGTCGCGAGTTCATTGTCCCGGATCGCTTTTTCTTTTTCCATTTTCTTCTCCTTTACTTTTCCAGCTCACGAGATCGCGTTTGACGCGGCATCGAGGCATTTTCGTTGGTTCCCTGTCGCGGATTGATCGTTTAGTTCGTAGGTTCCAGCACGTTCACGACTTATCAACGCGACACCGCTACTTCGAAATGCACTTTGCCGATAAAGAAACACTCGCTTGTTATGCGTTCGTCATTAAGATTCTCGTTGTTCGTTCTCCAAGGTTCAAATTCTTCCTCTTCGCTTTTAGCTTGTACGATACGGGACTTAGATATTTTTTAATCTGGCCTGATAAGGAAATAGGTATCGTTATTACCTTCGAAGTGGTCTTATTTTATACCTGAAATTGGTGTAAGTTGGCTAAAATGATCGTCGAGTTCTTTTTAAAAGTATCGAGGGGCAACCTATATCTAATAAGAACCGCGACGATGGATTTAATTGATAACGCGTGTCGCATGGTAACGAATTTTCAACGATAAGCAACTCTTTCGTTATCAGTTATCAGCATTGGCAGAATGGCGAGTCGAACGGATGTATCTTTAAACGAATTGCTCTTATATTAATCGAGGAGAGGAAAGCCAACGTAACTTTCTTTCAGTCAATGAATTCGCACAATTAGAAAATATAATTGCTCGCTCGTTGCACAGAAGGCGGCTGCCGGTTGCATCGTGGCTGCAATCAACGGGCGGAAACGGGTAGAAAAACTAGTATTTTACAGGACAAGGCGGTAGTGCTCGATGTTATTACGATCTCTCGTTGCAACGGCAACCGGCAACCTCGTTTACACTGCCAGAAAGGGGCAAAATAATATTCTATCTGACCTGCTATGCTTTATACGGCAACGCGCGTTCACGCTCGAGGGATCGGCGAAAAATGCGCGCGATTCCCTTCTCGCATCGCGTCGTGTCGGAAAATTCGCTTAATGGCGTAAGAAAAAAGAAAAGGAACAATTGTCGATCGTTCCCAGAGCAGAAGAAACTCTTTGTTTGTTGCGTTATCGTAAAACGCGGTTAAATATTACCAAGAGTTTGCTCGACGTTCGCATCGCACGCGAATAAACATTAACGCGTACGGGCTGACAAAGAGGTCGGAGAAATCCTGCGCGTGTGCGTATGTGTAGCCTCGTTGAAAAGAAACGCAAGTTCAACAGAGAACATGCTGTAACGCGTTCTTGCTCATCGTGTTCAAAGGCAGTCACAGCGATGGAAAACTCGACAAAAACTTACTAACACGTTTCTCGAAGAAGGGCCGACCCTGAAATTTCGGGGGTCCGAGGCGAGCTCCGAAAAAAGAAAAAGTAGCTGAAATAAAATTTATAAAATTAACATTAAAGCTTGTATAACTAATTTAGATTTGCATTTACATCGATTAATATTCAAGTAAACATTACTCTTCTCGAAGAAACCTTCTTGAGAAGAGGAAAAATCAAGGAAAGAATCAAGAGGCGCACAATGTGCACTCATTCTTTGCTGCACACGCAACGACATGCGACACCGCGATACGCTCGTAGATCGTTTCAAGAATGCAAAGCCATTTACATAACTAGTTCGGATGATCGACGCCTCGTTTTACGGCCGGATGTCATCTTGATCGTCAGATTATTCGTGAGTTGTAGAAAATTTTCATCGATCTATATCTACGTATCATATTATATCGATCGATCGTTTCCATTTGTAACGATCTCTCGTCACCCCGGTATCTTTGGCCATCGTTCGTTATCGTCTTCGCTTGTGTTTCCCTCGAACTTATCTCGACAAAACGATAAGCGAAAATGTGTAATTCATTAAATCACGGTATCGTTATAGCGTTACTTAAGAACGTGATTTAGGATATGAAAATAATTTATCGCGAATTATGTAAGTTTACCAAATTTAATTTTTCCAACGTTCGAGCAACCTGTCGTCGTAGAACGACCGAAAGATATTTGACTGGAATTCAAAGGATTTTGATCGATAATTTACTTTCGAGATGGATTCGCTGATCCACCGATTCGAAAGAAGGACGCTTCTGCGGTTGCACGCACCTCGAACGTTCCCACAAGGTGTACGTACGGAAAAGTCGTCGTACAAGTTCACTACCTACGAGTTTAGCCGCGACTCTGACGACACGCTTGCTGATCACCGACGATGACGATCCGAGAATCCGATACATCGGATACCGAAGAACCTTTGCTTCTTCTTCCATTCACCGTTCGCGATCGCTAAAATATTCTTGCATCTTCACCCACCGCTGCTCTTTACATTAGTAATAATCGATAAAGCATCAATTATCCTGACTTTCAAAATATTTATAATCAATCGGAATAGTTTGCTTGCAAAGTTTCTTCGAACCGATCCACGCTGCGTAGTAGAAAAGGCAAGAAGGCCGGTACTCGTGTCGGAGCACTGTTGACTTCCGGTGACGGTAGCCGCCTTACGGCTGACCGGATTTCAGACCCGTTTCGTCTCTCCAACCTGTCTCGATCCTCTAATCGTTCGCAAGAATCAGACTGGCGATTCGTCGCGTTGATTTTCTGTTTGCGCAACGGTAATCAGCCGATCGTTTCGAAGAAAACCGTCTTAGATCGCGTAAAGTATCGCGTTTCCTGCCATTGTTATGCGATCTACGATCTACGATGCGTCATTCGCGCGAAAAGGAATGTTTTATCGAACCAATGGGCGATCGAAAGACGATCCTCGTTTTCTTATTCGTAGGTGGACGCGTCATCGACGCGTCGCGTCGTCCTTGAAAAATCGCGATCAGTGCTATGAATCAACGCTCGTTTCTCGATCACGTAATTCATTCTCGGATCTCCTTCTAAATCAACCGATCGACACCTCCGTCGTATCGTTGCCGTTGACATTGACGTCGACCTCGAAAGTAGAGCTGGAAATTGGAACCGCTTGGCGGAGAGAGTTGGACGCTTGTTGAAGAAGCACCCGTCCGACTGAGCGAATCTACCAGACAGCGTTCTGAGAACTTTCACACGGTGTAATCTTGCTTGAACGAAGCGAGCCGCGGTGCATGGACGTCGAACGTATGCAAGTGAGCCACCGCGACGTTGCAGACGGAATGCAAACGATACAATTAAAGCAATGATCGTTGAAACATCCTCGGGACGTTTCGTCGACGACGCGTTGGTCGTTTTAGTGATACTCCATTTTTGATCGTTCGATAGTGTATTTATTTATTTATTTATTTATATACTTTGACTAGCTTTGTTATTCGCGTTATTCCAGAGAGGCGAATGCGCGCCTCCGATTAATCTCGGCTTGGAACGACGGCCGCGTACGAGTACACGGGGATACCGGTTCCAGCTCGACAATGGAAAATCGTCCATTCATCCATTCACCGAACTCGACTCGCCAAATGCGAGTCGAGCAACGGTACGGGACTGTAAAGACCCGATTCACCGTTTGCCTCGGTTCATTGCTTCCGCCATTCTTGTGCATATCTATTGTTACGCAACTCGGTAATCTTGGACACACGCGTCCTGGAATCGAGTTCGCGTCATTTCACAGCCGCGAAATCATTAAGAAGAGCGATGGAAAGGCGTTTATCCGACGAACGGGTTAAACAGGGTCGGTCAGTCGCGAAGCGTGCAGCAGGTGCACGGCGTGCGTCCCGTTTTCTTCGCGCGTCCAAGAATACGCGCGCGTATCGC
This sequence comes from Osmia bicornis bicornis, assembly GCF_907164935.1. Classification (NCBI taxonomy): domain Eukaryota; kingdom Metazoa; phylum Arthropoda; class Insecta; order Hymenoptera; family Megachilidae; genus Osmia; species Osmia bicornis. The sequence continues at coordinate 1,713,185 of NC_060218.1, read as the reverse complement.
CTTTCAGGCAACAATAAACGCTTCGTGCGCCGGATCTCGGGCCGAGTTAATTAACATTCTCAGTCTCTTCTTTCATCCTTGACTCCCTCTTTCTCGTTTCAAGAAAGCGGCAATTAGAAGCCGAGTGTATACAGAAAATGGCGAAACGAACTTTTCGACAAGGTTTTATCGAACCGTTGTCGTCGACAACGTTTAGAACCCGAGTAGACGTAGAGGAGCAGCCGCGTGTCACCGCGGAAAACCCTTGGGGACGCGGTTGGGGCGTGTGCCTACGACCAAGTGGGAAGGGCTGGACAATTCTAATTAGCCGTTCCACTTTGCACGCTTCTGTTTATTGCTACTCGAGTAGCTACGCTATTCGTGGCTCGGCAGTAGCTGAAAATAATCCGTCGTTTGTTCCTTGTCGACAGAATGAAGAGATGATCGCGAGCCTACCGATACACAGCGGCGGTGGAGGCGGCGGTGGCAGCGGAGGGCCAAATAACCGGGTGGGTCGTGGATTGGCCCTTCACAGGTCCAATTCTAGCCTGGAGCTTCCTCACAGTCCGGACCCTGGTTCTCGAGTGCCAGAAACTCCCCTCAGGCGGGAGTATGGATCTCACGGTAGGTGATGTTTCGGTCGTAGGTGAAAGAGTAGCGTGAAGGAAGACGAATAAGTTCGTTGAGCCACGCGGTTGCTTTCGGTCGCAGGAAGCATCGACGTGGTAGCCGCTCAGTCAGTGACGGTTGGCGAGAACTTGTTCGCGATGCTTCAAGACCTGAGACCATCGGCATCGGATCAGCGAAATTCGGTCGGCGTGGATTACCTGAGGCGCGTTCCAGACGGACAAACGATCGACGCGGACGAGGTTTGCGGGCCGACCGCCGGCTCCAGTCCAAAGCTTCGATTGAAACTGAACAGACTGTGGGGCGCGAAACCGCCACGGGCCATGGAGGAAAGTTGTAGCAGCCCCGTGTTGTCGGCCGATGTCGAGGAGAGGCACAGAAGGCGAGCGTTCGCTCATTACGACTGCCAATCGCTCACAGCGAATCTCGGCTACGCGGCGAAACTGAGGGGTATCCTGCTGGCTAGGAGAAGAAACACCGCGACCGGAGCTTCTGCCGCGAGCTCCTTCAGGGCTTCCACCCCTGACGAGACGCCCGAGGAGGATGTCGGGGATGGAAAAGGTATCTACGCTTCTTCCTTTTCAAATCGATCGTCCATTACCGATTCGAACGCGTTCTTCATAGGTAACGAGTTGTTGGAATCGTGTCCGTTCTTCCGAAACGAAACCGGCGGCGAAGGAGAGCGAGAAGTCGGTCTAACTCGATGCTCCCAAGGCAACGGTGTTCACAGACCGTTCTTGGCGTACGGCGTCGCGGTTTTGGAACCGGCACCTGGAGAAACCAGCTGGAAGTACACTTGTCCGCTGCAGAAACGACCGCTCCCGATCGAGAGCGTCGACGAGGGCGCTCACTATTATAGGAGATACTTTCTCGGTAAACGATGGCACCTTACCACGCGAATCAAATGTCCCCGGAGCATCGAACCGTTTCTAAAGCCGTTTCCCGTGTGTGTTCCGTTTGATTTTTCAGGCCGGGAACATCAAAACTGGTTCGGCATGGACGAACAATTGGGTCCGGTCGCTATCAGTATTCGAAAGGACGCGAACCAATACAGGATAATAGTTCGTACTTCGGAACTGTTGACTCTTCGTGGTTCGGTACCGGAGGAAGCTCTAGGAATAAGGCCTCAGGGTAGACTACCGACCAGAGAACTGTTGGAACTTGTAGCGCCAGAGGTGCAATCGGGCTGTCTCAGGTTGGGCACCGCCGCGGCCGAAGAAGCTCTGGCTAGATTGGACGAACAGGGACTCTCCAATAGGTACAAAGTTGGCGTCCTCTACTGTAGATCCGGGCAAAGAACTGAGGAAGAAATGTACAACAATCAGCACGCCGGACCAGCTTTCCTCGAGTTTCTCGACGCTATCGGTAAGCATCGTCGACGTAAAATTTTAAACGAAAGGGAAGGAAAGGGGGGAAATTGAAACGTGCAATTTCGCGACAGGCCAAAGAATAAGACTGCGAGGATTCGAAGGTTACAAAGCTGGCCTGGATACGAGAACCGACTCGACGGGTACGCACGCGGTCGCGGCGACCCATCGTGGAGCGGAAGTAACGTTTCACGTGTCCACCATGCTACCCTTTACACCGAACAATCGGCAACAGCTGTTGAGGAAGAGGCACATCGGAAACGACATAGTCACGATAGTTTTTCAGGTATGGAGACGCGTCGCTTTACGGTTCTTTGCTCGATCGATTCGTTCCGTGAAACGACAGATTTCGCGTTTTGTCTATTTTTCAAAAGATTTATTCACCGCGATGCACGACAGGAACCCGGCGCGTTACCCTTCAGCCCGCGAAGGATACGTTCGCAATTCCAACACGTGTTCATCGTGGTCAGAGCCGTTGATCCGTGTTCCGAGAATACTCAATACAGCGTGGCGGTGTCCAGGAGCAAGGAAGTGCCCGTTTTCGGGCCACCTGTTCCACCGGGTGCCACGTTCGCCAAGGGAAAGACTTTTGCCGAATTTATTCTGGCTAAAGTGATCAATGCCGAAAATGCTGCGCATAGATCGGAAAAATTTGCCACGATGGCGACCAGGACCAGGCAAGAGTATTTGAAAGATCTTGCGACAAACTATTCGTCCACTACGATCGTGGATACTGGGCAGAAATTTTGTAAGTTATCTACCATTGTTCGATCGCTCGCACCTTTCGCTTGATTTAACTGTAGTATACTTATCATTGCACGTTTGCCATTTTTCTCGACGGTGATTATTTGTTTCGCACAGCCATGCTGCCGTTCAGCAGCAAAAAGAAAACGGCCGTACGACCGAGACTATCTTGCGACGCCTCGCAACGCGGCGCGATATGCTGGCAAGTGATACTGGAGGACAGCAATCAGAACACCGATTGTTACCTTGGGATCAGCATAGACACGGTCGTTTTAATCGAAGAACATTCCAGACAAATTGTGTTTGTTACTGCCTGCGCGAGCGTACTCGGATGGCACGCCCAAACGAACAGGTGCATTGTCGCTCCCTACTCCTTCTTTCTCTCGAGAGAGGGAGAGAGACTCGATTCGCAATACCTTAATTCGATCCGTTCTGTTACAGTTTGAGATTATATTATCATCAAGGGGAATGCATTACGATTCACGTGCGCGGCGATTACGGGGACAGAGACGAACTGATGGAAATAGTGGCGCGATTGAGAGCGGTGACACAAGGGGCGCCCGCTACGGAATTGTCTTTGAAAAGAAACAGCTTGGGGCAATTAGGTTTTCACGTGCAACCGGACGGAGTCGTTACGCAGGTGGAAAGCATGGGCCTCTCTTGGCAAGCGGGATTGAGGCAAGGTTCTAGGCTGGTTGAAATTTGCAAGGTAGCTGTATCCACCTTGAGCCACGATCAAATGGTTGATCTGTTGAAAACGAGCGCTCAGGTCACGGTCACTGTCATACCGCCGAATAACGATGGTAATCCTAGAAGGTAATTAGAAGGCCTTTCCACGATCCATCGATCTACGTTCTTCTCCTCTTCTTTCTTTTTCTTTCTTTTTCTTACATTTCTTGTTTGTTCCTTTCTTTGTTCGTGCATACAGAGGTTGTTCCCTGCAAAATTGTCAGTATTTATCGAGCAGCTACGAGGGAGACTACGAGAACGTAACTAGTCCGGACAATACGCCGACTCAGCAGACAGCCATGTCCCACCAGAGGAGATACGAGCGATCTTTCAGTCCACCGAGATCGAGCAACAGTTCTGGCTACGGAACCGGATCTAGCTCCAGGTCGTTCAACGATCCACGCTTCCCTATGGAGGGCACCATGACCAGCAGCAGTAGCGGACACAGTAGCACCGACGATCGCTGGTAAGAAAATCTATTCGATTCTTTGTTTGCAACGAGGAGGGCTCTGTTCTAGTTCTCCCCTTTTACTTAATATCACGAACAAGATTTTTCTTGCCCAGGTACGAACTGCTAGAACCGCAAGATCAAGAGAACGGACATCGCGCGGACGGTACTCCTCCACCGCCTCTTCCAGCCAGACAATCTTATCAAATAGTGACTCCCAAGTCCTCTCAAAAAAAGGACAAAGAGTCTCACTACGCGAGCAGCAAACAGTTCTCCGAGAATTTGAAACATCACGGTCACGATCACTACGCGAAGGAGAGTAATTACGTATCCTCGAAAACGATACAAGAGAACAACGCCAGACACGATAATTATCAAAGACAATTGGATAACGTTCATCGAAACCAAGATCACGTCACATCCAACTACGTGAAACTTCAAAAGGAAAAGTACGAGATGAAGCAGGAAAACTTGTACGCCTCTCAGAGGGAGCTCCATAAAAACGATGTCCATCACGTTGGTCATCAGAAATTGAACGCATCGAACTCGTTACCGTTGGCTCAAAACGCGGCTTACAGTCTTCCAAAGTCGAACAGTAACAACAATCTGGGTAGATGCAACGAGTATGAACAATCGAAATTCGAGTACGAGGGAAAAGCGGATAGAAGTCCGAAATACGAAATGCAGGATGAAAAAATGATGGACAACAGGGTGGCGGTGAATAAGTACGAGCAGGATATTCGAGTGCACGATAAGAGACCGATAAACTACGAGTATCCCGAGGAGGTGTACGAAAGGAGAAACAGTAAGTACGAGATGGAAATCGCAAAATACGAGATCGAATGTCAACACGGGATCAACGAAAGGAAACACGTTGACAACGGTGAACAAACACGCGAATCCATTAGATACGAACTCCCGCACGAGTTCAAAGTCGGCGAGAAGGTAACCTGCTTGAAGACCACCATCACCGAAAGACCAGTGCCTCACAAGATAAACGTGGAATATCGACAAACGAAAGATTTCGCCGCCAGCAGTTTACCGCCAGAGGTGAGAATTCCCGACGTTAATTGCTCGGAAGCGGCCACTCTACCGAGCGAGGATGAATTATCAAACGGTTCCGGAAGCGTGTCGCCTCGATTGAGAAGAGCCGGCAAACATCGCGGCGGAAATCTTACTCCTTCGAGCGGAAGCTCGAGGAATCAGAGTCCGAGACCGAAGCCAGGTGTTCGTAATTCTCACAGGAACTCCGCGAATCTAACGTCCAGCACGCTTCAAGAAGACCTAATGAAGCTGATCAATCCTGATTACATCGCGGACGATGGCCAATTAACGAACAACAACAACAACACGACCGGAAACGTAATGATCGGCAATCAAAATCCGAACAAGATCAACAACAATATGCTCGAGATTCAAAACAGATGTAGATCGAGAGAGAATTTGTGCGGCGGCAGCGGCAACGCGCTCACCGTTTTGCCCGCGAACGGACAGGAAAACGGAAACGGTGGATCGGAAGTGATCCTCACGATGGCCAGACCGGCAACGGTCATCTCCAACGCGAGCACAGCGTCTAGTCCCGCGCCGAGCGAAAACAAATTATCGAAGGAAGAAAGGTAACGACCGGTACCTACCTACATAGAAAATCCGATCGTCCAATTTTTACTTCCGTACAATGCATTGCAGTTTGATGCACGCTCTGTTTAGATTATCGCCACGCGTTACCAAACCTCCTCATTCGATTTCCAAAGCACCGACCAACCTGACGTCCATCAAAGACACGAAAAATCACAACGACTCGGACGTGGACTGTTGGCAAAATCATCACGTGGACGCTAGATCGAAACAGCACGGTCAAGACTGGTCTGACGATAGATTAATCGACGGCTGCAATACCATCGCGTAAGTTTCGAACCGAACTATCGCTTCTCCTATCACTTGGCAAAAAAATCATCGACTAATCTGTAACATCTTGCTTGACGATCGCAGCCGTAATCTTCGAAATATTGTCTTGAGTTAGGCTCGCGAAACATTTTAAACGACGTTTCTTTTCCTTTGTTTCAGAAATTCTGTCTCGGATCTGCAATCTCACTTGTCCACCCTCGAGTTGAGGGTAGCCAGAGAAACGCGTCGAAGGCTCTCCTTGGAAGACGAAGTACGTCGTTTGAGGGACGAGAACCGTCGTCTACAGGACGAAAGCCACGCGGCTGCCCAACAACTTCGACGCTTCACCGAATGGTTTTTCCAAACTATAGATCACCAATAAGTATACCTACCCTGAACGATTCGTAACTACTCGTTCGATCGTTCTGTGCGAGCAGTATTAGTTACGCGTTTCCTCGACAGATCAACGCGCGAATCAAAGATTATTTAAAGCGATCGCCGGTCGCACGATTATAAGTACATGCATTTTGAGACGCGCGTATCGTTTGCGCGATATTTTGTACCATAGACACTTTATTTTAGATTAAAGTCGTAAAGATATCGTCCAAGTTACCATCGTGACACGCCCCGTGCACAAGTTGACGGTGATTCGTGTGCAAGATTGAAAGAAAAAAGAAAAAAGAGATATGAAAAAGGTATATAGTAGCTGTTGTTCATTCGGGGGAATATTGTTTCGTTAACGATGCGCGTTAATCGCAACAACGTCTCACTTTGAAACGACCAAATATTGCTAGTTGTTTAAGAATCACTTTAACTTCGTCCGTAATTTATTACGTGTTTTTGTATAATTCATCAGGGTATTGTTAAGCGAAACGCGAGGGGTATTAAACTTTCGTTCATCCGTTGAGATAAACAATTAATTTCTCCTCGTGAAATATCTCCTGTAACATCGATAATAAATGAAGAAAAAAAAAAAAAAGAATTCGATTTCAATAGGAAATAATACAATGCAACCAATTAGAATAAAATAGTTTATTATAATTCACAGGAAAAAAAACAAGACATTCTCATGACGCCTGAAAACTCACTGTTCTGCATCGATTAACAATAGTGTTTAGCCGTGGTTACCACTCTTTCCTGTTCGAGACCAACGGAAAGCCGCATTCGTGTGTGAGCAATACCGGAGTATTTATTCCACCATGTAATCTACGGTAAAATTTTTTTACGATAATTTTCTCTTTAAATAGTAATGTAGTAACAGATTTTTGTCTTCGTGTATATATATATATATCTATAAGTGTGTATATATATTCATATGCATATGTTATATACGCATAATCGGAATACCCGTGTCAACGGAGAAAACCTAAGACCGCTCTCACATAATACTCTACCACCGCGTAAGGTTGCAACGATCGTAGCCTGGTTCGACGTGGTCCGTGGCCAATGAACAGTAAATCCTTCGGTTCGGGAACGCGTTCGAATCTTTAACCCTCGAACGTACGGAGTCGGTTTCGATATCAATATCGGTTACTTGACTTTTACAATACTTTTCTCGCGAATGTGGAAAAGATTAAAGAAAATGCTCAACTGTTCGTCCGAGAGTTAATAAGCAAACTAATGAGACACGAGAGCAAAACATAGCTCGTTGTCCGCGACGCGTATCATCAAGATTTTTTACCAGTTTTCGTTTGCTTTTTAAGTACATCGAGAAGGTATGCGTGGGAAATGTAATTATTATTCTCGTTGCGCGTCTAACGAAATATACATGTATGCCCTGTGCGCGAAGAGGATCTTCTTCGGAAAAATTCTATTGAGTGTGTCGTCGACAACGAGAAACGGTCAAGAGGCTTTACAACGACCGACTCTTTTCCACGTTTTTCCATCTTCCCCTTATTTTATCTTTTTTTTTTTAAACGAGCAAATTTAACCCTTTAACTCTAAATCGGGACATGGTATATTATTAAACTGTTTCAACGTTCGGATGGAAACTCGCTCGGAGAGAAACAGCACGAGCAGAAACATGAGCACCAGAGAAGTTACGCGTAGCGCGTTTCCGTCGAAGCGGTGCGTACTGCGAGAAAAATCAGCGTCAGGACACGGTGAAATAGTAAAGCGACGAGGCGTCCTCGACATTATGGCACGAAAGGCGAAGGTATCGCTTTACCGGTTTACGCGAACAAAGCTTACGTTTCTCTTCTCTTCGTTTCGAAACGACTTATTTTTCAAGAAATCTCTTGTTTCACGAGGAAGCCGTGCAACGACGAGAAGAAAAACGGTATCGTTCGATGATTCGCGATCGGAGACCGAGGCACAAAAGTTTCGAGACGCGTGGGACAAAACGGACAGGGGCAGCGGAGGTTCTGTAATTATGTACAAGAAATTTCATCGATTTCTCCAAACGGGAATCGAAAATCAACCGTGCGTTTAACCGAGTCGAACTAGGACGAGAGGATCGATGAAAAATATCGTTCACCGCCGGTATACATTTTTCACCTTTCACCTTTTTCGCGCTTAATCACTTTGCCAATTCTCTTATTTTTCTGCACACCTTTCGAAAATTCGTGCTCGTCATCGAGAATTAATCTCGATTCTACCAACGACGCTTCTCCTTCGATAAATTGATCTCGAATTGGATATCGTCCAAACTTTGATCCCTAAACGCTCGAATATTACGAATAATAATATATCGGAGAGTAGTACACGCCTCTGCGTCGTAGCTAATACAAAAATACTGTTCTGTTGCACCATTTTTTTCTTTTCCTACTATTCCTATTATTTTACGCATAATAATCCCTGTAGTCTTTTAAAAACGCTCCTTTATCGCTGTCAAGGGAAACAAAGGGAGGAAACGAAAAATACTGAATACGGCATATAAGTATATATATATACATATATAAAAAAGAAAAAAAAAAACAAAAAATCACGGTAAGAGGACTCTTTTTCGCAAACACAGCAAGAACATACGAAATCAAACGATCTCGACGACGATCTCGATGTACGATAGCCCTCCGTTTATATGGAACGAGACGATTCGAAAAGTTGAGATACTCCAGATACTTATACCAAATCACCCTTTCCCATAAAATAATTAATCCGTTCTCATGTAAAAAAAATGATACCTACATTAATTTAGAATTTCGGCGGAATTCTAGCGTACATCGAGACGGTAGTTAGAGAGGGGGGAAAAAACGAATAAGCAGAAAACTGTGTTTCCTGTTTGGAAATTAATAGATTCGGATAGCAATCGGTAAAAAGTCAGCCTCTCGTACGTGTAGATGATCGTGCGAGGGCCACGTATACTCGTAAACGCGCACGTTACCCTCCTCCGTTTCCGATTTGTCTCGTAACTTTCGATGAATTGCGAAGGGAAACGCGACGACGATACAATGTTCGATACAATCGCGATATAATGCCGTAACGTGCCACACGTATCCAAGAAAGAAGAATCTTCGGAAAAATCTTTTTTCTTTTTCCTAGATCAAATCAGTTCATGATATGCGAACGACACGGACTGACGGACTAATTACTTTATCTTTTCTTTCTCTCTCTCCCGATATTCTATATTTCTTTTTTCTTCTTTCTGTACTCGTTCAATTAATTACAATTCAGCATGGCGAACAAAAGATTTCATCCCTTCACTCGAGAGAAATCACATTGACGCTCCAAGCCATTATTCACTACGATTATTCATCATATAATTGTGTATATATATATATAATATATCATATATTCAGCATCACAGTAAGATAGCGCCCTTCATTATTAAGTGATCGTCGATCAGTTCGGACCATTTATATTCATTCCCGTTAACAAACATTCTTCTACAACAACCCGTCTAAACATTGTCGAATAATTTTCATCTGGCATCGACGTCGATGCAATTGTTACGTACATGATCGGTATCGTGTTCGTAGAACTGATACGTCGAACTAGCAACTTGTCAGAAAGTGAAATAAAATCGTCCGCGTACAACAGGACTGTGTATCAAACGAGCTGGTCAAATACTGACACCGGACAAATGAAAAAAGAAAAAATAAAATAAGGTGAGACGATTAAATCGACAATCAAATTAAAAGAGAATAGAGAAAGAAAACGAAGTCGTAAAGCTTGAAAACGGAAAACGATTAACGACAGTCCCCGATACACCTCGTTACCTTGCACGTTATCTCGAAAGGAAGAAACTACTTTTTTGTACGTTACACCCTTGCTAAACCTCGAGGAACTTTGTACGTAACGGTACGTACAAGAATCGAACAAAATAATGGAAACGTTTATTACACGTTTCTTTAATTAATACTTTATCGATCGGAAGCCTAGTTAGTATTTTTTCATGTAAGTGAAAATCGATTAGATAAACCTTCGTTTCATTATTTTGTTCGCTCTTCGAATTCAACGAGCTTTCAAATCATACGGTATCGGTGGACCGTCTACGTTCGATCTGCTCTACTTACAAAGTAGCAAAAGTATAGGTTTCTACAAATACATACTTATAATTACTCTGAAAATAAATAGTTATAAAAATAAGCGAGCATTTTATGCTTAAAATACCTTAGGTAAAAACTTAATGTTTAGTTTGCACCACGTTCGGAGTGGAATGTGTGGTCTCTCTTACTAGATCGTAAAAGCGTCATTCTAATAAAACATTCAACTATCATGTAAAAAAAAAAAACATTAACGACACAACTCGATCAATATAATTATCATCCGTAGTGCTCGTTAAAAAAAAAAAAAAGAAAAAGAACAAAAACGTGAGTCAATAAATAAGAGTGCAACAAGAAATTAGAAATAGGATAAAACACGATATCGATATCGATACTCGTTGAATAAATAACTGTGCTCTTAAAAAGCTGGCCTCCGCCTTCCCCTTCGTACGAACATTCAATTAGGTACATTGTTCGATTCGTCTTTATGCTTTTTCATTCCACCCTCCCACCTTCGACCCATTCCCATCCCCGTATTAATAATTCACAGCACTACAGACTGTGGAAGAGAAAAAGACGTTTACGCGGAAATAGTACATTTTCATCGCGAATATACGAAACGCAAGCACTCACGATTTCGATATTTTAACTTAAAATCGAGAAAACTGTTTTGTACTCTTCTACAAACTTTTCCTTTTCGCATCTACTTTACTTACATCTAAGATCGCGGGGAACGTACTCTGCAACGATTCGCGCGATAGTCGAGCATTCGAATCGTTGCTAAAAGAGTAGCGAACACGCTAAGACAGGGTTTCAACGAAACGGCACAAAATTCATCACCATCGTCCGCTTCCCGAATTCGAAGTGTACGGGACGGGAAGCATCGGTCGCAAAATTCCACTCGAACAGAAAGAAACCGTGAGCGAAGACTGAGATTCCAACGATACATGGAAAACTTCCATAGGATTTTCTTTCCCCCCCCCCCCCATATTTCGCGCCACCGATCATTTTCTTTTCCCGTAGGAACGAATCCGGTGGCGCTAAGTTTTCAATACCTTACAATACCGAAACGTCGGTCAACAATTTGATACTATTCACGACGCGTCCTCTTCGGACGCTGACTGACTCCAACGTCGTCGGTACCACGCGACTTTTTACCGATTTGTACCTGACTCTGCGCGGTAAGCTGCAACGAAATCGCGTGGGTATTTAGTTTCTCCGCCAGCAACAGGTCTTTCAGACCCTTCATCTTTTGACTGTACAACGTTATCCTCGGCCTTTCCTGCTCGGAATCGGTCTCCACCTCGGGATCAAGGTTTTCCTGAGACGTGGAAGGCGCGGGAGGCAAAGCGTCGTCCGGCGGGGCGACGAACGGTTCTCCGCCGCCTTGCAAGAGGTAATCTCTGTTAAGTATTTTCTCGCTGCACGCAGCCGTCAAGGCTTGGATGCTGGGATGCATCGGTGCCGGATTAGAAGGTACTTTTGACTCTAAACTTTTGATCAAATCGCGTGCCGCGTTGCCCCTTTCTTTCGTCTTACAATAATTATTGTTGTTATTGTTGTTCAACGTTTCCTCCGGGCTGGTCTCCCTCTTCTGCGACTTGTCCTCTTCCTGTTTCGTTTCCACGTCGTAACATTCGATAATTACCTGAGCGCGAATACTGGCGTCGAACTTTGAAATTGTATTCACCAACGGTCGTGCCCATCCTATGTGTAACACCGGTGTGTTTGCTCCTTCCTCCCATTGGCAGATACCGTCGTAGAACCTTAATAAATACGCGAAGCAACGGGGTTGCCGTAACAAACGCTCGTCCGCCCGCACCGTGTGCGGTATCAGTTCGTTGGCTATTTCCAACAATTCTTTGTATATCTCTCCATCGTCCCGCGAATAGTCGTATCTGTTGCGCGTTAAAACATAGAAGAGAGTCATTAAACGATAACGCAACGTACTTCTATTGAAGACTCTTGCGCATTCAATCCGTGTACTCACTTTCTTAAAACGTCCGCTGCGTCTGCCCACGACGCCAATGCGTTCGCGTGCAATCCGTGCCTGTACAAATAACCACCTTGGTAAGTGTAAGGATACACGTGAGCGTTTCCGTAATATTTCCTGGCGGACCGTATCGCTTCCTGGAAACGGTAAAACGTTCTAACGTTAGAAACTCGTAAAAACGAGCAAGTACCAGCAGCCTGAAAAATTTTTAACGCTACCTGAAAGAGCTCTATGGCCGGCGGTCTGCCAGGAGTAGGCGCAGCCTCCTCCAAATCTCCCAAATTGCCAAGAGCCATGGGATACTTTGCTAGATGGCCCAAATCATATAACAACCATAATAATTCTTGCTGAAGCAATGCCACCTCTGCCGCATCCGCGGTTGCGCTTAAACTAGGGTTTATAGCAGACACTATGGTGGCAACTTCCATAGCTCTATTGCATACAACCGCTTGTCCGTTCACGTATAACCAGGATCGCGAAGCCACTCCAGGTTCCACCGGTTGACCACGTTTATCTTCGTTTCCTTTTCCTGAAAATACAGCAGTCTTCTTAATCGATTTAAACATCCACGATGCATTACCAGTTACAACATTTACCATGCCATGTAACTTCAGCAGTTTCTGTACTATCCTCTCCGTAGACCACCCAGGCATGATCTTCTGACATGGCTAGGTGTACATCCTTGAATCCCAATACCTGACAACCGGCAACCACGGCAAATGCCACCCCAAAACAATCTAATTTATTTGCCGTCAGGTAGCTATAGAGGCTTTGTAAATGCGCGCGATCCTTATAGTAGCTTCTCGTCAAAGAATTCCATATCACGTCGGAGACCTTTTTGACCAGTTCCCTGGTCGCGTATTTGGTGTCGTAAACCGTGAGATCGACCGCACCCTTGATCACAGCGTGAAATTTAGTGTACAGGGCTTCGGCGATGTGAAACTCGACAGCCGGCAGTTTCGGCTCATCGTAAACAGTGCTTTCCTGCGACGCAAATGTCCGATTGCAGGTTAGGGAGTTTTCCACTGCGCCGACTAGGATCGAGAGCAAAGCCAAGTCCGGTTCCGAGCTGTTTTCCAATTGATTCTGGAAAATCCGCACGATCGAGGAGATGCTCTGAATAGGAAATAGAGCCTTATCCTCGTCTCGAAAACCCGCCATGTCGAGGACTGGCAGGCAATACGCACGAGATCGAGATCTTCCCTCAAACCACGAGTGTCATCTTGTTTCCCGTTTATCTTGACAGAAACCTTCGACGAATTCGTGCGATCCGTTCGGCTCTCTCTTCCTTGACTAACGATACACGCTAGTCACTCTCGATTTTCTCCTTCTCAACGCGAATGTTTTACATTTCCACACCATAAAACGTAACACAACCGTGCATCAGTCAGCGGCGCGCCGCCACTAAGACCGTTTTCATTAAACTTACTTTCTGCCGCTCAACAAAGCGGGAAGGCAAGTTTTCATGTCAGCGACTTACGTTTTACGTCCTCGATGCGCGCGTTTTATGTTCTAGAATTTTCCAAATGATCTGCGAAACAACTATTGCATATTGAACCCTAAAACGGTGGAAAAATCTAATTGTCACTCTTCGTTATTCGATGCAACAGTATCCTTTGATTATTTTTACGATGCTCAGAAGTTTACGAGGTAATTTTTTACGCATTTATAATATTCAACGGTCCGAGTAATTTTGGTGCAAGGTTAGAATTTACAAATTCCTTAATACTGCCAAACGAATTGTGTAATTAATTTCGGATAACTTGTCTAATAATTAAATATGCAAACAAAATGTATAAATCAATATTATTTAATTCAGGAATTATACGAGTAGTCAACGATAAATAATGAAAAATATATTACTAGATGGCCGCAAGGTGGCGTCATAACAATAACTGTAAACGGCGGTTGGACGTTTACAATCTTGGCTTGTTCGTTTTACCTTAAAAACAGTGTTTTCAACGAAAAAGTTACAAAAGATCAGTCAAATTTGTTTATAACTGGTCTACCGTGTTGAGTGCATTCACTAACTAACATTGCACGCATTAATTTGTTTTATTATCACAGACTGAACATGAAGGTTACGATAAAAAGTGAGTACCCAGATCAGGACTTGGTATTTTTATTTATAGTTTGTTTGAACATTTTTACATGGTAGTTACTGGCGTATCTCATTAAAATTTAACTTAAATTCGTTGTTTGCGGTTAATGTTGTTCGTTTAAAACACGAATCGTTGCCTGTAGAAATAAATGATTACCGCAAATTATTTTATAGGTTGGACCGGTGTTGCCACCTGGCGTTGGATAGCAAATGACGATAATTGCGGTATATGTAGAATGCCTTTCGACGCCAGTTGTCCAGATTGTAAAATTCCTGGAGATGATTGTCCGTTAGGTAAGTTAGATTCTATATTTGTATGCAACTTAAATTTATTAAAATTATTACAATTTTTTATAATAATTACAAATTATTACAATCGGTATCGAACGAATGGACAAACAATAACAACGTTTAATAAAACGAATAAACGGTTCGTAAATTGGCGCGGTAGCGTCTGCGCAGTCGCAAACGTTAATATCGATCGGTGTGCCGAACGAAACGGATCCTTACGTATATCGTACACGACATACCGTGTTCTCACGCGCGCGTACTAACGCGTATTCGCGCGTGCCAATGTAAACGCAACAAACTCTTGTTGTCGGTGGTTAGAGAAAGCACAAGGTGCGCGTGTCTGTCTGGTAATCGAACCGTTCTTCGATAAACACGATTCGATACTGTTCCAGTCTGGGGCCAATGTTCTCACTGCTTCCACATACACTGCATCATGAAGTGGCTGCACTCTCAGCAAACCAGTCACCTTTGCCCGATGTGTCGTCAAGAATGGAAGTTCAAGGAGTAGCTACTGGTTTGCCGATGGTCCCGCAGGTGTCAGCACGCAACGAATAATCAGGTAACGCTTACATCCTGTACCGCGTATCTCGGGATAATAGGTTTACCATCGAACTCGCATCGTTTCAATGGAAACGCGTTCGCTCGTTTTCATTGTTCCCTTCGCCAAGTTGCGTGTACGAGCGCGTCTCTTCTGACCTTGCGTTTTTCAGGTTCACCGATTTCTGCAAGTTGTAACGCTGTAAGTTTTGTTGAAGAAACGAAAGAACTAAATTCGTAGCAAGTAAAATGTATAAATGTATAGCGTGTTCCAAGTTTTAATTTAACTGGAAACAAATTATCAGTTGCCCCAATGGGTCGACTCTATCGAAACGAAGTTTAACGCCGAATAAGCTAGACTAACGTCTAAAATACAGTGTGATAATGTAATTGAAAATATTTTAGCGTCCACGAGAGGTAGTCGGCGAAATTAGAATTGTAAATTGTAACTTTGGCACTGAGTAGCCACTTTTGCATCGAATTGCAAAAACAACGACGCGTTTGAACGCGGCAACGTGGTTCTCGTATCGCCTGCTTACGTAATAGTTTTCCTCGACTACTCATCGTACGAACACGATATGTACTATGAACGAAACTCGTCGATTCTGCATTATTTAATACCATACGGTTCACCCGTTGCATTTAGCGTTCGTTTTTCGCGTATCTGTTTCCTGGCCTACGTACTCTCTTATCTACCGGCTGACAAAACTATCCGTCTGCTATCCACGCGTGTAGGCGATCGACGCGCGAAATCTATCTTTTCCCGCTCGTGCGGCCGTCGAATTAAGCCGATTTCACGAGTGAAATCATCCTTATTCGATGGATCGTCGACGCGTGATCCTTCAGCTCGTCAAATTAACAATTCATTCTCCTCGATACACCACAATGCGAAGACGTTGATTGGATCAGTACACGGATGGATTAGGGTGAAAGTAGAACAAGTAGCTCTTGTCTACGTTGGGAAACAGACTGTGAAGAAAATTTAAATGTACGCGTACAGTAATGTAACGTAACCGTTGTTACACGACGATTATTTAAAAGTATGAATAAACGGCCATCGTGATGTCACCTTTTCCAACCAAAGTGATTTGCATAGGAAGATTGTAAACATAGACGCATGACGCGTATTAGCAGAATATAATTGGCGAAAGTAAAACTCGACGAAACGATAGGGTACATCTTGTTCGATCTAACATTTCGAGGGAATATCGGGTTATAAGAAACAATGCGGGTCAGCAGGGGTTCTGGATGTAGCGTGTTGGATTCGAGTGGAGAACGGTGAGCGTTCGCGAACCAAGGAGACCTAATGGGCTCCTTCTCCTTCCTTTACCCTTTCTCGTTTCTACTGTCGTACTGGTTTTCCTTTTTCTTTCTTCCGCGTCTCCGCTCCCTACCTGAACTACTCTCTCACGCGATATTATAAGAGGTAAGGTATAAGGAAATCCAAAGAGCGTAGGAATGAAAAAAAATTTCATTCGAAAAGAACGGAATTACGAGACAGAAGACGCGATCTTTTAGCATCTTTAAAGATTTCTCGTCGGAAACGAACAACTCGCGTTTATCTTTTCATCCTGTTTGTCTTTAACGCTCTCCATTCACCAACCCGTCTCCATTATACCACTTGCCGCTCGATCTGCTTTTATTCTTGGTCTTCTGGTATCGCTCGAAATACCACGAGTTGTCCGTATTTATACCACGCGTATTTTTCTTTTCTTTGCTCTGTTCCGTGCTCTGTACACGTATATTGTTTAGGTTACTCAACCCTTGCCGCAGTTCGCTTCTCTTCCATCTTCGTCACACCGTTCGTGTAATCGCGCCCAGTGTGCGCTACACACACATATACTTTCTCTCTCTCTCTCTCGCACACTTGCGTTCAATTACTCCTATCTTGCTTTTTACGGTACCCCTTCCTTCCCTCTTTATCTCTATTTCTCTTTCTCTCGCCCCCTCCAACTCTTCATTCCCATTTTCTCTTCTTTTCTACGGTACGCGTCCAGAGAGGTGTGTTCGAATCGCTCGTAGATACGAGATGTTTGAATCCTCTTATCACAGGTATTTCTACAGGTATTAAGATTAACGAGAACGTAATATAACGAAGATCGCTGTAAAGTTTAATTAACGTCGTCGCAAAAACTTTCCGTTTCCCCTTTTTTCTTTGCCAGTTTACGCGATCGTTTCGGTTCTCGATTCCCTCGATTTCCGTCTCGCTTCGTTTCTGTGCGGCGCGTCCTTTAGCTGGCTCGCACACGTAGAGCGGCGGCGGCGGCGTCGCTGGCGGAAGAGGAGGAGAGGTGGGTGCAAAGCTGTACGTATGCACTGCCTACCTGATGCCTCGAGAACTCGAGTTAGAGCTCGAGTCAGTCACGTGGTCTGTTGAACACGAAGGATGTTGTGGGATCGCGAAGTCAGTTAGCGGCAGTCCGTTGTACGGGCAAGCGAGAGAAACGGAACGGAGCAGGCACGCTAGCCTGGTGGACCATTGGTCAAAGGGAAGGGGAAAACACGATGGAGGAAAGAGGAACGAGGTCTCGGAGGACAGAGAATAGAGAATAGAGACGATAGCGAATCGAGGATACTCCGACCTGCAAGCAACATTTCGTGTTCGTTAGAATTGTCGAAGAATAAACGGGTGTAAACTATGTGAAAATTGTTGTTGTGAACGGGCAACGGACGGAGTAGCTGTTTAAAGTACTCGAAACAACGACTAGAGTGCTAATTTGACTCATTGCCTTGGCGCTTTTACGGTGTAACGTGCCGTGGCGAGACGTACAATAGCCGTGGAAATATCCGTGGAAAATATCCGCGCGAAAAGCGAACATAGGAGAAAGTAGGCTGTAAAGAGAAGTAAGGTTGAAATTCCTGTGGAAATAAAAATAAAGGGAAGGAATGTATCTGGTCGGTGAATCGGCTCGGCGCACCTGACTGTTGGTAACGCGTGTTCGGCTTGGTTCGCCTCGGAGTTCCGTTTCGCACGAACAAAGCTCCGTTTCGTGGCAAACGCGTGGCGCGTTGGGTCACGCTCACGCTCTACCGTGAAAATCGTATCGTCGCATCGGCAAGGGCCACATTGCGTCTGCTAACGATGCACGCATCTACGCCGTGACTCAACCCGCGACGATTCATCGTTACGCGTTCACGTAACCTCCTGCTGCTGTTTGCTCGGATGGAACTATCACGGAACCAAAGATAATCATTGTCGTTATCTCGAACGACCTCGATTCGATTTGATTCGATACGATTCGTCTGACAATTAGATCGAACGAACATGTTTTCGTAGCGCGAAAGGAATTCGCGTTGAGGTGCAATCGTTGAAGAGTAGCTATCGTAAAAAGATAAATATGCAATTGGCAGCGACGCAGAGAGCACACCCGCCACCGGTACCGCCACGACCGAGTAGGCAGGTGGTCGCAGAGGCCCTCAAAAGATCGCCAAGGCCGCCCTGTCCGACCAGGCAGGCACCGCCGCCGCCCAACGCCAAACCTTGGAGGTCCGATCGAGAACAATCGGTCAACAGTAAGCAGCAACAGGTGTGCCCGACCGCTGGACGAACGGTCGTCTACGAGTCGATTAAGGAATCGTCAGGTTCGAAGGAAACCAGCGACGAGAACAACGATCACTCGGCTAGAATCGTGGTTGAGAAGGAAGCTGGTCGGCGGGCCAGCGCGAGTGAAAGGTGCGACGAGGAGGAGAATCGTCGTGGAAGAAATCCACCGCGGGAAAGGCGGCACCGAGCCGTCCTCGAGCAACAGCATCGTGAAAATCCTACCGAACCACCATCCGAACGATCCGTCGATCGTCCCAGTTCTAATCTCCGAGAGAATTCTTCCTCCAGCGATTCCACGTTCAAAGATAGACTCGACCAAGACGAATCGGAGCGCACGAAACAGTGTAAAGAAACGACCCAGTCCTCCGACGCGAGAAACGAGAAAGAAGAGCCGTCTAGGAAAACTCCTGCCAAATCGAACGTGTCCTTTGACGACGAACGTCTCGCTCCGTCCGTCAGTCCAGAATCCAGCGGCGAAAAATCGAAATTAAATCAGGAAAATAAATTCGAAAGTCGACCCGCGCCCACTCAAAGGTCCTGTCTCGCTAAGTATAGAGATTCCGCGGCGAAGAAGAATTTGGACTCGCGGACAAATACAGAAGATTCAAGGACCAACGAAAACGTTGATCAAGATCGTTCCATGGTGGTCGTTGTCAACGAATCAGACCGTAAAGCTGAACCGAACGATCTCGACGGCGATGGCGGCCTCTACGATGACGACGACGGCGACGATGACGACGAGGAAGAGTACGAGGAGGAGGATCGCGACGGTGAAAATATTCATCGACAAGACTGGCTGGAAGCCGGTGTTCCCTATTCGTCCACGCAGATCAGGCTGTCAGGCGACGACGCCGACAGAGTCAACGGACTTGATCGCTGCGAGAACGAGAAAGTCGGTGATCTTAATATCCTCAGGTAGTAAACCGATCAGAAAGTGGAAAAATTTGTACAAAGAAATTATTCGCTCTACTTGCACGGTAGTAGACGAGAAGAGAGTACGCCGTTAGCAAAATGTGTTCCTACTCGCGGTTTATCATTTTCGTTTTCTCACGGAAACAATGTTTATTCGATGCGTTACGTTAACGGGCATTGAATGAGCGCGAAAGCGGCGGAAACGTCGTTACAAATTCGTTTCATACTGACGCGTTAATTATCGCGAAAAACCGCGATGCCTGTATACCTATTACGAGAACGAATGCAACCATCCAGTGGTTCGATCTACGACTTTCTCGAGTTACACTATACGTCTTGTCGTAATAATTTTAATTACACCTCGAAATATCCACCAATGAGAAAGGATACACTTTTCTTCTTCTTCTTCTTTTTTTTTCTATTGCCTGGTGACCCACATTGTCGTTGTTTGTTTTTCTTTTCTTTTTCTTTTATAAGAAGATCGCTGAAAGACGCGAAAAATCGCGTAGAATAAAAGAACGGTTCGTTGAAATCTCACGTGTTTCAGCTGGTAGGCGATTGATTGGAGATCGAGCGATTCTATCGAACGAGCAAATAACGGTGAATCGGTGTTCCGTTTTTGTACTTTGAACGAAACTTTCGCCTTTTTCAGTATACAAGAGAGGATCGCGATGTCTTCCTTGCAAGGTCTACCGCCATTACCGAGGAGCCTGAGCGGATTTAATTTGACCGGTGGACGAGGCGAGGGTTGCGAACCACCGCCACCGCCCACTAGATCCTCTAGTAAAACGCAAAGAGGCGGTAAAGCTTCGATTCAGTCGTCGTCCAGGCCATCACCACCTGCCAGACAGCTCACCACCTTGGATACTCAACTGGCTATACTCAGGAGAGAAATGGTGATTGTTGAAGGCACACGCTTTTCCATCAAATCGTTGCAACCAATCTTCCATTGCTGTTATTACTTCCATTGATGTTCGTTTCAAACTCTGACAACTTGCCTTGATTAAAATAATTTGAAGATTCAAATGAATTCTTCAGCCAAATAAAATATCGATAGTTTGAAGAGATCATTATCTATAATAGGCAGCGTTGGTCGTTCATTGGTTAATACAAAGTATATTTATGAACTAACAGGAAAATTCCAAGGATTTGCATATAACGACGTAACGTTTCTATAAATGGAACGCTAACATGATCAGAGAGTATCACTGATGGCCTCTTGGCATTCCTCTGGCTACTTTTTTTTTTATTACTTCCTTCTCGACATTTCTTCTGTCGATTTCGTCAGACTGATATGTCACGTTGTCAGGATGTTTGTTAAGTTTATCGATAAATTTGATTCCCTATCCATAGAGATAATAACATGTAAATGTTGTAGTAAATGAATCGATCAACGTTTGACGAAGAACGTGTCCGCTGAAAAGTTAGGCTAATAGTTTAATAGTAAATCCAGACACGAAGCGAACTGGCACAGCCGCTCCCACGCTGCATTCCCTCAGGCGTGACCTCCCCTCTTTCACTCTTTTTCGTGCCCGCTCTCTTTCACCTTCGTTCCTTCTACTTCTACACTCGTGCTCCTCTACTTGTTCTTCTGCTTCTTCTTCTCTCATTTCCATTCTCATTTAGCGCGCCTCTCCTTCGTTCTCACGTCCAGCAAGTTGTTACTTTCCACTAGTCAATTTTCAGTTGTCTTTCTTTTCTCGATTACGTTAACGCGTGGCATGGTATCTTTTCAGTTTGGACTTCGACAACTGGATCTTTCTTTGCTCTCGCAACTATGGTCCCTGAACGAATCAATTCAAGAATTTCGGCAACTATTGCAAGAGCAAGAAGACAGAGCACCGTCTCCTTCGCCAAGCAGCGAAGAAGGTGACGACACTTCCTACGGAAGCCATCCTCCGCCACCACCGAGAAGACCGGCTCCCGGTGTACACCTTCACAGACCGCCTAGGCCACCGAGACCACCTAGACCGCCTCCCAGCGACGAGTCACCTTCGAGCGAAGAATATGGAGCCGTTTGACGCTGCGCTCGAGCAAACTGTTCGCATTCCAGAACGTCCCCGTTGCTACGTTTCTAAACCATCGTTCTTTAAACCCCATTGCGCGTTACAGAGATCTATCAGAGCTCTCGTCGAAGATTGCTTTTAGGTAAAATTGAAGAAAATCGATCGTTTCTGTAGAAATCAAATGTAGCTTTTGGAATGCGATGTAACGTATCGTTACGAAGAACTTGTTGGTGTTCGAAGGTACCTGGAACATTTCCTTACGGAAACATCGCAGATTCCGTTGTTCAAAATACGCGTTTTCTGATTGCAGTTAATCATGCGACGTGAATTCTATAGATATTAGATATTTAAAAAAAAAAAAAAAAGAATCATACCGTTCGTTGACCCACGAAACTATCAATGTCAATCCAAAAAAACAACGATCCTCTATACATATACATATATTATATATAGATATAGATATATATACATATATCTCGTACTAGATAAGGGTAAAAGTTTATTGTCCTAGATGAGAGAACTATTTCAGTTCCACCTACTCTTTTCTCTATTTGTGATAGCAGTCGAAGGGGCCTTTGATTAACTATAAATAGATATTTCTTTGTACTAATTAAGATTTTTCCGCGATCATTGGTTAAAAGACAGCTGCAGAGGATCCGAGCCTACGGCACGAAAAACGGCTAGTGAGTTCCAAAGAATCGTGTTCAAAAATCCTCCTCTCTTCCACGTTTCTTCAATTACGCTATTACGTCCATTACAATGTTTTCTTTCTTGTTCGTGTACGAACGATTGCGCTGATAACCAGTCAATAACGATCGTTCGTATTACAATATGACCTGAACAGATTTATATAAATTTTAATTCGAGTGTGTAAAGTTAATTAAGGAAGGAATCGAAAAATGCAAATAAAAGATAATGCAATTTAAACGGAAAACGGCAACGTTTACGTCGCACCCGTGACCTTACGTGGTTCGATGTTTAACTTTGCGCTTTTATTTTCAACAGATTCAGAGATAAGTTTATTTCTTATCTGTTTTTTATCCGACTTCGAAAAGGAATATTCAATTCGATCAGTATATGTATATATTTTTTTTCTAACAAACCTCTGCGTATTTATCCAATAAATAATGTGGAATCTGACGGTACCAATTGTCGATCGTAGGTGGCGATACTGTACCGTATTTTCACGTGTATCGCATATTGCATCAAAGAGGTTAGGTTCGTTGCGATTTGCACGGTGTGTGTGTTGTGTACCTTAAGAAATTATTTGGAAGAATGGCTAATGAACACGGAAACGATGAAAAGAATAAGAAAAGAAAAAAGAAACGATCCCACGCGCAGATGGCAAAAAAGTTTGCCCGGCAAAGAAATCATGGATCGGATGTCGATGCTGACACTTATCAATACATGGTGCGTATTTTCGAGCTGATGAAGGGCGACTTTTCCACTGCCGAAGAGAAACTGATTTTTGCAAATAACGTGTACGAACAAACGATAGGCCACGAAGTCGAATATGCTCGAAATCAGCTCGGATCAAGAATACTGGATTCGCTATTGAAATACGCGAACCTGGAAACGATTCAGAGGTTAGTCGACGCTTTATCCGGATCGAATTTAAGGCCGCTCAGCAGCGATAGATTCGCTAGTCACGTTTTGCAAAAAATCGTAGTGATTTGTGCCGATAGAGGAAACGAAAGGGTGTCCGTGGAATCGAACAAGGAAGAAAGCAAGGATGCGAGCGTTAAAGTTGAGGAATCCGAGATCGCTTCTTACAACAATATCGTATTGAAATTATGCAGGTATTTCATAAACAACATGGAGGAATTTGTGTTCGATACGTACGCGAATCATCTTCTGAGGACCGTGATCGAGTGTCTTAGCGGACTAATCGACAAGCCCGACGATAGTAACAAAAAGAAATTAACGTTTGGGAAAAGGCGACCAGTTGTGCAAGAGTACAAAGATCTGTTGTCGCAGACTTGCAATAGATTACTTGGATGGCCACGGTTACTCGAGTTTGGCCAAGACGAACTTACGTCCGGATTATTGCAAAGCGTTTTGTACTCCTTAAAGGATGTTTATCCCGAGATGCTAGAACTGTACGTTCAAAAAATTACAAAGGAATGCTTTAAACCTGGTAAGGAGCAGCAGTTGTCGAATATTTTCGACGCGGAATGTTCTGTAAGGTTACTAGAGGCTTGTTTAGCCACAGCGGAACCAAAGTCTTTGTATAAAATTTACCAAGACTACTTTCAAGGCAACTTGAAATCGTTATCTCTCGAGCAGAACACAAATTTTAGCGTGCAAAGGCTGCTGGATCATTGCGCTGTGAAGGAAGATTTCGAAAAAATCTTCGAGGAGATCTCTGCCTGTTTCCCGGAAATTCTCGAAAAGGGATTTACCGGAGTGTTGGTAAGCGCGGGAAACGCGTGTTTGAAGTTGCAAGTGAAGCAAGGTGCGTTTGTGACGGAACTTTTAAGGACGCTTGGTTGCGAGACGAACGAAAAGCAGCGTGAAATCGTAGCGTGTTTAGCTAGTCTAAAAACGTTGGAACAGCTGGAAAGTTTACGAAAAAAAGATGATTCCTATCCGGTTATCTGTTTACACGGGAGCTTGATCATTCAGACTATTTTGAATTTCAATAAACCCATCAAAATTGTAAACTCGTTGCTGGAGATGAACGAGGAGGAACTAACACGAATACTGGAAGATCCTAAAGGGAGTCGTATCGTGGATGCATTTATGGAGAGCAAGTTCATAGGTGAGAAGAGCAGAGAAAAATTGGCGAAGAAATTCAAAGGATACTGGGCACAAATGGCATCCACCACCCACGGTTCCAGATGTTTGGATAAGATGTGGCAGTGGGCTCGTATAAATCAGAGAACTTTGATTATGGAAGAGTTGGCAGCAGTCGGAGAATCTTTGCGATCCACGAAATCTGGACAAATAATCTCCAATAAACTGAACGTGCCGTTATTTGCCAGGAACAAGAAAGACTGGACGGAGTCTCTGGGAAAAGAAGAGAAAACGAAAGCTCTTTTCGCGGGTATAATAGGTGAATCTGTAAAGAAGAAGAAATGACGCGTTTCTCAATGAAAAACGAGTATAAATTTCACATAATTTGCGTTAAATAAACGTTGAATATAATATGTATGAAGTAAGGAAAGAAATGCATTATGACATAGAATAGTTAATGTATTTCGTAAATTCATAAATACAATTGATAGAATCCATCATACATCCCCGCAACGCAACGTAGCTAGGAAAACATACAACGACTCGTAATCTAGATTTGAGCAAAGTTCCCTAAACGCGTATGATCGATAAATTCGCCTCAACTCTCGACAGTGACTAGACTTGTAAATGTATACAACGTATTACATCTGAACGCGTACAAAGTAAAAGGTAAAAGGTCGCAGTTGCTTTGACGATCGCATTATTCGTTGCGATCATAAAATTGACTAGCAAACGATCGATATAGCGTGCGAAAAGCAGGCTATATCGTTTTCACTGAAATTCGAGTGAAACCAAAGTCGTAACAGGGTAATCCGATTTGATGGAATATCGAATCGAATTATAACTAAATCGCGTAGTTCGCAAACATTTGCTACGATTACTTCGACGAGAAGTAAGGACAGGGATTTTCGCGATTACGTTGGTCTTTTTGCAAAAAAAAAAACGAACGTTCCCTTGCTTGTTAGGCGTATAAAGAGAGCATAACACGAATATGTATATCTCGTTAACCTGGTTATGGTAACGATTACGATTATCGGATCGTTTGTTTCTTTGGGCGGCATTATTTCTTCTCGTTTCTTCGCACGGAAATAGAATTACTTCTGATTTATAATTATTTCTCGTATTCGATACTTGCGGTGTTATTATTATTGCTTCTTCGAATCATCTACGATCCGAAACTGTACATATTTTGAGTTTTCTAATTTAGCGTTTCGATCGAACACCGATACAACATATGTACATGCACCGCTGCTTTCGCTATTCTAACGAAGAAATTTGTCGAACGACGAAACAGAACGATCGTAGAGGGTACAAACATGAATGCTACCTCAAAGATACATCTTCGATGAAGAAGGAACAAAGTTTCTCATAGAAAATGTGCAACGACATAGGATGGATTGGAAAGAGAATGTGATCGAAAAGGATAGAAGGATGGGAAAGAGAGGAGCAGAAGATGTATGATTCGGTAAAGAAGAGACGGTCGAATAATTAACGCGAATCGTGTTGGATCGAGCTAGTGAATCTTCGAGGATGAGATTTCGCGTGATGACGTCACTTCCCTTTGGTGGTAACACCGGCTGCTATTGGCGAGGCGACTGTCGCTTCGTTAACGGTGGTCGAGAGGCCGCCACTGGCGACCCTCGGAGGACTTCGTGATGTCGATCTTCGAGGTTCGCGATGCGGAGGATTGTTACAAGTGGCGTGATGACCTCCTGCTTCCCAGTCGCGATGCTGACAGAAGGAACCGCAATACCGTGCAATTCCGCAGCCACCGCAAGTCTCCAAAGCGGGTCTACCGCAGTTCCAACAGCTCTGGAAGGATGAACGGGGTAAGGTGGCGAGTTGGTTCATTGCATCGACGACGAAGGAGGAAAAGAGATACTTACGGATCCGGAGACTGTTTGTAAGTGCGACTCTTTTTCATCTTCCGTGGTCGACGGTATCGAATTTGAAACGCTAGTCGGTGTTGTAACGGTTCTGGGACTCGTGTCCACTGCGCCGGGGTTACCGTGGACGCGTAGGTACGGTCCTTGACGAAGAGCACCGTGATTTCGCTGAGACAACGGAGTGTCGAGTAATCGATGAACTCGCAGCCGTTCGTTCGTCCTCGTTTCGGCCACTGCTGCTCTCACGGCGCGCTGGACTTCCGCCATCACAGCCCTTTTCACCGCTTCTTCTGCGATACAATGAACAAGAGTGTAACGAAACGATACAGCGGAATATCGAGAGAATTAGAAACCGACTGACCATCTTTCCTCTGCAATTCTGCGACCTTGTCTTCAATGGCTCTAATGGTCTGGGCTACGATCTCACCGGACAATCGCTTCAAACTACCCTCGCGATCCCCGGTCGAAGACTCTACCTGAGAACCATTCGTCGAGGATGGATTGTTGACGGTAACGGTATTACTGTTTCCGTTTTGAGCCCCGACCGGAGTTGGAGGTACCGCCGCGGCTGGACCAAAGCAACCGCGAGTCTGCAAAATGGCCAAGGCTTTCTTCGTCTTCTCCACCATACCGAGGATACAGTTTAACATCATATGAATGTTTTTCCACTCGTCATCGAGGCTTCCGTTTTGCGTTTGAACATGGCTCATCTGCTGCTGTTGCTGTTGCGGCTGTTGAGCTAGATGATGGGATCCAGAAAATGGATTCATTTGATTCATTTGCACGGGATTAGGCGGTATTGGACTAGGTCCATGGCTGTGACCATGTCCGTGACCATGAGCATGACCATGACCATGACCGTGACCATGTCCATGGCCGTGATTGTGACTGAGACGATGCCCGTGGCCTTGAATCGATCCGCTCGATGAATGCAACGGATGGTACCAACAGTAAGGGGATGAACCATCGGTAGAGGGTTGTTGCTGTTGCGGCGGATGATGATGACTCCAGGGATTCGTTAGCCTCTTCCCGTACATCGGGATGTCGTCGAGTAGAGCGCCGTTTTCGTAGTACCTATAATAGTTCATCCGCTAGCAACTATGATCGTAGACTAGTTACAGAGCTATAGTCTATAAGGTGAAGCGGAGGTATTAGCAGGGCGCGGATAGGAAGTGAAGGCAAGTTTGCCGGTATTCGAAGGGTAGAGAATAGTAGAGAGACTCTGGCGGTGGACGAGGAAGAGAGGTAGGGCGAGCGAGGGTGTTCGAGAAAGGTGGTACGCCGATGATATATGGAAACGTCACCAACAGACGTATCGAGAGGAGGCCAAGCCGGCACTGCTGGCGCGCAAGTCGCCTTTTGTCGCCTTCGAATTCACTTTGGTAGCCCTTTTCCGTATACACGCGTGTGTCCCATATAAACCGGAAACACTAATGTCGTCCAGTTAGCCACGATCTTTTCAACTCGCTCGATTAATCGAAGCGAAGAACCGGCAGAGCGATTTCAACGTGGCGATCCGTTCGGGGACCCGCTGTGTCGGACGGGAAATAACGGCGAGAAATGCAGGCTCGCGGCCAAGATTTTTCTCAAATGCCGGCACATTTGCGGCTTGGCAAATATACTACGCACGCGTGTACGCGCAGCTTCCTGGCGTTCGTTGTCGCGTGAATTATTGCTATAGATGACCAAAGATTCCGCCTGGTCTTGTCCACTTCCGGACCAATTTACACCGCAATTTACGCGTCTCCGATACGGTTTACCGTCGTTCCCCGACCAGAAAACGAGCCCAGAACCCAGAACGATGTAAAGCGATAAAGCGACGCGAAAGAATAATATACGGTTCAACTTACGGGGTGTCCGAGGCACGACGCTTTGGCGCGTGCGACGCGCTACCGGAATAATGATGCAGACTGGCTGGCGTGTTGTTCACGTGAGGATTACCACCGACACCGGGATTAGAATTGGACCGCATCCCGTAATGAGCGGAACACTGATTGCCGCCGTTTCCAGCGTGTTCTCCAAAAACTTCGACCGACTCTCCAGGGGATACTAAGCCGACGGCCTCCAGAACTGCCGCCTCGTTCGATCGTAAGAACTGCGCGCAACTCTGTTAACAAAAGAAATATTTTAAATCGCGTGTATTTCGACTGACTGTGAGCGGATCTGGATCCGCGGTTATCGTTCACTACATCTGCTAACGAAATTAGCGTTACATTACACGCGTAGTACGCACCCTTATAAAACGTGCGAGTTGGTAAACTCGATGGCTATCGGAACACGAGCCTCCCACAAATTGGATCGAATCGAAACGACACGGATCGCTGAAGCCGGGACCATGTTTCACTTTCGATTCCCAATATTCGGTTAGCAGCATTTTTACGAGTAACACCTTTACGGGCAAACTTTCCAGTTTGTTCGCTCGACGGCAAAGTCTGGTTTGGCAGGGTAGGATTTACCGCTTCTAATTCGATATTGGAAGCTCCGTTCGTCCCTGTTCCTCGAGGTCGCATTTCTCAATTAACGATCATCGATCGGTCGCTACGATGCACGCGTTTCAACACGCTTCCGGGTTCTCGTTCGGTTAGCTAAGCACCGGGTACTCGGTCGAATCCAAACAGACGCGAGTGGAAGGGTGCGCTTGTGCGATGGAATTTGCCTTTACCACCGTTCTCTCGATCCTTTGTCATTCTAGCTACCTCGAGAAATGTAAATCGTAGCTATTAATTTGCAATTCGTTACCGCGCCACCCATTCCTTCGTACTCGTAACCCCTCTTCGTTCTGCCATCTTTTTCTTTTCGCTCTCTCGTGAGACAGGCAACAGCTGGAGGCAGCGACGTAACCGAAAGACTTTTATCAATTCGTCGAGGCAAACTTTCTTCTTTTTTATGATTCCTTCCGGTATCACAATCGATCGCGTTTCAACCTTAATCGGATCGTTCTTATTGTGCATCGAGATATATTAAACTCGCGAAAGATCTTTATTTTCTAAGAAAATTTATTCCGAAAATTCGAAGAATAAACGAAAGAAGAAAAGTGCAAAAGTAACGAAACACGTTTCGAGTAGTTGGTCTTTACGTTCGATTCGTCCATCTATCTTAACGTGAAACGGGGCTGCCATGCTCCCAGCCACCCACTGATTCGTGAAGTAGCCTGGGAAATTAAAACAGGTCGGCAGCCGGTCAGCTCGGCTTCTGTTGATTTTACTCGCTACTCCTGAACGCGTTTTCTCTCCACCGTCTCCGTCAGGCAAACTTTAACGAGCGTGTGTGTAATATAACTCTAATCTATATCGGACCACGACCGAACGATGTGAACATTGGATACCCAGGCCCGCTTGTTCGCGATCATCTATTCTCGTCTTTGCGATCGAGCACATTTCATAACGCGATTCTTTCCGTTTTCTCCTCTGCTTCCCTTTAACAAGTAACTCTCTTTACGAGTCATCTTTCACCGTTCGCGTATCTCTTGCGAAAAGAAAGGCTCGTGTTCCAATCGTTGGTCCGTCAATCGGTTACGGAAACAACTGGAGAAAGAAGAAACTCACCTGATTGCTCGTTCTAGCAGCGTTGCTCAGGTCTCTTTGCAAAGAAGGTAATTGTTGCTTCAAGTGCGGCAGTACGAAGCCTTTAAGAGAGTAGTTGGTCGCTTCCTGTAGCGCCGAGTGAAATTCTTCCGCCGTCATACCGCCGCTCTGTAAAAACGAAAGAGTTCGTTGCAGCCCCTTCAGCTCGAACGGTTACCTTTATCAGGAGCATGTAATTTCGATTTCGCTTTTGTCAAGCGACGTGCGATCGTTGCACATTGCACACGGTCAAGCATGGTTAGCAGATGTCGTGCTTCCGGAACGCGTACGAGTTCGCTACGCACACCGACGTTACGCGTCGCGTACGAGCTTTGAATATTTTCGATCGCGTTTAAAAATTCACGAATTTTTCATCTATGTACGTTTTCGATTCTAAAAGCGTTCGAACGACTAGAAGATGTATTTTACCGTAGTTTTCGACTCGACGAGAAGGGATGGAGGGTAAAAAAAAAGTATAAGAATTACCAGTAGTGCCAAGACGAGGGTGAGCACAGTGTCGCCGGTGTCCGGAGATATACCGGTGGCGAATTTCACGACGGTGCCGAGCACGCTTTTGAGCTCGGTGTGGCCGGCGAAAACACCGGCGATGCATCTGCTACCGGTGCTGTTATTCGACGACACAGATACATCGCTTTGCTCTTCCGTCCTACACCCGGTAGCAGCTCCTGCATTGGCAGCTCCATCGCTACCACCGTTACCGCCATTACCACCGCCTCCAGCACCGATCGCATCCTCGAATTCCGGTTTCAGTGGGTGCGAAGGTAAAGGACTGTCGTTGTCAGAGGATCTCGAGCAAGCGGTTGCGCCTTTGTACTCGCACCGCAGACCGTTGCTCTGCTTTTGTTGATTGCTGGATGCAGCAGTTGGAATCCTTTGATGATGAGAAGGTGGCGAGTGTACTTCCGATTGGCCCTCTTCCCGCGTCGCTTTCTCTCTCGCCGTGGAACTTGCTGCAACAAAACATCTTCCCTTTTCTTCCCCGTTTCGTAACTTTGACTCGACTGATTTCGATTCAATCTCGAGCACGTACGATTTATTTCGGTAGGTAAATTATAAAGAAGATTCGAAGCAAAGAGACAGGGTGGTCCTTTGTGCACGGTAGATCCGGGGAGGCAGCCGTCAAGCACGAGCCACGTGAAACGGGCAGGCGAATCGGCCACTCGTTTACAAACACGTTTATAGGGCGGACACAGAGGAGCACCGGTGTACTTGGGGATGCACGTCAAGCGACGGTGTACTCTGTGCGTGGGTGCAGCGGATAACATGCAATTACGGGCCGTGTCATCCACCTTGTCTTGTTCCCGCTCCTGTTCCTGTTTCCGTTCCCGTTCCCGTTCCCGACCCCATCCCCTTTCCAACCCCTCCCGACCGCGCGTTATCTCGCGAAATGCCTCCGGCCCCGTACCGTGCGTGCCAAAACGCCGCCATAGAACGCGTATGCCGATAACGAAAGGTTACACAGCGATCCGTCCTCGCCTCGTTTCGCCCAACGAAACGTCGACTGACAGCCCTGGCTTCGTTAAACCAAACAAACGACCGCGCTCTGCTCTCTGACATTTTCTTTCGGTTCACAGTTTAATCTCGCCACGCGCCTTTTTTTTCAACATCCACGTTTAGTTGTTAAAGATACCGAACCGCCACCAGTTCGGACGAGAATCTCGAGAAGAGAGGGTAAAACGATTCGAGAACGAGTATTCTCGCGTGTCGGTGCGTGTGAATTCGTAACACAGGTAAGCGAAGGGAGGGACAAGCGGGAGGAGGTCGCCGGTACCGTGTCACTGCCACCTGACGCCGGTAGCCAAGGGGTAATTACCTGTACCTGAACTCTCGGCGAACTAAACTACCTCGTGAGTACAAGTTACACACCCCTGGCGAGCGTTTCCGCTCCCTTCGTCGAATCGACTTTGCAACCTCGCCCCGCCCAACCACTCGACCGCACAATTGCCGTCTCGATCCGACGATTTTTTAATCGTTAAACGGGAAAAACTTCTTATCTAATCCGACGCGACGTTTGATAATTTACTGCAAGTTTTGACCGGGTAACAGTCGCGTTCGCGTGGAAATATTTGTTGTGGAAACTCGATTAGTTGGACAGAGGGGGAGGAAGTTTGAAGCTTCGCGTCGGGGGAATCGTGGGGTGGGTGGACGCGAGGGAGTACGCGAATCGCGGAGCTCGCGGTGACACCTGGAACGCACGCAAAGCAGCGTAGAAGCTGCTCGTTGTCTTTGCAGACGACCGTCCCACCAACACCGACAGAGAGATCGATAAAGCGCACGTGCTCCACTCGGCTGAGAGTCCCTGGCTGGAAGTAAGTGCGCTGGGACTCAGCTGTCGCCTCCTAATTGCCGGGACAATGCAACAGATGGCTTTGATCGCAATCCCTTCCTAGTCACCCCTTCCTCCCTGACGCCCACCCTACTTCCTTCATTCCTCCTATTTCCTTTCTTTTCTCCCTCCTATTCTATACATAGCTACACGTATATTCTTTCATCCATTTCAAAGCATTTTTCTTTCCTCATTCTACCTCCTTCGCTAATTTTCCTTTTTCCGGTTTAGCGGAATTTTCGATCCCTTGCCGTTTTTAGGAATTCGTAACGACGGTAAATCGGATCCGTTAACTATCGCGTTTCGATGCTCTCCGAAAGTGGAATTTCGAATGGGTCGAGTAAAATCGGATTTACCGGAAGACGATTTTAATATCTCCTCGGCTCACGGGTGTAAGGACATTTCCGCGAATCCTAATAAAGTTTGCCGAATCCGAGCGCCACTTTTCAGGGGATCGTACCGCTTAAAACTCGAGCACCCAGTGTATTCGCGTAAGCAGGACGGATGTGGTTCGCGAAACTCGTTCCTGTTCCTTACGTCGTAAGCATATCCAAAGGGAAGAAAGTGCGAGGAAGCGAGCTAGCGAACGACCAAGTACGGCCCCGACTATCGCAAAATTGTACCTCGAACGGCAACGTCGGGGATGCCGACGGTGTACCGGATATGATATCAGCCTCGAGCAGAATCCCGCTGGAAGTGTTGGACGTGCCTTATCGCGTCTGGTCCAGGCAGTCAGCCAGCGCACGAACCGACCTAACCAACACACCGAGCCCGACCAACCACCCAACCAACGAACCAGCTTGACTGACTGTTCGCAGGAGTTTCACCATCCCCCCCGTGGTGCCTTCTGCGATCGCGTTTCCCTTCCTCGCGCACGCTGCACTCTGCACACATACTCCCCCAAGATCGTGCACGTGCTCCATGCCACCCTTCCTCTCCCTTTCGCCACCTTTCATTCGTAGATCCTGCGACCAAGTAAACAAGCATTTTCAAAGAAACGCGTCGACGGGAACACGTTATAATTTAACTATTAATCGTAAGTAAAACTTGGTAAAGGTTTCGATTTTCTTTTTATTCGATAGAGCGGCAAAATTTGTCAGGATCTGGAATGAAATCTTGGTCTCGAATCGAAAGAACGAGGCGACACGGTGCGGCGAACAGAGACGGAGTAAAGTGCCGTTCGATCGGGAGGACGGCTCTTTGACGAGAGAAGCGGGCATTTTTCCTGAGCCATTTCCAAAGTAGCTGCGGGTTGCCGGTCGTCTAGATAACCGGTTCGTTCTAAACGTACGATCTCGTCGGCCGAGAGCCCACCAGCGGACAGAATATACGGGTACCCCTATGCGCTGTTCGAAACTAATGTTCCTCGTGGGCATAGCTAAGCCGAGGAACGTTTTCGCGGCCGTAAAATGTTCCCGTCCGCGGTTGTATTCTTTCGAACCGAAAGCTTCGTTTCTCTCAGAGGGGAAAAAAAGTAAAATAGAGGACGCACCCTTGGCCTTGGTCTTGAGATCGAGATCGACGGGGAACGGATCGGCGTTGGCGAGGTGCGAAGGTGCCGGCGTGCTCGGATGACAAACAACGGCAGTACTGGCAGGGGATGCGTTCGGTAGTGCGGTGGTCGACGGTGCGGCTACCGCAGGGTGGCTGGAAGCACCATTTCCGCTTCCGTTGTCGCTGCCGGTATCGTTGCCGCTACCGTTGCTGAGGGTGGTGACGGTGGTGGCGAGGGTGCTCGCACTCGAACCCGTCACCGTTGCGATGCCCGAACTTCCCGACGAGGTCGAACACGTCGACGACGATTGCTGATAACCGCAGCATTCCTTCGACTCCTCCTTCACCTTCACCTTGTGCAGGACCGTGGCGGCTGCCATTCCACCCTCCGCTTTCATGCCCGTCCGCCAACAGCTTGCCTGTTCAACATTCGATCCATTGATTCGCTATCGTTTCCTCCACCAACGATATTACACACTTTGTTTATTCCTGTCTCCCGTTGTTTCGCATTTTGTACGACAATCGAAGTTTACGCGAGTCGTTTGAAAAAAAATCAAATCGTCGGCGTCGCGTCGCTTCGGGAGGCAAAGGGAATTGGGAAACGAGCAAACCGGGATGCGTATGCGCGACATCGCGACCACGATTCGCATTTGATCGATTCCATTTCACGATTGCCGCGGTCGCATATTTCGTCTACGTGCTCGTCCACGAGCACTCCACGGTGCATACCGATGACTGATTTTAATGGAACGACCAAGCAGCAATTTTACGAAGCAACGCAACCGGCCAGAATTGTATCGCGATTCACCGACTCGCTCGGAATATTCGACTAATTGTACGTTCCCCAGCACCGGTTGCAGTTACGCGACAAAGAACCGTCCAATACAAAGCGTTCGGAGTCGATACGGACAAGATTACGAGAATGGAAATTAGACGGAAGAGAAGCGGCGAGTAATGTTTAAGATCCACGTGGCGCGCAGCTCCCGGTAGAGGAGGAATTTTATTTTATCGGAGCACAGCCCTACCTAGCCGCCGGCTGGTTGCCTTCGGTGCCACATGGTCTCGTTATTAACGTGAAATGCAAACGAGCCGTTCCTTTCGTCCAAGAAACTACCCCCTGCACGACTGGCTATAATAATTTTTTACTGGAAAATCGGCATTGCCCAGCCCGCCTACCTCCCGCTGCCCACTGCCCAACACCCTCGTGATTTAACCTATATAACCCTTTCATCGCGAATACCGTAGGAACGTTTGATATTTCCAGCCCGGGTTTTGCCGGTAATCGGCTTTGCAACAAATAAATAAACGACATCGTCGATCGCCTCGAGCGTGCAACTTTTACGACGTATAATTCCAGTTAAATTAACGCGACTACAAACGACAGCTCCACGCTTTACCGTTCATTGTCGTTAAAGTTTTTCAACGTCGAAGGAAAGTAATTATCGCGATTAATTTTCGTTTACTCCAACCAGCAGCCGAGGCCGGTTTTACGATTAGCAACGAAAGCGTCCCTTTTCTTCGCTGTCTCTAAAATACGAGATGAATACCGGTAAGATTCGACGCAAAAAGGATTCGCGAATGCGGACCGTTGGCGTTTATCGCAACAGATGGCTGCGATAATTTTAATCGTCGCCACCTCCCTCTGTTGTTACAGGTATCCGCGATTATCTTAAAGCGTTCTCCGCACTTGCTCGATTTTCCGATTTTTTTCGCGACCGAACGGAGGAAGAATCGCAGCCGGTGGATCGTTGCGAGTCCTCGTTGGCGGGTAAAAGAGGGAAAGCGTTCGTTCGAGTAGGATGTAGGAGGACGGAGACGCGCGTTCGTGGCAATTCGTTAAGACGCTTAGTTGAGCAAACAAGAGCAGAGTCGGCTGGAAACGATATACGTGCCATGGCAGAAAATCCACGGCTCTGCCGTTGGTAATTACGTTTCTCGCGCAGCTGTGTGCCGCGCACGGATATAAACGCGAGCTCACGTACTCGTTTTTCCGATCGAACGCGCTGCACCGTCTACGATAGGGTTACGATTATTCACTGCCGGTTCGAGTCGCGTTCCTTCGACCACCACCGGTGACATTGATGGATCAGAAAGCGTAATTCTTGGTAGCAGGGATGACCGAAGAAGAGTTAAGGAAGAAGAGGAAGATAGCCAGGAGGAGAAAAAGGTGCGGATCGATGGTGGACGCGTTTCGAAGGAAACGGCTTCGGCACCGCGGCATCGCGGCAGACTGAGCTTATGTTTATACATATGTCCTGCACATGGTACGATGCTGGTTGGAGAGGTGGTCGGCGCGGGTGGAGACGCAATTTCCAATATTAGAACGGCCAGGCAGGCGAGAGGCAGGCAGAACAGGAAGGCAAGGCAAGGCAAGGCAAGGCAAGGCAAGGCAACCCAGACCAGATGTCTACCGCGTTCGCTATCGAGAGCGCGACGTACGTTCAGCTTGCTTTCATTACAAAAATGTCACGCACAGCAACCGTGTGTCTTCTTGCTCGCACCGTCCTTTGATGATGCACCCTCACCCTTCTCTCTCTTCTCCCTGCAGTCACCGCGTAAACGGGAAACTCAGCCGTCACGGACACCGCGAATGGATAGCGTTCAGGTTATCGGAGGTGCACCGCGAATCGTGATTGCGAATCGTCCGCGACAGAGGTTCGCGCGTAAAACTTGTTAGATGGTATTTGGTCGCGTGGTCCCGCGGTCTCGTGGTCGCTGCCGAAACTCGGTCATACGCGTCTAGGATAACGCTCGCAGGTTACGCGGCTACGACGTCGAAGCACTCGGCTTACGATTATTTCAGCCGGCTGCATTACGAACGTGTCACGAACAGACGCGTTCGCTTCGGACCGGCATTTGACGTTTCGCTCGTCGAGCACGCCTGCCCGGGTGCCGACTATCGCGCGACCAGTTGTTTCAGAAAAAAACGAAGGGAAATCGTGTTGCGAAGTCCGGCTGATCCGAGGACCCGTTCAGTTTACCAATCGTTTCGTCTTGATCGCGTCGATTAGCTTCAGTTTTTTTAATCGATTAAAACTAGAAAGTCGTTGATTAGGTTTCGAAGGAAAACGAGCGCGCGTCAACAGCGCGTTGGAGAGAACGATCGATCGACTCTCAATCCATCTAGAGACATCGAACGACGCAGGTACGCAGCTGTGTCTAGGATGCGTTCGTAAATTTATCGGTTTTACAAGTAAAATCGTAGTTGCAGTAGGAAAGACGGATCGATGCAAAGCGGACGATGCCTCTGACGGAATAGCCGGCGTTCTCAGCAGTCTAGTTTTTCGAAATGAAGCGAAATCTCAAAGTCTGCCGCGTTTGAAGCGCGAAATCTGTCCGCAACACCTGACTGGCAACGCACGGGCGAAACAGAGAGAAGCAGCTAGGTGTTTCAGCCTTTCACAGGACGAGAGAGAAATAGAAAGAGAAAGGGAGAGATGGAGCAAGATTAATAATATAGGAAAGCCAAAGCCATGCCACCCTCAGACAAGCTTTCCACTGACTCTCTTCTGTTGCCAACAGTTAATCGATATAATACTTGAGAGCATAACGAGCCAACGACGGCGCGTGTCTCGCCTACCTACCTACCTACATACCTGTCTATCTATAAACGCACACGCTGCGTCAACCGTACCTTTGCTTTCCGCGTTCGCCGCATCTTTCGATTTCTTCCCGTCCGATTATCAATCGAAACGATAGTCTTCCTATATCTAGAAGGAAAGAAAAATCGTTCGATTCGATCGATAATCGGGCGTTTCATCGGTTCTGCGTCATCCTTCGATTAATTTAGCCAGCGTAAGGAACAGCCGTTTCCACGGACAAAAACCGACGAATTCGTAGAAGGGTATTATTGCGGCTACTGCCATTTGCCTCGTGCTTACTCACACCTTCGCAGTTTGCAGCAGCAACTCGTGGCCCAACTGAACGTTCGCCTAGCTCACCGTGGAAATTACTTTGCTACTCTCGGACTACGAGCAAGCACGATAGCGAAAGAGAAATATTACAAAGACGGTGCGAGCTAGAAATATTCGTTTCGAGGAAACCGATTATTGGCAAACGTCGTGCGAAAACAAGCACCTGACGATTTTCGTATTTCGCTCCTTATTTTCACCCCTTATTTCCCTCCTGCCGCTCCGAAGAAAACTCGAGCACCGTTCGGTTGCCGGTTGCTTGCCTTCCGGCGCTTTCACCCTCTTCCTCCCTTCTTTCATCCTACTCGCCACTCTGTTCCATTCCGTTCCGTTCCGTTCTGTTCGACACACGTGCGCGTACGAACCTCTATCAATCACAACAAGGAACTCGTCTCGCGATTCTTACGATCGTCGTTCGAGGATAGATCGAAATCCTCGAGAATATCCAAATAACACCGGCAGAAGTTTCGTATCTTTGAACGCGCGGGGAAAAATTGATGAACCGGCGATTTTCGAAAGTTTATCACAGAAAAAGATACGAAACCGTTGCTTACCTCCGCTCTGATCGGCGCAAAAAATCCAAGCAGCCGAAGCAAAGATTACGAAGCGAAGCACAAGGTATCGATCGAAATCTCACAAACGGATCTAGCGCGATCGCCGCGATCGACGACGAACGACGGCGCGTTTCATCGCGCGTCCACGGACAGGGATGTTTTCGCGCGAATCGAACGCCGATCGAGCACCAAACGCGTAAAACAGATCTGGTAAAGTTTCGCGGGAAGGCGCGACAGGAAGGAAGACGAAGCACGGACGGCTGTCGCGAGCCGACTGAACGTCTCGTCGGAGGACGGGAAGAAGAGAACGACGCCGGGCGGCCGCGGCCCGCGGCCCGCGTCGCAGCAAGAGAGGTGGTGGCCTGCAACCTCCACCACGCAACCCCTGCACGCCCGAATCGAGCTTGCACCGTCAATTTTATTCTTCCATCCACTCTGATCCTCGATACAACGATCCCCTCGTCGATGATCAAGGAAACGATCAAGGCGCGCGAGACAGATCTATCGAGCCACCGATCGAGCGCGTTTCCCCGTTGATCGAACGTTACCCTCGCCTTTGCGAGGATATTGTAAACGGGCCAGTGTGCTCCTGACGCGTCCATATATTCCCGCGAAGAAAGCCTCTGCCGTTGAAGCTGAGAAATAGCTCACCTCCTCCTCCGCCATCTTCTCTTTCACCTCTTCCGTCTTTATCCTCGTGACGCCGCGTCGCACGGATTCGTAACCATCTGTACCGAGACGCGAATCGTTCGCGATATCTCGATCACAGAATTTTCACCGCGAAAAATAGAACGAAACGAGGAGCCGCTGTCGGACGGAAAGAAAAAGCGTGGCGAACGAAACGGAAGAAGCAAAAAACGACCCAATTCGGTGACGAGGAGGATCTGTTCGACGTTCGGTATCGATCTCGAGTACCTATCTTCGAAAGCTAGAATCGACTGCGTGCTCGTCGATGCTTCACGTTCTATCGTTGGAAAAATCGGGGAACGGGATCGGGAACGGAAAGCAGCTACGAGTAGGTAGGTGTGCGCGAGAATATCTATCCCTATATCCATCCCCATCCCTGTTTATCGGGAGAAATTCATGCGCGGCCACACGGACACAGGCGCGCTCGTCCACCAGCCTATTATACGTATTATTAGCACTCCGTCACGCTCCTGTCATCGCCACGTACGCTTTCCTACGCTTCTCTACGTGTGCGCGCGTCAACGCGCCGAAATTCCTGAATAACCTCCACCACTTCCTACCTGTCCCTCCACAATTTTCAACAACACTTGCCGATATCGAAATTTCCCTTCCTTGTCCTCTTCCTCTTTCTCTTCTTATCTCCCTCTCTCTATGTCTCTTTTTTTATTTTTCTCACTTACATTGAGCTTCGAAGAAAGATTTACGATCCGACCAAATTGATCCTCGTATCGGGTCGTGAAGCTGTCAATTTACTAACTAATTAAAATTTATACAAAATTTATAATAAGGTCGATTCGTAGGCAAAGTTTTGATTGTGCGGGAATCGGCCGTAAGTTTGGACGGCTGATACCGTCACTCGCAGACGAGTCGAAGCCACGTTTTACACGACGCGACGATCGAAAGCGGATCCTAACACTCTGCGGGCATTCGTAATTTACGAGTTACCGGCTCCGCTCGGGCTAATTTTCGTGCTGGGTGAAAATTACACCAACGCGGGGCTGGTGCTCTCTGCGACGAGCGAGAGACAGAGAAAGCATCTCGTTCCCTCCCACTTTTCTCTTTCACTCCCTCGCCCTGAAAGTGACGCAAAATCGTGCTGCCGGCGCGGGCTGGCTTGTACCGAGATGTCGATAGCACGAGGAGCGGATGTCAATAGCACGAAGTCGCTCCTCTCGCGAGGGAGAAACCGCGTCAACCGATTTTACAGGATTTTCGCGGTAACGCTAGGAGAAAACCCGCGATCCTTCTCGATCGTTCGCTCTGGATCCCAAGTTGACGCGGTGTTTGCGCGAATCCTCGTGTCTCGATGAACCGAACTTCCAAGGAGAAGGCGAAACAACTTTTCAATAGCTCTCTTTTTGCCCCCCAGATACGAATAT
The DNA here is from genome assembly GCF_907164935.1 of Osmia bicornis bicornis. Taxonomy (NCBI): domain Eukaryota; kingdom Metazoa; phylum Arthropoda; class Insecta; order Hymenoptera; family Megachilidae; genus Osmia; species Osmia bicornis. The sequence continues at coordinate 1,673,042 of NC_060218.1, read as the reverse complement.
AGCAGCCCTTGCAACCGTTCGATCCGAATCGCTGCCGGTGACACTCTCTCTGCGGCTTTAACCCGCCGTACTTCCAGCTGGCTTTTGTATTACTTTACACGACGAAGGCTGTTCTCCTTGTGCCCGTGTCATCGAGACGCAGTGAGTACCTATCGCACCTTCCAAAATTCCTTTCTCTCACTTATACACCTTTCAAACTAACCACGAATAAAGGACATTGCTCCAAAAATGAATTTATGCGACCAAGTAATACGCTTCCACGAATTCTTAAAAAGTAAGTCCCAGGGCAGTTGTATTAATGGTCCCATCCGCTGACCATCAGTTCTCACTCTTACCCCTATATATGTATATTGGTACCCAAAATATTTTGGGTCAGATCTCTATAATTTGTACCAGCGTGCTGTTCTTGGTTTTAATTCCCCAATCCGGAATTCAACACAATTGTCCACTGCTTTCGTAAGTCTTCCTATCGGCTCTGCAAAAGTTTGAATTTCCAGCTGACGCGTTACGACGACAGCTTCTCGGTTCTAAGATATTCATTCTTTGCCTCGTTTCAGACTAGCCTGCTTTGTGTCTCTCGTTGACAAAGAGCGCGTATTGTGCTAACCGCGTTCCACGCTTCTCTTCTGGCCGCACGTGCAGCCGCGGAAGAACCAGACTGACTATCCAACGAAACAGGTGAGCCGGATAAGATTAAACAGCTGTTTCCTTGTTTCCCCGATTCACCCAGCCATTGGTTTAGTCTTTTTTCATTGGAATTTAATAGGTATAGAAAATAAAGTTGGAACGATTTTTATTATCGTTTCATTCGAGTAGTAGACAAGTTATAGAACGAATTTTCGGTATCACGAATCGTGGTCGAAAATGATTCGCTCCTGTCTAGGATTCTTATTTCGAAGAATCGTTGACGCGTCCTCGAGGGAAAAGAGGGAAACAGGATGGAACGGATAGAAAACAGCTGAGGCGCAGCTGGTTTCTGGCATCGCGACGGCTGGCGTCTTCCACACGGTGCCTCGCGCCTATGTACATATGCACGGCGCCTGACGTATGTGTACAAACCATCCATGGTAGAAAGCAGAATCGTAATCGTTATTCGAACAACATTTTTAGAGGAGAAACAATAAACGAGCCTGAAAAATGTTGCGATCTTGAAACGATAATCTACAGAAAAACTCATCTTTATCAAATTAACGTCGAAGGGGCTTGTAAAAGAAATTCCGACGAATTTGTTATGCACGTATTACTGTTTTCGTGAATCGTCAGAAAGGGATGCGGATCTTTACCGTAAATTACACTTAGAATCGCGATCTTAATTTTGAAAATTGTACTTCAATTTAATTTAAGTAATTTGCAGTGATTTAGTAGTCGTGTACATGCACACGTATAATCGCGCGTTTCCAGCTTGCCCTCGTGTTAGCATCTTTACCGACATCTCTTCGCGTCGTTGCAAACTACGAGTCGCGGTTTAAATCGATTTCATACAAAACCGCGCGGCAATTTCGTTGGAATAATACATTTCACCATGGCTTTCCGTTTTCACTGCTGTACAAAATAATCGAGTCTGCTACAGTGTACAAACAAATCCTTTATTCGTTATTCGTTATTCATCATTCGTTATTCGACATTAACAGAACTCACAATTCTGCGATTTACAAACAGCCAGTTAGTCGAGTAACAACTTCTTTTCTTTTCCTCTTTCGTTTACTTTCATCGTGAATTTGGATAGTTACTCGTCGTCGATCGAAACTCGTTATTGTCGTTTAACGATTCATTCTGAAGCGCCGCGTAATGAACGCAATTCTCGTCGATCTATCCTGTTTTCGGCGCAAATTTCGGCCGTTTTGTATCTTTCCATCGGATCATTGGATCTCGGCGCGTTAACCAGAATCAGACGTGCAGGACGTAGTGTCGGCGTTACTGTGATCGTTGTTGCTCTCCGTCGACGAACTATCGTTGCTCTTTATTCGTCGTTTCCGCAGCTTTGCGAATTGAAACTCCTCAACCGGCACTGTACACCAACAATTGAAGTCGTCATTAGTTTCATTCGCGTAAATGATTTGCGATGCAATACGGGAAAGGGGGAAACGATCGTACGCTCAAACGATCGGGAAATGAGTCCAAGTAAATTGCGTCTAACCAATTAGAAACGAAAGGTGTCTGTATTTTTGATTGCTATTATCAAAATTAGTTTCATTACAGCGTGACTCTTCTTACGTTCCAGCCATAGCATTAGGATGAAGCGTCGACTTTCGAACCGTCAACGATATATGTTGTCGTTTTCTACGGAGAAACAATTGTTATGGCTGTAACATGTACATCGTATGGCGTTAACAACGAGCGGAAAAAGATTAACTTCACGTTTCTGACAACAAACGGTGAACAGTGTCTTATCTAATACCTATCAAAGTGTTGCGTTTCATTGGTGAATCGTGCGAGGAAGCTACATCGGTATCGTTAACAGTGCATTTCCTTACGTTTCCTTCATTTTACACAAACACCGTTAAACTTTATATACACATTTTACATTAATATACAAACTGCGATAAAACAAATGCAGCGTGCGCTTAATTAAAGATCTAATAGTAAATTGTTTAAACAACGAAGAATTCTCATTATCGTAAACACGAAACCTTTTCATCCATCGATTTCTTATATTGTATTCATAAGTTAAAGAGATTAAAGTCGTTGAAAATGTTTCCTCGAAAATGTGTTCTTATTATAAGTTATTGATCCAGTCAATTCCATATTTATCTAATTCAATGTGTCGAGCAAAACGAAGATACAGTATTACTACATAAACTGTAAACTTCAACGATATTTTCTTTAGTTCGATAATTTGTTTGATAAAAATATTAGAAATAAGAGATTTCTAATTTAAGAAGGTATTTCAATGCTTTAACGAGTTTAAGAAAATTCATTGTACGGTAATACGATTACTTGTAGTGCAAGTTTGATTACCATCAGAATCTGGGTCTCGATCCGTAACACTTTGAGACGCGGCTGGTAATGGAACGACTTCGGGTTCCAGAGGTTTAACCGAACAATCTACATCCTCAACTATTACTTCTTCTGCCAAGCTGCTTCTTACTGCTTCTACAAAGAATAAAATAAGTAATTTCAGTATACATTCCTTTTTATGGTTTCTCTGTTAAATTACTCTTATATTTATTTACCATTAAACGCTTGAGGATACTGCTGACTCAATTTATTTTTTACAATACGTATCCTCTTAAAAATATAATCCAAATCCTTTTTCATTTCTATCAATAGCGTTGTGTGTTTTTTGAATTCTGTGCCAGCAGCCTTTAATCTATTTACCGATAACTGATTACAGTTGGTTAACATTTCATTGGTCTTTTCAAATCTTTGCAACCTGTAGTATCTCATGTTAGTATGAATGTTGAAATTTAAAAAAATCTTATTTGCATACAACAAAAGCAAAATTCTTACATTTGCTTTTGAGCCCTTATCATAGACTCTACATCTTGCTGATCCACTATACCAGCCAAGCCTTGTATAAATACCTCTGGAGCTGTGTAGTTTTGAAAGCATTCAAAACTACCAGGGTCAGATTCTGGTGTACCTTGTGCTGTTGCCATTTTTTTAAAGTTTTACACATGTACAACAATAATGTTCATCTCCAGATGATTCTAAAATTGTCATTTTTCTTTATCCACCTGAAATAAACCCTTCATCAATTGAGCCATTCATGCATACTACAGATACCTACTTATAAAACAATTATTCCTTTTTATTCACATTCATTGAATTGGTCTAATAACATTGTACAGATAATGTTCAAGTTAAACAAGACGATCGTAAGTAATCAAGCACTGCTAAATGAAATCAATTCTATAAACAATTAATTGATACAATTTCCTTGAGACGTTTTTTGTGAATTATCATCACACCAGCCTCTTTGCACACCAACGTGATACATGTAGGGGTGTTAGGGACCCCGAAGAGCCGGTGATGCTCTTTGCATACCGACATAATGGCACCCGGGGTTTCAAGGACCCCGAAGCATCGGTGGCGCTTTCTGCAAATGTTCTTGGGGTGTTAAGGACCCCGAAGCAACAGTGATACTCTGCATACCGACAAAATGGCACCCGGGGTTTCAAGGACCCCGAAGCATCGATGGCGCTTTCTGCAAATGTTCTTGGGGTGTTAAGGACCCCGAAGGAACAGTGATACTCTGCATACCGACAAAATGGCACCCGGGGTTTCAAGGACCCCGAAGCATCGGTGGCGCTTTCTGCAAATGTTCTTGGGGTGTTAAGGACCCCGAAGCAACAGTGATACTCTGCATACCGACAAAATGGCATCCGGGGTGTCAAGGACCCCGATGCATCGGCGGCACTCTGCATACCGACGTGATATCTTGGGGTGTCAGGAACCCCGCGCGATTGTCACATCAACTGGGCTCTGGGGTGTTTGAGACCTCGTAAAAGACATGTCCGGTCTTGTTGGTTCTGTAGTCAGGGGCCCTAATCAACTGCATATCATATAGAGCTTTGTGACGTCAGCCGTCCTTACTGTAGGAACTTCTTCTGGCAACGCTGTATACAACAGCTGTTCGAAGTCAAATGTTTTTGAGAAGGATAATAGCGGATTCAGCATTCAAATTTCAACAGTAACTGTTGTATCTGAAACCGAAGCTTCGGAAATCTTGTGTGAAGAATAATAATTACAGAAAAAGATTTATCACGTGTGGTTTTAGATCCGGAATGGCACAAAATATAAATCCGTTTTATTCCTCTCAAAATGCTCCGAGTAAACCCACAGAGGAGAAGCAAAATATACCAAAAGACAATCATGCAGTTAGTAAACGGTACGCAATATTTTGTTTAGAATAAATATTATTAATTGAATTTACGCTAATGAGTTTTCAAGTTATTCTCCTTTTGTCATCTATCGCTATTTGCCATCTAATAAATGTTCTGTAATTACTGTTGTAACAAACATAACCTACTCGCAATGTTTGGGCGTAAAATTTAAAATTGGCTCGCTCCCAAATTGTAAACACTCTTGAACATGCATGTTTTACGATAGATTCGCATTTAAATATCGTTTCTCAACATTATAAATAAGTGTAAACGTATGTGCAGGTTACAAAAGGAACTCATGGTTTTGATGATGAGTACAGAAAAAGGTGTATCCGCTTTTCCGGATGGAGAAAATTTATTCAAATGGATAGGAACCATCACAGGACCTCGTGATACAGTAATATATTTTTACATTTTATCCAAAATTTTAATAATATGACAAATAAAAATATGTATAACATTCTTATTGTTATAGGTTTATGCTGGTCTTACGTACAAATTAACTTTGGAATTTCCTCATAGTTATCCATACAGTGCACCAGTTGTACGTTTTGCTACTCCTTGTTTTCATCCAAATGTGGATGCAGTAGGGAATATTTGTCTGGATATATTAAAAGACAAATGGAGTGCTCTATATGATGTTCGTACTATATTATTGTCCATACAATCTCTTCTTAGCGGTAAGTAATTGTATATTTAAACACAAAAAGCTGTGCAAATATCACAAAAAAAATACATTTTTTTTATCCATTTAAAGAACCCAACAATGAAAGTCCCCTGAATCCTCAAGCTGCAAAATTGTGGAATGATCAGACAAAGTACAAGAAACATTTAACAGAAGAGTACCATAGAGCTGTGAATCGCGACCAACAAGATTCATGATAAGTGCATTCTTATAATCATCCCAACTTGTTCATTTGTATTTTTAATTCAATCAATGTTATAATTGACTGTAAGGCATGCGGAAACAATTTGCATAGAATTTATGAAATTCACAAACAAAAACTGCATCTTTGGTTTGCTCTTTTACATCTGTACGCTATGTCACCTAACGAAACGTGAATGTACCTTTTCTACCGTTCATTACGGTCACTTTTATTGCATAGTTTCGTCAGTTTGCCATAAATATGTATAGAAATTTGTATCATGGTTTTAAGACTGTATATGCGGATTAAACATTTCTACATCGTCAATTTATACCGAAAACATTTATTTATTTTTACTCTTAGTAATATATACATATATATATATATATATCTGTATATCAACTTTTGGATATATTTTAAACGTTTTTCGTACGTACCAATCACACCTGATGACGTCATTTATCATTGTACAATTCGAAAATAAATATTTTAAACATCGATACTATAGATTTTATTATGTTACAGAAATATTATATATACTGTTATCATTATTATATCTGTAATTATATACATATATGTACAACTATACTCGATATATTATAATTATTAGCCTATCTTCGAATATCATTAGTTTTGTCAATTTATCGAGTAAAATAAATACTTTGTCGTTAACTGCAGTCTTTTTTTCTGTAATTGAATGCGGTTAACGTCTCATTCCATCAGGCCATGTTTGCGAATCAGCAACAAGCAAATAAGAAACTCCTCAACCATGTTAATAAAACGGTATTTTTCGAATTAAATGACCATTCTCTTCGATGGTTCAACATAATGCCACTGAGGTAAGGTATTTAACATTCCCCGTGTGAAACGGCAAATAAAAAAAAGAACGTAAAATTAACGTCGATGGGGTAAAGATCAATCATCTGAAAGTTGAAATTGGCAAACATCCGGTGTTGCTTTTACCCAGTGTTATAGGTAAGTAAAGTTTTGGATGGACGACATTGTGCCGATAGTTTGGTGAAGGTGCTGCTATCTGGTAAGATTGATTTATCCTAGGATTGATGATCGTAGGATATATGTAGATCATACGCAATTGCTACAAATTGAATTAAATTAGAGTTATATGGGTAAATTGATCGACAGTTTCAGGTTCGACTTGTACCGATTTAAAGCCACAGGCGGAAGGGTTGGATCGAAAGAAATTTACTTCGATAATATGGGAGCCACCGGATTATGGAATATCGAGGCCGCCCGAAAGATCTAGTCCGATAAGGCCCGTAATCTGATGAAGCAGTTAGGTTACAGAAAATTTTCATTAATGGGATAATCCTGGTTCTAGTTGTTAGGGAAAATATCTTTACCGATTAGCCAAATATCGTTCGTCCTACGGTAGAAAACATCGAATGCATGACGCGGCATAGAGGACACACGTGGGATAACCGGCGCAGAAATCGAGCCAGAGAAAGGAGTCGTGAAACTAAGTGGGCGACGAAGGCTTTCCCATAAACCTACCTCTTTCGGCGGACGTTCTAAAAGCGTTTCTAACCATTTGATTGAAAATTAATTGTAAATCACAATTCTCCAAATTCGTAAGCATATTTTGGATTTGATAAGTAAGGATTTGATTATGGTATAGCAGTGCCTGCTTCTTCTTAATCGTGTTGTCTGAGAAAGTGCAGATCAATATACGATTGACTTGACGAAAAGAACAAGAAAAAAATGAAGTAAACGAGGAGGAAAAAGAAAGAACGAGCATGGAATACCGAATAGTAGAATCCGTACGAACGCGAAGAACCGCCCATCCGAAATATCCGCAATGCGCTTCGGACGAAAATCGATCTTCTTCCTCGTCTCGGCTACGCCCCAAAAGATCAATTCGCCAAGCAACCGCGCAAAGCGTACTTTATTTCCCATAATGAATTATATAAATCGAGGCTCTTGTAACATCTAAATTTTATTATATATTTCAAGAAGATTGCATTAAAGAAAGTAATTAATTGCTCGACTAGCTTAATCATCGATTAAAAATATGTCTACGTACGTTAAGGGCACAATGTAGAACGTAAGAAGAATGTAAGAAGAAATGTTTCGAGGATTTGCATCGGAAGATTATCTGCATGCAGATAGAAAGTGGTTTTGTGCTACTTATTATACGAGCTCCTTTAGAGTCGAGACGAAAAACAGCGTCCGATCGAGGATCGAGCCAAAAGTATTCGCCTCTGATCTGGATTACTCGTACGTAAGTTAATTAAAATGACAAGTTAACAAATTCTATGACACACGAATGGCCTCGTGACCTCGAGAAACCATCGCATCTTTAGTTGGATAATTTATTATTTCGCTTCGCCTGATTACTGTTCCACTTTAGACTGGCAACTGAAATTATCGGCGCTGAGTCCCAACACTCTGCGACACACATATCTTTATCGCGTTACGCTTGTCATGCATTTTCTGCAGTACCTACATGTATGAAATTGCGACGCTTCTGCGAAACATCGATCAACAACTTATCGGTGCAAAGGACGAAGGAAAAACGATTAGAAGAGGCAACGTATAAAATGCACCGGACCTGGCCAAATATGGGTAGACTGCCTCGTGATTCGATCATGTAAACCTGTTTTTATTCTTTTCGTTCTCTCCTCTATTGCCTCCTTTTTTCTCTTCCGTTTTCTCTTTTCTGTAATTTTCTTTTTTACACTGGATGTACTATTTTGCGTTATCTGTTTGTTGTCGCAAATAAAAATGCAGAATAAATGGGAAAAAAGGATGTCTGTAAGCAACTTGGTGCGAATATCAAAGGTTTGTCCCATTTCTGAAAAAGAGTTACAAGTTGTCGAATGCGATTGAAGCAGAAATTTCTATCTTTTCGTTGTGACAATAAAGTAATTTTGTTTGGGGTAGGAATAACCACAAGCCAAATATGTAAATGTCTTTCCCATTTTGGAAACGAATCATGGTATCGCCATGACATCATCGCAAGCTGTTGCTCAATAAACCAGCCTGTCGCAAAATTGGATATTCTCGAGCCACACGTAACATTATTACTTACTAAATTATTTCCTGCGTTATAGCTGCCCGTACCGTGCGATGCATCACCGTCGCCATCGCCATCGCTATGCCACACTATGCATCGACTGCGAATCGCAAAGATGCTTGCGCATGCAATATTTCTTCCAGTCAATCGACAAGTTATTGATTTACACGCGGTGAGTTCGTTTACGTATGGTGACGATGGATGAACGGTGGTGCCTAATTGAACACAGGGTGGAAATGAAACGATGGAAAGTGGAGGAAGGAAAGGTACGAGAGGTGGAGGGAAAGTAGAAACACAATCGAGAAACAGGACTGCGTGACTCACAATCAGATTTCGAAGCTACCGTTATCGACTCGATTCTCCTCGTTCATGGCTTTACCCTGATGTACCTCGCATGCTGTCCTCCGAAGTAGAAAATGATACCATTTACGGCAACTTGTGGCTCCGTTGTTACTCGTTTTCAGACCCGTATCGTTCGAGATCGTTCGAGAAAGTGGTCGTGTGTCAAAATCTTGTCCTCGATACCGTTTGGACACCCCCGTTCCTGAAAAAAATACCGACCCGGTTATTCTGAATGTTTAAAATGTACATGTCTCTATTGTACAACGTACGACCGGTTAGTTTCGCAGAAAAGGAACCAAAATTACGCTAGCAGTCGAAATGGCAAATTCTTTTATATTGCTAGACATGGCTATATCTACTGTAGTAGCAGTGAACACGTTGGGAGTGCATAAATGCAGAACCTAGCAGATACCAGCGTCACTTTCGAGAATATTAGCCGTGGTAATCGAAACTCGTCGATACGGATATACGGGTGCGGAAATATTTAGACGTATCCATCGTGCACGACGTCCTCGGGATCAATAAAAGTTGAGGCGGGGCAAGGTTTGGCGTGGCCGTCGCGTCGTTCCGTCTCGGTTCCCTCAAACCACTTCTGTCAACGCTCCCTTCGAAACAAGTAAATTAGGCAGAAAATTTTCTCAATTTTTACTCTGCTCGTGCAATTAATCGATCTATAGATTAAGAAAAATCATACTTTTATCGAAGAGATTGAACTATGTTTCTAATCGACTGGTCAGACGAGGGTGAGATTACGCTTCGGAAGGTCGATGCTATTGTGACTCAGAGCCACCCCTTTTTGACACGCATACGAAATATTGCGTTTATTGCTATCACCAAAGGACAACGTTTCTCGTAAATTCGTCGCTTATATCGGTGCTGGATAAAAATCAACGGTCGAGGCAAGATTTGCTGAACAGATCGTGATTCACTCTTATCGCGTTAACGACCTCAAGTGCTCTGATACGAGATAATTTACAGGATACATTCTGGATATATTTTTTAGCCAGTAAAGTTTATTGTTAGCGAAAATTTTCGTTCAGAGAAAAATAGCGAACGATTACCCATCTAGTAGCAAACGTCATTCACTTTTTTGTAAGCTCGCAGCGATAAAACGTTTTTAAATAACAGCTCAGATCGAGCGTCAATTATCGAGATGACACGATCCATGATAGGTAGTAACGAGGCGGAACATTCTTTTTTGTTCATGCAAGAACGTGAGCGCAACGTCTCGGTTCGTCTAAATTGCCTGTGATGTCATCGATCGTTTATATGTATTCGCAGAGTCTCTGCAACTAACGAAGGACAACGAGAATGGAGAACATCGAGTCCTTGCTCTCTGGATTCAGTTAAAGGATACGTAACATACGTAACCCTTCGTAAGGCTGACAAGTGATTTATACAATCCACTGATTTTTCCTTTCTTTCATTTCTTAATTAATTATTGTTCGATCAAAGCTCAACTATGATTTTATCTATCATCCACGATAAACAAACCAATGAGTCATTACAATGAGAACGTTTGAATTTTTATATTTTTCATTCGATCGTTTTAAAAACCATCTTATCGGAAGTTGTCACGATCGAGTCTCAAGCTCGTGACGTTTTCTTAGAGAGTATTTACTGTTATCGGACAACTGTGATCATCGACGAAAACGAACAACAAATGAAATTTGAATGGAATAGAATGAACGCGTCGCATTGTGACGAGTCGCGGAGGTAAACACTCCGCTTTTCTTGGTTGGAATTTACATTGATAATAAATATCATCTGCCGTTCGTGGCAACCCCGTTACGTATGTACACGTATTGCAACGCATGTCTATCAATGCGCGAACGAACGCGTACAATGCACACAGGTAAATGCGCGGGCGTGTACGCGATCGTAGCTGATTTTTTCCTTCGAAACGAAGAGCGAGTGATCCATACATGGTAACGGTGAGAAGACTGGCGTTGTAACTTGCAACGCGTAACCAACCCTACCTGCCTATCCTGGCTACGTTCGTTCTCTCTCGACTCCTGTTTCTACCGATTACCGATGTACATACATACTTACATACTTACAGATTTACAGACGTTCGTTGTGCGTGCTCGACACGCGTCTACGCACACCACTATTGCTATGCGCTCTCCACGCTTCGTTTGCATACGCTCGATTTTTAATCAGCGAACGTACCTTTTCGCACTATCCTATTTATATGTACATCGAAATATATATATGAAAAATACAAACATATTTACGCATTACCGGGTAAAGAAGTAAAACATCTTCGGAACATGTAAAAATACAAGAAACAGTATTTATTAAACGCATTAACGAAAGGTAGGGAAAAAATAGGGAATAAAATTTTTTTCATTAAATCCGCAACATTTAGGTGGGCGTGTACTACGTCGGTGACTCATGTATCGACTTTTCTCCCGGTGAGGGTAGGATAAGCGGGGTAGATTTAAGGTGAACCGTAGGTAAGGGTGAAGAAGGCCACGATGAAACGAGTTCAGCAAAGAGTGTAAATGTTTCGAATTTGTGGTTGATATAATGAAAAGATGAATACAGCAATGCACTTACGTATATGTATAGACTAGTAATGAGTACGTTCAAACAAAACACTGGTCAAAACAGTCCGTCTTTATACGGGAAGCAATGACCAATTTATTCTAATTCGCTGTGATAGATCATTTAAAGATGTTAGAAATGAGTTATACGTGCACAAACTTCGTTAGAAACTTCGTTAGCCTAACGGTAATTTTTAAATTGGTAACCATGGACGAATAAGCTAAACTGTAATGTATTCTGCGTGTTTGTAATAAAGACGTGTTTCAATGCCAACCGCATTAATCTCCCTTGCTAATCGATAGCGTTCTCGAGAATTTTTTTTCTCTAAATGAATTGGCGAATATATTTATTTGTGTGGGTTCAAATTAGACGAAAATCGTTCTTGCATTCGTGATATTTATAACATTGATCTTTTTCTCTTTAATAAGGAGACAATTCTCGAGAGAGAATCAAAGAAGGAGGTCGAACTCGTGGGCCGAGAGTGTTGGTCTGCAATTTTGGCGAATCGAAATTTTCAACGATGTCACATCCGTAGGAGCTGGAGCTCCACCAAGCGCAGAATCGAGGGAGCAGTTGGCAACGCTGCAAACGCTGGCTGGTGAAAAAGCGGCGGGGCTCGGGTGCCAACCAATGGAAAGCGTCGCTGGGGACGCCCCCCTTTGCCCCACCGCGGTCGCGACGATGCTAGAAAATCTGTAACGGACGCCGCTGCCAGGGCATATTCGTTTCTGGGCTCTCGTGACGAGTTGGCGTGTACTTCGTTGTTGGTTCAGTAATCGCAGTAAGCTTCGTAAAAGTCCAAGAAACTACCGAGCAACATGAGAGAAATCGTCCATATTCAAGCCGGCCAGTGCGGTAACCAAATTGGCGCAAAGGTAAGTGTTAGAAAAGATTTTATCGAAATAATTCAATTCTTGACCGCGTGGAAAGTGAACGCTTCCTTTGTTCGACACCATAGCTAGCAACTGACGCCTAACACCTTCGATCCAGTTCCCACGGCATTCTACTGTTTGTAGCTGTTCAATTCTCTTCGTATCGTAACAAGTAGGAAAAGCAAGTTTCGAGCTAGTAACGGGCGTGGAAAATCCAGTCCTAGTTAAAATTATTTATATATACTATACATGTATATAATAGCTATTCTTAGGGGCATATCGTGTTACAAGGACATATCGCGATTAACAACATTTCCCATTTTCCAATAGTTAAACCATTATAATTTAACGAACAGTACGATGCACAAAATACACGGCGCGGTTGGTATGCGAGAAAACGGCAACCTCGCTCGGTCGAAGACCTGTCATGGCGACAGAAGCTTGCCGGCCGGTAAGCGTTCTTAACGGTTTTTTTCCATCGACCCGCGTTCCCAACGATGCGTTATTATCAAGCGTTTCGTATATTTTCCTCTGCTTATCGTTATACCGTGAAATCTATGATGTATTTTTCGAAGAAAAAGATAAGAGAATGCGCTGTCTAATTAGAAGAGAAAATTTATTTGAACCGATAGGAGTCTGGGCGTGGCTATCTCTAGCGTCAAGATACACCGGTTGATGCGGCAACGGAATCGAGCGGTTGCGCGCGCATCCGCCTTTTCTCTCCTTGTTCGCTCTCTTCTTTCCTCTTCGTCTCTCCGCACCTTTCTCGTCCTCGAATTCTTTACTCGTATCTGTTTTATAAGTTTGATGCATATATCTTTTCTGGTGCATACGTATTAATATTTTCGCTACTGCATTCCAAATTGTATTTTTCACATAAAATTTAGATCGATAATTCTTAATCAAAAGTATTCATAAAACGAAGTATTGTACGCTATTCTTATTCTACAAGCTTTTTTACTTGTTTCTGTTACTAGGTAATAAATCCATAATAAAAGAATCTTCATTTCGTGGTTGCATTATATAATATTATGCATAATTATCGTAGCAAGCGAGTTGCAGTCGCAGGGATGGCGTATGCAGCAAGCAACGCGATCGTAGTCACGCTCTCATAGTTTTCAAGGCTGTTTTATTGAGTCAATGTCCGCTTCCTAAATTATACTTCCCGATTTGCAATCGATTACATTACAACACGTTATCTTACTCTGAATATTTCTATAAATTTCGAATTTTTATATTTTGATCCACACAGAATCCTTGCATAGTTGTGTAACAGTTACAGCTACTGCCCATTCAGGGATCTTGTAGTCCAAGGACATCGTGTCTTGCGTAGAACATTTCCAACTAAAAAAGGAGATATCCTTTCGCCATTTTCCGCCGGCTGCTCGGTCGGTCAGTCAGTTTCTAGTTGTATTGTCAACGTTCCTCCAAATATAGCCAAGTGATCGCTCGTCTTGTTATCTAAAATTTGAGACACGAACAAAAACGATTCACTTTCAATTCTTCGGTGTAGGTAGGTGTATTTGAAATTTTCGAATGCAGCTATGTTCGGTAAGGTTAGACGGACAATCGATTACAAAGTGGATGAACGAACGATGGTAAACAGAAATGATGGAAACAAATTGCATAAATCGGGTGTAGTGGCTTATGTTAATTGCACAAGATTGATATTACTGCCATCACTTCTATATATAGCGATGACATTGGTGAGTCATCTCGGTACGACATTATACATACGTTGCGTGTACAGGTCGATGGGTGGGAGGTGCAGTAAGGTTGGACAGTCGCTCTTGGCTTTCCACCGATGATGTTCATATATGGTCACATGGCTTAATACGCGTATTGTTTCCATGTAGGATGTTGCAGTTATCGTAGGTGTACTGGCCATTATTATTAACTTCCTATCGCTTACCGAGAAGCTGAATGAAATTTGTATATTTATGAAAATGGAAGGAAAAGTTGAATTTCCAATTTCAATTGATGAAGACTGATGAACATACATAGGTTGTTTCGTATAGGATATATCTATGGTCACCTTCAGAGTCTGTGGTATTTTCAGACCACATTGATTTCCAGAAATACACTGCAAGGTCTTTGAACTATGGTTAGGAGAGGTAGGCGCATTCTCTAGGTAGAGAGAAGGCTGATTGTACCACGCGTTGGTTCGCTACACCTTCATGCTATGCGCTCGTCCGTGTCCGATAATAATTAATCTACCTTTTATAGATTAACGTTCGAGCTATGTACTTATTATATCAAAGATAAGACAATTTAGAGAAATAAGTAAGGAACAGAAAGAGAAAAAAAAAGTGTTCCATCCTGGTGAGGTCATAATGAATGCGCGTATTACGACTAATTACACGCGAGTTATTCACTGGCGAGGTCGTCGAACCGTTCGCTCGGTCGATAATACGGAAGACTGGAAACGGATGCGAGGAGGGTAATGGCGAAGAGAAAGCGTCGGCTAGACTTAGCATCGCGTACAATCCTTTCCGTCTTTATCCAACACTAAGATAATAATATCGCGAAATGATCGAGACTTTTTTTGTAAATTGAACTGATGGAAGAAATATTTTTTTACAGTTTTGGGAAATCATCAGCGACGAGCATGGCATCGACCCAACTGGCACGTATCACGGCGACTCGGATCTTCAATTGGAAAGGATCAACGTATACTACAATGAAGCGTCCGGTGGCAAATACGTTCCACGTGCCATTCTCGTCGACTTGGAGCCAGGCACTATGGACTCTGTTCGGTCAGGACCGTTCGGACAGATCTTCAGACCAGACAACTTTGTGTTTGGACAATCCGGAGCGGGTAACAACTGGGCAAAGGGTCATTACACCGAGGGCGCCGAATTGGTCGACTCCGTCTTGGACGTAGTCAGAAAGGAAGCAGAGAACTGCGATTGCCTGCAAGGTTTCCAGCTAACTCACTCGCTCGGCGGTGGTACCGGTTCCGGTATGGGAACGCTACTGATCTCCAAAATTCGCGAGGAGTACCCTGACAGAATTATGAACACATACTCGGTCGTACCGTCTCCTAAGGTATCGGACACTGTCGTTGAACCGTACAATGCAACGCTTTCCGTACATCAGCTGGTAGAAAACACAGACGAAACATACTGCATTGACAACGAGGCCCTCTACGATATCTGCTTCCGCACTCTGAAACTCTCCACACCTACCTACGGCGATCTGAACCATCTCGTCTCCCTCACAATGTCCGGTGTCACAACTTGCTTAAGGTTCCCTGGCCAGTTGAACGCCGACTTGAGGAAACTCGCCGTGAACATGGTACCATTCCCTCGTCTTCACTTCTTTATGCCAGGTTTCGCTCCTCTCACATCTCGTGGCAGCCAACAGTACAGAGCACTGTCCGTACCAGAACTCACCCAACAAATGTTCGACGCGAAGAACATGATGGCCGCCTGCGATCCAAGGCACGGAAGGTACCTCACGGTAGCAGCCATTTTCCGTGGCCGAATGTCTATGAAAGAGGTCGACGAACAAATGTTGAACATTCAAAACAAGAACAGCTCGTACTTCGTCGAATGGATCCCGAACAACGTGAAGACAGCCGTCTGTGACATACCACCCCGCGGTCTGAAAATGTCCGCCACCTTCATCGGTAACTCCACCGCCATCCAGGAGCTGTTCAAGAGAATTTCCGAACAATTCACAGCCATGTTCAGGAGAAAAGCTTTCCTTCATTGGTACACCGGCGAAGGTATGGACGAGATGGAATTCACGGAAGCCGAGTCGAACATGAACGATCTGGTTTCGGAGTACCAGCAATACCAGGAAGCTACCGCCGACGAGGACGCGGAATTCGACGAGGAACAGGAAGCCGAGGTCGACGAGAACTAAAGACCTATTTACCATCGTGTCGTCCCACCCCCGTTTATCTCTCTTCGCTCGTACTGCTTCTTAACTCTGCGTTTTCCTTTCTCCTCTTCATTTTTTAATTTCTTTTTTACAGATTCTTCTGACGCGCTTTTTATTTTCATTAGTAATATTACACTCGTCAAATAATCTGAAAATTTTATTCAACTTTGTTTACTACTATCTTTTTTCTGTGTCGTTTTCTCAATCGATTTATTACCATTTTACGAGGCGCGTCTTTGTATTCAGTGTATAAACCGCTCTGGCGGTCACCATCATCTTTGAATAAATTATTATCATATAAGTTTACGGTTTTATAAGAACACCCTTTATTATTGGCCGTATACTAGTACTACCGCAATTCGAACAAATTGTTTCTTTGTATTTATAAATCTATATTATTGTAGACGTACTTGTATTTATATTTGTCCCGTTTATCTACCGACTTTTATACCATGGCAAATAGATCTGAATAAAGTAGATCATTCGATCAAGCAGTACCAATCCAAGCTATCATAATTGAACATCCAATTAACTATCTTCAACCTAAATGCAGTCCTAATACTTTCGCGATCAAATTTTTCAATATAGATACTAGGATAATTTATTGGTTATGTATTAAACAACAATTAAAAATATACAACGGAATCGAATATCAAAAGGTTTTGTTTAAAAATATTTTTAACACTGCGATAATAATAAAATAGATCGTGTCGCCATCTGTCGAAACCATGTAATCATCGATCAGATTGAAATGACCTCTAGTTCAATGTTCGAAGCAGCACAATGGTATTACTTAATTGCAGATACCGCATTTATTGACCGTCAAAGAATACAATTTCTTTTTTTTTTATTACGCGTGTTAAATTTATAATTCCTTGCTGTCGAAGAATTTATCAAAATTAGAGTAGAATCTGAAGTTTTTGATTTAAGGATACAATGATTTTGTTGCAGTCAAAATTTCGATAAAATTTTAACCACCATTCTGGGGTCTCATGAGTTGACTAACGGATTAACATTGTACAGTTAAGTCGATGGAATTGGAGCATCGTGGCTGTCCACCGTATCTCTCGGTTTTATCTGCCAACATCGATGCAAAGTTTAACCGAAACGACAAGTTTCAGAATAATCGCTCTATTCTTTTTTCTCTCTTCCGCTGCACGCTGCGTTATTCTTCCACTTCCGGTTCGCCATAAGTATACAACTCGCCGACTACGATAAATTATCGAGAGGCAAGACAATGTGCAATTGCGTTAAAAATTGAAGAATTACTTTCTCAAGAAGAATCGTTTGGGAAGCGGGTTAAAAAGAGAAGAAAGCTTGCAGACAACGACCCCGTGGTACACAAGGTATGACTCATCGTCCGGGTATACGTAGCGACGCAAGGCGTCTCGCTTCGCGAATTCGATTCAGCTCGACAGACTAATTGCGAAGATTGCCTTGTCTGGATGAAAACGAGTTCCATATATTATTTAAAAATCAATTGACAAGAACCGGTGTTCCGGCGATGTACTTGATAAAGCAGATGATAAAGGATAAACGCGGGCAGTTGTAAAACGTTCAGGATCGCTAGGAAAGCAAACTAAGGGAAGAAGAAGCAACGATACGTTGCCAGGACAAACAGGAACGAGAGATAGGGAAAGAATGACAATAATAGAAAAAGGGTTTTTCAAGCTGTAGGGGATCGTGGTCTCAGCTGGAGAGCTCTTCGACTAACCACGTCGCTTGCGACCAGCGGCGAATAAAGCAACGGGTGACTCACGAGACGAAAAGGTCTTGCTTCTCTTCTCCTTTTCAACAGATTTTTTCGTTTCCGAGCAATGTTCTCCGCGAGAGAACGCACGGAATTCGTGGCACGCAAATTCATCTATAGCAAAGGCAAGAAAAAAATAGCTGAAAGAAGCGAAATCCGTTATTAGGATCTATGATCGAAGTTCGTTGAACAGGATATCCTGTTTTTATTCCTGTAGAGAGAAAACGAAACCCTTTCGGAGCGTATCGATTCGTCAGGGACACGTTGAACGAATGTCGATCGATCGCATGGGTGGAAAAAAGCATGACTCGTCGATCTTTCCTATAGTAAGACAGTGATAAAAATGCAACCTTGACACTTGGATACTTGGTACCCTAGGAGGCTAATAAAACAGGTTGAAAAATGAATGTACTTTACGATGTAAGCATAGTAGGTGTGGTGATTAGGGTATCGCGTTATCATCGTAAAGTCCTAAAGGCTGTTAGCCCTCCCTTTTCCTCGTTTCTTCGTCGAACGCGTTCTCGCCGGATGGAGAGAATCTTGCTCTTCTCCCTCCTTGCCTGTGTCCCCTGGTGGCAGCCTAGGAGCAGAGCGGGCCGAGAGTCGTGGCCAGGACAGCGACACGAGTGCGCGTTTCCTCGTCAGTTTCGCTCCGATCCGCTCCACGCTCGTGCACTCCTGCGCGACATTCGGCTGCACACTTGCACGGTGCACAACAGTTTTACCTCTGCGCATCGAGGACGTCCGTCGCTGGGACATACTTTGATTCTCGAGGATCGTAAAAGGGAAGTCGCGAACAAAAGCAAAGTTCAGAATGAGAGAAATCGTGCATCTGCAGGCTGGACAATGCGGCAACCAGATCGGCGCGAAGGTAGGTCGTGGTACATTTCAACCGAGGGACTGCATTCGCTCGATTTCCTCTGGTTTCTCAGAATTTTCATTTCCTTTGGGAAAAAAAGCGCTTTTCCGATCGATCCAATGATTTTTCCGATCGATAGACGTTTTCGAACGGCTTCGCGATTTGCAATGGTCAAATAATAAACGGAATCGGCCACGTTCTTTTCCATCTCGAATTGCTAGCGTTTAACCGAGCTCGTAATCGAATTAAAGATAAGGCGTGGACGGTGAGCAATCGGCGGATGGAATTTAAAGAAGCGTCGCGTCGCGAAGGGTCTCGGAAAGTATGCGTAAGCGTTGATACCACTCTACGTTCCCCTTTCTCTGTTAAGTTTTTCTTTCTTTTTGTCTCTTTCACGGGAATCTCTTGACGAACGTATACTCCTATTACCTACCGCAACGTTTCACTCACCTCGACTGATTCCAGCTTCGAAAATATCTCGCTTTCGATTAAAATAAACCTTCTCGAAACTGGTCGCGAGTTACTTTGGAATCGTTGTAGCCGTTTCTCGATATAAAGATGAAATGTTCGATTAAGAAAAAAGGAAAGAAAAAGGGGATTGAAATTGTTCGCGTTCTTCATCGATGCGTGGACGCTCGGTTTTCTGGGATGATCTCTCCTGGTTGAAACTCTTTCGTGCGGAAAATGACGACAGCCGAGCGACCAGCTGTAAATTGCATCCAGAACAAAGAGAATCGTTCGTTTCTGGCCGAGAAAGAAAGGATTGGCAACGAGCAATTGAACGGAAGAAAGACCGGCAACCCTCCTAATTAGCCGCACCGCTCCATTCCGCTAATTAACCGTCGCTCTTTTCCAGATATCTCGCTAAAACGCTAACTCTCGCGATGGGAAAGAACAATTTCATCTATTTCGAAATACTCGTGCAGGGCAAGGATCGAATCTTATCGGATTGGTTCGTAGTTGTCCTAGTCGACGAAACGGACTACGATGACTATTAATAGAAGAGAGAAAATAGCAAGGGCGAGATAAATGGAGAAGAGGAACGGGCCGCAGGAGGGAGCGCAAGGGAGGGTTAACTCGAACCAAGGGATGGGTCCGCGAACATTTCTGTTTATAGATTTCTCTCGGAGAGAATTATTAGTCCCAAAGTAGTCTCTTCACTTTTCTTTATCTGGACGACACACGTTTATTTTTTCAGTTCTGGGAAGTGATCTCTGAGGAGCACGGTATCGATCAATCGGGCATCTATCACGGAGACAGCGATCTTCAATTGGAGCGAATCTCCGTCTACTACAACGAAGCTTCTGGTAAGGATTATTTTTATTATAATTATTTTTCTCGAGGAAAAAGGAATGAAATATTCGAATAAGCATCGCAATCTGGTTGGCATAGTGCGTGCGGGTAGCGCGGACGCAGGGGCGCAAGTACTCGAAAATAGACGAGGCGCGAGAGTAGCGAGGATACGCGGAACGCGGGAGAAAAGGAACAACGAGAGACAGGACGCGTTTTGCGACCGAAATAACTGCTTTGTGCGTTCACCCCTTGCTTTTACCCCGACTGAGAACTAGTTTCGCGCGTGCCCCTTTCTCTTCCTATGCGCCTATGCACACTGGCTATCTCCTCGAAGATACTCGAAATTATTCGCGACCAAGCACGATTACGTAGGAAACGCGACTTCGTGACTAGTTTGCAAACCGCGCGGCCAATTGTGCGCCATCGAAACCGTATACGCGTTTCCGTCGACCATTTAAAGACCTCGAGTCAAGCACCGTCCCGAGTTTTCGGCGGAATAACAATGTCCGTCGAGCCTATTTTATGCTTTAACCGTCGGCGTCACGTACTTGTGACTTTGATGCCTAATTCGTTGCTATAAATAATGTTTCAAGGTATATTAGAGGAAATTTTAGACGTAGGTTATTTCAAGAAGGGATCATTCGAGATACTGTATCTACTTACGTGCTGGCAGGCTTCCTGCTAACTATTCTTTCGGATAAGCACACATATAGCCTGCGAGCTGACTCATTATTTGTCGACGAGTCTTACCGATGCGTCCACTAGCAAACCCTTCACGAAGAAACGCGCTACTGCCATGTTTTTCTTTTCCTTTTACGAATGCTGAATTTTAACAACTATTTCAGTTGCCACGTCCACGAACGGAGGAAAGTATGTTCCCCGAGCGATTCTGCTGGACCTCGAACCAGGTACGATGGACGCGGTTCGTTCAGGCGCATACGGGAAATTGTTCCGACCGGACAATTTCGTGTTTGGCCAATCCGGAGCAGGCAACAACTGGGCGAAGGGACATTACACGGAGGGTGCCGAGCTGGTGGACTCTGTCCTGGACGTGGTGAGAAAGGAATGCGAAAACTGCGACTGTCTGCAAGGTTTCCAACTGACCCATTCACTCGGCGGTGGTACCGGCTCCGGTATGGGCACTCTACTCATCTCCAAGATCCGCGAAGAGTACCCGGACAGAATAATGAACACGTATTCGGTGATGCCGTCCCCTAAAGTGTCCGACACCGTGGTGGAGCCTTACAACGCAACTCTGTCCGTGCATCAGCTGGTCGAGAACACCGACGAGACTTACTGCATCGACAACGAGGCACTCTACGACATCTGTTTCCGTACTTTGAAGGTTTCGAATCCCAGTTACGGGGACCTGAATCATCTGGTCTCGCTGACCATGTCCGGTGTTACGACCTGTCTCAGGTTTCCCGGCCAACTGAACGCCGACCTGAGAAAATTAGCGGTGAACATGGTTCCCTTCCCTCGTCTCCATTTCTTCATGCCAGGCTTTGCACCGCTAACCTCCAGGTCTATGCAACAATACTCGGCGCTCTCGGTGCCGGAGCTCACGCAACAGATGTTCGACGCGAAGAACATGATGGCCGCCTGCGACCCCAGACACGGTCGATACTTGACCGTCGCCGCCGTGTTCCGCGGTAGAATGTCCATGAAGGAAGTGGACGAGCAAATGCTCAGCGTGCAGAACAAGAACAGCTCTTACTTCGTCGAATGGATACCGAACAACGTGAAAACCGCCGTTTGCGATATACCACCGAAAGGGTTAAAGATGTCGTCGACCTTTATCGGAAACACGACCGCCATTCAAGAACTGTTCAAGAGAATTTCCGAACAGTTCACCGCCATGTTCCGGAGGAAAGCTTTTCTGCATTGGTACACCGGCGAGGGTATGGACGAGATGGAATTCACGGAAGCCGAGTCGAATATGAACGATCTGGTGTCCGAGTATCAACAATATCAAGAAGCCACCGCCGAGGAAGATTTCGAGGCCGAAGAATGCGCCGACGATTTTGAGACCTGCGATCAAGAGTGAACGACCGCCCAACGATTATCTTTTTTATATTTCTTCCTCGTCTCTTTCAGCTTTGTCAACGTAGTAACGAGAACGGCCGTTATCTCTTTCTCTCTTTCTCGCTTTCCATTTTATACTTTTATACGTGACGTTTCTTTTTCACGATCGCGAAGTTTGATACACCTCGGTGTCCCTTCGAACGACTCGTTGCTACGTTTCGTCCAATTTTCAATGCGATAAGGTGGATGGCGTGAAGCTCGAAAGTTAGGAAAAGAAAAATGTAATACAACCAGCGTCCGATATTCTGGGTTTGCGAGCAACGGCTCGCGACTCGACCAAAGGCCAAAGCGCTCAAACCAAAAATCAATCTTCTACGTTGTATCCACGAAAAAACCAATCTATCTATCGTCTGCGTGTAATCGTGGCAAGCGTTTAAATGTAGCGCAAGTTTGTTCCTTGAAAAAATATACGTTTTATCGACTATGTTCT
The DNA here is from genome assembly GCF_907164935.1 of Osmia bicornis bicornis. Lineage (NCBI taxonomy): Eukaryota > Metazoa > Arthropoda > Insecta > Hymenoptera > Megachilidae > Osmia > Osmia bicornis. Next base: position 1,650,247 of record NC_060218.1, on the reverse strand, counting down.
CTTTCTTTTCCTCCTACCCTTCATCCTCGATTATTCTTCGTATTCCGCCGTGTCCAATTCGAAGGTAGTCTCGGTCGGTGCCTCCTGGTGCTGCTGATATTCCGAAATTAGATCGTACAACGCGTGCTGACAATCGGAGAATTCCGACTCGTCCATCCCCTCGGCCGTGTACCAATGTAGATACGCTTTCTTCTTCAACATATCGCTAAAACCATCCGTCAGTCTCTTGAACAATTCCTGGATCGCTGTGGTGTTCGATATCATGGTGGCGCTCATGGCAAGACCTCGCGGTGGAATGTCGCAGATGGCTGTTTGAACGTTGTTCGGGATCCATTCGATGAAATAGGGACTGTTTTTGTTTTGTATGTTCAGCATCTGTTCGTCGACGAGCTAAAAAAGGAAAAGCACGTTTCTCGACTTTCTAGAACTCGGGGGCGAGTTCGATTAGCTGACCTTGGTCGACATTCTGCCTCTGAAGATGGCAGCCACCGTGAAGAACTTGCCCCGGCGAGGATCGCAATCGGCGAGCATGCTATTCGCGTCGAACAATTGTTGCGTCAACTCTGGAACCGAGAGTACTCTGAAAGCCGCGGCTGACCTACTGGTGAGAGGAGCGTAACCGGGCACGAAGAAGTGGAGGCCCGGATAAGGTACCAGGTTGACCTGTAGTTTCCTCAGATCTGTGTTCAACTGACCAGGGAATCGTAGGCAAGTGGTGATACCTGCCATGCAAGCGGATATCAGGTGATTAGCGTCGCCAAAGGTTGGCGTGGAAAGCTTTAAAACGTGCGTGCAGATGTGATGAAGAGCTTGATTGTCCATGCAGAAGGTTTCGTCCACGTTATCCTTCGATTTGCCGAGAGCTAGTACCGCGTTGTACGGCTCTACAACCACGTCCGACATCGTTGGCGACGGTATCACGCTGTAGTTCTTTAGAATTCTATCCGGATACTCTTCCTTCAGTTTGTTCGTCAACAGGGCACCCATGCCGGCTCCGGTACCGCCGCCCAGAGAATGAACCATTTGAATGCCTGCACCGAATGCCCAACACGGAATACCAAATACCGAATACGTGATTCTACAGGTGTATCCACGTATCCTAACCTTGCATCAGATCGCAGGCTTCGGCTTCTCTGCGAGTCAGATCCAGCACCGTCTCGGCCAGCTCGGCTCCTTCAGTATAGTAACCCTTTGCCCAATTATTTGCTGCCCCTACGTGGCCAGCCACAAAATTGTCAGGATTGAACAATCTACCGTACGAGGTGGACAACACAGCGTTCAAGCTTCCACGGTCGAGATCAACCAGGACTGCTCTTGGCACGTATCTGTCGCCTGTAAAAATATTTCCACGTTTTGTTCGCGTGTCAGCGAAACCGCGGGATATATAGTCAGAGGAAGGATACCTGGTCCTTGCGAGAAGTACACGTTCAAACGTTGTAACTGAAGCTGCGATTCGCCGCAAAATATTCCGTCCTGTCTCAAGCCATGCTCGTCCGAAATTACCTCCCAAAACTGCGAGCGAATTCTGTGCGTTGCGTACACCTTTCATATTGTGCTACCTCGATCGAGTAGACGAAAGGTATAAGGCCTTACCTTTCCTCCTACGTTGTTTCCGCACTGACCAATTTGTAACACCACGATTTCCCTCATTTTTCTACCCTGATCGGTTTCCTCCCTCGACAGACTGGAATTTTTCTTAAAATTTAGAATTTAAAAATTCGAAATATCGGGAGATCCGAAATCAATAGCCAACAACCTGCATCTACGTTCAGTCGAGGATCGATTCGATTCGATTTAATATAGACGCGAATCGCCTATCGAAGATAATACGCTGTCGGCAATTTTTTATTAAGGCCTCGTTTTCAATTCCAGTTGTAATTAACTCCTTCGTGCGTCATCTCGTTAATATACCGGGTATACAGATTTTTTTTCTGCAAATAACGTCGAGTCCACGTAAAAGTCACCGACACTTGTCTCAAAGGAGAATATTGAAACAGGTAGCGGTGCTTTGCCTGCTCGAAACATGCTCGTAAGACATAAAGAATATCTATTAAATGTTCAACAAAGATAATACAACGTTTCTAGATACTTACAAGATATGTATACATGTATATATGCGTATGTGTATTATATCGTATTATCTTATCCGAACATGTGTATGTATGTGCGTGCGTGTACATAATATACGTAGAGGTGTATATAAATATATGTATATATATATAAAAATCGATCAAAAACCATTCGTAAAAAGATCACAAAAGATATACAAATCGAAGAGGAGCGTTCGTTATAATAGAATGAATAGAAAAATTCGGTAGTGAAATTTCCAACGTCCACGAGAAATTTATGCTATTTTACGTGTTCGCACGGGCCAGGAGGATGACGAAGACGAAGAAGAGACAAGAAACGCGTCTCTTACTTCTCCGTCTCCTCCTCTTCGTCGAACTCTCCCTCGTCCTCCGCGGTTGCTTCCTGATACTGCTGATACTCCGACACCAGATCGTTCATGTCCGACTCGGCCTCGGTGAACTCCATCTCGTCCATACCTTCACCGGTGTACCAATGAAGGAACGCTTTCCTCCTAAACATGGCCGTGAACTGTTCGGAAATTCTCTTGAACAGTTCCTGTATCGCGGTGGAGTTTCCGATGAAGGTGGCGGACATTTTCAGACCGCGGGGTGGTATGTCGCAGACGGCCGTCTTCACGTTGTTCGGGATCCACTCGACGAAATACGAGCTGTTCTTGTTCTGTATGTTCAACATTTGTTCGTCGACCTCTTTCATGGACATTCGACCGCGAAACACAGCGGCGACGGTCAAGTATCGTCCGTGTCTAGGATCGCAGGCGGCCATCATGTTCTTAGCGTCGAACATCTGCTGAGTGAGTTCCGGTACCGTCAACGCTCTGTACTGTTGACTACCACGCGAGGTGAGCGGCGCGAAACCGGGCATGAAGAAGTGCAATCGAGGGAACGGCACCATGTTCACGGCGAGCTTCCTCAGGTCCGCGTTCAGCTGTCCGGGAAATCTCAGACAGGTCGTCACTCCCGACATCGTGGCCGATACAAGATGGTTCAGATCTCCGTAGGTGGGAGTGGTGAGTTTCAAGGTGCGAAAGCAAATGTCGTAGAGGGCCTCGTTATCGATACAATAAGCTTGATCGGTGTTCTCGACCAGCTGATGCACGGACAAGGTCGCGTTATAAGGCTCGACCACGGTATCGGATACCTTCGGAGATGGTACCACGGAGAAGGTAGTCATTATTCGGTCCGGATACTCTTCGCGAATCTTGCAGATCAACAGGGTACCCATACCGGAACCGGTACCACCGCCGAGCGAGTGAGTTAGCTGAAAACCTTGAAGGCAATCGCAACTCTCGGCTTCTTTTCTAACCACGTCCAATACCGAGTCGACCAACTCGGCACCCTCGGTATAGTGACCCTTCGCCCAGTTGTTACCCGCTCCAGACTGTCCGAAGACAAAGTTGTCCGGTCTGAAGATCTGCCCGAACGGTCCTGATCGAACCGAGTCCATGGTACCCGGCTCCAAATCGACGAGGATGGCACGCGGAACGTATTTGCCACCGGACGCTTCATTGTAGTAGACGTTGATCCTTTCCAGCTGCAAGTCCGAATCCCCGTGATAGTCACCGGTAGGATCGATGCCGTGCTCGTCCGAAATCACCTCCCAGAACTGTCGTGGGAAACAATAAAAACTGATTCGTACGCGTTCACTGATTCGGTTCGCGCGCGATCGTCACTCCGATCTGATTCGCGTCTCGCGCTAAACGGCAGGAAATGTTCAGGAAAAGTCTGGCTGTTTTAAACGTTTTTCTTTACACAGACCGTCAAGTTGATACTCGCGTTCTTCCAACGATAAAATGGCACTAACCTTGGCACCGATCTGGTTGCCGCATTGTCCAGCTTGTATATGCACGATTTCTCGCATCTTTCGATCGGTTCGGAGATAAGGGAAACACCGTAAAAATTTCAACGAACGAACAAACCGGGTTCGAACGTAATCGTTAAGATGGTTCGTCGATGGGTGGGACGTCGAAGGACGAGGGTGGTGGCTCCTCGACACGAAGGTGTATCGCTGCGAACGGCGCCTCGGAAAATGTCTCGAACAAACAGAAACAAACGAACGTTCGATTCTCCATAGCGACCGCGGAACGTTCGCGGATCGTCCGCGTATCACCTTCTTTCTTTTACCCGCCTATTTTGTCCGTTGACCATTGGAAAATCGAAACGGCGAAACACTGTACTTCTTCGATGGTTTTTTCCTTAGCAACGTTTCCTCGAGAGATCTAAACTAATCGTTCGCGACCGCGACTGTGACCACCGAAATGAACGATAACGATAACGATACAGAGGACGGTTGATCGGCCCAAGTCCGGTCGCTCATTGCGTTTTCCTCTGTTCGACGATCACGATCGTCGTGTCCGGCCGTTTCTCTTCACCGTCCACAATTCCCTCTTCTTTTCTTGGTTCGCTCGAAGGTTGACTCGAATGCGAATTTTCCACCTCCTGGCTAGCTGATTCGTCCTGCGTCTGTGACGAACGATTTCCCGGTTTGCCGTTCACCAAGTACCTCAACGGCATCCACTCCGATTTCTCCTGCTCCTTGCTTTGTTTCCTGCAAAGTAGAACTCTAATGGTCTCACAGTTCCCTACATCTTTGAAGACTAGCGGTTAAAAGAAACTGACTTTGGTAAAGTTGGACAGGACCATAGCTTAAAGTCCGCCCCAAAAAGTTCACCCTCCTCGATCGTCTGCGGCAGGTGAATGTTCAAGGTCTCGGGCAAAAAGATGGAGGTGAGAGCTCCAGCGACGCTGAGCGTACCCATTATGATCAACGGAAGTACCCTCGAATAGACGGCCAGATGAACGATGTAGGGGAAACCGAGCAAACCGATACCCGCGATGAACGAAGCGACTCCCATCGCCTGCGACCTCAGCACCGTTGGTAGCAATTCGCCGACGAACACGTAGAAAACGGCGAACGACGCCGCGATCCCAAATTTCCCTATCATCGCCAAGGACACCGTCACCCATACGGCGTCTGCTGCGACACACATACGTACTCGAAACGCGTCTATTAGGCGACTGTGTAAAGAGAAGAAAATCGTACCTTCGGGAACGAACATGCAGGAAACGCAGGCGACTCCACCTAAAAGCATCGTCAAACACAAGACCCATCTTCTGCCCAGTCTGTCCATGGCGTACCACGTGATCACGTAAGACGGTATCTCGACCAGGCCACCTGCAACGCGTATAAGACCAGAGATAGAAATGAATTTAGTTCGTTTGGGTGGCGTTCGAAGGCAACGCAACGTCGCGATAACGATCGCATCGCGTATGCGTGACGATGCACCAGCCTAGCTACCGTGCAGCACCGACGTGAACACGAAAACATGTTTACGAGCGACACGACGATCGCCAGTCAAGGTTGCTTCGAGAAGAGCGCAAGCTTTACCGATGAAGAAGGCCAGGTAATCGGAGAGGCCGAGGTTCGTCGTGTTGTACGACAATCCGTTGTACACTACCGCGTTCGCCACCCAGTCGAACGCAAGAATGAAGAACTTTTTCCTGATGTTTGGGTTTCTAATGAGATCCATCGGTGTGGCCGCAGGCGGGGGTGATCTGTCCACCGTGTCGGTCGTCTCGCTATCTCCGGAATTGGTGCCGTTGCACGAGATACCTTGCCGCCGCAGAATCTCCAGCTGAAATGGAAAACAGGATCGCAACGATCGATCCGCGACTCCTAATCCTCCTCGTCTCCGGACTTACCTCCATTTTCCTAAGAAAGTTATTCGGTACCGTCCTACCGTTGATCTTGGCCATACGCTGAACGATCACTTCCGCCTCGTCTATTCTGTTTTTACTGAGAAGCCATCGCGGCGACTCGGGAATGATCCAATAGTAGCTGAAGAGGAGAACGAAAGGGACCGAGGTGGCCAACGACAACGCGAACCAATGCCTGAGGAGGTAACCCTACGGAAGAGAAGAAAAGAAAGGAGGAAAAATCGCGTCGTTTCGCGATCAAACGGTTCGAGATCGAATCGAACGATATGCGTTACCAGCAAGGCTAGAAGAGACATCGCCGACGCGAAGAACATGCTAATCACCATGCCAGCGAATGTTCTGTATCTCGGGCCCATCAGTTCGAGAGCTGAAATCGAAATCGAAATCGTTTTTCCTTCCGGCTCGATTGCTTCTTCTCGCTCGCTTACCTAGTATAAAAGGTATCTGATAGATTGCTGGAAAGAAGAGGCCGTTCACGGTCCTCAACACCGTGTAGATGACGTAGTTTGGGCTGAAACTGGTGGCGATCGAGAGTATGACTTCGAGGAACAGGATGGCAAAGAAGGCCGTTCTTCTGCCCCATTTGTCGGCGATCCAGCCAAACACCACGTTCCCGAATAGGCTACCGACGTAGAAGAACGTGGTAGAGGTGGAAGGCCACCAGCTGTTGTCGCATACCAAGTCTAGCTATGTGGATGCAGAATGCCATTACAACGCCTACGTTCTGTCAACGATTTCTCTGGTGAAAAATGTTTCAGTGGCGGGAAATTTCGTGAAAGGAAAACGAATCTCGATGGAAGATTTTAAGGAAACAGCTATGTAACTGAGATTACGAATATCGGTCATGCTACGGACGAGTCATTGCTCCGGTTACCCGTCGCGTTATCGTTCTTTATCTTCGTCCCTGATGAGTAGCGCGGTTAGGGTTAAGCCGCTCCCGATTTCGTCTTGCTCGATTCCGAAACCGATCGTTTCGCGTGCTGAAACGAGGAACGAGAGATACGGTAGCGTAGCGGTAACGTAGTTAACCGGAACCGAGGAGCGGAGGCGCGGAGGTGGGTCGGGCAGCGATCGGAGGGCAAAGCGGCGCTATCATCGACTCCGACTCCCACAGCCAGAGGTGTTCATCACCCTCGGTTGACAGCACCAACGCGATCCTATCTCTCCGCCACCCCTCTCCTCCTTCACCTCCTCCTACTCGTTACTACGATCTTTGCTCTTTCCATTGTCGCGACACACGCGTCCGATCCGAAACTTGTCCTGGGCCGTGCGTTACGCAGCACCGTGCCGCATCGCGCCGCGTTACGAAGCGACGCGCCTTTCCAATCGTGCTTGAAATTCGTAAGCTCCCGCGGCGACGGAGCGACGCGTGACGCGAAAATACACTGGAGGAGCGGCGAACGCGCGTCAAAGAGAGGAAACGTTGTTAGAAGTGGGTAAACAGAATCGAGGGAACGGAAACGAATCCTCATCGAGCGTCGATCAACCTCGACAAATAAAAGCATACCGACGCTCGTTAATGGGTTTAACACGAACTTTGATTTAAGCAAATTGCCACTCACGGACTTTTGATGTCTCCGTGAAACGCAAAAGGTAAATTGCATGGAAATACGGGAGCACTCGACGACCAACCAACCGACCAACCGACCGACCGACGACACCTAGTTATATCGTCAAGGGCAGTGCACGCGCCCATAGGACGTTAACGACGCGAGCACATTTTATCACCCTGACACACTTCGAAAACGATATATTGATATGACCGCGGTGTGCCGTTTGTTTCATGCTCGAGTGTTGGCTCCTTCGTTTCTCGCTAGAGACGAGGATCGAATCCGGCCCAGCCCGGGTCGGGTCGGGTCGGGTCGGGTCGGGTCGGGCCGATTGGATCGGCATAGCCGGTGTAAGCGAGAACGAGGATGAAGAACGGAAAACGGAAGGACAGGATTTACTTCGATGGCTGCGTGCGTCATACGTCTGCGTAAATCCGGACCGTGTAAATACGTAGCGAGCACACCCTCCGCATCGATGCGGCCGGCGAACCGGCAATGACCAAGCGGGATGCGTTGATGGGCTGCTGGTCCGAGGAGGAGAGGGACAGTTAGGAAGAAGAGAGAACAGAAGGGAAGAGAAGAGGAGGAGGTAGTCGTTGTTTCTCGGTAGGCGCGTCGAAAGATCGAACGGGTTTAACGGCGCGGCGGAAGCGACCGGCAACCGAATTCGGTCGCGATTCGGTCGTGTGCGTCACCGAGCGAGAAACGCGAATGCGTACTCGTACGTAGGTACCCTCGGCGAGAGCTACGCCGACAGTTTGTACATAGGCGCGAGGCATTTGACGCTACGGATCGCATGACCGGATGCGGGGGTAGGTAAATTGGTCGGCAATTGATGACGCCACCGGAGAGTCGCAACCTATCGGCCGGTCACTCGCTATCGGTCGCTCCCTCGTCTCTTTCACCTGATCCCTCAAATTCCCTCAAATTCCCTCGTAGCGGAATAGAAAACGGCACGCGCGACCGCGTAACTCGCGGCTATTTCCGTCCGACGCGTAGAATCGAGTTGAATAGAGGAGAATAGAGAATGTAACCGAGCCAACTCGCACCTAGATCCTCGACCCCGAATGTTACGATTCTCGTTGCGGCAACCACTCGCCATCACTGCTGTCTAATTGCGGCAATTTAATAACGCGTTAATCGACCACTCGCAAGCGAGAAACTACCGCGTGACCGACGACGCTTCTTCGTTTCTCGAACGAGTAGTCCCGGGAGTTTCCATCGAGCTTCCTGGAACGCGCTCTTCCGGACTCGCGGTAGGTCGTTCGAACGGGGGACGCGTTTCCATTTAATCGAGCTACGCGGAACCAATAGTCGAATTCGAACGGGACATCCGGCGCGCGAGCTTTCGCTAGAAAAATGAGATTAGCAAGCGGAAAGAGTAGTCGATCGGGGACGCGCGGTCTCGGTTCCGCGAACGGGACCGAGCGATCGAGCGCCACGGTGCGCCGCGGTTAAGGCACAAAGGCCAAGGCGAATTACCCCGTGAAACACGAGTCGCTTGGCCGAAGCGAGTTAGCTGGCTCGTTTGAACGCGAGCGAAATTCATCGAGAGACTGATTAACGCGTAGGAGAATTATGCAAATGGCGCCGAGTCCCGCTCCTTCTCGTCCCCGTAAACGACGTCAAAGTCGACCTACTCGGATGGCAACGTTTTTCCCTTTCTCGAGAAACGGTTTCGAGTAACCGGAAAGATTCCGTTTTGCGGTGTCGCATGTCGAGTGAAAGAGATAAAGTCGAGTTTACCTCGGTGACCAGGGTGCTGTCGTAGTCCCGGGTGTCGTAGATCCAGCCGTGTTGACAGCCGATGACCGGCCAGTCGGGATTACCGACCGGTGGCGGTGGTAACCTGTCCCTCGACGGATGCCTTACGTCGCGGCTACCCTCCGTCGCGTTCTCCAGCATCGCATCGCTCAGCCACGAATCGACGATGGACGTGTAATTGACGTTGTACATCTTGCATTTCGAGTACTTCACCTTGCCGTCCGATTTCTCGGTGTACGGCAAAGACAGGGCCTTCCTCTCGTTCAGCGTCATCAGATCGGTCAGATTCTCCAGTTCCGGTACCCTGCACCAATGATCCGGCGACGCGCTCACAAACACCTGTCGGTCAATTAATCGCGCGTACACGCGCCATACGTTTCTATTCTGAACCAGTGTTCCCGGTCTACGGCCGATCTCCTACGCGAGATCGAGAAGGAATCTTTGTAGATAGCACTCACTTGCGAAAAGGCCAAAAAGGCGGCTGGTAGAGTTGCCGGGATGCAAAGAAGGTAGTACATGATGTTCTGATATTTTCCCTTCTCTCCCACGTGCACCAACACCTCGTCAAAGTCGATCGAGCTCATGTTTCCGGGGCTGATGCTTCACCGCGTATCAACGACACCGATATCCACACCGACACCGACACCTCCGCCTCCGCATCGACGATCCTCCGCGTCTCGACGGTAACGCGACTTTTACACACCCTCGAATCACGCCGCATGACCGCCGCGGCGATCCGTCCTCGAGGGCATCCACGCCGTTTCCTTCTCCGACACCCCCGTACCGATTCCCTGCCTCTCTTTTCTTCTCCCAATCCCTCGATACTTCTAATCTAATTCCACGAAACGCTTCTAATTCGAGTTTCCCACGCGAAAACTAAACGATTCGTACGACGAGATAAAAATAAATTCCTGGCTAAATGTTCGATAGAGAAACGCGTGCCGCGAGAGCGATCGAAACGAACGATTCGATCGGTCGTCGCTGCTTGTCCCGCGATCTCGGTCTCGCGATAGTCTGCTCAACGCGGAGCGGATACGTCCCGTGACGACACGACCAACCGAACGGTTTCTGCTTCGAATTCGGAATCGCGTAAAGCGCGGCGAACGCACGTCTTCGCGCGTTCTTATATGCCGCGATCATAGCGCCGACCGCGATCAGCCATTGCCGGAGAACACCTCCTCTCTTCCGATCCTCCCGAGCATCCTCTTCGACGGCGTCCCTCCGCCTCTCCGCAGCCGCAGCCGCAGCCACCGCAGCCACCGACGACGCCACTGCCTCACCGTGATCCGCCAGCCGGCAACCTCCGATCTCCAACCTCCTCTCGTTACTTTGCTGCAAACCGACCGACAAACCAAATTCCATCGAATCTTTCTTCTCAAACACCTTTCTTTCTCTTAAATCTTATGACGACTCGGCCAAAACGAACAGAAGCAAAGGAGATCGCAACGAAGCTAGGAAAAGCGATGCGCTCGCATGATTCGATGTCGCAACGAGAACGGAATGTGAATCTCGTTGTTCTCGTACTCGACGCGACGCGACGCGACGCGACTCGACGCAGCAGCGTGCCGTAAACCGCACGAGAAAACGCCGGAAACTGGCCAAGACGTTCCCGCCTTGGCAATTTGTCCGTCCACGCGACACTCGGACAGAATGGCCCGCAGAAATGTCGGCCTTGGTTTTGCCTCGAGCTTCTTTCCATCGCGTCGTCTGGCGTGCGTACAAATTGAAATCGTCACGACATCCGCGTTTCCGATTCCTCCTCGTTTCTTTCGAATCGAACGCCCTCGTGTTCGTCGCGATCGCGACCACGGGTTCGGCGTGGCGGACCCGTTCAAACAGTCCGCGTTCACCTCTCGAACCCCCCCCGATACGGCAATCGCCGATACTAGATCCAGGATTCCGGTCCACGTGACGCACGCGCTTGCATTCTACAGCCTCCCGTCGCCTCTGCCTCTGCCGCTGCCTCTGTCTCTTGTCGCTCGTTGCGAGTGACGTCACGAGTGCAAACAACGTCATCCCGCTTCGCACGCCGTCCCGTTGCTTCCTCTTATTCGGGCCAGAGCAGACGAAGCCCATCCTCCCCCTTTACCTCTTCGCCCTCCCGCCCATCCCTCGTCGTCCTCCCTCGTTTTCGCCCCCATTCGCCCCCTTCGCCAAAACTACCATCAGATAAACGTATTTGCTGCAATTTTGTTCGAACCGATCAAACGTTACGTAATTCGGAGCAACGAATCCGTTCGGCCAGATTCATGGAAAAATCGCTCCTATCGCATCGCCGATTAAATTATCTCGCTTCGCAAATTTCATTAACCTCCAAACTCAATCGGTCCGTAAATAATTTATATTTTTACAACATCGAATTGCGAGATATTACACGAAAATGCAGAGATAAGGTTGCAACGGTTGCGTTGCGTGATTCCGCCTTCGTTACCAGATAATTAAACAACTCGATTTATGGCACTCCTGACAGGAACTGCTGACTAAATTTTTCCATAACAATCAAAACAACTTCGTCACTCGGATTTGTTCTTTTTTTGCTCTTCCAAACTTAGCCGTATTTGCATTTCCTAGTCCTCGACACGATTTTACTGTTCAGCCTTTGCGCTTTACTCGCAAACAATCTCGATCTTTAATTTACTCGTTGACGCGATAAAAATTCTCGTCTCGTTATCGATCGATGCGCTCACTCGATTCCCCCTGCCTGCAGCTTGATTCGCGTTGCCTTGCCTTGCCTTAGTTGCGTTGCCTTTCGTTTTATCGTTCTTGCAAGTCTAAACTTCCGAAATCATCTCTACCTCCAACCCTTTTCTATACTTTCTAACCCTTTCGCAAAATAATTGGCTCGTTTGGAAAATCTTACCGATCGAAGAAGACAACTTCCACGGATGTTATACTTGGATATCGTTTCTGATGCCTCTCTGGATTCAAATTGACGACACCGGCAAACGTAGAAACGTGTGGACAGTGCCACGATAGAAACACTTGCTACACCTTACGTCTCGGACATCAGTTTCGTTACGAGCTATCGACATTTTTCAACGATTAAATCACTCCAATCTTTTGTGTCTTTCGGAAGAGAAAGAAACGTTCCCTTGTCTCTCTGATTGCAAGGTGGACCAAATCTCAGCTCCCACGTTCATCGGTCACCGGACACCCGGTTACGATCGCACCGCCATTCGAATCATTCGAATCATTCGTATCTTTCGATCCTTGATCCAATCCTTTCATGCTTTCACGCTTCGCGTGTCATTCTTTGCCCCTCGTGGATCGCGCGTTCACCTTCGCTCCCTCTTTCGCTTAACCCTCTCGCCCCCCTCCCCACTCTGTTTAACGTTTCTCTTCGAATCGTCGTATTTCCACGTTTACGAAATTTCCCGCCTTATTCTCGTCGCCTTTCTTCCCCCTTAGTCCGTTACTCTCGTGTACCGTCTCCTTCTCATCCCCTTCCCTGCACCGTTTACACGCTTTCCCTCGTCGAGGAACAGACCGACAACCGCTACTGGAAGAAACGAGTAGCCTCTATCGCGAACTGAAACTGAAGCAATCGTGGATACAAGGGGTCCGTCCACGGTATATCCCATCCTCCTATCTATTCGTTTCGAACGTCCCCCTTGAACCCTCTCTCTCTGTTACTCACTATCCCGGTCCTCGTTCTTCTAGCGTACCGCTTCGCTATTCTCTCTCTCGGTCCCTCTCGCCCAAAGTCTCGTACACGGTTCCCTCCACGATCCTCTGGGACTCTCCCTTACCCTCCGACCCCTCTCGATCGCCATTCTCCTATCACGCTGCATGCTCGACTACTATCTCGACTATTAATATAAAAGGGGGTTCCTCGACACTCGCCGCCCGGTAATTGTATAGCGTGTACACCAACCGGACCTTTAACGCCGATTTAGATTTATGCAATGCCTCGCGAATCCTTTTCTCTTCTTTTCCTTTCGCCAACTTCTTATTTATTAAGGAGAAATAAGGTTCGAAGCTCTTTTCAGTTTGAATAGTGACAATAATTAGTTATCTCCACGTGTCATGTTTGTTTAAACAAATTAATTCGTTTAAAAGATAAAATTCTACCATCCAGCATAGAAAACTTGTCGCTTGTGTTTGAATTCGTTTATTCCCGCTGAAATGCGCTGTACTCAGCGACTTAGTAACAAAGTGGGGAAGTTTATGTCTCCACTTTAACGATTTACCTACATCATGTTTGAACAAGCATTTCTTTTTTTGCTTCTACACGTACAAAGTTAACTTTGCAATGAGGTCCATAAATTCCATTTTACACAGAGAATTTGTATAAAATATGATTTCTTAGGGAGCACGAATAGGTCTTTCTTTCCACGATCCGTCCTGGTTTCCATGGCGATGCAAACATGGCGGCCCTAAGTGTACACGTGTAATGAATTGAAAGATGTCACGATGAAAGATGAGGGAACATTGATCTATTTTTTTTACTATCGTCAAAATGTCAAATGGGAAAGACAGAAAAGTGCAGAGCACTGAACAACAAAAGAGTTACGAATCGGAGAAACCAATTTATGTAAGAAAACTAAACTTCGGACAGTCGATTCTAACCTTAGATACGGTTAAGGAATTCCAGGGGCAAAAAGATGGTACATTGTTGATAAATAAAAATGTGGCAAATATACCATGCACGGGAAAGATCGATTTTGTCCGTAAATGGATCGAATCTCACGAAGAGTCCATTTTCAATTCGGAAAACCTACTCCAATTATCGCCTACTTTGGGTTCGTCTGCGGTCAAACGCGCGGAAACTTCTCCTGTTTTCGGCAAACGACGCAAACGAGTAAGAAAGAAAAGTAGTTTGAAGGATACTGTGATAGAAAACGATGTTCGAGTGCATTCGAATAAGCTGCAAAATACAGATAGAAAAGAAATTTCTAGTCCTTTTGTTGAACATAATAAGCGTATGAAAATTGATGGTAACAATTGGAGGGAAAACGTTAGAGAGAACTTATTTCATTCTCCAACAACCACAGCTCGTTTAGAAACATCCCAAGCAAATACATCTCCTATACTTGACAAAAACTTTTATGGTTACAAAAAGAGACGAAGAAAATGTACAGGTGAAACTTCGCAAAGAAAAGTATTGGTACAAATTCAAAATAAACATATGGAAACAAATATAAGAAATGCTTCCATTAATAAGGGGAAAGAATCTCCTGTTCTAGTTGAGAACTGTTACTATTCTAACAAAAAGAAAGCAGAGATGCAAAGTAACTACATAGATTCAAATATGAATTCTGTGGTAGCCCATAATTTAGAGAATGATCAACATCTGGAAACCGGATTTAAAATTATGTCTACTCAGAAACAACAGAGTTTGATAAGAAAGTTAGAAAACAGTTTCAACAATGATGATCTCAAATCTTCTACAAGTAAGGATTTAAGAATTTCAGAGGACTTTCTGGAACTTGCTTCAGTAGATTCAAACTCGAAATTACGTATTGAAGATAGCCCAAGAGATAGCGAGAAAGTTGAAACAGAATCTAGCAAATCGAACGACGATAATTGTAACAACATTGTAAATACCAGCAGCGAAACCGATAAGGATCTTAGCGAACTGATAGAAGACACGGATATGCAAGATGTAGAATCTATTACTAAAAACTCTAATCGTGGCCCAAAACGCATTTCCTATTTAATTTCCAAAGCTGATTCTCTGAGCTCGCAAATATCTACCAAAGACTCTGATCAAACGTATTTTGAAAAAGGAGAGAAGCTTCGATGTATGCTCCCTAATAAACGTAACGATCTACAGCCTTCCCAAAAAATTTCCCAAGTATCGACGCAAGTTAACGATCTGGCGGATGTTAAGTCGATTCAAAGTGGAATTGTTATTAGTACAGATACGTCGCCGGGAAAAACATACCCAGACTTATCTGTAAAATTAAATCTTTTAGATTCGGGGAAAAAGAGGAAAAAACCGAAAAGGTAGTCTTATTTAGATTTAACCGATTGTTTTTGCTAAAAGTATAGTGTTAATATACTTCGCTTTACGTTACAGGGGAAGTTTGTCGGAAAAATTGCAACTGACGATCAACAGACAGGTATCGTTCGTACGTGTGTGGAGATATCAAATGAAACAAATGGATAAAGATAACATTTCTGTACCGTGCGTTACTGTTTGCGTACATGCCTGCATAACACGTTTCAGCAGACAATTCCTAGAAGGAATTGTGATGGAAGATTCATTCGAATTGCTGTCTCCTAAAGGGAGAAATAATTCTTCGAAATTTATCAAAATCATGACGATTCCTAATATAGTGGGTAAAGTTGAAATAAAATCGATGGGTATGGTACAAATTTTTCCACCGTGGGAAATTTTGGATGAAAACAAATTAATCGTACATGTAACTTATATACGTGTTGTACCTGATAACAAGAAAAATATTGAATTAAATGATATCAACGTGAATGATGTTAAAGAATCGTTAAGGATCGTTAAAGAGTTTTGTTGTCCGTGTACAGATGCAAATAGAATGATATCATATTGCACAGATCGAAGCAATAAGCCTAATGTTATTGAAAAGCTATTTATCGACTAATTTATCGTAGCAAAATTTATTCGTGCATTAAATAGAAATAACGCAATCGTGAACAGAAGAAATAAAATAGGGAAACGTTACTTTATAGTTCTTATAACTTTAGTTGTGATTTTATAGTCTGTTATATGTATATATTATATATATTGGGTTAAATAGATTATTTTACAAACAAAATTTTTGTTTAATATTTGCAAACCCTGTCCCTTAATTTTTTGAATTTTTTCAGTTAGTTTCATCGTTCAATATCCAACGAAATGACTAAAGACGTCGGTATTTCAGATTGTATAAGGTAAGAGAATGTGTACCACTGGAGTTAGCAACGTTACCTCTAGGTGGCTAAATTTTTTATCCGATACATTCCACTGTATATGACTGTATGTAAAGTGTCACAAAGGTTTTGTTTGCATACCTGAGAATTATTAGTTTTTAATGCGACGCCAATCTTAATGCGACTCTTCATTTAATTTTCAACTGTCTACCGAAATTACAAGTGACTCAAAGGTAAGGCAGTAAATCAAAATGGATATTCGTGATATCCGTTCGTATCGTTCATTCTCCTTCGGTGTTTGTCATTTTATCGTTCGATATCTAATTCTTTTTAAACGTACGTCATTAGCGCGCGTAAAACATAATGATTTCTTTCAATAGTTCATATTTGCATCCTGTTAATCTAGTTTTATTTTTCCTACGAGATACTAGATCGTTACTGTCATCGATGTACATAACCTAACCTCGCTTTCTTGTCAATCGTTTTCCTCGTTATCTCAAATTTATAACATTTCTTTTACAGATAATAATGTCAATAGCTCAGGACCGACCCGAGCTTTACGAAGAAGTGAAATTGTATAAAAATGCCAGGGAAAGAGAGAAATATGATAACCAAGCAGATCTGTATGCACTTGTAAATACTTTGCAGCATTTGGAAAAGGCTTACATCAGGGATTGCGTGACCCCTAAAGAATATACTGCTGCTTGCAGCAAACTGTTGGTACAGTACAGAGCTGCTTTCAAACAGGTATTTCTACAGTTAGTTAAAAATCTTGTACAGTAACAGTAAAAGAATATTATGTTCATTTATCTGTAATTCTTCTTATTTAGGTGCAAAGCGATCAGTTTCCTACCATAGATGCGTTTGCCAGAGCATTTAGACTGGATTGTCCAGCTGCTCTGGAAAGGATCAAAGAGGACAGACCAATTACCATAAAGGACGATAAGGGAAATACGTCGAAATGTATCGCGGACATCGTGTCTCTGTTTATTACGTTAATGGACAAGCTGCGGCTTGAAATCAAAGCCATGGATCAGCTACATCCCGATTTAAGAGACCTGATGGACACTATGAATCGTCTTAGCATATTGCCAAGCGATTTCGACGGCAAAGAAAAGGTTGCGGAATGGCTACAGATTCTAAATAACATGTCGGCTTCCGACGAATTATCCGACACCCAAGTGAGACAATTGATCTTTGATTTGGAAACATCCTACAACGCTTTCAATAAAGTTCTTCACAACTCGTAATCCAACTCGTTCGGTTGCTCTGCATCGAAACGCGAAACTGTTTATTTTTTTAATCGTTTAGCTACGATGGTTCCTTTAATGTCGTTTACGACTAGTACAATCAAAGGTTCCAACTTGGTTTCATCGTAACTGTGTTACATACGTACGCGTACAAATAGAGCCATACAACTATTTTATACACCGTTCTTTATAAAAAGATATTTAAACGGTGATTCGTTAAGTGTAAGATATAAATACGATGTATATACAGTGTATCGAAGGAAACAATAAAATTAATCGTAGGTGCTTATTATATTATTATGTGTCGATTATTTTCATTTATTCTCAATGAAAAGCGAAACTTTTCAAACGGTGCCTTTTTACGAAAAAGCATATTTGTTTATCGGTAATATTTAGAGGTGAATTGCGGTTAATACTCCGCAGAATACGAGGGCAAACAAGTAAGAGAGTAGATTCGGCAAAGAGTACGTGGATCAATAAGGAGAGTAGGAGCGAGATATGTACGTTGGTCGATTTGTTTGCTAACAATAGTACCGCGGGCTAACCGGACTCGCATCTCTTTGATCTGCCAACAGCAGACTTTTCCAAGTCGTATTTACGTGGGATCGGTCGGAATGCAAATGAAGAGGGTGGTCTTTCGAAGCCCGAAGCTATAGACAAATACGGGCGTAAAGTGCAATATAACGAGCCATCGCTGAGAAACTAAATCAAACCAAATCAAACTAAATTAACGCGTTACCTTCCTGTGGAAACTTGTCGAAACAAATTCTTTTCAAACCTAACACGATAACCGAAGTTAAAATAAAAAAAGCGTCAGAAGGTGGTAATGGAATTTGTTAAATCGATTTCGGTAGAGTTGACGACTACTCCTCGAAATCACCTTTGCGCGATCGGCAAACGAACCCTCGCGTGCACAGAAACGTTTGAAAAGCGTAGGTAAAACACGAGCCACTTTGGAAAATCGTTCTCGATACGCGGACTCTCGAGGTTCCTTGTTTCGCGAGAAGCCAATATCCTCCGCTTCCCTTTCATCTACGCGCAAACAATGCCTCTTCGCTATTTCAACATCGACCGTTTTTCTTCGATTCAAATGCAGACCCCTCGTCGGAATTTCTATCCTTTGGATTTCACAACGCTAGCTGGAAAATACCTTGCGTTTCTTCCTGCCCGTTGAGATTATATTACGTTCTAGATCATTTCGTCATCGCTGATACTTCTCGCGAAGGAATAAAATTTGGGCCACCGTAAAGGAGAAAGGAACCGCGGTGCTACTCGGCGTCGCGACACCCTTCGCTGTTATCCTTTTATATCTATCGAGTTGCGGGAAACTCGTTAAAATTCCGCGGGTTTGTTCGTTTTTACGAGCAGCGTAACGCGGAAATAATTCGCAAAAGAAGGAGACAGAAAATCGACGTTTATCCTGCATTTACGCCACGCTCACCTTTCTTCTCCCTCGTTGATATTTCTCGTAACAGCTGCTGCTCTTAGGAGAAATCGAAGGATTTCTGCGAATAGGCCGAAAGGTGCGAGCAACGAGCGGGAAATAATTTGGAGGGAACGATTATCGTCGGGAATTGGTCGGACGAGCGTCGGGGATTTCGCACCGCCGACCGTTTCCAACCACGGAAATTAATTTCCGCACTCCGGTTACTCGTCTTGCTCGCGCGTCCCCGGATCCCTCGGAGTAGCCGAAATTTTCGTTTTCGCGAAGCTTCAACAACGCGAACGTTACCACCGTGAAAAGAAAAAACGTGCTATGAAATCGTTTGGTAGATCGGTGAACCTTCGAAAATCCAAATCGGTCATTGTTGCACCGTTCAAGCACATCCAAGACTTTGTTCGAACACGAAGCGTTAATCCGCTTCTTGTCTCGCGACAAATCGTCGGCCAGGTTCGTCAGACACGATAAGCCGCTGCTAATCCCGCGGTCTGATCCGAGATTAAGTTTCATGCTAGCGCGTTCTCCATTCTCCAGAGATTACTTTTTTCCAGCTTCCTCTCGATCCAGTCCCACCGTCACCATCGTCGTTCCAATCGTCATCGGCAATGTCGCGTATCGTGACCCCGATTTCTCGCAACATCCGTCCGATCGACGATAAAACGCGTGTAATTTCAGGCGCATGCTCGACCAGCTTCGATTCTCTTGCCGCGCCGAGTCAAGGTAATCGGATAGAAAATTTGCGACTTCCTTTCGTGGATCGAGTTATCCAAGCGAATAAGGGGACCGCACGAGCTGCTTTTAAAACAAGCTTTTTCAACTAACTCGCAAAGGGAAGAAAGAAAGATCTTTCTTCGTAAGGCTTGCTTTAAGTCTACGCTTCGCCACTTCCTCATCGATCCAAACTATTAGCCATGTTATAGCGCGGGGATGCTTGTTAAAGTTCGCTTCACCAGACTAACGAAATTACGTTAATTGATCGACGCTCGCTTTAATATCGAGCCCCGACCCACCTCTGTCCGCCGAGGAAATCATCCATTTTCTTCGCGACGTGCTTTACTTCCCTCTAGTCTACTTTGCGAGGATCAAAGAGCATAGAATTCGTTCGTGGAACGAATCCGATACTTGTTTGGGTTCGAGCTCGAAAATAGAAGGGTGCAGCAACAGCGAGAAAGACGTTTCGTAACACGAATGTGAAAACCGCTATTTTGTAACTTTTGCTTTTAATTTCGAGATTTTTTAAAAATCCAGTTTAAATCATTCGTTGGCCTTTCTCGTAATAATTTCTTACAGTTCGACAGCGAATGGTATGTGTCAAAGCGCAGCTATCTGCGGTAAAGTGATCAGCTGTCCGCCAGATCGCTAGATCGTTCGATGTTTGACACACTCTGTACATAGATATGTACATCTAAAAGTCTAAAAGCAAGCTGGAAGACAGGCTCGCTTCCTCTCGGCTTGGTTTCGCGGTGAAAGACGAAACTCCGCGGTGAGACTAGCGTTGCGCCACTTTCCAGGCTTCTGGTTTGCTCCGCAGGAGGTAACTCGAGGCCTTTCCCTCCCTCTTTCCTCTCAACAAAACTATTCTTTTGCTACTCTGTAAATCATTCTTTGAAACGTCAATGTCCAACCCGTTTCAATCGTTTGCGATTTCAAAGCTCCTAGGAACTTTTCTCGTTAATCCGACACCTTCTTTTACGAGACCGCAAATTTTTCCATTTACCTGGAAGTAAATCGAGACGCAAGCTCTGTCCACCTTCGCGACACTCTTTTTACACGATTGTTCGGTTCGCGTATCCTGTAAATGGAAACTCGATACGCGCGCAATCAAGTGCCAAGACCGGATCATCGTTTACACCTAAGTACATATTATCCGTCTCCTGGATGAGATTTTCCGATCTCGAAAACGCATAAGAAAAATGAGCAAACATTCGTTCGGGTTAGCTTAATAAACGGGAGAAGAAAGATTTATGGTAGGCTGATCGTCGGTTGGCAATTATCCTGGCGCGATTAAAATACGGAAAAAGGGACCGATATGGTTGACTGGATGAAGAGTTGGAGAAGGAAGAAGGCGAAACGGGCACGTACATTTCGTTCGTCGAATATAATGGTCGGTGGATACGCGTCAGCTGGTTAAAACACCGACTGCGCTGGGCAGAAATATTAAGCGAAAGCCATCAGACTGATGAGTATCGGATGTGAGAAGGAAAAAGATGAGAGCGAGAAAAACATTTTTCACCGTCGCGTACCGTGCCGTTTTCGTTTCAGTTTCTTCTACTCCGATCTATTTCCATACAACACAATTTTCTTCCACGATATGTTCGTAATTTAAAAAAGAAAACTCAGCGATCATATGTAGTGAAATTTTGAGACTGTTTTTAAACGTTCGTCAGTTTCTTCGTGGCTATTTTTATTTACCCAAAAGTGAGTCAACGATAAAACAACGCGTGATTCGTTGTTTGCAGACAATTAGAAAACATTTGGACCTTGGTACGCGCTACGATATCGTTCCGAACGTATCGTTTGAAATAAGTTTGTAAAGTGGAAAAGAAGTCTCATTCCGTTGACAGAAATTTGTATCGACAAGGGGACAAATCGCAATTCGAAGCAATCTTTTTTTATTAATCGTCGCGAGAGGGGTAGCTCGTTAATCTTAACGCGAATCGAGTTAACTCGTCAGCTCGTTAGTCCTTGACAAAGTTGGAAGCATCGAGCTAAATATTCCGCGACAGCTGTCGCTTCTTTTCATCGATGAAAAAGAAATTTATCATCGTCAAGCTTACTTGATTTTCCACTCGCTTTCCCGGCTCTTCTCGCCTTCGTTTACGTCCGAATTTAAGCAGATTAAAGAATCGAGATTATTTTTAAATTATCGTTGATCTTACCATATTAAAAAAAAAAAAGTCTTCAATGTTATTCGAAACAACGAAAAATCTCTGTTCCCGTAGGCGAAACAGAAGCTCGATTTTACCATACCGTTGGCAAACAGAGAACGTAACTGCGTTATCTAGCGTACACCGAGGAGAATAATTTGGAAATATACGCTTTCCACGGGTACCCTCCTTTAATTCCATGGAAGCTCCGCTTAAACCAGGATTAGAGTACTTACGAGTCGGGGGTCGTTTCCAAACAAATTAGCTGCATTCTCTGTTGAACGGTGACCGTTCGAAATAGCTCTTCCAGTACACCACCCACTCTCACCTTTTCTACCCTCCATCATTCTCTTCTCCTATCTCATCCATCCATTCCTCTCCGTTCGGTAACTACAACGTACCAACAACCACCTCCTTCCTTCTTCTAACGATTTTTCTTCCACCTACTGCTTGCCTCGATAAGAAAACAGACAGAGTTCTGCGGCTGGGATCTAGGAAAGGAATAAAATACGAAAAATGAAAGTATAAAAAAATGATCGAAAAGTCCGTTGTCGAAAATAACAAACGAACGTAGACGAATACCCTTCGTTTCTGGTGCGTTTTATTGATCGGATAGAATTGTAGATACAGTTGGCAAATTCATCGGCAGTACAGTCGAAATACGTATATACAAATATGTACAACGCTGACGTTGATTCTCCTCGTTGATTCCTAGGGAGGAGGAATGGTTTCACGAATTTGTGCGCTGCAACATCTATATCTTCGATAATCTTAAATTGAAATTCTCGTAACACATTTGCTCGCGATCATCTTTCCTCGTACAAAATGGTAAGAAAACAGGAAAAGAAAATAAAAATATATTGAAATCGAAAAAAAGGGGAAAGCTGGATAGAAAATTCTATCGGGGACTAGAAAACGTTTACTCGAAACATTATTTTACACTAAAGCTGATCAGCTTGGGTGCACGCGTGCTTCTTTAGCATACTTTTTTCTTTCCTTCCTTCCTTCCTTCCTTTCTTCCTTCTTTTCTTAGCAATGCATCCTATTAAATATCGATAGAACTTACCTTAAATCTACGCGATTATACTTATACGTATCGATATGAATAAGAATACGATCGCGCGCGATCCTTAGACGGAGAACACTTCGGTTTACGTACCTTTTTCTTTTTTTCTTTTTCCTCGCTCTAGAAAATGGCAACAGTCTTTGACTCGATAAATCTCGCGCTGCTACTGGCAGTGATTTTAAATCAAAGATCGCGAAACGTTCATCGTTGAGTTCGAAGAAATTCTCTTCGCGTCTGAAAGATATATTTCCGAGAAGATAATTATCGTTCGACGCGATGCGATGCGCGACAATTATCGCGTTTCAACCGAACCGATTCGTTGAACGCGCGCCGAATATCTTACGTGTTAAAAGATCGAAAAGCGAACGACCCGATTTTCGCGTACATCGGCAAATGATATTTCCGCAACAGAATACACGTATCTGAGCCGTTCCTCGATGCTCGTGGTAGAGAATAAATAAAAAGTTGGAAAAATTTGGTGTTACGTATCGATGATCCGGCTGATGGAAGAAGACGGTCAGTTGGTGTCACCGATACTCTCCTCGACGATCTTTTCCAACTGACCGTTGAATTCCCTGGTCTTGCCGTCCGTCGACTTGTCGACGGAACCTGATGAGCCGACTTCCTGCAACAGGCCCTTTTTCAGGACGTTTAGGTATCCCTAGCTCTGAATCACGTCGGTGATATACTCCTCGTGCAGCGCCAACAAGTGACGAGGTACGTCCAGAGCGGTGTGCAGCGTCACGGTTACCCCTCGATTTAGACTGACAGCCGGATAAAAGACGCCGTAGAGATCGCGAAACGCTATCCCGCCTTGCGGTTGATCGTTCACGAAGAAACGAAGCGTGTGAGTCGTGTCCAGATCCAAGAGGACACCCACCGTGGAACCCTGTTGCACCCCGCCCTCGGTTCTCTGCGCGTGTCCACCACCGTGCATGAACCACGAACGTTGCCGATCTATGTACATGCTCCAACCCTTGTCGTCCTTGCCTAAGAAAATGAATCACGTCGAACAAAGTTATCCCTCGTCCGCGAACGTTCGCGACCCTCTTTCAGCTGGAAAAATGGCTAGAAATCCGTTGGAATTTCGCTTACCGAGCATTCGATCCCGCGACACTTCAGCCCTGGCTATGCCAAAAGCAGGATCGGTGTCGCTGTGGTAACGATCGATCGTCAACTCCCAGTAGTGGACGCCTCGTGAAAATCCGACGCTCGAGAGGACGACTCGGTGCTCGTAACCCTCGCAGGACGCGCTCATCGCGTCCTCGGAAATGGATACCTCCTGTGGTATACCGGACGCCCCGGTCGCCCACGAGAACCACGCCACTGTCGACCGAAACGATAACGGGTATCCGGCATAAATAATCGACCCGATCGAATTGCTCCTGCCTCGGCTATTCGCTCAATATTCAACCAGCATTGTTCTCGGATGACGAGCGACGGAATCGAGTGGACAAACTCGTCGCGATTTCGTAAAATTGAAAGCCATACAAACGATGGAAAATGGATATTGAAATACCCGCGAGTCTAGTCTGCTCGGTCTCAATAGCGTTCGGGAATGACTGCGTCCAGACGTATTCTCGCTTCTGTTCAGAAACGACGCGACGAATAGTAAAATTCGCGTCCTAGTTAACGAACGACGAATATTTTTTGGCCGCGTAATCTGCTCGGCGAAAAACGCATTAACTCGCCCGTCAGTTTCGATCCTTCATCTTTCACTCGATACCGGCGCCCGACAGGTCGATTTTCTATTTCACCTTTTCGACACCGAAAGGGGAAAATGCGACGAGCGAATAGAAGGAAAAAAAAATAAAGGAGAAATGGAGACTCACCTTCGGCAGTCTGAAGACCAATCAACTCCGAATATTCGCCTTCCCCGGCGCTGTTGAACGCTCTCACCCTTGCGTTATACAAAGAATTGAAGTGCAATCCGTCCACGGTGCAAATCGTTTCTCGGCCACAGTACACTTCCTGTAATTGAACGCACAGAAAAGAATAATAGTAGATATCTTCCTTGATTCACTTGAAATCACAAGAAGTCGCTCTTTAACACCATAATTCCTGCACTCATTTTATTTTGCATTATTATTTTCTTTTTTTTCTCTTGGTATTATATCATTACATTCATTGCGAATTCATTGCTTTCAAGCACCTTTCAAAATTTACTATACTAATCTATTCTCCAACCACGCGACAGATGCAAGTTGCAAAAGTTTCTGCTCACTCGAAATTCTCCACCGCATCCATCGTCCAGCTCCAGAAGGTACCCCTCGATGGCGGGTCCTCTTTGACCCGCGCAGCCAACAATTCCGTGTCCCGGTGGAGGCTGCCAAGCAACGGTCACGCTGTTGTTCTCAGCGCTGCACTCTTCCGGTATCAATATCGGTGCTCCAGGTGCTGCAAAAGTTCGCTTCTTAAACGTTTGAAATTTATCTCTAAACGAACACGTACAGAATCGGCAAAGATCGATCGATCCATCGTCGTGACACGAACGATCAGCGATTCGAAACGCTGGAAACTGAAAACAATACATTGTACCAGCTGCACCTTCCAGCTGGATATACTCCAGAGACACATTCAGTAGTTGTACCGAAACTTTTCCGACCATCTTACGTGTACAAACTTCTCTACAAGATTCAGACATTCAAGAATAGAGTTTGTCTCAACGGGTGAGATACTACGAGGAAAGAAGATGGATTCTTGCTACTTTATAAACCGAGAAATGTACTTTAGTAACGAGAAAAATAATACACCCGTCAAACAAGTAAATAAATAACCGAACCCAAAAATTTCGACAAACTTTTCCAACCTTTTCGTTGATTTGTCGGCGACTTTACAGAGGATAAAATCTAACAATTTATATTCGCGTTTTATGGCGAATAAAGGTATATCGATAGTTGAAGTTTACAGCGGTTTTAGAGCTCGCGACAAAGTTTTATGTTCTATCGGTTACAACTTCGAAACGACGCGGCGAGCATGCAGACGAAAGCATCGTAAACTGTAGCTACTCGGTTGGTCCTCGAGCAAGTTTTCGCGGTTAATCGAAATTAGCGTTAAAAACGCACGGTTCGTGAAAAGTCCGTTTAATTAATTACCTGCTGTTGGGAAACGTTCTTCTCCCTCGGATGCTGCGTCCAACATGAGATAATCGTACAAGTGAAAAATGAAAAATCCATCGAAACAAAGGAAAGCTTGTCGAGAAAATTTGGATCGCGATCCTCTGGTCGAAGAGAAGGGAATCGATGTTTCAAAATTAAAAAAAAATAAAAACGAAATGCTTACGTTTCAACTGAACAAAAGTGAGCTGATCGATAGCGCGTCGCAATGGCTTGTCGTCGAAGGTGAGATCGAGCAGCGGCAGCCGAGCTATTTCTTGCACGCCCTCGGCACCACCCCAGGAACCGGCCGCGGTGGCGGCTCTGACCGACAGCATTCCGCCAATTTGGAGAAAAGCGGCGCTGTCCGTCTCCTTCAAGGCCTCGATGCAGAAGGTGAGAAGAGCTGTGGTCGTCTGCAGATGGGACGCGCATCTGGCCACTTGGTCCCTCAACGAACGCACCCTCGCCTCCCTGGTCTGCCGGGCCGCTTCGATCAATCGAGATTTTCTCGCCTGCAAAAGACTCACCAGGTTCGCCACCCGATCCTCCACCTCTTCCTCCAACGCAACGCATTCTTCCTGCGAACATTGTTAATAGAACAATCGACAATGGTCAAATTTATTCGAGCGACGATGCGAATCTATACAATTCCTTGCCTCGAGTATTTGAAACGATAATTTCGAAGATTGCTTTCGAAGACTTAAGATAGAATGCGCGAACGGACAAAGAGAAATAAACGAGAGGGGAGGGTAGTTGATGCAATTAACGCCGAGTCCTTCGTTAATTTCATGGAGACCTGGACGACTAAAAGCTGCTCCTTCGTTCCTGGCTGGAAATATAAAAAGGATGCCCAAGGCGAATACTCACGTGCACTTTG
Source organism: Osmia bicornis bicornis (assembly GCF_907164935.1). Classification (NCBI taxonomy): domain Eukaryota; kingdom Metazoa; phylum Arthropoda; class Insecta; order Hymenoptera; family Megachilidae; genus Osmia; species Osmia bicornis. The sequence continues at coordinate 1,623,699 of NC_060218.1, read as the reverse complement.
TCCGTCATCCCTTTGAGCCTCTGAATGAATTCCGTCGTCGAGCGAGCCCTTTCCGACAGCTGTTGCAAATTTTGCGACAACTCGGTCTGTAATCATATCAAAAGATTCGCGTGAGCAAAGAAATTCCATTCTGTCCGAAGACGCACTGCTGGAATCTCAACGAAACGAATCGTGTAGCGTGTCAGGACCATGTTGTGCGCGCAATTCCGAAAGTTTAGATAGCAACGAGAGCCTCAATCGACCCTTCGATCGTTTACTCTTAATTGAAACTTTCTAGCGATTCGGAGCTGAGCAGGCGACTGCGAGGGGTGCTTTCTCCGTGGAACGAGACAGTTTCGTCCCATCTGCCGTTTCTACTTTGACTTCGATAGGAAGTAACGATCGTAATTTCAATGTGCGAACATCGTTAACAAGGCGAAACGCGTGGAAACGAAGGAAAAAGGTTAAGTTTAGGTTCTTTTTCCAGCGCCATGGGTGGAAGGGTCCCGGCGGGTTCGTCAGAGATTTGTAGCGAATGATAATTAAGTTACTCATTTTAAATTAGCTTCGACCGAAACCCTCTTCGAAATCATTTCCGCAATTTTCCCAGCTAATTCCCAGACGGAAATCCCATAGATTGTTGGCGTACCATCACGAAATTCTTCGCAAACTAGCTCGACTCGTTCGCGTTCTATACTCCTCTCCTTACTGCTAGCAACATACCAACGACTGCTCCGTTAACCCTCTCCGAATCGATCTCGCGAAAATTCATCATCCCGTGATCGATTAGTTTTATTCGTAAAACATAGGAGGGTCGCTGTTCTCAGCAGTTTTACCGAAATTCCTTACGGTTAACGAGGAGAAACTGGAGCGCGGTGCAAACAGCACCGAGTTGCAGCCGTTAATTAAGCGGTCCGATCGAATTTCGCCGGATCGTTGCTACGTAGAAAGTACATAATTGCAACGTTCGAGGGTGCTTGGATCGACTCTCGTAGCTTGTTCTCCTTTCTCGAGTCCTCCTTGACACGCGCATCGCTCGTTATTCGATAATGCCAATTGCGATATTTCCCGTTCATTCCGTTTCGTTCCATTCTCCGGCATTTCCTCGCCTTCGATCGCGGTTCCTCTCGAAACTCGATTCGCATGCGAGTTCACGCACGCGTTCACAGGATCGTTGGGAAATCAACGTTCATTTCGAGTCGTACGAGTTCGCGTTTGCATTTAATCGAGGAGATAGATCGTAGGTGGTTGTTATCGCGGAGACGCAGCCTGGCGCGATTCAACCCCCTCTCGCAGACCGACCGAACGTAGGAAAGCGTGGGAGGGTTACGAGCAACCAGCATCCCCCGCGTTTCATTCTGCCGCGAGGTCGGCGTCTCTCGTTTACCGCCACCCTAACCGTCACTGCCACCAGCGTTTCTCCGATGGAAACGAGCAAGGGATGCCGCGCCGGATACGATCCTGCGTAAACACGATATCGCCTCTGCTAACGTGCCGTGCGACTAGACGCAATATACCCTCCGATTCCGTGTCATACCGATTGCAACCCGAATCGCGATACGTACGCGTATTCTAGAGTAGAATTAAAGAAGCCAACACCGCGGCTAAGAATCCTGGGAGTAGGAAATATTTGACTAACGCCTCGACGACAAACACGCGACTGGTCGTGAACGAAAAGGGTTGCGCGTCGCTTATTTCAATCTAGAGAAGCGACGATGCGTCAAATTAAAACTAGGGTCGTCGACCGACCGGTTCCTTTTGTTCAGAAATCACCACGCACCGTCTGTTCTCATCAAACGTCGGTAACACCGACGCGACGCCGCGTTTTTCTTTCTTTTCAAATATTTCGCTAGCGAGGCACAGACGATGCAACGCGCTTCGGCTTTCTCGAGCAGAATGTCGTGAAGTAGACGAAATAGCTTAATCAAATGACTTCTTAGCTGGAAACTTTGACGTACGCCGTTCTGAAACGGTCTCCGTGTTCTCTCCTTCTAATTGTAAGTACATTTCGCTGAAACGCGACAGTACTTACGTTTATTTTACCGATCAGAAGATGAGCAAACAGGAAACTGTACGAATTGAAAAGCAATCTTTTATACCTTACTACTAGTACGATCGCAAATAAATTTGAAAACGTACATTTGTCGATGAAACGTCCTTAGAAAATCCAGCAAATAAAGCAGACGCGTTTGCCAGGAAAAGTAACGTTTCGAATCGGAGCCGAATAGATCGCGATCGTTCGATAATTCGATCGTATATAACTATCGATCAGCTACCGTCTAGACGTCGAATACGTGTACAGTCGTATAGATTGTAGATACATTTCGTTCGTTGCCGTGGTAAACGTCGCGAGCAATAACTCGATAGACGTCGATTGTCGCGTTGATTAATCGAATCGTCTGCGAGAGCCTTCGAACATCTGCCTCGTCCCGTTATTACGGCATACGGAGTTCTCTTCTCTTTCGAAGAGAAGAAACCGAATCAAAAATAAATACCGAGCTACGTTATTTTTCTACGGTTTAACATGCACCAGCAGCTATTTCGTCGTGCCAGCCTTTTCCTCTTCTACAGAGTTTTCGCATCTTCTAGCATGGTTCGCCATTCTGAACGTTAGCTTGTCACGTACTGGAGCCATGCAAGGACTCGTTAAGTCGAAAAGCTGCTCGTACGTGCGGAAAACGGATTTTCTTCTCGCAGCGTGGAAAAAGAGGAAAAATTTGGACGAAAATTTTCGCTGTCGATTCTTTTTTCTTTTTAAACTATAAATACTGAAAAATCTATGGACAATGCGAATGATGGAATTAAGAAACAGCAACGGGAAGCACAATGTTACCGAAAAGCTCGTATTTTTCCTACTTTTTTAATATGCTTCGATAACGGGGGAACTAGAGTAATATTTTCAGCGGAGCCGAGCAAAGTACCGGATAATTGCTGAAGCGTGGTCACGATGCACTCGTATTTCACGTTCGTACGAAAGGGACGAACCCCTCTCGAACAGCTCGTGACCCGTGGCAAAGCGGAGCTTTGCTTTCCACGCCAGCCCACGCTTTTCACGGTTACCTACCTACATACGTATAAATACGCGCCATCGATCCAAAGGAAATTTAAACCAACCGACGACACCCTCCTCTCTACCCCTTCGTAGCCAACGTTACGTTTATCAAAAAAGCAACGATTGCGTTTAACTTCTGTTATCAAAGTTATTTCGATAAGCTCGTACGAAGCGAACGAAAAAAAAAAGAAAAAAAAAACGTTTGATTTTCTGTCTGTAAAGTTATTTGGACGAGATACGTCAACTAATTAGTACGAAGGAGGTCGAGAAAGCGTTCGCAAAAGTTTTCCAACGATCAAGTAAATGAAAATTTTCTTTCAATCGGCTACGTAACGAGATAACTTTGATTTGTTATCGTAACTCGTATTTAGGCGAAAAGTAACGTATAAAGGGAGCGGAGGATTCCGTCGCTTTTAGAATGGCCGAAGCGACTCCATTTTTCTCTCTTACTATCCCTCAACCCCTGCCCCTCTAAAAGATGACTCACCCCGTTTCTCTCTGTTTCATTCACCACTCTTTTTCGTTGATTCTATATCCACACGGGACACGCTACACGAGGGAACTTTCAAAATAAATCATACGCTATCCAAACTTTACGAAAGTCAATGTACCCGTGGTTGAGAACTCGATTCTCGCGAACAACACGGACAGGCGATTCGGTTTCGCGTTAATTAATTTTACGTTTTACTAATTTCATTGCGACGATAGGATTTTATTTGGCTGTCACGCAGCTAACCAGAATAAACACTATAACACGGTAAGGGGATATATCGAGTATAACTTTGGCGTTAAAGAAAACGACATTGGCGAGTTGTAACGCAGAAGCTAACAGCCGCGATGCTCGGCGGGTTTTCAATCTGAGAGCAAAAGATTTGCGAGCTATCGCTGTACTGGTATTTTTAGAAGACGAAAGGGAAGCAAACGACCTACAACCTACGACCAACTAAAGGCTCCTTTACTTTGGACGCTGAAAAACACATGCGCCTAAATTCTCAATTAAAAATTTGCAACGGCGCTGTGAGAAAAAAGAAAGGACCAGAAAGCGAGAAGGCTTCGATTTTAGTGGAGCGAGTTTCTCGACGTAAAATTCGAATGGAAAGAACTGGAAAGAGGAGGTGACTAGGAAGAGGGTAAACGAAGGGAGCAAAAGAGGAGAAAGAGCGTGGGTGGTGAGGGTGGTTAGAGCGGTAAGGGTGAATACGTCACGGCATATATCGTGCGCCGCGGTACTATGTAACGCGTTTTCGTCCTTGCGTAGCCTATCACCCTAGCTGCGTGCACCGCACTTATCACGCCGACCGAGCCACCATAAATATCTCTGATATCCCACCGATATATCTCTGCCTACCAGAACTCTCTTCCACCCACTATGTAATGAATTCACCGCGATCGATCCCCTCTCCGCAATCTTACAACCACCAATTACCATATTTGCTCGCGATCTTTTTGCTAACCACGAAAAATCGAGCTACGTACCGTTTGCGTTTAATAAATTATTCGAGAGGATCGCGTGTGCGATCGAAATTTTGACGTACCCGCGTCAACCCATTACCCTCGGCGTATACTCTCCAGTCTCGAGCTTACACTCTACTTTTTCTTTATTTCCTGACACGAGAGTACGCATATGCGTAGGGAGCATCAAAGGCTGGCACTGTTTCAACGACTATTTTCGTTTGTAGGTTCCCGCGTCCCCGTTACTCTCGCTCTATGCTCCTCTTATACTTTTCCCCCTGGTAATTCCTATTTCTCTGAATTCAGGAAATTCAGAGCAACACCATAGTCCCGCCGGTGTTTCGCGATGAATTCACCTGCGGTGGCTCGGCTCGAGATTTCATATGGAATTGAAATTTTTACGCGTCGATTTACTTTTGCCCGATACAAATTTATCCTCTCGAAACGCGCTTCCGAGGATTTTTCAAAGGTTCGTATCGTTTATTCGTTAGCCAACTTCATCGACTAGCCAAGTGATTATAAAAAGCTTCGACGAAACTCTGAAAAGAGCTCGAGGCGTAATCTTTTCTATAGAAAAGTGCACGGGAAAATCTCCGAGAAAAAATGTCCTTGCCTCGATAAGTGGTCGCTTTAGGTGCCTTCAAAGAGAGGGTAAATTCGTGTTGAAAAGCTCGTAGAAAAGTGAAACTAGTTTAATCGCTGGCGGCGATGTCGTTTAAAGTGGTATTCATTTGGAGGCGGTTCATTAAATCTCGTGGCAAAGTGAGGCAAAGTGAAGCAAAAGGGCAAGGTAAAAAGAAGGCAGGAAGGATCAACGAAGATAAGGCTCTTTTCTTTGAAAATTCACGGACGTTCTCGCAGCCTGAACGTCTCACGCTCGACGAACAGCAAACGTCTTGGAAGTCGTGCATACATATATGTATACCTCGTGTCACGAACGACGCCATTTTACAGCAACTTTCCATTTACGGAATCTAATGGTACGCGACCTGTATAGATGCTCGTATGCTCTGGAAACTTTTGCTTTTGCCTCTGCTTCTATTCGAATCTTGCTCTCGGCTAGAACACTTACGAAAACCGGAATATGTACTTACATAGAACGCTAGAATTCGCATTTTACGTCATAACGATTAAACTATTTCAATACAATTCGTAACGATCGTTCGCAAAGCTTCGTTTATAAAACGCGATTATTTATGCACGTAGATCTAAAACGATCAACGAGGCTTTTTAAAGACCGACACGTGGCGCCTGGTTCAAACAAAAGAAAGGATCACCTTCGGGATGTTTGATAATCCTTCTCAATCGCTGCATTTCTTGCCTCGTGTTTGCTCGAGACTCCATCCGAACGCCGAAAAATCGATGTTTTCGCAAACACGGCGCAAGATCGTCGATTTCTCGAACAGAATAGCACGGTGTTTCATCAAAAGTGGTAGCGTGGGAATATAAAAAGAAACGGTGAAACACAAAGAAAGGCCGCGAAAGGGTGCGAGACGAAGAATATTCAGGGGTGAAAATATAATAAGGACACTTGTCGAGTTCCGAGCGCGCTCCAATTCCTCTCGTGCTCTCGATTGTACTCAAAATGGTCACGTGGACGATTCCTTTTATTTCGGAACAATATACGACAGGAAACAGCCGTTCTACGTGCACCAATTATTTCACCACTTGCCCGTAGGCCAGGAAAATTAACCGACGATTTATTATACTTTTACATATTTAAGGAATTTAGAAAATAAAAATCCTTGCTAGACGTAAAACATGTTCCTCGTTCGGGTACGTGTTGCAAACCATCCGACCAACTGTTGGAGAAGCAGCAGAGTACGAGAGTCGGGTTCCTCGTGCGAAAACAAAGAGCAGGGAAAGAATGGAAATGCAGGAAGGAACAACGGCAGAGGAACGAGTAGTATAGTGTAGAAGCTGGTTCGAGAAGACGAGACAACGAAACGAGTCGAAACGTCGAGAGGTAGAAAGGAAGAAAAAGCGAGTGCAGCAGAGAACGAGCAACCTGGAAACAGTTTCGCGATACGTTATACACGGGATATCGAACAGTTGTCCGCCTTCTTCCTTTGTTCCACGCTCGTACCGAGCTCTGTTTCGTACCGTAATATCGCGATATCGCCCGATCATCCGTCTCTACGTATCCTACCTAGTTGTAACTAACGGAATACCTTTTACCCACAGGGTTAACCATAAAAAATTCTGATTTCGTTCTCTTATACTTGAAATTATAGGGAGAGATAAAGGCGTTTCGCCTCGGGATCGTCTGTCAAACCCGTCAGTGGGGCTGATAACCCGATTTTTTGGAGCTCATGCCGGGGGACCGCCAGCGAGAGAACAGATCCAATCCCACTGCCACCTGGCGGTCGCCGACCCGAACTAAAGGCGTCCGGGGAGACTCCACCGCCTTCTCCCTCCACTAAACGCCTACAAAATGAAATTTCTCCATTGGAAGGAGACGCGCTATCAAAACTACATAGGTACTCTAGCCTGCGGTCGATGATCCGTAGGTTAGCGTCCGAACGTGAAAACGGAAATACCGATCGCGTTCCCTGAATCGACTCTAGAACCAGTTCCGTCAAGGTCATCGATAAATCGCTGACTCGATCGCGCGTGACATTACATTGCTTCGACAATTAACGCAAACAGAGAACCGATCGACCGAAAAACACGCGTTTAATGGAAAAGCGAGGTACATAAACATAAAGAGAAACGAAAGACACTGACCTTCTGGGCCTTACAGGCAGCAGCCAATGGTAAGATGTCGTGTGGGTGGGCAGCGTGACGATCTCGGAGGCAAAGCGCGCATATCGCGATTTTACAGAGAGCACAGTATAGAGTTAACGGTTCACCGTTGTGATCGTTGCAAACTGGTGTTGTTTCCGTGGCTGGACCACGAGAACCTTTGCCTCCGTTCGATTGCCAGCTGCCACGAGGTGGGCCCAGATTGTGAGCAGCCAGAGGTCCCCTCTTCGGATGACAGGATTCTCTGCAGCCGTCGCAATACAACACCTGAAACAAACCCCACGATCCTTCCTATAAAACCTTCTCTATCCATCTCGTTTCCAGCCCCTGTCCCTTTTCAGCATCTCCGCACGATTGGATACAAATATTCTACAACTGCTTTCGACCGTCACTTTAATACCACGTTCACGACGACGTTCGAAAACGGTACCCAACACGGATCTACGTATCTACGGATCAAGAGGCAAACAAACGACCACGAGTATATTAACCGCATCGGCTCCAGCTCTCGAGCTCCGACTCTGTCTTTCTCGTTATTCACCAACGAACACCATCTTTGCCTCTATACGTACAGCGTGACTCGAGAAAGTTGATTTCCGACAAGTTCGGCGTGTTTGTATTCGGAACGCGAGGCTCCCACAAATAAACGAAGACAACGTGCGCACCGAGAGCATAGAGGTTAACGTCTATAAGCGAAGAACGTGACGTGAAGAAACGAGCCCGAAAACGTAATTCCTCTCGTGTTACGATCGACAAACGTCTAACAACGCGATAAATGATATATTTAATGGTATTGGATAATTTGTAATTTATTAAAGATAAACATAAAAGGTTAAAACTTTGACCAACCTCGCATTGCTCGCAGGCGACGGTAGCATCTCGGGGTTCACCCTCGCACATCTGACACTGTAATCTCGCGTTCCTCGATTCTTGATATTTTTCCACGATATGCTGCATCGCCCTGTACTTGGGCAAATTGTGCGCTCCACCTTCATCGAAATACACGGTCTTTTGACAAACGGGGCAAGAAAGACACAAAGTGCCGCCTGACGGCGGAAAACCACCGTTTCCGGGTGTGCCGACATAGCTTCCTGGTCGTGAGCTGGTCGACGTGCTGCTGCACACCACCCCCGAATCGGTCTCCGATAAAATCGAAAGTTTATCGGCCTCCTGATCAGATCCTGGGGCATTCGACGAATCGGTCGTCGACTCTGGTGGCGAGTCAGGCGGTGCTTGCAAATTAACCGCACACGACAGACAAAGAGCGTGCCAACAAGGCAACAGTACCGGCTCGACGAATAGCTCCTTGCAACAAGGACATCGTAATTCGTCCTCCATCCTCGGTTAAATCTGACAAACGGCCGCGCGCGCACTTCGCGCTTCGTTCAACTTCGGTTTCCCTCAATTTCAACGATCCTCTTTTCCTCTTTCTTTTTCCTCTTTGATTTCAATGGTCAATTTCCTCCGCTTCTTCGCATTAACTCTCGCCGTTGCAATTGCTTTTTTCCAATTTCTCTCTCATTACACACTCGAACACTACTTGCTTCTGTCACCAGTCGTTTCCGTTTTTCCTGCCAAACCAATAAAACGTTCCCACCAGAATAAAATCTTCAAATCCTTTTTCGATGGCGTCTTCTCTATTCGTTCGTCACAATACCTCTTCGTAATGCATTTTTAAATCGAACCTCCTCTATTTTCTCTGACCATTTCCATGAGCTGTTCTTTCTACGTGTATTTTCATTCGTCGATTGCACACACGAAACACATTTTCAGAAATTCGTCGTCGATACTCCAACTTCACATTATTTACCGATCCAGTTTCCAAATGACGCACCGACGCGATTCGCGTTTTCTGCTTTTCCCTAGTTTTATCTCGCGCGACGAGCATCCAAACGTGTAGTATGTTTATACGATTTGTTCATTTATATTTGGACATGTATAAATTCACGATTTCATACGAGTTTTCTGAATACCGGCACGATAATCCATCCGAACGACACACACTTCTAGACGTCACTGGGTTGACTGACTCTCGGCGCCCAAGTACGTGTGCGCATCACGATCGCGCATCATGGTTCAGGGACGGTGCTCGCTCTCCGAAACCCCTTTGCTATTTCCAGGCTGTTTTTCTGTCTTCTATATTTATTCAATGTATTCGTACTTCTAACCCGTTAATAGATTAAATCCGATATCGTAATGAAATTATACTGTGCGTATTTAACTTGATTGAGATTTTATAAAAATATCATTTATTTGTTGCTTAATTACCATAATACTTGTAACTCATATCTTTGAAGATACTTTTATTTGAAAATTTCCAGATTTAAATGACTGCTAGTTCATTGTTGTTGTTTCTATGACATTACAAGTACAGTCCTGGTGGGAAGATTTTACTCTTTCTCTGTCTCTTACCTATAACCCCTTGCTGTTTTTTTCTGTTCACCCATTTATCTGTTTCCTCTTTATTCGTTTTCGAACTAGAAAAATCTATATTCTGTAAGTACAAATAAAAACAAAAAATTATTAAGTAAAAAAAATATATATCGTCTATGAGAGAAGGGGGGAGAGAGAGAGAGGGAGTGTGCGTGGGTCTTATAAAAAGTGGCACGAAAAAAAGATTTATTGCATATGATATGATACAACCGATAGTATTTAAATTTCTGTATATGTATATACTTTATATTTGTGTTATCTTCGATCTTTTCTGAAACGTATAAATATACAAGTAGACAATCTAATTGTGTTTGAGGCCAATCTAATTGTTTATAAAAACGCGAATTTAATCGTGACATTACTTTAAACATTGAACAGCGTTAAAACTTTATCTTTTCGTTATTAATTTAAATAATTGTTGTACATGCAATTCATTTACTATGATAATGTCGTCGAACTTAGCGATGTCAGAAACCGAACATGGAGGCGCCACGTACCAAATTACTCCGATTTTATCAAGCGACATCGGGCAAACCCTGAAAATGACGTCAGAACCATATGTTAGTTTAGTAAGCAAAGAAATGTACGAGTAGATAGCATTTCATATAGGAAACCATGTGCAAAAGTATTTCTTGAACAAAAAATTTACCGGTAAAACAACGCTGTATACCGTTCTTTATTTAAGTGCATTATCTCTGGTAACTAACGCACGCGCCTATCATAAGCGTGCATCTAGTATTGTAAGTATTATACAATACGATATCGGTATAGACCTTGTTACAAGGTTAATCAAAAAAATCAATCGTTACATAATAAGGACACATGATTCGACTATGCTGTTAATATCGAGATGTACTTTTCAAACGAATAAACACTTTAAATATTAAAGAAAGGTAACGGCTATAGAGATGGCGGTTGTTTGAACTGAACAGAATATAATAGAGTCCTACGTTAATATTTTTCTTCTAAAAACTGCATAAAAAAAAACAGTTAAACTTTCTAACTTTAACTCGTATCAGCTCGTACATATGTATGTATATAAAAGTAGACTTGTATCTCGTCATGTTCGACATAATATGTATACATATACTGATAATTTAATTAACACGGTATTAGTTATTTGTCGATAGAAAATTACATTCTACTAATAAAAAAAATTAGATATTTAACATTTAACCATTAAACGGTATACATAGTTTTATCGATAATTATAACAGATACATTTTTCATTCTTTTTTTTTTTAAGCAAATCATCAGCGCCAAATTTGATCCGATCAGTCACAATATGACGGTAAATATGTTTGCACCCTTGACAAAAAGGATCGTATTTCGACAACTTGCTCATATACGGCATTATGGATCCGCTTCCAGGTTAGCTGGTTCATCGATGTTAAGACATTTAATGCATTACACAACGCGTATTATCTCTTCATTTTTTCTTGTTATTTCATCATTTTACAAATGGCTTTCAGATTTACAGCCAAACAACTTACATAAATTCAAGGACATCCCTTGATATGTCCCTCGCAATCTTGAAATTGTATAAAGTAAACGAAATTACATATGAAACATTTTTAGCACAGATTCATGCGGAACGTTCGATTTAGTAGTCGTCGGAGGTGGCATAGTTGGGTGCGCCACTGCTCGAGAAATGTTAATAAGACACCCTAATCTGAAGGTGGCAATCGTTGAGAAGGAGAAAAATTTAGCCATGCATCAAACAGGACACAACAGTGGCGTAGTCCATGCTGGAATTTATTATAAACCCGGCAGTATGAAAGTAAACAGACAGTAATGATTTTTTCAATGCGGCTTTTACCTTCAAATCCAATGTTATTATAGCTGTAGCATGGAATTTTTAATTGTATAGTAGAATAACGCTTCGTTAAGAGATTTTTGATCCGGCAGGAACTAATTGCAGGCGAAACTATGTGTGGAAGGTTTCCAGTTATGCTATGACTATTTTTGCAAACATAATATACCACACAAGAAAATTGGAAAACTCATAGTAGCTACGAATCCAGAACAAGTTAAACAATTGCAAGAACTGTACGATAGGGGAACACAAAATAATGTGCCGGATCTTCAGTTGGTCGAAAAAGATTGTATATCAAAATATGAACCTAAATGTCAAGTACTGAAATCATTTTTCTTAATAAAAAAAAAAGCACCTTGTTTACCTAAACTTTCTGAAGCAATGAAAAACGCGTACATATCGCACAGGGAGAAAAGGCACTGTGGTCACCATGGACAGGTATAGTGGATTGGGCAATGGTTTGCAAACAGTTTGCCGAAGAATTTCAAAAGATGGGCGGTAAAATATTTTTTAACTACGAAGTAACCGGCTTCGCTGAAATGTCGGAATCGAAAGGACAAGAACAATTGTCACCAATATCGGTACAATCAAAGAACAGAGTGCGTTTCCTCTTTCATACTTACTATTCTATATTCTACCATATTTCATTTGCAATTTCTTTACATTATTATTTTACGTTGCAGTGCATACCAGCGAAATACGTATTAACGTGTGCCGGTTTGCATTCAGATCGTCTAGCAGTTATGACAGGATGCGATCTCAGTCCACGAATCGTTCCGTTTCGTGGGGAATACTTATTACTAAGCGAAGACAAAAAGCATTTATGTACTACAAATATATACCCTGTTCCAGATCCTAGATTTCCGTTTTTAGGGGTTCACTTTACACCTAGAATGAACAACGATATATGGCTGGGTCCAAACGCCGTTTTAGCATTTGCCAGAGAGGGTTATCGGTATATACAAATTAATAAGCTGCCCTGTGCACTCATACATACTTGATAATGTAATAATCGAATTATTGTACTTTCTTAGATGGCGTGATATAAACATACGAGATTGTATAGAAATGGCGAAATTTCCAGGACTGTACAAGCTTTGCTTCCGATATTTTATACCAGGTTGTATGGAAGTAATTAAATCAATTTTCTATCCCCTCGTCGTGAGAGATTTGAGAAAATTCATCCCCGAGGTATCTTACAAAGATATAAAAAGGTAAATACAATTTTTTCCATTTTATCTGTACATTTTGCTATTCTATCATTATCTTGTCTATTCATGCGTTCAATCGTGCAGAGGACCAGCGGGTGTAAGAGCGCAGGCACTAGACAACGATGGTAAATTAGTGGACGATTTTGTTTTCGACGTGGGAAAAGGTACTATAGGTAGCAGAGTGATTCACGTACGTAACGCGCCTTCGCCTGCCGCAACTAGCTCAATGGCAATTGCTAAATTCATTGCCAATAAATTGGATACCGATTTTAAATTTTGAAAGATCCAAAATTATCATTACACATTCACTGTATACAACAGTGAAACAGTTGTGAATTTTGTACAGGTAGAAACAATTTGCATAACTTCTTATACCCTTACCTCGCTATAGAATAAAACACACGAAACTTTATATATTTTTTTTTCACATAAAATCCGTTGTTTTTAAACGAATATTTGTTTGAAAGTGATATTTTAATTTTTCATATTTTCATGTCATTGTAACATTGCATTTATGGTAATGAAATATGTGTAAGCTAACCGTGCTTGACCTTTTGTTTTTTTGTCACAACAATACATTAAACAGTTTACAGTTACAATCGCATTATTAATAATTAAATAAAAGTTACTTTTTAACGATTTAAATATTTCGGAATACAGAAATGAAAAAAAACTTCTAAAATAATACAATAAAGATTTAAAACCACCAAACATTTAATGTTTATAGAAAAACGCGTTCTACAGCTATGTGAAAATAATAACGATTTTCTTTTTTTTTCTTTTTTTTTTTTCGAAAATGCTTTAAATTATTCTAAACCCAGTTCCTGATATCATAAGCCTTGAATTTGCAAAATCCCAAGCTGCAGTTGAATGGAACCCCATATTTGAAAGGACAACTCCATATTCGCTTAACGCAAACATAGAGTAGACTGCAACGAAACGATCGTATTTCATAAACAAAAGCCTTTCCTTTTTTTTCTTTAATAATAATTAACTCACCTAATGGTTCACAATATTTATTATGTCTATAGAAAAAGTAACACGCGAATGCTACACAGGACAAATTAAATATCATGGATCTGCGCTTCCATTTCAATGAAGCAATTTCAGAATATTCTCTGGTACTGTTCAAACAGTTCTTCATAATAAAATATGCCACAAGCATATGTATAAAAGATGTTATTAGAAACATTATGAAAGACAATTTGTGAAAGGCTGTAAAAGAAACATATATTATTTCATGTTTGAAATATTTTGACAAATTTTTATACCTACCATAATTTTCATCGGAAGTCCAGAAACTTAAAGTTACAAGAGATATGTTTTCAATGGCATATGTAAATATTGCAATATTACATATACTTTGTGCCCACTTATATATACGTTCCTTATAAAAACGATAATACATTAATAATACCAAAACCCTTATCACTGCTTGCACCGCTATAGCAGCTTTCCAAATGTCTCTTTGAGGCTTATAATGCCCAATTGCAGCAGAGACAGATGGTAAGAAATTATAAACCTAACAGAAAAATATATATATATCTACTGCTCATACGTGTATGTACAAATCTTATACCAAAAAGTACAAGCAACAAATGCTCTAAACTTTTGATGTACCTTGCAATGAGTAGAAGTAGAGTGCTCGAAATTATATAAAACAGACCAAACGATACAAAAAATAAATGCCAAAAATGGTAAGGAAACAGTGAACCATGCTAACTTGGAGAAAGACAAAACAAGTCGCGCTTTCGACATTTCGTCTTCTACTAACGGGATATACTCTGACCCTACTCTTGCCTTATTCATCGTGTTATATTCTAGATTATAATTTACGTCATAGCTAACGAGTTTGATTCTCTGAATAGGCTAAGGTATTAAATCTTCAACTAATACGCGTAACACGCGTTCCACTTTTCTTCCGATTACTTTTCCCGTTGTCATGTACCAACAACCATAATAATTTGTACAATTGTTATCAAATTCAGCGAACAAAAAATTCGACGTATCAAACCAGTCAGAACCTTTTAAAATTAACATTTTTCAAGAAAAATATAAAAACACACTAAGTACCATCCCAAATGAGGTATATATATTCACGAGCACAGACGACGTATAGAATAGATCTATCAACTTTTGTTGCCATCATTCCATGTTCTGTTGCGCACTCTAGATTCAGAACGATGATGGCCGCTAAAAGTTTTTGAACCTTAGATGGCGGTAGTTTACTGTTTACGTCAGTTTGGTTATCAGCTGTTATGGTTTTACGTGTTGAATTGTTGTATTGTGTCCGATATAATTAAAATTTAATTTCATATAGTTCTTATGTTGAAATGCAGATTTTAATTATTCCATTAATTGCTCAATTATATATAACACGAATAACATATTAACGAAACGCGCGAGTGCATGAATATTTCGAACGAAAGTCCATAATCTTTTGAGGTTAGTTCAGCAAACAACCCACAGAAAGATTGTGTATTTTCAAATAAAATATATACTGTGTGTCATTTATCATAATTGATGAAGAAGCAACAGAGACATTCCGAATTTTAAAATATGTAAGTATCATTATTATCGAATATTTTCTGTTGTAAACAAATATCTTTGCTAATAAGAATGTAATATCATCTGATTACATCGTAAAAAAGGTGTGAAGACATTTTGATCGACAGTTTATTACCCTGACAGCTTGCGATATGGCATTGTTTCGTGACTGTTGCAAGTTACAAGTCGAGGTGCATTGTCATCACTCGAGCGCCGTGTATAGCGACGAGCACGGATGCTTTCTCTTGATAGAGGGGTGGGGGTTGATGTCGTTAACAAGAGAAAGCAACCCCTCGTTGCTCGCTTGATTTATTTCGGTTAAGTTTACGTTGTCATTTACTTTATCAGCGTAAAGTAAGCTTCACCATGAAAATATGATAATAATATGATAATAATTTCAATATTTTAATAATTTTCGAAATACACATATTATCACAACGTCGAGAATTCGTTGATTCCGCGAGAATACAATTGCTTCTGAATTTATCGTCCTCATTCACTCGTTTATCTTCCGGATCGCTGCATCATCTACTTTGAAATAGCCAAAGAATAGGCATCGAAAGGTCGATTGTTCCATTTGCCAGTATTTTATCGCATAGTTCGCAATTCGTTCTGGCAAGGAAAGGCTATCAGCTTCGCTTTCAGACGGAAGCTCAAGTATTGCTCCCGCTAGGTTTTAATCGTGTCAAACAATATGAAATAGATTACATACGAACCCCTTTCACGCACCCTCGTTTCACATTTTTTTCTTCTTTTTCTTTCTCCTTCCCTTCCTCTTCTCCGTAGTTGCATAAGCATAACCGTAAGCACTTTTTAGATGCGTACTCGTCGATACATGTGTAGAATTCGGTGCCAGTTGCCAATTGTTCGATGATAGATATAGCGTTCATAGGAAATACGCGGAAATAGACTCGTCAAGTTGCGATAATTCAAAAGCCAGCTAACACGAAGAACAATCTCTTGTCCGCTTTTTACATCGTAAAGAAAAGAACCTTGTAATTCAGTTTCGATGCATAAAACAGCAGTATTCTGCTAAGTTGCACGTTTTACGTAATAATACTGTTAGAGATTGGCTCGTTTAAGATAAATTGGATATCGCGACGAACACATTTACGATTGACTACGGATTTCACGGTGTCACGAATCAAAAATCCGCAACTGTTTATTTCTATTCCTTTAACACGATGGAATTTTCTTGTAAATATTTTTCTCGATTTCACTAAAATTCGCGATTTTCGCATTGACCGATCGAGACAAGATTCGAAGAAATAAAGAAATTGTGATTTCAAGAATACGAATGTTATTCCGTTCGCCGGCGAACTGCACCCAGTCATGTGCCGTAGGAGGCAGAAAAAACGTTTCCGAGAAAAAAAGTGAATAGACAGGAAACAGAAAAATTTCTATTGATTTTTTCCTCTCGTCGAACTGTTTTTATCGAATGGTAATCGAATTTGAGAATAATAACAGCCGATAATAGGATTGAAAATGCATACCTCGACTCGCGTCTGTACGTATGCTTCCTTAAAACATTTTTACTGGCAACGACTAGCTGCACCTTTTTCACTGTTTTTTCTTAATTAATATTATTAATTATTACGGCGCATCGTTGGAAACTGATTTTCGGAAAATTGCCAGGACTGAGAGAGGAAAAATAGGTTTAAAAAATAGGGGGGGAGGGGGGGACTCGAAGACCAAGAGCATCACGGTTCGATCGAATAGAGAAGAAATGAATCAAAGTGGAGGAGAGTGAAACGAAACTAAGGGAAAAAGATAGAAAGGGGTGATGGATAGCAGGGTGAAGTACCGTGTAGTAAGTAGAGAGAGGGGAAGAAGCATGTGCGTACTTAGGGAGAAACGGGTAGGATACAGGGGATATAGGAGGAGACGCGCATGCGCGAATGAGACGCGGCGAACGCTCGAGATCCGCGTGGCGCGAGGCGCGAGGCGCGGCCGCTCGGCGCGCGAGTTAGAACTTGGCTTCACGCTCTTCTAGTCTCGAACCGTTCTTTCGTTCATTCCCGTTCATTCCCGTTTTCACGTGTCAGCCAAGCGAGAACAGCCGCTCCTGAGTTCGCGCAGGGGTTGTTTCCGCTTTCGTTTATTTTTTTCTTACCCTCGTTCCGTGAAAAGAAAGAAACTTCAACGCATGTCCGTAACTTCCTCGCGGTTCGACGTTGCCCGTTACGATGAAACGAATCGTCCTCTGCTCTCCTATCCGTCGTGTCGCGCGACTTTGCGAAACTACCGTGGCTGTATCGAGGATACAGGTTCTTACTCTTTGAAGATTTCTACGTTTCACTAAGTAGATGAGAAACGTTCGTTCGATGGAACGCGTCGGAATCGAAGGACATGTCCGAGAAGAGTTTTGCCCGTTACAACGACGAGAAAAGAACGAGCGAGATGTTGGAGGAGAAGTTATCGAGAAAAAGGAGTACAGCACAGAGAAGATGGCGTATCCTGGCTAAGGCGTTGATGGGATCGCAGGACGAGGTGTCCATGAACGTGGAGGATGATTCGGCAGAGGACGAGGTGTCGGTTCGTCGTTTCACCAGCTTCGGTTTGTTAATGGTTAATGAGAAGCCGGCTACCGAACCAGACTCCACCAGCTGGTACGAGTATTCCACCGTTTTGGAGAACAAACTGTTCACCGTGCAGATACGTCGGATAAAGAAAAACTTTACCGCCAACGAATTGATCGGCTTCAACAATACCGGTAACATATGCGTCTGGCCGTCGGAGGAATGCTTGGCCTACTATCTATTGAAGAACCGACAAATCTGTCAAGACGCGAGAATACTGGAACTCGGTGGCGGTATGAGCTGCCTGGCTGGCGTGATCGCCGCCAAGTATTGCGATCCGAGGAAAGTCACGTTGACGGACGGTAATGCGACCAGCGTTAACAACGTTCGCAGCATCGTGGCTAGAAACGGCATGGCCGATTTTGTCGATTGCGGCGTTCTTCAGTGGGCTAAAACGGCTAAGATGTTCAGAGCAGCCAGGTCGGCGAAAACGTCCAATGGCCTTCGAATCAAGGTGAATTCCTTCTCTCGCGAATTAGGATCTCTTGGAATATCGCAACCGCGAGTAGTACCATTTCAATCCTTCGATCGATGACGAGAAACGAATCGTTTGCTTCCTTTTTATGATTCGATACATTGCATTGGCTAGCGCGTATCCTAGCGAGACGTTCGTTTCTCGTTTTGAAAGAGCCAGGAAGACAGATATTCCGGAGATTCTGAATTGAATTTTTACTTAGAGCTGGACCGGAAGCGGCAAGGATCCGTGGAAAATTCTGGAAAATGTTTACGACGTGATCCTGTGCGCGGATTGTCTGTTCTTCGACGAGGCCCGTTCGGACTTGGTGGAAACGATCTACGGCTGTTTGACGAACGACGGAGTCGCGTTGCTGATGGCACCGAGACGCGGCACGACCTTCCAAAAGTTCGCGGAAGCAGCGGTCAAACGAGGTTTCGTCGCGCGACAGATTGACCGTTACGACGCGAACATTTGGTCCATGCATCTGGAGTTGTTGGAGCATAGCCAGGAGTATTGTCCGGATCTTCACTATCCCATCCTTCTAGAGCTGACGAAGCAAAAGAAAACGCCACCCGGATGATCCGTATCGACTACGACCGCGACCGCTATCGCTCTCGATAACTGTTCGACCGAGACGGCTGTGCGCCTTTTACCCCGTTATTTTCCCTTTTCACACCGATTACCTATCGCTTTATTCCTTTCGTTCGTCCATCGACTTGTCTCTGTCTTTTTTCCCTTTTTTCCCTTATCGTGCAATCGTTGAAAGATCGGCAAACTAAGTTGTCCATTGGTCGCGGTACGCGTTGACCGAAGCGACTCGTGAACGATAGTATTCCAAGTACCTGATATTAGACTGATAGAATTGGAAGATTATTGATCGCGATCCTCGCAACTCCATCGCTTTTAGTTTTCGCAGAATTCATTTTTTTTTTTCTTTCTCTTATAGGTAACACAACGACAACGATCAATTCCCGATTCTAGTCGAATTACGGTGTTCGCGTTGGATTCTTATCGTAAATTCGTTAGAGTATTAGACATCGATTAAGCTTACCTATCGAGGGTCCAAGGAGAAAGATTCTTTCGCTAAGGATTTTTCTACGAATACGACGAAAGATCTTTCTCACGGTAGATACGTTTATCATTGCCATCGGTGATCGTTAAAAGACACTCTATGATTATATGACTCTATGACACTTTGCTGATATGTATATCGGCTGATCGGGCAGAGGAGATATCGATGCAAACTCGAACGTATTTCCTTACAAATCTCCTCTAGTTTTATTTCTCTGACTTTTCCTACGCCTTGGCAAGAGATAGTAAATGCGAAACTATGCCTAATCGTTACAAAGTAAATCGTACGATTCCCTGTCGTATTCGTTTTTCTCTTTTCTCCTCGTTAATTTATTATTTCTTCGTTTTGTTTTTGAGTTTGCGTGCTACGATTCGCGTTACGAAAGGGCAAATGCTCTTGTTAATTACCTCAAAGTGCCTATTTAGCATAGGTCTTCTTTTTCCTCGCAAGTTTATCGTTTTCGACACAGACCTTGCTGTTATCTTATTAAAGGACCAATCTAGTTAAGACGCTAGTCAAAGCTACCAAATTTCCATCCTTATCTACTTATAGTATACCTTAACAGTTTACAGTTTATAGTTTACGATTTACAGTTTACAGAGAGAATAATGTATATTTGTACTACGTCGTGTAAGATATGCAAGAAAAAAAAGAGCGTACAGAATAATAAAATATTTTTACTTAAAAATTTCAACTGTTCGCCGTGCGATTTATGATCGATCGTGGCACATCGAGGGTGTTTTCATGGCCTGCAGCGTCTGCAACGTCTGCAGCGTCAGGGATAACGAGAAAGTTGAAAGATTTTTTGGACGTATCGTCGATGAAAAATGAAACGTTTGGATCGCAGGCACGTCCATCGCGAGCCTTTAGAAATTTATTATTAGTACATACGTGGTACGTGTTTACCGACCTTCCCCTATATAGAAACGCAATACACGGTCATGTATCGCGTTCTCATCGATTCAAAAGAACTCTCGTTCTATTATTAACTGGTAATAATCACTGTTGCCGCGTTAAACAGTATTTAACAAGCCACGTTGTTACAGTTCTTTGTCCCCTGTTTCCTGTTACTTATTCCCTCCAATAATATCGTATGTTGAAACGTTTAGAAACAAGGAGCGAGGTGATCGACAGCCCGGCCCGAACTACCGCAAGCCGCGGCCGCGGCCGCGAATACGCGATCCAGGCGTTAATAATAATAATTTACCTCAGCATCGTGCCGTTTAAACTCCCGTAACTCATAAACCAGACGCTGAAATATCTTCCAGAAATAACGATCGTTGTTTCGCGTCTCTGCTACTCACGTTTCGTCCGATATTGTGTATCGATCGCCTGTTCAAACTGTTCACCGATTTACCGTGTTATCGCTAAGATTCGGGGAAGTTACGAATCCTACGGACGCACGAACCTACGTAAAAAGCATTTCGACGGACGTTTGTTGATCGGGATCGTCGAACTTTATTCGACGAGTAAAGAAACGCAGATGTTCCCGCGAAAATACTCCGAAAATATCGTTCCTGCTCGACAAGACCAACACAGTCCGCTAAGAAAATTAACCGATCGATAATTTAAAACAGCTTTCTCTTCGACAACAAACATCGAAGCGTCTCGGTATTCAGCGATAATTGAAATTCATTCTTCATCGGCTACGAGTATAAATTCGATAGCAAAAAGTATGCCTAAGTCTACTTGAAATAGAAATTGCCGAGTTGGCAAAACGGTATGAATTACTCTTTTATAACCCTTTGACCCGACGCGACGGCTCGAACGTCCCAAAAAGTTCTTACGGCCTTTTCCCTTTACCTTCGCCAAGAACCTCGCTGGTCGCCACAAAATAGTTGGACATTTTAGACTGGTTGACAGTTACGACCCCCGGTGGGTTATCCCTAGGGTTGCCGACATTGGATTTTTCCCTTGTAAATACCTATGTACGTACTATTTCAACGGGATAATCCATCAAGTCTAAGCGATTACTTTACGTCTGCGGCTTGCTACGAAGTTGAAGGTCTTCGTGTCCGTTGCTAAACGATGTTTGCGATATTTCTTACGCGTGTCTGCTTGTTTTTATTACTTGAAAGTTCGATTCGCGAAAGGTTTGCGCCGCGCTTGTCGCGCTCGTTTCTCCTTCGATCGGGGGATGTTCCTGTTCGTCGTAGCCTCGAACGAGCTAAAGTACATTACCGTTGATCGAGGGTGCCGTTTCAACGGAGGTTAGAGGAAAGGCAAAAAGCGCCGTTCCATCGCAAGAAACCCTTTGCGCTCTTTTCGAGAGCATCGTTTGGAAAGCACCGCGTCAGGTGGTTCGATGTAGAAGAAGAGTGCACGTTGTAGAGCAGGGATGAACAACCCGCGGTCTGTTGTAAAACGGTTGCTCATCACGATGTATCGCGTTTACTTCGATTGCCCATCCCTGCTGTCTGCAAGCTTCAAACTAACATCGTAGGAAGTTTTCTGGTTAGGTTTAACAACACCTCTCTACGATGACGCGGCTTTCGAACGCCGGAAGATGTTTACTACCCTCCGACGTAAAATTAGAACAAACCAGGAACCTTTTTTCCCCCCGATTCCAGCGTAGAGCTATAAAACAATCTAAAGAGGTCCGTTCGGAACGACGCGACGCGATGTATTTTCGAAGGAAATAAGAACAGTTCCATAGGTATCGAGCCTGTATCCCTGGCGAGAAAGCTCGCGAAAGCCTCTTACGTTTGAAAAATAAAAAAAAGATAAGAAAAGCTTTAAAAGGCTGTTAATAGCGTTCGCGAAGAAACGGATGCAATCGCGTTTCACTGTGCATTCTATCGTCTAAAAATAAATGGTTGCGTAAAATTAAGGGCGTGCCTCGTCTACGGGATACATTTCGTAGGTGCCAATTGTTCTTGGCTAGGCTGCTAGCAAATTTATCGAAGATATTTCTGCTCTGCAACGGACTAGTTTCACGACGTGGATACGAGCTCGCGTCTGACATTCGCTCGAAACGACCACTCTTGCGAAACGTTCACGCTTTTTCCTCGTTTTCCAATCGTTCCGTGCAAATCAATTTCTCTGCCCGTAAACGTTCGATAATAATTTTCCCTCGATAATTTCCTCGTTTAAGGTTACTCGTACGATCTCGACGAGATTTCAATCGCGTTCGAATGCAAACGCGTATCGTAATCGAACGGGCGCGTGCCAAAAAGCGAGCACAAAAATATACACCAGCGTTGGCTGACTTATTAGAGAGAACATGATTATTCGAGGCTTCTATTCGCGTGCCGCGTTCGATCCGACAGGAAAGGCTGTACCTTTCGACTGTCGATTCACAGGATTTTCATTCGTTTTGCAAATGCGGCACCGCGTGTTCCCGATCAAACGATTTTCCCGTCGTGTCACCGCTGTTCCAGCGTTCAAACGAGCTCGATTATTGTACCTAGATTATGGAGCAACAAACTATTTAGCAAACACAGTAGGGAAGTTTATTATTCGATGTTGGAGAAGGTGATGTACGAGTTTTGTAAGAGCCTGTTGATCGATGGCCCGTACACCAGTCAACGCGTTATACACTCTAGCTGTTCCTCTAGTCGCTCGAAACACGCTAATGGTGCATTCTTTGCTCGTTTTACAAACGACTAGCTTAATATCTCTGTTCTAACTATTTATAGAACGATATCGCTCTTAATACAAGCTCTATTATTAACAGAGCACAGCATCGTTGGGACGGTTGTGATTTACAGGGTGCACGACGAGCGGTCCCAATGGAAACATCTACCGATTCGTGGCAGCCAAACAAACCTTACGAAATCGTCGCCTTCTAGCGCGAACAATTAATACAAATGTCATCGTTAAGCTTCCGCGTCAGGTCGGATATCACGGCTATCCCTCGCGAAGAGATTCGCGCCTTATTTTCATCGTGGCAATCAACGCGTTAAAAAGAACTCGAGGTGAATCTTGCTGAAAATTAGTAGCCGTGTCGCGACGATCGTTCTAAGGTCGAGTATTTCTCGAGGCAATAAAGTCTCTGTTTAATTGCTGGCTAATTGTTGTTAGTCGTTTCTTCTTAGTTCTCGTGATCTTCCAAGTTATCCCGACGCGGGATATTGTTATTAACGACAATGCTTTTCGAAAACAGTTTGCAGAATAGAAAAGAGAGAGAATACCTGGACAATATCGGTGTTGAATATCTAGTCGCGAAAGGTCAACTGTGCACGCGTGCGGTGCATCATGTATTGAACGTAACGCGAGCCTTGCTGCAACCGCGTTGTTGTGAAACGGAAGCAGCTATTTCCTACAATCTACACCGTCGCCTTCTTTTCCATCCTTCTCTACTCTTATCTTAAACTTCCATCGTGAAAATTGTTCTGTATCTTGTTCCAGGGCGGATTATTGGAAGTCTCAAGGTCGCAAGTTCTGCGATTTCTGCAAATGTTGGATCGCCGACAACAAACCTAGTATCGATTTTCACGAAGGTGGCAAGAAACACAAGGAGAATGTTAGCAAACGGCTTAAAGAGATACACAAGAATAGCGCGAAACAGGCGAAGCAAAATAAAAAGATTGAAAATGATATTAAAAAGATGGAAAACGTACGATTTTTCTTTTCACTTTTTCTTTAATATTCTCTTTCGTATTCTACAAAATAATTGTACGTTCAGGCAGCCATGGCAGCTTACCTGAAAGATGTGGAGAACAACACGAGAGACATGACCGCTGACAGAATCATCAAGGAAAAGATGAATAAAACGGACAAGAAAGATGTGTGTATCTAAATGCGTTATTTGTACCATCTAAACGTTGATTGCAAACAGAATACAAAATGAACATTTTTCGTGCGAAACTTTCTTGCAGGCGGCGAATTTCAATCGCGCGTCAACAGCCAATAATCAACAGGTAAGAATTTTAGCCCACGAAAGAAAACGAATCGTTCGGCAATCGTTCGAGAAGAGAAGCTTGGAAATCGAATTTCTCCGAGATACATCGAAACGTTTTAGTTTTCTCAGGAAATCGACCCGTGCGATCCAATTCTGTCGAGAAGCACGACGACGACGCATCATACCAGGCATCAACAAAAAAGCGAGAACAAGGGCCAAGGAAAAGGCAAAGGGGGCAAAGGGAAAGGGAAAGGAAAAAAGATTGTTGAAGAAGATCGTCCCACGAAACCCGTCCACAAGCTTTGGTACGAGGCTCAAAGTCCCGAAGGATACACTTACTATTGGAACATCGAAACCAACGGTGGGTTTACTATTAGTGCTATCTAGGATGAGGTTGTAACCTTGAGACCCTCGTAACAGAGGATCTTGAAGGATATCGAATTCGATTCCTGCCTACCCCATGTTTCACTTGACGCGTTCCAATCATCATCACCATCATCATTATCAATGCGTATATTACTTTGCATCAGAGTCTGTGTGGGAACCCCCTGAAGAGGGATACATGACGTTCGCGGAGCAAGAAGAAGAAGCGAAAGAACAAGCTATTCAAGAGGAATTGTTGAAGCAATTGGAAATAGAAGAAGCAGTTGCAAACGCGGAAATTCTCGAGGAGAAACGAGCCAATGCCGAAAGGGAGAGGCTGAAAGAATTAAGGAAAGCGAGCGCAGTTCGAGCATGCTCGGTACCTACCGAAGACGATCAAAACGCGATAACAACGTCAGCAACAATCGAAGAAGAAAGCCGACCATACAGAAGGGACTACAGTATTCCTGAAAAGTCACATCCCTACGGTCCTTGGCGAACCGTTCGGAAGATGTAAGTATTCGAAGGGTGGATACTTTGATTAAGTCGAAACCGTGTTGAGACGCTGTTATTTTCAGAGAAACGAAACCGGTGGATTTACAGTTGCCACAACAGAAGCAACTGCAGTTACCTGTCTTCGAGAAAACGGAACAACCCGTTTCCCAGAGAACGTTCAAAGAGAAAACCATTACGCAGATCGACACTGGAGACAGTGACGAAGATAGGCGACCGACTACCTTTAAAAAACGAAAAATTGGCAATAAGAGTGTACGACAACGATTAGACGATGATTAAGAATTCTCTTCTAACGTGATGACGAGACAATATCGGAGAAATAATCATTGAAATGAACTTTTGACAACTTTTTGAAAATGGTAACGAACAGTTTCCTTTTTCATTTTCTTTCTTATATATTTGCTAACCCACTTTATTTGAATAGAAACGCTTCGTTCTATTGGTCACCCAATAGTCCAATATGACTAGAAACTGTGACAAGGGGACTATTAAACATCGAATAGTCCTCTATCGATTTACGAAACCATACATACACATTCGCTGCTGATGATGAGAGATGAATCCTCAAATCGATTCGGATGGCGACATGTTTTTTCCGATAATGTTGCTCGACAAAACATATTGTTTTTTATTCACCCTTCCGTTAAGTCGATCCAAAATTAGTTGGCGAGGTTGACCTTTCGTTTCTGGAAGGATAGTGAAGATGAAAACGAACGTAGCCGCGCAAAAGGTAGCCAGTAGGAAGAAGCAACCGTGCACGTCCAACAGGCTGACGCAGGTCGGAAACAGTTTAGCGACAATGAACGCCATGCTCCACGCGAAGAACATTCCAATGGTAGTGACTAAACTGGATATGTCTTGACTGAGTATGTCGGCAGCTATCACATACGGTCCTGGTCCTAATCCCAATGCATAGGTAATCATAAAAACGGACAAAGCTACGACGGGAATCCAACTGAAACTGGCAACGTCATATTCGAGCGTTTTCAGGTAACAGAAGATTCCGATTACGAAGTGACAAACACCCATTCCCGCGGCAGATGTTAGAAACAACGGTCTTCTACCGATTCTTTCCATGAACGCGGTAGATAAGCAGGAGCCGAATACTTGAATGACCCCGACGATAATCGCTGAGCCGTTCGGAGACAATGAACTTCCAGCGATTCTGAATATAGTTTCCGTATAGCTTATCTGCGAAAAAATGAAAAGGGTTAAATAATCAAAATACGGTACATATTGATTGTAGCCAGTGGCGGCTCGTAGGTAAAATTAGTGGGGGTGCTGCTCCAGAAAATTTTTAGCCTTTGTTTTAAAAAAGCAGCGCTGCGGGAGCGAGAGTGCTCTCTCTACTGCGCAGCGTCGCGCGCAGCTTTCTATGTGCGCATGCGCACGCAGTCACCATGCCGCTGGAACTGTGAAGCGCACAGTTCCATACAAAGATTTTTGTATCTTTTTCATAAACTGGGGGATGGCTACTGACATTAAGCTTAAGCTTAAGAATTATTGTATATTGTACAAGTATAAAGAAAGAATTACAGAAAAAAGGACTCATTATATTAAATGTTATGCAGTTACACAGTGCCTATACGCGAGCCGCCACTGATCGTAGTAATCCTTTTCCTTTTTTACCATCGCGATTATTCCAGCTAATTGTTGACCAGCGAACAGCCCCAGTACGATCAACAGTCCCTTCGTCGTCGCTCGATCTCGAAACAAATCCGACAGTTTGATCGATCTTCCCGTAACGTTTCGCTCTTTTGCTTCCAGTTGCAGACGTACCATCTCCCGCTCTGCTGTCAACTTATCCCCTCCTCTTAGCCAGCTTAGGGATCTGCCAGAAATACGAAATTCGAAACTAAATCGTACGAATTTTATTAAAAGATAATGGTAACGATCGATTAGATAAATTCATTGCTCACCTTGCAGCATCGTCCAGACGATTACGTCGCAACAAGTACACGGGTGACTCCGGTACAAACACGAAGAACAAGATATAAAGTAACGGCCATACGAGCATGCTGATCGTGAATACGCGATAGGAGAGCACCGCGCCGAGTATGTAACCCAATAAAAGACCACCGTTCAAAAGAAATACCAACAGGCTGCCTAGCATACCGCGAATTTCATCGCTACCGATTTCGGACACGTAGAGCGGTATCAAAAACAAAGCCATCCCACCACTCATCCCCGAGAAGAAACGCGCGATAAACAAATGCATGTGAGTACTTGCAAAGATGGTACACAACCAGGTGGAACAAAGGGGCAAACCCATCAGACAACCGGCTACTTTACGTCCGTATCTGTTCGCTATCACACCGACTATCAAGCTGACGAAAGCTGCCGATAGACACATGATCCCTGTCAACCAGGACGCGGCTTCGTCTGTCATCGGTTCGTTACCCACGGGAGGATTGTCGCTTTGTAATTGCGGTATCGACGGTGACATCCAACCGACCATCGTTCCAAACGAAAAAGTCGAAATGTTCGCTAAAAGAAAGAAAAGGAAATAAAAAAAAAGACAAACTAGCTGTAACGATTCGAGTCGTAGCTGATTTTACCAAAGAACTTACCGACCAACGCTACAAATAGCTGTCGAAACCTTCCTGGTACGACACCTTTCTTTCCCTCTGTCATTTTTTATTTCGCACTTTCACCCTTTCTTTTTCCGACTTTCGTCAGCGATTTAACTATTTTCCTTTTTCGTTCTCCCCGATTGTTCTATGACCAAAGATTCGATTCTTCCTTCAATTTATACCAATCATTACCAAACTCGAGCGAATCGAATCTGCCATTCTTATCTTCTGTCACGTTTAGTGTCTCTAGTTTTAAGTACTCAACAAACACCCGCAAAATCGAAAATCACTTTATCAGCCCCATCAAACTTTCTTTCCTCCCCATGTTTCTTACCTTTCTTGTATCGTTGCTCTTTGCGAATCTAAATAGAAATCAATTTCGGTTTCTACCTGAGATTTCATTGTTCTCTTAAATATCGATTTTTTTACTCGTATTGCAATCCTAATACTCCCAATTAAAATCATTTCACTACTGTTACCTCAACGTAATCGAACGTACTTGATGGATTTATCACATAGTCTATTTTACCGACTCTTGGTGTAACGCTAATTTATGACTCTTATGACTTATGCCTTCAAGTTAATTTATACGTTCCTACGTGTTCTAATTTTTAACGTAGATACGCTTATTCCTATTAGTCAGGTGATGATACCACGATACCATTAGTGCATGTTGCAATTCCTGAATAATAAGTAAAATTCGAATAGATACCTAAAACGACTCATTGGATTCTGATTATAGCTTTCAGCCAAACTTTTCCAACTTAATTTTAAATTAACAAAGTCAGAAAACTGAGAAAAAATAAATGGAAAAATTGCATTTGTATTTTGTTAAATACATATGTAACAATAAATGTTCCGAACGTTAACGATATCATTATTATTAGCATGATGTTTGATCAATTTTCTTTTCCCAGAGAAACCTACTGTATGAAGGTATATACACTTATGTGTATATATTATAGATGGGGGATGTAGCGGCAACGTGTATACGTATAACATATGTATGTGTATATGTGCAAACGTATTTCTTGCAATTTCTCGGAGCCACACTACTGTAAACAGGTACATATTTAACCTAGTAAAAATATTCTTCGAATTTAATAAGTATTCGTAATAAAAACAGTGGCATCGTTTGTATAAATGCCATCGGATAATGGAGACGAATTAATATAAATATATCAAAAATAGATTTCGTTATAATCGTTGTTACAAACTAATTCTTTATGTGTCATGGCCATATTATTAGGCTAACAAACGTTGGTAATATTAACTTTGTTTATACAATAATGAAATCTTTTTTAAAATAAGTTCAAGTGCTAAAACATGTGATTCGATGGATTCGGTTTATTTAGAAAGTATCACGTAACGTCCTGCTTGTGTAACGTTCAGGCTATGCATTTACTCGAGCCATCTGATATATATTATGCATTTATGAATTCACAGAATTAATCGAATTTTTTAATTATAACTGTTACATGTATTTAACTTGGTGTACATATTTTCATTTGACAGGTAGTTAATCAGATTCTTTGTTCAACATTATACTTTGCGTGAAACATGGCATGGCACTGCAGTGGTACTACAAATCAAGAGATGGTATCTAAACTAAAAGGTGAAACTTAGTGTACAATACTGTTTTAAATTATGTCCTTTATTTTGTAGCTTATCAAAAATTATATTACAGATGCAGGTATCTTGACAACAGATAGAGCAGAAGCTGCAATGCTTGCTGTCGACAGAGCAAAGTATTGCCACGAACCAGATCCTTATCTTGACCGACCAAGAAACATTGGTTACAATGTTACAATTAGTGCTCCCCACATGGTTGGTATTTAATTGCTATTTATTTTAATTAGATCAATGAATAATTAAAACTATCCATATTGATCCATTACATTTGTATGTTCATTCAGTATTCATTTAGTATTCACAAAGCAGGCAAAATTGTGTGGAAAAATTGTTAGCTTAGTTGATTGAAAACAGTATTAGTAGGTAATAAAGATAATGTATGATTTGCAGCATGCGTATGCTTTGTCTATTTTGTCCGACCAACTGTTTGATGGAGCTAAAGCATTGGATGTTGGTTCTGGATCTGGTTATTTGTCAGCTTGCATGGGATATATGGTGGGTTCACGCGGTCATGTGATCGGTATCGATCACATTCCTGAACTGATAGAAATGGCAACGAAAAATGTACGCGAAGATTGTACGCATTTCCTCAAGGAAGGACGTGTTAAATTCATAGGTAAGAATATAAACTATAAACATGTTGCACTTTTTATTCACGGTTAGTTGGTGTCGGAGAAAAGAAAGAGACATTATTGCAAATCGAAAATTGTAAATCATTTTTTTATTTTTTTTTTACGTATGTACATACAATATTAAAAAAAAAGCTACGTATTCAAAAGTCTGAATATAACATAGATATGTTCAAATAAAAAAAAAGACACTCGTGATCCACCCACGTGGAGTAGGTATGTACCTTGCTACGAAGAATGAAACAGGACTGTATCCACCAACTGCGTGACATTGCTGTGCATTACATAAAAGATAGACCGAAGTCTAACAACAGGTCATTATAAATGCACCTAGTGGGAGATGGCAGATTGGGACGTGCTGCTGACGGCCCTTACAACGCGATACACGTTGGAGCGGCAGCAGATGTTTTACCAGAGCAGGTGAAATAGATTTTATAAATGAATTTTTACATGGTTTAATCACTGAAAAACAAATTGTATCGTCGTGTATTTTAGTTGATAGACCAATTGGCTCCTGGTGGACGACTAATATGTCCAGTTGTTACTATAGAAGGTTTTCGGAGACTTCAAGATCTGCTTCAGGTAGATAAAAATATCGATGGCACGATCTCAAAGAAAAAGCTAATGCAAGTTTCCTACGTTCCTCTTACCGATCCTGCTACTCAACTACTTAACGATACAAAAGATTTAGAAAAGATTTAGATAGCTTTCAGTATTAAAAGAAGTTCATCATTGAAAATTTAACTTAATACATTCTTAATCAGGCGTCAGATAATATCCATAAAATAGAAATTTTCTATTCATACGTGTATTAATAAAATATATTCTCCATGTATGGAGTACCTTTTTGATTTTTGTTTTTATCATTTTATCTGAATTAAAAGTTCTTATAAGTTCAAAGAAAAATTGTTTTCTTTATAAAACAGACAGCAATCGATATAATGTTACATTTAATAATTATTATTAATGATTGTCAGTGACTGATTTTAAAGGAATTTTATGAAATACTTTTTGAATGTTTGGGGTAAAAAATAAGTAATATGGATAAAGAATAAATATGTTCATTCAATTATATTTTTTGGAGTTTCCTTTCAAAAAATAATTATGTGAATAACCACTTATTAAATTAAATTTTAAAATCGAATGTTCGTGCTATCTATCAGGAGCAACAGAAATTATAAATGATTAAATTAATTTATTGCGTGAGATTAAATAATTATCTGTATAAAACAAGTATAATATTATAATTAAACATGTTTATTTATTTGGCATGCAATACATGTGATTTTCTTACAAAGTCAAGAATAAAGTAACATTTTACTTGATATGTTATCAAAAAACGTAAATAAATCGAATAAAATTAACGAATAATTACTAATCAATTATGGTTGATCTCCGTATTTGTAATATAAAATTGGCCACTTTGAAATTGTCGCTAAAATAAGTACGCGGTGTGTGTATAGATACATATAATATATATATATGTATACCGCAGTTCACCAGAGTCCATAACTTGCCATAACTCGCGAAAAGACCTATTTTCGTTCTTTGCGCATCTCCAGTACGCATCTTCACCCTGATTGGCGATACTCCCAAACGATGTGGAAAGCGATTAGCAGAGAGCTCGCTGCGTTCCCCCACCATCTTCCAACCTGCGCAGTGGGAATCGCAGTTATGGACTCTGGTGAACTACGGTATCATGCGGTATACGTATGTATATGTTGAATAGAGCCTAACCTACGAAAGGAGAAAATCAATTCTTTCGTGAGGCGTGTCAACGTTGCGACCTGAAACGTAATTTTGCAATTTGAACGATAAAAATCTTGGTATTTCGGGCGAGAGAAATTATTAAATTCGGAGGTAAGGAACGACATTGACTTACGAAATACCAACTAAACATTTTCGCGATAGTTGAACGAAAATAGCTTGAAAATGATAGTCGAGAGTGTTCGCGATGGACAAAAAATAGCCGATGACCGGGGATGTGTTCGAAACGTCGTTCAACAGAATTTCTACGCAATGTATCGGACGAAAGTTTGTAATCCAGATTAGAGATGCTGTGATCGTATATGAAGAAGAAACAGGTAATTAAGTTTAAGTTATTATTCCGTCGATTTCTGATTTTTTTTTCTCTCTTATAAGTGCTTAAAATATGCAGGTGAAATTTTCGATGTTACTTATGATTTCATTGTTTACTTTTCCATTCTTCATCAACCAAATTCGCTTAAAAGAATGCGTTTTCGTTATGTGTTTAATAGATATCTATGTAAATTCACAAAAGAAGCGCAATTTCGTAATGAAGTGATGAAGAAAAGCAACGACAACCATAATCCATCGCACACTAATATGTATGTACTTCTGTATAATTCGGTTGAGTAGACAGCTACGTAGTAGCTCATACGCAAACTCACGCATGCTATATTTATCGTTCACTATCATGCTTCCCAAATTACGTCTGACCCGAATTACTAATGTCTGACATTATTAATCTTAATTCATGCCATTTTTATTAAAACTCACGACAAAGTTTACCAAACACGTGTACAGGTACACAAATGTAATGCTCCAATTGAAATTCGCGCTCTTACGTATTGCTAGGAACTTTGAAAACAACCCGCAAAATTTTCAAACTGCTGCCCCTCGTCTTTTATTTTTGCGCGTAAAAATTAAATAAAATACACGGCACAGTTGCGTGGGTTAAATTTACGCTTTAGATATGATGCATGATAAATATGATAAAATATACCGACTGTCTTGTTTTCGTTATTATGACCCGAAAATGTTGTTCTAATGAGACGCGCGTGATAACAGTTTATTACTTTGCTCGACAATCGACATTACAATCTTTTCGATTAATATACACGAAATAATATCGTTCCTTGACATGTTCTTTTTTCGTGGTTAGGCTAACCCCTTTTATCGACAAGGGTTAAACGATGGTCAGTCGATGGAAAATTACCCACTTCGCTACAAGCATAAAATATGTATGCTTGTAACCCACTACATAAAAAATCGATAAAAGAGCAACAGTATATTTCAATAATAAATAAATATTTATTTCAATAATAAATTAAAGAAGATCTTTAATGTCGTTTCTCAGTTTGATAAATTTATTAAACGATAAAGTAATAACGTCTCGCATTTATAATTAGTGGACATTCGTTTAATCATTTTCTTGGCGAGAGTTTGCTGACGCTCTTGACGGGTAAAAATTAAAAAGAAAATTATCATTACTGATTGTGATAGTCGTTAAGTTAGAAATAAAACGCAGTCGCTAAAAATTCTTCTCACGTACAACTGAGTACTTGTCGAGGAACCGAATGGTGAAAGGTATAACCGGTTTTTTAGCAGATGGCGGATTACATAAAGAAACAAAAACAAAAAAATAAAGAAAAGAGAAGAAAAATCAAAGAGGAACGTGATTTGTTGTGCGACCTTCGACCAGTTTCGTTTCAGCTAGTAAATGTAAAAGCCAGTCATTCATTTTTTAGGTCGCGCGATTCATCATAATTTATAACAACAACGCGATACGAATGTATTATGTACCTATAAGTAATCGGCGAATTTCAAAAGTAAACGAAACATGTATCCCTATATAATCCATCGATAGATGCATACATGTAGTTAGATCGATATCGTATCACGTACTATCGCAAATCGATTCAATCGATTCAGAGAACGTATCGATTGGATGCGCTTATGTAGTTCATAAGAAAATACCGAACCGTCACCTCAAATCAATTAAGTACGTATGTGTAATTTTACTGTTATTAATAATGATTGTAATCTGATAGAAAGCGGGTGGGATGGTGGGTAGGGGGAAGGAGAAGTAGGAGAAAAAGGAATAGAAGTACTTAGAGAGTTGTGTGGCGTCGCGACCTTCCAGCAGAAATACGTTTCCGTGAAAAAGAGAAATAAGTAAGTAAGTAAGTAAGTAAGTAAGTAAGTAAGTAATATTTCTACGATGGCAAACTCGACCGCTTACGAGTACGAGAGCGCGAGCGCGAACGCGTGCATGCGGTTCAGTACGATATCGGCCGTCCTCGTGCCAGCAGCTGACTGTGTAACGCGCTCCCAACACCGCGTGGAAACGCGTCCGTTGCCGGGACTTGGCAATTCTCTCTACGATCATCTAATACCAGCTTTGGTTCTTTTTAACCTCGAGGTAAATACTCTCATTTTTTAAACTTAGCGAAACCCGATTCCCTAGATACACGCTCCTTTTCTCGAGCTTTCTAAGGACGGATTAAATTGTCCCTCGAGTTCAGGATGCGTGTACGAACGAAGCGATTTCGCGATATCGATAGTACAGCGACAGATCATGCGGAAATGTAAGGTAATTACATCAGTTGTCGCAATTATCATAGCGCTACAGTTTCCTGCTTATTGATTACGCGATTTTTTCTCGCAATTTAATGATAAATTCAAACGGTGATCTGTTTCAAAAACACCGGTGAATACATAATCAGTATTACCGCGTCTAGTCCAATAGAATTCGTACAGTAGGCACCTCGTAATTGTTATCTGTTGTGAAGTTGCCCGCAAGCTGCTCGATCTTTTCGAACGTTCGATCGAAATCGAAACAATCGACTATTCGGTCGGATATTTCGACCAACTTTCAACCGAATAAATTCTAAGGTAGAGCAATAAAAAGGCGTGATTGTTCCATCGAAATGTATAAAAGTAGGTTATTCGTAGGGTAGCGTACAGTTTTCCTCGAATTACGTTCGATCGATTTCAATCGTTTCACTTGAAATTATTAAACAGTTACACGGAAAGCGATCAATTGGATCGAAAAAGTATCTCCGTGACAAAGCTCGTTGAACAGTTATTTTTTTTTACATAAATGCGCATTCGCTTTAATTGTTTTTAAAATCTTTCGTATCGATTACAAAGACAATTACTTTATTATCGCGATGTCCCATTTGTTTACGGTCGCATTGATTGCGTGCTGATCCATTGATCGCTTTGCGAATAATGGACGCGTTGATCGAAAGTTATAATGCGAGTAACCATTAAAAGAGACCGAAGAATAATGTTTAACACTAGATTGCTGGATCGAGTTTTAACTCATTTACGATTTTTTTAAAAACATATGTTGGTTTTTAATTAAATTATGAAATGTTTCCCTCCCCACTCCTTAGTTCCAAACATCCATATGTGCTATACCTATTTTGACGGATCTATTTGTCCGACAATCTAGTGTTAAAAACGGTCCTTGTTATGATTCTTCGAGCAAGAGTTCCGAGTTCAACCTTGCAATCACGATCCGCCGCTATCCTATCCGGTATACGATATCCGTTGCACATATGCAGCAAATTTCGCACTTCTTTCCTTGTATTTCAATCGCGGTACCTTGTCTATTTCCGTCCGCGAGAAACCAACTTCCTATTATCGTATCGGGTTTCTATCACTTTCTGCTTTGCATCATAGTAGTACGGAAACGCTTCGATTTTAAATACGCATTCGTGATTGAAGTATGGTACGTGACGCGCGCTTGATCGACGCCACATGGCGCGGCGCATCGAATCGAGGTACTTAGAGTGTAAAATGCGTCGCATCATCGGTCGAATCGATTTATTTAAGCAATCATTCGCACGCCGTTCCCACGAGCTTTTAACGAGATCTTCGAGCAATTGAATCGATTAACCTTTTTGCTACGGCGGACTTGCTCGCGAATGCGCTGTCCCGGTACGGAGCAATCCTAACGCAGACGCGCTTAAAAAATAATAATTTCATAATATAAAATAAAATAGAAATTAAATAGAAGAAATCGGGAACTATAGAAATAACAATTCTACCAAAGTTAAAAATGAATGCGAAATTCACTATCTAGTGGAACGGGTGACTAAAGTCACCCTTTTGCCCCGAACGTTATTTCCGACCTTTTCGCGATCGTCGTATAGATAATCAATCAACGATAGGTAATCTACTATCACTATTCGTTTATCGAGAAATCGATCGATACGATAAAAGATCCTTGTAATTGTGCACTGTGTTGCAACAATTTATGATCTATCTATCTGTATCAGACTCAACAGTTTTATAAACTCTCTCCATTATCATTATACATTCGTTCAAAAATGATCTCATCGTCTTAAAAGATAACGAGCGATAACATTCATTCTTACTTTGGAAAGTTCAAACCTCGAGACGATCATAATTGATCTACGTTCCTACGATACTCTTCAAGTACCAATTTGTTGTACATCACGTAAGTGTAAAATGAATTGCATGATTTTACGAAACAAGCCTTTCGCGTAATGACTCGTACGAAATTAAGCGCTTGTGCATCTCATCGTATTCTTGCTTCGTCATGCTCGTCTTCGTTTTGACCTCTAAACACGAACGATTTCGCTGATTGAGTGAAACGTTAGAATTTTATCGATTGCGATACAATTCATTGTTTAATTACAATTCCGATGAATCACGATACGCTCTCTCCGCAAACTTAAATACGCACGTGCGTATGTGTGTTTGCGTGTTGCATGAATCCACGCAAGACAGAGAGAGAGAAAGAGAAATAGGGTGAGCGAAAGGGAAAGAGAGAATAAAAGAAGGAACGTATTGTAATATCTGATAAAAACATTCGTGCACACAACGAGGCATTATTGTCGCTTTACGTAATTCAAAGAGTAGGGAAACTATTCGTTATTATTTCTCGTGGAAAAAACGCGCGCTTCCGATTACCTTCGACGAAAGAAACAGATTTTTCGCATCTTTTCGATACTATAACGATTCCCTTTTTTCCATAAATCGGTTTGATCGAATATTTTTAATCGTTTGTTGCAGTCTTTGGAATCGTTGAGCGGTCGAACGAACATCCGAGAATAACGTGTATCGGAGGAACGATGCAAAATTGTTACGACGACGACGATAATAACGTCGTCTATAAGGATGTGGTCATTATAGGTATGGTCGACTTTAATGCTAGTAAAACGTCCATATGTATTTCGCACGTGCACGTATTCAGCTAGCATGCACTTTAAACTCACTTTCGACAAAAGAGAAAAAAAAAAAAGAATGTTTATAAAACGATTAACCGGCTAGACTAGAATCGGAGCTGAGATAAACATCCTCATCTAAAATTGCATCGGAGGACCTTATACTTTTTTTCGCGTTCCTATAGCTTGTAAAACGATGAAATAGTTGTGCGTGTGTGTGTCTGTCTGTCTGTCTGTCTGTTGGTCGAGAAGAAGAGCGCTTGTGAGAAAGAGAGAATGAGGAGCTGCTATTTCAGCATCATTGGCAAGGAATGTTTCGCACAGGAAACGGGCCGAGTGGAATATGCCTTTCTTACATGCTCGCTGGAAACTGGCCGTATTATACGGGCGAGCCGCACCCCGGGGACGAGATGTTGACCGCGAGGTTACACTTCAGCACCCGAACCGGCAACGAGGAATGTTACAACGATAACGATAACAATGATCTAGAGGAGGAACGAGATGAAATTCGCGATCGTTGGGGACAAGAGAACGCCGGTAGATCGGCAAAGGGTCAGCAGGGAAGAGGATTGGCCCGCAGTACCCGTTGCAAACTGGAATGCTTGTCCTCCGGTCTCGAGGGTAGAGCCGGTGGTCGACCTTTGGCCCTTCTGATGGATCAACTTCAGCATCCCTGCGTGGACGCGGGTCTCGACGTGCCCTCTCTTCTCACTTGGAAATCGGTCGAACAACATCCCGAGCACAAAATGATTGACCACGTGGTACTGGGCAAAGACGAACCTGGTGGTTCGTGGCAGGTAACGAAAAATATCGATTACGATCTATCGACGAGCGCTCTCGCTCGGTATATTTATCGTTATTACCGCGATAATCGGGATTCTTCCATACCAGTAACTTTCATCGGCACGTTTATCTTTAAAATTCATAACTCGAATTGATTGTGTCAGTCGATGGATCCAAACGTGTTGACCATCAGCTTGAACCGATGGATGTCGTTGCCCGATTTAGACGTAAGGCAATGGGAGATGTTGATCGAGTCAGAGCAGTTTCGGCAAGCCAACTCCACCGTTCAAGAGAGGTCGAACGCGTGTAAAACTGCTAGCAGAATTTCCGTTGGCACCGTGGCTACCTACTATAAAGATTATGTGCGTAGAAAAGGGTTGGAGCGATACTTTCGCTGGTTGGTATATTCCTCCTCCTTAAATTCTAAAGGAATTCTAAAGGAATTTTTCGGCTTTCCCATGTTATTTCATTAACTTTGTCAATTGACTTCGTTTTTTAGCGGGACCGTCGTTACCTCGGTGAGACCAGCTTCCAACGAAGACGCAAACTGCTCTTACGGATGGATAGTGAAGGGTTTCGACAAGAAGACTGGAAAATCGTTCCATTATCGATGCAAAAGAGCCGTTCTTGCCACTGGTACGACTGATTTATCGAATCACCTAGGAATACCCGGTGAAAATTCACGACCGGACTGGGTAACGCACGATCTCAACCACTTGGAATCGAGGCTGGATCGTTTGGTCGAACAGCATCACGGTACGTACCAACTCTTTCTTTCTGAATTAATTGTTTCAGCTTCAGGAAGACGAGTCCAAATTCGAATCTAAATCGGTATTGATCGACCACTTAGGAATCGTTAAATTTCAGGAGAAAAACTAGAAGATAGAGTGGATCCGGTGTTGATAATCGGTTCTGGATTAACCGCGGCGGACGCGATCATGGCCGCGCGTTTTCGCGGCATACCTGTATTGCACGCGTTCCGAGACGCGTCCAACGAATGGAATAAATCGGATTCTAAGAAAATACACACCGCCTATGGCAGATTACAGGGACTTCCTAGTTCCATGTATCCGGAATATCATAAAGTATATGAAATGATGGCCGACGGAGGTAGCAATTATCCTCTGTACAAAGCGCTACCGGGATACACGTTGGTCGATTTTGCCTCACACGGAAACGATGTTATCGATGTATCCGAATCCGACAATCGAACGGTTACTCTTACCGCTCCGGATCAACGATCGTACGCGTTTCGCGTCTCGATTGTGGCTATACTAATCGGTAAGTATGTTCGAGTAGTACGATTTGCTCTAATTTTATCTACGAGCCGCCACTTCTGAACGTTACCGTGCGAAACGAGTAACATGGTTTTCTCGTCGATTCTAAAGCGAAACGTTTACTCGCAGGATACAAGCCTGACCTGTCTTACCTGGAAAACAACGGTATCGGACTTGGAAGGTTTCCTGACAAACCTATAGACAGTAAAACGAATCCGATCGAAGTCGACAACTTTACGTACGAAGTGATCAAGGCACCTAAAACCGGTCTTTATGCTCTAGGTCCTTTGGTTGGTGACAACTTTGTACGTTACATACTCGGTGGAGCGTTTGGGATTTTAACTCACATCTTAAACACGTCTACCATCTGATAATCAGATCAGTTTTCCAAC
Source organism: Osmia bicornis bicornis (assembly GCF_907164935.1). Taxonomy (NCBI): domain Eukaryota; kingdom Metazoa; phylum Arthropoda; class Insecta; order Hymenoptera; family Megachilidae; genus Osmia; species Osmia bicornis. Next base: position 1,584,404 of record NC_060218.1, on the reverse strand, counting down.
TTTGCCTTCTGACTCCCTTCTTTGTTACTTTCTGTTGTATAATAATAGTCGTCGATGGTTAATCGTATCGCGTTGTTAACAATAACAGTTCGCGTTTGTTGTAAGTACTTATTTAAATAAGTAAATACTGGGAGTTACATTTCGTTTTTTACACTCTTCGAATCTGATTCGTTACTTGTTTTTTTCTTTTTTCTCTTTTCATTCGCAGAAACAACGAAAGCGCTTTTATATATAAATTTTTCTATTAGATATCGCTTGTTTCTCCAAATTTCAATGAAGTTTCAACTGCTCGATTTTATCGAGTTTATGGAAACACGTACAAACATTTTTTACAAGCATGTAAAAAACCTGTATAAATGACCTCGTAAGTATAACGATACTTGTTTCGGTGTTATTGATCCAACAAAATAGATTAAACAACACACGGGCGGTATGATACAATAAAATTCGTAGGGTTTTGATACCAGCATTTATTGCATTCCATTTATTAGAATAAACATTGTTACAGTACCCTGTTGCATTTTATATTTTATCTCGAACATTCAATTCTTCTTTACGAAGAAGTTTTTCTTTTTTGTAAATTTTACGAGTTCGATAAACGTGTGTTTAACGCTTTTAAATATTCACTGGTCTTGAATTTTTCTTTTCTACAGCCCTTTTATTAACAAACAATTTGTACAATTTGTAATGTAGGATTTTTATGACACTCGATAAATATTAACAAAATGTATGTATTTATGTATACATACAAGTAGACAGACGAGGAAGTTATTTAAAGTAATCCCGGTACCGTTTTTTTAAGATCAATCTACATATATACACGTTAGGCAATTGTGATTGAATTATATAGGTATAGAATAGATATATCGCTCAATCTGTGATAAAAGGTGCAATGTTCGAGGAAAAGTTATCTTGTACTTTTAAGCATAGAATATGAAATTATAACACAGTAAACTAAAATATTATTTATCTTGATATTTGTCAAGAAATTTTTAACACATTTCTCTGAAATATTTATGTTAATGCTGTGTAAAATTATAACGTTTATAACATGCATTTGATAAAACCATGTCCGGTTATTAAAGAAAAAGTATTGGTAAAAAGATGTGTAAAAGTATTAAATTTTACTTCATCTACCTTCTTATTTATTACAGTTTAATTTACGAATGTTTCAATAACAAAGAAACGTCTGAAAGGTAATTTATAAATCGATAGCGATATAGTCGCGTAATATGTTTTATTTGAACACATTCCATTTTCTTTCACCTTCAAATCCAAATTCATTGAAAAAGAAAACTTTTTAAGTAAATATATGTTATAGTTAATTAATTTACATGTAAAATACACCTAAACACATATGTAACTGGTTGTGGTCACGTACATAACAACACTCAAACAAAACAGCACCGCGATTAGTACTGGAATGATTTCAGTATAGAAACAAGAAGAAACTTTGAATTGTTTACAATTTAAAATTATCAAGTCAATGTTTTAAAACTTTATATGAAAAGTAACACTCTTTATCCACTATACGTATTGATCGAACTTATCCGTTCCAATTAAATATTTCATTCACTTTTCTTTCGTTCAACTTGCGTCTTATAACTTTTACAAATTATGCTAAAAAATATTATTTCTTGCATTAAAACATATATACAATAAATACTTCTTTTTTTCCTTTCAAGAAAAGTTAATAAATCACAATTAATTGTACATTAAGGTGTATCCACGAAATTCGTATGCAAGTTGTGCTTCATGTTTTAAATACGACGAAAAAGAAACTAATTACAATAATAGCTCCCGCAAGCACGACTATACAATATAATTTCTTATTAGCTCTTTGGTAAGAATCTGCCTTTTTTAATTGTTTATAACCTTCTTGTACTTGGATTTGGGTCTGTTCGATATTATAATCAATTCTATCCAAAATAGTGCCTTGATCCTGCACCATACTCGCTAAATCCTGTTCAAAGAATATTTCTTGTAGTTTCAAATAGCATTTTTAATATAAACTATTCTATCTGTTATACGTATAAATCGACGAGGCCTCTTACTTTGAATATATATCTGAGGTCTGCTATACTTTGAACTATGTTGCCAATTTTTTCTTCTCTTTCCAAAGCTAATTTCATTCTATCTTCTGGTTCTTCTAACTGTAAAAGTACAGAACTTTGCTTCTGTTCGTTTTCATGCCACAAATCTGCACTTGTTTCGTTAGATTCCATTAACCATGTGTCTCCTGCAGTGTTGTTTAAAAATATCGACTGATCTTCGGTAAAAAATTGGTTACTCCTCTCTTCTCTTGATTTCACCTCTATAATTGTAAGAAAAAATATTTTTACGGATTTTTTTCTCTTTATACATTTTTTGTTTATAAAGAACTGTATAAATCGTACGTGTTAAGTAATAATTCTGAGCTGATCTGTATCTAACACCCAACTCTTGTAAAGCTATTGAAAGAGCTGTTACTGCACTTATGGCTAACCGACGTTCTGTGGGATTAGCAGCATGCTTTGCTTCACTTTTTATAGTTTGGACTTGATGATAACCATTAGAAAATGCACGTCCTATTTCTCGTGTCAATTGTTCCGTTTGTCTTTCCTCCTGCAGACATGTTTTTTAACGATTTGCTCTCTAACAATTAAGTAATCAAAATAAATCAGAAGAATTGCCCAGTTTGGCATTAAATATACAAACAATTCATTGAATGTCAACATAACAAGTATGGTACTAAATTACCAACAAACCTGTGAGGTATCATCTAGGGTCGGTCTAGTTAATTGTTTGGATTGTAATTCTACCAAGGTATCTATTTTAACACGTAATCTACTTAAAATATACTGTGTCTCTTCCAAAGCATCCGTCCAAACAGGTGGTGCATTACTTTCTAAATTGATATTTTTTAGTTCAACATTATCAGAAGTGCCAGAATCTGGACCTACTAGTGCCATTCGATCGGACAGGTTCTGAAATAATAAATTACACCCATTTAACATTAAGCTATCTGTAAAAAGATTAATTTATTTTTCATTGATTATAGGTTATGCACGTCATACTTGTTCGGCATATATATGCTTGCTTTGCAAAGCATTGTTTCGCATTAAAATAAAAGGTTCTGTCAAGTTTCGCATAGCCATTTTGAAGAATTTTTTAATCTCCTTATTATGTGTTCTACACAGAGCACAACTTATCACAGTTAAATATATACAATCGCACTCATTCCATACACCATCTGTCACTGAGAAGTAATCGAAACAGCTGATCTATCAGGTTTACCAAATTTAAGTCTTGAATACCTTTTGTCGCATGTGTAAATAAGTCTATTGGTTTTTTTTTTTTTTTTTCCTTAAATTATTAGGTCCGTGACGGACCCATAAGCAAGTCTATTGGGTTGATTTGATGCTCTGCAATATTTATTATATTCAAGTAACTACTATATAATAGCTATTATATGTGGTTTGTATTCCAAATTATAATTTTGTCATTGTTTCAATGTAATGTTTTTTGTCAGGGCACTAGTGTTAAAAAATTTCTCTATTTCTATTAGACTTATAGGGTTAGAATGAACATGTCCAATTTTTTTTAATTGTTGAATATTTTTAATACCATATGTACATTTGTTTAATTTGTACTACTTATACTTATTTCTATTTGAGTAATAATAAATAACAGTTTCTTGTTTAACATTCATCATTGAAGTCTTCTTCATACAACATTTCTTTAACCTTATTTTGGATCTTTACAGCTCAATTCACTTTTATTCTTCATAGTTTCAATAATTAGTGGTCTGGTACTATAAAGATTTCCAATAAGTGCTTGTCTTTTGATCATTTCAAGTGCTTCCTTTGCTTTTTCACAACATTCATTAATCTTTTTCTTATCCTGTAGAGTTTTATTTTCATGGAATTCGTGTCGAATTTTGCGCAAAGCATACATCCTACAAAATATTAAGATTTATTTTACTTATAATTATAATTATTGGTAATCAAATACAGTTTGAAATTCCTAACAGATACATAATACATTAGATCGTAACTTGTGTAACACTGTTTAATGATTTTACACTTACCGATAATTATAAGAATTCCATTTTTTACTTTCTCGAATTAAACTTCGATAAAGGCTGAGAACGTTATTTCGACTACTAGCCATTATGTTTTGAAACATCATAGGTCAAACACGTGAATAGACTAATATCATATTACCGACAACAATTTTATTATTCGTTCTAGTAGGGACCATACTTATCATACGAGTTTTCGTTCGTTCTGCGCAGGTTAGGTTAGTTACGCACAATATATCCAATATTTAGATATCTTATTGCATCGTGTTACAGAAATAGTTAAAAATTTTGCAAATAATAACTACAGGTTAATTTCTTATTGCCTCAAAATGTATACAATTCTTGGACGATGTCGTGCAAGAATTTCTTTGAGCAGAACCTTTTCCGTAGCTGCTCAAGTTGAAACGAATAGCGATATAAGTATACTTAATAATAAATATCCTATGGATAAATGGACGAATGTCACTCCAAACATTATATCAAAAGTAGGAAAAAATTTACACATTACTCCATACCATCCTTTGTCTCATATTCGTCAACGTATAGTTAACTATTTTCACACGCAATTTCATAACCGTATTGGAAATCCAGTGTTCAGTGTATATGATAACATATCTCCTATAGTTACAGTAGCTCAAAATTTTGATTCGCTTCTTGTACCAAGAGATCATCCAAGTAGGAGAAAAACAGATTGTTATTATATAAATCAAGATACTTTGTTAAGGGCGCATACAACCGCTCATCAGACTGAATTAATTTCAATGGGATTGAATAATTTTATTGTAATTGGAGATGTTTATCGTAAAGATGAAATAGACTCTACACATTATCCAGTTTTTCATCAAGCAGATGCTGTTAGATTATGCACAAAAGATGAGGTATTTGAAAATGTAAATGGTTCTGATGGACTGAAATTATTTGAACACAATGGAATAGAAACCAATGATAAACAAGGTTGTCATACTTTAGAATCAATAAAAATAATGGAGCATGAATTGAAAAATACTTTAACAGGTTTAGCACAGGCACTTTTTGGACCAGGTACTTTTACAGAGAAAAACGTATTTTATTAACTAGAACTTTAAAATGATGTAAAATGAAAAATTTCTACTTCAGATGTACAATGCAAATGGGTTGAGCAATATTTTCCTTTTACTCACCCATCATGGGAATTAGAAGTTTATTATAGAGATCAATGGCTTGAAATATTGGGATGTGGTATTATGCGTCAGGAAATTTTACAAAATGCAGGAGTAACAGAACGTATTGGATGGGCATTTGGATTAGGTTTAGAAAGAATAGCTATGCGTTTATATGATATCCCAGACATAAGATTATTTTGGAGCACAGACAGTGGTTTTTTGAACCAATTTAAAGTTGAAGATCCTAATGCAATAATAACATACAAGGTACAGAAATTAATAATTTGCCAATTATTGCATAAAAACAGCAGTTTCAGTAATAAAATTTGTCCTTTACAGCCAACTAGCATTTACCCTCAATGTAAAAACGATATAAGTTTTTGGTTGCCCGAAAATCGACCTTATTCAACACACGACTTTTATGACATAGTAAGGGATATTGGTGGTGATAGAATAGAACAGGTTCTACTGAAAGATGAATTTACTCATCCTAAAACTAAAAGATTGTCACACTGTTATACAATAGTGTACAGACACATGGAACGTACATTATCAAAAAGAGAGGTAAACACTATTCACAATAATATAGAAAGGCTTGCTAGTGAAAAATTGAATGTTGAAGTCAGATAAAAAAAGAAATAAATAAATTTAATAAACAAACCAGTTGTAAATTATGATTCTTTTTTTTGTTATAACATATCGACGTGTATGTACATTTAATTTGAAGGAAAAATGTTATAGAAAATTAGTCAGAGATCAAAGGAATATATTAGTTTATTTTCACATAAATTATTTATAAATATATCATTAAGTCAAATAATATTCATCTAGAAATAACTATATCATCTAATGGTATATTATACATTTCATCGATATAATTGTAACTAGTTTTACATGCTTATAATTTCCGCATAAATATAAAAATCGATTTCCTTTATTTTATAGCATTTTGCATTAAAAATTGCATAATAAAATTATATTAAATTACATATTACATTTGAAAATAATTTGATTCATAGTATAAAGTAAAAATATTTTATTAGAGAAAAATGATAGAAAATGAAAAATGTCGCGCCTAATTTACAAAAATAAAAATTTAACTTTGGACGTTTGCTCACATCCATTATATACACTAGAAACTGTCAAATAAAGCATCACGTACTTTCAATTAGTCAAGCATCCGTGAACTACAAACTTAACATACAAAATACTGTAAATAACATGATTGAATGTATACGATAAGCATTAGGTGAGATTGAATAAAATGCTATGCTGTGTGAACACATAAGAATGAGAGAAGCTTGTTGTTTTAATAAATAAACACAAATAATATTAATAGTATACTGAAGGTGCTAGTTTTAAAATCCCTACTTACAATTAATAAAATTTGAATACAGTTTAATTTATAATCTGAATAAATAAGGGAAAATGTTTACAGTATGTTGCATCATATGTTAACGGAACAACGGAATTTATTATTAATTTGAAGAGAAATAAATGTTGCCTTCATTTATCACAATGGTCCGAATGAAATGCTAAATGTTTTCAGGAACAAAAAATTTAATAATGTTTTTAAATTGGAAGTTTGTCTTTGTACCGAGTACAAAACAAAAATTAATAATAGTAACTTTGCAAATAAATCTTTTTTTTTATCACTTCAACAAAAGTAGAGCTTTCAATTTTTTGTACGATTGTTAATTGTATGTACCAAATGAGATAGCTGTATGAAGCTTAAGATAATTTAGTGTAACTAGGAGGTGAAAACTTTTTTCGCAAGAATTTTAAAATATACAATGGCATGCAGGAAATTAAAGTTATCAACAATACTTTCCACAAAAAGTCCGTTGTCTTGATAAACTCGGCATCTGTGTACAAAACGAAGACAATTAGTTAAATATATTTGTTAAACTTATTCGTTGTTGAAAGTATGTACGTATTAAACATACCGAAATAATCCTTAAGAACGACCAAAGATAACAGATATAGTGCCAATGAAAAAATTTCTGCAAGTATCATAATATGATGCCATGTTCTGATCGTCAAGGCTACCATAATTAATTCCGTTAAAACAAGTGCGGTGAAACTAATTGCCACTATATGAATGAATTCATCTTCAAACATTATAAGGGCCCCGTACATTATAACACCACCTGAAGATCAATTTGAATAATTAAAACACTTTTACAATATATACGACCAATGAAAAATTTTTAAAACAGTACCTTGATATATGCTTATTAAAATCCACATGAAAAACGTCTTGTAAGACAACGATCGACCTTTACTAAGTTCTTTATAAAGTTCCGGATAAGTAAGTGCTATTTTTCCCGATACATCTTTGTCTAACACCAAAGAAAATACGGGAAACATTGTATATATCGTTCCATAACTATAAAATAATTTTCGTTGTTAGTATCGACGTTGTTAAGGAAAGTTTATTACAAAAGCTAGACGCTGATCGATCGGAATATCTCATTAAATGAAATGAATACTTTTCTTACCCAACCATTAAAAATCCCTGATACAAGGATACCGAAGACAAATAAAAAACTGCAGAGAATACAGCTTGCATGGTTGAGATAATTAAACCTCTATGAATAACGAACTGACTTAAAGCGGCAGACCGTTTGTAACTTCTTCGTCCATGAACCAACAGGAGGTTAGCCAAATGGCTAAACTGAGAAATAGAAAAATCTGCCGCTAAAGAAGCCTGTCTCCCTTCAAGACCTTCCAGACCTATACCTAAGATGTATATCAAATGCAATTATATAATATTTTTTTCGTCACAGCGTAAATGTTACAAGAGCAAAAATTACCAGCATCTGCTGCTTGTATCATAGATACATCGTTACCACCATCTCCGACAGCTGCGGTTCTTTTTCCTGTATGTCTTTGAATAAGACTGACGACTTCGGCTTTCTGAGTGGGTGAACATCGACAGCAGACAACAGCAGGTGAACCGCAGGCCAATTCCAAAAATTCTTGTTCATAATATTGCAAGCAAACCTCCAAAGAATCTCCGCTGATAACTAAGGCACAGTCTTGTTTTTTACGAAATGTGTTTAATTCTAAATGTGCGTCTGTGCGAGTTACCACTGATTTAAATACGTGAAGACCTTGTGTTCGTGAAACCAAACGTGAAGATTTTGCTATGCAAGTAGCGGTTTCCAGTTTATCACCCGTTAACATCCATATCTGAAAAAAGAAACAGGAAGAAATATTCGTGAATAGAATTGGTCATTGAAACGAAATGGGAGGAGACGAAAGGATCGTGTACCTTAATTCCAGCATTTCTTAATAATTCCAACGTTGGCCTTACTCTATCCTGTAATCTATCTTCAACACCGGTCACGCATAGTAACTCCATCTCCCTTTCTAAACTTTCAATAACCGCCACGACTCTTGAGACACGATCACTGACACTCATCCTGGCCGCATTGTATCTAAATGAAAAAACGTCTAAGTAATCAGTTGTTTTTAATCGTTTTATCGCAAAACATTCGATAGTGATACCTTGCTTCAAAATCAAGATACTGTTCTTCCGTTAGATTCTTCTTTGCAACAACTAACGTTCTTAAGCCTTCACGTGCCATGTTGCCGCACTCTTCTTCAAGCCAATCATTATACTGCACTATTCCGGACATCACTACGTCCGCCCCTTTCAGATAAAATATTATTTCAGAACTGGATTCTTCTTTTACTATTATCCCCATTCGTTTGGTCTCCGATGTGAATGGAAATATTTGTAAAATCGCATAGTTTAAAATTTTTCCATTTGGAGCTTTCAGCTGCATAAAATTTAAATCCCGTTTCACTAATGCCAATCCCATTTCTTCCGTCCATTTAACCAATGCCACTTCGTCCGGACTGGAAGCCTGGTAATTGCGTTTCTGTTCTGGCAAATAATAATGCTGATCCGCTTCTGTTTGACTAAAACAGGAGCGATGTAAGTATAAGATTTTAAAGTCGTAAAAGTGTAATTAATTTTTCACAAATAACCTTTGAATAGAACCAGAATCTCCTGTTTCTCCTGTTTGGACGCTTACTGTGTCCAAATTAGTTGCTTTATTTACTTCGTCGTAAACCGGTGTTACATTGTGGCACAATGCTAAAGCGTGCACTGCATCGTATATCCTTGTACTTTCGGATCTTCTTACTTTTCCACTGTGCGCAGATATCGACGGCTTTACCGGTGATGTTTCAGACGTAGAAGAGTAATAGGTTTTTAGTACATTCATAACTTCGTCGAACGTCTCTTGACCGTAAGATATCATTCCTAAATGCAACTTCTTGAAAACCATTTTATTCTGTGTCAATGTGCCCGTCTTGTCGCTTAACAGATAGGAAATGCGACCAAGTTCCTCCGGGATGGTAGTGGTTCTTACAACCGTTCCAGAAATTTCCTTGTCTCTTTGTATACACCACGCGTAAAAAGCTTTCCCCGTATCCAAATTCACTCTTAAACTGATTGGTATTATATAGGAGAACAATAAAACGAAACGAAACATATAACGATACCATGGCCCGTTAAATCCTTTCAAAGACATCATTACCAATGCTAATCCAATTACAGCACAAAATAAGACCTATAAAATAAAAAATTTATTTCAAAATGTCTGGCAGTAATGGAAGTCAGAGAATCGAATACGATACCTTTGTCAACTGATTTATCTCTTGATCTAGTAAACCAACTTTTGATCGTGGCGCAGAATGATTCATGAGAGATCTAGTCTCTTGTCCTGTGTATACAACGATACCGAGCGCCGAACCGGACGCAACAGCTGTGTTTGCCCATAATGTATTATCAACGCCTAAACTTTCTTCGCTACTGTATCCATCGTACTGTAAGTAATAATATATAATACAATACTTATTGCAGATTATTATATAACGGATGTAGTTGTTAAATAACAGAAGGCCTACCCTCGTAAATGTTCCGATAAAGCTGTGAATATCCTTTTGTGGCTTTTCCACATATATACTAGCTTTTATATCGAACAATTGTGAATTATTCTCCAATTTTTGTGTAGCAGGTACGGCTAATCGCAGTTTCCAATCCGTTTCTCCATCCAACTGATCTGTTCTTACAAAGCACGCGCCAGATTTCTCAGTCGTTCGTAATAAAACCAAATCAGCTGGAACTCTCTGACCTTTCTCCACAATTACCTTAGGAAAAGGAGCAATGGTATGAATATTCATTTAATATTTTCACCTGAGTATGGTTTCTTGCTTGCTTACCAAATCACCCACACGCAATTTAGAACTTGGTATTAGCTCTGGGGTATCAAAACCTTTCACTAATCTGTAATATTTCTGGGCATTCACTTCTTTGTCTCTCTTGTATCGTCTGAAATCATCAATTGCTTCCCGACAAATTGTAACAGTTAACACGAAACATAAAGGTCCCCAATAAGTATATAGGTATCCTATTCTTATATCTGGTATGAACTGAGATATAGCCATAAGCAAAAAGTATAGATTTAAGAAAAATTTAAATTGTTGGAAGAGAACCTGAGAAACAAGATAACAGATGTTAATTGAAATTTCTTCATTCTATATTATATCGTGTTTCAAATAATCAATATCATATCTTACCAAAGGCAAAAATGTAACAACATTATATTTTTGATTCCTTATGACATTAGTAGGAAACTTTTCATGCATAGGCTGACCAATGTGAATAACTCTAGCTCTTAACTCACGTTCTCTACAACATCTTCTTAACATCCAGGTACAACATCTGTAATAACAAAGAGGTAAAGGATCAAAATTATAATCAATAAATACCTGTTTACTATATTTCTCCTTGCAACACATCAACAACAGGTACACAAGTATAATTGTAAATGTTAATTATCAAGTTTAAAAATAATAAAAAAGGATTATTGAAAAATTAGGTATATTAGATAAGACATAAGAATTAAGAATAATTTATTTATTATAATATAAAAATTAATTTTGAAAATCAATTCAATAATGAATTTTGAATAAAAATCGAATGAAATATTATAAAAATAATTATTAGAATGCAATTAATCCTATAATATGAAGAATTAAAAGGAAATCGAAGTTTTTAGCTACAGCAAAATGTACGTCACCTTGTCCAGGAATTGTCATTTCGCGGTTTAGATATTAACGGAATATCTTCCTTCGATAGCCTTATAACATTGCTTTGCGTCTCCATTTAGATATGTCTTTCTTACAAATCATATAAAACAACACCGTTATGTATTTAGTTTCTCGCTAAAAAATACTTCTTGAAAAACTATCGTTCAACGTTCAACAAAACTCCGTCGTGATATTATAATATCCACGGAGCAGGCGCTTACAAGATGAATTCACCTATATATGTACTTACTATAGCAACTTATACTACATTGTATTTCAGTAACGGTAAAGTAATGTTGATGTTTATACAATTTTTCGATATACCTAACATTTATTTACATATTTTCATTGACACAAATAAATATTCATTACATTGAATCAGATGTGGCAACATTATTCAATATTCTTTCACCTGTTTATATTGAAGTTACAACTTATAAATTAGTTTTCTTCTTAAAATAAAATATTTTTTATTTATATATGTTGCACATCAAACGTTTTATCAAATAAACAAATACTATTTATGTATATATACTCTGTTTCAGATATTTCAGTTTTATATTTTAAATATTCAATTTTCTGCGTTAATTTGGTAACTTTTTACTACCTGTTATGTTGGCTACCGTTAAAATTAGTAGTTTATCATAAGGAGATATATCTGACAGAATATGAAACATTTCTCTTCTATTTGGTTCTTCATTCAAATATCGAATGTAACTTACCCGCAAAAAACATTTTTGAGGAATATGGAACAATCGTTAATTCGTCGTCTTCTTGACGTCAATAATCTTATACTATCTTCGGAAGGTTGAAGAAGATAGTCGGTTTCTTCGTCCATTTCAAAATCCCGCTCGTCCGAGCTTAAACGTAATGGCATTTCTTCTAACCGCATATTTCCGACAAGCCAGTGGGTAAATTTTCTTTACAATTTACTACAGATACACCATTAGTATCATGACTTTTATAATATACTAAATATTAGCACAACATGTATACAGATATATACGTACGTACATACATACATATATTTTTTTTCCAGTGACGAAACTTGCTATAGATAAATCTCGCTTTTCTTACGACGATACATCGTACGTGTCACATGATACTAAAGGGTTACACCATCTAAATATATCGTACGCATGTATAAGTAGTAACGTAAGTTTGTGACTTAGCAAGCCGTATTTCGATTAGATAGTATCGCGGTTTTCGATAAATAACTTGCATCTGTTTTCAAATTCTTCGTTGAAGAAATTCAAAGTTACACTATAAACTGACATTTTGTCGGTCAATTCAACGATTTTGTTTGTTTACGAAATGCGTGCATACATGCGCTATACATGCATACATGTATACGGTTGGCTCTTCCCACGTACTTACGTAGACGTACGCATCGCAAGGTGTCATTTAAACAACGGTAATAAGAAAGTTTACTACTGGACGTTTCAGTCATTTTGATTTAAGACAAAAACAGATTTAAACCTGTCGGAATTTCGATTGGTTTTCAAACTAACTTTCATTCAACTTTGATCACGATGTTTCGAACTATTTAGGATTACAGTGTACGCCGCCATAGTAAGCACTTGTCAATCACGTGGTGTTGGTCTTCGCTACGCGCATGCTTACATCTTTTAAACGTATACCGCAGTTCACCAGAGTCCATAACTTGCCATAACTTGCCATAACTGCGAAAAGACCAATTTTCGTTCTTCGCGCATCTCCAGTACGCATCTTCGCCCTGATTGGCGATACTCCCAAACGAAGTGGAAAGCGATTAGCAGAGAGCTCGCTGCGTTCCCCCACCATCTTCCAACCTGCGCAGTGGGAATCGCAGTTATGGACTCTGGTGAACTGCGATATATATTATTTTTTTCAAGTATCATATTTGTGATAAATTAGAAATTCACCTACGATTGTTTTTCTTCTTATGTCATATAACTTATTTTTATTTTTATGAATTCATTAGTCATTACATAGCATTATTCAAATGTGACTTCATAAATTAACCCTAGTGTTTTAATCGCATCTCTTAGAACTGCATCTTTATAGTCCACGTTAATAAGAATTTTATTAAAAAGCCGTGAACACATTTCTCTTTCATCTTTTCCCATAAAGCTTACTGCCAAAGAAAACCTATTGCATTCACTTAAAGTATTCAAAATATCAGCAGTGGTTATAACGTTATTCCCATCCGAAAAATTCTGAAGGCATACATTTATTATTTCTACAAGTAATGTCGAAGGGATTTCAGTACGAAATATTTTGTCGCGCAAGATATGTCTGAAACAACGTTAAGATTTCACATTTCATGATTAGATAAATTATCTAAAAGGTGCAGTATCGTACCTTATACTTTGGAGATAATTAAATTTATTTTTGTACGTTGTAATAGTTTTCCAAACTTGTACAAATTGTTCCTGTGTAGTGGGTATTTCTTTATAGTTATCATTATTGTTATTTAATGATTTTAAACAATCTTTTACATGCTTTTTGTCTAACTTATCAAATAGCATTGTCGTATTGGAATTATCATTATTAACAACAGGATTCCAAGATCCTTTCATTTTAGGTTGAATATCACTGTGTTGTAAAGGTTTCAGATGAGCTGCTAGTACCTAAAGATAAACTTATTTAATTAAATTATTTTCTATTTTTAAATCTAGCATTAAAGTGAATGTGTCATTACCATTTGTCTAAAAGCTTCATATGTAGGTACATTTTGCTCAACTGCTCTAATCTTGGTATCATTTTGTAATTTATATAATTCATCTGCTCTAAGAGCTTCCTGAAGCTCTAATTCTAAACTTTTATAATTTATCACACATTTTAGTTTACTCATTTTTGAAACTGTTAATATGTAATCTGTTTGATTTTACAGAATGTTTTTAACAAGAAGCAGTGGACTAGCAAATGCACCAGTTAATTGGCATTTGTTACTAGCCATAGTAAGCAGTTGCTATAGTTACCAATATGGATATAGTATATAATTTAATACAAAGAAGGAAATGTTGAGAAAATAAATTTAAAGATAAGTTACAGTTAAAATATTTTATTATATTATATATATAAAACATAATTTAATGGAATATATATTTTTATACCTATTTATAAAATAAAAATAACATTATACAATAATATTATCCTCTCTTGTTACAGTTTTCTCCTTTGCGGATTTTAGCTGCCTTTTCTTGCACAATTTGTCATGGGTCCTCTTCATTTCCAAAATTTCTTTCATGTCTTCCTTATCTTCTTCCTGAAATATGTATTTGGTTTCGTTAATGAATAATAATTTTAATGCGCTAATTAGCATCATTTCATACCGATTGATTCAATCGAAGAACCAACGCTCTACGACCCTCGGACATTGGTTGAGAATAATCCATCAACTTTTTAAGTCTTTCTTGTGGACTTACTCCTCTTTCTACTACCAAAACTATACGCGCCCACTGGAATTATCGATTCTAATCAAAATATGATTATAATAAAGTTTTTAGCAAAAGGAAGTAAGAAAGGTAGAGATGAATGAAATACTTGTCTCTGCCACTCGTTCCTAGTTTCTGCAATTTTTTGATACGTATTCCCCATCATAGCGATTAACATGTTCACAAGTAAGATAGCAACGATTGCCATGTAGACAACAAACATGAACTATGACGGAATGAATCTTTACGTTAGATGTTTATTGTTATAGAGGGTGAACAGAAGTTTGATTGCGATAGGAAGGTATCACCTTGGCTTCCATTTCGTGTTGAGTCCTCTCAAACGCACCATAGTAATCCCCAAAGTTCGTCATACTCATAAGGAACATTGCCATGATGCTCTCTATAGGCGATGGCATTGGATTGCTTATCGAATCGTCCACACCTTCTGGTGTATTAGGATTGTCGAAAGATAAAAATATAATGTAATATGCTGTAATGAAAGGCGACACTTAAATAATGATGTAGAATTTGTTTAATATTAATGCAATCTACATACAGCTAAACACAAAAGTATTCGCACACCGTTTAAAACAGAATACCTCATTTAAAATTGGACCAAATGATTTGAGGTTTCTCGAGAAGCTATACAAAGTAATTTACAACTACTTGGTTTTATTTAATAATTTCACAAAAAACAAATTTCTGTGTATACTTCTTCGTACGTTAATTTAATTGATCAGTTATCTTCCGATCTAAAGTTTATTTTTAACCGTGATCTACGTGCGAAAGTAAAATGCAGGTATCTTTTATCGCGTGCCAAAAGTTTCAGGCCAAGGAAGAGTAGCGATCGTAATAGAATGAAAACGTGTATCGACTACTAGTAGAAGGGTTATCGGCAAGGTGTGTCGATCGAAAATTTTATCAGAATGATCCAGGTGTTGGATTTACCTTGAGAGAATCCAATTACGAACACCAAATAGATGGATACGAATCGAAGTAGATCGCCCGTGATCATTCTGTAGATCATGACAACGAAAGGACCGACAGTTTTAAATCCTCTGCAGAAAAATAAAAAATACGGTGCTGTGGTTAACATTACCACTACTGCTAGCATATCTTCCATTTCGTCGGCACAGGATAATCGCAAAAATGGAAATGACAACAATATGCAGCAGGAGAAGAGAAACATTACCCTCGATGGTGCAGTCATCTGGAAATTAACAACCCCCATTACTAATGTATTAGTAATTAGTAACGAGTCTTTACTAGGGGTACATTTTAAATAATCAAGAACGATGGAAACGGTGATGAAAGGTAGACGAAGAAAGAATATTGTCTCTTTACTAGATTTTCGATGAACATGTTGAGACCTAAAAACCTGGCTTCTCGTAGCGCTGCAATAATGTAGAGAATAGCCGCAATTTCCATGAATATTTCTGCGATTAATCGAATATTCGCAGATACTGTGGTCAGTTGCATCAGTCTGCATTCTTTGGTAAGATGGTCCCACCTTATTGAAAAAAACAGAGTAAGAATCTTCTTCGAATTTTTCAATAACGATCCATTGTTACGTACCAATTGCTCTTATTGTTATCGAGCAGTACAGCATCATCCAATAACAGTTTGGTTGTGGAATCAACGGTAACGAAAGTACTCGTATTAGTGTCATTTTCGTGGTGCAAATGATCGGTAAACACAGCTGATTGCCGACTAAAGTCGTTAAATGGTTGGCTTTCAGTCTCGTTCTCGATAATAGTCAAAAGATTTTTTAGACTAGACATTATGTGGGTTACGAGATCGAGTTTTAGCTGGTCCAAGCGAGACGCTGTTACATTCAAAGAGAACTTCAAATTAGAAATTAAAGCATTTTCCACGATTTCGTTAACAAACACCGAGGGACTCGAATTGTGAAACATTTTCCGATCCGTCATTGGAATCAAATTCGAAAGAAGATCAGACGAGTGCGGTGTAGTAGATGATTCGACGGTTGTGAGAGGAGTTTGAGTAATCGTAGAACTCGATGGCGTAGCCGATGGACCAGGACGAAGCGTGAAGCTGATCAAGGATAAGATGAAGTAAAAACAAAAGAGGAAAAATTGACGATAAAATCGAGACTTGACGAAAGTGTTCCATTTGGCGTTTAACAGATCAACCAGGATACCGTCCATCAGTTCCAAATGTTCGTCCTTTTCCTAAAAAAAAAGAGAAACCTCGTATCTGCGGACAGAAGGAAAGCAGCAAAGATAATTATCAACTCACGCCGAATACCACCAAATTTAAAGCAGAGTTGTGACTGATGCTGCCGGTGTTAACGTCGATGGTGTCTACTTGCGAGAGGGGATAAGCCGCGCATGTGATGCTGCCAATTTGCCAATAAATTTCCCTCTCGATGTTTAAGATGTGGAAAAACATTTCGATCCTTGCCAGTTTCGCCGACAGCGTCAACGGTGTTAAATGTTGGGTGTTTCTAATCGCTAACGACGCTCCTACCTCGTACGCCATGTCGAAAGTGGTCTTGTGCCAACGGAAACGAATCAATTTAGAGTTTTCGTTAATTAAGAGCTTTCGATGCGATTAGATTAGAGGAAAGCTTACCAACTTTTCGTAGATCACCAACATATGTAGAACCGTATTTCCATTGGTGTCTTGTTTGTCGGGATCTGCCCCTCTGGCAAGTATCAGTCTGTAACATTCTTCTTGCCCTAAACACGCTGCGAAGCTCAAAGGATATTCGCCCCAGTAAACGTACCTACGCGTACACGATAAAACAAGTAGACTTTAAGATAAAATTTAATTCTAGCCGTTAATTACCCGTTGTAATTCGTTTCGGGAGCTACGCAAACCCATTCGTGATCGAGGCTGTCCGATCTCGATGCTTGTTGATCTTCCGGGGACATAAAATTTCCTATGCATCTTTCGTGGACGTCCGCACCGCTGTCGAGGAGGAACTTTACCAAGGCTGGATCTTCGTTCACTATAGCGATGTGCAACGCGTTTTCGCCTGTCAAAGGGCAAACGATTATATGCGAATACGTTTTGAATAGTTGTTAATAACCAACCGTAATACTCGTCGCTGATGTAAATGTCGTTGATCAGCTTAGGATAAAAACGTAGTAAACGTTTAGCCAGGTCGATATGAATAGTAGTCGAGTGTAACATACATAAATGAAAAATCGTCTCCCCGACTGCTCCTCTTTCGCTCAAGCTCCAGCAGACCAATCTGTACTTGCTCTTATCTGATAAATGTAATGCAATTATCGTAATGTAATTACGTACACCTATCGATTCTTACCTATTTTCGTTTCGTCCGCTTCTTCGTCGCCCATATCTTTGTCTATATCGTAATCGGCCGGATTTTCCATAGCCCTTAATGGTGGAAGCTGTAACGAGTAAAATTTATAATTCGTTTACTCTTAAATTTGTCACACGGTCGATTCAACTTTTTACCATTTTATGCTTCGGACGATCCTTGTTTCGTAGCAACACCAACTTTTCAATCGGGATCCATTTACCTTTACCCTTATTGTATAAATACGGCTCCACTTTTGTTCTTAGAGCGTGATCTAGTTCAGCGTACTGTTTAGTTTGCGTTGCTCTTTTCATCATGTCCACTAATAAACCACCACCTGTTTCAGAATCGAGTTCCGTTACAGCCGTCAAACCTTTCCTCTGTCTTTAACTACTTCTCCTCGGTCGTGTCAATACGATACACTTGTTTCTGTATTTTCTACATGCGTTTCAACTCTTACCTTTTAAATCGACCAATTTGTAAAGTAAGATAGACGAAGCATCCGTCTGTTTCTTCACTCCGCTAGCTACGTTGCTCTCCGTATTGCCCATGACTTTGCAAATTGATTCTATTCGATGATATTAGCGATCATACTTCTTTGAAAGAACGAATAGATACGAGAAATATCGTTTGAGATCCTATGTTTAAAGTATTCTCGTCACCATAGAGTATCTGTTCCATATCGATCACGCAAACGTTCTACCCTATACATGCCCGTACACATATATGTACATACGTATTTTTCATATTTTAATAGGTAATTATTCTTATTTCAGAGTTCAATTCCGAGAGAGAGAGATGAAAAAGTGATGGAAGGCAAGAGTAAGGAAACAGACATGTTGAAAAGATATTGCTTTATTAACATGGTAAGTTTCTTTTTATGTGAATAATAATAGTATCTGACTTTCTTGCATCTTATTTTTCTCTTTTTAACTATAATTGTGTTTTAAAAAGATAATAAACATTTTCCTTGAAAATAAATTAATTATAATTGATTGAAAGAAGGAAAAAAAATAAACACACTTTTCAGGCTCCGGAGGGATTCGAACCCTCGATCTCCTGTTTACTAGACAGGCGCTTTAACCAACTAAGCCACGGCGCCTTCTTGAGAGGTGTTTCTTACTAATCGTTTACATAGATTAAAAAATAGTTTTCGAATTAAATAATTTTGTTTGTTTGAATATTTCTTTGAAAACGCAAATTTAAAATGTTTAAAGTTAAAGTTTATTTATTTAGTTTAACGTACGATGATTAATGTATTTTTCTGAGGAACACTTTGAATTTATTGTTACATACATATTATAAATTGTGAATAGTTACAAGTAAAATCCTGTAATTATAATGAAAAAAAAATGTAGTATCAAGAATGACCTTATTTTAAGTAGATTAAGAAAAGTTTGGAATCGTGGCTCGTTGGTCTAGGGGTATGATTCTCGCTTAGGGTGCGAGAGGTCCCGGGTTCAAATCCCGGACGAGCCCAGATTTTTTTTTCATCTTTTTTTTATATTCACATTGAAAAAAAGAGAAAAATAATATGAAAGACGTGGTTTCAGTTAGATTTGAAAGTTGATAGTTTTTAAAAGTAGTAGAAATTTATCAGCTTAGCAATGAGGAACGAACATTAGTAGATTAGTTGAATGTATAAGTTGGCAAAAGATGATACCGCGAAGATACGTCGTTTCACGATCGCGAATGAATTTAATCAGAGACCTTTACATATTCAAGGAATGACGAATGCCGACGGAAGTACTCGTAAGGAGATCCGTCGAGAAGACGAGAGGAAACCGAAACGCGATGTACTGCGAGACGCTAACATTTAGTTCGCATTTACCTAGTGTGTTCACGGGCCAGTTAGGCTCGTGCTTTCGAGCCGCCAGCACCGACTTTTATACCCTTCTAATCTTTTCCGATCGCGAATCTGTCGCGACTTTAAACTTACTTCTACTTTGCTAATGTGAATTCCTTTAACATCCTTCATTTTTCTTTTTTTTCTTTTTTTTCTTTTTTTTCATTTGGCACCTACGTTCTTCCTTCTCCTGTTATCTTTTCTGTTTTCAATTTTGTTTATCAAAGCGAATCTTTAAAATTCTCCACTATCGCAGTCAACAGAGAACGTATGATAATTTTTTGAGCGCGTTATCTTCGTGAAGGAAGTTTCTAATATTTATTGCTTTGGATCTCAAGAATCCTGGATAAAGCACTGAACAGCAAGTGACACAACGGGTAAGCGAAAGAAATATATCGTAACATATTTAACCGCCGTTTATTTCCTGGTACTTACGACTCTCGTAACTTTATGATTTTTATCTGTATCTAAAAGAAAACCATCGATAGGATTACACATTAGTAAGTGAATAATGCATTAAATTCGAGGCAGCTTAAAGAGCTAAAATATACTTTAATACGCGTAAACGCAAGGTATTATATTTTTTTTTCGACGAATACGTAAATGAAAATTTTATCGTGTTGCGTTATGTTAATAGAGTAATCATTAGAGAATCTAATTACAGCTAATGTTTAAAAAATTGATGTTTCCATAAACGCGATCGTTTGTCTACAGTTTACAGCGTCCCGTTGCGTCGCGACGCGTCGCGTCGCCACGGCTGTATACACCTAATCATTATCCGCTCAAGTTCGAAGTTCGATTCTTACCGTTCGATCTCTCGATTCAAGGCAAAATTTCTCCAACGTTATATGTTATCTTGGTACGCAATTATAAAAACACCTTAACACCTATATCATTTATGTGTTTTAATAATTGGCGATACAGTATCAACGAGAAATACCTGTTCGTGAACTGAAATGAAACTATACGATACGAAATACATATACGCGAGTTGCGAAAACGCTTTTTTCACTTTACGATCTATCGATAACGATTCGAAACACGTCCGGAACAAGCATCTCGTTACGAATATAAAAATTTCCGCCAGCCTCTTATGTATATCGTGCACATCGTGACGAAACTCAAAATTATATTCCCTTTCTTTTGTTGTTTCATTCAGAGTACTACTGTTACCTGCAATTACGTATTACGCCAAAATCGTTTCGATGCAATTTAATCAGGGCCCCCATAAGAATGCAAGAAGAGTAATGTTTACTTGAATAGTAATCGATGCGAATGCAAATCTAAATTAGTTATACAAGCTTTATAAGGGGCCCTTTTTCGGAGCTCGCCTCGGACCCCCGAAATCTCAGGGCCGGCCCTGTATTTAACTACCAATTAATAATTGACAGTTTGTAAACGTAACGTGAACGTATACACTAGCCGCTTATCTGAGAAGGAAACATCAGGAAATAGCAATCTTGTACTTGTTGTTCTTCGAAACTCATCGATATCTATAAAGAAACGATTCTTAAAATTGAATTCATAACGCAGAAAGAACGATTGGAATTTGGGACAACGGGCGCATACGCGTTAATATGACGTTCGCGTTATTTTTAGCGCGAACAATTTGAAAGATCGCGTATAAGCATTGGCGCGCCATGTGATAAACAGATTAAAAAGAGAGGAAAGGACGGAGCGGAATAAAAAGGGAGAGAATACGGATGTAAAAACGCGCAAGGAGATCGAGATAGAGGTTCGATAAATCGATCAAATGATTTTGAATCGATGGAATTGATATCAGGAAAAATTTCTTCGAGGAAACGTTTCTCGTTTTATCGAGGAGTTACGTTGTTTAATTGGCACGCAACGGCTCACCTAATCGGACCGATCAGATCGAGTCGAGAAGTATTTGTCGATAAAAAATTTATTATTATTATTAATATATCGAATGAATCGTCGTAGAAGAAAATTCCGTTCGATACCGGAAACGCTTTATCGCCGGGCAAATTTGAATTTTCGTTTCCCTCAGAAGTCGAAAGATTCGAGTTCTCGGATAACACTGTAAAAATAATCGTGGCTGGAATATCAGCCGAGCTCTCCGCGGCTCATTCGTTCCTGTTTGTTTTATCGATACCCATAAATCTGAAAAAGATCTCGCTCCCGAAACGTTGAAACCCGCTTAAAAATATACGATCTCGCCAACGTGTTTTCGTGACCTCTTTTCCTACATTGTTTTTAGTCGTTTTTTCGTTTTCTTTTTTTTTTTAAACGATTCACGATTGCATACGCATCGCTATAATTATACGCGCGTATGTATAAGCATATTCTCGTAACGTTTCCGAAATTAATCTATCTTTGAAAGGAGAGGAATGATTTAATCGCGCACGAAACGGAGCCGACTTTGACGTGTTTCGAGATCCTCAACAGGTCAATTTAGATGTAGATTTAGATTTAGATTCGTATTCAAATTTAGATCGATGTTCGTTGGAATTTTAAGTGTACCGCGTTTAGGAACACACCAGCTGTTTTCGACGATCCAGCAACTTTGATATCTCTCCTTACTTTATTATGTCATCGTGTTTACTGATTCTCCTTGATTGCTATCTTTCATCGTTACCGTATCGTTGAACAGCTTGTTTAATCGCTATGTTCCTCGCGAATTAACCTACTTTTTATTATTTTTAAGAACAAGATAAAGGAAAGTCAGGTCGCGGCGTTTCGAAACGAGACAAATAGCAGCACCGTCTGCCGATCTTGCTGAAACTGTAACCGATAAATGTATTCGCGCTTCTGTGCCGCCTTAATTGCTTCGTATTCGCGTTCTACCTACGATTACACCGGTCCCCTATAAAATAGTGATTCAAATTTCGAAGGATTCGAGCGCGTTCGCATGACGCGCGATCCAAATATAGATCTTCGTGATTCGAACGTAGGAATCGTCTCGCGAAACAACGATAACGATCACTTATTTCCTCGAACGAAAAAAAAAAAAACATTCGTCATTGATGTTCTTTGATAGAGGCTCTTATTTGTATGTATAAAATACGAGAACAAGGTAGCGTCAACATTTAAAAGCAGAGATCCATTCATCACATTCGAATAGCGTGATATTTTGATTGATGTTCGAGTTAATCATTTCGTTGAGAATTTAGAAGGCTGAAAAAATCAATTATCCAGTCGGTATTTATGATTAACGAGTGATCTAATTGGCATGGAAATTGATTAAATCGGACACATACCTACATATCGCTTCTCCGAATTAAATCATAAGTAACGGATCGTTCGTCGAACAATCCGTCTCACTTGTCGGCCGATAAATGATTGCATAGTTTTCCATTGACTGCATTCATTGAGTAATACTATCTCTGACGTCAACCTTACGGAACATCCAAGAACAATTACTCCTTGTACCCAGCTGCTTCTTCTAATCGAAATCATCTATGTATCTACTTTGCAATTGTTTACTCACTTTCACGGCCAGGATTATTATTTCGATTCTAGTTCGTGTCCTTCGTTCTTTATTTTTTCTTTTTGGCAGCAACGTTAGTTTCGGTAACACTTCGGGCCAGCTTCTTCAGAGTTTCAAAGTTGGATGACTCACCGATTACGAGAGAGTAAGCACTTCGCGGTAAATCGCGTTAAAATCGTACTAAATTCTATATATACGCTATGAACATTTCTAGTCGTTGAAAATATAGGCTTCGAGTAGGAAAACGTTTCAGCAAGATCGTCGTTAATTGCAGAAAGGGTCAGACAGATGGGAAAGATGGATGCGCGTTGCCAGTCTGTTCCTAATGGCAAGAAACGGGTCAAGATCGTTGTTCGTCCGTTCAGAAACGCGCGCGTGCTAACTTATAATTCTGCTTCTAGATTCATGACGCGAGTCGTGCTAGTTTGCCATTTTCTTATCTCATGTTTGACCATTTTAAATCAACCGAAAATTCACCCACGTTCGAAGCTCTTTTACTATTGTAGGTAGGTAAATATTAGAGACGAGATACGTTCCAGTCTGGTAAATTCTATTAATATTGTAATTCGGTCAATAACCACGTCCGTCCGCCGACGCCGACGCCGTCTTCGTCGTCGGTTTCGTTCGAAAGATACTCGCGCGACCTCGTTACACAAGGTTCCATCGTTTCACGGTCAGCGCAATCTACTCTTCCACCCTGTTTCTTGCGAGACAAATTATGCGCGTGACATTTAACAAGAAGTTGGAATCGTTTGAAGCGGTTCCAATAAACACGAGACTGAACGACGCGTTTTCGTAAAGGCTCGTCGCGTGGACTTGACACCGTTATCGTGCCATTTGCCACCGAATATCACGTACGCGGTGGATGGTGGACGAAAGTAGAATAAAATGTAACGAGAAGAAACGATGAATCGTCGGGGCGACCTTCGACATTCTTTTTACAACTGCGTTATACGTAGAATGCGATATTCCGCTTGCAAAAGCTACCGGTTGTGTCATCGAGCCGAAATGCCAGAGAGTTTAATCGATTTTCAGGATCAGACGGGACGAAAATGCAATCGTGGGAAAGCTTCGGGAGCGTCGTTTTCTTTCTGCTGTTGTCGATCGTAAAAGGGGTGCCTGATT
Source organism: Osmia bicornis bicornis (assembly GCF_907164935.1). Classification (NCBI taxonomy): domain Eukaryota; kingdom Metazoa; phylum Arthropoda; class Insecta; order Hymenoptera; family Megachilidae; genus Osmia; species Osmia bicornis. The sequence goes on along the minus strand of NC_060218.1, from coordinate 1,559,961 downwards.
TCACGGGGCTGCGACCCGGGCCATACTGTGCCGAAAGATACCCGGAGGGCAGATGTTGCCCGGATCGTCAGGACGAATGCAGCGCTCCGATTCATACCACGATATGTTACTGCGACGATTTCTGCGATCGGCCCAGAGAAGAGGATTGCTGCCCGGATTACTGGAGCCACTGTAAAGGAATCGAGCCTAACATCACCACCACATCGCGGCCCGTTGAGATAAGACGTTCGTAATTAACGAAATTTCATTTCGATTCATCTTTTCTTACCAACTGCATAAATGTTCTATGTTCGTTGCAGAATGCCTGTACAAGGGAAAGTACTACATTCACGGTCAAACTTTTAAAGAGAACTGCAACTTGTGGTACATTATATCTTTCTTTTCTCTTCTTGCCTCTTCGTTAACCCTTCGTCTATCGGTACCAACTTTTGCTCCCATTTCTTTCCAGCAAATGTACCGCAGTTGGTAGACGCGCGGAGGTACTTTGCGAGCAGAATCGATGCTTGCAAGAGCGAGATCTGATCGAAGAGATCAACGTGATGAGCCCGTCGTTGAAGTGGAAGGCTCGAAACTATTCCGAATTCCATGGCAGAACGTTAAAGGAAGGCGTGCAACTTCGCCTGGGCACGTTGAACCCATCGCGATCGGTAAGTATACCTATGACCTTTCGATTTTATAACTACTCGCAGGTAGAAGCGAACAGGTGAATCCTGTTCCCACTTGATTCGTACGTTTTAATCAAATCGATCGTTCGAAATTCGAAAGGTCTACCGGATGAATGCCGTGCAACGAATTTACGATCCCGAATCGTTGCCCCGCGAATTCGACGCCAGGCACCGTTGGCCAGGAGACATATCGAATATCGAGGATCAAGGATGGTGCGGTGCGTCCTGGGCCATTTCCAGCGCCCACGTAGCATCCGATAGATTCGCGATCATGAGCAAAGGCGCCGATAGTGTTCTTCTCAGCGCGCAACATTTGCTTTCGTGCAACAACAGAGGGCAACAAGGCTGCAACGGTGGTCACTTGGACAGAGCTTGGATGTTTATGCGCAAATTTGGGTAATTTAATTTACTTTCTCAACACCCATATATTCAATTCACCTTGTATCAATTCGTTTTCTAGCTTGGTCGACGAACACTGCTATCCATGGAGAGCAAGCAATGACCAATGCCGACTTCGAAAGAGAACCGATTTAATGGGCGCCGGATGCGCCCCTCCAAAGAATCCCCTTCGTACAGAATTGTACAAGGTGGGACCAGCTTATCGACTCGCTAACGAGACCGATATTATGGAAGAAATTCTCACTTCGGGGCCTGTTCAAGGTAACTACTTTTTAATCGATCTTACGAATCAATCAATTAGATATTAATCAAACGATCAATCTTCCAAGCTACGATGAGAGTCTACCAAGACTTCTTCTCCTACGAATCGGGAGTGTATAAGCACTCGACGACCTCAGAACTCTACGAATCTGGCTACCACTCGGTTAGAATAATCGGATGGGGAGAAGAGCCTCCCATGTATCCTCCTGATCCACCGCTTAAATATTGGGTAGGTTTGCTCGCTTTCTTCTTTTCAGGAGAAAAGAAAGCGAAGGAAAATCCTATCGCTTATCGTATAATCGTCTTCTTTTCTTTCTAGCTGGTCGTCAACTCTTGGGGTTACATGTGGGGCGAGAACGGCCTCTTTCGAATTCAAAGAGGCACCAACGAGTGCGAGATTGAGTCGTTCGTGCTAGGAGTATGGGCGAAAACCGTCTAAGGAAAACCTTTCCTTGTCTCGATGACCTCAAATTCTTATCGACGCTTGTCATTCATTGGAAACTTCAACGACCGAATAGACGGTGCATTTATCGAATCATTATCGATCCTCGATCCTGCATCATCGTTTTAGACTGTCTGTTGTTTTTCCTTCTCGACGCGCTGTTTCACTTGTAGGACAAGCGAATCATTTACAAAGCGATTCATTTCTCGTTATGCCATATTTCTAATAATTACGTTACATGTATTATGATTCGCGGCAAATTACAGTGGATGTTCTTTTCCACCAAAAATCACGTATACGTATTAAAACCTACTTTTGTAGATAATTCTACCTCTACGCAACTATAACCGTTCTATGCAGAACGTTTATACTCCAAAGTACGGAATAAAAAAAAAGAGATAGAAAAAAGTTTTTCGAAACTAGATCATTTTTATTGGTCGTCGTTGAGAGGCAACAGCTTCTGCAGATTTCTTTTCACGGAAACGCGGTCTGTCAAAGTGAAAATCTGAAACAATGAAGCCCTCCCTACGCTTCATTGAACGTTTCGTCCGTGTTTCAAACTACGACGCTGCGCCGACTAGTTCTGAGGTGTGGATTGTACACTTCCAATTTATCCCTCGGTGTGTTCATCGCGGAATAATCGATCGGAAATGGTACGTCGTTGCCCCGATTTACGCAGAAATCCGTCATACCGAGGAAATGTTCACCGGGACCAAAAGGTCCACGACCAAAGAGGAAGTTGGCGAATGCGAGTTGATATTGTGGCCAACGCAGCTGATGATCCCCGTTCTAAAGAAGACACAAAAATAATCCTTTTATATTACCGTATTATCATAAGATTAACGATAAGTTTAATTGCGCTTAAATCGAGACGATATAGCAGTAAACGTTTACCGATGTCAACGAATTATACGCGATGTCCAAGCACTTGGAAATCCTGTCGGAATCCAGGCCAACGACAGATCCGTAAAAAGAACCGAGTTCTTTTTTAGAAATGATTCCAGTCGCAGAGCTGTTGATAGCCAGGAAAAATATTTTCGGTAACATTTTCAGCCAGAAAGGAACGTCTTCGTATGCTACTCCATCGGGTGGTGCAACGATTTTTGCCCACCAGGATAACCACTCTTCCAAACTGATCCTCTTTCCTTCGTCTCCTTCGAATTTCTTTTCCTGAAGAATCAATTCGGCTAATCCTTGTTCAATTTCCATCAATCGTAAATACTCGGGTCCGTTCCACGACCAATCCGCGAATCTTCTCAATCGCTTTTAAACATAAAACATTCTGTCTCGAAAAACGATGTTCCTTATTTTTTTTTATTCTAAAATATGTGGAAAGTTATTTGTATATAGCTACCTCCGAAAGCATCCGAAAGTCCTTCCTGTTAACGAAACCGTCTTTATCGTGGTCCAGAAGGTAAGTGAAAAAATGAGAGAATTTGTCTCGTTGAATGGCTGCTAGATCGGTTATTTTTCCTTCCTTCGTAGCTTTTTCCAGAGCGATCAGATTCTCGTCGCTGGGATACCGACTCACCCATGTTGCTGTGTTTCAATGGTAGAAGGAAAACCAAGAAAACAAAAGGCAAACAACAACGAAAACGGAAAGGAAAGTAAGGTGTTTCGTTAATTTAGAGTTTTAAGCATAATACGTAAATAATCTTTAAATAATTCTCGAATTTGCGTATTTTATTTTTTTACGTTCTTTATACCCTGCTTAACGTTCGCATTATAACAGGAAGTTGCTAGAGCTTACTCCAAACGTGTACGCTCCAACTGGGATGTTGTTCTAGTTGCTTGTCAGAAACTGGAACGGCAATAACTTGGTCGATGTTGCTGGAAACGGTACGCCACCTCTTCAGTAAATCCTTTGTCCTGTCGCGAGTACGATCGCAAGCTTGTCGCCAGTTAGTGATAAATTTACGCGGTACTTTCAACGCGTTAGTTTCCTCGAGACCAAGTTCCTGACTACCAGCGGAACTTCTGCTTCTTTCCACCGGTTCTATGTCCGTACTTGTACCGAATCCCTCCCCTGTTTCTTCCATCGAAGGATAATAAATTGGATCCTTTATACTGTCCGAACGGCTCTCCATCGCGAACTGCGTCTCCTTACCGACTTATCAATTTATTCACGCTACCTCTTCTGAAATAATCAATTTCCAGACCAAAGGTCACCGGGTCGCTCGATAATAAAACCGCGCCACGACTTGAATTTCTCCCCCAAGAACGAGCGTCATCTGTTCTATCCTAGTACAGAAATGTGAAACACTTTGCACTGCAATAGACTAACGCAAATTGACAGTGACAACGAATTGCTTCGATGTATTATAGATACCAGATTAAGGTTTCATTATGGAACCTCTGATAGCGTCACTCGTTAATTATAAATTAATTGTAAGATTAAAATAATTGTTTGACAAACTTGTATCTTAAAAAGACCGCCATAAATTATTTTTAAAATTCGACCACAGTGCCATCTGTACAAAGACGGCTGAAACTACTCAACAATTTACCGACTACCGTATGATAAGTCGGTAAGTGGCTTCTACTGCCTTGCGAAAGAGGGCGCTAGTGTTCCCGAAAACTATGTCGGTAAGTTGTTGTGTAGTTTCCGCCCCTTTTGTATAGATGGTGCTGAGATCGAATTTTAAAAATAATTCATGGCGGTCTTTTTAAGATACAAGTTTGTCAAACAATTATTTTAATAATTTTTCAGTCTTGTGGTGATTCTGTCTGATTTCTGAGAAATAGAATTAAAGGCAGTCAAAATTGTGTCTAAGATAGGCTTCCGACAAGCATCAGACAGGTGTCTGAGACAGAAAGGTTTAACGCACTTTCTTCTCTACAGATGTCTTCGTCTTCGATATTCACGGCATCGAGTACACCGTCTTTAATATTTTATTTGAAAATGGTTTGATCCACCGATGCGCTGGAAATCCGTTCCTTTCCTTCTGTTCTAATTCCGTGGGGTGAGTGTAACGTGTTGGAAATCGTAATTTATTTCAAGAATCCGTATATTTTTTTCACCCACGAGCAAAGGAGTTTCATTACCAGGCTTGTTTATACAAAATGTTCATATAATTTTTAATATTATTTTCAAGAAAATGTATTTATTGTTCCACTAAAATTAACCTACATATATTCGTATTTTATTTTCTTGTACATGTTCTTCAGTCTGTTAAAATTTTGTACTTTTATAGTGAACTGTTTCTTAAATATTCTTAAATATTTTTAAACATTTTTAAACATTTTTAAATATTTTTCGTCCTTCAATTTATTTTCATCCTTTTCACGTGTGTTGTTCATAGGTTCGTTCCTGTCTTCTCGGGGATTCGAGATGGGTGCCTACAAGTATATGCAGGAGCTCTATCGCAAAAAGCAAAGCGATGTGCTTCGCTTTTTGCTTCGAGTCAGATGTTGGCAGTATCGCCAGCTAACCAAAATGCATCGTGCTCCCAGACCATCGAGACCCGATAAAGCTCGTCGTTTGGGCTATAAAGCCAAACAAGGTATCTATATATAACGATTCTTTAATAAAACTTTGAGTTTCTATCATAATTATTCTATATGATGATATAGTACCGTGCACCACTCTTACAGTTACATGGTGAATACGTGTATTCCGATACTACTGACACTCTTTATTATTTATTATACAATGTTAATTTTACAAATGCAGTAAAAATCAAATGAGAAATTTTCTGAATACGCAGGTTTTGTAATATTTAGAATCCGTGTACGAAGAGGTGGTCGTAAACGTCCTGTGCCAAAGGGTGCAACATACGGAAAACCAAAAAGCCACGGTGTTAATCAGTTGAAACCAACTAGGAAGCTGCAATCAGTTGCTGAAGTTAGTATAAAATGCGCCCCCCTCTACATCCATTATTTAATATCAATTTAAAAATTCATATCATTTCATCGCGTTTTTCAGGAACGTGTTGGTCGTCGATGCGGTGGTTTACGAGTTTTAAATAGCTACTGGGTAGCTCAGGACTCCTCGTACAAATACTATGAGGTTATTCTGGTCGATCCTGCGCATAAGGTAAATTTCATGATGTATAACTAATTTTTAAAAATGTGTTTATCCAAAATGATGATATCATTATATTGTTATCGATAATTCATGATTTTTACTCTTCCTTGGATGTCTGAATTGGAAAAGACCATCATGTTTTGTTAGCGTGACAAAAAAAAAGATACGCAATTAATATTTACGATCATTTGTACTTCAGGCAATTCGTAACGATCCAAAAGTTAACTGGGTATGCGACGCGGTACATAAACATCGTGAACTTCGTGGAAAGACGTCAGCCGGCAGGAGTTCACGCGGTTTAGGAAAGGGACATCGTTATTCACAAACTATCGGTGGTTCGCGTCGTGCAGCATGGCTGAGAAGAAACTCTTTATCGCTTCGCAGGAAGCGATAGAGTTAAATATTTCTAATGTTAATTTTTGTGCGGATGAGGTACATCATGTCATTGATATGTTAAAATTTCTTGTATCAATATTATGGTATATCCTGCGCGAAATAAACATCTTTTTCTTAAAAATGACACCAGTAACAGCTCCCAGTACATGTGAGAAAGAAGACAAGCTTAAATTAAGTGTATAAGTTTAATTCATCGATTAATCACATATATAAGTATATGATGCACAATAATCATCAGTCATCATCCTCGATTTATGTATATTTGTTTTTTGTAAGTTTTATTTTGAATCACAAGTTTCATTATTTTATCAAATTCATACAGTAACTTCTTGTATTCATCCACTGTATCCCACGGAACAGTATCGAAAAGTATACTTTATTGTCCAGGTCCGGATAAGGATTTATCCATGAATTTTTTCTTGGCAAAACATAACCACCATTTACTTGGTTTCCCATCTTCTCCATATACTTTCTCTACAAGTCTAACACCTGTCTCCTGCCTTATTTGTTGCAAATACTGTCTCATGGTATCTATAAAGGAAAAAAGTGTTTTTATAATAAATTTTGTTTTCAATGTTGAAAATGATACAATACGTACCAGCTTCTACAGGATTATTTGGTTTAGCATATACAGAATTCAGAGGAAATCCAGGATCACCAGGAATGTCAAACTTCGAAATAGCAAGAGAATACATCTCATTTGTTGCTTGAGCTTGAGTTGCACATTTTTGCAATCTTTTCAAACATTCAGTAATATATAATGTAATGTAAATTAAAAGTCTATCAGCTTCACTCTAAAATGATAAAACCCATTAGGATGCAAATTTTACATGATAGGACTATAACTTAATTTATAATTCGTGCAATAGAATATTACCTTAATTTCATATGTTCGAAAAAATACATTTGCTTTGAAAAAGTACAATGCTTCATCAATTATATCTAGATCCTTTCCATTAAATGGAGGTGCAGGTCCCCTGAAATGTGTTCTAATTGGCAAAAGTGCCATGTTACCAATGTTTCCATTATGTTCCACAAAACTTGAATGATACGCCTATAATAAAGAAATGAATAATTTCTATAAATCTGATGTCAGTTAAACTGAGGGAGACGCCCTAACCATAATACATGAATTTGTTGAATCAAAATTCATTATTAAAACGGTTACTTACAGGCATACTGTAAGTAAGAATATTTGCTGCGTTTTACTTTAATAGAAACTTATATTTGTCACTTTAAAAGAAAGTATTTCTCTATATACACATCACATTACAGTTTTTGTTTAGATATAACAAAACTGACAAGATATATATCGCAGTTCATAAGAGTCCATAACTGCGACGCGCAGGTTGGAAGATGGTGGGGGAACGCAGCGAGCTCTCCGCTAATCGCTTTCCACTTCGTTTGGGAATATCGCCAATCAGGGCGAAGATGCGTACTGGAGATGCGCGAAGAACGAAAATTGGTCTTTTCGCAGTTATGGACTTATGGACTCTGATGAACTGCGGTATAACTTGATTCATCAATGTGGAAAGTAAGGAGCGAGTATGAAATCTTTAATTTATAAAGTCATTGAGATTTTAACGAAACATTCATTCCTTTCTATATATATATATATGTAGGCTGTGACTGTTATTATATACGTATTTGTGCATATAAATATTTGTAATATTTATGTGATATTTTGTTATGTATAGTAAAAAATATTTTATAATTGAAATTGAAGGAATATCTGGTTATATCTGGAAACAATGATCGGTATTCATTTTAATACCTACTACTAATGCATATAGTAAGAAAATTTTGTGTTTCACATTTTTATCTTCGTTTTTTGAAATTTCATTTGGTTTTTGAGTTAGGAAATTTATAAAATAACAAAAGTATAGCTGGTAATTTTCCAATGGAACAGCATCCCTGATATTTGCGATTGGCTATTCTACTCGCTTGGTGCGGGAATTACTTCCGGTCATTTCCGTCGAATGGCGACTACGATGGATTATTCGTTTCGAAGTGTGTTGTCCTGACTTTCGCTCAGTAATTGCAAAATATCTTTCAACTGTCTTATTCGTATATCGGGATTCTGTTATTTTATATTCAGTGTATGCATGAAGATTTGTTCGTAATTTCCTACGTGCAGAGAACTACATTTAGAAGTATCAGCGTGCCTTGTGTGGGACACTTTTTCTACAAGAATAATGGCTGATATCGAAGGAAAAAAGTTAACCGAACTACGAGTTATAGACTTAAAAACGGAGCTCGAACGTCGCGGATTGGACAAAACTGGCAATAAAGCAGCACTTCTCGAACGTCTCTCCAAAGTAAATCATCTTACTCCTTCAAATTGTTTCTTCTGCGTATTTTTACTGATACTTCTTCTCGTTGTTTTGTCGCCATTTTAACCCCATTGATTCCGTTAGTGGTTCGTTGCAAACATACCTGATGTATGTCGCGATAAAAATTAATTGTTCATACAACTTCTAGGATAGCATTTTTACTTTAAAAATTCTAGGTTTCAAAAGACCTTTATCATTTATTTACATATACGAATAGTGGAAATATAATTTTTAATATAAAAATTTTACTCCAAATTTTTATCAATTTTTATTTTTTATAACTATCATAATAATCTTATTATTATTATTATTATTTGTTAAGGCTATAACTGATGAAGGACAAGATCCTGATGAATATCTGATAGTACCATGCGGTGGAATATGTAAGATTATCCCAAGGAAAAATAGTGGTAAATCTTTCTAAATGTTATCTTGATTAAAAATGATCAATTTTCAATTTTCAATTTTAATTATATTTCTTTCTGTTGTTAGTAACTGGTACAACGAATCAAGAAGAATCTACTGAAGTATCAGAAAGCATAAAAGAAGAACCAGTGGAAGTACGTGAAACTAATGAAACAAAAATTAAGATAGAGACAAAGCCTAATATCGAAGAGGATACAATGAAGGTATTGAAGACAGAGGTAAGATGAAACTGTATATTTGTTTTAAGAAGAACAAATGCAATTTTGATAGCATGTAACTACAAGGATATTGTAGCTCTTGTATTGTAAAGTAAAAGAAAGATCATTTTAGGAACCTCAAAGCGAAGTTCAAAATGCCGTTAAGAAAGAAATAGAAGACAAACAAGAACTTAAAAATCATTTAAACAAGTCGTTGACCGAAACTATCCAGGTCGTTGAAAAGAAAGTAGAATCTGAAGCAAGTACTGCGGTAAATCAAATCCCAACTAATTCAGTTTCGACCGTCGAGGCTAATGGTATCGACAACGAAGATTCCATCAACCTAACTATTGGGGAAGATGAAGAAAATCTCCTCGCTGAGGAGGTAAGAAAATTAATTAAATAATAATTTGAATAATTAAAAATAACACTAATTATGTACATTTATGTTACAGACAGAATCACACGATAGGCACAAGGGTAAGTTTTTGAGCATGTTAAATTTTATAATACTCTATTTAGATGTAAGGTTTCAAGGAATAAACGTAGGAGTACATTTATCTTCGGTCACGAGCGAGTTACTTAAGTGTGCGGCATCAAGACCAAGGGACTTGTTTATCTGCGTGTAAAACACATCGTCTATCCAGACCGTCGACCGTGCTGGATCTCTCTACAAAATTGCACGTTGCGCTTCAACTCATGACGGTTCTTCAAGTTTTATATTTGTGAACAAAAATACATGCAGGATACATGAATATGGCATAAAATGATTTAACTGCTGAGTATTACGTGATGGCGATTGATGAGGTTTCAATCCGAACGAAACGTATATTCGTCGACGTGTTCTTATACTGTTTATGTCATCCAAATTTTATACAAAGTTTATCCCATAAGTGCTAGTCTATAAGTTTAGTTAATACTAGAGTTTGATATAAACTTACATTTAATTCTACCTAACCGCATAGAGCATCGTTGGATTATTCTACCTTCAAATTATATGGACAGAAGAAGACTCAAGTGTATGTCAAGCCAAAAATCTTCCTCATATACAGTTAATGATGCAACATTGTTTATCACATCGGAGAAGTCAATACCTTCGAACTACGGACTTTAAATAGGCTTTAAATAGCCTATTTTTTGAAAAAAATTTTTCATGCGCGGTCACTTTGTTACGAAAGTTCCGTAATTATTGGCATGATATTATTGTACGTGTAGATCCTTTCTCGTTCTTTTTCTTTTCCGCGTCTCCTCCTACTTTTGTTTTTTTCTTTTATCACTGATTATCTTATCCTCCTATTCATCTTCCACTTTTACTATTCTCTATATTTCCTATAATTTTTCTTTTCATTTAGGCTTTCGATTCCATAGTTACGTGTAAATGGTACTAATTCTAAATCGTTCTAAAGAAACAAAAAGAAAGAAAAAAAAAAAAGACAAAGTAGAGTCGCTATGGATTATACCATTGAAGAGCGATTTTGTGATATTGTGATCATGTGATCTTCATCATAATTCACTGCGCAATCTGTTAGTGGCTCGGAAAAAGTTCCATGCAGGAAATACAGGCCACTAAGCGGGAGCGTTAGGGAGGGAGAAGAAATCTGGCTTCGCAGAAAGTGACTATGCTACCTTGATTGTCTCTGCAGATGGAGGAGATAAGAAGAAAGTGGAAGAGAACAAGAAGGGAGACACTAAAGGGAGCAGTAGAGGAGAAGCCGGTGCCAACAACAAGGAAGGGTCGACATCAGGTGCAAACGTCGGGACGAAGAACAAGCAGGACGGTGGTGGAGACGGAAGCAAGAGGTTGGTCTCTCATTGCTAAAAAGGTTCACAGTGGTACGACAACGAAATGTCACACAACTCTATGCTAGCGATGCTGTATCCGCCGCATACAATACCATCAGGATAACATACTGTCGAACGATGGAGATTCCCAAGCTGAAATTATTCGTCCAAGTCACACGCAAGATTACTTTATTCCCTTTTTTTCAATCGCATACGAAGTTCTTTTTCGCTCGTATGTTTTAGGCTGTAATTCATAACTCTGGAAAGTATGTTAAGAAATCGAGAAATTGGCTAGCAAACTTAAAAAACCGAGTCCATCTACGAAAACTCTCTTATTTGTAAACGAATATTTTTCCAATGGTGTTTACACGCTCTCCACGATTACCGATCAGAGTTTCATAAGCTGCACTTCTCACTGTGAGACGAAGATATTCGTTTATAAAACAAACAGCAGTTTCATCAAGCATGATAGCAAGATTATTAGTATTTCGAGATAAATTATCCAAAATCGGCAGATCGCCTTTGGGCCGTAACGCGACATCAAGCAATCATATTCATCGAAGAAAACTACCAGTTAATAATATCGCGTAACAATCGATACTTGTTACAACTTGACATGGAGTACCCTCTCGGAAGAACCACGAAGGAGATGCTCTCTTTCTCTGGATAACTTGTACGTGTAAAATGGATCACGCAATAAAATAATGTCCGCACGGACATCATTTTCGTTACACACGAACGATGAAAAACTTGATGCGGACCACACCGAAATATATATATATATATAAAAAATATAATATTTGATAATATGTAATAGTAAATTAAAAGTAAATAACTTGTAAATACATCGTCGTAAGAACGATGTACAAGCGTACATCAAAGCGAATACCAGATCGTGTCTTGATTATTACGATTGTCGCTACTGTTGTTATTATTATTGTTGTTATCGTTATTGAAAATGACAATACTTATGATGATGGTGGTGATGATGATGATGATGACGACGATGGTGATGATTACGACTACGACGATGACGACGACAATGATGATGATGATGATGACTACGATGGTGATGATGAAAAACGACAATATTCATGATGTTACAGATAAAAGAAAAAGTTGCTAGCCAAATTTATATACTTAACATAGTTACAGAGGTACTTATTAAGCCTCGAAAGAAAAGACATTGTTTTTGTAATATTATCTTGCATATTTAATAAGAATTATCTTAACGATCGTTTGCTGTAATAATATCAATAATTATTTTCAGTGCGGAGTCTGGTAACAAAAGTCAGAAGAGAGACGATAAAGGTATATCATTTATTTTTTCTTCTTACAAACAAACCATACATAATAAGCTTAATTTTATTTCTATTTTTATATTTATCTTGTAGACAAAAAGGCGTCACAGGTCAGTCCTGTTAATGCAAGCAGCAGAAATTTATGGGTCTCCGGATTATCATCGAGTACTCGCGCTACGGATTTGAAACAGATATTTTCCAAATACGGAAAAGTAATCGGGGCTAAAGTGGTTACAAATGCTAGAACACCCGGGGCAAGATGTTACGGCTACGTCACCATGTCGACGAGCGAGGATGCCGCGAAATGTATACAACATTTGCACCGAACCGAGCTCCACGGACGCGTGATATCTGTAGAAAAGGTAGATGCAACGAATCGAACGATTTATCTGTACGTCCGAGGTTCCGTATGGACGCGCGTTTAAGTACAACGTGTTTTTTTTTTTTTTACGTTCAAAGGCAAAGGGTGACACTCAGCAGAGTCACATGCGTAAACGAGACACGACGAATGGAAAATCAGAGAAGAAGGAAGAGAAAGACAAGTCGAAGGATAGTCACGAGGTTAACGATCGCAAGGATAAAGAAACGAAGAAAGAAGCGGAAGATAAAGGATCGGAAGCAAGTGAGTGATTAACGAATAATTGATCTCTATGAGATGTTGTAAATGAAACTTTTGTAACGATATATTCGCGTCCGCGACAGCGAAAAAATCGGAGGAGAAAAGTAACGAAATTGCTGAGAGCAAGAAATCAGAAATCCAGGACAAGAAAGAGGATACCATTTCGAAGGATGCCGATTCTCGATCGACCAAATCGACCAGCAAAAAACCAGAGAGCGAGAGGGGAAGACGCGACGAGAAGAGGATTCGATCATGGGATCATCACCGATCGCATACGCGATCGCGTAGCCGTGAACGACGTAGACGCGACGATGTACTGACATTCGCCAAGATCAGAGTACGTGGCATTGTCGTAAAACTGTATATTTTCCGATCTACTTATATTCGCGAGCGAAACGCGCGAATTTCTCCTCTGTACTCTTTTAGGAGGAACGAGAAAGGCAGAGGCTACGCGAAAGGGAACGAATGCTTCGCGAGGAAGAGCGACGAAGAAGAGAGGATATGGAACGACAGAGAGAGGTCGAACGAAGACAAAGGGAAGAAGCTGCTCGTCTGGAAAGAGAACGAGAGAAATTACGAAGAGAAAGGGAAAGAATCGAACAGGAGAAGGCTGAATTGCTTCGATTGGAACGCGAACGTCAGAAACTCGAGCGAGAAAAATTAGAACGGGAAAGATTGGAATTGAAAAGGCAGCAAATGCGATTGGAGGAAAGCAGACGGGCTCCACCGCCGCCGTCCATAAAACGATCCTCCAGCGATCGAAGGGACCCAAGGGACATGTACGTGGAGCCGGACAGGAAGCGTATGGCCACGGATCATAGCCGAAGACATACTCCTGAACGAGTGAGCGATCGCCGTAGCGAGATTTTGGATCGTGTTTCGGATAGACGATTAGACACATCGCCGCCTGCTCGCTACGAATCCAGTAGGTAAGAAACGTGTTTCAATGATTTCTTTCGCATACGAATTAAATGGAAAAAATGCGCGCGCTTCCATACACGATGTAATATTTTGCAGATCTGCTCAGGATCTTGGATTAAAGAAGGAATTTAAACGCAGCAGCGACTTCACTTCTCGCAGTAGTCGTCCAGAAAGCTTCTCTGATGTATCCCGTGGAAGAGAAGTGATCGTACGTCGAGATACGCTTAGTACATCAACATCGTCTATAGATCCCCGACAAGTTAAAGGAAGGTAAATGAAAGACTAACAAATCGTTTAAATCCGATCGCTAGTTTACTCATCATTATAGTTTCATTAAGATCAATTTTGTCAAACTTTCATCCGAATAGACAGAAACAACCTTCACCGCAACCGCGTTTTCGCAGGTACGAACGTCCAAGTACAACCACGTATACTCGCGAACGCGATGTTCGACGTTCCGATACGGAAACCCATAGAAGTTCGAGGGATAGTCATACACGATATAGCGACAGCTTCAAGCCTACAAGCTCCAGTACACCACGTTAGTAGAATGATATTCGTGTCTTACCCAATTGAAAACTGTAGCTGGTTAAAGAAAAATTCTATAATTGAAAATAATTCTTTTTAACGCGTAGGCGAGAGTCGTTACGTGGAAAGTAATAGAACGACTAGTAGCTGGCATTCCGGTCCTCCGTCTACAAAATCGTTTAATTCGGTTACGAGTAGCGGAACTCGAGATCCTCGTAACGAACCATCTAGCTGGAGTTCCAGGTCCTCCGAAAACGTAAACAGGTATGTAATTAGTTTTATATGTTTCCTCGACACGGTAAGTAAGAAGATACAATTTCGATTTCAGATGGAGCAATTCAGGCAGCATGGGAAATACATTGCGACATCCAGTACCACCGACCTATCAAAGCGGTCCCATGCAATCTATGGGATTAACGGCACCCGGCACAACGCCATCCTACGATCGTTTCGACCCGTATAAATCGTCGATGCAAAGCATGAGAAAATATTGATTTTAACTCTCACCGATTCGTGTCACTGCAACGAATAACTATAAATCTAATACCAACGCGTTTTTTTAGACGCGCATGTATGTGTATATACACACAGTCACAAAACACACGCATCCGCGACACATACATGCGCGCGCTGAATCATCATTTACACTTTTTATTAAAATCAAATATTTACATACGGAATAGCATCGATTACAAACAATTATGCATATACGTTGTTTACAAGAACGAGACGTGCACATGCATCTTAGAAATTTCTTTCCGTCTTCTTCGTATTTATCAAACGTGTAAATCTCATTTTTGGCATTGGTAGCAATTCAAATGAATGCTTCGTTAGAGACATTTAATTTTCAGGTTTACACGAATTCAACGTAACTATCATTTTTCTTATTTCTTATCTTTTCTCACTGTTGTATCGTAGTATAACAACACCCACCGTGACATATTAATTTTTTGCGCGTATACGTTTAGCGAGACAGACAAAACGCATACAAGATTATATTGTAGTACTTGCAGCATCGAACTAAGATTTTGATGGATTTTTGTACATTTGTTAATAGACATGATTTTTTGATGCTTGGTAAGATCTAAAAAGAAATGCTCGAAGAGGGATAAAACATTTTATTGACTTTATCACGTAATTATAGATCCGATCGATTGCTGCAACTGATTTCGAACGATGATAACGCGCGATCGTTTACACCGTTGGACATACATTCTTATAGGAGGGAAGGCATCACATAGAATCAGAAACACGCAGTTACACGATATATCTTTAGCCGATTCTTTGTAGAAACACGTACATATTCTATAAGGATATGACTGAATTTGTATATTGAATTCCATTAAGAATTGTACATCTAACGACGTTAAGATTTAGGTTCGATACGTGAACAACACGTAATATGTTTCAGTGTAGCAACCACTATACAGCATAAATAAATTTACGACATATTAAAGTTGACATTTGTCTAAGATTATCTCTCGAAATTTCGGCGAATATCGTAAGAAATGGAATAGGAGAGTTGAGGAGAGGAAAGTGGAAGAGGATCTTGCGTGATTGCGCGACAATGACGAATAAATACAGTTGAGATGTGAAAGAAACGGATGGTAGGGAACACTTTCCCTCGGTTGAACGGTGTTAGGGACAGGGCGTCGCGTCGCGGCGGCTGGTATAAAGGAAGAAAGGAGAAAAGAGCGAAAGAACGGCGAGAGTGAGGGAAGGATTCCGGTGAGAACAAAGTGTGTCGAGGTCTTTTCACAGACAGTCATCGTGACCGGGGTTTGCCCCGTGCAATCACGAATCTTGCACGGTTTCGACGGTTTTCTTCCTCCGGTTGAATATATTTCATCAAACTCCTCCCTCCTTTTACCGATCTTTCTTCGTCTCCCTCCTTTCGATCTCTCTGACCGATTCCGTTCCCCTACTTAGCCTACACACTCTCTCTTTCTCTCTCCCTGTCACGACTCAATAGACGATGAACAATTCGCCGGTAGTATCGCGAAGACAACAATTTTCTTGAAATAGTTCAACGTCGCGTGTGTCGCGTATATCGTGAGTCCTCGTGTGCCCTCGTGTTAGGTGTACTGTCAGCTGGCGGTGACGATAGAAACACTTGGAATGTCGGTGAAAAGAATCTATTGAATCGTTGCCTCGTCAGGATGTGGTCGTCCACCGTTCTCAGTAAGTGATCTCGTTTCGATTCTTCCCGCGAACCAAGTTGCGCGCAACATCGATACCTACCTGCCACTTTGCGAACAGCGACTTTTTCAAAATCGTGCACTTTACGCGCGAAACGTCCTATTCGCTTACCAAACTTATCGAATCGAATCGAATCAAATCGATCATTTCAAAGTAGCCGTATTCGAATTCGAAGCAGTTTTATATCAATCGATAATTTTCATTTTCAATTTTTCCAAAGCAACAATAAGCGTTGATTCTCCTCGTTTTCGAAAATGAAAGTACATCGACTAGCCCGCATGGTACGGGTCAAAATTGCATGTAACTCGTGCGTACATCGCGGTCTAGATAACGTACGCGAAAGATGTCGAAGAAAAAAGAAAAGCGCGAGTACATCGCGCGGCTGTACTTTCGCATGGAAAAAGTCGACGAAAGTAAACGCAATTGATTGATGCAGGTTTTCGCGAAGTAAAAAAAATAAGCAAAATCATGCGCAAAGTAATTTATTATAAGAAACGGAACGTTGTTGCCGCGCATTTCTACTCTTGAGCGTTTGCCATCTTCTGGATCGTCGCTAGCCAAACGGATGATACTCGATGCTCTCTTTTTTGGCGGAGTGTTCGTGCAAGCCATAGTCGGTACGTATCGGCAATGAATCAGTGAACGGAAGAAAGGCGCGCTTTCTCGTCGAGCAACTTTCACCATCGATGAAGTCCGTGTGCGTCGGGTCGTTCTCCGAAAAAACACTCCTTCCATAAGCCACGCGTTTGGAAGCTACGCGTTCCTCTCTTTCTTTTTCCCCCGTTACTCAGCTTCCCGCGAAACGCTACGCAAGGAGAAATATTCGCGAATAGCCAAGTTCTAGATTCTTTGTAGATTCATGCACGCGCCTCCGCTATTTCTACCGCCTCTAATTCGATTTCACGCGAAAAATCGAGTTAACGTACTCGTACGGGAGAATTTTTCTATCGATTTTGCTTAGGTTCGCGAATCAAAGGCGGGAAATCGTGTTAATAGGTCGGTAGGAGAAGAGTGCGAGCATGCGGCGAGGTTGCGTTTGCCGAGCGTAACGGATTGAACGGCGCGATTCGAAAACTTTCGAGTTCGCGACGAGACGGTCCATCGACCCTCGTCATCAAATGTTTCGATGGAAGATTCGAAAGTTTGCGTTCATCGCTGAGCATTTGTTTCGTCTTGGCCTCAAATAAAATTTATAAAATTAACATTCAATTATATGCGTTTAGTGGAGGCTGACAACAAATGATCCCTGCCCTAGACACCCATCATACCGCAATTCAGAACTCCTATATATTCGAACTGCATATTGGGCGACCGCTAGCGAGACCACCTATTAATATTCGATTAATATTCAAGTAAACATTCTTAGACGCAAAATCGTCTTATGGGGGCACTAAGCGGCCGCCTAATCTGCCTACGCCCAGGGTCGGCCCTGTTCAGGAAATTCAAACGTTTCGCGCTTGCGCACTCGCACTCGCGCATGCGCACTGAGGCTTGCTCGATTAGTGCCCAGCACCGCGTACACGCGATAAATTAAACTTGAGCAACGACGCTTAGCCAATATAGATTGGTGATTATAATTCATAACGCGCGTACAATTGTTATAATATGCCTTGTCGTTTCGATTCTTACAGAATTGTGCACGATATGGAGCACTTTGCTAACAAGTAGCTGGTCTTACACCGAGGAAGCCGCACGTTATCATCGATATTATACCGGTAAGCACTAAAACAGAAATTTAGTGGTAACGCCACTAAAATAGAAATACGTAAATCGTGTCGATTTTTATTCGCGACACACGTACACGTTCACTTATACGCGCGTATTTAACGAACAGTACGCGACACCTACGACGCGATACCATCGAACAGATATGGAAGCTACCAAGCGGTACAGGCGCTGTCACCGGTGCGGCGGGGATGGAGCGACGCGGAAGCGTGGGACAACGACGCGTCGCGAAGATTGGTCACAGGAATTTTTCGGAGGGACACGCAAACGCGGCCTTACGTAAGGCTAGCGAAAGTGGAGCAATCGGAAGTATCGGCGGATCCGTTGATCGCGATCAGCGAGACATTGGGTGCTTTGAACACCGTCGGCAGTTATATCGTCAATATGACCAGAGGTGTCGAGAACTCCAATTACCCACCGAAAGAACTGCCATCAGCCCTGTATACCATCTCGAAAAACATTCTAGGTATAAACGAACGAATTTCAACAAGAATCAGGATTTTCTTTTTCTAAGGATTCGATTTGCTTCTCCTTTTCCGTCTTAACCGCGGATATTTTCAGGTCGCAACGTAACCGACAGTATCGCACCGTTGGTTCGCGGAGTAACGCTGCCTCTGCGAGCAACACCGGTCACCCCTTCGGTCGAGATCTCCGACAGGGAAAAGGAACCGTCCGGTTGCACCACGGCGGACGGTACCCCTGGAAAGTGTCAGGATCTGAGTAATTGCCCTCAGCTTTTGCTAGATCTGACTAAACTCAGGCAATCCCTCTGCTTCAAAAGTTTATTCGTACCTGGTGTTTGTTGCCCGTTGAACGATAAACCGGACAACGATGGACCGAGGTAACGCGATTACCTCCATTGAACTCTACATCGCAGTTGAAAATATAAAAAAAGGATCACTGATATATGCGTGGAATTTTCAGCTCGATAATTAGCGTATTTCCAACACCGGGAATCGCACCAGGCACAAATGTGCATTCTCCACGACCACCGATTCGCCCAACGAAACCGCAGACACCAAGACCGATTCCACTGTTTCCCGTTGTCGTGCCTTCCACGACGATCAACCCTTCCGGCGTAGCGACGGAATTCGTTTCTCTGCCGTCCGTTGATCCGTCTTTCAACGAATCGAACAGTTTCGTTGAACCACCGATCACCGCCACTATCGACAACAATTTTATTCAAGACGACGAAGGTAAGAATGATGTGGTATGTAACAAACGATAAACGCAACTTAGAAAATTATTAAACTACTGTTTAGAGTGCGGGGTAAGAAACTCGGGTAAATATCGAGTAGTCGGCGGTGAGGAAGCTCTACCAGGACGTTGGCCTTGGATGGCAGCGATATTTCTACACGGCTCGAAACGCACCGAGTTCTGGTGCGGTGGTTCTTTGATCGGATCGAGATACATTCTCACCGCTGCTCATTGTACGCGCGATCACCGTCAACGGCCGTAAGTTGCCCGACTACCTTCTTTCAATCTGTCTACCGTCGATAACGAATCAAATGATTTTCAATGTTTTCCACAGATTTGCCGCGAGACAGTTCACCGTGCGACTCGGGGATATAGATCTCGAAAGGGACGATGAACCGTCTGCCCCGGAAACCTATATGGTCAAGCAGATTCACGCTCATCCGAAATTCTCACGGGTTGGATTTTACAATGATATCGCGGTTCTCGAGCTGACCAGACCGGTTAGAAAATCTCCATACGTAATACCAATTTGTCTGCCGCAATCGCGTTATCGAAGCGAACGATTCGCTGGCGCCAGACCTACCGTAGTCGGATGGGGTACCACTTACTATGGTACGTATCCTTGTAGCAAACGCGACCGCAGCGAATACAATATTTCAAGACGATTCGTGTGTTTCGATAGGTGGTAAAGAGAGTACGGTACAGCGACAAGCGGTACTTCCGGTCTGGAGGAACGAAGACTGCAACGCGGCTTATTTTCAACCTATCACGAGCAACTTTTTGTGTGCTGGTTATAGTCAAGGTGGGAAAGACGCGTGTCAGGGTGATTCAGGTGGACCATTGATGCTCAGGGCGGATGGCCGATGGATTCAAATCGGTATCGTTTCGTTCGGCAATAAATGCGGCGAACCAGGATATCCAGGAGTATACACACGTGTCACCGAATATATCGATTGGATCAAGAATAATCTGAATTAATACTTAACTAGTCTATCGATCCAGCTCGAAAATGATGTCGGTCGCACCTGCTGTATCGGCTGTATATACGTGTGCCAACAATTATTATTTATCTTTAGCATTACGATTGTATGTACAGGATGTTATGTACTATATCAATAAGCGTGGGACTCGCGTTATCGCTATATAAGCGATACCTCCCTATTTCATCTTGATTCCAAATGATAGATAATTTTTTTGTTTTCCATATATGATAAACACTCTGTATATTTATGTATGTATGTATATATGTATGTATGCATGTCTGTGAGTGACGCTGAGACGTTGTACGCATGCTCGAAAACAAGCCAGAAAAATGTTATATGTGTACTATTGCAACGATAGTACCACAGTATCGATCGAGCATCAAATTTTTGTTAAAAATTCAAATAAAGATTATTTGCATTAACTTCAAAACGTTTGTTGAATGATGACCACTTGATTAGCGCCAGTGTCGGTGGCCGTGGGGTTTTAGTCAATAGGAATCTGACGCTCCGCCGCCGTCCTCCCCCAGGGGTCTTTGCTTACATTCCTACATCCCTTACATCTCTGCATTCTTTACATCACTGCATCCTTTTACATCCTTGCATCCTTTTACATCTTTGCATCCTTTTACATCCTTTTCATCCTTTTATATCCTTGCATCCCTTTTGTAAGCGCCCTTTGGCGGTAAAAAAAGGAATTAAATCACGCAAAAACTTTGGCCCTCTAGCGGCAAAAATGCGAACTAAAGCTTCGATGTCGAATCAGCGCCCTCTGGTTTCAGAAAAAGGAACTAAATCACGCTGAAATTTTGGCCCTCTAGCGGCAAAAATGCGAACTAAATTTTCGATGTCGAGTCAGCGCCATCTGGTTTTGAAAAAAGGAACTAAATCACGCTGAAATTTTGGCCCTCTAGCGGCAAAAATGCGAACTAAATTTTCGATGCCGAGTCAGCGCCATCTGGTTTTGAAAAAAGGAACTAAATCACGCTGAAATTTTGGCCCTCTAGCGGCAAAAATGCGAACTAAATTTTCGATGTCGAGTCAGCGCCATCTGGTTTTGAAAAAAGGAACTAAATCACGCTGAAATTTTGGCCCTCTAGCGGCAAAAATGCGAACTAAATTTTCGATGTCGAGTCAGCGCCATCTGGTTTTGAAAGAAGGAACTAAATCATGCAAGAATTTTGGCCCTCTAGCGGCAAAAATGTGAACTAAATTTTCGGCGTCGAATCAGCGCCCTCTGGTGGCAAAAATAGAAACTGAATTTTGCAAGAATTAAAATTTAAAATTCTTTTTCACGAGACTTTACTTACCTTTACTTACCTTTACTTACCTTTACTCGAACCAGTGGCCATAAGTATATTAGTTATAATATATTTATTATAAGGGTTGAAAGGATACAAGAGATGCAGGGTCAATTTTGGAGTGTAAGGGATATAGAGATAGAAAGGGTACAGAGACGTAAGGGATGCAAAAATGTAAGGGAGGCCGAGGTATAAGGGATGCCGGCATATAGGAGATGCAGGAATATAGGAAATGTAGTGATATAAGGGATACAGGGATGTTAAGGATGCAGACATGTAAAGGATGCAGTGATGAAGGGTTGGGCCTCGTGAGGCCCTTAAAGACAAAAAAATAATAAATACCTGGGAAGGTTGAGCCGAGGCCCATGAAGAGGGATAAAATAATAAATGACTTGGGAGGGTGGTCCACGCGAGGCCCGAAAATAGGGGTAAAATAATAAATAAAAGGATAAAATAATACGCGAGGCACACAGATGTAATGGAATCAACACGTTCATGCTCCTAATGAGTTTATTCAATAAGCTAAGAAATAAAAACTAATTACTGAGTAATGGAATATAGGCTTTGATATCAAAGTACTCTGCTGTTACCATCAACGTGGGTTAGAATGCTGTAGTGCAAAGTATTTTACATTTTTGTACTAGCATACAGCAGGTGGCGCTCGTTCTCAAGGGGCAAATTCAAAACCCCTTGAAAACAAAGGCATGTCTGGTCTTGTTGGATCTGTAGTCATTGAATCGATTTTATAGCCTATCTATCTAAAATGGCACAAATTGCTCTTACAATGTGCCTTTAAATTTTCGCAAAACTCCGCCAATACACCTGCTTTGACTAAACTCGTTCATCACACAAGACGTATAGTTTCCTTCAAATGCTAAACGAATTATTCATCTTCAAAAGTACTTGATTAATATTTTTCACTTGGCTCCTTCTTAACCAATCGAACGATCAATGGTTCAAAATGATGACTAAATGCGTTTCGGTTCAAAATTTAGAAAATTTTGTCAGACAAACGATCAACGTAGTGCCAGAAAATAATGGTGAATACTATGATCGATATCTTAGTTTTCTCAGTGAATTTATTTTCAAAACTTACGCATGAACATATTTGAATACAGAGGACACGATCAAGTTTCATCAAATGATTTACGAAAAGTGGTATTTCAAGAGATCGTTTAAATCAAGGAGCACAAAGTGCGACCAAAACCGTACGAAGCCACGAATAACTAGTGAACAGGTTTCTAATAATAGACACAAGAGAATCAAGTTCTTTTGCGAATGTTACAATTTTACTTTGATCCTTTGTACTCGTTTTCAGAATATATCGTCAACGCCGGCTTATCGTAAATCACGACAATCTAAACACCGAATCAACCAATCTTCTCATGAAATTCAACGCACGAGAACAAACGTGGAAAACGTATTACAGAACAATTTGAACCTTCCTCAAAATGTAGAATGTCTTTTTCTAAGAAACAACGTACCCGACAGCAACAATTCACACCTCGACGAAGTTCAATTGTTTTCAATCGAACCTACCAAGGTACGGTATCATCGTCATCTAGATATGTATCTAATATATCTGAGATAATTCGTATTAGATAGTTGACTGTCCCAGTGTTGGTCTTAATAGTAAACTTATTGGAATTCGGAATAGCGGGGAACAACGAATCAAGAGGCCAAAAAATACCAAGAACAACGTCCTCGATGTTGCTTGTACACGCGATCGTAACGTTGGGTTACTATCTCGTCGAGAAACAATTTATGTGCTCGTTAATTAATACTGTAGTTACTTATAGAACAAAATCATCTTACAATTAGAGTGCTTGAACGACAACGAAAAACGAGGAAAAAGTTGATTACCTTCGAAGCTTGGAAAAGAAGTAAATCTATTGAACATCGGAAAATACTTAAACAGCTGGAAAAAGAAAGGCATAATGCATTTATAACTCTGGAGAATACGAAAAGAGAAATGGCCATTTGGGAAGTATGCATTATATGGTTCATTTGACTTTTCTTCACAAAACACACCAATGACCAGTGGCTGTTCGCGTATAGGCACTGTGGAACTCCAGCACCCCTTATTTCTACTTGATATTATCGATAACATTTAATATAACGAGTCCTTTTTTCTTTAATTCTTTATTTATATTTGTACAATATATAATTCTTAAGCTTAATGTCAGCAGTCATCCCCCAGTTTATGAAAAAGATACAAGAATCTTTGTATTGAACTGTGCGCTTCACAGTTCCAGCGGCGTGGAGTTTGGCTGTGTACGCATGCGCACATAAGAAGCTGCGTAGTAGAAAGCTGCGCGCGCATGCGCACATAGGAAGCTGCGTAGTAGAAAGCTGCGCAGTAGAATGAGCACTGACGCTCCAATAGTGTCGGTTTTTTAAAACATTTTCTGGAGCAGCACCCCCACTAATTTTAACTACGAGCCGCCACTGCCAACGACATTTCTAATTTTTCTCAATACAATTAAGGCACATATCCGTTACAAAAGACAACAGCAACATCAACGAGCTCAAATGTATTCCGACAAGTTTGTCGCCAAATCTAATTGTGAACAAATCAAAGGGAAACGTGTCAAGTTCGACAAAGTCAAAGCGGCAACGTCGATGACGACGCGGTAAAATCTTTTCAAATTAATTTCACGTCATCGTTTGATGTAAAACGAAAAAGCAAAAATTACTTGATGCTTTTCAGAAAGTCGAATAATAAAGATGGCAATCGAAAAAAGCAAACCACTTCAACACAGGACTCGCCGGAAAGCGCTATATTCTATGCATGGCTGGACCAACTAAATTGGATATTACATAAGAAATATTTACGAGAACGGCGGCATCTCGTACGATCGTTTTATTGTCAACCTTTTTATTACGGAGATACAACTTTGTATGCAACATAAGTACATTTGCGAACAATAATTTGCATTTACTTCGTTCATTTATAAAGCAGCTGGAACTATCAAACCTCAAAGTGTTACAATATTCTACAATAAAATAGAATACCGTATTAATTAACGGTAATATAATCTATTAATAACCATGTATATTATACATAATAATTATATAATAATTACATTACGTATCATCAAATAATTTTCTAATTCGCAAATATCTCTATATTCGAATAACCTTAGGTTTTTTTTCTCTCGCTCTCTCTTAAATTATTCATTGCCTTTTGAACGAGAACTCCTAAACTTTTTGGAAGATTCATCTGCATTGAATATAACTGTTGAGTGATGTGATTTTCGCTGGCAGCTGTACTGTTTTTCGCGTCGTCGTGACTGGTTGAAACATTATATTCTACGATATTTTCGACGCTACAATCGGACATTTGCCTCGATGTAGTAAAATCTTGATCACCTAAGAGAAAACAAATTACGAATATGCTTACATCTATGATTACCTTTCACTTCGCTCACCTTTCGCGTCGACGCTTTTATATCCATCCAATAACGTACTTGTTGGAGACTGCGTTACGCTGTCTAATTCACATATTCTCAATGCTAATATTCTGTAATTAATAATACAGAAGAGAATTAATCGTGTTTTGACGATTGTAATCTTGATATTTATATTTAAATTGTAACGAAGAAAAGTAAAACGTATTTCACAAACTTGTTTGCTTTTTTCTGATGCGCTAAAGCTAAAGTTTTATCGTTTAAAGCTTCTATCAGAGCTTTGCACAAACATCGTAAGTCGGTAATTGCTGTTGCAGACTTTTGAGGTGACAGACAAGAATCTTGATACAACCACTGCTCTGCTACGAATAACTTCCTTTAATATTATATTCGTGAATAATAACGGTCAAAGTGCAGTGAAACTATTAAAGTACCTTGTTTAGAGGTCATTATAGCGCCAACGGTAGTATTTGTACCCCAATTCACAGATTCTTTAACTCGTTCCCTATCCAGCATACTCTGGAAATGTCATTGTTCTGTCACTGGGTATGGCCATACATTGATAATTACGCAAAAAGCCTAAAATGACATATATTTATTATATGTATATTATTACTTTATATTTTGAAAGAGATTGTCTTGCAAGTTCCTTCTCCTCAAGTAGTTGCCGCATTCTTTCTTGAAGATATCTGAAATATCACCACATTAATATCGTACGATTCGATTAAAACAAATATTTATCAACTGTTTACTTTTCTTCCCACCTATTCTCACTAATCAAAGCATCTAAATCTACCGGCGTCGATGCGCTTAATGCTCTCGATAGTTCATGATTTAAACGATGCGCCTTACATTTAAAAGCATCCCTTTCCATTTGCATTTCTTGTTTTTCATCTAGAACTGTTTGCAAATCAGTCTGCAATTGACAGCACTATAAAAATGATATTTTTTCAAATATTAGTTCAACAAATTATTATTCTCTGTTTCTGAATTCAATAAAACCACTACCTTAATGTTTAATCTTTCTAATTGTTCTATCATTTCCTCTCTCTGATGTATCGCTGATGCATATTGAACATCTTCTATCCAAGTTTGATTACCATTTGTACGAAGTGCTTTAACATCAGCCTCTGCATCACCTAACTTTTGCCTTAATGTTTCTACTTGCAGTTTAAGACACTTATTTTGTTCTCTTGTCTCTGTTAGTAGATCTAACATCTTAAAGTGATCATCCAGATTGTAACATCTATAAAATATTTAAGCTTATTTTAGATTCATAACAACATGTTTATTTGCATATTCATCATTTCCCTACCCTTTTGAATCACGTGTATCGTTCATTTGCCTTTTTAAATACAAAAATCTTTCTTGCATTTGTTCTACCATTAATTTGAACTGATCTCTTTGCAACCTACACTGAATCAATTCTCTATTTAAATGTGTAAGTTCATCACACTTTATTTGTAAATCCTTCTTCAATGTATCCTGTAAATTAAAATAATTTTTTAATACCGATAAGAGAAATATTGTTTACTACTATAATTATAACCATTACTGTATACTTACTTTGGATACAAAATCGTTTCGATCAGGTGTTAATGTAATATTTTCACTTTTTCCATTCATCTCAACAGTCATAATAACATATAAAATATGTAAATATAGCTTCTGAGAGTAATAAAAATAGAAAAAGTAATTACTTGCGTACTTTTACTTTGGCTAATAGCACTGTCAATGTGGTGAAACTATATACAGCACTCACATATATAGATGTATGTACATACACGAGCACGCTCGGCATCCCTCTAGGTAAAATGGCGGTCTAAACCAGCGAAGGGCAAGGTGTCGCCACCACTTGGTATGACACGTGGCCAGCAGGCATTATACCATTTGCCGGTAAGTAGTTACCGACAAATGAAAATTCCAAAATCTCAGCGACCTATTATACCGACAGAAGGTTAAGTTAAGTGAATTAAAAAGCGGCATGCACTGATTTAGATCAAATTTTGGAAATAAGTTCCATTTTGCGAAAGGAAGCATTTGTGAGAATGGATTTTGGCGACTCGAAAAAATTTTTTTATCATTTTGGCGTCACTCCCTACCTTACCGACGGTCGACTCTTCTGAATATAATGTTGCGAATAAAGCGAAATTTTAAAAGCAGTTGCCTTTTGTAAAAATATGGTTTCGAAAAGAAAAAAGAAGTTTCACCAAAAATCGGCTAGTGCAGGAAATGACCACTGTAGTCATTAATATCTGTTTCACAGAAAGTAATTCAATAAGAGTTCAGTAAAAGAGAAATTAGATCGAGTAACCGAAGAAACCACCGATCCAAACGTCCTTGTTCTATGTTTATTAAATACAAACGCATTAATAACATAATTTTTAGCATACTTCTTAATTATGAAAAATGTATTATGCTATTGTCTGTAGATGAGAAAATGCTAATATAGACAGTTACTTTCATGACTTTATAAAATTATCTCAATTTTTTCTACCATATTCTTATTTTACAAAGAAAATATAACATCCAAATGCAACATGACACTACGTACACGTAATATATGCATACATTTGTTAAATTATACATCGTCGAAAGATATAAGTAAATTACACATCGTATGAATTCTACGATGCCACCGTAAGTCGACTTGTCGAATAACAGACCAATCGTGGTTGCAGCAAACAAGTTATTAATAATCATAAGTCCACAAGATATAGTTTTTAAATCCTGTAAAAAAATTTTTTAATTATTAATATGTACAGGTTTGCTTATTTAAAAACTAGTACCTGTGTTTCATCGTACAGCTGGAGATGATGGTACAAGACCAGGCAAAAATGCACAATTATGTACAGGTTTTGCCAGAATGGTATATACTTATCATATTTAACTCTAGATGTTACCTACAGGAAACAATAACTATTTTCAATACAAAATAAAATAAATGTGAATCCGATGATTGCAAGATACATAGCGTACGTAAAAGACCCTTTATAAAATAAAACCGGTTTAATCTTAACGAGATATTTTTGTTGAAATGTAAATTGATTATTGTTGAGATAAAGAATGGATGTATATGTATATTAAATTATGTATAATCCTTCATCTATTTGATTTTCTGCTAAACTTAAAAATAAGTGTACATCAAACTTCGGTAGTTCTAGTGTTATTGTAATAAAAATCTTATAAACGTTATTTGAACTTACATTTATTTTAAATTCGTCAAGACCCAACCGTGGTCCACCTGGAAACCAACTAGGGCCTTTCCAGATAACAGCTAACTTGTCTGTCAAAGATGACATCCATGAGCTTTTTTGAATCATTTGTATAAAATAAAATGTCTATAACATTTCAAAACAAAGTGCTCGATCAATGACAAAATCGTTTCAAAAGAATGCATACTCGGATAATTAGCATTCGATGAACGAATTAATTATCCTAATAATAAATAAATTCACGTTAAACCATCGATCAATTTCAAGCCTGTATCAGTTAAGTATTTACATAACTAATTGTCATTTTATGTAACAAGATAATCATGCGCTTTACCGGTTGTTTGGAGATACGTGCGGTTAACGATAAAGTACAGTTAGAAGGATAGTCACGAAACTACGGTTTCTCACCTGTAAATACAATGGATTGAAAGACTGAGGACTAACAACTAAACCGTAGATTATTTCATCTTTGTTTCTCTCTTCCATAAATGTTCCAAATAATCTATCCCATATGATAAGAACTCCACCGTAATTTTTATCCAGGCAATATAAATTGCAACCTAAAATATATTTAAAATGAATTTAAAATAAACTGCTATTAAAAATATTATCACCCAGGATTTCCACCCCTAGTTCAAGTCTCTTACCATGGTGAACCCGATGGTGTTTTGGTGTGTTAAATATGAATTCCAATGGTCCAAGATCGTCGATAACGGTCGTATGAATCCATAGTTGGTAAATTAAATTGAACTGATTATGTGCGATGAAATGCGACGGGGGTATAAAAAATGCAAGAGGTAAATAAAACATCTGTAATTTAAATTTATAATTTAAAATAAGAAACTTGAAACCAGTCATTTGGTTTGGTAACCCTAGTGTTAAATACTATGATAAATACTCACGAAATTACACCAGTGTTGGAAGACGGATTGTCGCAGACCAACCGCGAGGTTGAACTCCTCACTGCTATGATGTACTTGATGGTGAGACCATAAAAAGTGTACCTCTGTAAACGGGCGAGAAACGTATAAATTCGTCAGGTGGACGGTCGACAATGACACACATGGTTGGATAGGAATTTAACCGTGGTTACTGCGGTGAACCCAATAGTAACAGAAATCCACCCCCACGGCAGTGATACACCAAGTCCATATCGAGTTCCAAGCCAGACTCCGCCAGTGATATCTCTCGTAAATTACGATGTAAGTATAATATTCAGCACCACGGAAAAGAATACTGAAATTAGTTAAAAAAATTTATTGACACATGAAGATGGTATTCGAACATATGACGTTGCCATTTAAATGTATGTTAATCCCTACAAATTTCTTCTGATACCTTTTAATGAGGACCGATGGAAATACACCGACCAACGCTGCGCTAAAAATACTTATTAAGAACAGTCGCACAAAAATAGACTTTGAACACTAGTTTCCAATCATTCCTTAAATTACAACAACTGTACAATTCGTACACGGTTTAATAACTAAAAATGAATAATAAAGCGTTACCTATGCTTACCGGCCAGTTTCTTGGAATACCCAATGGGATAAAGATGTCACTTGATCGTTCAAACGAAACCTCTGTTTCTTGGACATCAGTATAATTTGTTCCAATATAATAAGAACGAAAAATGGAAGCCATATCTATGCATACATTAGGCTTAAATTTAATTTCACTACCAAAAATTATTATAAAATAGAATATGGGTAGGTATTCGTTACCTGCTGTTGATAATCAGGCACTTGATGCGGAAATTCGAAGGTTGTTTCGTAAGGGTTAACGAGATACCAAAGTTTTCCCGCGTTTTTCAGTTGGTTTAAATCGATACGCGTAACGTTCATTTTATGTGTTAACGTTCTACAATTACGTTGTGAATTACATGCAGCTCCTGCCGAAGAAAAAAGACATGAACACACTAACACTATCCGATTCTATTTTAGCCGCGAAACTGGGTGCACGCATCGTTTATATCAATGTTGACGAAAGCTGGCTCCAGCCTGCAAAGGGGCCCCCCGTACTCCGTGACCATTTCCCCTGCGCAGCTTGTGGTTTGCAGTCTGCGCATCATCTCGACAACGTCGCGTCGGTAAATAAGATTTTTCAAAAATAATCATCTAATTATTATTTTTTCCACGTATCATTAGCAGATTATTCATAAATTATATCTCTATTTTAAAAGACGTCATATTGTATATCATGCTTAATTATTTGTTTTCTTGTTTGTTTGGTGAAAAAAGAAATGTGTAATAATTATTCTCATTACGTGAATGTTTCTCAAAAACTCGTACTTACCGACGTATTGGACGTTGCACGCAGACCACAATCTTCGCGGGGAAAATGGATACGCCGATACGGAATGGGAGATCTTCTCGACAGACCGGAGCCAGCTTTAGACCACACTGGTTTATATACGATATATGTACATGTATGTAAGTTCGAGTTAACCGAGGACACGTGAGTATGCACGACGTTTCTTCCACGGCCGTACGTGGTAAAGGCGCGACGATGATAATGCGATGATGCTTTGTTCCAACCACAGTAAACGTTTTGTCTCTGATCAAAATAAATTGCATCTACCACATTTACCCCTTCCCCAAACGTTATACATATAGGTATGTGTTTATCAAATACCACTTGGGTAAACACCTGGTATTATTAATATTTAATGAATATTAAAGGACAGTTTGGAAATATACACGTTATCAATGATATATAAAATAAAATAATTTGTGTAAATAAGAAGTAAAGTTTATGTAATGTGCAACAAGTTTATTGTCTTAAAATAACCGGGTGATAAGAATTAAATAAAGATAAGGGGATATCTTACACGACAAACACGTTAGTTCTAAATATATTCCACCGAATCATTTAAAAACGAATAAATAAAAAGAAATACTTAAAATCCTGTGTTACAGGTTTCTTAAACAAAAGATAAATTTTCCTACCTTATGAAAAAAATATTGTGTAAAACTTTCAAGGATTTAGTACGCATATAAGATTAGAAAACTGCGTGATACACCACTGTATGCAAACCTTCGGTATGTACTGTACTGGCAACAGACAGGGTGTTTCATAACGTACATTAATTATTCGCCCAACAACGAACAATAAATCGACAAATTATACTGTCATCACACGTGATGCTATTTTTTTACATATCATTAAATGAAACATTCATAATTCTTGTGTTTTCGGATGTGTACAAATTAAAAATCATAGCTCAGATTAAAACAATCTATTTTCTGCTGATCGTAAATTATACGTATCAGTAACAACACCCCATGGTCGGTCAAAGTAATTGAGAGCGTGTCCCCATTAATGTTAGATAAGAAAACAGTACGTAGTTATCAAGTTTTTTTTAATTTCATATCTGTGCGCGCTTTTAAAACGGTACCGTTAGTACCATCTGGCGGTGAATGCCAAAAGTAACGAAATTTTTTTATATCTAATGATACAGACGATTCCTTTTTTACCTACGTTTGGTAATTGTTTTTAAATACACACGTGGAAGTTTGAAAGGTTAGATATATATTTACAAAATAGTCTAGAG
Source organism: Osmia bicornis bicornis (assembly GCF_907164935.1). NCBI lineage: Eukaryota > Metazoa > Arthropoda > Insecta > Hymenoptera > Megachilidae > Osmia > Osmia bicornis. The sequence goes on along the minus strand of NC_060218.1, from coordinate 1,528,084 downwards.
TAATTAATAGTGAAAGTTGAAAAACAAATATATTGTAAAACTGTAAATAAAATACTCCTGTTTCCCTATTATTTTTTATACGTAAGTATTATATGTTCTTTAAAAGACTACTGTGAAAGAACTTAGAATTAAATTTTTGTAGGTTATCCGCATGATATGAGCCTTATTATTTTTACAAATTTATTTCTAAATACTATTTTCAGTTAATTTATTATTTCAGTTAAATAATGAAGATAAAAAATATGAAAAGTGTACCAAAAAAGATTAAAAAGCCTGCCACAAAAAAACGGAAACCATTAAATAAAGTAACAACCGATGAATTCTTTAGTCAAAGTTTTGAGGATGATATAGACGATGATGACAAATATAGCAATAAGGGTAAGAATCTAGTTCATGTATTATCTGAAAACAAATATAAACTTTTGTGAAACCAATATCTACTAAAAAACTTATTTTTATAAGTTGTTAAAGTGTTTTCAAATATTGGCATCCTTTATCTTGTTACCTCTAATTAAAAAGATGCTACTGAATAAGATATAAATATTGACTGAAATTATTTTTCATTCGTTTAACATTTTATTTATTATTTAGTAGATGAAAATATGGACAAAGAGGATGCAAACAGCAGTGAAAGTGACATGGATCCAATGGAACATAAAAGATCTTTAATGAAATTAAAACAAACAGATCCTGAATTCTATTCATATTTAAAAGAAAATGATAAAAACCTTCTAGAATTTAATATATCTGATGACGATGGTGTCGATAACGATGGTATCGATGACGATGGTGTCGATGACGATGATGAATCATTATCAAATAAATTGGATAAAAAACATATTCCAAATGATCAATTGGAGGTATGAAATTAAAAGTTATAGAAAGAAAAAATAACCATACCTTTTTAATTATAAATTATAAATAATGTAGGTTGCTAGTGATGAGAGTGATTATGAAGGGGACGGAGATAGCGGCACAAAGGATAAGCGTAAAATTACGCTGCAGTTATTAAAAACTTGGCAAAGTGAAATTCAAAAGGACAAGTAATATTTTACGAATTTGAACAGTGATTAAAGAATTAGAAAAGAATACTGATATCGCATACTTATAAACTGGTATTCATGTTTGTTTCTAATTTTATAGGTCATTGAAAACCATTAAATGTGCTGTGGAAGCTTTTCATGCTGCATTACAAACAGTAGTGGATGTTACTGATCCAGAAATTGTACATTATAAAGTAGAGGGTGGTGCAGGTTGGTTTTCACGCTTATCTTTAACTTTCTACTTGTTAAATTCTTCCTGTTTTATAAATGATTATATATATTTTTTAGTGTTTAATGGAGTTGTTCAATTATGTGTACTTTATTTGCCTAATGCGTTAAAACGGTACTTGAAGTTGGATTCTGAATCCCAGTTTCAAGTTCATAAGTCCAAGAGATTTGTAAAAGTGAAAAACATTTTAAAATCTTACTTAACCGATTTAATTAAAGTAAGTATTATTAACACGAACGTTTGAAATTCAGTTATCTAGACTATGTATAACGTGTGTTATTTTCTCTGTAGATTTTACAAAATGTAACATCATCTAATATTGTCACAGTGCTATTGAAACACTTACATCAAATGTTACCGTATGCGCAATCATTTTCATCGTTAACTAAAATATTATTGAGAATATTATTAAAATATTGGACAAGCGGGGAAGAAACTGTCCGCGTTGTTTCGTTTCTCTGCATATTACGCGTTGCAACAAGTAATCGAGAATCAGTTTTAGAGATGTTATACAAGGTAAGAGTGAGATCTGTGTGCATGTACTAAATAATAAATTAGATTTCATAATATTAATTTTTTAATTTATGTTACAGGCAATGTACGTAAAATATGTTGAAAATTCTAAATTTGTATCTTTAACAACATTACCTGGAATAAACTTTATGAGGCATTCTTTGGTTGAAATATATTCATTGGATGATAATTTAGCTTATAATCATGCATTTTTATACATCAGACAGTTGGCTATTCATTTAAGGAATGCTATGACTTTAAAGAAAAAGGTAATAACGTATAAAGTAAACATATTATATGTATTAAAAATTTGTTATCTTTTTATAATAATATGATATCAATTTTATAGGAGCACTTCCAAGCTGTATATAATTGGCAATACATCAATTCATTACGCTTTTGGTGTGAATTAATAAACGTATCAAAAAGCAATTCCATGTTACATTCACTTTTGTATCCTCTGGTACAGGTATGTATAAACCCAAGTTGCCAAACATATCGGTAATGAAAATGTTTGATAACACTTTATTTATTTATTGGCAGATTATTATAGGTACGATAAAGGTGATACCAACTCCACAATATTATCCACTCAGATTTCACTGTGTACAATTGTTAATAGATATTTCCAGAGAAACCGACACGTTCATACCCTTATTACCATTTTTATTAGAGGTATAGTATTTTAAAGTTTTTGTGTGCTGTTATTTATAGGGATTATAATTTATAATTATCCTTGTTTTTTGTAGATACTAAGTTCATATGATTTCAATAAGAGACATAAAGCAGTGTCGATGAAACCAATACCATTTATTTGTGCTTTAAGAATGTCTAAATCCCAGTTACTGGAAAATGGTTTTAAAGATAATGTTATTGATTCTATATACAAACTTATTTTGGAAAACGCCGCAAAAGATAGCCATAAAATATACTTTCCAGATTTGTACATACCGTGTATAATACAAGTAAGTTAACAAGTTTTCTGAATCTAAAATTTTTTATTCTGATCGCTTTATTTTTTCCTAATATTATTTCTGTTCATTAATTTTTAGTTGAAGGCATTTTTGAAGAAATGTCATGTGGCAAATTACTGTAGAAAGATGAAACAGTTGTCAGAAAAGATCGAAGAAAATAGAAAACACATCGAGACCGAGCGAAATAAAACTGTAATTGATTTGAAAAACATGTCACAGATAAAGAATTGGGAGAATAAGATAAAAACAGAAGGGACATCGTTGTCGAAATTTTATGAATCCTACGTGAAGATTCATCAATCCCAAAAACTCAAGCTACTTACAAAGAACGACGAAATAGCTGAATATAATATACCAACTATTAGAAAATTGAAGAAAGGAAAATCAAACGAAGACAGTGCGGAAGAAAGCGATGAAAGTAGTGACTTCGATCTGAGAATAAAGACTAACGAAGAGAAATCTGAAAAGCCTGCTAAACCGAAAAAGAAAAAGAAGAAATTGAAAGTTAGCAAAGACACCGATAATATTGATCTACCAACAGAAAATACAGATATCGTGCAGGACATAAACTTTGACGATTGGAGCTAAATATAAATTCAATTCGCATGTGCTTGAAAACAACAAAATACATATACTGAACGCTATTATAAATATACAGTGATGAGTATTAAAGTAAAACTGAAAACGACACCGACTATATTTATTACAATGTATCTCATTCTAAGGTAACATGTATATTTGTCAACTATGATTTCACCGTGTTTCAGCGACCAATAATAAACGTTTCAAATTTACTATGTGATTCTTTTGATTATAACCGAAAGATTGTATTATTCGTTTCGAACTTGTACTAATTTTATTTTTATGGTAAAGAAAGAAGTCTGTTCTAACTGCAATAAGCGACAGCGTTAAATAGATGCTATAACTTATGTCTGGTATAGCAGAAGCCGCCGATTTCTAAGGTGTCGCTTTCTGATAGTCTATTTTTATCGAAGACGAGTCAAAGCAGTCGGGAAGTTGGTATAGCAACGGTTGGGCGCTATTATAAAGCACCGTGTGCTTGCTGTACGGTAATTCATCCAAGTGTGATCGTTTCATATAAGAAAAAGGATTCCAAAGTAAGCCGAATACTTGTGTTTTATTTAACAAATAAAAGACAACGTACAAGTGGTGAAGAGAAGCTCGAACATGCGACAGGTTTTTTTTTTTTTTGAATTATTGACCGCCTAGACGACTGCCTACTACCTTGGAAAAAGGATTCAGTTACGTATGTAAGGGAAAGCTAAAAGAAAATTAAGCGATGTAATTAAAGCGTTAATTCTTTTATCGTGATGGCAAAATATTAATAGAATTCTATTTGATATAGTTTTTCTTGTTTCGTGTGTTTTCGTGAAACTCGGTAACGAATGAACCCAGTATCAGCCGATACTGGTGAGCGGTGGCCGCTAAGTGCCGCGGTGACGGAGTTGCCGTGGATCGTATGTGCTTAGTCGGCCACCTCTTGTGCTTAACCGGCCACGTTCGTGCGTGCCAGGGAACATTTTGTAAGATGCGATTTTCTCTCTCATGGCGAGGGAGCTTCTGTCGTGAGATTCGTCCACTTTTCGTGCGGAACGCTTCGTTCGAAGTATAGCACGCTCGCGGATTACGTAAATTCGTAAAAGAAAAATAAAAAAGAGCCGTAAAGTAGGCAAGGAGCGAATTGTGCGTAAAACGTCGAAATGAGGAGAACACCTTTCGATAAGTAAACCTTCATTTTCTTCTTTCGCTTTGGAAGAAAACTAAGGAGAAAGAGAGAATTATTAAAAAAGAACAAAAAAAAGAAAAAAGAAATACTTTCCTATAAAATCTAATCCCAATTAAATCCTGCTTAATTGTGTGACGCTTCAACGACTAAATGATATATTTTTAATTCTTGACACTTGGGAATTATAACAACATTAATTGCGCCAAATTTTATTATTGAAATTAAAATTAATTTGCGATTATTAACAGTAGCTTTCTTTTTAGGTGTAAGAGTATTAACATAGATCTACGATAACTTGAGCTATTTTCTCATGCAATTCGTTCCTGTTTAAAGATTAAACCACTCGAACTTCTGCCGAACGATCTATCTATTTAAAGTAACATATCGTTCTCGTTGCATATTAGGGGTGGCGTACAAAATCACTAACAATGATTTATCACAGTAATCGCGAAATCACGATCATAGTCGTGATTTCATTTCATTCAAGATCGCGATCGTGATCTATTTTTTTAATTTACATCGTACGATACACGTATGATATAACAAGGAATAGATATAAAATGCAGTACAAGTCCAATAATACATATGGTGGCGAAGAAAAAAATAATTAAATTTTAAAAGGTTTAATTTTAAAGTTTAAAAAGTTCCACCGAAACTCACCCTAAGTTGCTTAATTGTAATTTTTAAAAGCATTAATTGATTCACTTACATTGAGTTAACATATTGGTTTTGTAATAAATACAGCACTAGGTAGTACATACACCCCAAACGCAACCGCTCAAACTGTTACTGCGTATTACGTTACGGATAAATTTAGCATTTCTTTTGCACAGAAGAACCTTATTGTGCCGCTGCCAATGCTGAAACGCGAAATTAATTGACGGCTTGGACGGAAACCAATTTCGTTACAGAATCCGACTAATTGACGTCATAAGATCAACAACACGTTTTTCATTTGTAATCTTTTGTTTCATTTCCACTGTATAAACAAAATATTGATAAATTATTCTTTTATAATTTAAACAATTATTTTGAAGGATGCTCTCTTTCTCTTTTCCACAGATTCGCTCTTCGTCTCTAACGCTCTCGTTACATTTTCACAAGCTTATAACATTGTTATCTACTATGCTTATTAGTTACACATTTTAATTATTAAAAAGAAAACTTTAGATCTATACATGTAACCCTGACGTTTGATAAGAAATAAAAGAGGACTTATTGTCAGACTATGAATTTAATGTAAACACATAAAAGTTAGAAGATATTTCAAGGAATATTCGATCTATTATTTTAATTAATTTTCAACGTTAAGCTATCGAGAGAAATAAGACTGAAATGTTTACGAAAACAAGCCCAGACTAAACAATCTCAATTTCGACAGTCACAATAGCGCGAGGCAGAACGTTTTAAGCAACACGTACAACTCGTATAGTGTTGCGTCGAAAAATTCAAAGGATGCCGAGTACAAGTACAGCGTGAATTATAGCAATACACAGGAGAAAAAGTTTCTGCAGCGAAGTTATTCCGCGGACAATGTTGTAATACGTTCCCGTGGTTTTAAGCCCTCCGATAGGCACGACCCTGTCAAAAGGAACTTCCTTGAACATTTGACTTCGAAAATACTACATTTTGATATGGTAAGCGTATATTCGTTAAACGGAAAATTGATTGATATCCAATGTTCTTAACTCTATACGCAAAATAATTTCAATGGGAATTGTAATTATTTAAATAAAAAAGAATTTGTAACTCTCGAATAACGGAGCCCGGTCAATGGTGACCTCAAACCTACGAATGATGCAGTGACTAAAATTAACCACTTAAATTTATCATGCCTTGAAAAAATAATATTTGAAGAAATAGTCTGGAAAATAAAATTGAATTTAAATTATCGCGGTTTCGGCAGCCCGCCATTCGAAAGTTAGACATAAAATGGTGGTATGATTATTTCCGCGGTATTAATTATTTTTCCTTGTAGGAGAATAATGAAGCTGGGCCAGTCAATTTGCAGAAACTGCTTACTCCTGCGTCCGACTCGCAGGGGATTATGCAGTCAAAAAATAGTAAGCTTAAAATATTATTTCAGCGTCCTGTTAACCTTTTCCTACACACGGAGTTATGTTACCTTTCCCCCTTTTAAATAAATGAACAATTAAATTTTTGCATGCGTACATAGTAATAAATAAACGAGAGTAAAAGAGTTTACTTTCTTTTCTTCGTTAACTTGAATGTTTGTACCTATACACGAAGGATCCAGCGTGCTGCGCGCGCATGAGAAGAATGGTAGCCCGAATGGCGCGAAATTTGAATATCCGTAACTTAGAAATACTTCACCTCTGAAAATATAAAATTAATTCGTGTTTGCTTCGTTCGTACCACTTGCAGGAAAAATGTTTGCATCTTCGTATTTCTATGCACCGACACATCCAACCGTCGAGGATCAAGTTGAACTCGCTCGACGAATTTCGCATTCGTTGAGCGACGTGAAGAACATGAAAAGTAAAGGTCAATCCATGTACGTGAATAGAAAGAAACGATCTGTCAAATGGATCCACGATGGTAATGGTTCGTATAAGTATAACCATGATCATTTGAATTATGGTAATTTGATATTGGCTAAAATTTCCTATCAATCATAGGTGTGGAGGACGAGGAAGAACCTTCGACCGCTGTTCATAGAGTAAGTGGTGTGTGTTTCCACTTTAACGAATATTCTTATAGGTGGTTCACTAATTTCGCAATAACAATATCCTTTTAAATTAACTAACAATAAGAACAAGGAGTTAATCACTTTCGCCAGTGAAGGCTCCTATATAAAATTGAAGGAAAGGTTTTAATTCAGAATTTTACATTTGACAGGATAAAATTCCTTTAAAATGCATGATGAATCCACACGGAAAGGTGTTAGATATACATGGTATTCAAGCTTTAGGCGAAGAAGTAAATATTGAACCGATGCCAAAGAATCCTGAGAAACTGTTTGATATCGTGCGTGACCTAAATAATCAAAAAGGCCGTGGTAATCAAAACCTTATATCCATGAATTATTCAAGTAAACATGGTGCTAAAGGGAGCTTTAAGAATCGTTAAACCAAAGAATTTTGCTTCAAGGTGCTGAGATATTCGCGAAACGTAGGAAAAGGTCTGAAAAATGGGTGGTGGACAAAGATCAACCGCAAACTCCCACCACGCCAGGGACGCCGAAACTAAATTATTCGGGGAAACCGGTATATTCTATTTTCTTAGAGAATAAAAATATATCAAGGATATTAAAGTAACTCGTCTTTGTATATGCTTAGGAGATGAATGGCACTTCAAAGTTTTCGACTTTGTCTCCGCTGACACCAATTGTACTTGAGCCAACCGTCGAGAAACCGTTTTATAATCCCTTCACCGTGGATTTGTCTTTAGGCGACACGAATCCACCCGCAACAGGTGCGTAAATTGACGAAACTATCTTGTACGAGCAGTTGACACGTTTATTTGGCAATGCTTCGCGTTTGCATTGTTGTTTCTACGAATCGCAAACAGCTAATGTTTTTCAAAGACTCGAATTCATGCTACGCTGCTTCATACTTATTTTCCGTTTATAATCCGCATCATCTTCGAGACGATTCAAGCGTAAAAAAAAGAGGTAATGAAACTTCTAAAATAGCAGGAGAGATTGACACGTTAAAGTTACCCGTTGGAACTTCGTCGCAGGTTCAACAACCTAGGACGCTTCAATTGGCAAACGACATCGATGTTATTCAATCGATGCGAGACCACCGCCGCATTCTTTTTCATTGTAGTATATCTAAAATAAACAACGGTCCGTAACTCGTTGCCAATTGAGTCCTCTACGCTAATTAAAGTTCCACGAGTGAAACCACGTTGACATTTAATTACGCTAATCTTTCAAAACATAAAAAAAAAAAATTGTAATTCATTTATTATGTATGTAGTTTGTTGTAAACGTTTCAGGTAGAAACCAATATCGTTGCAACGGTCAAGAGTGTAATCACCACTCGACCGAAGTGAAAAAGATATATTTGAGAGAAGTGGCTGTTGGTACTGATAATGATTTCGTTGACAAGTCTCGATCATCGATCGTGGAAAAATCGCGTCGAACCGCCTTCGAGCCTGATAACGAACAGTATAACAATTACCGCGGAAGAAATAACGGCTATGACAATACTAACAAACGCAATCATAATTATAACAAGGCTTCGCTGAGCAAATGTAACTTTTCTAATGCACACCACCATGCTACTAACAAAGAGATGAAATATGTTAAGGAACAACGTATCGCCGAGCGTGTAAATAGTAGCATGATCAACGATAAAAGCAAACTCGTGAATAATCAACGAGAGATCGATTCCGCTCGTATCGACAGCGATAATAGCGAGTACACACCGATTCCGGTGAAACAATTGATACAAGAATTTGAAAAAACTTGTAGGCCAGTTCTGCAGTACAAACAAATCAGTCCAAAGGTTATTCCGATTATACAGCATTCTCCTATAGACAATGATATTGCACGATTCTTTGAAACGCGAAACTCGGTTAAATCCAACACCGTCGAAGAGCATAGGAGGTGAGATTGAATCAAATTCACAGTCTCCGATAAAGTACTTATCAAATGGAATTCTATGCTCAGCACTTTCTTCTCTTTTTTTTTAAATATTTTAAAAATATCTCTTTGTCAACCTAATACAAGTAGATAGTCTAAATTATTCATTCGAACCGAAAACCTATAATATTCTAATAGCGTTTGATTATTCGCGAAATGCGATTAGATTCGGAAATCGATCGATAAAAAGCATAGAATTTTATTTAATTAATCCGAGTTGAAATTTGATGGAAATTCTGACAAGATCCAAATTTTCCATCCACTCAATCATGATACAGAATAGCCAGTCAACGGGCGTACGATGAGTCCGTACGATTTCGAGATAACTGCAACAACGTTTACATCTCTACTGACGATACGGAATACACGAGCGACGAGTCCGATTCCCAGATGAACGATTACGCCAGCGAGGAAATAATTTATCGCGAAAAATCGGAAACATCTAGCTTAATGAACGGGGATCAAGAGTACTCGTCGATGTATAGGGAGGAATGTTCTGACCGACGCCGATCGATCACTTCCGAGGAAGTGGAAAACTTTTGCAACAACGGGGATGGGAAATTCACCAACACCGAATCGGACGTACCCGTCGAAGCAAAGTCGTTGTTGCTTTCGATGATCGCTTCTCAGGAGGATATTTTAGAAACTATCAAGCATTTACGCAGTACACCAGTGTTGGACAATCTTTTGCATGGCGTTTCACCGGACTGTAAATTCGGTGATATATGTCCGGACGGAGGCAAGTTAATCCGCATGCGCTTCGATCTAACTTAACCTTACTGTACTCTGTTATCTACATATAATCTATAACTTTAATTGTTTTAAAGGTATGTATAAAATTAATGAAATTAGTTATAAACACTTGTCTTTGCAGGAAAAAAGCTTTACGAGGATAATAACACTTATACGGGACCGAAATTGGCCAGTGTTCACAATTTGACGAATTACAACACGGCACCTCGTGGCTGGGATCAATCTTTAACTTTTTATCGACCAATCAAATTCGAGAAACCACAGGAGATCGTATATTCTGATTTTTAAATATAGTTACGATTACGATGTTAAAAAGGAACGAAGGTGTGCGAATAATGTTATTCAAACGATACTCCGTAGATTATTTTAACTTGTTTTCTAATCAATAACAAATTTACGTTTTTTTCCCAATCTAGTCAGATAACGATAACAATATCTCAAAAAATAAATTAAATATGAAACGAAGAAAATTAGGCGGTACCATGTGTACGTACATATTTGAATGTTTCATTGTGCTTGATTATATCTACCTCTCCCATTATCAAGATCTTTATTTATGCTTCTCAGTGTTATTGCATTTTACTTAATAAATAAATGTTGGTTTCATAATACACGATGTACTCTTAGGTGTCACATTCATTGCAGTTTTAAATGGATGTAAATGATTTTTATTTTATTTTTCTTTAATTATGTATCAGAAATATAAGTTAGAATCTCTATGCTCTGATAATAATCATTCAGATAACAATATTAAATTACATAAAATGCTGATAATATTGAAAAGAATACATAAGTACATGATTTATTTACATAAGCTTTGACTTAAAGATGTTAACATTTGTGTGATATAATAATCGGTCTGTTCTTTAAAGCAATTTGTCTTTCGATATCTGATCCCTGTACTTGAAGGATTACACTTGTTTAAAGCACCCTTTTGATATATCACACGTACAATGTACGGGACGTGTGAAATTTACGTGTTATTTGTTGATTTTGTTTGTAAATTGTTAATTTACAATATGTATTTGGTTGTATTTATTATTTAATGAAATAAATGTTTTTATTTTTCGTTTATATCCTGGTGCTTCTCACACGATAGAAAAAAAAGAAACATTGTAATATTTATTTTACCGCTCACAAGTATCCAAACATTTACCTGTATTATACTAGAACAACCGGAATTGAATGTATGCTTCAAATTAGAAGAATAAATGAACGAAAAATCAAAAAATTAATTAGTTTATAATTTTAACCCTCGAACGACGGACGATGAAGAGAGCCCCAATTTTAATTCAATTTTATATTTCATATTTTCGAATTGAAATATTGTTAAAAAAAACACATAGAATTGAGTATCCTCCTCTTTTGTGTTATCCAAGTCGGATAAAAATTGAATAGTTATTTATAAACACCGCGAATTCCATCGTGAAATTCTGTGACAATAAAATGTATTTTGTACCCAAGTTAACGCGTTATCATATATTCTCAATGATGAATAATGAATTAAATTCGCTTAATAATGAATTAAATTTGAAAAGCGATAATACCTGAAATTATAGCTGGAATTTCGATGCAAATGGTAGCAGACTACGTATCTTCGATCTCCGACGCAGTCGCAGTAAAGTTGGTATGGAGAAGCAGTATAAGTAGAAGAAGACCGGGTGATTATTTCATTAGTTGTAACTGAAAGTGAACAGTAGTGTAGAGTTATGTCGCGGTCATCCGGCTTCTTGGTCGCGCTGATTCTACTTGTACCATTATTCAGCTATGGGGAAGCTGCGAGCATATCAAAGAAGACTCTCGGACAAACCTGTGGCTACGAGGTACAGGAAGAAATTGATTCCTTTAATAATCATTCTTATCGAATTTATGTTATATTTGGAATAAGTGCATAAATATAAATATTATTTTGTACTTACATATGTATATGTATACGTGTTACCACTTGTTGATATAACACACGACGTTCGAATGTATTTCCGTTAATCGAATGTATTTATGACGCTCGATTGATAATGGATTTTATATCGACAAATATGAAATTAATATTAGTGTCAAGAACACATATAATCATAGGGAAGTAAATCAGTATACACTTTCATAATATTTTTCGAATCTATGGAGAGTGTAATTATTAATTAGGTATATAATTTCTTTTATGAATTTTCTTTCAAATTCTAATTTAATTCTAATAGGCATGTCCTGCGACAGACCCAAAGAAACTAAATATCCATCTAGTTGCTCATACCCACGACGACGTCGGTTGGTTGAAAACAGTCGATCAGTATTATTTTGGAAGTGAGTGTGTACAAAAATTATTATTAAACTTGTTCCGAGAACAGACTACAAACTTTTCTGCTTACACTTTTTTAATAAAGGTCAGTCAAGGATTCAACTAGCAGGAGTGCAGTATATTTTAGACAGTGTTATACAAGCGTTATTAGCTGACCCACAGAGAAAGTAATTTAAAAAATATAATTATTAATCGTGACTATGTATAAAGAATTAAGATAGTATCTAAGATTAATATCGTATCATTTAGATTCATTTACGTGGAAAGTGCTTTCTTATGGAAATGGTGGCAGCGTCAAAGGAGCGAGATAAGAGAAAATGCGGGAAAGTTAATCAACGAGGGCAGATTAGAGATCATTAACGGTGCATGGAGTATGAACGATGAGGCGGTTACTCACTATCACTCTATCGTGGATCAATATACTTGGGGCTTCAGGTGGAAACAAAATTTTTTATTAAGCGCGAAGTCTTTAATTCCGAGTTCTTCTAACATCTTTTTAATACTTTTGCGATGGGGACATAGTCCTACATCGTTTCAAAGTCTTTAGCTGAATTAAATTACAATTTGAAAATATTTTAGACGTTTGAGTGACACCTTTGGAAGTTGCGCAAGGCCACGTATAGGATGGCAAATAGATCCTTTTGGCCATTCCAGAGAGCAGGCGTCTTTATTAGCTCAATTTGGATTTGATGGAATGTTCTTAGGACGTCTCGATTATCAAGATAAGAGGCAAAGGCAAAAAGACAAAACCATGGAGTTTATATGGAAAGGAAGCCCAAATTTAGGTACTCTCTTAGTTGAAAAAGAAAAAATAACAGGCGTTGATTGTATTACGTGATTATTACAGGATCACGCGCGAATTTGTTCACGGGTGTATTGTACAACACTTACATGGCACCGCCTGGTTTCTGTTTCGATGTTTTGTGTAACGATGACCCGATAATCGATGATCCTGAGAGTCCGGATTACAACGTCAAGGAGAGGGTAAGTAAAAGTTTAATATAATAAGTACAGTAGTTGAACTTAGGGGCGTCATGTTAACCTCTTTCGAGATGTTTTGTCACACCCTCCCATTTTTAATATGAAAAATTTATATATATGTATATATAAAAATTTTACTTTTTTCCTTGTTTCTTAACATAATCGTTTGTACAACGCTTCCCCACGCTTCGGTCCGTCACCGTAAGCGGCCGCGCAAAGAATGACGATGTAGAGGAAAGAGGCCCATATAATATAGGCCTGTGACCTCCCACCACTTGCGTATAAATGTTCGCGCGGGAAAATTTGAATTGACATTCATTTTATTATTTATATTTCTTAATTATATACTAAATTTTATACTTAGCAACAATTAAAAATTATATTATTTTGTTTCTAAATCACTGTAATATTAATATAGTGAAAATTAAGATTTGGAGAATTTCTGTTTCCTCTATATTGCCATTATTCCTAGGAAAACCTACTTTGATGCTGTACACTGTACACGTTTAAGGAAAACAGAATATTCGATTGTAAAATCTGGTATTTCATATCCCTAAAAATGCAACGTCTGGTTTACTTGATGCCCCTGATTGACCTCGCATTCCCTTCCTTTTGATCAATTCTGTCTCTTGCAAAACAGATCGATAAGTTTATGCAATACTCAGAGAATCAAGCAAAAGTACTACGTACAAATAACGTTATATTAACGATGGGTGGAGATTTCACTTACCAACAAGCGGAAATGTACTTTTTCAATTTGGACAAATTAATAAGGTACTTTCTTTTTTATAAAAGTATCATTTTTATATCATTCGATGGGAATAGAAGAGAGAAAGGAAGGGAGAGGAAAGGTCGTAGAACTCTTACGTTTTGAATTGGTAAGTAAAAAAATATATCATGCCATCGACAGGTTGAAAAGTTTGTGTCGTACGCGCATGAACAAGCATCATCTTATAAGACTAATAACGTTATTTTTACGATGGGTCAAGACTTTACTTACCAACAAGCTGAAATATGGTTCACTAATTTGGATAAGTTGATCAGGTAAAATATACATAGTTTAGTAGTTCATTAATTACTCGGAAACTAATTTTACACGGTACATTTGAAATTATAATACGAGCCAACATTAAGAAGACGTACGAAATAGCATTTGAATTAATGAATCGATGAAATCGAAGTAACAGCGATTTTACCGATCGAGTAATTCTAGAAATAGCATTTCGAATTCATTATAATATTTGCTGAATTCGATAGATACGTGAGGGAGCAAAGAGGTTCTGATGTGAATATCTTTTATTCGACACCATCGTGTTATTTGAAAGCTCTACACGATGCACAGCTTCAATGGCCGACGAAAAGTGATGATTTCTTCCCTTACGCGAGTGATCCTCATTCGTATTGGACCGGTTATTTCTCTTCAAGACCGACGCTCAAATTCTTCGAACGAATGGGAAACAATCTTTTACAGGTAAAAAAATACTTGTAATATTTCTTAATGTAGATACTTAAGCTTTTATTTGTAAAGTGCCGTTTGCACGAGACACGCCCTTTAGTTTTTTATATATATCTCAGATAACCAAGCAGTTACACGTACTGGCCGGTTTAGAGGGTTTCGCCAAACAATTAGAGCTTTTCCGTGAAGCAATGGGTGTAATGCAACATCACGATGCTGTAACTGGGACAGAGAAACAGCTAGTTGCAGACGATTACGCGCGCATTTTACATGAGAGTATGCAGCAAGGATTAGATATTGTTGCTAATGCTATGAGGTATTATAAATATCATTTTGAACGTTATACAGCAAGCATGGCTAAATTCTTCCGCGCCAGAAATACACGGCCCCTGCTAATAGGCAATTTGGCTCTCACTGAAGTCAATGCGTGCCCCTAAAATTCTGCTGCCTTATCGGCACTCCACGAATCACTTGTGGTAATTCGGAGATAAATAACAATGCTAAAATGATTTGGCAGCTAAATTTTACCTTACCAAAAAGTATATATAGGCGGGGGTCATTCCTTTATGGGTAGGTGAGTTGAAAAAGTATTGATAAAAATTAATTTTTTAAGCACTTGGAAAACAAATGGACAGCCAGGATTGATAAGTACTCTGAATTCTTGCTTGCAACTGAATATCAGCGCATGTCCAAATACCGAAGATGAAAATTTCATTCTCACAATTTATAATCCACTAAGTCACAAAATTTGGACACCTATTCGCGTTCCTGTGCAATACGACGGGTATACAATTGTAGACCTTGTAGGTTTGTATTTAGCAACGATTAATTATTATATGGTACACACTGGTAATGCAGTGAGGTGACATTACCGGCAAAAACAGCCCTAAAATGGGTTTACGGGAATCGTTTTTCCGTTCTTATATGAGAAGATTTTGATAAGTCGTGTTTCGCTTATGATATATTGACGTTACCTACTTAATTCTTTTTTAGATGGTACCGAAATTGTTTCTCAAATAGTTCCAATTCCTAATTCCGTTCTTGAAATACCGGGAAGGGAAAGTAAAGCCACAGGCGAACTCGTGTTTTTGGCAGCGATACCGGCTCTAGGTTTCAAATCTTATAAAATTACACGGAAGTCGAGTATACAAGAAGATGGGTTATCTGACACATCTTTCATTGGTAACGAGGTAATTAAAAAATTTTTCTTTAAAAATTTGAGCTTGATAGCTGCAGAAGATTCTGAGAAGACGAATCATCCCACTCCCCTTAAAACAACGGGAACGTTATTTTTTCAGTTTTACAATGTGTCAGTCAACGACCAGGGTCAAATAGTTTTAGACTGGAAGAAACAGAAAGATATGAGTTTAACTCAATCGTTCCACTATTACGAAGGAATGGAGGGTAATAATGAGATAGCTCAAAACAGGTCGTCAGGGGCATATATTTTCAGACCAAAAGGCATATCCTCGAAAAATTTCGTCCAACCTACGTCCTTCAAAATTTACAAAGGTGAAGGTTTCGATAAATGTTTTAAACGGGATTGAAAAAAGAATTAACAAATTTATTTTTTAACCCAGGTCCGGTGGTACAAGAAATTCATCAGGTGGTAGACGATTATGTGAGTCAAGTAATTCGAGTTTACACAGGGAAAGAATACGTTGAATTCAATTGGCTCGTTGGACCCATACCTGTTACGTAAGCACTATAAATATTTAAAAAATAACAGAGAAATGATTTTTCAGTTGTATTTTATTATAGTGCATCGAACTACTTTCATAGCTTTTCATGAAATATAACATTCCAGGGATAAGATTGGAAAAGAAATAATAACCAAGTACACTAGCAACTTAAATTCTTCCGGAGAATTTTATACCGATGCCAATGGTCGTGAAATGTTAAAACGGAAGAGGAACAACCGTTCCACTTGGGACTTGGAATTGGAGGAAGAAATATCCGGCAACTATTACCCGGTCACTTCGAAGATCTCTTTGAGGGATAAAGCTAAATATTTAAAACTCAGCGTACTGACTGATCGAGCAGAAGGTGGAACCAGTATGCAAGATGGAGAAATTGAACTGATGGTAAAGTAACAGATTTCTGAAAATACAGGTAATTTCAAATAATGAATTGATGTATGTACACAATAGCTTCACAGAAGACTTCTAAGGGACGACGCGTTTGGAGTAGGCGAAGCTCTTAACGAATCCGCATATGGCGAAGGATTAGTGGTCAGAGGATCGCATTACGTACTTGGAGATAGTATACCGAATTTGGATGATCTTGCAGTGAAGGAAAAAGCTTTAGCTCTTCAACTACTTCTTCGTCCTTGGCCCCTTATAACTCCCTTGCCATCGGGTGATTCCATTGCCGAGGACTCTCCAATTCTTCCACAAGTAAGTAGATTTATGCGAATAAATAACTCGTAAAGCATTTCAGAATAGGAATGCCTTTTGATGATTATCCAATGCAGAGGTAAAAACTAATCGAGAAATTGATTTTAGCGTTCCGGTCTGACTAAAATTCTACCACCAAACGTTCACATTCTAACCTTGGAACCGTGGAAAGATGGTACGATATTATTACGATTAGAACACATTTTCGAATTGGGTGAAACGGAGAGCTTCTCGAAACCTGTGGAAATTAATATAGCGGTATGTTTAGCAATATAGAACTACGTTTAAAAGAAAATTTGAATTATTATTTATCACGTGTTTATTGTAACAGGATCTATTTTCATCTTTCACCATTCGGTCAGTCGAGGAAACTACGTTAGGAGGTAATCAATTGTTGAAAGACTTGTATCGTTTCAACTGGGAACCTGAACCGAACAATGTTCCTCAAACGGAAGAAACTCCTACTGCTTCCGTTACAAATGTGGAAGGAGTTATAAATGTTGTTTTAATCCCAATGCAAATTCGAACCTTCATCATTACCATTGAGCCAAAATAAATTTAGAATTAATGAAATATTTGTAATTTTGTATTTATGTAAGTGTATGTCAGTTGCAACGCACAATTGAAAGCGTTCGATTAAAGAATCAAATAATTTTGTCTTTTAAGTACGTGTTATGTAATAAAGTATCTATTAGAAACTGTATGTGACGTTATACAGAAAGAAAGAATTCTCCACATCCTAACTGCCTTCCTAAAAGTCGTACCACCTCTTTGGATATTCTGTGATCCTGATACCAGGAGTAAATTTCGAACAGTAAATTCTCCATTCGCCATTTTCCCTAGAAAAACTTACCATGCTCGCTCCTGTATATACATACTCTTCTATACGTGTCTATATTTCTTAGTATAATCGAATGTCAACCTTTTTATCACAACATGCACCTTATAACCTTTTAAAATGTAAAATTTTTACTCGCAAATTTTAGGCTGTTTCCCTAAATCGTTGAAGAACTTTGATAGAAAATTTGAGATGACAGCCCAGGGTAACAAAGGTATAATTTCGACGAGAAGATCAATTATAACCCAAACTATTTTAAACAATACTTGAAACAATAATTACTGTTGCATGTCAGATGACATCAGAAGATGATACATGGGCTCAAACTCTAATTACGGTAACCCCTGAAGACGATGCAACGCTAAGAGAAATTTCGGATACGGTTACCCTATCTTCGCCATCGGACACACCTTTGATCCTTGATCCCGATAAAATTGTATACAGGCGCTCGCGTACCGACAGGCAATTTATAGAACCTCAAGAATTCGAAGAAACGACAGAGGAAATAAAATTGGAAGAAGTGTTGCAGCAAGATGAACCTGACCAACCGAAATATCAAGATGCTGAAAATCAAACGTATTTACAGGGAATTTCAATTGTTGAAATCCCTGTCGAGTACACAGACAAATCTTCACAAACGATGTACATGGCTGCACCATGCCCTCCTCTAAAATATTTTAAGGATATCTTGAGTATGTAGCCCAACAGTAATAGCAGTTACAATGATCTTTGGATGTTCTAGAATTCAATATTTGGAACAACTTTTTATACATATTTGCAAAGAATTTTGCTTTAGCAGGCCGGGATATTATTTTAACCTAATTTAAAATTGAGAAAAGCCATTATACTTCATAATTACCATTATTATTTTATTTTTATATATACATATATATATATGTCAATAATTTAATTATTAAAATATATATGTATATTATGCATATTTAGCCGCGATGAACGAAGGTCCACTTCCTGAAATGAAGAAAAGTAACGTAACCTCAACCATTGTTACTTTTGATCCCGAAACGTCCCAAGATTTGGTCACCGAACAATTGTCTGCGAACGTTCCGGAAGAGCAACTCGAAGAATTTGCGTCTGAACTCGACACGGATGACGCAGAAATGGAAGTCACCGACGTTTTGGACTTTGTAATAACGCGCTTATTTTGGATAATTGATCCGAGTCAAATACAAGTTGACACGGCTGATAAAGAAACGCAAACATCGTTAAGGTTCAATAATCAGACGCAAATTCTTTACACGGATAATCAAATGCAGACAGATTTAACTTGCGAACCGAAGGAATCGAACACGATGCTCTTGTCGGATTATTGGCAAACGAAGGATATGATTGTGAATTTCTTGGATGATTGTTTGTCCAAAGGTCTAGAAACGGTTACGATGACGCACGATGTAATTAATGAAATTATCGACAAGTGTGTCGAGAGAATCAGGTATCCCATGAAAGAAGAAATTATCCAGACTATAGCCACGTATAAAATAGATGAAGATAAAGAAAATGTCTTGAGGAAACTAAAACATGGTGTAGTCGTGGACCCCCTAGAAGCGTCGATTATTGTTCTACCACTTGTGACTGATTTATTGGAAACAGTTTGCGATACTGTAACTAGGAATGCTGCTGTGACTGTTAAAAATGTTGTACAACTGCTCCTTCAACGAACAGATAATATAATCGGGAAACTTATAAAACTTGAAGCAGAATTACAACGTTAGTATAGGATATGTTCCTTCGATTAACTTCAATTTAATGCATGTAAAGACAATATGGTTTATACTTTTTGTAATACTTTAGCAAAGCCAATGGATGAAATATTACAAAAAAGAAAGCAGAAAATCATCGAATCGATGTTAAAGAAAGAGACCGAAACAATTTCTACGCAAACAAGCCTAACTGGAGTTTTAGAGGTGAAGAGAATCGAGGAATCCAAAGAAATATTATGTTCCGTATGTAGAAGACAATCAAAGTGTAGGTGGTGTATAGCAGGCGACGAAACTGAAGACATTCCCCGCGAAGAAGTGAAAATCCTTCGTACGCAGGATATATTATTAGCGTATAAACCTTGTTACGTTATCACGACAGCTTCTAAGAAAACATCAGATCTACAACCCGTTTGTCATTCAGAACCTAAAGTCAAGTTACTTCCAAAATCTCCATGTTATGTATCCACAGAATCAACGGATGATTCTCGAGACACGATTAATATATGTCTTCAGCCTAAAAAGGGGATTAAACCACAAGGTAACATGTTTATTAAAAAAAAGTTATATTCCATAAAGAGCTATAATCCTTTGGAGAGGTGGTTACTAACAAAGCCAACATATTTGCCAAAATGTTGGTTAAGGGGGAAGTTTCATTTTTTTGGTGGAAAATTAAAAACTTTTCTTCTACTAGGAAGATTCAGGCGTCGACGATCTATCAAATCATTACTGGCAGCATCGTATATTCGGGTATTTTTAATTTTGCGCCGCCTCCGAAAAGGTTGAAATGTATTTAGTATACTATTTAACGAGTAAATAGGTTTTATTAATAGCTGTTGGGTATTTGTATAAATGAAGTAGAAATTATTTCATACTTTTTAGTGCATTTCGAAGTCGGTTGTATTTTTTGTTAAAAATTATTTTATTTCACACTTTTTAGTGGAACGAGCAGTATTTGTAGGATGCCGTAAGGTGGTTTACCGTTCTTATTGGTTAATTGCAATAACGATAGGTTTTAAATAGGGATTACTTTTAAAATAGCAGAAAAGCCTTCATTAAAAATGCTGGCTGCTATATAAGCTAAAATTTCTACTGTTTTTAAGCCACAGTGTAGATGTTTGAGGGCTAATCACCAGACAGTAGAATTAAAACTTTCGTTATTATTTCGTGTTTCACCACAATGGCTGGTCAATTCGTAGTGTCGTGGAAAATAAAAAAAAAATAAAAGAATATATCTATATATCTCGAATTTCGCCCAAAGGCTGGCATTTTTGGTAACTTATCTGTCACCCAACTTGTTGCCCAATGAACGCTATCAGCCACGCGCCTTCGGGGATGGGCTGGCAGCCCTGCCAACCCCAGACCCCGCGCATTTTTAAATTTTGTCACTTATACTTGTCCATACTTTTAAACTTGTGTCATCCTTTCGCCTGAAGCGGTCTGTGTGTGTATGCGTGCATGTGTGTATGTGTTTGTGTGACCCCTTTTAGTCGCCTCTTACGACAGGCAGGGGATACCGTGGCCGTATTCTAAGCCCCCCGAGCCACAGGGGGTAGAAAAGCATATAAACTTTATGGTAAAGAGTCCCGTGTGTTCGTCACGGAACACAAACAGTTGCTTCAAAATATACCTGCGCGCGAAGTCGGTTTACGGTTTATAACTTTCACAATTTAATTAGTTTTTAATTGAAACTTTGCAGAAGTATTTTCAAGACTTCAAACTACAAGATTACGAGAAAAAAAAAATCAATTTTTTTCACCAAAAAAATGAAACTCCCCTCTTAAGATTTCCAATTAGAACTATGAGAATGTTGGCTATTGATTACCACCCCTTGAAGGGTTCCACGGTCGTTTTGGAACACCTTGTATATACTTACATATGTAAATACTATTTTCCAGAGTCTTTTAACGAATGGTCATATGTTGCTGATGCAACCTTGATGAAACCATGCTCAATGAAAGGTAAACCTAACTAATCATATCTGTTTATCAGTTTATCAATATAATTCATATTGTGTTTTGTAGAATCTATCAGTAGTATAGGTGAAACAACTATGTCATCAATCTCAAAGTGTTATGACAATTCAGCTAGTATACATAGTACTTTAACCTCGCAAGCGGTTAATGCTTTACAAATACTAAAGGATACGTTTTGTAATCAAGAAAATTGTCGCACTCCATCGTTGCAAACTTTCAAACAAAACTATCCGTTTAAAGAAGATGGAAAGGTTTCTATTAAATCAGTATGTACTATATGTTCGAGTGGAAATAATATAGAGAATAAATTGTCTGAAGAACAAACGTTTTGTATGCAACAAACGTGTAAAGCTTTATCAAAATTGCATTTACCTAAAAAGAATACTTATAACGAAAACACCGTTCCTAACCTTCCTGCAAAATCGCATGGCGATGGTTTTAAAATTATTCCCATATGTCTTTCTCAACATTCGAACAGTTAAAAAAGACATAGGTAAATGTTTTCTTACAAATGTTTAATAATTGACAAATAAATGCACATACATTGTTTCTATGGATTTGCAGTAGAATATATACACGTTGCAATATAAATATAACATTCAACAACAACATTCAACAACAACATTCAATGTACTTTTTGAATTAACAAACATATTTACATTCTAATTTGTTGTAGTTGTTGGGCAACAATGTTTTAAATATTACATAAAACCATTATTTTGTATATAATGTTTTAAGTAGTAATGGTGAAACGTATATAAAAATATTTGTAACTTCAGACATTCACATTTTATAAATAAAACATTGTAACAATGATATTATTGCTGTTATTTCTTTGTTTCAAAAAATTAAAATACCTTTTTCTTATTAATATCGGCAATACGTAGAGAATATCGTATGTACAGCACAGGGCAGGATAGGTTTCCGCAGGGAAAATGCCGACGTAGGGGAGAGAGGCCCATATATATAGAGGTTTGTCGCCTCCCACCACCACTTACATGTAAACGTTTACGCGGGAAAATTTGAATCGACATTTACGTTATTATTCATATTTTTCGATTATATACTAAATATTATGATATTTAATAATTATAAATTATATTATTTTGTTTCTAAATCACTTTTAATATTAATATTATCAAAATTAAGGTTTTGAGAATTGTTGCTTTTCTTACATGACCAGTTTTCCTACGGAAACCTACTTTACTCGATGCTGTACTATTTTGGAAACAATCTCACTGCTGGCAGTAGAACATATTTATACAACGTAATGAAAAAAAGTATTGATGTTTTGATGAAATTTTACAAATGTCAAAAATTGCACTATCATTTAAGTAGAATATGAAATTAAAAATATAGCGAAAAGCACTTTTCATTGCATTTCAGTATTTTTAAACGCTTGTATATTTAAAATCGAATTACGAATAAAATTATAAATCATTACTAACAATGTCATATGTTAATATAATTATATTAAATTTTATATTTAAAAAAGCTATACTGTTTTATTACGGTATTACGTTTCTATTTTATCAATTATGAAAGATAAAAATGTTTTTCCAAAAATATGTATATAAATAATTAATATCTGTATTTGTATATTTGCTGAAATACTGTTGAGTGATAAAAATACCTCGTATCAAGACAAGGAACTTTATTACATAAAACTGATAATGAAAAAGATTTGAAAAACAACTAAATAGCCTACGTTTACCGAAAAATATTGGAAATGTTCGAAACCTTCTGTGCGCAAAATGGAAATTATTAATTAATCCTTAACGTTCTTAATACGTAACTCAACTAAAATTTAAACAAATTAGTTTCTTTGGTTGATGACGATGAATGTTATGCAAAAATCTAATTGGGACAATGTATTACCAAAAAATGAATCATATTCTATAAGTACCGTTGCGTGAAATTTTTGTATATGCTTAATTAATTACTGTAAATTTTATATAAATAATTACCTTCATAATGCTATTACACGCACTGTCAGCCATTTTACTCAGAGCTTAAAAATTCGAATATCAAATATGTAGATAAAAAAAAATGAAATTCAAATGTATAGAAAATACACTTTGAATAACGAATTCATAGTTTATGTGCCATCTTATAAGGCGCAAATTGTAGAAATTACAGACGTACGTTTTCTTCTTCCTCTTCTTCTTCTTCTTCTCCTGTTTGCAATTTTGTAGAAGACATTTCAGTCATTTGTTTTTCTTCATCAGTGATAGACAATCTTTTGTCTTGACTTAAGTCATTCCACGGTTGTATATCCGTGGAACCAAACAACCAAAAGAGTATCGTTGCAGATGTAAATACCACTGCCGAGATCCAGAACATAATACGCCATTCTTCAACCGTATTCTATAGAAAAGAAAAAGAACAGTATTAGATTCTATAACAACTGCAAGGATTCAACAATCTGAATCAGAAGTGGCTAACTTCTTCTTGACCGTGAGTCATAAGCTCCTATCAGTCACACCATTCTTCCACTATTTAAGTTCACACGTGTAAACAAATGTCGTGTGGATCGGGGCTTTTCAGACGAATTAAAACATTTGCTAATAAATAATAAAAAACATTTATAAATGATTACGCATTCAGAAATTGTTTAATTTTACTAAAATTTCTGCGATCCCCACTTTGGGAAGCCCTGGTATAGATCACGATACAAGCAGCGGAACAGGTACGTGGAGGAAAGAGTTACATATGACTCGTCAGCCATTCATTAGCCAGGCTTGATCTAAATTAATTCCCATACCCTTTCATTTGTTAAAGCACCAATTATCGGTGGAATAATAAATCCAGGAAAGCTGCCAAAGGTGTTCATGATTCCATACAAGGAGCCAGCAAAGTTTGGTGCAAGATCTTGGTGATTCTGTAAACTAGTTTGACACGCAGCACCATTGAAGGTCAATGCTAATATTAACATAACAATTGCAGTTATTGCATCGCATCCAGCGTATGTCATTATTACTAAGCAAACAGCCGGGCCCATGTGTGCTATTGAAAACAGAACATTTTAATCAATTGACGTTTCAATGAATTGTGTTCGTTTTTTAAATGAACATTTTCTTACAGAATATCATAAAGATTCTTCGAATCCATCCTAAAGACAAGAAATTCCTCCTTCGGACATAATCACCAGCTGCGGCAAACAATACTCCAGCACCGAGTCGAGCGATATAAGGTAAACCAGTAATTGGTCCTCCCTAAAATACCATTAGAATACTTTAAAACCTGATTAAATATAAAAATAATTTAGTAAACGTATGGATAACGCATTACCGATTTCATGTTAAAGCCAAGAACTTCCAAAGTGTATTTTGGTCCATTGGTAGCAATGAAATAGATACCCCACATATTTGCAAAATGCGCCCAGAGTAAAACTATAAATGGTACCGAAGTAGCGACAGCTTTCACAGGCAATTTCACCTACAATTTGGTGTTAATGGTTTGAAAAAAAATATTTAAATTATACTTTTTTTAAAATTTATATTTACCTTTTGTTTAGAGACAGTTGTACCTATTTGCTCTTTGATGTAAGCTTTCTCTTTTTCAGTAATTCCGGGATGGACATCGGGTGTGTCGTATATAAGGTAAACCCATAAGGCATAGAAAACCAGTATAAGTCCACTTGTAACATAATACGCAGCCTTCCAGCCGTAAGCGCTAATTATTTGGCCGCATAAAGTGAATGTTACTACCGTTCCAAAAGGACCACCTTAGCAATAATAATTTTTATTAAAATTTAAATAACTTTCATGGGAATGTATTTGAATACCTTGCATCGTCCATACGAACATGCCCTTTTCGCTAGGAGGAACCCATCTAGCGATCATTGCGTGAAGAGCAGGATAAACGGCCCCCTAAAATATACACGTTATTCTTATAGAACGTTTTAACATAGATCGAGCAGATTCTAAATAAATTGTAAAATATTGTATAAAACTTTAAGAAATTTGAAATCAAATATGAAACTTACTCCAAAGAAACCCATCAAAAAACGAAGAACGAATACGAAACCGTAATGAATGCCAGCGGCCCACGGCATCAGAAGATTTAATACGGCGGGTATTAAAGTTGCAAATCTGTTTTATGATAAAATAATATTTAATTGAAAGGAGCAGAATATATAATTTAGAATTATAATACACTTACGCTACTACTTTAGAACCGCCATATTTTTCAGCTAAAAGGCCACCAGGTACACTTGCCGGTAGGACTCCATAAAAATAGCCGGAAAGTAAAAGACCTTGTACATGCTGATTCCATTCGTATCGTTCGCCGTACTAAAAAATGTCATAATACAGATAAATGGTCGGAAGTCGAACACAAAATCGTTAGTTTCCTGAAGGTGGATTATTCGTAATTATCATTGAATCAACAATTGGCGCGGAATGAAATACATAATCGAAACATGGACTTTAACGTAAGCGGAGTATTAAGGTCACAGATGTGACCACTTCAGTCAATACACTATGATCAAAAGTCGTGCGAACTGAGACGGGGCAGGACCAATCAGACCAGCATTCCTTCCAAGTGACATCTTTATAGCTCCGTACAGTACATATCTAGTATATCTAAAAAGTACATATGTATTGTACATTAGCTTACATCTTTAAGCACTGCAGCTTGATGACTAACATTGCCGACTCCCTCATAATTACACGCTGGACCACCCTTGTCACCTTCTTTGGTTGTATTTACCATGGCAACAATATTAATGGATAAATTTGTGCGGATCATGTAAGAAAACATGCAAGCTAAAAACATCATTGCTCCTAAGATTCCTCTTCGAGGTATTTTCTCTGAAATAAATAGAAAAATAAATCATTGTATTTAACATAAAACTTAATGCACAATTTTTTTAATAATTACCATTTTTTCTCTTATTATTTTTTTTTAATACAACATACAAAATCAAAAAATATCAAAAAAAGGTATCATAAATCACGATTATCATTTATCTAGAGGAAGGTGCCCAACAAAAAATTCTGTAGGCTGAGAGGCACACCACAAATAACCTCCCTCTCAAGGTAGGATACTACATAAATATGTTACGTATGCATCCACGTTACTTTTAGGAAAGATAAACATCAAAATTCTTGAAATTCGAAAACTGGAAATATTTTATAAAATTTTGTTACTTGCGCTAACCGAAGAGGTGTAATGGCGCTACGAGTATTCATTAGTGCTACCGTGTCCTCGGAAAAAATATTTTATTTCCTTAACTATTTTGTACTTTTTTTTCTGATAAAAAATCTACTCTATCGCGTGCTGTGATCAGATTTCACATTGCACCTTTATTTGAACTGGTAGATTGACGGATGCCCCGAAAAATGGCGCGAAACAGATATATACCCGTTTAATTTCAATTCTAAATGATCATTCCCAATTGTGCGAAAAAGTGAATTGAAGATTCATATTCGACGTAAAAAAACTCGGTACGGAACATTTATCAAATGTTATACAGATCCAGAGGAAAGTTAAAGTTCGCTGCGTAGTGTGGTCAATACATATTATACATCCCACGTTTACTAAAATAGCATTTATTGCATCACTTATTTATGTTCGTATTATTTGCATCCTGCTTTACAAATTGATAACGAACTTTAGCAAATTAGCACGTAAACAACTAGTACAATTTAAAATCATTGTACTATTAACCCTTAAATAGCGGAGCGTGGGTGACCCAAACTTACAAAATACAGTACATTGGAATTCGAATATTGGAAGAATAATTTTTAAAGGAACCGTGTAAAATTAAAATTTAGAAAATAAAAATAACGAAGTACAAAATTAAATTAAAATTGGAACTCTCTCCGTGGCCCGTCGTTTGAAGGTTAACCCCTTCCCCTATGATTTATTCGATAGTTGCGTTAATCAGATAATTTTAAAACAAATATTGATTTTACTTAAAATCTTGACTGTGTAAATTAAAATTAAAATTAGAATTAGAATTAAACTCAAAATTCAACTATACTAAAAGTACCAGCCAAACACATATTTGAATTGTAAGTTGCGCCACAAATGTGACTTGATATTATAGGGCAAAGGGTTAAATAAATAAATTCTGATTAACTTGTTGATTATAAAAGCGACTTCCGTGCAATAATATATTGACCCTTTGAAATCGGACATAATATAGTAATTGAGATATTAATTTAGGCACCGGAGATGGCACGTCTACCAATGCAGGCTATAAAAGTACATTAGATTGAATGACGCGCCTTTCAATTGTATGCGACGTATTATAAACATTGCATCCACATTCGTGTAGAATATTACAAAATTCTTATTTCATAACGTGAAGCAGATAAGCAGATACATAATTATGAATACTTACCATTGAATTCCCGGAAGACCGCCATCTTGTATGCCGCTTAATTGATCAACAATATAATAAATGTCGATTCTTCGAATCTTGTAAACAAATTTAAAATCGTCTTAAAAACTGATCACTGTTAATAAACGTTTATATCAGCATCCAACAGAAAATGTTTAAAAAGAGGTTAGTCCGGAACTATATTTTCGAGATTTAGTCAAACTCTGTAAACTATTGGTTCAATTGTATTACGTCATACTTTCGCAACTGCCTCCTGATATACTAAGTCATTGCAATGCAATTTTAATTCTTTGCCTGATAAACGACGTCTTCGTACGTGTTCAAAGTCACATACTTCTGCCGAGATGCTGGAAAAAGTATAGAACTACCGCTATATTCGAATCCTATATTTAATGTATCGTGTTTTCGAATCATTCGGGATTACGCAATATTATGTTTTATGAACGGAAGGAATAACGTTTGTCGTGCGAAACACGTGTTCAATTTTTTACACCGCTAAGTAGCAAGTGTTAATGACCTGATTGTTGAGTCTATCATGAAAATAATTGTACAATTTACTGAAAATAATTTATAATCTGCTTTATCGGTCCATTATGTTGACAGTATCAACAAAATACGTTGAAAGATAAACATTCCCACGGGTTCGCACAAATGTTATCGATTCATTGCACTTTTCATCGATTGTTCGATTCAGACGGTTAAATAAACAAGATGTATCGAATATTATAAAAATCGAAATTTAAAATTCGAACGTTCAGATATGTAAATATATATTAACATAAATTATTTTTTCTTTATACTACAATTTATAAATTAATATTTAGTACAAATTTCTGCTTGTTTTATAACTAATTCAGAAAAATTCTTATAAACAAGTGTATTAATATGTATCTATATTAAACAAATAACTAGTATAATATCTTTTTCTATTTTATATTCTCTTTCTTTGAATGCTACACCGAAATTGAATGAAACGACTTACAATAACACAAAAAAAAATCAATATTAGGTACATGTACCAAGGATATATTGTCAGTTATCTTCGAGATTAACTGATTTTATTTGATTAAAATATTTAGTACGCATGTCAATCACATATATCAATTAAACATTCTTTTTAAATTGCTAAAATAACATTACAAACGTCGTGTATGATAAAAAAACGAGAACAAATATATTTACATCATACGTTCCATTTATTATATGATTCATGATCAGACTAACCTCTATCAAACATGCGTTATTCCTGTATGAAAATAGCAAATTGTAAAATAACGTATCATTAATTTCTGAATTAGTATTTAAAAGGAACAATTCTTAATATTATACTGAAAAAAACTTAACACCTTTCTTCGATCTAATTTATACGTATATGCACATTATCAATTTCATATAACGAAATAAAAGTAAACTCCTATTTTATACTAGTTTCGTTCAATCACATGATAAAATGTAATGAAACTCAACACGAGACACTCACGACATTATACCCACGCTGCGCACAAAACGCGACTGAATTTCTGTCATTGAATGTCGCTTACTTTTTTTTAGTTTCCAACTCACGCTTCTCCTTCCCCTACCAAATCACTTGTTGAATGTATGTGTATGAACATATACATATGTTTGTGCTCGGTGTAGTAGTGTAACGATCAGGCACAAGTATATAGCATTTATTCATTCAAATTTCGTATATTTTTATGTGTAGATATTTTACGCGTATAAATGTTGCTATGAAAATATGACGCATCATAAAAATGATAAAATTTTTGTGTTACGTATATACAAAAGGCATCTGACAACATAAAAAATACAATATTATTTATATAATGAATTTATGTTAAAATATATATTTAAATATTTAATTTTATACATTTACAATCTAATTGCAATACATAAAATATGGAATAATTGGAAGACTTTATTATATTTGTTAAATGTTTCACTATTAAAGGTTTGTTTTCATAAACGGCCAATATGTTGAAAGATATAGAATTATATTTTATTATTCATAACAGGCAGTGCCAATTTCTATGTAAAAACTTTGATGAGACTTTTCAATGTCTTGTAAACCTATGTCTATTATTGGCAACCTTACAGTTTTATCAGTTTCATATAAAAGTACTGTTTTGCCTGATTCAACCTTATGTAACTGTAAACAAAAATTATAAAATATTAGTTTTGTAAGTATTATAGTGTATTAGAATATTGTTTTTCAAATATTATTTAATATATACCTTGCATTCATCTATAAGAATTTTATATCTGAGACGTTGATTCCCATATGATATTAATTCAGCATCATTCCATGTTAAAAGTTTCATACTTTGTCTATATGTTTCTTGTTCTGAATTAATATATGCAACACTATTTTTACAGTGATATGTTATATTTTGATATGCATGTTTTGATAGTAATTGTAAGAAACCAATTTGATTACTATCTGCTTTATATGTAATCTATATAGCATACAAATTATTTTTAGTTGTATATTTTATATTAACAATGTCATGTATTGTTGTTATAACAATGAATGTTACCTTCATTCCATTCTTCATTTCGCTTAACCAAATTTCTTTTTGCTCAGTAATGTGTCTGATTTCTGGTGAATATACTGGACTTGGTAACAAACATGTTGCCCGTCTTTTAGCATCACAGTATACTAGAATTGCGTCTCTTGCATCTCCTTCATTTGGATCAATCCAATATTCTCCTAAAATAAGAATATTTCCATAGAATAAATGACATCATACTTTGAAAGAAAATGGTACTTGTAAATAGGATATTAATACTAAAATCCAATATTTAACTTGCAAACTAACCAGAAGGTTTATTTGGATAAGCAGTATAAAGATCTCTGCACGTTTTAGCTGGTGAATTCTTTTCACCATCTGGCTTTATGAACTTTTGGAACGTTGACTTCAAGTGCTTATATGCTTTTAAGATAATCTCTTGTCTTTCTTTTTCAGTCATGTCTTGACTAAACATTCTAGGTGGTTCATCACCGATTAATGGATCTGGTCCTTTAGTTTGTCCTTGTCCTACTCGCATAATAAAAATTAATTAAATATTATAGGTACTGAATTTTAAAATATACATATAAAATTTGAAGACAGCAATTACCTAACAGAGCAGCTAAAGAAGCAGCATCATATCCTAATCCAAGTTCACCAGGAGGACCTGGAGGACCTGGAGGACCAGGTGGACCAGCTGGTCCGTGACGACCTTCTTCTCCAGAAGGGCCTTTAGGTCCTGGATTGCCAGTTAAACCTATTGGACCAGGACTACCGTCTCTTCCAGGACTACCTCTAGGTCCAGGATCTCCATCTTTTCCAGGTGGTCCAGGAAATCCTATCATCCCTTTCTCTCCTGGTAGACCAACAGGTCCAGGTAAACCTTGCAAACCAGTAAATCCTCGATGACCTTTAGGCCCTTTCTGACCTTCATCACCACGTTCGCCTTTCGGACCTTCCAATCCTATAGGCCCTGGTTTCCCTCTAGGTCCCTAAATGAAAATGATAACATAAGTTAATATTTTTCCTACTTCAGCAACCTTTACGTTCCTTTTATATTGTTAACACGAATAATAAAAATGTTATAAACTATAAAACTAACTTGTTGGCCGTCCACACCTTGTGGTCCCGTTTCTCCTTTTGGTCCTCTTTCTCCAGTTGGTCCTGGAGGTCCTGCTTGACCCAATGGTCCCTAATCACAGAAATGTGTATGTTACTTTTTATTACTAAAATATTTCAGTAAATTTTAATTTATTGTATATTTTTATATCTTACGGGTAAGCCTGGTGGACCAGGTAATCCTGTTTGCCCAACTGCTCCAGGTGGTCCTTTATCTCCTGGACGTCCAGATATTCCAGGAGGTCCTGGTTTGCCAGTCGGCCCTTCTGCCCCAACTTCTCCGAGAGGTCCAGGAGGTCCAATTGGTCCAATTTGTCCAGGGATTCCAGGTGGACCTTCTGGCCCCGGTTTACCAGGTGTTCCAGATTCACCCTATCGTATTTTATTCATTAAAATAGAAATAACAATAAAATATACACTTAAGTAGGATTGTACTTACAGGCGGTCCTCGTATCCCTCTAGCGCCTACCGGTCCAGAAGGACCTGGTAAACCAGGTAAACCTCTTTCACCAGGAGTACCCTGAGAACCCTGAGGCCCAGGTGAACCTGGTGGTCCTTGAGAACCACTTTCGCCTTTGCTTCCATCTGTACCAGGTATACCTGGATTTCCAATCGGTCCGGGGTTTCCAGGGCGTCCGGCTTCTCCACTATTACCCTTAATGCCTGGTAATCCGGATGGCCCTGGCGACCCGGCTGGACCTGGCAAACCCTGTTAACATTATCAAATTTAAAATTATTGCAATAATAAATAAATCATCAAACAAAATTCAACAAAAAAATATAGAAAGAAATATTGGAAGGAAACCTACTGCTGGCCCAACTAAGCCCGGTACTCCAGGAGGTCCCATAATACCTGGTTCTCCTCTAGCACCTGGTTCACCCCTTACTCCTTTGGCTCCCGTTAAACCAGTTAAACCTTGTGGTCCAGCTTCGCCAGGACTACCTATGTATTTATAAAATCTATTTTTGTTATGATACTTCAATTTTTTGTTTATAAAAATTGTTTATATACACGATTAAAACTTGTATCATATTTTTCAAACGCATGTGTATATTTTTATGTTTTTAATAATTTATTGAATAGTACCAGGTGGACCAGGATTCCCTTGGTCTCCTTTTAATCCTGGATAACCACGGTCGCCCTTTAATCCTGGTAATCCAATAAGTCCTTGTTGACCTGGAAAACCTTGCAACCCTTGTAATCCTTGAGGACCTCTCTCGCCTGGACTACCAAAAGCTCCGACTTCTCCTGGAGGACCAGGTAATCCGGGATCCCCTCGTTCTGCTGGTTCACCTGGTGGTCCAGGTGGACCGATCTGACCCTGTGGTCCACGTTCCCCAATGCGTCCTATAAAACAGATATATTAATACCTTGCTTATATTTTAAAGAATGAAATATATTAGTTTTGTAAAGATATAACCTGGAGGTCCCTCAGGACCAGGTGGGCCACTAGATCCTCTATCTCCTTTTGGACCTGCTTCACCTGGAGAACCTCGTAAACCTGGTAATCCCACTAATCCAGATGGACCTGGGATTCCTCTGTCTCCTTTTGGTCCAGGTAATCCCTAGTATATATTGTTATAAAGAATAATTCAAGTCAATTGATGGAAAGTGCTTGAAAAATAAATAATAATGGAAAAAAACTTACAGGAAAACCATCTGCTCCTTGTGATCCTGCTTCTCCTTTTGGCCCTGTTAGTCCTGGTGCTCCAGGTGTACCCCTTTCACCAGGAAATCCTCGTTCACCTCTGTTACCAGGTATACCTGGTGGGCCAATGGGTCCTTGGATACCTGGCTCACCATCTTTTCCTGGGGATCCTGGATTACCAGTTGCACCTGGAAAACCCTAATTATAACAAATTATTTTGCAAAATTGTACCTTTGTTGTTATTTCTTGCATTAGTAGAAAGAAAAACAATTATGTATTTTCAAGTATAAAAGTGCATACCTGGAAACCTCTGGCACCCGAAGGACCTGGAGGACCTCGTTCACCATCTGCTCCTGATGGTCCGGGTGAACCTTGTAAACCGGGTGGTCCTTCTTTTCCTGTATCACCTCTAGGTCCAGGCGGACCAGGATTTCCTGGTTCTCCAGCTTTACCGGACTCGCCCTTTTAATAAATATTTTCAGTAATAAATTTTACTCCGGATTTATTAGTTGTAAGAAGCAAATATTTTTATACCGGATATCCTTTTTCTCCTTGGAGACCTATAGGACCGGGTAAACCTTGTAACCCAGGTGGACCATGTTCACCAGGTTTTCCATCAGCTCCTTGAATTCCTCGCTCTCCTGGATTACCTGGTTTTCCAGGGGCACCGGGACGACCCATTAGACCCCGAATACCCTATAATATTATGTTTTATTTGATGGAATAATATATTTTGGAATGTTTTAAATAATTAAATATTTTAATAATAGAAACCTGAAGACCGGGTGGCCCTAAACGACCAGGATCCCCCGTAGCACCTTTTGGTCCAATTGGACCCAGCGGACCACGTTCTCCAGGTTGACCTAATGAGTAGATTAAATATATGAATAATGAAAACAAAAAATCAATATTGACAGGAATTTTCAAAATCTGAATTCTAACAACATTAATATTAAAAATATATTGATTACAGTTCAACGCTTCGTTATTAGATGGCGTTAACAAAATTAATAATATTGATAATAAACCTTTCGGTCCCATGGGTCCATCTGGACCTGGAAGACCTGGTGCTCCTGGACCTCCACGTTCTCCAGTAGGGCCAGGTGCGCCAACAGCACCGCGCATCCCTCTTTTGCCGCGTTTTCCCTCATTTCCTGGAGGCCCAGGTATGCCACGCGGTCCTGGACTTCCTGTGTCGCCTTTAGCACCTGCATCTCCTTTAAATCCTCTTTCACCAGGATGTCCCTATAAATATTAATAGTACAGGGACTTCTTAGATGAGACTATAAATCAATTTTAATAGCATCAATAAATGAAGAAATGTTTACAGGTGCTCCTTTTGCTCCTGGAATACCAGGATTGCCGGATATTCCTGGTTGTCCACGAGCTCCTGGAAAACCAGGTGGTCCGACCAAACCAGGTGCTCCTATACTTCCTTTCTCTCCTGGTATCCCATCTTTTCCCGAAGGTCCCTGCGGTCCTGATTCACCAGGCTGTCCAGGACGACCAGTTTCACCTATGAAGCAACCAAAATCCTAATTAGAAAATATTGCAAATAAATAATATCCAAAGAATTAAAATCTTACCTCGAGGTCCTTGTAAACCTTGACTTCCTTTTAGTCCTTGAAGCCCTTGATCACCTTTTACACCTGGATTTCCTGGAAAACCAGGAGGTCCTGGTTTACCTACTGCACCCTATAAATAATTAAATATTAATAAATCAGTCAATTAGTTACTATCCTGCATTTTTGAACATACAGGTTGTCCAGAAGGTCCAGGAATCCCGTCTACTCCTCTAATTCCTGGTGGTCCGGGTGGACCTTCTCTACCTCTTTCACCACGTGGACCTGCAGGACCCTGTAAC
Source organism: Osmia bicornis bicornis (assembly GCF_907164935.1). Taxonomy (NCBI): domain Eukaryota; kingdom Metazoa; phylum Arthropoda; class Insecta; order Hymenoptera; family Megachilidae; genus Osmia; species Osmia bicornis. The sequence goes on along the minus strand of NC_060218.1, from coordinate 1,493,064 downwards.
ATTAACGAGTTTCTAAGATTTATTCTAAATTAATAGATATTGGTTTTTGCCTATAAATCAAAATACTTACTATAGGACCTACAGGTCCCATCGGTCCAGGTGCACCTGAGGATCCTTTATCACCAGATACACCTTGTTCCCCTTTCGCTCCATCTAGTCCTGGAAAACCACGATGCCCTTTTACACCTGGAAGACCAGGCATCCCTGGAAGACCTCTTGGTCCGACTGGACCAATCGATCCTGGTGGACCAGCTTCTCCATCTTCACCGACGTTGCCCTAATAATAGTATAACTTTAATTTTAAGTAAATTTTAAGAAAAGGACAACTTGATCAGTTAAAAATTTCAAATGTTAGTTCCATTATTATGTAACTATATGTACATCTTTCCCAGGTAAACCAGATAGTCCTCGTGGACCGGGTGCTCCAGGAGGTCCCGGAGATCCAGGTTCTCCCGCTTCTCCTCGTACTCCTTGAAAACCCTGTGGTCCAGGTGGTCCAGGTGAACCTATATAAGAATTTTGAAGATTTTCCAAAAATTTCACAGGTGACAACAAAAGTGAGAAAAATTACTAGAAAAGAAAAAACTCACCAGGTGGGCCACGTGGACCAACAGGGCCTACTTGAGTTTGTAAATAAGCATCTGGACCATATAACGGTGCTGCTGCCCCTGTTGGTCCTTTATCTTGAGTTGCTTGAGACAAACCCAATTGTTGGTAGTACATTGATACCTATTAACATTAATTTATTTGTACTAAATAAAAACACAGATGTTGCCGGATACTCACATCTGGCACAGGTCCTGGTGGTCCTGGAGGTCCTGGGATCCCTGGATTACCTGGCTGTCCTGGAAATCCAGCATCGCCAGGACGACCACTGTCTCCTGGCCGACCTGGTTCACCCTAATTCATGACATGTTAAAAAAATTTTTTTTCTATTTAAATTTATTAATTATTTTCATTAAAATATTTACCCTTGGTCCAGGTATAGCAACAGAACTTATTAAGTTACTTTCATCGGGTGCAATTTCTGTTTGTGCCTAATAAAATGAAAAATATAATAAATATTTATATTGAATTATATCTTAGCATAAATTTTAATTTTTACGTTAATACTTACTGGATGATCTCGTGCAGGGGTAGTGTACGATTCTGTAACAAAATCGGTCCGCGCTATTAAATTTAAAATAATTTTAATTATTTGTGTTAAATAGTTAATAAGGCATTAAACACCTTGATGGAAAAATCGAGTTGGAGTTGGCGTTGGTAGATCCGTAGATAATGATGCTCTGTAGAGGGTTTGTAATCCTTCCGGCGATAATCCACCCCTATCTTCATATAATTTATAAAGTGAATTTTTAAATTTAATGATAGGTACATTGAAAGTAAAATAATAAACTTACTCGCAGTATTAGTTCCAACAGAAGTAATGGGTGGCGACGTGGTTGTGGTTCCAGTTTCTAAATATAAAAGTATTATTTAATTAACAATAGATTTTTGGGGTCCGGGGCTATCAAACCTTAGGAGTACTTTTGGTTGAGGATTTCAAAATTTTTATTTTTTTAACATGGTAAATGGAAGATTTGGAATGGGACTCTCCTGGAAAATGGAGCCCGCGGCTGAAACTCCCTTTAGACCGCCTTTGATCCGGCGCTGAACGTATGTAAATTTCATAAAATAAAAGTAATAATTATTTAGTATATGTATATCAATATAGATGATAATCGTAACTGATTGTAAGTGTTGAATTTTTAATTGTTCCTTTCAGCTGCGACGAACCCTCGCCTCGTGCTGTTAATAGTGTCGATGAAATTAATGCGACCGGAAAATATCGGACTGAGATAAGTATTCTTAAACTGTGTAATAGGCTACAATAAAAATTGTAATTGTTAATTTCTATCAATTAACGCAATTGATTGATTACATTAGGCTAGGCAAAGCGCTAAAAACAGCATCCGATTCTATACTTCCGGCGTTATTTATGTAAACGATTAATACTTCCTTTAATTGTTACGTCCGTATACTTTCTGTAAAGATTAGTTAAAATTTAATCAATTGCAATAGTAAATTAATACAGGATTATATAATAAAATAATAAATTAAAATATAGAACATAGATTTGACGTAGGATATACGTAGAATTTTTAAAAATATTCTGAATTACAGTTTTGAATAATTTAATTATTAATATAGCGTAGTAATTCAAATAGTTGAAGGCGATCGCGCATTAAGTTTAAAGTCGTTCTTTAAACAAATGAAATTCATTTTCAATGGTATCGAATACTTGTTTATATTTTAAAAAATTGCTAAATAAAATACTCACCATTTCTCTCGTCATAGTCATCGTAACCCTCGTAGTAATCGTAATTGTAGTCACCGTTCGCAGGTTCTTGAGCTTGGACCGGCCTCGAGCGTTGTTTCCTCAATTTCGTCCGTACGGAATCAACCCGCAGGAAAAGAAACTGAAACACGACGAACGCCGTGGCCAGTTGTAGGGCCTTCGGCCCCATGAACGGCTAAAATGGTGAACAACTATCAAACCGATCCTAGAGCCAACTCGTCTTCATCTGAAGCTGAGGGCAACTAGACTTATGGCAACTAGCGTATCATTTATTTAGCAGATGCTTTGTAACTTAGGGGAGGTCATCATCCTCCGTTTTACGATCTACATGCAGTCCTCCCACTGCTTTACACCAATCTCATCCCTTCCCTTTGATCCCTTCTTTTCTATATTATTTTTCTTTCCCTCTATTTCCTTCTGATTCCTGTTGTTAACTTTGTCCCTCCCTCCCCTACATCTATACGTTAACTCATAATCATGAAATTTTGTTTAAGAGTAACTTACGTTTACCAGAATAACTACTAAATTCGTATTTTCTTATGTATTTTTCTTTAATTAATTACGTAAAATCATTACAACTTAATTATATCCCTGTTATTTCCTTACATAATTTGTTTATTCGAACATGACTTCCGGGATATTTAAAATAACTAACAAAAAGCTAAGGTTCGTTTGAAAAGATTGTTATCGAGATCGATGGAATCGAAGTAATGATTTATTCCAGTGATAGAACCTACATACGTAATACTTTGTTTCAATGAAAATGTCCTCGTTTAATGGAGTTGTTGGAACTACAAAAGGAGATTTATAACGTGTATCTGATATTTAGCATTTGTGACTAGAATATTGCGAAAGCGCAAAGTAGAACATAAATTAAATGCTCTGCATCATGTGCTATCGTAATACATGTTCTCGTGCACGTGTTTAATGTTCCAATATACGTATACGTATGGATCATATGCAATATACATTTCTAAGTTATAAACAATTGGGCCCTGATTAATCCTTTCTTATTGCAATATGCATCAACTTTGCGGAATACCCAAACTGTTCATTGGTTTCTGTCATTATTTTTAATTTTTTTATTTATATCATTTTCGGTTGCAATACGCTATCGCCGATACAGATACGCGTCATTTCCACTTAATCGGTTTATTAGACGACAATCATTATTTTGGCCGCATTCCCGGAGCGCGACTTACTTTACAAAGCGTTAACCGTAATAGACTACATTGACCCAAGTTTTAGCATCGTTACGACTGACTATAAATTAGAGTTGTCACTATTTCTAATAGTACAAGTAGGTCAGTATGATGTCCTGTATTTTGTTTTTTAATTGTATCATGATATATCTTTCAAATCAGCTATCTTTGCTATATGCATTTTCTAGTACATGTTTCTTTGATTCAAAGTAAATATTCAAAAAGAAAAATTAAATAGCATAAATGAGATTAAAGGAGAAAACAGGAAAAAGTCCCCATACAATAAGTAATAACAATAATGTATTTAAAGAAGAAGAATTTGTCATTATATTTTGTCCTCGCACTTTAAATAAATATTTTTGTTTATACAACATATGAATTATACTATATTATAAACCATTAGATTCCACGTTTTTTTTTTTCTTTTTAACATAATATGCCGATAGAAATAAATAGAAATAATAAAAGTTTTATGATTTAAATTAAACAACTTGACCATTGTATACCTCTTGTTTTTAGATTTGTACAATGAATATAAACCCTTAAACACGACAGTTGTAAAGAACTTTTGTTTTATTATACATTTATCACATGTGCGCCTTTGTTAAACTTTTTTTTTGTTTATCTTAAAGGTAGCGCCTAAACAGAAATGATCACTACCGACCGCGAAGTTAGGTATCGTAGGTAAAGTGGCGCATTCTGCAGCTGTCGGTAATTTGTATTTCTCGATGGGTGTTAAATCGCTATAAAAAATATAATCAACTGTGATCCAGTTATCTTGATGCGTTGTACACTCCCGTCTACCATCGAATTGTTGATGGTTGTACACACTTTGGAAATGGAACGGATGCGTCAAAGTACCAGAGCAGAACTGTACACGATATTCAGGAACAACTTCTATTATTTGACGATCGGTTGTATCTGTATTCACCTCAGAATACCTTGAAGCATTTGATGAATTTCCTTTTAAATTCATATTCTCACTATTTTCTAACTGTAAAAGGCAAAAAATAGTTTGTTACAATAAAGTTACAGGAATAATATTAACAAATTGACTGCTGCAGTTAAAATGGACATTTGTATAATACCATCACTCTACTTGGTCCGTTTCCACGCAATCTATGCCTCAAAACGTTGAAGTGCTGACAATTATCCGTAATATAAAGACGAGGGGGTATTAACGAATTTGAAAGAGTTCGGTATTCTGTTGGCTCAAGATTTCTTCCTTTTCCTTGATATTCGAACGATCCTTTTGTAATGAATTGGTATACCCCAGAATTCGGTTCTAAATTGAAGTCACCCGTCAGTATAACTGGAAGGTATTTGGAACCCATCCTATTTAATATTTAGAAAAAGTATTAAACATTATTTTATACTAGCCATCATTCCTGTGAAATACAATTCAATTCCTTGACTAATTATCGAATAATAAAATATCATTTTATAAAATCTTTGTAGATTTCTTAATATACTACAATTGAAAGTGCACTATAAAGTATTTTAAGGAGAAGAATATAATATTTGACCGACTGGTTTAAAATAAAGTTTAAAGTAAAATATTACTTACGGTGTGTTCTCCAAAAAGGCAATCCTTTCAATTTCTGCTAGAAGCAATTGTGACTGTCCTAATCGTACATCGTTTCTTCTTGGATTATAAAGTAAATGAGTGGTGGCAATTACCAACTGTGTCTCAGGATTCTCTTTAACTGCTAATTTTGCAACGATTCCAACATTATCTCTACTTAAAAGTTCTATGCCTGACTGATAAAGCTCAACCTTTACGTGTTCTAGTAAAATAAACTGATCGGAACGATACAAAAAAAGCAAACCATCTTTCTTCTCATTTGTTCGTTTTTTATACAAATAAGCATAACCCAATTCTTTAAATGGAACTAAAAACTCATTTAGGTGGTCTTCTTGCATCTCTTGAAGACAAATTATCTGAAAAATTTCATAAATTTTATAAATAATTTTATTTCAAATTTAATGAAATAAAAGTATTATTTTTGCTAAGAATTAAAACCTTTGTAAATTCGCATACCGAGCAATAATTAAGGGGCGTTTCAGAAAAACTGCAAATTAGAAATTCTCAATCTCTAATCTGAAGCTTATTTAAAATTGGGTATATGATTATCAAGGTACCCTGTTTAAACTATATGTTAAGTGTATTTAATCGACTGGGAATTGAATAAGATTCTTCGGAAATCGAATACCCAATTTTTAATCGCTTATATCTTAAAAACGAAAACAAGAAGTATCTATTAATCGTATCTTGAAAACGACTGCAAAATAATATAGGATTTTTCATTTATTTTAGCACAAAGTTCCATTTCTTTTCTTTTGAAACACTGTACGAATAACAAAAATAAATAACAAAACAACTAACATTAGCTTTGGTTCCTAAAATCTCTTGCAAGAGAAGCTGCCTCCTAATATTCCAAGATAGTGCCCGTTTGTCATGTTCCTTGTACAGAAATGGATATGTTTCCAGGAGATACTGTGCCAATATGTTGAAGGATAGTACCCTCAGAACAAAAAATTCTTCAGAATTAGAGGTCAGCTTCTCTGGAAAAATTACATAATGAATAGGAATTCTTTTATGGCAAAAATACTACTTTTACCTTTCACTATTCGTTTCCAGTATCTCATTGCTTCATATCTCTGTTTATCTTCCATGTATTTATCTTTCAAAAGCATAGTTGGATTGATGCATGTGTTTGACCCAACACCAAGTGGCTGGGTATTACTTTCACATTCTAGATTCTCTAATGGAAATGGAAATGGAATTTCATGATTGTTACTAGAATTATAATATGTTTCTACGAATGGTTCCAATGGTGCCTGACCAAATGGCTGCTTTGCTGTGGAATTCGCCATTGTTCCCATAAAATTGCAATAAGACAATGTCAATGCTTTAGATATCGATATGCTTTCGCAAAAATTCCTCAAAAATACTTGTTTTCTTGCTAATCCATACATATGAGAAGTTGAAAATGAAGCGTCATAGTAGTAATGCTATAAATATAACAAAGCAATTCATATAAAATATATTTCAAATTTTTCTGCATAATTACCAATATATATTATGCTATTGTTTATTTAACAAAACAATAATTTTTACTCATTAACTTTTACTCACTGTTCACATTAAAGAATAAAATTTACTTGTACCTAAAGATTTGTCATATCTCCAATTGAGATATTTTGAGATAAACTTGATATTCAAGCATGGAAACATTTTATGACAAATAAGGAAAATCTAAAAATTTAATTAGATGCAGAACAGATCCAGAACTGTTGGAAAAGTTACATAAGTTGCATTTCATTATGGATAAATCTATTGTAAACAGATTACTTTTAGAGACTTTCATAGGATAACAGCTGATATTTTGTAGTTCAGCCTTTAACACTAATACTATAAAATAATAATAGAATGGCTATAAAATCAATATGTTTATTTATCTATTTTTGTGTTTTGTTTACAACAGTACACCATGTAATATTTCCATAAGAATATTACTATAATGCTCGTTTGTTAAAAACAGTCGAAAAATGATACTAATCTGAATTTACAAGTAAAGAATTATACACGGAACATACATGTATAAATGCAACAAATGTGTAAACATGTGAAATAATGTAAAACATAAAAACGGGAGAATTCATATGTAACGTTATATTAATTGTAATGAAAAATATGAAAGATTAATAATTATATGATAACTTTTTATTTCATAGTATTTTTATGAATAATTTTACAATATAAAAAATAACTAAATAAAAATCAGTGTTTTGTTGATATGCAATGTGAAATTATATTAAAAAAATAAAAAACAAATAATTAATTATTACCTTAAACTCGCAACGTAAAAATTTGAAGATGTCAAAACTTCTAATGTAAATTTTCCGCAGCAACTTGCTACCAGTATTCATTTATTTATGAAGTAGTGGGGATATTAATACACGAGTATACTGAAGTGCATAGGTTAGGTTATGTCATCCGTTGTCATAAAAGATGGATACTTTTCACATAGTCAGATGTAGATAATGTCGTCACAATGCAGAATAGGCAATTGATACAGTAATCCGTTTTCAAATTCCATAATTATTCGATTCTATTCAATGCTTATATTTTCAGAAAATCCCTTACCATATAGAAGAATGATCTTGTAAATAACATATTTCACTCAAATACAGATTCAAAATTTTGTTACAATTAAACAATTACTGATTGTCAGATCAGCAGAAATTTTTAATGAACATGTAATTATTGATTTCACATAAATTTTTAATATGTAACCATTTACCAATAGTTTTTATCAATATATTTTAAGAGAGATGCATATTATTTTGACAATTTTATTTTCACGTGTAAAAGCTAAAGGGTAGGTATATCTTTTAAAAGGTTAACAAAAAGTAACAATTATAACAAAAAGAATTTTATATTCTTATTTAAAAACGATTCTATTGAACTCCTTTAATAATGTAATGTTGAATTTTCTAAAATAAATTTAAATCAGCGAAACTGAATTACCGCTATTCGATAACAGAACATACCAAACTTGAAGCAATGTGAACCTACCTGACGAAGCGATGTGAATGGTCCTTAACAGAAATAAGTTCGACTAATGTGTGTTTGGGAACATCGTTTTTAAACCTAAAAAATTATATTGAATTCTTTTACGTTGTATATTGTATACTGTACAAAACGCGTTTGCCCGTATTGTTTCAATTTACATTGAGATTTGGTTTTCATAATAATCGTAAACGTTTGAATTCTAAGTCGGTTTTGCTTATTTTCAGTAATCTCTAATTCTTGATGATGAAGCTTTTATTGTTCCTCTGCTTCACTACGGTCCATGTTTTAGGTATGAACCTTCAAATACTTATACATTTTTATCTAATGCGTAAAGGGTAGCTTAAGATTTTTTCCATGATGTAATACTATATTTTTTCATTTGTTTCTTATTTAAAAAAAAATTATTTAAATTTATGTAAATATGTATATGTTTTATACATTATGAAGTGATTTTAAGTATGAATGATTAATAATTTTCGACATTTTTGATAGCCTTTGTTAAAAAAATCAAACTGTCCTCGGTAAAAATGAAGAAAATATCTGTATATACAATTAGTAATTTCGAAAATAAAAATTCATATTTAACGTAAGATCCTGTAAAAATCTGGAAAATTAAAAAAACACGATTGCTGTCATCAGAAGATTTATATTAGGTCATCCCATAAGTTCGTGCCGTTTTTTATGGGATGACCTAATATATAAAAATAATTTATAGTACCAAAAGTCGTCAACATGGATGCAAAAGACAATGATAAAACATGGCCGATTTTGGTCTTCGATTTTAACCAAACATTTTATGTTTTTTGTATCTATATACAAATGTTGTATAATTTAAATAGAAAAACTTTCCTCATGTAATTGTAATTGTTGATTAGAAAATAAATGTATTTGGCTCAAAATTATTAAATAACCTAATCTATATTGTCTTTTTCAAAATAGGGGAAAATTCAAAAGATGTTCTTCTCATTAACAATGGTCCTAATAAAATGCTTGGACAAAATATTAGTGAACCAGTTTTTCAAGCAAAATCATTGTCAAAGAAGATAGGGGTTGTTGAGGAACCTGTGCCAGCTTCCTTAGATACAAATGAAAATAAAACAAAATTAGAAGAAACATTAAATAGCAGTACTGTTCCAAGTTCTAAAGCCACTGCGTCTCATTCAGAAATTACAGTAACAGATTCTGCAACTGTCCCTAGTTCTACAGCTGTCCCTAGTTCTACAACTGAACGAGTTATTGAAGCAACTACAACTGCAGCAAGTAATTCCCCAGTGACATTTACTGAAACAAACAAGGCAACAGCATCTGCTATTAGTCCTGGCAAATGGATAGTTAATGGAACAAATAAGGTCTGTCTTGTGGTACAGATGTCAGTGGCATTTAATATTTCTTATATGGATAATAATCATACGGTTTGTATTATTATAATATTCATTATTACACTCTAAATAAAAATTAAGCACACAGTAGAATATTATAAAATAGGAAAAAACAATAGTATTATACAGATGAAAATATAATGTTTAAGAAGAATAGTAGTAAAATTGAAATTTAATGTCAAATTAAGGTCAGAGTGTTAATATAAACAACTTTCTAGGTTTCCTTCAAAACATTTGACATGCCAGTGGACAATAGAACCACAACAGCAAAGGGAAGTTGTGGTAACCTTGAGCAAAATTTAACTCTGTCATGGTCTTCCCAAAACCTAACTAATAATGGTAGCATGGCCATGCACTTTGTGAAAAATGAAAGTAAAAGTTACTATTCACTCCATCATTTGGAAGTTGTTCTTCCAGCATCAGATTTTAAAAATACGTCTCTGAGTAAGAATTTCATTTCTACTGCCGCAATTAACGCTAGAACTATCAAACCAGTCAGAATGATTGTCTTCGACTTTCTTATATTAAATTATAAATTTTTTTGTGGTTTTTTTTTTTTAAATATATGTTGGCTATTGTCGAGATAAAGAATGAGGGTATATACTACATTAAGACCAATATTTTTTTAATGAATATTTCTATACTTATGAATAGATGAATCGATGGTTTTGGTGCACAATGCGTCCTATGCTACAGTCGGATTACACGTATCCTACAGATGCGTAAAACAGCAAACTTTTCATTTGACACACAACAATACTAATGAAACCGCCGGTTATTTAACAATATCGAACCTTCAATTCCAAGCTTTCAAAAATGACAATTCCACTGCCTTTGGTTATGGTAAGTTCTAAAATCATTGTATATGTTTTGTTATTCTATAAGAAACGTTATTATGAAGTAATGGTTAATTTTTATTTATTATTAATTTTCAGCCGAAGACTGTTTCTTTGACACAGCAGACGCTGTTCCGATAGCTGTAGGTTGCGCACTAGCAGGATTAGTAATGATAGTATTAATTGCATATTTGGTTGGCCGCCGACGAAGTCAAGCTCATGGTTATCTTAGTATGTAACTTTTACGTATACTTTTCTTCAATTTTCCTTTTTTTTAAGTAAATAAGTTGATATTATAATTTTGTGTATTCCAAATCAAAACTATTTCTTTTTTGTAAATTTGTAAAGTTGTTGTTTGAGGGAATTTTTGATTATACATTCTTTTGTTCCCTTCAACGCAACAAATTTAAAAAAGAAAAAAAAACAGTTGAACATTCATTATATCTTTTTAAGAATCGCTTATTTTCTGGTTTGTTATCAATAAGAAGGATTTCATAATTGTATTTTTTCAAATAGTTTTTCATATTTTTTGTCAAATCTCGAAAGATTGGTTAGACAATGTATTATCGTTTTACTTCGCGATATACATATATTACATGATTAATTTTCATTAGTTAGTGTTACATTAAATATAAAGTTTAACAAGATATACTAATTGTAAAGAAAAACTGTGGAAGAAAAACAACTGTTTGAGAAACGAACGTACTGCAACAAAAAGTTTAACTGTGTGAAATTTGTAATGAATGCAAGTCATTTATGATACCTTCTTCCGATAGTAAATGTCAAAATTGAATTGCATAAGAAATGATGCAACATATGTATAAAATGTACACGTTTTACTGTGATAATAATTTTAACCTCTTAGGGATGCTTGAAGGTTGCGGGGAGACGATTTACTTAATGGTAGAATGCATTGTGTGTTGTCTACAGCAATGCGTCGTGACGGACAATGCTGTTCTCTACATCCACGAAAGCCACTATAGTGGTGCATCGTTTAGGAAGATTATATCCACGAAAGCCACTATAGTGGCTCGTCGTGCCTAAGAGGTTAAAAGAGATTAAATTATGCAAATAAGCATCGGGTTATTTATGTATAGTGATGTTAATTTTTAAGAAATCAATTTTTATCGTAATGGTACGTTCGTTGTTTGTCAGAAACCATGATAATTGTATTTTTTATTTTTATTGATATTAATAATACCAGTAAAAACCAGCGTATTTGCGAGTTACAGAACTTGGTTGCTAATAAATTACTATATATATCATAAAAATTATCACGTCTATCAAGCTATTACCGATTAAATAAACAAGTTTTGACTCTACACGTCTAGACTTATATAGAGATACTTGCCCGTGGACAATTTATACATGTATGTACCATCCGCGTCTGTAGTGATCTGTGACGGCATGGGGGCAAGGGGGTCCTTCGCATATATCAGACGGCACTCTAATCTTATTCAAGCCTAATTAGTAGATGTGACCGCGTCAACCAATAATACACTACAGCCGAAAGTACATGGAGCCGAGGTGGGTCACGACCAATTGGACCCGGATTCCTTTCGAGTATCAGCTTAGCAAACGTAGACGGTACTTTTCTACGCATATACTGTCAAAACATTGTCTTTAGACTTGTATTTTATTTCTTATTGACTTCAGATTATTCGCAATGGATGCGGACTGTCCGCGGAGCGGCCCATGATTGATCCATTATTAATTCGCTGTTGACCTATTATTGATTCATAGTTTCTCCACGATCAATCCGCAATTAATCCACTATTGATAATTTGCTTCTCTACGTTTAAGGTTAACCACCTTGAATTTTAATTTACCAAGGAAATGATGCCCTCAGCATTGCAGCGTTACAACGATATCAGTTGTATGAGTTATACAAGTATGAAGGAATCCACATGTGCAATGTGCGTTGTTATAAGAAGAGATGTCAAAACACTGATGCATCATCATTGTAATTGGTAAGTTAAGATTTGATTTATATTCAGTTATGATCTCAGTGCTAAAGAATTTAAAATAAGAATAAATCATCGTTAAAGATTATTTATGTATAGTATCGAGCAAAGTAGGCTCTTCTAAGGAAAATGGTGAAATAGGAGCCTGCGACATTGCTCGATGCTGTATTTAATCGCTTATCTTGCGGCGAAAGTAATTTTCTGCTTTCTTAATTTCATCACTCGCCACCAGATGGCGACAACACTTCAAAGCGTGTCCGTTACGAAATTTGAAAACATGAAATTGTATTAGACATAAATGAAAAGAATGTAAATTTGTATCTTAAGTAGTCCACTACTCATAAGATTCAAAACAATAAGTAATAATAAACATCACAGAAAGTTACTAGTAAAGGATGCACATATTGTGCCAACTAGTTTTTGTTCGCGTTGCTTATAATTTTCCGAGAATCTACTCTCGTATATCATAACGGAGGTACATATAAGGTAAAGAAAAGCACACAAGAAATATGTACATACACGTAGTGTAATGAACTTCCTATGCTCGACCATCTGTTTTTCTCTAGAAGTATAGAAAGGAGAAATCAGGCTGTTAGTAAAAGTAAGATCTATTTTCATTTGCAATGAATTGCCGACAGACATGCATTCATGACGAGAAGTAAACCGTGTTATCTATGCATACAACGTAATACCTATCACATTCTAGAATTCCACGTTTGATTTTTTAAATTACATACATATAATTTACATTAGATAAAACGATAAAGCTTAGTATATTAAATCATTAGAGTATTAGAATACTGGAATAACAAAATATTCAGGCATTCGGACATACGCATATAAATACTGAATAGTATTATCGCTGGTATACTGACGTGTTTACAAGCGGATCTGTTGCAACATAACGCTGTAACCTGAATTGCTGCTAATATGTAATTTATCTTGTTAGAACCAACACCAAAGAAAAAGTTATATACACGCGCGTACATAAATATTCGAGCTCTAAAAATTGTGATCAAACCTTTCAAGACTTATCAAGACTCAAGAGTCGTGTCTTCGAGACTTTGAAGGGGCTCCCGGATGATCAATATTCGATTAAAATTCAAATTGATTCCAAACTTTCTCTAAGTATTTACATTCGAAACGCTCGATGGGCCATCTACTAATTACTATGAGGGAGAGGGGAAAAGGGTTAGGCAGGCTGTTAAACGAGAGGCTGTTGAACAGTGCACGACCATGCACGACTTCGGGCACGAACGCCAGTCGCAGCAATAGCGCAAAGTCTGTGTAAATGCGTGCGTGCGTGCGTACGTTCATGATTTCCAGTCGGTGGGAGGTCAGCTTGGTCAGCCTTTCGGCGAGAACGATACGCGTTGCGTAGACGCGTCGTTCCCTTCTCTCCTTCCTTTCTTTCTCCTCTTCCTCTTTCTATCTTTTCTTCTTGTCCCCAAACTCGTGCAGTCGATTCGAAGCGTGTCAACTCCGCTGCCACTTATTTTACGCTCGCGTGAATTTTTTTACAGATCTCTTTTAGACGATAAGTAATTTAGTGTTCGCGTGGGCGGAGGTCCTTTGATTCACTGAATGACGCACGGTACATACAACCGCTGAGAATACGTGTAATAACCTATGTAACGCGTTTTTTGCAAATACCGAAAATAAGTGTCAAGGGAATAGCTACCATGACTAATATCCTACTGTGATATGCCGGAAGTTTAACTTTTCGCTCTACGGATTTTCGAGCAACAAAGAGTGCTTTCTCGAAAGACGATGGTGCATTATATTATCACGGTCCGATGATCGCAAACAAAAGTGTGAGACACTGATTTCTTTTATCAGATATCAAACGATTTTTCAAAAACGGGATTTCATCGAACAGTCGTGATTAATCGAACGTTTTTCGACCGTCGAAATTGAGAATTTAATAACAAATGACGTGCTCATTCGAAACGTCATCGCGCGCGAACACGCGGAGAAAAAGTGATGCACGTGTATCTCACTGACATTTCTCTCGCGAGGACTTATGAGTCACTCTCCTTTACCGACAATTGCACTTCTACGCCGGTAAACAGTTCCAAGGATTCCATTGGAACAGTCGGTTGTGTAATTCGAGACGCGACTCCAAAGAGTGTGTCCTTTGTTTTACAATTAACACCGACCTCGCTGCGATAAACGTTGAACCGATATCCGGTGCACAGTCAACGCAGTGCTGTTCTGCTAGAACGTGGTGTAAATAAAAAGAGAAACTGTACGTTTTATTTGAAATTAAAAGAAGAAAAAAAATGAAAATAATAAATTGAATAAAAGGAAATTGTATTATATTTGAGATGTGGAGCATAATCAGAAACTTTCTGGAACAGTTCCTTTTATTGGGGCTGTTCCTTAGCATTTTATACTGTTTCCTCACTTCCACCTTCAATTTCTGGGAGATTCGCGGCGTTCCCTTCCGGAAGCCTACCGTTCTCTTCGGCAACTATGCATCTTTGTTGTTGTTCCAAATATCATTGCCGGAAGGTATCAAGGAGATGTACGAATGGTTCAAAGACGAGAGATTCTTCGGGGCGTTTCGCGTGAAATCGCCCGTCCTGATTCTGCGTGATCCAGACCTTATCAAGAACGTATGCGTGAAGAATTTTGCTTGTTTCTCGAACCGCGGCATACCGGTGAATTCTCAGGTAAAAATAAATCAAGTATAATTAATTACATTCCTTATAAAATAAAGTGTAGTCAAAAGTTAAAAAATGCAATATAAAATTGTATTCTTTTTTAATCATCGTTAGGATCCATTGTCCGCCCACCTGTTTAATCTAGAGGGAAAGAAATGGAAGAGCCTGAGGTCGAAGCTGACCCCAGCCTTTTCATCCGGCAAATTAAAAAGAATGTTCTACCTGCTGGCCGAGTGCGGGGAAGAGTTTCAAAAATTAATCGGATCCTCGTCCGAGGCCGATCGGCCAATCGAGATTCGCGAATTGGCGGCGAAATTTACGATAGACGTCATTGGTAGCTGCGCCTTCGGCATACAAATAAACGCGCTCACCGACGAGGAATCCGAGTTCCACAGGGCTGCGAAAAAGCTCTCGAGACCAAGCTACAAGGCCACCCTATGGCGGATGCTTAGAACAGCTATGCCGAGGGTCTATAAATTTTTAAGCGTTCAAGTGATCAATCCCGAGGTAACGAGATTTTTCAAGAACGTCGTGTCGCAGATGCTGAAGCAACGAGAAGAGCACGGTATCAAGAGGCACGACTTTATGGACCTGTTGATCGAATTAAAAAATAAAGGCACTTTGGAAAATGAGGCTAGTAACGGGCACGTTAGCAACGACGAAGATGCGGACACCGTCGAGGAAATAGGTAGGTTAATCAGAAAAACATAGACATCTGTGAAAGCGTTGAAACAGGATAAACTCGCTTTATAGCTATATCGGTCAGACCCCTATCGTTTGTATAGATTACTCCCTACGAAGATAAATCGTGCGCTTTACAAGAGAAATGTTGTTCACCTTAACGTGTGGGCCGGTGAACTTGATACCGAGGCCTGCGATATACATTTTTTCAAAGACCATTAAGGAAGGAAGTCCATCCATCTATTACGATGGAGTAATAGAATTTTTACACTTAATAAATGAAACTTTCCTAAGGTTAATTTGTTCGTTAAGTTCGTATCAATTTCGAACCAGTTAATTGTATCAATGAAGAGATATTACATAATTGATAACTCTTCTTAGTGTGTTATTCGATGCACGCTTCAAACGATATCGTTCTGTAACAAATTAATCAAGATAAAATTGACAGTAAGTGCTCCATTCATGTAGCCGCTGCAATGGTAATAAAACTGTGGCGTTCTCGAGTTAAATGAAACGTTTCATTTACTGCTGGCGATGAATGATAATTAAGAGAAAATTATTTAATTATTACACTGAAGCGACAGTGAATATAGTCATGTAAATTAACAAAATTTATTTTTATGACTGAAAGAAGCGTTTCGTCGTGCACGTAAGTAATTTTTTTCCGGATAACTTTATCGCATAAAAATGATTCGTTTATAGAACTGGACGAGAACAGTATTGCTGCCCAAGCGTTTGTATTTTTCGCTGCCGGCTACGAAACTTCGTCCAACACCATTGCATTTTGCCTTTACGAGTTAGCATTGAATGCAGAGATTCAGGAAAGAACGAGACGCGATATTCAAGACGCCATCGACAACAGAGACGGAAAATTGACTTATGATGCCGTGCAGGACATGAAATACCTTGATATGGTTATAGCAGGTAATAATTAATCGAACCTCGGTAAATTGAGAAGCCCCACTAATTAGGCCCGTGTAAAATTAGGGGGTCGGTCAATGTGTTTGTGCAGTATCCCCTATTGCTCTTGTGCCGTCTCGCAAGACTTCTTGTGATCGGTGAACGGTACATATATTTATCCGACATGAGTCAAAGGTTGCAAGTAAAAATCGTGACCCCGATAAAAAATTATTATCTTTATCGCATTTGTAATTCGCTAAAAAAGAAACAAAGACAATCAATATATTTTACGTTCAAATATTAAACTCGTTCATGCTATTCATTTGTTTAATAAAGGAAGCTCATTTTTTATTAAATTTAATTTTCAGAAACTCTTCGAAAATATCCACCGGCGTCGTTATTATCTCGTAGATGCGAATATCAATATCAAATACCGGGTAGTAAAGTGGAACTACCACCGGGTATGCGGGTTATTATACCAATTTACGGACTCCATCATGATCCAGATTATTATCCGAATCCGGCGACGTTTGATCCTGAACGGTTTACGGAAGAGAACAAACGCACGAGACATCCGTACACGTATCTTCCGTTTGGCGAAGGGCCAAGAAATTGTATAGGTAATTTTTTCATTGCAAATGTTTTTAATAAAAAGACAAGTAGTAGAAATTTCCTCCCCTTTGATACATTATACATAAAGTATTATAATAGTTAATTATAATTGTTATGCGTTTCAGGAATGAGGTTTGCATTGTTACAAATTAAAGTGGGTATCATTTCATTCCTAAGGAAGCATAGAGTGGAGGTTTGTGAGAAAACAGTTATACCAATCAAATTTAGTAGAAGAAGCTTGGTAACGACGAGCGAGAATGGATTCTGGTTAAAAATTGTACAGTATTCTTAAACTATTTTAAGTCTGCTGTGTACTTAATATACCTCAACAAAGTAATCAATATTTTTTTTTAATTCTTTGATATGATCAATGCCAATACAGCCAATCAATAACTTTAATATCAAGCTTTAATTGTTTGTTCATTGAAACTATTAATCAGTTGTATTCATTATATTAGTCAGAAATTGCAATCTCGATTTAAGTTACCATAAATAGTGCAAGTAAATTTTAATATAATATACTGATAATTAGAAATTATTTTTAAGAGAATAGTTTATTACAAATGTACTTTTAGTATAATATTCTTATACAAACGAAACATTTATATTTTTGTAAACATTTTATGTACTATAAAGAACACATTGTATAATGTACTGTTGTAACAAATATGGCATTAGAAATAAAAAAATAAGAAATACATAACTGTAAGTGAATCCTACGCATCCCGTCGATGTATTAAATCGACGGTAATCAAATAAGGCTCGCTATTCAGGATGAACAAATTAATCATTCGACAGTCAACGCGCCAAAAAGAGTTAATGTAATCTAACTGTATACCTTCACTGCTTTCAATTACATTCGCAGTATAGTCAGTCTTAAATTACATTGTTTCTTTGTATCGATTGCAAGACGTGTCGCGTATAGTAGTATTCGCATGCACTATAGTATTTTGTTACATGCACAGTACGTACTTTTTGTTGCGTCTTCTATAATACTCGTGCATTGTCTATTGGTGGCAGCAGCTCCAAGTCAGTGCACTCTTCGTTCATAGAACGATTTGTATGTAGATAGCTGCGTATGTATAGTAAGTCGTTAATACGGCACATAATTATACGATCAAAAATGTCATTTCCTTGATTAGGTGACAGTGCTATTTTACCAACTATATCGTTTTTCTGCTCGAAGATTTTCCGCAGTATCTGACAGCGAGATATTTCACCGAAAATAATGCTACGGTGAGCCGTAAATCTGTTTACGTGGATGCGTACCACTTCTGTCACTTTAAATTGATAACCGGGCCCTTTAAACGATAAACTCTACGTCTATGCAAACAATACACCTCCCCCATTTTTATCAAAACACGTGTCTGGATATCAATCAAAGTAAACGAACAGGTTCTGATATCCATCTTTTAATTCACTTGTTACTACTTCCAACCACTTCCAACATTCATTTATAATGTATGATTAACACTTACTGATTAATACTTGTTACACAACTAATTTATTACAATTAGTATGATTATTCTTTGATTAATTATGTTAATAATAAAATTTGATATTCTCGTATGTATGCTTCAATTATAGGTTAAAACGATCTTAATTGTTACTCTTTTGACATATTTCTTTGTTGCAAATCATATTTTCATTTCTACCATTAGTATTGTATGAGTATGTACACATGATATTTTTGTGTATATATGTACACGTTATCTATCTCTTATATTAATGAATGTTTTCCTTCTAGTTTTAACCAGTTTTTAATTAAATTGTAGATGTCACACTATAATAGAAATACAAGTACTCAGAGGTCTACGGTGATCGATTATGAGCGTCAATTTCAAGAGGACCTAGAACGTGCTCAGGCATTGAGCTTAGAAAGCCTTGCTTTAGAAAAATTTAAATTACAAAAGCAACGTTCAGAATTTAATCATGTTCACCAATCTTGTGTACCACAAAGTGACATACACACAGGGAATAATGTTATGCATAGCAATTCATCAGAGAGAGATAATACACCGCAAAGTGAAAAGTAAACTATATTTGATTATTGTTTCATATAATCTCTCTAAGCGATAATCAGAGGTGACTAATTTTTAAATATTTAGATTTCAGAGTAGAAGCAGACCAAGGCCCGGTTCCTTTAATACCAATCAATCGAAGAATACTGTGATATTAGCACCACCACCACCAATTCCATCTCGAAGAAATTCCACAACAGCTACAACGAGTCAAGAACAATCAGTTGACTTGATTAACTTTACAAGTCCGGTGAAGCAAGACGATCTAACTGACTACTGTTCACCTCCACCTCCACCACCGTAAGTTTATTCTTACCTAATAATTTTCTTACGTTATTGCTAATAAATCGTTCTTATTTCACAACAGAAAACCATTATTAGAACCAAAATGGGAAACACATCCTTCGTTATTAAAGAAACAAGGAAGAGTATCACGTAGCAGTAGTATCGCCGGTTATCATTCTCGAGACTTCCGATACCAATCACTCTCTCCTAATCCTAGATCTTCCACCGCACCTTGCACACCGGGAACTCCGAAAATTAGTCCTATCATGTCAAGATCCAGTAGTATTAACAGTACTGTACCTGATGTAACACCACAAGTAAGTAATCTATATCATTAATCTTCTATAAATACTTGATAACAATTAAAGTGTCATTTTTTTTTTTCTATTTGGATGATGATTTTATTTGATAACTCTCATTACAGCTTGCATGGAATCTTAATGATTTTAAAACTTACTTTCTTGCACAGGTATATGGATTGTGTATAAGCGTTTCAACTTAAACATTAGCCAAAGAACATTATTTATATTTTTTAGTAGAATTTTTCCATAATAACATTAAATAGATATAAGTTACAATTACAAATCAAGAACAAATTACAATTTTATTTTACAGATACCTCCGTTACCTATGAATTACAGACCAAGTATTACTCCTTCTGTATGTGGTGTACAAAAACCTATGTTCTCTAAGGATGATGAGCAGCTAAGCGTGTTGAAAGTGGTAGAAAAGAAGCCAAATAATAATCTTATAGACTTGAGTTCTTTTGATCAAGTAGAAGATAAAACAAATGTACGAGTTAGCGTATTAGAAGCGTTTGATCCGTTACTTGTTAAGACTGACGATCCTAATGAGAGTGCACAGGGGCCTAAAGACGAGATACAAGTCAGTGGATCGGTATATGACCCGTTCGATCCATTTGATTACATGTATAGCACAAATGAAAGTGTTAATTCAGATCCGGTATACGTTGCTGTGGAAAAATCTGCTAAATCTCCTGCTGTATCACCGGCAGCACCGCCACCGCTACCTCCTAGGAATTCATCTGCTTGGAATACCATTGAAAGAAGAAGAACTTCATTAGACAGAAGACAGAAGCGACAAACACGTTTGTACGAGAACATAACGGTCCGAAAAACTAGACCATCCCTCCATGATTGTGATTTAAAGGCTTTCCATGAAATGATGAAATCTGTCCGAAGTGAATTTCCCTTTAACGATCCTAGTACAAACATCGGACATATAATCAGCCCGATGATGGAGAACTTATATCCTGATGGCACAAGTATAAAATTAGTCGTACATCCACAGTTAGTGGATTCTAATGAAAATACTCCGTCCATATCATTCACCTGTGATGTAAACTGTAGCGTTGAACATGTTATTCTCAACGTCGCTTGTTCCTTAGAGGACGAGGACACGGTGAACGTAGAAAAATATTGTTTGAGAGTATGGGGATTAGCAGAATACTTTGCACCTAATACAACTTTAGCTCAATACGAATACATACATCAATGTATCAAATTAGAAAAAGACATCGAATTAGCTATTCTAACTAAAGCACAAATAAAGCGATCTATAGCGCGAACACTGCAGGACGATAATCGTGATCAGTGTCTCAAATTAGAAGACATTCTTCCAAATGAACCAGTACAACCAATATCGTACGATACGCTTCTTATCTTGCTAGAGACAGTAGAGAAAGAAATGGAACGCGTTGAGACTACTGCGATACAATTGGCAACTAGTAATCATGGTACTAGTCTTTTGCCCCAGCTGCAACCACGTGGCGTTGTTCAAGCGATAAAAGCAGTCTGTGCATTAATGGGAAACATAGAAATGTTTGAAATTACAGAGGCTGTTGACAATTTTGTGAATGCGTGTTGTCAGTTTCTGCCCCAAGTTCATACGACAAACATCGAATGCAAGAAACCAGAAATCTTACACGAAGATGGTGATTATTCTGTTGTTACTTTAAGAACAAAGTTTCCAGATGTAATTGCATCCCATTGTCATAAAATACGTGGGGCGATTCAAGATCTTGTAGAAACTTATTGTCATGCATTTAGAGTTGATTTTGAGTTAAGTAGCAAAGCAGAATTTTCAACAGGTAAGTAAGAAGAATTTAATTTTACATCTATGTAATAAATTTGATAAAAGTAACATATTTTGATATAACAGATACGTTGATAGCGTCTGAAGTATTGGATACTATATTAGTTCGCGTTGGAGCAGTTCATAGATTGCCAGGATCATGGAAACACGATGATTATATTATAGCAGCCCAAATATTTCACGGTACAAGACCTGTTGGAAATCCAGTTTTATCCGAACCTATGACAGTCAGTTCTAATTTTTATCCAAGAATTTTGTTCAATTCATGGTAATTATCGTGATGTCTGCGATCTAGAAATTATACTTCATTTTTTAAATCTGCATTATAATTTTCAGGTTGGAATTTCGTGGCATAAGCGTGTGCCAGGTACCAAGAGAAGCGAGGCTAGTGTTAGTATTGTACGGTCGTACTTTACAACCTACCGAGCATGAATCTAATTCCTCGGCAGAAAATACCATGCAAAAGGAAGAATTAGGTTGGGGAGCTATACAGTTCTTTGATTTCGAAGGGTAATTATATGTACATTAGATTAAAGGAAAAGATTTTGTCAGTTTTAAAACGTATCCCTTTTTCTTGGTCACAGAGTGATGAGTCAAGGAAGTTTCTTCTTATCTCTGTGGCCAGCAGTTGCTGATAAGAGATTAGGTCCTGCTCCTGCACCTGGAATTCATCCTCAAGGGGATACGCATGCTATCATCGGTTTAGAATTACCCGATTATGGTGGCAAAGTGTTATTCCCCACAGAATTAAGGGATTTTGATGTTGAATCGTTGGACTTTAATTCCTTAGATCAGAATACACAAGAATTATTAATAGACATTACACAGCAAACTACCTTTACAAGGTACATATATTTACAATCTTTAGTTATTAATAATATAACATTATTATTTATTTCTTTTATTGACAGACCACTTATCGAGGAGAGGGAAATTTTATGGGAGAAACGTCATTACTTACACGACAGACCCGAAGCTTTGCCCAAAGTGCTTTTAGCTGCGCACAGTTGGGACTGGGCTTGTTTACCTGATCTTCATGCATCTCTCAGGGTTTGGAGTGCTTTGCCTCCTGTTCAAGCTTTACAATTACTGTTACCTTGGTAACCGCTGTTTTAAATCAATCTTTATAAATATCAATTCATTAATCGCTTCAATTAATCATAAGTACTGTATAGTTTTCCAGATATGAAGGTTAGAGAAGTAGCGGTTGGCTGGATTCGAGAATTGAGTAACGACGAATTGGTAGATTATTTACCACAATTGTTGCAAGCATTGAAGCACGAAACATATGAAACATCACCTCTAGCAAGATTCTTGTTAGAACGAGCTTTACTTTCTCCACGTGTAGCTCATCACGTTTATTGGTTGTTGACACAAGCATTACCAGGACAAAGTCCTCAGGTAAAAACTGAATTATTATTAACGAATTTGAATTTTACAAGATGCATTACATTATTTTAAATTTCTTAGAATTCTTCTGAAATTGGCTCAGAAGATGATAGAAATATTAGTTCTACACGCTATCACAAAAGACTACAACTAATGTTGCGGGCATTACTAGCTGTTATTGGCGATGCACTAAGAAATAGTTTTCTTACCCAACAATTACTTGTCAAGGTAAATTATTTTTTCATATGTTTTGTATTTTTTTTTTTATGAATCTAACAATAATAATAAATCATATTCTTATAGAATTTACACGAAGTAGCTGAAAATATAAAACAATTGAAAGATTCGTTAAGAATGGATGCGCTGAAAATTAGCTTACAAAATATACATTGTCAATTAATGGAAGATGATGGTACATGTTTACCGTTGTCTCCCAGTAAACAAGTATTCGGTATAAATGTACAAAGCTGTTCGTATTTTCCGTCGTTCACTCTTCCCCTAAAAATCAATTTCATTAGCTGTGACGATGTGATCTGTCCTGCAATTTTTAAAGTACGTTTCTCACGCAAATAACTCGTATAGTATTTTATTGTTATTTTACATTAAAATAATTTTGAAGGTTGGAGATGATTTACAACAAGATATGTTAACGCTTCAAATAGTTCGCATTATGGATAAACTTTGGCTGAAAGAGGGTCTTGATCTTAAAATGGTAACATTTACTTGCGTGCCTACTGGGTACAAACGTGGGATGATAGAAATGGTCACGGACGCGGAAACCTTGAGAAAAATACAAGTCGAATTCGGTCTGACTGGTTCTTTTAAAGACCGACCGATTGCCGAATGGCTGGCAAAGCACAATCCTTCTGAATTAGAATACGAAAGGGCTGTAGAAAACTTCACTGCATCTTGCGCGGGCTACAGTGTCGCTACTTATATCTTAGGGATTTGTGACAGGCATAATGACAATATTATGTTAAAAACATCTGGTCACCTGTTCCATATTGATTTTGGTAAATTCCTAGGTGACGCACAAATGTTTGGAAACTTCAAGAGGTAAAACATTGTAATTGAAACATTAATCGTTACTTCTTCAAAATATTCATATGTATACTGTATTTTTTTATTTAGAGATAGAACCCCGTTTGTATTAACTTCTGATATGGCGTACGTTATAAATGGTGGAGATAAACCATCAGCTAAATTCCATCATTTTGTTGATTTATGTTGTCAAGCATTTAATGTGGTACGGAAGCATGGAAATCTTATTCTTCATCTTTTTGGATTGGTAAGTTTACTGTTTCATTTAATATTATTATACAGTAATACAGACGTTTTTATTTATAATACATTCATTTTTAAGCTCGATAGTGTCGTAATTTAAATGATTATTTCGTTACAAAAACAAAAATACCGCAACGGAAGGACTTATCCTCGCGTTTTATCTGAAAGGGGCCCGTTATCACGCTAAACTATATGCGTTAATTAGTGTTTATCGTCCGAGGTCTCGTAATATCAAACAATGCAGCAGTCTGAGTCGATTAAGAGAAGAGTAAACATGCTAAAAATTTCAGAAAATTAACTTAATTTGTGTATCATAAAGTTTATACGTTAGATCTGTCGTCGTCTTAAAAATAATATGACTGAATTAAACGTTATACAACAGAAACTTGCTAATATCGAGATCAAAGAATTAGCGAACAAATCTAAAATGAATAACTATACGAATTCACAGATGACTTCGTCTGGTATTCCTGGTGTAACGGTGGACGCAGTTAGTTATGTACAAAAGGCTCTTCTTCCCGAACAAACGAATCCCGAAGCTGCCGCGACATTCGCTCGAATGATCGAAAGTTCGCTTAAAAGTTGGTTCACTCAATTCAACTTTTTCTTACACAATTTGGCACAGCTTCGATTTTCAGGCGATCACAGTGACGGGGCATTGTTATCGTTTATTCCACGTACATACACGTAAGTTTGTCAATATAAATTTCACAATATTGTATGAAAGTTTCAAATAAAAGGCATTATTTTTTAATTGTTACAGAATGCAGCAAGAAGGTCAATTAACAAGCGTTCAAGTACATGGGTATCAAAAACGATACGACCCTGAAAAATATTACATGTATATATTGCGTATACAGCGAAAGGGTCACGCAGACCCCACTTATTTATTTAGATCCTATAAAGAATTTTGCGAATTTTATCAGAAACTGTGCATTCACTTTCCTCTTGCTAAACTCGCCAGGTAAGTAACATTTATTTTCTTTATATAACACAAATAAAATTATTTACTAATTTAAACAATCTATATTTCTTTGTTATTTATACTTATAATTAACGTTGTTTGGTTTCTTAAAATTATCGTTTACATTCTTCTGTGACTCATTAGAGTCATTCTGTGAAATTTTTCGATAAAATTCGGGATTATAAGACAAACCAGATATTTTTTGTACTGGTATTTTAGCACGAAATCGTCTGAGCCCCATTTCTAACTTTTTGATATTTCCCTTTAAAATAATACAAAATTATTTTTACATATTTACTGTGCATATAATGTGTGTATACTTACTTCTGGAAACGATTGTAAATCTAAAACGGTAGCGCGTTCTAAAGCTGCTTGTAATTAACAAATACTTTATATTACAGTGTCAGAATTGAACTGTGTTATCTTTTCTCGTATTATCTAATCGCACCAAAATCTTTGATACATAGCAAATTTCTTTTGAAATCATGATCCAACCAATGACTCAAATTTTATTTCCTGCTTATAATGATTTTTCATAATTAAAAAATTTATTTCACAGTTTACCAAGTGGTATAAGTGTTGGAAGATCTAATATAAAACAAGTTGCTGATAAACGCAGAGCAGATATAGAAAAATTCCTTGTAAGCTTATTTAAAATGGCACCAGAGATTTCCCAAAGTGATCTGGTTTACACATTCTTTCATCCTCTATTGAGGGATCAGCAAAATGCTGATATTCATTTACGCAAAGTAAAAGGTATGGTGGAGCTTTGAAAATATGGAAATATTATAAATAAATATTAATTATCATCATTGTTTTTTTTTTTAAATTTGTTTTTATTCAGTTGGCAATTGGTGGGCTGAGAAAAGAGTCAGGGACAACGTTCAAAATGGACAAATTAAAATGTCCCTTCATTATACTCGTGGAGCCTTTTATGTGATGATCTATCATGCAAGAGGATTGCCAAAAGTAGCTAATGGTCAAGAACCGAATACATACGTAAAAGTTTATCTTAAACCAGATCCTACAAAGAAAACGAAACGAAAAACAAAAGTTGTGAAGAAAAATTGTCATCCTTCGTTTATGGAAATGGTAGCAAATTAAAAATAATTAATGAATTTATATCATTAAATATTTTGAACCTACATGTTTATTATTCCTTACAGCTAGAGTATAGAATGTCTTTGGATGTTATTAAAGAAAGAACTCTAGAAGCTACAATATGGAACCATGATACATTGCAAGAAAATGAGTTTCTTGGTGGACTATGTTTACCACTTGAACGTTTTGACCTGACAAATGAAACAATTGAATGGTTTTCATTAGGAAGTGTTCGATGAAACGATATTTCTTAATGAATTTATTAATACTCATGGCTATTAATTCTGGAAGGAATTGAAAATATTCAATGTTATCGCACAATACTAATGATAATATTTTTATGTTATGCACATAATAGTGCAACAGGGATAATAATAGTAATATCACTACGATCGGTATTGACGATACATTCTTGTATGCATAATGAAAACGCTTCTTAACCCAAGGTAATCAGTGATCTAAAAACTTATAAAACGATATTAAATTAATGAGATCATAGATGAAGAGGCATATTTCATAAAATTATTCTACCTTTGTAAGAATTACCAAGATACGAAAAATCAAGTTCTTATTTTACTTAATCTTTACATATCTAATCATGAAATTGCTTATAAATTTTATTTAAGTTATATTTTATAAACATATACTGCCAGCTGAATATGAAATATTTTGAGTTCACAGTATTCTAATGCTGTTAGTGAAATTTTATAAAAATATTTATTCTATTCTTATCAAAACTTAATCTTTATTAACTGTAAATAAATTAAAATCTTGCTGAGTTATGCAATTGTAGACGATCGAATGCAATATTTGCTGAATAGTTATGAGTTTGACAATATGTAAACTTTTATACTTACATATAGTAATATCTACTTGGATACAAGTTACTTGCCTACAATAAGGAATACGTTAGGTAACGAAAAAAACATTTTTTACTTTCATAAGAAAATTTTAATCTCTACAGGGTGTCCCAAAAAACAGCCTTGTATATTAAAGTAACCAAAATGCCTTTCTATACAGAGCAGTAGGATTTATATGAAAGGAAATTTTGTGAATTAATGTGTATTATAAATTTTTTTTAATTTTTAGATGAAAAAAGGGAGAATGAAATTATGTAAATATGCTTTTGATTTTATAAGCAATTTTGGTAATCATGTATTGTGAATATTTTAGTATAATTCTCTTTAGCAAATATTACTATAACAAAAGTAAAGGTTCTGTTAATACATTACCGACGGGTGATTCGTTAGATTTTTACTGTATGTAATTTTTTACTTATTGACATATTAGTTTGTCACTAAACTAATAACAATATAATTAATCTAGTCTCCTGTTGTTAGTGTATTAATGTAATTAATTATGATCTTGATTTTTGTTATAGATTTAAGTGAATAATTTAGAAGTATACGTTGTACTTTTTTTTCGCAATCGTGTAGAATCTGATCTAATTATAATTAGGAAAAAATATTAATTTTATAATATATACATATGTATTTATCAATTACAAATTGCTTTTTCATGTGCTTTCTATAAACTTTACGTTGTGAGATATAATGTTAAGAATTTTAATAATTTATTTATACATTATCTGTAATTATTCACTAGTGGTTCTTTTAATCCAATGATTTAGAAATATAAATAACAAATGACACAAATTGTATCATTGCATTTTAACTGCATCCTTTTCTCTCTGTGTTACTACTGTACAATATTGTACAAAAGGCGTTTAATTTTGGTAATACCTTATTTATTTTTCAATTATTTAGCGTGACAATGAAATATTGTAACGGTGAAATAGTAAAATTATCAATACAATTGATCAATAATTCTGTTTTTTTCTTTTGTTTTTCTTAAATTTAAATAAATTTTAAGTTGCAGCAGTAAGCAACTGGAGGATTTAGGACCTATTTAGGTGGTTAGTCATATTTTTATAGATTCCCTGTTCGTCCCAACGCAAGGTGCATAATTGCAAAGGGTTTCAGTTTCAGCGTGGACAGAGCCGGAAACGGTAGTTTTCTATTTTTCCCAACTTTGGCTGTTCAACGGAAACGAGCTACCTGGGCCCCGATGTGTAAAGGGCGCGCGTACTGCAAAAGGATTCCAGATACATACGCAGGGCGGACGTTTTATTACAGTTTTCATCCGCAGATTAGCCCCTTTGGAAGCATCGATACTCGATTCAGAAGCTTTTATAGCACCCCCCATAAAACTAAGCTATTTGGTGTTTTCGACTGGACCGAACAACTCGGACAAAAAGGTATGCCTGCCCCCATCACGCATCCCTAGGAATTTCTCGGTATACGTGAAACGTTGTTACGTCTCGGGGTCCAATTACGTACGGGTTGCCGACCTGACAACCTTCTTTCACAGTTCCAAACGCTGCATCCTTTTATCTTCTTCCCTGATCCTGATTTCCACCGTTCACGAACCGACCCCATGGAACCATGCTACTTGGTTGTGTGGGCACCACGAGAGAAGAAACGCTTTTTAACTTCTTTGTCGTAAAATTTACAAGGAACTCGGATATACCGAAATTTCTATTTTAACACTACTTCAGGAAAGATTTCAACGTTGTAAATCATAGATGCGTTGCTAACACAGAGAGAAGCTACACATTTCTGACGGGAACGGAAACAATCTGAAAGTATGTATTATAATACCGAGATAATTTATAGAATGGTAGTTGTGTACAATGACCTTATCATGGAAATCGATTCGAGTGGTTTTACGCGGTGTTTGGTTTTCCTTTTTGTAACGGTAATCTGCCGCGGTGATCGAATTATCATTATCACACCATCAAAATCTTATGTACACTTTTTCTTTAATATTATTAACCCCTTGCCTTATAATATCATGATGCAATGTACAGATTAAATGTGACAAATTTGAATTTTATAATTTGGAACCCCCGCCTCTGACGCCTGCAACCCTAGGCGTTGCAGAGATGTAAAGGTTGCAGAGATGCAAGGGATGCAGGGTTTATATTATAATAATCAAACAGTTATTGATTGTTGTATATATAAATAACCGAAAAAAGAAGTTAAGTACATTGAATAGCTAAAATGATAGAAGAATTAAATAAATAACTGAGAAAAGAAATGACGGGCATTAGGTAAATAACTCGGAAATGATATTGGTTCACTTAAATAACAACTCGGTTGCTTTTTTATTTGCGTGAAGTGAATACAAGTTTGTCAAACAATTTTAATAATAATTGTTCAGTCTTGTGCTGCTTTTGACTGATTTCTAAAAATTTTCAGGTAAAACAGGCACAATTACCATACCGGCTGTGCTCTCTGCATGTGGACCTAATCTCATTTGGGGTGTCTGGGACCCCCTAAATCGTGACCTCTCGAAAACAAAGGTAAGTAAGTATGTCCAGTCTTTTGCATCTGTAGTTACTGGTCTCGGTGAGAGGAAAAATGGAGGGAGAGTCGCGGAGAGACGGTTGCGTGTTCGCAGGGGTTGATTTCAGTGGATGAAGAGGGGCTGGGGTCGGACATCGATCTGGTAGTTAAGTTGAGGGCTCCCACGGGACTCGTTCGCCACCTTCGCAGCATCGTCTCCTCCTCTTGCTTTATTTGTCTCGGTGCGAATTTCCTGGCATCGGTTACACGTCCTAGCCGCCTCACATAAACGGCATTACACGTTTTTGTGCTTGTATTTATGTACAAACTAACGAGACCCATTCGACCGAGCATCGCGGAGACACTGGAAAACTTTTGATCCGCGGAGGGGGATGGAGTTTAATCGTTATTGCGGCTCGTTTCTTTGGAACGTCGCGAAATTTTACTTAAGTAGAATCGACTTAAGGAAACGATATCGACTATCGGGGGTGGTTGAAGGTTCTTTATATCCATGTTTACTAAGATCTTTGCATCTCAAGCGTTTGATTGGGGTAATTGAATAAAGGTAAACGATGGGGTTACTAAACATTAGACCGTATATTTTAAAGTTTGCAATGCGATCACATATCGATATAATACTAGGCTTAACGATCGTGTAACATTCATTAGTATTAATAATGTTAATATTTAATATAATAACTTACGAATTGCGGTATTTTATGTAACTATGTACACATAATTCACGTGAGATTTTTAATGTTGCGTTACAATCTTCCTCTTATTCATAAACATACACACTCACACACACACACACATACATACATATACACGCGCGCGTCTACAGAAAATCGTGATTGCGTGTTGAAGGGTTGGCAACGCTCAAGGCACACGGCTCGTAAACATCGGCTCTCTTATTTTTCATTTCCCTCTCGAAAACAGCCTGTATATTTTTCGTCTGTTTTTTTTTCTTTTATTCTTTATTGTCATTAAAATTCGATCTAAGAATCTACCGTCGAGTAGCCGTAAAGCGAAATAAAATATCGAGAACGGAAAGGAAAAAAGAGAAACTCATTTCGAGCGAGAAGGTAATAAAAGTCGAAGATTAAAATCGGTACGATTAAAAGTTGCGTAATTACGACACGACTTCGTTTCTCGTGGTTTTTCAAGGCATATATAGTTTACGTATGTATAATTCCCATCTTGCACTTTCCCCACAAAGTGATTTTTAACAAGTATTTAAAAAAAAACAAAACACGTTTATCGCATCCCGTTTCGCATAGGTGAAGCAGTACGCGTGATTTCTCGATATAGACTACGCTGTTTTACAATTTAACGGTCCTTGCGGCTGGGTATGGGGACCCCGATCCCAGCCATCTTGTTTCGACGTTCGACTCTGAACGTCCGTCTTTGCTTTTCGTACACTCTGGTACATTTTTACCATATTTTCGCCTCACGCAATGTCTTTTACACTAACAATCCTCTTCATTCCCGTTCGTCATTTTCAAATCCCCCATCCCACGAACTATAGGGACTTGAAAGATAACACAAGGAAATTTAACAGTAAAAATAATAAATATGTGATTGAATAATAGCTCGCAAGATTATCTTACAAAACTCTCAGAAACCATAACGCGCTTTTGAGTATTCTTGTACAACAACAGAATAGTGATGCTGTAGGGTCAGATCGATCCATATCAAAAAGTAATTGAATACTTCAAAGCAGAATAATTTTTTTTTCTATCATTTTTAAATTTTCTGAGAGCATCTTGCGAGTTGTACTTTTAGAACGCATCTAATGAACCCATTTATCATTTTTATTGTTAAATTTATCCGAGTTACCTTCGAGGTCCCTGTACATATATTTCCTAAATTTTTTTCGTTTAAAATCTAACTTAATACGACGTTAAATTCTAACCACTGGATACGAGAACAGTGGTTCGTGGTTTTCTAAGGCAAAGATTGCACGTGTTCCTTGTTTTCGTTTTTCGTAAAATATCGGCTAGCCGGAGATCCGATCGTCAGTGCAATTGTTTTCTGAATCATCCACGAAGCGTTGTAATATAAAATAATTCTATCGTTATCTTCTGTGCTCGTTAAAAAAAAAAGAAAGAAAATAATAATCCTTAGATAAAAATCGTAAAGCGATTCGTGGTCAGAACTTCGTTCTAGCGAAATTGAAAATAATACTGAGCATAAAAACGTAGCGTGTCGCGACCGACGCCGTGGTAGACCCTCGAACTCCTCGCTGTCTTCATTACAATTCCTCGTGAACCGACGCGTGGGACGAGGATAACGATAAATGCCAACAAACAGACCCAACAGACATCCAGAAATAAAAAATATAAAATAAAATCTCCGTCCACACAGTTACCAGTCTTGACACAATCTCACGAACAAAGACCACCGTTCCCCGGCTGTTTATCTAATGCGGCGAAGTACGATGAATGAAAAACGTGAACCCCGATTTGAAATCATCGAACTTTGGCGGAAAAGCGTCGCGGATGGATAAATGCTCGATCTTAGCCGCGAATAGTGTGGAAAACTCACGTAGGACGCAGATTCTGTAGCAAAGATCGAGCGTGCCGGTGATGGTGCCCGATGATCTTTTCGTGATCGCGGATGAAACGATGGCGTTGCTAGGTCAGCCATGACTGGACCAAGTATCAGCGAGTTCAGGTTCCTCAGGTCACAAGCCCAACACCGTGTGCAGATGAGCGTGCTGATGGGCGTGCGGATGCAGCGAAGTAGGCGCCTGGCCCAAATTAAGCGTGTGATGAGACGGGTGGCCTAGGGTCAACGGTGGAGAGCCTCCGTTGTGCATCAAACCGCCCAGCATTCCTCCCATTCCACCGAGAGTTAGACTGGCCATTGCTCCGCTCGTTATACCGTCCCCCGATTTCGTGTCCTTCTGTTCCAACTCTTCCCTCTTCTTCACCTGTTTCCGTTCTTTCGCCCGTCGGTTTTGGAACCAGATTTTCACCTACAACTCACCGAATCGCTACGTTATCTTCAATTACGTCTACGAATTGCGATCGATGGATTAAATGACGATATGAAACTATTCTTGTTCGTTTTCACTGTGGCAGTTGAATAGAGTTGATGTACAGTGTCGAGCATAGTTACTTAGGTTTCTCTAGTGTAAGCAGAAATTTTTAAAACATTAATTTTGACGATATAATATAATTTTCTGTTATTAAGCATTATAAAATTTAGTATATAATTGGAAAATACGAATAACAAAATGAATAATAATTCAAATTTCCCCGCGTAAATATTTATATGCAAGTGGTGAGCAGCTACATATCTATACATATAGGGCTTCCTCCTATACATCGACACTTTTCTCGGGACCGCCTCCGGGGACGGACAGGAGCCCAAAGAAGGGGAAGCCTTCAGGAGGACCGAGAACTCGGGGAAGGGGAAACCGGGAAAGTGGAGGATCCCGGAATCCGCGAACTTAGAAAACTTACGAGGGTGGGTTCAGGTCATCGCCATCTTCCCTAGGGAAGCCTACCTTGCTCGACACTGTACAATTCCAATTATCATAGGCTTCTCTAAGCCTAAAAGCATTCTGATGCATTCGCAGTTAATTAAAAGCCTCCGTAATTGAGACACATGCTCAAGATATTTAAATAAAAAACTGTAGTTTGAAGGATGTCTCACCTGTCGTTCAGAGAGCGCTAAATTTGCAGCAAGTTCGGCCTTACGACGAATCGTGATGTAACGGCTGTAATGGAACTCTTTCTCGAGCTCCAACCGCTGGTGATCCGTATAAACCACTCTGTATTTGTCTTTTGTTCGTGTCTTTCCTGAAAAAAAGAGATGACGAAGATAACGCTCGACATTATTACCTGGTTAATATCTGTTTCTCTAATTCTCTTGTCAATAACGCGGTTTAAAGAAGATAACGCGCTTTTGACGATCGCACTCGCGCAGCCACATCTTGCCAAGAGGTATTAATAAAGTAACTCGAACGAGATTTGAAAACATTCAAGCGGGTAAACAATAAATCACTGCGCAACGAAAAAAGAAAACTACCTTAACCCTTCTGATTCGGTTTTCCAAGGACGAAAATATTTGGATCAAGTATTAAAGGAAATTCATTTGCGTTTACCAATTTGATAAAATGGCACTTAACCCTCGAACAGTAGAGTCCGGGCCAATCGTGACCCATACTTATAAAGCCTAAAGTTAAATTTGTGATTTCTAAATGAATGGAAAAATAATAATGTAACAATGGCTGCAGGGAACCATCTGTGAAATTAAATTTGGAAACTTGAAAAAAGGTTAATTACAACAACCATATTCATCAGAACGCAAAATAGAAAATAGCCACAAGAGTTGGACGTGGATTGAAGAGCCTCCAAAAAATGGCAAAGGGCATTGGCGGTGCGACTAGTTTCGTGTAAGGGGGACCAGGTACACCCTGGCTATTTCCTAGTTACACCAATCGCAAAAGGCACCGACGAACCATGTTTCGCGATGGTGTGAATTCAACGTGGCATTCAGAACGATTACACGAGTACGAAATACACACGGATGATGAGAAAGAAGGGAAACGAGATGGGAAGGGGACGGAACGAGAGAAAGGAAAACGATTAGATAAGGCCGGGCCGGCGAAGATCAAAGGCGTGCACGTTAATCCACCACTCCTCGATAAGAATGCTCGAGGCCTTCGAGACATCACGAATAAGCTTCGACCTTACATTTTTCGATGCTGTGTATGTATATGTATGTGTATATATGTACGTAGGTGGATTCAGCATGGCTGGCACGAAATCACGAACGTTACTAAAAACGTCCTAAGCAAAAAAATCAGTCTCTATCTTTTTTTTTTTTCACTAATATCCTTGCTAAAGTGTCTAATCATTTTAGAATTTTGTTTAGAATTATAGTAAACGCGCCAGTTACTGTGGGTTTATTACCGTGTTCTCGGTAGATATTATTTTAATAAACCTGAACCCTCGAATGGCGGATCCTGGAGAGAGTTAAATTTGCATTTCACGAATGATATAAATTTTAGCAACCTTTATCAAAAAGCTTAAGAAACAGCACGTGTCTTATAAAATATAAAACTTGTATGTCACGTTAATAAAATAGTTTAGCTGAAAATTTTTTTTTTTATTTAACAAAATGCAGTAACTAGAATGAATTCCATGCAACGATTAATGTTTCAATTATGCAATGAATAGCTCATAAAAGGAGAAGAAGCAAAATAGCATTATTTAAATTAATATAAAATTTGTCAGTCGCTTCAAGTGGCACAGTAACTGGCGCATCTACTCTAGGTTTTACGAATGAAAAACTAAATCAAAATCTGTTTGTAATCTACTATTGAACGGTAGTAGTGAACGGGAATTGAAAAGTATGCATGGTCAAATATTAGAAGAATGATGATTTTTTGCGTAGCTCAGATTGCGGTCGATCGTTATCAGGGCACTTCTAACGCTTTCGTAGCAACGATAATGCGTTCGTTGTTCAGAATAAGGCCGTGCGTTTTAAAGTAAGTACAATCTGAAGAAATATTTTCTGACGTGAAAAAAAATTCAATTTTGTTAAATATTCACCGACGCAGTGAAAACGGACGTCTGCAGTCAGACACCGAGTAATAACTAAGAAATATCGTTTGCTCGGTCTATAAATAAGAAAGTCGTCGAGTCGATAAATCGCAATGCATAAAAGAGAGTCAACCGTAGGTATTCGCGTGTCGTACGATTTTTTTGATATATCGTAGGTTGTTCGACACCGCAAATATTTGCCAGTGTTGAGCATAATCATCGCTCAAACTCGATGCACGCAAACAAACATAAAACATCATTAAATCTTATCGACAGACGTATTTTATCTTTCAAGATTGTCATCGAGTCAAAAAAGGAAGAAAGACAAAAAAAAATTCCTAACCCCTACGCGGCATTACTTTAATTGCGGCAACTTTCGATTTAAGCTAACGATAATTTCCTGACGCGTTTCGTCGAAATTCTATCTTTGCCATCTTTTTTGTTCGACATTATCGAAGAAAGGGGAAGAAATTTGCGCGTGTTGTGTAACATCGAATCATTGCCACCTACTTCTTAATCTTTAGCCCGCTCGGCTTGCGTCCACTTAAACTTTTACGTACGAAAAATAAAAAGTCTATCGAAATCCCCCTCGAGGACGGCGTTGTTCGACGAGGACACCGGTCGATTTTTCGTTCTAACGAAACTCGCGTGCGTTTGTGTGAGTCAGCAAGGATTACCGTCGGCCTTTTTCATCTTTCTGATATCGGAACTCGCGCCTACGATTATCCGGACGGTTCCTTGTCACCGCTTACATCTACAGTCGGTGCCCTGAATAGCGTAATTGTTACGCCAGGTCAGTCAAAATATTATTCCCTTCAGCTTTTTTGCTAAAAGGATATTCAATTTCCTTCATTTTTGTTTATTCCCAACGACGTTTCATGAAATCCTTAAAAAAAAAGGGGGGTATTTTTTCCTTGATGGTGGAAGAAATTACTCCAATTACACTACTGCACTGATTGGGAACTAATTTATAAACCTTTGATTATTATTATTACAACTGATTGTCAGATAAAATATTGAAAGATAATGAAAATAAAATTACTCCTGTCTATATTCAACTGCTATTCAATTTTACAATGACAGTGCCTTATCTAAAATTTCACTAAAGGGATGACTGTGGGCCCTTTACATCGTTGCAACAAACCTGGTGTAAAAATCACTTTTGATATATATTTTTAATTTCTTTAAAAAAAAAAAACAACAAAGAAAAGAGTAATACAACGCTTAATTTAAGATTCTCTATTAATTGATAAGGAAAAGAGACGCGTGTTGGGAATGTACATACACCGTCAGCAAGGTGGTTTTAACAAATGGAAGAATTTGAGTATCACACGGCAAGGCGTCGAGCAATATTTGCAGAGAGATTATGAAAGAACTTCTTTCGAAACAGCCGTCTAATTTAATTAAACCTGTCCACATGGCCGATTCGCCATGGGGGAAAAAAACAAAAAAAGAAAGAGTAGCTACGCTCGTTTATTAAATCGCAAAAACGAAACTACTTGAGGATTTTATATTGTTTGACTTTGTATTGTTGCAAACGAGTGAGAAATCACAACATAGCGCGAACAGCCTGTATTTTGCGTACGAGTACCAGTATGAAGAGAGAAAAGAAGAGAAGAGAGAAAGAGAGCAAAGAAACAGGACTCTTGGGGCTCGTTGCCACCCCATTATAGCGTTTGCTCTTCCATTTCGCATGGTGTAACCGCGTGTACCGCTTTTCTTGACAGTCTTCGCCCACCAACCCCTCCGCTTCTCGACTCGCACGGGTACCATTCGTCACTGGCATCACAATTACCTCTATTGTGCCGTGTAACATTTGTATATTGCATATCAAGTATCCAGCGCACGTTTAACAAGAAACTGCCTGACTGATTAATCTTCCTATCACTGTGAATAATGTAGACTCGTATTCTGATTTCTAAGTACCAAAATTTTCCACTTCCAAAATTCCTAAGTTTCTATATTTTTAAATATCACAAGTTTCCTATTAAAAAATTACTTTTCATGAAAAAAAAATCAAAATAAAATAAAGGTACTTAAAAATTTTATCTGGAAAAGTTTCAGGAAAATAGTAATGGTATACGCGTGCTATGCTACGAGGCGGAACAGGTCGAAATTAAGTTTTATTGGAGAGCTTAGAGAAACGGTTGTCTGCCTAAATGGCAGGAAACAATGTTAGACTGCGTACCTAGAAGACAAGGAACGAGGTATAGAAACAGCGTTCTACCTCTGAATTGGACGTCGTGGCTACTTCGTGTCGAAATATCGGTCTTAGGTACAATATGCCAAGTATTTCCAACCGATCCGCCTCTTATTCTTCTACCTATTACTGTGCGACACTGACTTAATTGCGGCCAGAACCTTGCGGACAATGTAAAAGGGTCGTGTACCCATGCATGAATCAAACCACTCGTTCCCATTTCATGGAAACGGAGCCGTGTTTTCGCCAAGAGGTCAAAGCGAACCAACGTGAATTTCCAGGAAATTCTGAAGAGTACGCCCCAAAAGTTTTCCCCTTGGCGACCAGTTCAATCATCCTTTATTGTTGGCAAAACAAACTGTTCGAATAAGTTTACGACTTAATTGCATCGTCGCTGAACGAAGCCGATTTTCTCTCTCATTGATGCAGCGGGGGGTAGCAAAAACTTAAATCCTCGGTGAGGTCGCAAATTATGCTTAAGAAAGCATTTGTTTCTTTTACAGGGTGGTTGGTTTTTTGAAAATCAAAAGTGTAAGGCGTGGAGTCAAAATAGATTGCTTTAACTCCTCGTAGGATAAAATAATTAACTTAACTTATAATCTCGTATAATAAATTATTATAATTCAATTTATTCAACTTACAGCAAGCAATCGAAACTAAATAATATACTAATAAAACGTACTTTAATAAATTATTTTAAAAATTAATCTTTTCTTTAAAATACGAGAAGAAATTGAACACTGCGAGTCTAAATAGAATAATCTTCTCGCGGTGCTACCAAAATGGCGGCGGCACTGAAACCGCCATTGTAAAGATGTTCGTTCTAAGAAACTTTGATTAATAATGACTAGCAAAAAATTGAGCAACGGAGAGAAATACAGCATGAAATTTTAATATTCACCCTGAATTCATGCGATTGTCTGCAATATAACCATGAAACGGAGATAATAGAAGGTATTGAAGGGTTGTAAGGTAGTGAAATGGCAGAAGAAAAGGGCCAAATAGGGTAAAACTGAGCAACAGAAAGGAAAAGGGTGAGAAAAGTTCCTATACCTAAGCAATGATTTCATAACGCTTTGTCATGAGTTCACGTAGCCGAAAATGAGGAAATAGATGCGCTCCATAGAAACATATTCAAAAATTAATAGAAAATTGAAAATTATGATACGTGGATTTAACAAAATATTGTTAAATTGAGTACCATTTGTCATGCAACATCATCGATATTCGAACATCGAATAATAGTCGAACATTCGCATGCTATAACTAATCGGCGCATGCAGCAGATGGGATACAATTATCACGAATATTTAAACAACGAAGGGAATGCAATAATCGAACGATAATGATTGTTATCGTACCAAGGGCGTCAATGGTGCAAAGCTCGTGAATCGTTGAACCTGCACTTGCACTGCAGTTTATAGTTATGTTGCATGCTGCAACAGTAGAAAATAACATAGTTGCTTAACTGCACTTTTTTTCCCCATTTTTAAACTACTCGATGAGTATGCACACCTTATCTTATTTTTGAGATCCATTTTTTTGAGAACAAATCTCGTTTTAATGAAAACTAAATTAGCGAATATGTAATATTCTTTAATTTGTGAATTTATAATGTTCTAAATTTGTAAATGCCTAGATTTGCAAATTTCTGAATGTGTAAATTTCTAAGATTCTAAATTAATTTCTAAAATTTAAACTCTGAAAGATTATCAAATGCTTCTATAATTATTATTTTCATCTACGGTAATTAATAATAATTTTGCAGGTGAAAACAGATGTTTCGGTAGGATTTGAACAGGTAACGTTCTCAGTTTCGTTGGTCCGGTTGAAAATCGAGGCGACACCAAGAGGACGGAGATTATCTCACAAATATTTGAGAGCAATTAGATGTTTGCTCGTCTGTTACCGTGTTTACATTGTTCGCCATATCTAGACCTCAGAGACGTGTTTATAACCGAGCACGATGTGCACGGAGTCCTCCGCGGTTGTTTCTCCGAAACGTTTTTCAACTTTGATACCGTAAATCATTTCTAACCGAATCAATAAAAATTTACCATCTGCCATTCCAACGCTTTCTAAACTTCTAATAGGAAGAATATTATAAAACATTTAAATTCAATTTACAATTCGATCTTGAACAAAATATTAACTTATAAATGACGAAAGATAATATTTATAAGATTCATATTTTTTTTATAACAACAGTTAATACAAATGTAAAGGTACTATTGAGACTTTCTGAACCAACGATGCGGAACGTCGAATACACTGATTAAGTCAACCATTAATTGTAAACATAACGTTTCTTCACTGTCAATCTTCAATGAAGAACCGTCGATTCATTTCTACACGGTGTACATCATTAAACGTTCAAATATCATTTCAAAAATTACTACCATTTTTACTAGATTCAATATGATAATTCGAAATTCTTCAAATTTAGTAAACGATATGATATGAAATTTACGACAATGGTACCCTTATATCAGAGTTGTAAATATCGTATGTTGATACAGAAAAACAATGTCTTAGGATACCGTAGTCGTAAACTGCGAAATCTGATTCTGAGCTAATAATTTGTCAGATTTATTACTGAAATTTAAGAATTAATATAGTTTCTTCAACCAACTTATGAATGACAGTGAACCGACGCTAACCCGCGTTAACCCTCGGACGACGGACCTGAATTTTAATTTTGTATTTCACATTATTTTCATTTTCAAAATTTTACACCGTTTCTCTAAAAATTATTCTTCCGAAATATTAAACTCTTTTGTTTAAAAATTATACATTTAACATCATCATGGGCGCCATCGATTAATTTTATGCGGCCAATTAGAACTTAAATTGGCGCAAAAATATCAGTAATTTCAGTCATTTTTGACTTACCCTTGGGAAGACGGTACCAATGGATTGTTGAGATTCTCACGATTAAAGTGAGTCATGAAAAATCTCAACAATCCATTGGTACTATTTTTATAAAGGTAAGATGAAAATGACTGAAAATGAAATTTTCTTTACTGCATGATCATTTCTTTTACTAATGGCATCCCTTTGAAGTATCGAGTGTCGAACGTAAATGCTCGACAGACATTTATTTCGTTAACCTGCAGGTTTTGAAAATTTAAATACGTACTATTTTACAATTTTCTCTCAATGGGTCTCATATTTGAAATACATAGTATTGAAAATGAAAAATTTCCACCGTTACTCAAATTCCAGTGGATAACCAAGAACGTCACTAACCTGGATTCGGTTGGCTCTGGTAGGAGGTCTTTTTCATCCACTCGTAGGGACTTCTGATCTGCGCCGGTCTCATGGGCGTCGTATTGTTATTGTTATTATTATTATTGTTATTTGTAGTGGAATTATTGTTGTTGTTAGCCGGCGGAGTGGACGGTGTGCCGGGATTACTGATCTCGCTTCCGCTGACGGTGATGGGCGGACTTGGTTCTCCGGCGCCGACCGCGGGATTCGTCTCGTCTCCGCTCCAGTCGGGCACCGTGGTCATTTGCGGTTGTTGTTGCTGGTAAGCTTGTTGATGCTGGTATTGAAGATGTGTGTAATGATGCGCGTGAGGATGCGACCAACCGGACAGTACCTCCGTGTGATCGAGATACTGTTGAGTAGCGGCGGCGGCGGCAGCGGCAGCTTGGTGATGGGTCGAATGCGAGTGGCTGTGAGGATATCCGTACCAATATTGCTGTCCACCGTCGCCGGAAGTGACGGTCGCGTGTTGCTGCGCCTGTTGCGCTTGACCGTGTTGCTGGACTTGCTGTGCCAGCGGCTGTTGACCGGCAGATTGCTGTTGCTGCCGGTACATCGCGAGGGGATTGTAATAAGAGACCATACCGATGCTGCTGATGTCCGTCATGGGATCTGGCGGATACCGTGCACCCGTCACGGTTGCACGTAACTAACGTCGAATAACGATGAAAACGACACCGAAAAGCTTCCAAGCCACGGCATGCACGGACGAAAAGAAACGACTTCCACGGCGATGTGACATCGACTGACTTCAACAGACCGACGGGTGCCCCATCGCGGAACAACTGTGTAACGTTCACGGAAACTCGAGTTTTCGACGCGTAATGTCTCGTCACTGACACTAAGCACTTCCGAGGCACGGGCACTGAAGGTGTTCGTTTGATTATTATCAGAGAAATTCGCGACGTTCGGTTACCGCGCTCCAAAATCGGTACACGGCGTATTTTCCTTCGTCGGCAAAATTCATGAAAAAGTGACTATAGCTACCGATAACTGTCGTCACACCGTGTTTTCGGATATTGACGATGTTGAAGCAACGACTGCTTGCTCGTCTGTGATTACGAAGGGTGCGACCGCTCGAAAAGGTTGAGTCCGCCTACGGCACGGTCTCCTCCCCTCCACCTCCGCCGACCAACCAATCAAGGAACACCGCTCTTTACCTTGTTCGTAATGGCGTCCCGGCGACCCTACAACCGCCGCAGATATCACTGGCTGATAAAAAAGCGCGGAAGGCGTCTTTCACGCCCCTCTTAACGCGATTCCCCGTGTAAAAGCCGCGAAATAGACAACATTTTTCGCGCCCGACGCGTTTTAACCGCGTTTCTTCCTCTTATGAAAATATATCTTCTTACCGCAGATGTGGTGGGGAGAACTTGGCGATCGAATGCCGCCGAGGAACCTGGCGTTCCTGGATTGCCAACAGCTGAATAAATTTATCTTTTAAAAAACATCTTGTCAATTACGAAAAAGGTATTAAAATTTCTTAAGTTTTTTTACAGATAATTTTACGTCATTTTTCAATGTAAAATACTCTTTTATTTAAAACTATAAATAGGTTTAAATCCGGCTTCGGTATTCAAGATTGAAATAACTTGCAAAAAACATAGTTGAAAAATTTACGCTAATTATACGTTGTTAGTTTTGCGAAATGTATGCGCATACATTGAATATATTAAGAGTACTATGTTTCTCCAATGTGATAATTAATAATTTACGACATTACGATGTTTGCTATCTGATTGGCCGTTAATTTGATAAATCCCGCAAGTTGAAAAAACTATTTGTAGAAATTGATTATACATAATGATATTTAAATAGACGTAGTTGTTGTTAAACAAAAGACAGACGTGCTTTGAAAGCTCAGTATTATACAAGTAGAAATGGTGAATGAACGCGTTTGTTGCACGAAGCTAACAGATTGACACTATATTTTATTGCGTGGTCGTAACAATATCATACATAATTAACAATGTATAACAATTATAAACTGCAGCAGTCAAGTTCATAAATCACCCAGCCAGGGAAATGATTTAAAGCCAAAAACTCGAGCTTGCCGCGAGTATGATTAAGATCGATCATCATCGTTTATTATGTTTGCATTAAATATTTGCACATAATAATTGCACATAACCACGGGGGGTACAATGATTCACATATTCCTTGCTTATCAAACTACTCTTACACACCGTTAGGATTTTCAAGTTGTAAACTGAATTATTTTTAACAACTGAATATCTACTGTTATTTATTACAATTTTACGTGGCCAGCGTTGGATTAAGGGGAGCGTCAGCTGGGCCCCGTTTGTAAATAAATATATAAATTATTGATAAATGTTGCAGAAAAGGCAAGCGGCACGATGAAAGCGTTAATGAAGATAATGGGCTTGATTGGTGAATGTCAATAAATTGTTGGCAAATCACGTAGACTATGGAACCGTATTATCGCAAGGACGATTATATTAGGTTAAAGTCAAAGATAATCTTTCGTTTATAATGGCATCTGTCCCCGAGGCCACCGACAGTGACGTGTGTCAAAATATTGACCTCTTTGCAACCCACCACTTGCAGACCCTCGACGCTTAAGCCCTTTTTCGCTCGTCGCATCGGTTCAGGATGCTCCGCCTACGGATTCGTG
Organism: Osmia bicornis bicornis; assembly: GCF_907164935.1. Lineage (NCBI taxonomy): Eukaryota > Metazoa > Arthropoda > Insecta > Hymenoptera > Megachilidae > Osmia > Osmia bicornis. The sequence continues at coordinate 1,449,738 of NC_060218.1, read as the reverse complement.
CTCCTTCTTTCCGGTCTTTCCCGACCCCTGTATCACGGCAATTCCACCCTTGTAAACAGGGATGCTTGTAATTGCATAAATTGTCATTTTCATTTCTAATCTTTTCTCTTGTAACCGGGCCCCGCAATTTTTAAGGACAAACCTGATTTTAATATGTCATTATGTTGTAAGTAAAACGAAATGAAACTAAAATTAAAATTGAGGCTCTCTCCATGGTCGATGGTGTAATAATATGACAAAAGGCATTTGTTACGGGTGTCGATGGTCGTATACAGACACTTTGTCCGTCATCAGTACTCTCTTCTTGCGAAGAGTCCTTCGCTTTTCTTCCAGCCTGCTGCTCGGTACAGGGGTCCATAGCAGCTGCGGTAAGTACCGCAATTATTCGGTAATTTTACGACTTTAAAGATGCGAAAATGCTGCGGTGTAACAACAATGCTAAGAAATCATCCCTTTGCACCAACGTTTCTCAGTTTTGAAAAAAACGCTAGTTTTTGTTAAAAAAAATAATAATAATAATGATAATAAGAAGGTTACCTGCACGAATTGAGGTTGTAAACGTGTGAGCAATAAAAGGAAGAAACATCTTCATTTAGAAAAATGGGCCGGTCGAATTCTAGGAATGTTAATAACCATTGACAGATGGGAGGCCAAGGGTGAGCCCTAAAACGTTACCGTTTTAATTAAAAACGGGACTAGCACGGAAATGAGGCGGTGTTCGGGACAAATTTGCCCGTCCTCACCTTTGTCGTTCATTGTCCGTCAGCCAGCCTGAAGCCCGATGATTGCTCTACATTGTAACTTACCTCTTTAAAAATTTTCCTACCTAACTGTTGTGAAATTGCACCCCCCAATAGAGACGGTCATAAAGACCTGTAAAGGACTGACCGGCACCCAGTTCTCAACGTCTACTGCAATACTCATCATGGACTCGGTTCGTTTCTCTTGTCAATACGTGACTTACCATTTACCACTCCATTTTTCTTTACACGTTCGTCGTCGACTTCTTTTCTTCTTTCTAAGAATCATTATTCTTATTTGGTTTATTACGTTTTGAAATCTGATTATATTGTTATATCATTGTTGTTTAAAACATGGAAATTAACAGGTTTTCGGTCGGGTAGATTTACTGGGTCTCGATTCGAGTTTTTGCGCCGGGGGACCAAATGGTCCGAAACCGTGACCATAATGGCTGGGAAACACCGACATAATACAAAGTGTACCGTGTCGAGAAAACTTAATCCTTAGTCCCGTTCCAACTTTTGGGTATTTTTTTTTTACCTTTTCGGGTCCTCAATATTTTTTCCTTCGCCTTGCGCTCCCTTCTCGTCTCGGATATCTCAAATACATATTTAAAATTGGATTTGCAGCGTAATAGTAACAAGAAAATATAAAATACAACAATATCGTACTACTGTATTTCCTATTGAAGATCTCTATCCAATTGTAAATTTAGCGAACCGTACGGATGACAAAGAAACACGATAATTGTATCGTTTTATAGACGCAATGAAACAGTTCAGGTCAATTTTAAAAGCAGGTAACAATAAAATTACTTTCAAACGACTTCTGTTAGAATGGTAATTTCTACGTGTTGTTTAAGTCTAAACGAATTAGACTTAACTTTACACCTTTTTTTCTCTCTTACGTTGATATAGTAAAAGGTTATTGCACAGATATTGGTGCAACTAATTAGAAGCCATAATGGGCCGAGTGGGCTCCTCGAACAGGATAAATTGCATAGTGATCGTCGAATAAACAATATAAATTAAATAATAGAGTTTTTGACGGATGAACGGTAGCGTGTAGAATATTTAATCCTTTTACCATGCCGCGTGCGCCTTCTTTACTAGGCTGAACAGCGCGTTGGTTGAAAAAAGCGGAAAAAGGGGTTGAAACCGGCAGAAATTTGAAATTTATTGACCGCTATAAAAATGGCATCTGATGCTCGCCAACAATAAACGGTTGATTTACCATTCGATTCTCCTCTAATGAAGTCCTTCGTTTAGGAACTTTAAAAAATGAACGAAGAACGGTATCCACGATTAAATTGAGATAAGCGATAAAACGTTACAATTAAGCGTTACTCAAAGTGACTCCGCTATCTTTGAAACGGTATTACGCGTGCTTTGGAAGAGTTTTCAAAACAGTGACATTTGCGTCAGTGGGTTCTTTACGTAGAACCACCCGTAATCATTGAGAATACAATTAGGCAATTGTATTTGCATGTCACACTATATTGGTTGCGATGACTCGACATAATTAAATATGTAGATTAAAGAAATAAATACTTAAGGCGTTACTTTTTTATTTTTAGAAAAATTTAACAGCCCTGAGCCCCAGAAATTTTAATCCAATCTTGTATTTCACTTTTTTTAAATATTGAAGTCTAACAAAAATCGAAGATACCAACCAAGCAGTAAAGTATTACTTGATAATAGTTTAAAGGAAAGAAGATACATACATAAGTGGTTTAAAGGGATAAAGCATTTATGTTATTTCTTTATTTCCCTCTGTCTTTGAGGCGGGAACGCGTTCGAGGATCATAGTCGCGTCAACCTGCAGAACATGAATCGACGAACATCTTCGTTTCTTTACCGAGTCAACTTTAATGATCGGCGCCGTAAAAATGTTTTCTGTTTTTATTTTTTTACAACGCCATAAACGCGTCGCCGATGAAAGCGTGCTTTCGTACGCGCGCGCATTCTCCTACTACGATGCATTCTATTTATACATATAAAGATCGACGTTATCCCTGGATACGATTTAACATCAAATAGAAATTGCAAAATCTTTTCCTTCCCCTTTTATTTGATCGACCTAAATGTTTACCCTAATTCGGCTCAAAAAACATTTTCAACGTGCGATAGAATTTTTTTTAATTCATCTTGTCGGTATAAAAAAAGAAGTAGATATTTTTGCGCGTTGAAACGCGTTGATTATTCGGAATTCCTTACAGAACATTTAGTTATACTGCAGCGCAGTGGCTGTGAATCGTAACCTCTTGATTATAGTACCTGCGGGATGCATGATGGCACATCAGGGTACCGCAACGTCTCGTAACTTTACATAAAATTAGTACCTAAAAGCCCTTCGCCTTCATGGATCCCATGAAATAACCGTGTCCAGACAAGTATCATTACTAGTAAACGATAGCGTGCGACAAATATCATTTTTAACGGAAAATCAATATACAGTGGATCAAGAAAGTATTCGTATATTTTATTAACCCTTGAACAATGAAGCCTCGGTCAGACCTAGCTCTCTCCAAAATTGAGGCTCTCTCCACTCTTAATAGTTTTTCTTTTATATCAATAATTTAATTTTTTCTTGTTTTATCAATAGTTAATAGTTATTTGTAGATTATAAAGTAAGTTGTTATATTAAATTACAATCAGCATAATTTGGAGAGTACAAATGTAATATAAAAGTCATTTTCCAACTGCCCTTTGTACTGTGTCAATTAGGATATTAATTAAACGGTGAATTTTTAAGTAAATATACGTACTACGTATTTTTCTTTCAAATTACTACAGCCGTCACAGATTCGCAAGGTTCAAACTGTAAAAAAAAATGAAAGAAAAACAAATAGTAAAATGAAGGAAAGAAATTTGTGAAAGCTACGTGGCTAGGGTAAAAGATTAAGCCTGCTGATTCCGGGTCAGGCTTAGCCCGCCACGTTTTGTGCGTTTACGGTGGTCCCGTGCGCGGCCGGGTACGCTTTCAAACCGCATTTAAACAATATTAATTTTATTGCATGGTAATTCGCAACCGTCGGACCTGATGTACTTTCTATCCTTCGCCGTCCACGGTCCGGCAGGTAAAGCTCGAAAATTTTACGACCGATTCTGCCTGAACTCTGGCCCATAGAGAAAAAAAAAAAATGTTTTGTACCATCCAGTCCGTTTGTCGTTGCCGGCCCGATGTCACTCGACCGTTTTACTGTACTCTTTAAAGGTATTAAGCTGAAAACGAAGGAACTAAGCACACTTTATTTCCCAGACAAAAGCGACCAACGACTCGCCGATAATCCTTTGCGTGAATACATCTAGCATCCCTTTCATTATCACCATTCAGCATTGCGACGGTTAACTGACTGCGATCGGCAGCAAACTAAACGAATACCGTTCCTTCATTCTCAAGGAGCCATTAAACTTTGCTTATTCGTTAGGGTGCTCGAATTATTTTAGAGAAATAAATTATTTCACCTGATGGATGAATCGTGTAAAAAAATGTGCAAGAATTACAATAAGACGCCGGATCTGCAGCTGGTACCGATATGAAAAGTTAGGTTTAATAAAACCGACCTCGATATAGATAAATTATGTATGTCTAACGCGGATACAAAGGCTTAGCAACCTTTGGCGGTGACAAGTCGGGAGATCTTTTAGTCCTCCAACGTTCTTGTAGCTAGGTTTTGATAGGCAGTTAGCAATAAGAGTGTCCCCTCTGATTTATATCGACATTTTATATTTCCAGTTTGATTATAAACGCACACGAAATGCGAGACCATTGGAGGTTCCACCATTTGACTCCGCCTAAGAGGGTACAGATGTTGGGATACCTTTTGATTCTTTATAAAAGGGGTACTGGTGCAACAGCAGAGGAATTTCCATGGTGGGCAGTCCTAAGTTGGAGGCATGCCCCGGGACAACCGGTTCGACCACTCTGGGATGAAAAGGACACTCGTCTTAAGATTAGAACACGAGTAAAAATGTGAATTAAAGATGGTAGCGGATGCTGAATTCTATCCAGTATTTCTATATTTTTTTGATTTTATATCAAAGTGCGTTTTGAAAATTAAGGAATGAAATTAACAAACAAAAAATTGTCTCTTTTTTAATAACAGATGTAGACATGTTCAATGATGAGTGAATAGTAATTTTTTACTTTAACTTCAAAGAGAAGCGTCGATAAGTTAGGAAAATTATGTATTCAACAGAGATGAACATGTTACCGACTTTAAAATGAAAAGTCTACTGTTAGCACCATCTAATAGCAAAGCGCTGAACTATATGTATACCCTCAAGCACGATCGATATCCCTCTAGGGAAAATGGCAGTCTAGACAAAACTACTAACAGTGATTTATCATTTTAAAGTAACTAGTTATGTTTTTTTTTAAGTATGTAAGTAACTAGTTCGTTATATAGTTCGTTACTTTTTCCCCATCTCTATGTAATAATCTATCAATAAATGGTGCTCTAAACATTTTTCAGCCAAATGGGAGTGTAACGTTTTTAAATTTATAAACTGAATTTTTATGTTTAAATTGATTGTAAATATTAATAATTCATTTGATTTAACGTGTACATACATGGTATTTTTATGTTTTGTTAATGTATCTGTGCTTATAACAAATATCAAAAGCTTAAGAAATCAATTGTAAATAGTAGTAAAGGGTATGCTTTTCCATGATAAATATACTCCACGAAAGATCTTACATATCAGAAATGCAAAAAGAAGTAGATGACATAGTTACAAAATCTTTGCAAAAAGCTTATGACCACGATAGAACTGGAAATGTAGGAAAGGCATATGCATATTACACAGTTGTAGCAGAATTATGCCCTGCGAGGAGATCAGAAATTGAAGAAGCATTTGTTGATGTACTTTGTAGGTCTTATTTTTTTAATACTTATGTAGTACTTTTCTGATGTATATAGACTTGCAAGTATCTATTTCTTAGGTCAATGGGGGATTCAACTTGCATACGAGAACAGATTTGATGATGTTATTGTATGTTACAAACGTTCATTGGATATTTTTCCAAAAAATGCCCGTATGTTACATAATTTTGCAGCTCATCTTTTGAGGTAATTTGAATTTGCTGTTTAGGTAAATTTATAATTAGTCAATTTAAAATTTGTTTTTTAACATGACAGATATCATGACCACTAAAATTCCGTATAATGAGGATAAAAAATATGTTGTTAAAGGAATAATGATCCAATAAAGGCAATAAAATATTTAAAGAGAGCTTTGGAAAGCAATCCTAACTTTCTGCCAGCAGAAAGAAATTTGCAAAATGCGTTTAGCATGGCAGTGGATAGGTGGCATTTTCCAATGTTAAACGACAAACAAAGGAATAATGCGTTTGAACGTGCGATTCAAAGGAGAATTTCCCAAGGATATGATACCGTATTAGATGTAGGAACTGGTACAGGCTTGTTAAGTTTATACGCGCACAGTGCAGGTGCTAAAAAAATTTATGCATGCGACTGTTCACCAGTGATGTTAAAAATTGCTGAAAAAGTATTTCAAACAAATAATGCTGAAGATATAATATTACTATCGAAATTTTCTTCAAATCTTACAATTCCGGCTGATATCTCGGAAAGGTCAGTTGTTAAATAAAATAGACAGACTTTGTTTAGACGTTAATATTTATTTTACCTCGTACATAAATAAATTTCATTTTTATTAAACGTGTCTATATTTTCCAGGGTGAAATTAATAGTAACAGAAACTTTTGATGCTGGTTTATTTGGAGAACACGTAGTACCATCCATGATAAGTGTACATACAAATATTTTGGATAAAACTGGTATAGTGATACCTATGAGCGCTACGCTTTATGTAGCCGCTGTAGAATGTGAATATATCAGACACAGATCTACTGTAATATTTGATAAAGTAAAAGAATCTTGCTCTTTAAATTTTGATAATATATTTGTATTGATAGATGAGGAATATTATGATACGGAAAATTTAAAAAATGTTAAAGTTAAGTATATTACAGAACCTACGGCCCTTTTTACTATAAATTTTAACGATTTGTCGGATTTGCAAAAGTTTAATACCGATGGAGTAAAAAATGTAATAAACACAAAATGTACATGCGATGGTACTATTGACGGTCTGATTACTTGGTTTAAATTACATCTCGACGAAAATACAACGATAGACACGTCACAAAGAAACTCCTGTTGGCAGATTGCTATTTTTTCGGCTATACCAAAGTCGTTGATCAAAGGAGATGCAATAATAATTAAGGGAGAAATATTGAAAGGAAAATTAAAATGTTCTTATATATCACCAAATCGTAAATTTGATAATTGTGATAATTACATGTACTTGTATCGATTACCCAAAGAGATTATAATATTTTTAAACGATTTTGAGTATGTTAAATTACTTGCCGAAGTTAGTAGATCACTGCTTAACAAAGAAATACACACTATTTTGGATACTTCTCCTTTCCCAATATACGGATTAATGTTATTAAAAGAGAATAAACATAGTACAATTTTATATTATAAAACGGAAAATACAATACTTCGTCATTTTATTGAACAAATAGCAGAACAAAATGGTTTTAAAGACAAATTATTTATTATATCAAAATATAATCACATTAAAGTTTCTTTAGACACTATATTTGTTCATAATTTTGATATTAAAGGAGAAATAAAAAATTATGGTGAAGAACACAATCAGGAATTTTTTCGGTAAAAAAAATACTTAAAATGCATACTTCATATATGATTACAGTTTATTAATAATACTTAAAACATCGTATGATTCTTTTACAGATGTTTGCTTAAACCAAATGGTATCTTATTACCAGAGCAAATATTTCTTATGGGTCAGCTTGTGTTTTCAAAGGATTTACCAAATATGGTTTATGTTAGTGATGAAAATTTACAAGGAATGTCAACGCTTGCATTTGATGCAAATTCTGAAAAGGTATATGTACAAATATATGTATTCATACAAATTAATTATAAGCTAGAAGGTTAAAAATATTTTAATTATACTTTTTCTTTCTGCAGAAATTCAATGGTATTTTTGGTAATACACATTGCTATGGAATTGCGCAATACATTAATGAATTTAAGGTAACACATGAAATACAGTAATAAGGAGAATAGCGTTTGTTGAAATTTCTGTAACGTCATTTATCATGTTACAGATAAATCAAATTTTTGATTTGAATTCGAGTTTGTATTTGTACGAACCTTTATCTGATGTAAACGTAATGATAGAAATGAGAGAAAATGAAATTGCGGAACGTATAATAAATTTTGGAAAGATAAGTGCTTCTAATAATATATTACTACCAAATGCTTTAGTGTGTTGGTACAAAATTAGATTAACATCGAATCATAGTTACAACACAAAAAGAAGTGGATCATTTATGAATCATACAGCAGTATTATTAGAAGATGAATTAAAAAATACTATTTTACAAGGCAATGAAGTATGTGTAAAAGTTCAACAAGCCGAGGGTATGATACGAATAAAAATTAAGTAATTTCAACAGTGACCCATATTTTATATATTTACTATTCGTTTCAAATGTACATTTGTTACTTACATTTTAACGTTTTATACGTATAAATAATATATTTCATTAGTAATAAAAGTAAAGTTAATACAAAAATGAAATACTTTATATTTCCATATAATAATATTAATTATTATATTATTATATTAATAATATAATATCACCAATTATTGTAATATACATTATTCTGCCATTATATTATATTGAAAAATATTTTCTAAAAATAAAATTTTATAATTTACTCTTTAATTCGTTGCTTAAAAATTTACATATATGCGGTGCTACCCTTTCAGGGTAATTATTATGTACATCATGATTTCCTTTTACTATAACCATGGAAAATTTATTTTTGTCAATAACACTGGTTATTTCGTTTATTTGTTTGAAGGATTGCTTTGACCGACTAGAATTACCAGCTACAATTAGTAAAATTGGGGTTGAAAATTCCCTGAAGATCTCTTTGTGCTGTTCCCACTTATAAATTGGTTTTACCATGTTTCTTAATCTAACATCCCGATTATATTTATATAAATCATTGACTTTTGTAACTGCACGCTTAAACAATGCTTCTGCTGCACCTGTTTTTAATGTTTCTTGCCTTCTAAATTGTAAGGCATATATTACTTCATCTTTTGTATAAAGTACTCCTGAGTCTTTAGCGTAAGAATCTAAATTATACAATAGTTGAATATTCGAAACTATATCTTTAACTGGAAAAGGTACAAGCCCATCAATTGCTATGATCTTCTCTAGTCTTCCAGGATATAAAATACTGAAATATGTTCCCAGCTGAGACCCAAAACTATGTGCTATATATATACAAGTTTTCCATTTTAAAGCATCCAGAACTAGTAATATTGAATGCACATAATCAAAAAAATGTAATGGTAGTCCAGGAGGAAATGAGGATGATAATCCATGTCCTGGCAAATCTATGCACACATATTGGTATTGACGTGGAAGTAGTTCTATCAACCTGTCAAATGACCCAGCATTGTCTAAAATACCATGTACCACCAAAACTTTTGGATCTGATGAAGATCCATAAACTTTTCCTGCAATATGACCCCATGGGACATTAAACTTAACTTCTGTTGATTCCCTATGCAACTGGCTCATGTTGTTACAACACTTGTAAAACGTCAATTTATTTTTCTGTAAAATAAAAAATACTTAAAGATAAAAGGTATAAAAATAAAGTTGAATTATAAAGATAATTACTGTTATTAAAATTACGGTAGCAAATATTACAAGCTATCAAAACACAAAATTAAACTTTGATAAGAGAAACTATACTGCAAGTCACTTATCGTTAGTATGTAAATTATAAAATACCTTGAATTTTAATAGAGTTACAAAATACCAGACTTATTTTTAAATATATTTTATTTATAATAAAAATTTATTTATCATGAAATATTTTAAAATAAAAATTTATTATTTTGTAATTACGCGTGTCAGTATTATTTATAAAAAATTTATTACATTTATTTATTGTAAATTACACATTACATATTAATAAATATTTCATACTATTGTATATATACACACTAAGATACTAGTATCATTAACTAATAGTTGCAATTATTCAACGACGCCATTGTTAAAAAGAATGAAGCAAATTATTTCGAAATTTGTACATACATACTAATGGATTATCTATTTAATCAACAATCACTTATCAGTATCAATTTATAATCTTTTGTTCTGCGATCTATAATTTATGAATATCAACTGGATATAACAATTATATAATGTAATATAAATGATATAAATGATATAAATGATGATCGTACTTAAATTTGTAACTTTTTGATTCATTATTTTTTACACTATTTTAACAATATCTTGTTAAGTTTTATTACATTACAACTTATATGATAAATATTATTTAGTTTTAATAAAATTTTGTATATACCGCAAATTATTTATAATAACTATGATCCATATCAGATGGCGTAGCGATTTGTACACCACTTGAATATACAGGAGTTTTCTAGCCCTGCTTTGTCATGGACATGCAAGCTTCTAATGGTTCGTACTTGTTTTCCTACGCTATGTAATATGTTCGCGCGTTAAATTGCATCGTAACTCATGATCTTGGGATTGAATACTTTTCACAGGATATGGTGTATCTTCAAAGAGGAACTTCTTCTTTTGAAAAATGTTTCCTAGTGGAAAAGGTTGAATAAATGTTGATTTTCAAATCTTCGGCGTCGCTTTGAGAAATAAATCATATTGAATTTTTTTTTTTTTCATATTTTATACGATATTGAATGGAATTCAAATATAATAGCGTTTATTTCAAAAGTCTCTGTGTTATATTTTGTGTACTGTGGATACTTTGTTAAATAAATGTTCCTGTATGATCCAGGAATGCTTCTGTCTATCGAGTGTCTTCGCCTAGTTAAAATCTGTATATTTGGATACAATAATTTTGTTTCGTGACGAAAGTTACTGCTTTAATCTCATTATTTTATTATTTCATATTAAAAAGTATAGTTACATTTAAATCTGTCTAAAAGTAATATTGCAATCATTATGTGAATATAGGAATGGATATTTGTATGAATTCAGTGTATGCTTCCATCCCTGGATTACCGGAATTAGGGATGGTATGGATGGGAGATATGATGGTACATGGAGAACCTACACATGAACTTATGTTGGATCCTCGTCAAGCAGAAAGTCCATTCTTCTCTCATGGTTCAAATCCATACGAAGACATTAGAAATCATCAAATTGCACCTACTACTATGGTACGGTATTTACCACCTCAGTTTTCTAATGAATGTTCTGAACCTGACGAAGCTATGGAAGCTGTTGATGCCCAGGAAATACAACAGGTAAGTTTCAATTTTTTAAATTTAAATACTTGCATTCTTGTATGAAAATTTTTCTTTTTATTTATCATTATTGTTGTTGTTCCTTTAGGAATATGATTCACAGTCTGAAAGACAAGAAATGGCAGAATATTTAACATTAGAAGATTACATGGGTGATGAAGAACGGGAACAAGTTGTAAACAATGCAGCAACCCAAACTACTCAAGACAATCGTAATAGGAAAATAAAACCTATAAAACATCCTGGGCTTGTTTTAAAAACCCCGATTGCATACCAACCTCATACAGACTTAAATTTTATTCCTATTCGTAAAGATGGTATAGGTAAGTTATAGAATGCGTCTATATATTTATAGTACATATTTATAAAGTTATTTTGTTTCTGACAGCTGTTTGCGAAAAATGTGGTGCTATTGGTGTAAAACATGCATTTTACACGAAAGAACGTAGATTCTGTAGTAGAGCGTGTGCAAGATCTTCGGAACATACCGCTCCTACTGCTGACTCCACGTATAGTCCATCACATTCAGTAGAGACACCTGCATCTGTAAATCCATCTTCTCCGAGTGAATCTAAATTAATAAAGAATGTAAGTTACGTTTGAAAACGTATTACGAAACAACGATGTAATATCTTAAAATATCAATATTTTAGACTATAGTAAAAGAAGAAGCAGATGTAAAGGAAACAATTGAATTAGAAAAAGAAAAAGAAAAAGTGATATCTGAACCAGTGATGCCAGAGGATTTACCTGTAAGAAGGAAAAGAACTGCTGATATGGCAGGTTCTTATGATTGGACCCCACAACTGGTTGAACCTGGTTTTTGTGCTGCCCCAGTGTCTTGCTTTAAACATGTTAGTAATAGTAACGATTGTAATAGTACAGTTGTAATTTTTTCTTTTGTTCATTTTAATACAAAGTTCCTGTTTCAGGCACCTATATCGGAAATATGGGATAATATAACGGTCGGAATGAAAGTAGAAGTGGAGAATACAGATTGTGATGAAGTATGCGAAGCTTTCCCAGATTCGTTTTGGGTGGCTACTGTATTACGTATATCTGGGTACAGAGCTTTATTAAGGTACGAGGGTTTCGGGCTTAATGCCGATAAAGATTTTTGGGTATCTCTGTGCTCGAATGATATACATCCGGTAGGTTGGTGTGCAACCATTGGAAAACCACTCATTCCACCTAATAGTAAGTAAACGTTACTAATAATTTATTATGAAACTGGTGAAAGAAAAAAAAAAAAAAGAAAAATTCTTCGTAGAACATGTATCTTATTTCTGTTTGTAATCGTTTGTAACAGCAATTGCTAACAAGTACAAAGACTGGAAGGATTTTCTAATGAGACGATTGACAGGAGCAAGAACACTGCCAACTAATTTTTATAATAAAGTTAATGATAGTATGAAATCGCGTTTTAGATGTGGACTTCATTTGGAAGTAGTAGATAAAAATAGAATCTCGCAGGTAAAGGTAGCAACAATACAAAAAATTGTCGGTAAACGTTTACATGTAAGATACTATGACTCACCACCTGAAGACAATGGCTTTTGGTGCCACGAAGATTCTCCTCTTATACACCCTGTTGGCTGGGCGAAAAGAGTAGGACAAACGTTGGATGCATATCCGGAATATTTGGAACGCGTATCGAAATCAAAATTATGCGAAGACGATGCAACAGAAGATCTTTTTTATGTGCCAAAGAATCATCATTTACATCTTGGATACACATTTCGAGAAGGAATGAAAATAGAAGCCATTGATCCCCTTAATCTCTCTGCCATATGTGCAGCAACGGTTATGCAAGTTTTAAAAGAGGATTATATAATGATTCGTATAGATAGTTACGACGAAGATGCAAGCGGTGCTGATTGGTTTTGTTATCATTCATGTTCACCTTGTATTTTTCCAATTGGATTCTGTTCGCAACATGGTTTACCGCTTACACCACCAAAGGGATACGATCCAACTACATTTACATGGGACGCGTATTTAACAGAGACAAATACTGTACCCGCTCCGGTGCAATTATTTAATAGGGTAATTTATTACATAAGTATTTCTTAATAGCAAAATAATGTCTTAAAAATTTCATTACTTATCGTTACTTATAATCATGTATACACTTCTTTATGTATACAATTTTGTACACAGGAAATACCTCAACACGGATTTATCGAAGGAATGAGGCTCGAAGCAGCTGACCTAATGGATCCTAGATTAGTTTGTGTTGCTACTATTACTAGGGTAATTGGGAGGTTATTAAGAGTACACTTTGATGGTTGGGAGGACGAATATGATCAATGGCTAGATTGTCAAAGTCCTGACATTTATCCAGTTGGTTGGTGTGATCTTGTTGATCATAAACTAGAAGGGCCCCGTGTACTCAATAAAAACACTAGTCCTACTGGTAAACATTTAGAAATACGTTTTATACTCTATTGATTCCCCAAAGTAAATTTTAGATTTTAAATTGATATATTACAAATACATTTCAGTAAAATCACCGAGAGGCCTTAAACGTAAAGCTAAGCGAAAATTGAAGAAAAGCAGTAAAGTTTCCTGCGCGAAAAACATTCTACCTCGTCACAGTGAACGTATTAGTATGGCTCGTGAACGTGAACGAGAAGTAGAGCCTGCCCAGGGAATAAAAATCGAGAGAGAACGTGACTTGGAAAGTTTACCGGAACAAAGAAACAGGGAACCAGAGCCAGCAGAAGAACCAGCTGGGCCTGATCAAACTCTGCCTAGTCCTACTACTGGACAGGGTCAAGCATTAAACGATACTCAAAGTGAAATACAAAACCCTCCACCGCCAAAAGAAAGAACTGCAACAACATATGTTAATGTGAGTATTGTTTTATAATACCTGCACACGTTGGGAACTGATATTTTTATTTCATACAACCGTTGAAAATAAATATCCTATTCTTTAGGTAACATCTGCCACTAATAAGTACATCCCAAGGTTAGCAGATGGTGTTCAAAAAAGTTCTGAATCTGGTGATTTAGTGCCATCTGAATGGAATGTGTTTGATGTTGCACAATTTCTTCGTGTTAATGATTGTGCAACGTATTGCGATAATTTTAGTAGACGTAAAATAGATGGAAAAACTTTGTTGACACTCACTAAGGACCAAATAATAGACCTAACAGGTTTTAAAGTTGGTCCTTCTTTAAAAATATATGATCTTATTCAACAATTGAAAATCAAAGTGAATCCAGCTCAGGAAAGGTTGAAATTAGGATTGAAAAAGTTATTATAACAAAAATAGTACATAGTTAATACTATGAATAAGTTTCATCATTGCATAAAATAAACATGGATTTACAGGTAAGGCATGTAGATGCAAATAATTAAGAATTTAAACTTCACTGTGGTTATAGATATTCTTTGTTATATGCTTTAAGAATAAAAGGTACATATATATGTATATGCATAATATACGTATATATGTATATAGACATGCATACGTAAGAAAAAAAAGTGAAACAACAAAAAATCTCATTCTATTATCGAAGTTATGATTAAACGAAAGAATTATTCCATTTTGGGCATGAATTAAACGTCATAAACAGCTACGGATATGATTTGAGGAATCACGCTATTATTATAATACATATATGTACTATAAACTAAAAGATAATAAAATAATTATTTTGATATTTTTAAATATGTAGCTAGAAATATTCCAGAATGAATTGATCCGACTTATTATTTTTAATTTTACACAGCAAGTATAAATACTAATCACCCGATAAGAAAAGATCAAAATTCAGTCTATGGTAATATTCACGTGTATGCAATTTGTTATCATAAAAAATATTAAGAGAGTTCATGTGAGCATATTGCATTTATACATTCTTATAAATATGAGAAATTATTTTATTATCGAGGTAAATTTTTCTTTAGAACGCCGTTATTTGTAAATCCATGCTTTCATGTTGACCTACATTGATTACAGGTGCATGAACCACGTTTAAAAGGTTTTTTTTGTTTTTCAAGTAAAAATTTCTAAAGCGTAATTTATCATAACATTTTAGGAGTAAATCAACAAAGGTATATTAAAATAGAAAGTAAAAATATAGTAACATGAATAATAAAGTACAAACTAACTCTTGGGTATTAATTCATTACAGTTCTAATCACGTTTGCCTTAATGATATAATTCACATTACTAAAATAGTTTTACATATTTTAATAAATTTGTTGATTTACCCTTCGCTGAAACCAAGAAGTACATGTCTGTACATAAGAAAAGAACGAAATGGTCAACTTCTAATCTTGTAAATATAGCATTTAGCACAGTATTAAGTTTAGCTAACTTTTTGAAGAAAATAAAAGGAAACGTAACCGCAGTGTACAAGAAGTGTAACTATTGGAAAGTGGTTGATGCATTTGTATATCAAATATTGTATCTATATGTAGCTTTATAATCATTACAGTAAATCAAACCAGTCGAGCAAAGTCTAAGGCTGATTTTGTCTTAGACTTTTTAAATACTATTTTTAGTACGATAGAGTAACATGGTTACTCTGCTTATTTATTCAACATTTTGGAATCTCACTAGGTACCGATCTCGATTTGGTACCTAAAATTGTTTAGCAGTTAATTTATAAAATGTTAAACATGAATTTTGATTGGTCATCCACGTTTTATTATACCAGAATTTTAATTGCTACTTACATAATAAAATATTCTTTTTCTTTTTTCGTTATGTTGACACGCGGTTATGCATAGCAGTGTAAAAATTCATTAATTCGGAGAATATGATATATATATGTATCTATATCTGCAGATCAAAGAAAAAGTAGTAACATTTTCTTAATCTAAGTATTGTGTACAAATTGGGAGGCATTATAAATAGTATTACAGATATAAACTTTAAAAGTTTGGGTTTTGCTTTGAATACATTAACTGTGAGTACAAAAATAGATAAAACAATATCAAACAGAAATTAAAACACAAATACTGGATGGATTTTTAAGTGTTATTTCAAGGACTTTTAATTTAAAAATAAAATAACGTCCAATGTAAAATTGAACATAACATGAAGTTCAATATAAAAATTTAAATTTCCTTAAGAAATCATACTTTAGATAACTTGTTTCCTATTACAACGTCTTATAATTAGATTTACAATACGCACACAGTTGAGTAATAAAAGTTTGAAAGACAAAATTTTTTACGTGAATTATCGGTTTGATTGGTAGTACTTGTTAACGGAAATGAAAATTTAAATGAAATTGAAAAAATCTACGCGTACAATTTGGTACAATTTATTTTATCTTTTTTTTTTTTACAAAAAAAGTATTATGATCAGCTGAATAATGCTGATTAAGTAGCTATTTTGTAAGGCACTAGGAAAAATGTTTTATGATTTCACTTTTTCATACGTATCGTTAACTATTTCACGTTGAACAATGTGTCTGAGACTTGAAAAGGATTTATATTTTCAAATTTGTGAATTTTAAATTTAGGTTAAGAAGTAAGCGTTTTTTCAAAATTAACAAATCAATTGCAGATATAAGAGAAAGGATCAGAGATATTAATGTTTTCATTTATTTAATTGATCGCGAGGTGTATTCATAGTTATCCCTTTTCAATTATAATTAACATACAATTTTCATTTTTTACGGTGTAATGTATTATCAACGAAATGGAATACTGTACGAGCAATAACTATGAATACAATCTTTAAATATTATTTTTAGCTTACATTGTATCGGAATATACAAAATACTATGCCGCAAATAATCGACGACAGTATTTATCGATAATACTAGGTTTTGAAAGTGAGAATATCTATTTCTTCTCTTTTTTATTTGTAAGTTCGTCACTCGTATGTTTCTTTTATAGAAGTAAAGATTAAAACAATTCAAATAAATGTTTTTCACATATATTGTAAAAAAAAATATTTGCAAATAATGATGGAAGTACATTGTTTACATTAAATCATTTGAGTGTTTGTATTTCGGTTGCCGATCCGTTGTTCTCGACCGTCAGATGGCAGTAGCTGTACGACTTTTCAGAATTTATCGATTTAAATAAGAGCTTGTGATTTTTACGGAAAATTCAGGCCTATTTCATCAAGAGTCTACGTAAAATTGTAGTGTAGAAGAAAAAAACAAAGTACAACATTCAAAAGCATTTAAGTATTAAAAATATATTTTTTAAATTACTGAAAATTATTAAGAGAAAAACAATAATTGTAAAGCATCGATGCACGATATCGTAATTTTATTATTTGCTACGATTGCGTGTTTATTTTCTTTTTAGATATACTCGTAAAATTAATCGATTTCTAAACGAATATAATTTAATAAGATCGTTTAGAATCATAAATTTTAAATAGATAATTCACTCAATACAGTAGATAATTATTTGAAGTACATATATGAAAAATAGTACTAAATAGTTAAAGAGTACATGTAGCTTTTATCATTTGTCTGAGAGTGCATCTGTACGAGAATACGCAGGACAAAGCATTTATGATGTATCATACCTGCGGGGAAGTAACGAATTTTTATTGTCAATTTTCGTATCGTGTAACAGTGCACGGCGAGTGGTAAGAAGGAGCAGGATAAAAGGTTGTTGCGTGTATGTGCGCGTGGTCATGGGTATACAGATGGTTAAACATGTATACGTCGGGTATAGAGTCGTGCAGGTGGGGGAAGTGAGGGAGACTGGCGTATTCTATGGGCGGGGCCTCTGCCAGCTGGCAGATGTTTCCCGCGCGGCCGCACCATTCCTCTAGCGTAAACCTACGCGACGTAAAAGTAGTCCCTTCTAAACGCGTTAAATATTTCTAACAATAGCACGCCGAGGAAACAGTTAAGTATACTAGTGATCTGTTGCGAAGCAACGGGCAGCCTGCGTGCAACTACCTGCGGAAAACTGTGGAGAACTGAACGTGAAACCGAAGATGAGCTGGTGTAGGATTGGTCCAAAGAGAGTCATTGTCCAGGGCAGAGTACGATGTAGCGTTCACCCTAACCGCGTTCACTAAACTTAAACGCGAGTGCCTTGAACATGGTTTTCGATCGTTCAACACCGTGAGCCTTCATACACGTTCGTAATCTCTGTGTACCTGCTAATGATACAGTTATTGTGTTTTATCGGAATTCAAAATCGAGACAACGAATTTTATTAATCGACCAGATTATATATATATATGTATATATATATTTGTTTAATATCGTGTCGTGCGCGAGTGCTACAACTTTCATCGAAGATAAAGCATTAAGAAAAATAACGTTTAAGCATGTGGCCACGTGATGGTTTCATCGACGTGCTCATGATCATTAAACGATTCGCCTGAGATGCAGCATTATTTTTACGAGGATATTTGTCGCGTTGACCGTGTATTCTTGAACAACAATCATTTTTACGGCGAAACGTGAGAATTTCAATGTTAAAACCATAATTATAATTGACTAAACATCCATGTTTCGTCAAAAGTGTTGTAAATATCCTATTACACACAACAAGAGTAAATTGTGTTACAAATTAGATAGGATAATCGGTGTAAAAAATATGAAAAAATTTCATTAAAGTGTGCACTTCCGAGATAGAAGAGGGTTCTCGACGGACCTTAGATAGTGACGGCCCTGAAGCCGGCGGCGGAGTGATTCGTGGTACGCTGTGGGGGCCCTCAGCTGTTTCCCGCCAAAGATCGCCATTACAAAACGCGTTCGGGCGTTGTGTGTGCGCCGCGCGGAGTGGTTGTCCCGTGGACGAATCTCGGTGCGTGCCACCGCGGTATAAAACGGAAAAATATTAATTACGAATTTCGTAAAAAATACGCGTCATAAAGGCGTGAAGGTGTGCGCGTCGTTTTTTTTTCGGTGTAGTGTGCGAGAAGCCCGTCGTCTTTTTCGCTGCCGCGACGACGACGGCTGCTGGGACGTGTGGAATCGCGCGGCGGGATTCTCAGTGCTGCGGACTAACGAGATATGTCAGTGTTTGGTGAAGAGGATCGAATTTTGCTCGAGGAAATCGTTGAAACCACCGAAGAACAAGAAACTAACCTGTGCGGGTGAGTATTTTCTTCACTTTCAAATGAATCGTATCTTAGCCGGCTATGAGTAATCTTGAACCGTACGGCCATGTGTCGCTGTCGTGTCGGAAAAGCGTACGGTAGCAGCGTTTATTACATTGTGTGCGTATAGAAAAGCGACGTGGTTTGACACGCCACGTCATTTAGTGACATTAAATATATAGTGTTAACGCCTTCGTTACAAACCGCGAGCGAGATGACACGAATTTATCGGCAAAGGAAGGCGTGCTCGTCCTCCTTATCGAGTCACGCCGATTGCGAGTGTAACAACGTCCATCACCTCCTCTTTTTGCTCGCCATCGCGTAGCCGATGTCGTTGCCACTATCGTCGTCGTCGTTGTCGACGACGTTGCGGTGGCATTGGCAAACGGTGGTAATCGTGACACGGATGTTAAAACGTGTGTGCACAATACAAACAAAATCCTAGTATAGTCTCTCTCGATAGCCAGCTGTCGCGATGCCGGCCGGCCGGCCGGCACAATAGCCTTCGTTTTCCGCATCGAGCTATTCCATCAAATACAATCCCGCTTGTTTGATGGAAACATTTTCATTTTCTTTTTTCAAATTTCATTTCTCTTTTGTTATCTTGCCGTTTCGCATAAATCCACGGAACGACGAATCGAATTCGTACCTACCCACTACCACGCGTTCACGCCCAAACAAGCATGGCGCGGGAGTCATGCCCGACCAATTGTTTTCAAATATAATGGTATTAACCGGTAAATCGTTGCGTGGTCAATTGGAAAATCGCATTCAAGCGTGTTTCGTAACAGGATTAAATTTACACCTCGATATTTTTGGACTCAAGAATTTCTATGGTACTTTATATTCGATTTAGAATAAATCATAACCGGTTCTTAGCGAGGACTCGGCCGGTAAACGAAGTCGCGATTAATCGTTTCTTGGAATGTTATCGCGAGTTGTCTAAACAGGTTTAGAATGCATATACGGTACACGTATACATATAGACACATGTCCGTTTCCTTTATTTGCCTCATGGGGTGGTTATGTTCGCGGGTAAGAAAAAAAAATACTATGTATTTAAACATCAAGAGCAAACTCGAATACTCTGTTCATTTAGCAGCCATTTCTTTTTCCTTGGCTACTTCTCAGAATCTCTCGGCTCGATTATTGTTTACATTCGTAGCCGGATAACGGCGCGGTTTTCAGTTCTCTCTCTGGTCTGGTGAAAAAAAAATAGAAGAGGAAAAAACGAAAGGACGAGGATAGCAAGTTCCTTTGTATACGGCCGAGTGACCGACAGACCAGAGCCAGGGTATACTCTATATGCGTTACATAAAGCCACAAGTTTGTTGCACAATAATGGGTCTCTATAAATAGCTCGAAGCATGCCGCTTCGGCGCGACTTCTTGTTTACATACGCTCATCACCGCGCCGCGTTACGTTCACTTGCATGGAGCTTCGATCTATCGTTTACGTGCGATTCGATTCACGTTCGCGAAAATTTACGTCGATGCGAAACCACGCCGGTATCTCACATAACCTTAAACACTTTATCGAGATACAATATAGAAACGACTAAAAAGCTATTTTATTCTTTTATCAATTATGATTTTATGATAACATTTTATTGTCCCGCCAAATTTTTAATCCTCGAACAGCGAGCCTGGGACAATTGAGACCCAATAGTCCGACGTTCGAGGGTTAATCGACCTATCGAATATCGTGCCGCATACAACGTATGTATTTAGTTCTCGGGCGGAAGAAATACATAGATGAGGCGACCGTGCATCGCCGACCACACGGACGGTACTTTAAGCGTCGTAATTTCTGCGCTGATCTGGTTGCGCGATAATCTTACATGCAAGTATTGTACACATTCTGAATATGGTGTAACGAACGTTGAACAGTGTACACCATAGAAAGTTGAATGAAACAATCGTGGCTGAGAGTAAAACGAAGGAAAAAAAAAATGTACGCGAACGATTTCACAGGCTGTAAAGGTCTCGTTGGAGGTATCAAGCGTAAATGATTACATTAATGCACGCGGCATACCTTACGTTCGTGTTCGCGTTCTATTTACCCCCTTTTTTTATTTTTTATTTATAAATTCAGTCACTAAGATTATCTTTGTAGTACTTGTCGATGGAATACAAACGTATACAATTTTATTTGATGCTTGTATTCGATACAGGGTAGGTTACACTACTTTCGTCATTCTCAAATTGTGTAGTACAGGTTTTATTTTCTTTTTCGTAAAACAGAAAGGATTACTCATTCGTAAGAGGAAAGAACATCTGATACATGTTTATCCTCTCATCACGCGACTCGCCGTATCAGCTGATTAAACCTTCTTTTATTACGTAATCGGTATTACGTAATTGATACTTTGCCGATTCTGATAAATTTTCTCCGATGGTTTATCGACTCTATATCGATAAAATATTTTTACATGCAACGTTGAGACGGTGCATTATTATGCATTAGGACAGAAGGAAGTACATATAGAGGAAGAGTTATTTTATTTTTTTTTTAATTCAGAATTTTGATAGAGGAAACTTTTATAATATCATAAATCTTTTTATTCCGTTTCTGTAGAATTTTTTTTTTTTATTATTATTTATATAATTGTTCAAAAGTCTTCCATAGTTGACTCACTCTGCGAGTAAGATATTTAGTAATATTCCTCATATTTATTTTTATATAATTTAATCTTACCGCATTCGTGACTCACGAGCCTTCCATTTTAGGAGTTTCACTCGAGCACATGTGTTTTTTTTTATATTTTATTTTAATCACAAGTTCACAAGTTCACGTGCTCAGAGATTATGCGTTCACAGTGAACCGGAGTTCGTCTCGTAGCGTAATCCTTTTATTTGTTGATGACTATTCATTTGTAGAATTGTTTGGTAAAGAAAATGGGAAGTTTAGGTTGTGCGAAATATAGGTATCGAAATAATTATGTAATAGAACGGTATCAGTGTAATAAAAATTCAATGCACCGCGCAGGTTCTACTCGTATGTGTACATATATGCACTCATGTATGTACATACACGCGTTCCAAAGTCCATTCTTCGTTTTTCTTCAAGATTATAACTCGCGAATTCTTTTCATTCCTTTTCAGTTTACTGATTGCACCTATTCACTTTTCTCTATCTCTGACGAGAACGTATTAATTTCAAATTGTACTTTGGAGTCAGTTAACCCTTTCCTAATTAAATGATCAAATTAGCATCATGAAAAAGCATCAAATCATCAATCTTATAAATTATCATGATTTATAAAAATTGAGAAGGAACGATTTTATTTTTGTAAATTTACAAAATTTGAAACATTACTGTATTTTTCTCGCTTAAGTAATTTGGAAATTAAAGAAAAAAGAAATAATGTCGTAACGAGTTTCTATAAAAAAAAAAGTTTTGTCGTGGTCAGCACCATCGTTGTCTAGTTTTTCCTACGACATGTTGCACCCAGATAAAATTATTGTCGCTGGTTGCCCTTATCGATTTTCTTTCAGTATTTACGTCGGCCTTTTCTTTGTCGGTGTGCGTGTACGCCTTGCTTATTATCACCACATCGTTTATCAACCGCTGGAGAATAAAACTCGCTTGACTGTGAGATGCTAGTCTTTTTTCCGAAGCTCGTTTGCACGACTTAATAAATCGGTCGAACCGATCCTGACCACGGTCAACGTAGTTGCACCATATCGTACATGCCTGCCTTTTTAATACGTACAGTCAGTTTGCAAGAAGAGAATAATTGTCGAAAACGATTAGAATCTTATTTTCTCAGTAATTCGTTTACTGCTTTCTTATTTTTCATTGAATATCTTTTTTTATTTGTGTAGATATTCTAAGGGTATTTAGTCCTGCCTTTCTTTATTAAAATTGTATTTAACTAAAATTAATATATACTTATCTGATACCGAATTAATTTATACATCAAATATTTATGGGTAAAGAAGGGAGATGAGACCGTGCATTACGTCTTTAATTAACTTTTAATCTCTGTGAATAAGTACGCTTGCACTTAACACCTTTTCGTAATACGACTATTTTGCAATTACAATTCGAATTTAATTCCCAAAGTAAAAAAAACAAATAAAAATAAAGAGTGTTTACATAAGGTGGATTAGTAATATTTTCTATTTTTACTTTGTTGAATAACCATAATGGAGTTAAGTATGACTCACATATTCTATTTTCAATAGTACAACTTTATAATGTATCTTTGTTAATTACGTTTAACAGTTTTCATTTTAATTTTTAAGAAGTGCAGGAAACATGCAAGGTTTCCCTCGAAACCTTGTGTTACCAGTTCTTAATAATTAAAAAGAAATATATTGATTTCTCATTTGTTATTTATTTCACAAAGAAAACATGACATTGTTAAATTCGTCAATAAATTTTGCGCCCATTTAAAACGGGTATTACAAATGCTCGATAAGAAGAGTTTCGGGGATCATGGTTAATTATAGAATCGCGTAAAAATGAGATAACGAATTTAATTGGATAGTCCGATACGCGAACACGTACTAATGAAATGAAATTTTATAAACTTCACACTTTGACAGCTGCACGTTTGATAAAATTGTTAATTTGCAATTTCGCGCTTCTTTTATACATAATAAAAATTATATTTGAGAGTTTCGTTTAGGGTACGTTGCAATATTACTAATTTTCAAATTGCAATTTGCATCTAATAAATGCAGCTTGCACTTTCTTAATTACTGTTGTAAATTTTAATATTTCTCCGCCCTTCTGTATATTTGAAAAATGGCGCGAGAATATAATAACAGTAATGATTTCTTAAACAATTGGGGGTTTAAAAATAAATTTTTTTTAGATACATAATTATGCAAAGTTTGGACCTGATTTAAAGGGTTACCCTGCCCCTCCTTAGGGTGATACAATAAACAATTCTCTCTCGAAAGTATAATATCGTTTGCACGCAAAAAGAGCCACGGTGACACATTGCGGTGTCACGTCATTGTACTGCAAAATCTCGGCACTTGGTTGGTATCGTCTAGGAATGGACTTAACACTTGCTGGAACTGTGTATATTTTCAAATCTCGTTACCCGCCGCGCCGTACTTGCGGCCAAGGGTTAAGTCCGTTGAACAGTCGTGCTAACGATTCCTCTACGATGCTTGCATTTCACTGCAAACCAGTGCCGGGTTAAGGGGGAGGTCTAGGGGGGCTATCGCCCCGGGCCCTACTATTCAGGCCTTCCATTTATTATGACAAAAAATATTGAATGCAACAAAGGGGTCTTCGAAGGTTTGATAGCCTGGACCCCAGAAATCTTCATTCGATCCTGTCGCAAACTAGATACAATTTACTCAGAACTCATTTACACGAAGGTGTATT
This sequence comes from Osmia bicornis bicornis, assembly GCF_907164935.1. Classification (NCBI taxonomy): domain Eukaryota; kingdom Metazoa; phylum Arthropoda; class Insecta; order Hymenoptera; family Megachilidae; genus Osmia; species Osmia bicornis. Next base: position 1,425,206 of record NC_060218.1, on the reverse strand, counting down.
CATTTCTCATAGAAATAAGAGAATTATATTTCTCTTCAAATCCCCAGGGCAGATTTTTGTAATATCAAAGTTGGATACTTTTTCATTCACCGTATATAAGGCTTTGAGATAACGTTTGCCTTCAGGTACAGAGATCCCACTTTTTACCACGATTCCTTTTGATTTTTTTATCTTCACCACGGTAGATGGTTAAACTGCGAAAATGGCCTGTACAGCGTTGAAACGCCTTCCAGTTGTGGAGTCTGCCAGCAGACAACAATGGTTTCTCTGTTGACCTCTTACGCTCCACATACTCACTGTGCACCGCAAAACTCATCTTATGTATGTACATGTGTGCGTGTATTACTCATGGATAAAATCGAAGGGACCATCTTCAGACGGTAATAACGGCTCTGTCTGGATATTTCTTTTCTTCGTTTTAACCCTTGACTGATATCGTAAACTTTCTGTTCTGATTAAAAATTGAAAATGAATTGTGCAAATTATTTATTTTCCTTGCGAGGGTGTACCTCAGATATTTTTGGAGTTATTTTAAGACCGTTTCCGTGTATTCTCACCGGTCGTAGATACTCAACAAAGGATTCTTGGCCCTTCGAATCGCGGCTACCTGGGTTTTCGTAGGCATAGAAATATCGCACACCCGGCTCTTTGTTCCCTGACCTTCCAGAGACTGTCCTATCTCCATTTTCAAAGCAGGAGAAGAGATTCAGGTGTTCGACAATGCGAAAATGTGCCTTTTCTCTGACATTCACGGTGAAAGGCTTTTTTAAAGAAAATTTTTACCTCTTGGATCTTATTATTCGACGTTGCCTTCTGTTGCGAATACTTGGTCCCTTAGACCGGCCGACAATGCGACTTTGCGATTGCGTTACGTTATTATCCAGCTTTGCTTCGCACCGTGAATTTTTGTCGCTGTATATGTACACAGCAGGCTGTTAATCAGCCGGTGTCACACCTGCTAGGAAAACAATGAGAATTTATATATCGTCGGGGATCGGAATGCGAGTGCCCTGATGCGTGGAACGACTTGGCCAACTGTCGGATTTTAACGATGCCGAACAGACCACCAACGATAGTCGATAGTGCTCGTATAGTGCGTCAGAATGTAAGAATGTTCCTTCCTTTCAGTTTACGCATTTCCACTTCCTGCGCGGCTCAAATTCCATCAATGAATATTCATCGACCCACGCGGCCTTTACCTTATCCAATTCATTCAGGACGTTGCTTCCTGATGGAAGCGGTGAAAATGAGAAAAATTGAAAAAAATCGAAAAAAATCAATTAAATTCGGGATAGTAAATTCGAAGGATACTAAAAGCGAGCTTTCGAGCAAAAGGGAAAGACGAGTGTGGCGAACGAGAAGAGACAAGAGAAGAGGAGGCACGTAGAGAGGCCGACGTGGCGCCCGATGGCCTGTGCCTTACGTCACACAGCTAAATATATGCCTGGCCGTTCTCAATCTCATTCCCATCCTCGTTCTTCATTCCATCCCGTGTGTGAGCTAACACGACAGCAGGCATCCTTACTGCCAGACATCCGCGAAATTGCTCTCCGTCCTCTCTCTCCTTCTCTTTCTTTCACTCACGCCCATGTAATCCGATCCTTTTCTATCTTTCTACTATCACTTTTTTGTAATTAATATTTTCAAATCTAATCATTTCATCTCAAGTACTTTCAAATGAAATCATTCATCGGTCCTTAACCATTTAACGGCAGAGCTTTAACTCCGAATTGTGCCTCTCTCCATGGTCCGCTATCAAAAAATTAAAGGCTTTACTCGAATTTGATACGTAAAGTAGATAAGAGAACAAATTTCACCTATGATAGCCTTTAATGGTTAAATCATTAACGTTTTGTCATCGAATAAGGTACATAGTATGCACATACGATGAAATAGAATGAAGCAACTGTTATGGGAGAAATATTTTCGAGCCACCCTATATATGGACTCAAGGCCAAGTTTGGGTGGAACAGGGGAATTGCATATCGTTCTTCAAACGGTCGTGAACGAGCTCGTGTGAGAGCATGTGTCTACGTCCGGTCGGTATGTGTGAGTAAGATGGTTTACATTGGGGTTTGAACACCCCAGTCAGCCAAGCTACCTCGGAAAAGCTCTCCCTACAAAAGGGAAGCCTATCAGACGCACTGCGGAGACCTATCTTCCCTTTTCTTCCTTTCACTTCACTTCCTGTACCGCGTAGGCTGTTCTCGGTTCAGTTTTATTCGCTTCGTGGCGCTACAAAAGGAAGTTGAAAATTTTTTAAATTATATACAATTTTATTAAATATTTCTTTAATAAAAAATTTAGTATAACATTAAACGCTGATATAGAAAAGAATATAGCAAGTGCTGAAGCACTAAGAAATATAACGGAAAGAATCGTAATAGGTTATTTATTTGTAACCGATGCGATGAATGGAATCGGAGCTAAGCTCGAACATGAATTTACTTGACTTTTCAATGAACCTTGACCTTTCTATCGTGCGACAGCATCGAACCGTGTACTTCCATCGAGGCGATCGCGACAGAGAGACGTAGCCCTAAAACGAAAGCCCGTTTCATTGATTCCGTTCGAGCTGGCCGGCGCGGCGCGTCATTTTTTTTCTCTCTCTCGGCCTGGTTTTTTTTATAGAAGCTCGACAAGACGTCCTTTCCGGTCGTTTCCTAGTTGTGCTCGCAGCTGATAGGCAGCCAGAGATAGCGAGGCTCGTGCGAAGGCACCGGTAACAACCAGCTGAGTGGCGCCAGCCATCAGCTGTTGGTGACTCACGCGAGTTGACCGAGAGCGGCGCGCCGTCGACAACACAATCGCACGATCTGCCTGTTCTCCCGCGGCTCTATCACCAACACAGAGACGCGCGCGTGCGCGACAGCCTACTCACCGACGCATTTCTATATGTACATATATATAGGAACGCGGACGTGGCCGGACTGTTCAGTGTGTGCGTGCGTCTATACGAGAGTGTACGTGTGTCGCGGTTTTCCGCGCGTACGCCGTTCTTCCACACTGCGTTTCTATTCATGGTAATTTTTTTTTTTTAAATTGATTGCTATTAAATTTCTAATTTCTAAATTTCAATTTGCCATCGTGTCATTTTCTTTCAATTATTCAAATACATTCGGATCACCATTATTAATTTATTATTAATTTAATTTTGAAATATAACAATTTTTGGTATGCGATAGAGTTGGTGAAAAGGGGTCAAGTGAGCACTTTAGAGTAACAGTTTCAGTATCCGTTGGTGAATTACGGAACGGGTTCGTACGAAAGCTTCCAACGTAGTAGATTCGTGGTATTATCTGATACGATAAGGCTCGTTTAGTAAACACTCGAGATACGATAAGCCGCGTTCATAGAGAATCCGGGGTATCGTTATGAGATCATAATTCATGAGAATTTCGAAAGCGTCACTCTCGATCATCCGACAGTAGTCTATTTCGGTCTAGCTTTTTCTAGCATTGTGGGAGGTACGGGTCTAGGAATATTTCGTGGCCGATTAAGCTGTCTCGTTAACCGTGCGGGGCTAAGATTCTCTGTTTACCCCGTTTGAAAGAGCGATATATATGTAGAAGGTCCGCGATGAAAAGGAAGGTAGCCACCTACTTAGTCGACCTACTTCTACGGGAGTGATCCGAGTGAACCCAGCGGGTATTCAACGAACAAGCTGACGTCACAGCAGCCAACCATCCAAGCCGTCGGCGTACCAGCTGATCTAATGTAACCACTCGATGGGAGAATGCCATGCGGAATTCTGTTGCGTGGACCACGTGTTATTATTGTATATCCTGTAGAAAGTACACCGGTTCCGATCGATCACCAATCTGATTCTTATTCGGCATTTTCCTTTCGTGACTTTCTAAGGCTTTTTGGATATATTTCTTTAAATTAAATTTAGAAGTCGAAGCTAGAGGATTTATTTATAAAATAGGCCCTCCGTTTCCGGGGGGATTGGTTTCTAAATAGGGATGAACCCTATTTAGATACGCGTGTATGTATTGCTCGCGAGTGTACAGCTTTGTTTAACATACTTTTATTATTGATATTTCTCAATTGATTGCCCGTAATGTCTTAGTTCACAGTGAACCTATAGAATACCCGAAGGGTCAGAGTTCGAGGCCAGTTTACTTAGACGTTTTAGGGTATAAGTGACCTAAACGGGTTCAATATACAGTGGGTCGCAAAAGAACGGAACTAGTCACGTTCTTAGATGAAAAGTCGCGATTTTCGGAAATTTTAATTACTTGTAACTTTGAAGCGCATTGACCGATCTCGATGAAATTTTAATTTCATTGGACCTCGAGTCATTCGGTCCAATTTTAAATGGTGGATCCTGTTTTAAACTGTGTGCTGGTACCGGCGCGACAGAAGATTAAGCGAAATATTTAATCATATATTATACTTTCTGTTCCTACAAAATTATCATTCGAATGACCATTGCGCTGTATGTTATATATATATACACATATGGACATATACTAGGTGTATTATCGGCACGCAGTGAACGAATGTTTGAGAGCAGGTCACAAGGTCACGGTCTTTCCCTGCTGATTCATCTCACACCCGATCTTTTTCCCTAGTTTCTCTCCTTTTATCTCAGTGTCTCTGTAATTTTACCAGATGTTTCCTCCCGTCTTTCTTTTCCCTCTTCCCGGCAAGGAAACCTTCGTTTCTTCCTTTCTGAAACTGTTCATTACCTCTAATGATACACCGTTTTGTCGGTAACTAATAATCTTCAAATGCTATAGTATTCTTTTTTTTATCGTTTCATTGATCAGCTGTTCTGAACCGTAAATAAATCATAGTTTAATTTTTTTTTAATTATTTTATTTGATACTGTAACAGTCACTGTTACATAATTTTTTGCATTAATTAGGAAATAATGATACTTTTGCCTAATTATTCTGATGAAAGTTTGCAAGCGGAAAAGACAAGTTTTTGGTAAATTGAAAAGAGAAGAAAATAGTTTTGACGTTGGCGGTGGCATTGCGCGTAGTTGGTCCTTGAAATAGTAACCACAGAATGACAATGACGTCTCGCTTCATTGACCGCGAATTTAACCGTCGATAAGTCTCGGTACGTAGTGGTATTCGCGAAACAAACAGCTCCGACGCTTTCAATTTCTTTAAAAGCCCATGGACCGGGAGACAGCCGTTTTTATGTTTCCGGGCCCCCCCTGTTACTTTCTACTCTCGTATCTGTTCGTGAATCAAATATTTAGAACCGCGGCGAAAACCCTGACGAAACGTGGACATCGCATGGGGTTGCGGCACAGAGATACCGCGAGTGTCACTCTTCCATCTCGTCGCTTTGATTTTCGGCCATTCTCTTTGATGGCTCCGTCGAAATGCTTTTCAGCAGACTGCAACCACTGTACTCCTCTTAATGTCTCGACAATGATTATTTTTTTTTTCTTTCTGCCATCTGCACCATAATTATTTCTCTACTTTTATTTGTATCTTTAACACTTTGATCCGTTTGTGAACACGCTTGAATATCCGTAGGCATCCATCACCCGTATCGTTAGAAATTCTTCGACTTATGTGATTAGAAAATTTTTATTTGGTTCGTGAACTTATAAATTAAAAATTCTAAAAGCGCTGTAAATGAAGAAATGATTTATTTGTTGCAGAAATATTGGAGCGGTAGAGGAGGGCTCGGTGACCACGGGCGTGACGGTCGCCGAGGTCGGTGATTCTCAAGAGCAACATCATCAACAGCAACAGCAATCGAAAAGCAACGGCACGGTATCCCGGCGTGTTGCTGGTCAGAACGTTGCTCTGAGCAACGGTAACGGTGCCAGCAACGTCGGCCGTGTTACACCGCGTAGCCACATGGAGCAGGAGAAGCGTATGCGGCGAGAAATCGCCAACAGCAACGAGCGACGTCGGATGCAAAGTATTAACGCCGGTTTCCAATCGCTCAGGACCTTGCTGCCGCACCACGAAGGCGAGAAACTCTCTAAGGTAAGTGCTTTCGATCTTTCCTTTAGTTTTTAACCCTCCAATGGTGGAGCTAGATCTTTAATTTTTTAATTTTATACCATTTCTGTAGATATTAACCCTTGAACAGCAAAGAATTTTATATGTTAGAATTATTAAAAGTTAGAAAATGAGAATAACATGATATACAAAATTAAATTAAAATTGTGGCTCTCTCCATGGTCCGCTGTCCGAGGGTTAACATACCATAGTACGCCTTTTAGGTCGTGATGATCCGATCATCGCCGTTTGAGGGTTAAAATTTTCCCCCGAATCCGTCCTTGTACATACAGAAACATCATGGTGTCTGCTCGAACCTTGAATTTTTATGGACTTGCGGATTTTTATGCAAATTTCTTATTTTACTGTGTTAAAAAATGTTGCTTTTCACGAATACATAAATTTCCGCAGTCAACTGATAAATCAACTTAGCATGAGAAATAAGAACTCAAAAAATTTGAAACACAATTTGACGGATTGAATTTAGGCTTCCTTGTTAATTGTAAATAAGAAAGGATCCTTCTGGTAGTCTTAGACGCTTTGACATGAACATTTTAACGCACTTCCTCCAATAAATTACCTGTGCTGGAGGAAGAATCATCTCCATCTTAAACATCGTCATTCCTTTTGGCTTTCATTGCGTGACTCGATTGACCCTTTAACACGTTCGGATCTGGGTAACAGCTGTGGCACTGCATACTATAGCCGGACGGAACGTGTTCAAATCAAAGTGTCAATTGATGATTTGCGATGAGCGTGCATGTTCGAAGGGAGTGTTATTTTCATTTTATTTCTTTTGAATCAGCTGACCGAAGGTCAGTATCATTTTGCACGTAAAAGGAAAGGATGATTTCTCTGAAACTTGGAACTTTTCACGAGTGCAAATTGTGCAATGCGTACATAAAGTTGTTCTTACGCCGTACTTTTTACACGAATCGAAAATCATCAATCATCCGTCAGAGTGGTGGATTATTCGATAGTACCACTCTGTTGCACACATCATTTATCCAACTCGTCTATCTTTCTGAAAAAAAGGAGTAGAATTTGCATTTTTCAATTTAATACATTTTTTTCTCAATGAACTTGTGTACATAAAATAAAAAACGAAGTCGGCGAAACTGCAGATAGCGAAATGCAGTAAAAATATTTGCAACTAGCAAAAATTCGATGATTGTTTCTTGCATGTTTCTGAGATACGAGGATCGCCTAAAAAAATCCCGTTAAGTATCGGAATAAATTATTTAACGACCGCTACACGCGTTTGGCCGCATACGGTCACGTCAGCGAGGAACGACGTGTCCTTAACAGGATGTCGTTCCTGCTAAGGTTAACACGTGAACCGGAAACGGTAACCTGTTTCTCCTCGGACAAAGGTGAATTTCGCCAATGAAAGCCAACGACGTTTTACCCCCCGTGGGTTACGTTACGTAACCAGCAGCGGTGGCGTCGGCGACTTTTACCAATTGTCGCCTAATTTTAGCGCGTGAAAGTCGTCGTACGATCCCACGCCGTTAAACTAGACCCTCTCGATACGTGGCGTCGGTGCTCTTTAATCGTTTCTCCCGCCTTAGTTCAATCGTGTGACACTGACCGCTTTTATACCGAATAATCTCAGCTGATGCCTTTATCCTTTAACAGTTTGCTCGGATTAGATGGATCAATTTCAGGCCAGAAATTGCTCTAGTAGTTATATACTTCCATAGAGTTTTTATGCCGACTAAATAGAGATCCCTTTAGCGAAATTTTCTAAAAAATAATAAGACATATACGGGAGTAAGTTTAGTATGTACCGCGTGTACAGGTAGTTTCGCAATGGGATATTTCGCGAACCAGTCGTCGAGCCACATGGTACAATTCCCACGCATTTCTCTTAAGGAGATCGGCCCGTTCCTTTTGTTCTTTCACTCTTTCCCTTCCTTCTCGGCCACGTCGCGGCTCTTTCTCCCCACCATCCTTTCTTTCTCCCTTTTTGTCCTTTTCGTTGCATTCGGCCTCGTCTGACCGTCCCTTCTCTCTCTCCCGGCGAAGGCCAAAGCGTAGCCGACGAAATTTTTCGCCAAGCCCTGGCCCACTAAAGAACGAAGGTTCCACGCTTCCCGGCTCGCTAACGTAGCGAATATTAACGAGTCCGTTCTCCAAACGCGATACCTTCTACGACTTCTTTTTTGTCGCTTCCGAAAACCTTTTTTTGCTCGTTACCGAACGATTTTCTTATTGATCGATCGCTTTCGTGGAAAGGATTTTTCGAAAAAAGTGTACTTTCATACGGGGACACGGTCGAGTAGCGTCGCGCCTTTTGTAGCCGGTACCACTTTGGAAAAGAAATAAGAAGGAGAGTAAATGAGCACAGATGCCTCGACCCATTTTCATTTAGCGCTCGGTAGACAAAAATAAAAATAAAACGCATCCCCACTCTTTCTCTTTCTCGTCTGCCTTTTAACGAAACTCGAATCGCGCGCGAGGAAACGCGAATAAAATCGCGTTAATTCATAACATGTATTAACGCTTCGACGACTGAATATTTGATGCCGCTTTAAATTTCAAATTCGAAAAGAGATTACTAGGGGAATTGTGTTTCGGTATTTTGCGACGTATCCCACCAACGTGATCAGTTTTCAAATTAAAATTAATACATAATACTTTACTAAAAATGGGAGAATATATTTTTCATTACTGTATTCAAAGAAAAAAATTTCATTTTGATGTAGATGTAACTACACAATTAACATTTTAATTAAAAATTGAAATAGACAGACTTTATTAAATTTCTGCATAATTAGCATTCTAATTGAAAATTAAGATAAAGAATTTGTTAAATTTATTTTCTTTTACTTTGAAGAAACATTTTGCATAATTTAAAAAAGAGAGAAGAATATTTGAATTTAGAAGGAAAGAGAAAATGGTTCGGGACAAAGTTGCTTACCAATTGGTTCCTGGCTTTTGTGCCGAACGTAAACTAAATGTATGGGCCTGGGAGCATCTGGGTCATTTTGCTCTCCGCTCGGCGATTCTCCCTTCTCTCGGGGCCCTGATCGTCCCTTTGTCTCGGGCCGAGTCCCTTCGGGTCCCTCCTTCTCCGGTTGGACCAACCGACAAAGGTTTCTCTCCTCGGCTTCGGTGTATACCTGTATACCGTGTGCAGCACGCCGATGCCGATACAGCCGTTGCTTTCTACAAGGTGTCTCGAAACCGACAGAAGAGAAAGTTGCAAAGATCTTCGACGAGGCTGAGAAGCGTTGCGGGAAACATCGACCAAGCTTGACGGATTATTTTCTTTCGTCTTAGATTGGATTTCGTTTCGCAGTTTCTAATTACCGAGTATGTCTGAACGGTTCGGAATCTTGGATAAAGAGAAAGATCCCACTCAAACAGAGAGGATGTGTAATATGGTCTCCTGATTTTATATTCCTTTCTCAAATTAGATTCATAATTTAAACTGCTTTAAAGTTTGGGTGAAATGTAGATGATCTAATTAGATTACCATTGACGTAACTAGGATCTTTTTCTGGGGTGAATCAGGTCCCCTAGAAATTTAGGAATTTTACAATTCTGAAAATCTAAAATTTAGAAGTTTTTGAATTTTCACATTTTGGGATTTTCAAATTTTAGAATCTTATAATTATAAAATGATGAGAGGCCCGCTCCAGTCTCACCTTGCCCCTTACCTAGTTACGTCACTGTAGATTATCTATGGTAAAAGGTGAAAGTAAAAGAAAAAAAAAACCTATTTGAATTTGAGAGCAGGATGCCTTTATTATAATATGAAAATTACCAACAAGAGCCCATAATACCACATGTATAGGTTTGTGTTTGGATTAACCAAGTTTACTGTTAGGTAATGCATTTTTTCCGCTGAAATATTAGGTTATTTGACAAAAATGAAAGTATACCGGGTATTTCTGTGCTGATGTCGGCAAAGTTAGAACGCAGCCCGTTATACGAGACACCGCTGGCTTCCGGTTACCTTCTGCATTCCTAGGTGACGAAGCGCGTGCATATTCCTACCAACGACACGCTTCTAAACAGCAAGGCCGGGGATACTTGAGAATCACTATTATAATGCAATCGCGGCGATAATTCATTTCTGCGGATGACTTAATTATACCGTTAGCGCATCTTCATCGTCCTTATCATCTGGTGTTAAGGTTCAATCAACCTACCATTGAGGTTGATGATCGCGATCGAATCAGGTTTCCCCAGGGAAAATGGCAATATAGGGAAAGGAGAAGTTCTCAAAATTTTCATTTCAACGATATTGATATTAAAATTACTTTAGAAACAGAATAATATAATTTTCGTTTAATAAATATTATAAAATTTAGTATATGTATAATCAATTGAAATATCAAATTCAAGTGATGGGGCACCTCCCTTAAATTGTCATTCTCCCTGGAGAACTCGAGACACCTGCACTTTTCTTGGCATTTTGCAAATAATCCTAAGCCACATTCGTGATAATGTTTCATGGTGCAAAAATGTACCTTTTTTATTTACATCCGATAATGACTTGTAGATGTGCGAATCGGTCGTTAATAAGAAACATACGACGTGCTAATTATTAAAATAACACAGAATCGAATTATACGGCGAAGGTATGATAGAAACGTGAGAAACGCATACCCGCGTCTCTCTCAATGCAAGTATCTAACGATAACCGTGTATCGGGTACGATAGGACTATTTTAGCGCGATGTTGGATGAAATTACAGTTAATTATAAAATTGACGTGATCATCGTGATTAACTTCTCCCATTGGTAATTATCAACTTGTATTTTCATAATACCGTCTAGGTACGAAGTATAATTAACCTTTGAAACGCGTCGTGGGTGCGCATCAATGTAGATTATCGCCATAACCGTGACCCATAAATTACCATAGATTTTTCTACCATAATTTATCCGTTAATTTCCAAAAGACTCCGTCGCACCAATTAAAGTAAAGTCAAACCATGCTCGTTAGAGTAATAAAAAAATTAGGCAAACATAGAATGTAGGTTGTTCGATATTGTTCTACAACAGTAGGTCTTTCACTCGGCGACCTGTCCCTAGACACACCTTGGTGTCAGGAGTCATCGTGCGTATTTATAGAACGTGACTGGTGATTCTAGTGTCATTTGTCGGTAATAAGTTACTCTAATGACACCATTGTACGTAACGACCGTTGCACCTGCATTTTCACGGCCTTATAAACCGACAAGATTTTCATTCGCTTTCTTCTACCATTTGCGCAATACATTCCTCGGCAATTGTATTCAGAATATCGAATAAATCGTACGGTAACGAGGTACAGTAAACGTTCGATAATTCCCTGCATTTCGGATTCTAGAATTGAACAGGAAATTATCGAGCGTCAATGGCATATTCGTTTCTCTGGTGCTATTTATTTTTTTTTTTACATGGAATCATGTAACGAGAAATTAACGAGCGTTTACTGTATTCGGTTTCGATTTATACCAAGATCATCGTCGAGATGTTATAAATTGATAAATTAAAATATGACGTAACGGCTGATCGATCATGCTTATCGTTCTCGGAATTACACGTTTCTGTTCATTAGTCACCTATAATTTTCATTATGTACTCGACGCGTTCTACGTAACGATGGCGCCTATTGCATTCGCTTATTTATTCGACTATCTCGTATAATTGTTTCTCATGATTACACAAAGACGGTGTTACGGGTTGTTAAGGTGTTCGCCACAGTGGATACAATTAAGTCTCGATCATAGAACGTGTGTTTTAGAATCTTTTACAAAGGCAAATATAGTTTACGTCAGTGTTTCTCAACGCTTTTCTCGACGCGCAAAGACGATTTATTTACAAAGCGATGCATTGCGTAACGTTAAAATTAGAGATACGTGACTTTCGTTTGCCGCGTCTTTTATCAGAGCAGACGCGACTGACAAAACGCACGTACACGAAATGGACGTAAATAAGTTCGACAACCTGGTGCTTGTCCAATGGCAATGAAAATTGAAAAACACTTGCGACCCGTTGTAAAGACCGATCGCAGCGAAAGGGTTAAATAGATAAGTAGCAGCGGTGAGCGTGTCATTCGGTCAACGATCTCGTAAGGCGGGTACGTGGCACGAGTGGGAGATCGGGCAAAAAGGCAAGCGACGTAAGAAAAACTCGGTCAAATGGATCGAGAGTATCGCCTACTTGGTGTGTTTTCTTTTTACCGTCCTCCTTCTTTCACCCCCTTCGATGTGTCTCGTTTTAACCGCGCTGAATTTCCATTCTTTCCCTTCGTTCACGTTTATCTAATCTGTATTAAAAATATTGCTCTGCAGCAACTGAAATTGAAAATTAATTGCCGATGTCGTGTATCCTTGAGTTAATTAGTCATTTTACGAACATTGCTACCCCTCGAGGTATTCAGATCAACGAATAACGCGATTATTCTTCTTCGTCGATGATCGAGACCCGTGTAAAGGTGGTTCTTGGAAAAAAAAAAAGAAAAGGAAAAGGAGGTCGGGTTGAACGATCGCGGACTTATTCGCTTGGCAAACGTAGCAGAGGGCATAATGAACCGATCTGCTTGTTGACAAACATTCTGTTTACAAATAGCTCGTTTGCTGCTCGACGACAAAAATAATTGTTCAAACGTCGTTCTCAATGCCAGGGGTTATTAAGTTACGAGGCTTCGCCTTCGAAACTCTTCGATTTATAGATCAGTCATTCATTCTACGCAGTTAACCCTGGAAACGTCGAGTCTCGTACTGACAATTCGTTTCTAATGTCTTCTTTTCAAATAACATATCTTCATTAACACTAGATTACCGGAGCAAGACAATTTTACTCATTTACCAAATTTCATAATCAAGTGTTTTTAGCACCTTAAGCCGAATGTACGTGCACTGAATTTCGCGGTACAGTCGAGCTATGTCGCGAGAAAGTTTATATATCCCGGACAGTACGAGGTGAACGAACCTGTGCCGCTCGTTCCGAGCGCAGAAGCAATTTATAATCGATGAACGGGCAATTAGCGCGACACAATTACCAAGAGAAAAAAAAAATAGAAGCAACAGATGATTCTTTGTCGTGTTACATCGCTGCCCTTTGCAGTAAAAGGGTCAACCTCGTTGCGGTTTCAGAGAGAGAGAGGGAGGAAACTGACGTAGGAAAATTGCATAACATTATTAATTGCAATTAACGTTGCGTTACATGCTCACGCAATGGCAAGCTGATTACCAGCCAGAGATCGTGTTCGCCATCTACACGCAACACGATTTCTATGTACTTGGCCATTTTTAGCGAAGTCCTCGAATTTTGTCGTTATCAGTTTCGAAGAAAAGTAAATTTCGCATATTTCGCAAAATCGATTCAAATTTCGGGTACCAAAATCGATCGAAATAATTCCCGAGCGGGTCCGAGTATCGAGTACCCGAATTTTTCTGGCTCTCACTCATCTCTAATAATTAAACTTTTACGAGATGAAAATATATGGAAATTCCATGTTTGAAATTATGAACTAAGCCCTGTCACGGAGGAATTAATTTGTGGGTTGAAGATAGAAGCAGGTTCGTAGCCATCGCTGTTTACCATTGCAAACATTCAGTGCATAAGCATGAAGCGTAATAGATATAGTACAACGCGGAGCGTACTATGAGTGGCCACTAAATGGAAACGTGAATGAAGCTCGTTGGAACTGTATTCCCCCAGCGATTCTAAGCACGAATAAGGAAACGCGCTGATTACGTGGACGGAAAAGGAGGAAGAAGAAGGTGGTATTATGTGACGTTTACGTGCGTAGTACGTCTTATCCTAATCTGCCAAACCGGCAACCGACGATCCGATAACATCTCGCCTCTCGTGTTGTGTATTCGTAACGTGTACCGTGTATTCGCACTGCACCAACCATGAAAGAAACACTTTCGACCCGAAGAATAAATTCATACATTTTTCTAACTCGAACCCTAAGAACTTGGTCTTTACGGGGTTAAAATAATGCGATCACTGTAAATATAAGTGGTAGCTCGGTATAGGACTTTAATCCGTTTATAATAGATTATTAATTCAATTTTTCCGCTGAGATAATTATTTTAAAATGACGCAAAATTCACAGAAAAATTTCATGTCGTATACCGAGGAAAATTTGTCACGTCCAAACAGGACGTATTCCAAAGTATTCAAAATTGACCATCGGTCCAGTAAGATTATTAATTACTATATTCTTGCATCGAGTCATCGGTCGATTCAGTCATTTACGGTTGCTGTCGGCCGGTATCGCATTTTCAAACCAGCTTTCTCTCAGATCAGGTTTGAACCCGAGAATGGAAGGAACATTCTCACGATGACGTACGTGGTTGTATCGATTTTTTAGTTCGATCAGAATCGAATATCCTTAGCTTTCCCTCGATCGTGTGAAAATGTTCAATCGTCCCTTGACAATCGATTGATTCCTTTAATTAGAGCAAGCTAGTTAGGGTAGTTGAATGGCTAAATATAATATTGTAAATATGAACAATAATAAATGCAAATGTAATTTGCATCTGTTTGGTTGAAAGTGTCTCATATAAAATATTGGGAATCGCGATTGGAGAAGCCAGTTTCACGCTGCGGGATAATTTCCAATTACGCGTCTCGATTCGCCGCGGTGCTTAAAAGACGATAAAATTGGATTATAATCTACGGAATTGGTGGCGCGATAAATGATCCCCCTTCGACTCTGATTGTACAGTCAGTCACCCTTGTTTATTGCCGCTCGTGTCGGCGACCAGTCGTACAGAGTCCACGGCAGTAACATCAACAGTAGTTAACGTGGCGAGAATAGGGTCAAGTACAAGTTTTACGAGCCATCCGTGCCGGGAAGATTGTTTTCTACCGTACGTCGCGTCGTTCACGGCACCATTAAAACAACGCTCTGAATAGAGGAAAACTGAAAATCAATTTGATCCCTTTTGTAACAGGACGAAAAAATAAAAGGAAACGAACGCGGTACAGTTCAGTTGTGATTAAAAGATCAGTTAACCGAATCGTCGTTCGACGCTCGCTACTCGATCCGATATCAATTTCGATGGAAAAATTTTTCCAATTTTTTTCGTGCCTCCGTAGATATTAGATTCTATCGAATGTTTGTAATAAAGGTTCGTTTTATTTTCGAAATAACTTTTTCCGATAGAAAGTTGATCGAGCAATGATTGGAAAAAAAAAATAACGAAACGTATATTACTGTAATGGAAAAATTAAATTTATTACCGGACAGATAAAAATCAGTGGATAGATTCATTCAGTTGTTTAATCGCTTGATACGTAACTGGATATTCTCATGAATGAGGGCAGGGTTATCTCCTATTAACGTTCCAATAACCGACTTTTGTTGTTTTCTAGTCAATGGAAAAATGATTGACCTCTAACGCGATTAATATCTTCGTCCATTCATGCGAATGCTCTTGAACAGCTCTTGAATAAACTCTCTTGGATACCGCAATTGAATCATCCATTAATAATGATTTAATTAATTTATATTACACACAGATGGTAGTTTATTCAATTTCATTTATTAATCAATTAAAATAAACAAAAACATTTAACATTAATAAAATGTTGCGTATACAAATTAATACAAGAAAAGTATCAGTAGCGATAAAGTAAACCGAATTAATTTGTATACTTAATAATTCTGTGAAGCTCGAAAAAAACAGATCCGCCCGCGATATCGCGTGAACGTTTCCCGTCACAGTTCGTTCGGCGAGATCACTGTACCGTGAAACGCGTGCGCGACAGAAAAATTTGTCCGCCGACATATTTCCTCCGGCCGGTGTGTTTCACATGCGTTTTTCACGTAGACGATCGGTTGACCGCAGCGTGTCTGCGTCTAGTCGGTTCTCGGGTGTCCGGAACGTTAGCAGTCGCGATGGGAGCGCACGGTGTCGTCGGGGCAGGCGTTCCGTTTCACAAAGACCGCGAGAAAATGTAGAAATATTTGGCGGTTTGTAGAGAACGCTGGTGGCATGCGCACACTGGTCATAGGTCGTGACTGAAGAGAGGATTATTATAAGAGAACGGCGCGAGGGTTAAGTCGTAGGTGGAGGAGGAGGTGGTGGTCGGCGGCGCGAAGCGTCGAGACGCGGACCGGGAAAAGCGAGCACGCTAGCGACGCGTCGACCAGAATAAAGCGTAGAAGACCGGCTCGATGCGATTGTGTGGCGTGTGTATACGGTTTCAGATCGACGGATAGACGAATGAGAAAGGACGGACTGACAAACGGATAAACGGACGGACCGACTGGCGGGAGTACAGACGCCACATAGCCAGACAGTGAGTGCCGTGCTATTTTCAGGCTGCAGTCGTCTACCACGTTGCCAACCTAACCTTACTTAATCCCAACCTCAACCTTACCGGCCAACTGAACTTCCTCTCTCCTTTCTACACGTTTCTCTCTCTCTCTCTCCCCTTGTTCCACCGCATCATCCACTCCCTTCCTTCTTTTTTCTTCTTTTCCACTTCAGACCGCTTAATGTGTTGCATGGCCTCCACCGTATTCACTGTTATTCTTATCCGTCCCTCGGATACTGCTTTTTCGCACCACTTTGGAAATTTTTCTTACCCTCGTCCGTCGAATTTCGAATGAAAAAACACATCGGTTTTCGATGTATCAGCCGTAGTAATGGACGGTTCCGATATCTTGTACCTTCTTGTTCGTTGCTCGCTGAAAATTACCACGATGATCACCGGCGAACCGCGACATTATCCCGTACCTCGTAACCGTAAATTGGGATGCATGAATATAAAAATAAATGGGATCGGCGTTAGCCTGGCAGAACTTTGCATAATTACGCTATTCCCGGAAGTCGCGTTCGATCGGGCCTTTGTACCATCGAACAAAGCGATTCAACGTAAATTCGTAGAAAGTTGAATTGAAAATAAGGTTTTCCATCTGGAGAATTCGATATCTTAAAATCACGAATATTTGCTTGCGAACGAATCGTTTCTTAAGCAATTATGACACTATGGGATAAAAAGGAAAAATGTTGAAATTGATCCTAAAGTATCGAGGCACCGTGTTAGGGGGACTCGTGTCGTTAACCAGGGCAATATTTAGCACCGCAATTCGGTGGAATTTAATAGGCGCATTAGGGGGCTGGGAGCCGGGAAAAATGTGCAGCAAGCGTAGAGAAAGGGTAGATGAAAGAAGAAACGGAGGACGTTAAAATACCAAGGAGGCGTGCATGAACGAAACCGGTTCGACGGTCTGGTCGGGTTTGGTCTGGTCTGGTCTGTTCTGCGGCGCGATGGGGAGGGGAGGAAACCGCGTCGTCCGGTCGTGCTCGAGTTCAGATAACGAGGTTGCCCGGTGCAGTTTTGCAAAACTGGTTTTTCGTGTAAGATTTCTGGCCAATGGGCCACAGCGGTTCTCGCGTCTCTGTTTCCACGGTATTTTTCTGCCGGAGGCTCGAAAGCCAGCCGATCGGGGTTGGTCGTTTTCATTCCCGATCGAGACGAGGCGACCGCGACCAGAGTAGAAGAAGGAAAACGGTGCAGTCGTCTCGTCGGTTTCCTCTTATCGTTTTATATCTCGGTGGGTGCCGTTGCGGTTGCATTTGCGGCGTGCCTCGGCTTTTTATACGGCCTTGAGCGCGGCCGAACCGATCAGAACCAGGACGAGACTTGGTCCAGGACGAGATACCCAGCTGTCTCGATTCGCTATTACCTCTTATTTTTCCTGCAGCCCGATAACTCGATACCCGAACAGCTTCTCCGTCGTTTTATCGTGTGATTCAACGTTCAGAGTATTAAATAGCCAGAAGTAAAATTTTTCTATACGTTTGTACTGCGGTGATGGCGTTATTACGACTGTACTAAAGTGCTGTGGTACCGGTGTCTATTTACCTTCTTCGGCTAGGAAGTCTTATTTCTAGGGGTATGCAGGTACCCGAAATTTCGAGAGCAGCATAGTTCCTTGCTCAACCAAGGTAAATGGGCTTTACACTTTTCTCTGGTTGAAAAGTCGTCAGTTCCATGAAGCTACACGCAAATGGTAGGAATGGTATGATAAGGACACTCGGCGTGGAATGACCAAGAGAAAGAGTGCATTCTGTTCGTAAAAGGCGAGCCGGAGGCTAGCTGGGCGCGGCACACACGGTTTCTGCTCGCTACTTTTATGAATGAATGCAGTTCGAGTGGGTGTGCGTAGTTGTGACTGCGCCTCCGCGCTTCGAACTGTGTCCGCGCTTGTGTGCGTGTTCCCCTCGCGTATTTCTTCGTTGTACGACGCGCGTACACGGACTACCACGGGACCGTGATGATGATGATGATGCCTGCCTGCCTGCCTGCTGGTGGACGGCATTTCT
Organism: Osmia bicornis bicornis; assembly: GCF_907164935.1. Lineage (NCBI taxonomy): Eukaryota > Metazoa > Arthropoda > Insecta > Hymenoptera > Megachilidae > Osmia > Osmia bicornis. The sequence goes on along the minus strand of NC_060218.1, from coordinate 1,406,933 downwards.
GTTGCCGCCCGCGTACTCGTGCCTGGCTGCGGACGCACCTGGCGCGTGTGTGCGTGAATCGGTTAGGCTAACCGCGTCAGACGATGACTTCACTCTACGTTTTTCCGGTCACATACTTTCCGACCAGATTTTACAATAGATCTGCGCTTATTATTAACCCGTTAATTTCTGGGAATTGAAAATATTAAAACGTATCTAAGATGAATAGGTAATAAAAAACGGAAATTGTGTAACCTAAAGTTAAACGTATAATTTTTAAACAAAAAAGTTGCATACCTATATTGGAATAATAGTTTTTAAATTAAATTAAAATTAGGGCTCTCTCCAGGATCCGGCGTCCGAGAGTTAACGGGTTAAATAAAATTTAAAACAAAGTAAAAAGCGATACCTTTTGACAGAGCGGAACGAAAAGGCGATAAAGTATTTTTCCGTTAGTAGAGGAAAAACTGGCAACACCTATCAACGTCCTTTGCAAACAAGATCTCTCGCGAATAAAAAGAATTCACCAGGCAAGGTTTCTTATCTCTCGCGCAAAGAGAACACGACGTGTTCCAGACGAATTCCTTCGCGAATTCTTTAAGAGTACAAGTTTGAATCGACGCGCGAGACGAATCGCGCGAAACGTTTCACAGCTTTGCGAAGGGGGAAAAAAGCCGAAGAAGGAAACGGCGTTTGAAAAGTTTGAAACCCCTCTGAGAGAGGTGTGTTTTATTAGGCGATTCAACCGGTGAGCGTTTTCGAAGGAGGTAGGATCGACGCCTTCGCGACGAGAGAACCACGATCGCATCCTGCTCGTCGTGGGCTTTAAACGAGCGCCGTAAATCAGCACGGGACAAGCTTAAAAGTCTTTTAACTCGGTGCCCGTGGACGTGTGGGCCCATCGCGGGATCGAGATCGCTCGATTTTTCGTTCCCTCGTTCGCTTACACCCACCGAACTACTCGCTCGGTGTAACTGTACCGACACACGCGTTCCTGGAAACGTTCGAGCCTGTCTTTCACCACAAATATAGCTGTGAACGGTCGTTGAAAAGGAAAAACAGCGGGGAAAAACGGGGGAAAAAAGGGCGAGAGGTCCACCGGTCCGAGGAAAACACGTTTAACCGTTTAACGTCCGCGCTAAATTTCACAGATTCCATGGATTCTTTACTCTTGACCGTTTTCTTTGTCGAAACTGGCCACTTGTAATTTCTTGTGCAATCACGTTCGACTTTTGTCGTAGGCTGAAGAGAAATATCTCTGCCTCCTTTTTGGAATTAAGTTATTTAGTAGAGGTGTGCGAGAACTCGAAAATTTCGGGTACCCGAATTTAATTAAAATTAATGGAAACTTTGTTCGGACTTCGAAGGATAAGTGATAACGAGAGAAACATAGAGGACCGAAAATGTGAAAAAGCGATCGTGCAATAGCCAGGAGGAACACCCTAGTCGCTGGCCAATTAGCGCTTGAAGGATAAATAATGTATCGACGCGCGATTAGATCGCGTGTCGCGTTAATTGGACCGCTAATTAATCGAGGTCGATCACTTACGAGGAGAGTAGAACGACATCTGCACTCGACTCCCTCTTTAAACGCTTCTACTTACTCTTCGTTGTTTAAATATTTTTTAAAATTATTCTTAATTATCCAAAGTGCATTTAAATGTATATAGGGCCGCGTTTATGCAGTGCCAGCAACATGGTAGAAATATTGTTTCCCTTTTGTTCAACGAGACGGTTAATAATGCCTTCTTGCGGTAACACCTTCTTTCTTCTGCTTCCTATACAACGGATTGACTTTGTTCGTCTTTCCTTTCTTCTTATCCTTCTTCTGCTCGTCCGACTGTCTGCCACGCATCTTCCGGTAATTTGCGGAACTCGGGAATCCAAGGATTCCGTTCCAGACCCTATAAACCATAGCGCGTTGTTCCAAGGAAATCGTCTCGTTCTAACGCGAATTTCTTCGTCACCGGCGCGAGCCATTGTTCATTCAACAATATTAATCTTTACCATTGTCACGGCGATATTGAACGCGTCATGAATTTATTACCATTCACCGTTACGATATTACCATTGAGCAATGAGAATCAGTTCCGTCGATTTCAATAACACCGATCATCGATGACCCCCCAGGTATTTAACCTATTATGGCGGTTAAGATGCAAAGAGCAGACACACGCCTTAGGCACGGAATTCTTAGGAGCAGGTAGAGGTTACATAGGCGAAGACTTCGGAATGTTAGGAGATAAGAAAATTTGATACAGAAGTAGGGAGTTTTGTTGTGGATCTAATAAGGCCTTTATTAACTTGCTATTAATAACGGATACCATTTTTTTTTTTCAAACTTTTATTTAATCAAACGAACTCGGAAATAAAAATAATGAAATTCATCTTTTTCAATATATTCGAGTTTAAAAAGAAAATCAGAGATACCGAGAGCGAGTAGTAAGGTATAACCCGTTGTCGCTAAGCTCGCGTTCCACGTGGTATTATTTGTAGCCTTGGCAGCTTGGCATTTACGTTGACCCGTTCGTTCAATCATTCCCTTCCGAATGCTGCGCAGATGTAAACGCCGTGCCACGCCGTGAAGAATAGAGCGATGATCTAAGGAACATCGATATTGGAGCCAACTTCCGGGATTCCGATAGAGATACAATTGATAGTCACTGGAAGCGTTACTTCTCTGGGCTCCTTTTGTCAGATAATCCGCGCGAACGTAGCGCGGGTAATCGGGCGCGAACCAAACGACTCAAACTGCGATCTTATCGTCGATACTGTTATAACAATCGTCACGATTAACCGACATCCACGATCTGTCCGATATTTTTTTATCAAAATGAAAGAACAACAATACGAAGTGTATGAAGAGGGAAAGAAAGCAAAGCGGTAATCCCGTTTTTCCCTGGAGAGTTTTAAAATCTGTCGCCATAAAGTCCTCGTCGACGGCTCATCTCATCAAGATATCGAGTCAAAGGGGATCTTCATCTAGATGTTTGAAGCGACCTAACCTAAAGTTGCAGTCTGTCGAGCGTCTCTCCTTCCCCGCCTCACACTACCGTCGGTCCAGGCCCAATATTCAAAGTGTACTTTGCAACGACAGTTCCAAGCCGGTTACTCGACGCTTCCTCGCTAAAAGCAGCCTCTTTTCTCCCCTTGTCTCCTTTATATTCCTGTTTTCTCTGCTGCCGGCCATCGGTTCGTCGCGATCTTCTCTCCGCCCTTCGATAAAATAATGGGCGGAAGTGGTTCGCTGACAGCTTCCCTTCCTCTCTCTATCTGCCGTGATTTTCTTGCGCTCGCGTTTCAAAGGCATTTCAACTCTTGTCGTTTCACTTGTAAATCGCGTTTAATCGGATACCGTTATTGGCCGCAGAGGATCGTGATAAAGGAGGATATCCAGCAGGAACGCGTGTGCCGCGACTCGATCAATTTTATTTTATTAAGAAACAAAAAGGAATAATTGAATCGCGATCAAAATTAATATTTAACTTTCGTTAGAAAATTTAACAAATATTATTTGTTACTTGTTAAAATATCTAAGTTCAGTAGATTGGAATTAAAAAAAAAAAATCTTAATTTTTTGCGATTAAGATTTCTACGCCTGGTGGAAAACACGGTATCAAATGTACGAGCAAACCGCTGTCCAGCATACCGCAAGTCACAAGTCCTACGTATCGCGACAAACCACTTGCCCGGACGTGTGTTTACGCGGGATGCCATTACTTTCCGCGTATTAACCGCGAAAATTTTAACGGTTCTTGAGAAGCCATTTTAAAAGAAAAATATAATTTTTTTCACAGCCTCTAACTGATGAAAATTTTGTTCCAATAATTTTTTTTATGGAAGAGGGAAACCTGTAATTTTGACCCATTTGGTAATTCTACTGTTAATATACCTATTGATTTTAGCTTAAGTCAGCTACCAACTGGTATCAGTTTTGAGTTGAATCGCCATTTCAAGTGGAAGAGTTGATAATATTAATTCGAATTTTGTGCGCAAGAATACGTTTGGAGCGCAATTATTCATTTCCCCGTCGCGATAATTTTTTTCTGCGTTTTTAGTAACGCGCTTTGTACCCAAAGGGTTACGGGTAATTTATGCGCTGACGAAGTGCAATAGCTTTCGCATCGTTGCATCCAGGACCTTTCGATGTGAGCCGCGGTAAAACATATTTCGAGCAACAGGTTCTTACGATAACTTGCGCTAAGTTTCAAGATAAATCCCCCTTCCCCCGGCAATTAACACTTTCGTGTACTTGCCAAATTTCATTTCCATTCGTCCCAATGTTTTCCGCGCGCGAAACTTTAACCGCGGTGGGGAAAGCGTTAACGAGATTTGATTTTTGAGCGCGTTCTGCATCTTTGATGGCCGGGGCTAATCCAGCGCAAATACGAGCTTAAGCGTCGATTCGATTTCACGGTTCGATATCGTGTTTGCATATCCGCCTGTTTTTATTGTGCTTGCCGGCTTGGCAAACTGCTGTATCCGATAGAGATACCGTGTAATTGAGTGGTAGGAAATTTGTTTTCCATTTAACGCTGTGGAAAGCGCGCGATCGGGATTATTGTAAAAAAATTGGAAAAATTGAAAAGCTCGAGGCAGCGGGGCGGAGGGGAAGAGTAGGCGTGACTCGGGGGCCGAGGGAAAACGGTCGATAACGCGACGCGGGACGAGTCGGGATCGGTGAAAGAAATTACAAACTATTATCGGGATCGTTTCATTGAGAAAAATTAGTCTGTATTGGGAATTACGGGAGGTTGAGTCAGGGAGAGCCACGCGAAAGAGGCGAACGGTGTAGATAGGAGGGTGGAAGGGTTGGAGAGAGGGAGCGAGGACAGCATAGCTGCGTAACATTGTAGCGTATACATATAGTGGAGAGCGGATCGAAGGATCTCGAGGAAGGCATCGTCGGCCCCGAAAGCCCGTTGGCTGTCGTAGGAAGCGTAGAGCGAGCATACCAGCCAGTCTGGCCGGCTGGCTGGCTGGCCAGCCGGTCGATCAATATTGCCATGGCTACGACGTGCAACGTGGAGGAGAAAGAAGAGGAGGCGGAGTAGGTGGCGGCTGGCTGGCCGGCTGGCTGGCTGGCTGGCTACAGAGAATGGTGGAGGGGTGGTTGCTCATATTCCGGTTACACACGAGAGGGTTGAGAACCAGATCTGATTCCGGGGCGAGAGCAGAGGGGCGAGAATGTACGGAGGTTACAACGTAGTAGTAGAGAAATACGTACTGCTACGTCACGAGACCTACACCTTGCCCCACCGAGCCAGCCGCCAGCCACCACCGACGCGTTCTACTCGAGCGATTCATGACGACGTAGAAACTGCCGCTTCTCTCGCCCGCCCGCCCGCCCGCCCGCTCGCCCGCCCGCCTGCCCGCCGCGAAGAAACGCTGACACGACCGGCCCTTCTGCCATCCTCGAAACTCGATCACGCTCGCGACTAATTCTGCCACGTTTCTTTACAACGCGTGCGTACTCGTATTACAAAAATATTTTCTTTTTACTGAACATTGTATTTCTTCCGCGTGTTTCATAAAACCAACCAACTATGTATCGTAGTTCGTTAAATATTATTTATCGCAACAATCTGCTTGCGGTGTAAGAGGATCGCCGTGGGTTTACTGCAGCTTTCTACTGTTAAGAAAAGCCGGGCAAGCGGCATAGTATCGAGTTGCACGCGCGCACCTCGCGATTTGTCAGCCTGATATTTCGCTACTTTGTGGCGAATAAAATCCTGCCTCCCTTCGTGCCACATTTCTGTTTCATAATGGAAACGAATAGCGTAGTTGCAATTTATTGTGACGAATAAGCACACCGAGGTATTTCCTTTCTCTTTATTATAACATAAATTATAAAAATTTATCTAAATGTACGAAGTTTAAGGGGAAAGAAAAAGTAGGTACGAGGTTGAACTCGGGCCACCCAACAATGTGGTAAATCGACCTGTCAGCCTGATAATATCGATCGTTACATTGTTTCCCCTGCACTCATCATTTTTTCATCGGTCATTTGTTCACGATGATAGATGCCATCGTGCCTCGGGCTCATATTGCAACAATGCTCGAAGGAGGAGACTTTGTGGCGAACGCGTGGGCGTGTAAGAAATTTCCTTTGCTTCTTGTGATGTATGCACCTTAAGATGCACGTAAGTGATTGCGGAATTGTTTTGTATCGAAAAACGAACATCAGGATGTTCGTAGGTGTTTAAAATCTTCGTATTACAGAGTAGCAATGTGTATACAGGGTATTTTATTTTCATAATTAATTTAACACAGACATAGTTTTGGTTCAGTGTACTTTCTAGCTACGGGGGAGTTCGACTTCCTTGGCTACAAGGTTGTCCGATCTGCGAAGGTAGAACGTGCTGCATTGTGGACTGTAGAAAGCATGTAGGCTGTACGGCCGAATCGATAAGAGAAAAATCGATCGATTGTGTAGCTAACGTGCAACGCGCGCTGTCCGAGAACGATCGATCCCACTTATCTTGCAACCCACGCGAATATCCTGTATACGTATTTTGTTTCCGTTTGCTACCTTTAAAAACTTGTTTGCTTATGATTTAAATATATTTATCTACTTCAAGCGGGCTCCGTCATTTTAGAGTTAAAAAACTCGCCAGACAGAAGGTTAATCACCGCACGGTAGTATGATAGTATTTCTGTTTTCATTGGCGTTCGTTCCAGCGGCGGCTAGTAACCTAGTGACTTTTACATAACCTGAAAAGCGCGCGTCTCGTGTCATAATTCACGCGCACGTGAACGCAGCCAACTCGAGTGCAACGTACGCGGGTCGTGTCGTTCTCAAGGCTGAACGAGGTAAATATTACTTGAAACAATTTCATTTAAGAATAATTAAATAAATTCGAATAGACGCGTGTGTCGTAATAAATCGGAACAACGTGGCGCGACGTAAACGCGTATCGTACGTCGACGTGTGTACTCGTGCGTGGTCGTTGCTCGGGAGAATGAGTAGAAACGTAGGCACACTTGGCATACACGTAAACGTGGCGTACGTGGTCGGTTGGACGAGGAGAGTGGCGGTGAGCATCGACGACACACGAGGGCCGCGAGTTCTTAACGTGCACGCAATTTAACTCGAGTCGGCTTAACTCGATACGCGCGCCAAGCACTTTCTCGTTAATGAAAACTTTACTCCGGTTGCTCTCTCTCGCTCTCTCTCTCTCTCTCTCTCTCTCTCTCTCTCTGTCTCTGTGTTCCTCGTGTGGCTGGCCTCGTACACGCTGCCTTCTCCTGGCGTGCGTGAAACCTACGCCCATTCTATTTGACGTGTTTTTTTAATTGGCCCACCGGGATTAACGTCTGATTCGTTGCTGAATTCTTTTGTTTACTTGGATCATTAACACGGTCAGCGTATAAGTTCGTTCTTCGTCTTATAAGGTATGGAAAATTATAAAATTCAGTAAATTTTTAAAGAAAAGAATAATATAAAATAATATGAGGTCCAAAATTAAGTTAAAATCGGGGTTCTCTCCATGGTCCGTCGTCTCTGGGAATTTTATCTCCCCGTGCAATAGTGTAGTATTTTACCACTTGTTGCACCCTCGGTAAAGCCGGCCCTGATAAATTGAAAAAATTAATTTTTTCTGTATTTAGAAATAAAGGTAACCGAATGAAAAGACTGAATCGTGTCAAGGTTAATACGCGTATTAAAGATGGTGCCCCATGATGGTTATACGTCCATGGAAAAAACCCGAGGTGGTCAGCCTTGGGGTTAAAAAACAAATCAATCAATAATTATAAGCGTGTTGGTGCGAAGGTTGCGATCGCAATTTAGCGTAGGTCATGTCCGTGGAGGATTTCCTGTAAACACAATTACAGTGTTCCAAGATTGTATTCTGCCTCGACACGCTATAATATAGCTTTCGATATACTATATATTCGGATGGCTACTACGACGGATTATTGTTGGAGTTGGTAGTGGTTGCAAGCTGAAAGTTCGTTGTAACGAGTCACGGACACGTGACAATGCGTGAACCAGCCAGGACGGTAAAAAGAGGCCGGCGAAGGAGCATAATAAAGTGCAAGGAGAAAAAGATGGAAGGCGAAAAGAGTGAGGGAACGATCAAGGGGAGCGCAGACTACCGGATGTGACGTACTCGGCCGTCTAAACATAGATACACGCTACGCAACTCTGCCGCCTCTTCATCGTTGCTTGTAACGCCTGCTTGCTCTGCTCGATTCCGCTCGACTCCGCTCGCTTTCCTCCCTTTCCCACTCCTTGCCCCTCTACTCAAGGCTACTACTACTGTCATCAGAAAAGCAAGCCTATGTGAAAGAAACTCACCGTGCTTCTTGCATACTACACATGGTAGTGAAATATGAATCTTTCGAAAATATCTAAATTTTTGAAAGTGGTACAAATTCGGTAGCGTTAGGAACGAGAGGTGGTCAAGACCGGGTTCGTTACGTTATACTCTGTAACGATTACGCGGACGGTGAGTAACGGCGGTGTTCTTGTTGAAGAAAAATGCGAGCAGAGGGGAAAAAGAAGTACTCGTACCGGTTGCAAAAGAACCGAGGCGGCAGCTTAGATAAAGCCGCGGCGCAAACGTAACTTCTGATTCATTCACAGAACGCGCTTACGTAACTCAGCCGCTACAATGAATTACGTCTGCAGTATGTTATCGCTGAACGCCAGCGATCGTAAATCAGTGTTGCACCATCGTTCGGATTCTTTAAATCCGTTACACAAGAAAAGCATCCCCGCGTACGTGCGTCTTAGAAAAGGAGAGCACAGTCGGACGGTGAAGAATATTTTTCACGGTTACTTGAAAATACAGTTGCGTGCTGAAACCGAGCATTTCCGAAGAAAACAGGGAATTAGCGAAAGGGATAATTCAGAACAGTTTCTCGGGAATAATGGAGGTACGCGGGGGAGGTTTATCGCGAGGAGCCGAAGGTTATTGACATTTTCCAGCCTGGTAATGGGACGTGCTCGAGTTGTAGCAACGATGAGCAGAAGAATGCTTTCGCAGAGTGCGTATACGTGCCTTCTACGTGGAAGGGTGCGAGCCAAACGAATAAAGGCATTTGTCACATGTGCCCTTAAGACTGGCTGGACTTCTCCCCTGGAGGGCAGTAATGCCCTACAATGGGAGCCCTTCGGCTGAATAGCTCGATGGATCGTCCGGCGAAATGTGGAGCTCCCTCTTTCCTCGTTCCTGGACACACGATGCGTTTTCGTGCTTCCCACTGGATTTTCTCGGAATACCTCGGCTTACCCTAACGCCGTACGATGAAACATTCATGAATCACTCGTTCGGAAGGATTACCGTCATCGCAGAAAATTATAGCGCCTATGACGCATTCGAAGGGTTAGAAAAAGAGAAATGAAAAAAAGAAATATACTCGGTAGGAAAGGGTCAATTATAAGGCGTGTAGAGTGGCACGAGGTCGAGTAGAGTATTTAGCCGGAAGTGAACTTGATCCCCATCGAGAGGGCAAAGTTCGCGGATAGGAAGAAGGAGGAGATTGTTTGGAAGGTTTTAAGGCCCTTCACTCGGTAGGAAAATAACGGGTAGGAAGTGCAGGCGACAAGGAGCGCGGAGGTCCTTACGGTCGGGAATTCTGCAACAGCCTCCGCCTACAGGAACCTCAGACGGGAGCATCGATCTGGGCGTCGGCCTCAAGACAACCCCTCTGGCCCCTTTCCGCCCTCCTTCCTTCCTTCGTTGCTCTCTTTCTCTCCATCCCTCCAACCCTCTCCTCCCCACCTCTACCGCTGTCCTCTCCGGATGGAAGCTCCGCTCGCACCCCTTTTTACCTTTTATTCCGCCGCGGAAACTTGCACCAAAGTGGACCAATTGTCCCGTTATTGTTTTATTCCGCTTTTCCCCCCTTTCAAGTATTTACAGTACGCCGAGGATCGCGTTATTATTGTTTTTCTTCCCATCCCCCCTCCCCCCATCGTCCCACCGAAACTCGGCTTTCTTTTGAGCCACCCTTTGATGACCGAACGCTTGTGACTTTCCTCTTTGAAATATCGCCGCGTTAGGCTGCGTCTCTGAATTTTTCACGTTAAATTATTTAAACATCTTCACTTTGTCGCGAGGAAAAATTGAGTACAAAGCAATTCCGGCGTCTCTGCGATGCCTTGACATTGCATCTGCAACGACGTCGGCGCAATCAAGAACTCATCTCCTCTAGGAAGGACAGTCTCCGCGGCATTGTGCGCTCGTCATTTGGGAACTTGTCATCAGCTTTCAACTTGGCGGAACTTCGACCCGTGACTTCTGACTCGCTCCTCCGTTATCCCCCACTTTCTTGCATCTCCGTCTCTCCGTTTTCTTTTTCGGCTAATTGCCACCGCGATCGAGTGTACTTGAGAGCTACTTTCGGAAGGGTGAATGATTTTTAAGCGTTTTTGCATATCTAAGGAGACGAGAACGTTTCGTTGCTTTCTATTTCGTTCTACCGTAGCTCACCTTTTTCTCACCTTCTTTTCTTTCGTTCCGCGGTTAGTTCCGCTGCTCGGAGAAAGCTTAACAGGAATGTATTCATAAACGTGCTCCAAATTCAGCGATACCCCGATGAATTTCAAAGATTCTTCCGAGAAATCAATTAAAGTTGCACGGTAGAGACGGAAATAAAGTAATTCGTGATCGGAGAAATCAGTGTAGTCGATCGAGATCCACGATTGCCGTATTTTCTAGGGGGGGACACGAAGCCGATGAAAACGGCAAAGAAACGGCGAACGTAGTCACGTCTCGGGCCATCATCAGCCGTAGCTTCTCACGTAGCGCGTCGAGGAACGTGCCCTTCGGCGCCTCCATAGAAGGGCTAAAAAAGGACACGCGGGATAGAGAAATTCGGTGGATCTGCCCTGGGCGAAAACGAGCCCGGGGTATATTAGTATGACTGAAATCTTGATTTATATTTCTTCTAGGTCGTTTCGGTCTCTTTGAAAGATTACGCGTCATCTTTGAGACATCCGTCGTGACTCGCATATCGAACTTGTACCTGTTTCACCGGTAAACAATGATTCATTCGCTGTTGCTTTTCAAAAGAATTCTAGAAACCGAAGGAAATCTTGAGTCATTTAGCAATCTAGTTCATTATAAATTATTGACTTCTCTTTATATATTCTGATAGTATTCGACGAGACAAATAACGAAGATTTTTTAGGTTAGTTTGACGCCATATTGATCTCGAGGAATTATGGGTAGAAACCAACATGGCGTCAAACTAACCTCAAAAGTGCTTTACATATATGTATAACTTTTAAACGGATGAATATCTAAAGTTAAAATTTGTATTCTTGAATTTTTCTCGTCAAATATTATTAGACGATATAAGAAGGGCAATAATTCTGTGCGCCCCAAAATATAGTTCATCCGTGGTAATAAATGTAATGCTATTGGCTAGAGTCATTCCCTTCAGCAGCTTCGGCGACGTTTCTTTCAGCGCTCATAAATTCCATTCCGCCGCAGGCAAAGTTTATTTCCCGTCATTTCGAAGGGGCCGCGCGATTTCTCCGCGTCCCGGCTACCTTTCGGTTCCCATCTATCGAACTCATCTTCGATCTTTGTGGAATTTCCTACCGATCCGCGTCCGGTTCGCTCGTTCCGTCCTTAGAAGAGGTACGAGGACGATCGTGTAACCAGCCGGATGGCATACTTACTGGCCGCGTCTAACGACGCACAGAGTTCTATATCGACGCGGTCGAACGACCCTGGAGAGAACGTTCGTTTGCCTCTCTGCGTGGTCCGCGTCGTGGTCGTGGTCGTGATCGTGGTCGTCGCAGGCAACTGCGGAGCCAGGTACGCGTACGTGGAATCGGAGTCTCCTGGAACCTCGTTAAGAATTGCGTAACGCGTGCTGCGGGTCAATTACCTTAGGCATAGATGCCGTTGCGGCGACGGTGCGCAATCGTTGCAAGCTGATCTCGTTACAACGCTTCGCCTTACGCAACGATCTGCGCTTTCGTAGTCGATGACGCGCCATGTGCGTCGTACAAGAGACTTTTTTCCTCTTAGGCGCACAAGCGGTGCTTGATGTGTACCGTAGAATCCTACTTTTCTTCTCTAGCAAGTTCACTCCTAATGGGGACTTCCGTGACAAGTCTAAGATTTGTTGCTACCAGTATAAATGAGAAACAAGGATTGCCAGATCCAACGATAGAAACGGTGTCGGTTGGTACCACTGGCTTCCTCTAAAACGTTCCTCGGCATCGTCGGACAGCATCTTTGGACCGAACGTGCCCTGATTCCGTGGACATTCCACGAGTAATCCACGGCTGAACGAAACTCGTGACGATCGAATGATATTCCGCTTCTAGAAATTCTATTTCATTAACGATCCACCGAGCGGTTTCTGAACCTATGATAGAATACACAAGAATCTCCTCTGTCCTCTGTACCACTGTTTGCATAATTCCTCTACCCGTAGAATCTTGGAATGCATCGAGTTACGAGTTCCTGGAACTCTTTCATCTTCTACCTTAGAAAATTCCAATAGTTTCCAGCTTCAGAGATTTCTGAAATTTTGTTGTCGAAGCTTAGAGACTGCGCGTGTAAAGAATTTTTACATTTTAGAGAAATTTTCATTAGGAAAATTTTCATTAGGACCCGAGGCTCAACCTTGAAAAAAATTCCCAACCCGATCCGATTCGAGGCTCGGATACTCGCACGCCCCCGATTCTCACTGACTCTATGTTTCCGAGTAATGGACTTGAAGTCTAATCGTGGCGATTAGAAGGATAATACGATAAAAAATCGGCGTCGAGGCTTCTCGACGGTATTCATTGTCGTTTGTTGGAGATATTCTGGCGCCACGATGTCGCGATGACAATCTTTGCTGCGTCAGCATCGGGATTGCATTACGGAGCGGAGCGGCGACAGGATTCGTTAGCATTCGCGTTGTCGCTTTTACGAATAGCGCCGGTAGCTACCGGCGGGATCCTCTCTAGGTCGACCGATCGTGGGAAATTCGCCTTTTGTCTCCTCCACCTCCTCTATCCTTCGCCCCCTTTGCTTTCTTCGCCGTTAACGAGGCGACCTGATAAAAGCCTGCAACTCCGTATCAGTCGTTGTACCGACAATAAATCAAGTAGCATCGCACCACCGCGCCACGCCGTACAACACCCTTGTTAATGAGCTTAACACGCCGTGGATAGGCAGAGAAAGGCGGCGCCTTTCCTGATCATTTTATACACGAAAAAGAAACGTTGAGAACGAAAAGTGGTCAGTGCAAATTGGCCTTATTCGACACAGGAACATGGATCCGACAGATAAATTCACGCTTGGGGATTTTTGGACATGGGAAAGTTGATTCTTTGGGATTTTGGGATTTCGTGGCATGAGATATACCACCATATATTATATAATTTTTATTTATCTTCTCATCAAGATTACAACATAAAAAAATCTTTCTACGAATTGTTACAATGATAATAAATGGTAAAAACATCGAGGCTGAAATATGTCTTTCAGGCGAAGGCTGTCGATTGAAATTCAATGAGCCCCCCCTAGCTACCGCCAGAAATTTAACCAAGTTTCATTTATACACAAATACCCGCGTGCAAAAGTTCCTTTTTCTTCTCTGTGTTTGGTAACATTTTTTCAATGGAAATTACCATACATTTCATTCGTACAAAGATTCTGTCATTCTATTTCTTTTTCTCGTACGATAATGATAACTGACAGGTGTTTCGTTTTGTGTTTCAGGTACGTACTATAAATCTTCTTGGATGTTCAAGCAAACGTAAATTAACATATACAAGGTGAGCTTCCCTCTTTTTTCTATTATTAATTTAAGGTTTGCATTTTTTTTCTTAAATTACGTTCACATAAACTTCAAAGTAGAGCCTAGTGAGAGTTCAAAAATTGATTAATTTTTTTAATCGAAATTGAGAAAGTGATGCAACGAAGGGTTAATACAATTAATTATCACATAACAGAGTTGCTTAAACGAAATCCATCGGGTTCGGTTAATTCTAATGATTCATAGATAGATAACAATTAGTCCGTCAGTGAAAAGCTTGTCAAGATAATAGACGAACTAATTAATTTCACTTCGTAACCTGTTCTTACAAATTTCTGAGTCAAACGTACCATTATCTTCTCGCTATTGATGAGGATTACAGAATGTATTTTCAATTGAAATTTATAGCATTTCAAAATGAAATGAGTGGAGTTAATTAGATACGAAACGTGTAAGAAATATTATTTTTTGTAATTTACGTAAAGATGATTCAGCTGTGCAACAAGAGCCGAGGAGAGACTTTAACGGTTCTCTAGTAAGCTGCACTTTCTTGTGCCCGCTTTCGCGAAATAATCGAGGATGCTTCCGGTGCTCGACACCCGGCCGGAACTCGATATCTGGCAAAGGAGGTGGTCAGTGAACCGCGATCATTGAAATTCGATTAGAACCGATCGAATCTGTCTCTTGGGCTACGACGAAGCTGTCAACCTGTCGGTCAACTGTTCTATTTGTGGAAAGTTACTGCACATTTGTGAAAGCGGATAGTCTGGCTGTCGATAAAAGGAAATCGAGACCGTGTAAACAAATGCGGGACACGCGTTTCCTTCTTGTGCGGGTGTACACTTTGAAAACGAACCAAACTCGTTTCCCTGGAATTCTCGCGAATTGCAATTATTGCGAATTAAAAAGAGAAAATAAAAGGGTCTTTAGCACGTTGACTGTCATAGTTTTTAAGTAAATTAAAATTTCATTATTTCGGACTTTGGAAATTTGGAAGTTTGAAATTTAAATTAATTTTTTTCCAATTAATTTGCTGCTCGAACAAAAATTCCCTAGTGATTATTAATTTGATGGCATTGATACAATCCCCTAGGATATTTGCCGGGTGTAATGAATGATTAAAGTAGCGGGTCAGAGTAAATACCGACAATGGAAGGAGCCGCGAGTCGCAAGAAAAGACGTCCGATCAATAAAGTTCTCGATAAAAGAGAATTACGATTGGTTCGACGACCTATATTTACACGCGGTATATGTACCTACCGATGAAACGTCAAGCAGGGCTACAGTTTCCGGATCGGCCGTGCCACCTTTCGTGACGAGCATCTTTTTTACGAACCACGTTCGCTCGGATTCGACCGTCATTAGCCTAATTAGCCGATACTAGACCGGAAGTAGTAAAGGCAAAGCAACTCGCGCATGATATTTTCGCGTGCCTTCTGTCATTTCTCCATTCCCAACGCGAAATCTCGTTTTCGGACGTACACGTGTTGCGCGGCCACGTAAACTCTTTTATTACCCAATTAATTCGAATTAACAAAGAGAACTTTCCAATTAATTTAATGAGTCCTTAGATTATAAGTAGACCGGTTATATATAGAAAATCTGTGACAAATGTATTTTCCTTTTTCCTCTTTATAAGCCTCCTCTTTAGCAGGTTCGCTCGTTTTCCTTTTTTCAAATGGGTAGTTTCAACTGAAGTGTGTATTCGCAGAGAAAACAATTACGAGCACGTACATATCCACCGCACGAGATAAGTCGGTGTCATAAATTACGGAATACAATATAAATGCAAATTTAATGTCGGCCAGCCTACTGTTATTTGCCTTTATTCTCTTTCTCTTAGATCGACCGGTATCTCTATATCATTCACCTCTTTTGCTTATAATGTGCTTGCAAATGATTGTTGATCTTAAAACCGTATCTGTGGCTTGGTGCAAGAAGTACCATGATTTAAAAAATTCGAAACTTCGGAAAGCATTGAAATTTTGTAAATTTAATCGAAAAATAAATTATTTTTTTTTTTTACAATTAAATGCCATTTGAAATAAATTTGATTTTTGAACCAAATTGCTTAGTTAAGGGAGACCTTCGAAGTTTCGCTAGCCCCGAGTCCAAGAAATCTTAATACGCTCCTGAGAAGGACACTCGGTGTAATTTGCTCGCGAAATGAGGCTCGATCGTTGGCGATAGGTGTACGGTGCGGGTCCCTGGTTTCCGTTTGAAATGCACTTCAGTATGCGGAGGCACGCGCGTGCCAGACGAATGGCGTAAACACAGCCAGAACTCGAGTTAGCGGTGTAACTAGCGAAAAGACGTATGTTCCGAGCCGCGTAAACAGCGTTGGTCAACCCAGCTGGGTGCGTGGGCGTTTATTCGTGTCAAAAGTTAACACCTTCGCGCGTCGTAGATCGTACAGTTGTAGTTTCTCTCCGTTTCTATTCCGCCCCCTAATTTCCGTCCCTCTGTATAATGAATGAAAATCATTGCCGATTATTAATTACCTGACCGAACCTTTCACGATCGTTCGTTAATTAACGGGGAATAATTGTAATTAAATATTCCATCTCTGTCAGCCTAGCATTTTCATTCCACGACGTAATATCGTTGATGTTACGATCGGTTTATTGCACGTTTTTATTGCCCGTCGTTGCCGATAGCGTGCGATATCGGTTTATTCTCCTTCCCGGTTATTAATCTCTTCCAACTGCCACGTAATAATTGGTGTAGAACGAGAAAGCTTTGATGGACCGTACGACAAAAATACAAATCGTTTGACCGAGATACACCTGTCGAGAAATTGCCCCGGTCTTTTGCAATTTCTTTGCTTAATTATCGGCACAGATACGATCGAGTACATTTTGGATTCCATCGTTATCGGTGAATGCAACTTTTGAACTTTCGACTTGATAAGCTCGCATTTTCTATAATCGTTCGTTAATCGAGTACAGATTATCCTGGTTATTTTCATCGACGTTATCGGTCTAATTTCTCGGTGTAGATAAATGCAATTTGGAAAGTCGTGCGTGCTCGAAAAATTTCATTTTTCCTCGAAAACGTGAATTAATCAATGCGACCCATGGTACCGTCACGAACACGATCATCACGGCGAAAGGGGATGTAGAAGCGAGAATGAAACGCGAACGCTGCGTTAGAATCACGACATTAAACGAGCCAGGCAACCGCTTTTCTTCCTGTTTCTTTGACCTGATTAATTCCCGCGATATTTCTCCTCCTAATCCCACTTTCATTTTTCTAGCCTCGCGTTCCACCGCTTCATTTGCCGGCTAACAAATGGCCAGGAAAATTAGCGAGACCTCTGGCCCTGCTAGGGGGATTAGCGTTTCGTGCCACGCTTTCCGTCGATTCTTTTTTCGGCAGTTCCATGGAAGGCCACGCGATAACCTGCTATCCCTTCCTTAAAAGAAATGATTTATTTTTAGTTATTCTGCCTCTCTTGTTACCCAAAAATAACTGAAATAATTAAATTTAGAACTTTTCTTTGTTAGAAAATAAAACAAATCGTTTGCGACATATTTTTAAATTTTTATGTGAATGGTCAAGTGAACTTTCGCTTTTTACCAGCTGGGCATAAATGTCCGCGTTAAAATTTGTTGATCGTTTGTCGAGCAGGTGTTAAAAGGATCTCGCGTCGGGAGATGCGTGGAAGAAACTTGGCACCATGAGCTGTCGCAACGAGTTTGTACAATCAGTAAATTGTGAGGGGAAAGGAGGAAAGATCGCGCGAATAATCAATGACTCACTTGGTCCCCGGTCCACGTGGCTCTGCGTAAGAAAGTCAATGAGTTTGTTGACTCGTCGCGCTGGCAATCATTGCCAAGAAACATCGATCCTCTCGTTGTTTTATGATTTTCACGTGCTATACATATCCCCTGAAGGTATGTAGGGTAGATACTGTGCCTTCCCTTTATTCTTATATTTATTAAAATAAGATACATTTTTTTTAATATTAAAAATAATTCACATATTTTATTCTAGTAAAATAGTTTTATTTAAAAAAATCCAGTAACTAGAATGAATTTCATACTCCTTTTTATTACTACGTGCGGTAACCGAATAAACTTTTATTTTTAATTCACTCTGAATGTTATATTTTTCAAAGACCGTGTCAGCTGTTGTCGTAGAAAATTTCCGCTTTTCCTTGAATGGTGGCGGTAGCAGAGGGCCGTGTGACGGCGAGCAAAGGTTGCCTTATGAGGAATGGCGCCACTCGGCGTGGCCATAGTAGTCGCACGGCATTAGCTGCACCCATGATACCAGGCGATCGTCCACCGATCCTGGAATGGTTATTTGGGTTAAACACGTAACAAACGAATAGTCGAGCGTCGAACATTTACATGTTGAGTCACGCGCCAAGTTACGCGTGTACCGAGGCTACCTTATGCCCGATTTACTTGCGTCTACCTCTTGAACCGAGTTATCCGCTTGTAAAATGCATGCCTCGTCCTCGCGGTCCATTGTTCTGCTCCAACGACAACGGTTCAACGGAACGTTTCGTTTGTTAGCTGCGAAATTGCTGGAAACCTTTCAAGATTTGACCTTCTTTCAGAAGGGAACCCTTTCGACTCTGATGGGTTATTTGTTAAAAAAAATTGGGTCAAAAGGGTTAATTATTAGGTGTACAAACACCTTTTTTTAAAAAATAAATCTGCAATTAAAAAAAGGAAATGGTACAAAAGATATAGCAATATAAAATAAAAAGAGTCATAGACCTTACGAAAGGGTTAATAAACTGCAATCATTCGCACGTAACATTGCCCGTCAAAACATTGCTGTTCCATTGAAAGAATACGAAATGGATACCCCCCTCCTCGAACCACCACACGTAATCAGAATAACGATTCCACGAAGTCGAGTTCGTTCCGCTTATCATTATCAACGTTCGATAAGATGCGTAGCAGGAAAACCGTCTCAGCGTTAATCATACTCAGACGTACCCTTTTATTTACAAGAGGATCTTAATTCGTCTCCTTATTTCCCCCTTCTCGATGGAGGGGGATTCCAGGTAGCGAGATAGTAAGAATCGTTATCGAGGAGGTACGCAGCCTCGTGGCGGATATCTTATCGTTGCGCGTAGCAGAGTCAGAATGCGTGTTTTAACACACTCGTACAGCTGGTATCAAATTCAATCCGCCCCCGCTTTTGATCCCTACGTATGTCACCCCTCAGCGATATTTCGCGCCTAGAACGCTTAGGTACGCGCCAACGAGATCCGCGATAACGCGTGCCAGCTAAGCGTATGATTCGCATCGTTACGTCACCCTGATATCTCATTCGTCAGAATTATTTACACCTGATCTTTTACCTACGGTCATCTGACACAGACATTACTAATTATTTTGGATAGTGTCATTGTAGGGTAGATGTACCAATCGAGGAGTCTTGGAATTGAAATGATCGATAAGGAAACATAAAGAAATTTTTTAAAATGAATAATCAGATTAGAAAATAAACGTCCCGCGGATGAAATTAAACACGATACGCGAACGTATTAAATCGGTGAAATGAAAAAATGTTATAAGCAGATAAATGGAAATCGGATCCGATTTAATATTAAAATATCAGCGTAGCTTGGAATGAGTTTCGTTAATTCCAGATTTTCTACACGACCCTTTTGTGTCTTTTCATAAATGTAATTGAATGGTATTTGTCCGCGTCGCTTCAAGGCCCTCGTAGCTTTGTGCACGAGTGTTGGCAGTATTTGCGAAATTGAACTGGCGCGACTTTTTTTTTCCCAAGGTCGAATGAAATTTGCATTTTACGAGACACACGCGGAGGATACTTTGTCCCGAATGTGTGTACCGCGATTCTCAGAACGAGATTCCAGATAGGAAATAAAAGTACAAAGAACGAGAAACAAAAATATGAAATTAATAACAAGGAAAGGATTGTAGACTCTCTATACAATTTGTAACACCTTCTTTATATTTAATAAAAAAAGAAGAAAAAATCTTGCCGTTTTCTCTCAGCTATTCAGCTCGTTAGTTTTGAAGAAGTAAAAAGAAGTAAACAAAAATTAACCCAATTTTCTCGTTCATTTTTCATAGCTGAACCCCTGCGTCGAACACGAAGCCCTTTATCGATCATTTGCTACCCTATCCCCCCTCTACTTTGGTCCCGCGATCCGCTCGTACGCAATTCCTGCCGAGGACCACCTCTGACTCTCTTTCCTCGTAATCCTCCTGTTCGTCTTATTACTTTTCCTCTTCTTCTGCCGCTTCTTCAGCTGTTCTTTTTCTCCAGGCCACGTAGCTCGTTGCATTCCAGAGCCGACGCGAGTGGAAGGACCTCGCCAAGGTAAGCGGGTCCGTTCTTCTTCGGTGTGTACATACCTGGTGGTCGCACATAAACGCACGCACACGATGCAACCAGGCTCGCGTGATCCCTCGACGCCACGTACGTTTCCCATTGACGTTCCTCCACTGATATGATGCGCCCCTGGCCAACCGACCACGGATCCACCTGCCGCGTCCCCAGCCTCCATTTTCACCGGGAAACCATAATCTTCCTCCGTGTTGTCCCGGTATTCGGTCGTCGCAGGTGGTCCTCGTAAATTTCTGACCAAATTCTTCTTCTTCTTTGTCCATTAACTGTTACCTTTTTGTATAAAACGTCACACCAGTGGTTAACCCTAGAAATTCATTTCCAACGCTTTTCTTTTTGTTAATAATATTATACTGAAACAAAATTACTTCTTTGTTCTATAATATCGAGTACAAATTCATTCTATGCCGTTTCTTTTTCTTTTCAGAGTAATTATAATTATTCAAGTAATTTTGATTGTCATACTTTCGTGCCACTTTTTAAATATGCAAAAGCATATTTTTATCTTTCTTTCTTAGGAAAATCTCATTTGATTGCAAATGTACTTTCTCTTTGGTTTTTTCAAGGGTTAAAACGTTGATTTCTATTCTGTAATTTCTCACTCGTTCGAAGAAGGTAAGGTCGTTTGCGTTTTTTTTCCCCCCTCCCTTTTATCCAGGCGCGAATAGGGGACATTTGCATTGCATATAATCGCGGAAGTTGCAGGGATTCATAAGCTATTCCACGGAGGACAAAGACACGATCCTCTCCGTTATTGGTCCGCAGGTGTCTCATTAACGCTTAGCCGTTCGAGCGGCTATCGCGCTAAATGCAAGAGGAACGCGGGGCCTGCTAAGTGAAACGAACGGGAGACGGTAAACGGCACTGTCCTCGATTATTCGAACACGGAGGAAAAGTGTTTGGCCGAGGGAACGGTGAAAAGGTGCTAAAATTCACGAGACCCCGATGTACATAAGCTTTCTGTCGTAACTACGGCTCTTTGAGCAACTTCCGCTGTACAGATGTTAGGTATTCTCTGTGCACACAGGGAGAAAAAAGAATGCAACTACATTTTGTTTATTTTTTATTTCAAAAAATTATACATTTTTTATCTAATAATCAATTGAATAAATAGAATAATTTAGATATGTCAGACCCCTGCTTAACGGTTAATTTCAGAATATAATATTTTCGAGCAAAACTATGAAATAATGAAAAGGTTCGGAGAAAACGAGAAACGGAAGCATCGATTCGATTCGATTGGCGCGAGCTTGCGGGAATAATAGCTTTAGCGCGCGGATGGAAGCCAATGAAACGGAAGTCAACAAATGGAAACAACGTGGGCGTGAAAGTTGGAAAGGTCGACGATGTTCGATCATCCATCAATTTGATCGTGGAAACTAATGCACCTTTATCGGCAATTCCGGTTACGTCGTTTTCCGAAACCTCCTGTCTACCCCCATCTCCCTCCTCACTCTTTTCTGCGTGCTGGTTCGTAAGTCGAGCATAAATCAACCCTTGTTGGCAAACCCAAACAGTGCTTCTCTGAATCTACCTTCAACTACGATCGATTCGAGACTCGAACGATCGAATTGAAAGCTTTAAAAGTATTAAAACAATTTTTTTAAGAAATTAATTTTTTAATTTAAACCGAATGAATTGGTTTTTTTTTGGTGTAATGATATCTATAAAGTAACTTGAGATCGAATTAAGATTTCTAAAGCCCCAGGCTAAAAATCTTCGAGAGGCTCGTTGATCGACAAAGTTGGTTCAAAAATTGTACCACTCCGCGGGGGCTTCATTTTTTCAACGATCTCTAGACACGTGCCTATTTTACCTACCGATAAACACGACCCTGTCTCAGAGATAACGAAGGGCTGCTACGATAAGGATGAAAGTTTCATGAAAATATCCATTCGATCCAGACGATAGAAGTTCTTCGGTTCCAACGCGTTACACGAAAAGAGTTAACGAAGTTCGTTAAACGAAGCCACTGTTCGCTGATGAGCTCGAACCACGTAGCTTGTTTTAAACAGCAGTTTTCGACGGCCATCAGACGGCCGTCGTATAACAGGTCTAAAATGTAGTGGATACGTTCTACGTATAGTCAGCATTATTCGAGAAGCACATTCCAGTGGAGAATTTGATTTCCTAGACTTCCGCTACTTCACCGTACATACATGGCCGTAATGGAGATTGCGCAGGGTGGCTCGCGTTTGGATAATGGCCAGAGAATCGGTTTAAAGACAAACTTACGACCACTGCCGCATCGTTATTTCAGGTTCTTGTTAAGGAAAACAAAAGATAATTGAAAACACCGATGAATTAAAAGAGAAAAATTTTCAACTGAAACTTTTATAATATACAGTTGTATAGAACAACGCGTTAAAAAATTTGATATTTCAGAGGAAAAGTATTTAGTGCGCGTTATGTTCACGAAAGGTGTCGGTTAGATCCGCATACCTCTCCCGTGAACCTTGACTATTCTGTTTGCAACACCTCCCGGCGTTCCTACCTGTCTTTCTTTCCATCTTGTTACCTCCCTTTCTCCTCCACTTTGTCTATTTATCTCCTATTCATAGCTCAGATCTCTCGATGAATCTGCGCCTCGGCATACCAGTCGCTCTGCTTTCTTTCCCTGGTACAAGCTACTTTCCAGCCCGTGCCTTTGGATAGGATCTTCTTATTCCTCATCCTGTCAAAAGGAACAAGTACGCTCGCGATCGAATCGAGCCTCCCTAAGGAAAATGACGATACTGGAGAGGCAGGAATTTTCCGGGGAAAGGGAGGTCCACTGCGAGGGTCAGAAACCCTCGTAGAAAATTCTTAGCTGTAACATAAATGAAAAATTATTAAAATTCCAGAGATCTAAATTAAAAGGATTTTCTTTCTGTAAATAGCATCGAAATAATTTTCAACGATATTTAGATAATTTATGTAGGCAGACCGTTTCCTGGAAAATCGCGCCGGTTCACCTTGTGTGGAATAACGATCGGTTACGATCGCCGCAAACGTACTTGACAAGAATGCAGTTTCACTGGCGGCGGGTTACCGTTTTTCCCTTGCCATCGACCGCGACCAATGGCGGTCTAAGATGTCGGCGAAAGGATTTCTATTTCCGTGGAATTACGTCGTACGGCTAGATCTATTGCAAACGGACGGTTTCGCATCAGAAATATTATTCGTACCAACTTCCTTCTCTTCCGAGAATGATATTGCATCGCTCTCCTTCCACTCTGTTCCATTACGACTCATTCCTATAATCTATTATCATCTTTTACTTTATTTATCAATATCCCCGCAGAGCCAGAGAGTAGGTTTCTCATATTTATATTAAGCTCCAAGATCAAAGACATCGTCCTTGGGGTTTCTTGCCTCTGCACGACAAGAAGGCGAACTAGTTGGCTTTTTCTTTCTCGTAATCATCCTCTCGAAGGTTTCCCAAGCGTTTCACGAGTGCCGGGAAAAATTGAAACTTAATAGTCCTAGCAATTTGTCAACGCGACCGCCGCGCCGGGTCGGATGATAAATTGCACAGAGTCATCCTTTCTCACGGTCATCGGCTCAGGATCGACGGTGTAACGTATAAATCTTGAACGCTGCACGAACGAACCACCTTATCGCGTCCGGAGACACGCGTTCCCTCTTGTAGTTGACGAATCTCTGAACAGACGGTCAAAACGGTCAGCTTAACCTTCCGTATTCCTATCGAGTCAAGTTCGTGATTAGATTCATCGGATATCGCGACCTCGATGCATTCGTAGATTCCAGCGTACATGCAGGATGACATTGATTAACTAGCCATCGTCGTTTCAGATTCTTCCCGCAGAATTCCACCTCGGGTACGATGCACCCGAATAATTTTTCTCACCGTTCGCATTGTCAAGGTCGATTTGTTTGTATTCTATTCGTAAAAGATGATAGGAATTTTCGGATATCTCTCTCGGCAGAGCCATTCTAATTTTATTGACCATGACCACACACGCCAGACTCGGCTCTTGGCAAGTTCCAGATGGAAAGCCTGCCGGTACTTTGCTCCGTATGCCGAAGCTGTAGTATAACAGTCGTTTCATTGCTGGCGGCGGTGATTCATGGATTTCCAGTGCCCGTTCACCGCGTTCTTTCACGTTCGACGATCTATGAATAGATCATGTCAAGCGGCATCGTGGCCTGCGTCTTCCTCCTGCCTTCGATCCGGCTACCATTCGCTCCGCCATCCTCCTACCATTCGTTTCCTACTGTTTCACGATAATCTCGGCTGCTATCGACAAGAGAGCGATAGCACGCGTTGCGATCGGGACGTATAGCGTCTGTTACGTCGATCGATTCGCTGGATTGCTCGGCGAACCGTTAAACCCTCAACGGCCATCGCGAACAACGAAGGAAAGTCCTCCCCCGCTATTATCTCGATTTTCCTTCGTACTTTTTGCATGCTAGCCCGCTGGTCACTGGAGTAAGCCGCGACAGGTCGTCGACTTGCGAATCGCAATTTGACGGACCATGGAGAGATGCTCCTTCAGAGGGAACGCGTTACGGGGATGCGTGTGTGCTTTTCAAAGGGACCACGACCGAGGTGGCAAACAAGGTTCGTGTGTACCTACCTTGGTCTCTAGCATGGCCGTTCTAATTACTGGGAAAATCAGGAAGCGGAAGGTTAGTGGTACACTGGGATGAATCATTGGATCGATAGTCGATAACAAGTTTCGTCATGGATACATAGGTGCCACGTGGGTGGCAGGACGCGGACGGTAAACACGTGAAAGAGAGGCGTCAGTGTCTGGTGGTACCAGGCGAGTTGCAATACTGCGTCTCATTCCTCTTTGCTCGTTCAATCGGATGCGTCACAGGAAGCCGAACGCCTGACTGACTGGCCAGAGAGCGGCTCTCTGATGCTGCTAACCTATCGTACGATCAATTCGTTTTATTCTACTCGTTTATCGCGTTAGCCAATTGCCGTACTTGCCGTCTGCCACTCTAAGGGGTTCCAGGGAGTTTGCTTTGCTTCGCTGGCGAAGTCATCTTGCTCGTCTTGACCAACTTTTCACCGATAGAAAGTTTATTTACGTTAACGCGTTCGCTTGAGTGTCTTTTTTTAAGGTCACTGTTCAGTTAGTTAAAAGTTTTAGTCTCAATGGATTTTTTCGCAATGAAGTTATCGCCCTGCATTTACCAAGTTCTTTCGTCCAGTTACCGATTCAAGGTCACCGATTATCTGCCCCGCGAGTCGCGTTGTCGCTGATACCGAGGCGGACGACTTTACGATCTCCGAGAAGCGTTTCGTATCGTCCGTCCGGTTTGCAGCGGCCGCGTAGGCGGACATTTTTATCGTGCCGAAGATTGGTATTTCTTTGCCGTTGCACGCGTCGTACGTGAAAGTAGCCGCGTACCGGATAGACGCACGCGAGCGCTCGCGGGCCCGTGGGCAGGAGCGGCGATCCGGTCGCGGAGATACGCCCAGGCGGAAGGCCGCCAGGAATTCATAGACAATGACTTTTCTCCCACTCGGTTTCTGCAACACCGTCTGCTCGTCATTCTCCGCGTCGTCGTCCGGCCTGCTGCGCTTCCGGGTCGAACCAGACACCGCCGCGTTCTCCGTTTCCTGTCTGCGACTAAAATGGCGGGAAAATGAATCGGCACCGAGGAGGTCGGAGATTAGATCGACCTCCATCCCTGACGAGAAATCGATTATAGATGATGTTGATAAGAGAACAATCGGAGAACGTTCGTTGCTCGGTTCGAGCCGACACGAATTTTTCTGCTTCTGATAAATCAATGTTACGGCCAGAGTTATCGGCGAAACTTAACGATTCATGAACGCTCGTCGCTGGTGCATCGCAATTTCCATAAAACCTCCTTCGGTATATTCAAATTTCCACCCGAGCAAATTAATGCAAACCGGTTTAAAAATCGAACTAGCCAAACTAAATATAAAACTGGTTTTTGTTATCTAGCGGTTTTGTTATTCATATATTTAACTCTCCGACGGCGGACCATAGAGAGAAACCCAATTTGTATTCCATATTATTTTTATTTTTAAATAAGTTTCCAAACTCCTCTGTTCAAGCGTTAAAATACTGGCTGGAACTAAAAATAGCTACTCATTTGAAGTCCTCCAAGACGCCATCGCTCAGAGTTATTTTAACTAGAATAAAAATTGTGATAAAAAAATAAGGGCGAGATAATTTATAGAAAAAAAGGTGGAGGGTTGTCGGTGGGATAAAGGAGCGCATATGTCTGGCACGTTTTCGTGCGAGGAAAGAGAATGAGGAAGAGCCGGCGCGGGCGGCGCAGATCCGGGAAGACGGGAAGCCGGTGGGGTCCACATAGCTGGGTGCACGGCTTGCTCTGCGCGGAAGCAGCAGCTGACGCGTCGGGTGACGTCACGGTTTGCGTGGGTCGGCGTCCCGACGGCGGACGTCGCTCGATATCACACTCGCCCGGGCGACGCTCCTTTTTACTACGCGCACCTCCCTCCTCTTCCTCTTCCTCGTACTCTTACGCTACTCTCATTCTCTTTTCGTTTCCGTTCTCCCCTTCCACCTCCTGTATTCCTCATCGGCATTCTTTTTCCCTCTTTCTCCTTTCTACGCAGATCCTACCGGGTTCTTTCTCCTTTTGCTCTTTCATTGTTTCTATTATTATTTCGTTTATCGCGTCTCATTCTATATCCCCAACGAGCCTCCGCTAGTTCGTTTCCCTCTTCGGCATCGTTTTTCTCCTCGCATACCCGTCATTCTTCGCAATTTTTTTCTTCTCTCTCTCTCTCTCTCCTCGAACCTTTTCATTTTACCCATCCCTCCTTCGTCTTTCTTTTTTTTCCTCTTATTATCCTCGTTCTCGGTGCACCCACCCCTATCCACCGGTCATCCCTCTTCTAATCGTCGCTTCAGACTCTGCTCCGTTGCTGCAGTAGCAGAGAGCAGGGCGTGACGTCACGCCCGTTACCCTCGCCCATCTCGCGTCGGTTGCACCACCGCTGCAACTCAGCCTGGCAAGCACCAAAACCAAATAACCCCCCTTCTTGTGGTCCCTGCACGTATTACAGGGCTCGCATCAACTAGCTTGCGGCAAGTTCGTTGCCTCCTCCGAGTTCAACCCCTGCGCACCTTCCCGCCGAACACCACCTTTTCCCTGCGTATTATCTCCTTGTACCGGCTGCATTTTATTCTCACGCACTTTCTCCTGCTTTTCTGGGTTATCCTGAGAAAATCTGCATAAATTTCGACCCTCTGTTTTAATCCTTCGACTATGACTATCCCTCTATCAAAATATATCTAACCAAAATGTTCTTTTCTGTTTCAGGTACGTTGAAACTCCCCTGAAAGTTTGAATTCAAGCACGGCCTGAACGGTAAGAGACAATTCTGTCGGTTGAATCGAGTTTAGGAAAACTAAAATATATCGATTCAAGTTTGCGCGTAATGTTCCGCCTTTGTTCGATGCTCGTTCGTTCCCGAGCATTTTGCGAGTGGCCCATTGACGGCTCGGCACAGTTTCAAGGATCGACGACGAATCGAAGGTACAGCCTTATCGGGAGAGGTGGGGAAACAACGGGAGGACTGATACGTGTGTACCGTGTGTGAAACCAGGTCGGGTTGTAGGGCGAACAGTTTATTGGAGATGACTGCGATTGCCGAGAAGTCGGTCCATTTCATTGTAAGCTGTTTAAATGGAGATTTTTGAAAAGTTCCTTCTAGTAGGTCTAAACCGTGGGTAATTATCGCAGGGATAAGAAAACGTTGATCAAACGTTTTGCTGCAGTCGTCCGTATGGTATATTCTAACGTACTCGGATAGCAGAATTAAAGCAACTGGCTTTAAATGCAGAGTCCCAATTTTAATTCAATATTTTTATAATTTGACGCTGATCTTTTAAAAAGTATTCTTTTAATGTATGAAATTATCGTTTAAAAATGACGTATTTAGCTTTTAGATATTGGTTAGGTCCATAATTAACCATCAGCAACGATATCGAAGTAAATTCCAAAGTTGATAGTTGAAATCGGGGAGTGGTGGGCGCGGCGCGGAGTAGCGATATCGCGCGGCGTGCGTTCGAGTTCGGGGCTATTCGGCTCGACTCGGCTCGGTTCGATTCGATTCGGTTCATTTCAGTCAGCTGGCTGACAGGGCGTTGCCCCGCGTGCGATGCACCATTCATTACGGAGTGCTGCAACCAGAGAGCCGACCTAGCGCGACCAGACCGAGCCTGCACTCTCTCCTCCTCTCCCTCCCCCTCGTCCCCTTCTCGCACTTCCACCGCCCTCTCAAGCCCTCCCTCCAGCCTCGCTCGATTCTGTTTCGGCTGCAACTGTGGCTTGCGACCGACTCTACTACTACTACTACTACTACTACTACTACTACTCGCGTACTACTACCGCGCGTACAATACTGATACTACTATTACTACTACGTCGTACGATACTTTTGTCATCGCGACCACCACCGCGCCATCCTCGTTACTCTCGAAGCCGTACCTAATATTTGCCAGAGTATTCTGTCGCTGCTTTTAATGGTTCCGTTACAATTACTACCTGAACTTCGCCAACAGCAACCGAGAAAGAAAAATGGGAACGTTTCTGCCCCCTCCCCCTTTTGCCCCGACCACCGCCCCCTCCCGCCACGGCGGCACAGTGATCCGCCATCTTCTCTCCCTGATTATCGACGGAGCCTGTGTCTACGCTCGCGATGAATGACGCCACGGTTTTTCAGATTCGCTCCGTCTCGCATTGACAGATCTTTTGGATCGCGCCGGTGGGAATAGCGGGCGGAGTGGGGGGAGGGATGCGGTAGCGTACATCTGCTCGAGAGTGCATTGCGGGAAGCTTTTCAATGAGCGGCTGTACCCGAGACTATACCAACCATCGCGACGTCTGCATGCGAAGCGTTTTCTCCGCGTCGAGTTCGGCTAATGAGAAAGTCTCGCGTGCTCCAATTGCATTGATTTGAAGTACGGCCGGGTAAATCGACCCCTTCCCAACTTCTCTCATCCTGATTGACGTGAATTTTTATTTTTCTCCACGTCTTATACGCGTACTTTGCTCGATCTCCGTTTTCATCCCAATTAAAAATGTTCATTTATGTTAACAGCTGATGTTAGGGACTTAATTTCAAATTCTATTAATAGTCATTTTTATTCAAATCAAGTATACTTAAATTTTTATTTACTTAAGTTTAGAAGGTTTAAAAGAAAATAAAACAACGTATGTTGTTCCCTATATGCTCTATTAATTATTATTTCTTTTTACAATAATATGGAGTTTATTCATGCTGGTGCGTAATTACGTAGATGACCGATAGGATAATTCTAGAAAATGAACAAAACCACCATATGTACAGTGGCGTGTATAGATGCCTTTAGGGAAGCATGGGGCGAGTGCTTCTCGCGTTTCCCCTCTACCTTGTAAGAAATCCTTGCACGCGAGTCTACATAGTGGTTTCGCAGGTTTTATTGCAATTCGTTTATAATTACGGCTCGATAGTAGTACATACTCGTCGACTCTCACGCCTGGTCGACGTAGCTGGCAGTGGGTCAAACGCATACGCTGCGATGAAACGTGGCATAGCGATGTTTTAATGATCGTCAATCATCGTGATTATTGGTACGATCGTAGCTACGGTGTGCCAAGAATGCTTTCGCGGTGATTCGATGACACGCCTTTGCCGGTGCCTTTTGTTAGCCGAGTCAGGTAAACAATTACCTATAATTTAGTTGAATAGGAACAAATTACAGGAAAAGAAATTCAACAATTCTTTCCAATTCTAATATGGTTTATTTAATATGGTAATTTGTCTCTTTAGCCAAATAAAAAAAAATTAATTACAGACGATTAATAATAAATTTTCAAAGAAACAGAATACATTTTTCAATTTTAGAAATTCATTTGAAAGGAAATTTGTAGTTCCAGTTCGTTCCATTTTATTTGTAATCTGTTGATGAAAAAAAAAAGTTGGTACACCGAAGCCTATTAAATTGAACGATAACTCCTTTCAGCCTGAAAAGGGGAGCAAATAAAAGAGGCAGGGTAGAACAGAAGCTATATAGTGGAAGAAGAGGTGACGTTTCAGATATGAGTTTTGCGGTGAACCACAGTCGGCGGTTGGCGAGGTCAGTAGCGTTTTCTGCAGCTACGATCCCGTCTCAACAGAAACTCCGCGTTAAAAATAACTTTTCACCGGCCGATAATAGAACGCGCGGTCCCACGGAGAGAAACCGCGCGCCGTGTGTGTCTCTCGTATCCGTTTGCCCGCTGAAAGGAATCGTGTGTGCGAGTGCAACCGCACGTAGCCTCTCCCCGTTGCACCGTTGCACATTGCTGCAACCAGACGCTTCTGTCGCTGCAACTCGCGCCCGTTGTTGCATTATGCGCCACTAGGGCGCGGCACATTGTGGCACCAGAAATTTCTTTCTTTCCTTCTTATTTTTTCTAACACGCTGCGAAGAAAAATCTGACAAGTCTTTTCACGGTTCGTTTCACCGCGATAGATTTATTGTTCTCTTCTGGGAATATTACAGAGCGCATTATTCGAGAAATGAAATTTCATGAGGAACTGCAGTCCATCAATCTAATAGGTACTTTCTCCTCTCTCTCTCTCTCCGTTTGTCGTGTTAGAATTTTTGGAATTTTTTCTTTTGTGTCCCTGGTTGGTGGTATCGTGTAAATTTAATGAAATTTAAGAAAGGGTGGTAAATTTAAAATTCTTACCCTTCGTGTAATTATTAAGTAAAATGGTGGAATCTTTTCAGGGGATGTTAGGAAGTGTCTTAAATTTATCAGGAAACGGTCTCTTTTCCCGTAAACTACTACGTAAACGTTTTAAAGACGCAAAGGGATGAAAGTAGAAGAAAGAGGGTGATGGCACGAAGGTGGCGATGGAATGACAAGTAGCGGTTGAATCTTTAATCTCTCCCTACGTGGGATATTAAAGTTTCTCAAGAGTTTGGCAACTACTTGAAATACCATAGTGAAATGGAGTTTAAGTTTCGACTGTAACCCAGACAGGGGCCCGAAAGTGGCAATATCGATGGATATCGATCGGCATCTCCGAAGGAATTTCTTTCTTCATCAACTACGATCTTCTTCTTCGAATTATTCCCTTTCCGGTCCACACCCTATTGAGGGAACTTGTCCTTTCTATTCTTACCATATTTCTTTTCCATTTAAACCTGTAGCGTTTCATTTTCTAGGAAATGCTTTGTCGATAAAATACAGTAGACAATAAAATAATTTGAAAATTCTTTGTATTAAAAGCGGCGGGCACCAGAAATCTGAATCCGCTGTTGGATTTCAAGTCGCA
Source organism: Osmia bicornis bicornis (assembly GCF_907164935.1). NCBI lineage: Eukaryota > Metazoa > Arthropoda > Insecta > Hymenoptera > Megachilidae > Osmia > Osmia bicornis. The sequence continues at coordinate 1,375,621 of NC_060218.1, read as the reverse complement.
ACTTTGAAAGGTCCGTTTCGATCGATCTGCTTCGATGCTAATGTCTCTCCTCCCCTTTGTTGTCATAGAGAGGACATTCGCTACGCTGCAACTTAAAGTTCATTATTCGCGAAGGGGGATTCAATGAAAACGCTCACGCGTTCACGTACGCGATCGCATGGGAATGAGAAAATATGCAGAGCGGCTTCGATCGCATAGTTAATGCGACACGCGTACACATGCAGAGGTAGATAGTTAGAAACGTAGTCTCTTCGAGCCGGCGTTTTGAGCCGTGCCAGACAGACACCGTTAAACCTGTCATTTGAAGTCTTATCGTTAACGTACCGCTTGAATTATTCAAAGATTTTTCACGAATACTTTAATCAAATCGCGGTTGTACAAAATGAAATACTTTTAAAAATAACGAGAGATTTTTTGAGAGAATTTAATCGATCAATCGACGAATTAAAAGAATAGAAAAGAAAAATAGAAGTGCAAAATATAGTGATTTCTAATATTTTTATATTTATTGAAATTGCTAATTTTTTGCCTGTTGAAATTATATTTTCGAAAAATAAATTTCGACGCCAATGTAGGTGCATAATTTTCAAGGCGCACGCGGAGAACACCATGGAGCGAGAGATGGGCGACGAAGGGCGTCGAGCCCCCATACGCGACGATAATTTCCATCGTGGAATGACGACCGCTTCATGGTCACGGAATGCAAACAAACCATGTCCGACGAGGACCTTTTTCTTTTTTTTTTTTATTTATCCTCTTTCGCGCCTTCTCTTGTACCGGCGTACAAGCTGGCGCGTGTGCACCACCTTCAGGCTCGATTCACACGCGCCTACTACGAGGAAATCTTTTTGTTCCTGAGAACGTGTCCCCCGGATCAAGTTCACCGCTTTGTGCCACGCTTCCGGTCTACTTTTTTCAACGCCTGCGCGTTCAAACGGCTTCCAAATAATTTTCACCTAAAACCTGACAATTTTAAGTCTCGGAAGTCCTGTAGAAAATCCGCTTCTCTTTTGGTTTCAATGATTTTTGAATAGTTGTTTAAAATATCGAATTTAATGATATATTCAAAAATCATAGAAATTAGATAAGGAGCGTCTTTTCTACAAGTTCAGCCTGATGTAGGTCAGAGACTAAGATCTCTGAATCCGACGCGATTGGTCAGTTGTGAACGGAGCTGAAAGGGGTTGCGTCTCGCTGTCCTTGTCCGACAGTTAAGGTCAGGGTCGTCCACACGTCCAGTGACTCGACTCTCGGCTTGCCATCCAATGGGCATCGCGTCTGCCATAAACGGCCATGTGCTGCTAGCCAGGCCTTCGATTCATCCGTGATTCCAGCAAGACCACCAAGGCGACTAGTTTCCCTGCCTCCATGGCTACCCGCTCTATTTACACCCAAGTGTACGTAGTTCTTTGAAAATCTGACCGGTGTGTCCTGCCGCGTTTCTCATGGACGTTTCCACGGATCTCCCCGCGGATGTTCCCATGGTCCTCCGTAAACGCTTCGCATTTCGTGCAGCAACACTTTGCACACGGCCGTGGTTACGGGAACGCCGGATCGGGCTTAATTAACGCCTTCGAGCTTCTTTCTCGTTTAGGGAGCGGGGTTTGCGTTACAGTGGGATCCGGTTATTTTATTCATTATTTTTATTCCATCGTATATAATAGGTTTTATTTTAATATTTAATATATGCAAACTAATAAATAAGCGAATTCCATTGGGTTACATTAGCGTGGTTGATACAGGTTAAGAACAAAATAATTGTTCGCGATGTTTACCTACGACTCGGTCTGCTCGACTTCTTCGATTTCCACGCGACAGCACATTTTAGCCCGTAACCGCTGACTGCGAAGTAGACGGTAGAAGTTGTGCCATTTCTACGACAGATAAGGCACGATCCGTCAAACGGCACAAGCTCTGGCTTTAACCCGAGAACAGCTCGCATTTTACAGCGATAGGACAGGAGGTCGATCGACTGTGTCGTCCGCGTTCTCTCGGTTACGTTCTCACGAGACCCACCACCGTTGACGCTTCAACGAACCCGTGAAATCTACCGCGAAGAAATCGGATGCGTTAAACCGTGCTTGCATCTGGGATTTGTCGCCCGCTGCATTTCTATTTTCTTCGGCTAACTTGTCGCTTTATCCGTGAAATTTTACAGAAATTTAACTAACTTAAAAATGTACAAAATTGTGAGAAAATTTAACCATCTTAGATTAATATTGAAACACTGCTAATTAGTATTGAAAGTCGGCTTACGATTATTAGTCTAGTAAACTGGCGCGATTATGGTCTACTACAATGGATGCGAAATCTGCTAGGCGACCTTGACCGTGACCATGAATCAGCCCCATGAATCGCATGCAGTCGCGGTCAGGCTGTCAGCTTATCTACTCAAACATCGAATCTGGAGCACGTTAACTAATTACCGGCTTTTCCATGGCTCTGGCTGAAGCCGGTAATTGCATGGCCGTCGCTATCAGTGTTGACTCTCCTGGGAATACAGTTGTCCCACCGTGTTCCCTGGATTAGAACGTTACTCTGTTTTCCTTTCATTCTTTTTTTCTTCTCATCTTTCTAATTTCTTAATTTCATTTTTCATTAACGAGTCATTTGTATTTCTAAAACTATGAACATTTTAAAATTGAAATAATTTTCTTAAAAAAAAAAATTTCAACATTTATCTCCTTTTATGGGAGATAGTTTAAATATAGAAAGGATTGATTGCGATCGATCGACCGGTAGGATACGGCCTCTCTCCTTGGTCCGTCTCTTTCTCCTGCACGGACATTCCCACGCGCATTCCAGCCGGTTGCATTTTATAGCCGACAAGCTCGCGGTCTAACGGCCACTCGGCGAGTATGTTGAACCGCCGCGAAGTTGTTACGCGAACGTTATGTATTTATGTTAATGAGCCCTCTAACAGACGATCAGAGGCAGCACGAGTGCGCATGTAGCTGACACGCGCTCGTGCTCCAGCTCAGAAAGCTGGAGCACTTTGGGGCATACCAAATTATTGATTTTTTAAAAATATATTCTAATAGTGTTCTATGAGAAAAATGCAATAATGTAAATTTTAACTCTAGCGATCCATTCGTTTTAACGTCAATATGGCGTGAAATTATCTTTAATTAAAAATGTTGGTCAAAAGTGCATCGAACCAAACCCGCTAAGAAGGTCACGTCGATTTCAGAGGATCGTAACTATGCGCCTGTCGCGATATTTTGGCTATCGTCGCCAGTTTCCCAGTGTTTTTGGATCGGTACACGACCGCCACTCGGAAACGACATCGAGTCGCTTGGGAGTAATGTCCTCGAGTGCACGTACAAGAGTGCGCCCCGCTTAGAATGCAGTTGCATAACGTTATCCCCACTGATTGCCTGTTTCCCTTCTCTTTCTTTCGCCGCTTTTCTATCGTTTTCTAACGATTACTCTTTGCTTTCTTGCCCTTTCCTTTTTCAAAGAAAATGCTCTGATCCTTTTGCATTCGAATTTTTTCTCGGTTAAAATTTACGGTAAAACTTTGTCAGTACCTGGGAGGAATTTTTCAAGTGCAAAAAATTAGTTGTTCCGATTTTGATTATTCAAATTTAATTGGTGAGGGTAGGTCGGTTTAATCCCTTCTTTCTCTTCCTCCCCTGTTCCGGTAAATTCATATTTTGGCAAGGTATGCAGCTTTCCTCAAGCTCGTCGAACTCGAATGCACTTAAGTTATTTTTCTTAGCGACGTTCTCATGCCAAGTCTGCTAAATTACACCGGTGAACGTGGATACGTGTTCTTAACACTAGAAGAAAGAGGTATCGCGAAGGAACGGACTCGTATGGCGGACCATGTATTTCATTATTTCACTATATTTTTATTTAGGCAATAAAAAAAAAGAATAAAAGAAACTGGAAAGAGTTAAGTGATCGGAAAATGGGTCCTTGAGGGTAGACAGAAAGAGCGTATCGGTAGGTTTTCGGTAGACGGGGTGCAGCAGGCGTGTGCCGCATTTGCGGCGTCTGGCGCCGGGACGCTTGACCGCAATGTGCCACGCCAGACGAACGAAATGCAGGTAATTTGCAATCCTCGTTCGCTTTAATAGACCATGAAGCAACGTTTACGTTACCCGGACGACAAGATTGCGTTTCAACCGGTCCCGATATTCTTTTCCCCCCCCGTGTTTCGTCTACGGGACGAGACGTAACGCTAATTTTAAAATACAATCTTCTAGGCTCGTTGCAAAATCGCGTATTTTTGAAATCGAAGCCGACTGGTGGAGGAATTTTGTAACTCGCGCGAGAGGAATTTTAGCGACGCTGCGCGTCGTTGCAGCTGGAAGGAATACGAACTGGCTACACGTGGAAATGAGTTCAGCAGGTAGGGTCACGAGCTCAGATCACGGGCACGGGCTTTACGGCTGTGAACTTTCCTTTCTTTCGATCGCCAGCTGCGCGGCATTATGCCCTCTAGTCTTTTCCTCTTATCGATCCACCGTGTCGTCACCCCATTCACCCGCGGTCACAGCTGTCGTATCCCGATTTTTCCGCCACCGAACAACACCCGGAAAAATCTACGACTTACTGCCAATCTCGCTGTGTAAAAAATCTTTGTCTTTTGTTATTCGACGGTTGTCGATTGTCGTGTACTGCATTCATCGGTGCATATCGATCGAATTCTCAAATACCATGCCAGGTTCAGTTTTATCTCCATCTAAATTAAATCTATGATTTTCTTTTTATTTAATAAATTGCATTACTATATTATCTTTTTTTCTTTTTCTTATTATATCACAGGTATATTCTTATGCCAGATAATCGCAATTCTACCGTACTGACTAAAATCGGTCTTCTATTAAGAGAACTTTCGGGTGATCCATAATGCAGGAATCGGGGTGCTAAATTCGAGCAATTCAATTTGAATCCCGTATTCGTTCAATAAATCACCGAATTTGAACAGATATAGGGCACGTATTAGTAACCTGACCCCGTAGTAACCTTTCCACCTGAGATATTCTCAATGTAAAAATACCAACTATTTTTGCACGTTTTACTCCTGTCCAATTTCAATCTCATTCTAGAAGAAGACGTAGCGGTTAATTGCAATTCGAGAATTAATTATCATCGGAAAAGATTGCGCGGTCATTAAGATGGATGGTTCGCCAGAGGGAACGGTGGTGGTGGTTGGCGTGAAATTTTTCGGTGCGAGTTATTTAAAAAATTGCCGGCCGGCCCGGTCGGCTCCGGTCATAAATCGCTATCTGCGGTCGTTCAGGAAACACTGGGAACCGACCTTGGCCCACCACGACTTTGCAGAATGGTATTAACAAGATTTCGGCACGTGCGTTGGAACTACGCTCGAGCGGACCGTACGCCACCCGACAGGTCCGTAGCCTTACGACCCCCTAATCGTTCTTAATCATCGTCCTGAAGGAATGGAACGTAACAGGGTCGCGTCTAGTGCTTGCCGGGCCTTAGACATATCAATGAAAATCGGGGTCAGTTTTATACATATAAACAAGAATGATAGAATTGAAAATTTTCGAATCTTTATGTTTTTAAATTTATCAATGTTATCCTCGTAACAAAGAGTTTTTAAGTTTCTAAAATTCTAATCTTTCTTCTTTTTACTAGGCCCTAAGCACACGCCTATTTTGCTTAGTGCTAGGCACGGCCCTGCTTACTAAATAAAACAGCTGTTCGAAATTACTGTGGGAAATGAACGTTTTTAAATCTTCTACAGCATATCAAATATGAATTTAAAATCACGAGAAACATTTTTCCAGGAACAAGTTGGAAAGAATAATATTTACTTATAAAATATGTTAATTAATGTATTCTGGTATCAGGTGGGAAAAAAACAACATTGTTTCACAGATGAAAAGAGTTTATTATTGGTAATATTCTTAGCAATAAAATAAGAGAAGCTAACGTGTGTTCTTTGTACGTCGACGACAGATGCCAAGTGTTTGTGCGATTTTGCTGCAAAACGAAATAATAAGAACTGCCGGTTTCGCATCCGGCTGCATTGCCCATTGATATTATTGTCGAGACAACTTTTCTACGTTTTGTTTTTTCCCGCCGACAGACTCCTCTACTTTGATTCCCTTTTTCTCTTTCTTGTCATGCACTCGACCTTGTTCCTGTTGCACCTTCGGTTTCCCTTTCTGTTTTTCTTTTACTTCCTCTTCAGTTTGTTTTCGACCGTCTCTACTTTCCTTTTCCTTCTTCGTTCTCACGATCCTTTTTTTCGTTTATTTAGTTTCGTGAATTCCTCTTACAACATCCGTTGCAGATGTGTGACACCTTCCTTTTGGGAAGGCTGCTTAGAAGCTTAGAATTTTAGGGATTTAAATGTTCGGAATTTTTTAACATTTTAGAATTTTAAAATCCCAAAATAAGCTAAGAAAATGCGATTAGTCACTGATTCGTCTGACTCATCATACTTTATATAATTAATATTTACCATTCAGTTTTCCAGTCTCTCAAAGCTTGCCTCATTAAAATATGCTTTCAACCTTTTTTTGACATTTAACAGAGATAACATGACTATTTGCCAAAAATTAATTGGTTGCTCGAGGCTATCAGCAGCTAATTCCGCTATACCATTCAAATACTCTGTCAATTAGCGAGATTATAAAAGTCGATGGTTCTTTATTTATCGTTTACAGTGATAGCCTTGAACAGAGAATAAATTTAATAAATTAAGATATTATAGCTGTAATACTTTGTGAAATAGTCAACTTGAATTTAAAAGCCAACATTTTTTAAAATTTTATATCTTTTATCATTTCTTTTTTCCCCCAATAATTTTGTCGTTTATATTTAGAAGGAATTTTGGACAAATTCTTCTTGCTTTCATTTTCTATAAAATTCTTCTTTCCTTATTTTGCATGCAATGTTTCTTTTCTTTCATTTGTCATTCTTTCCTCCATTTTACTCGCTTTCGACTTACACTATATTTAGACTATTACTCGCTGGCGCGAACTCCAAGCGGGTGATGTCACACGCTTATGCAAATATGCGTGGCTCGCGTTGTCATTGACACACTGGAATGATTTTCATTGAACCGGAATTCGAGTCTAATTAATCTTACACCTACTCATTTCCTTCAATTTGATCCTCTAAATTCTAAGATTTATTTTTGGCTCATAATATAATAGAAATTTTTTAAATCAGAATAGTTTATTTATTTTTATATTACACTCAAAAATCTTTTATACCAATGTTTCTTAATACATAAAATATATTTTAAAAAAAGAAGAATTGAGAATCACTGGTTTGATGGAATAAAAGAATCAGATCTCGTTTGGATTAAAGCCGATTCACATGGAACGTATACTCTCGTTCGCATCCTTTCGCAGCCGCTTTGATTCGATCACTTCCTTGACCATTTGTTGGCCAATTTTATCTCCATGCCTCTTCATGTGCCCTTGAATAACGTTGGGCGCTGCGATCTTGAGATCGTACGCCAGCCCGAGATACGCGAGCAGCTCGAGTATTGAGGCGCTCACGCTCAACTTCCGTCCCATCCGATAATCCCATGGGAAAGTGTGATGGAAATTGTGCCAACCTTCGCCCAATGTCAGGATCGAGGAAACCGGAGAATCGGCTGCTCTGATCCTCCTGAAAAATAAACGCAAACCTTTTTTACTTTTTCCTTCTCCAAGATTTTGTAAATTACCATTGCCTTGGAATTTATAAGTTCCGGTTGGAAAAATTCGGAAAGTGTTATGCTAAAAGCACTAAATTAATTTATATACCTAATATAATCGGATATTAGTAATTAACTTACGAGTCGTAGGGTTTCGTTCCGAAATGATGAGCAAACGAATTAGTAGACCAAGTAGCATGTAAATTAGTGACATATTGAAAGAAGTAAGCCGTGAAAAGTGAAGACCAGAGAGATTCGTTCCAAAAATATATTGGCACTCCCACTGGAATTATTACTGCCAATAGAACATATAAATAGAAGAAGTACCTGTAATCAACACAATGAATTTAATTTAATTTCAATTTACAAACTAAAAAATTAAAAACGGTTTTATATTTACTTGTGCTGAAACATGAGCAGTTTGTCCTGCAATAAATCTTCAACGTCAATTTCCATCTGTTTTTCTCTCAATAATGGATGTTTTTTAGCCATCATCCAGCCTATATGGGAGAAGAAGAATCCTCGGTTTGCGTTATGGGGATCTAGATCAGTATCGCTGTATTTGTGATGAACTCTGTGATCTCTCGACCAAGTGAACATACTATTCTGAAATTAATTTTTCGGGTTCGTATAAAGTTGTCAGAAAAGAGCGTAGAAAATTATTTTTACCTGGCCTGCCATTGTTTGGCAGACGAGTAGAGCTACTTTTAAAGGAAGGGTTGATTTGAAGCATTTATGAGCGTAGCCACGGTGCGCCCCGATCCCAACTCCTTGAGCCGCCAAAAGTCCAATGAAAACCGCTGGAATTGCAAAGAAAAAGTAGAATAACGACTAAAATAGCTAAAGAGTTAACGATTGATTATTCCTATCCTTTGATACAAATGAGATTAATAAAATAATAATTATTCAATTTTATATTTCCTTAATTGTTAGTGAAATTATGAATTTTACTTGCCCCATAAAACGGTGGCCGCTTTAGCATAGACAAACGTGGTATAGATTCCAATTAACCATCCAATTTGAAGAATACTATGAGCCGTTACGTGTGTCCAAAGATACTTGTGTTTATAACTTTTATCGGTTCCCACACTTTCTTTGTGAAGCACTTCTTCGACCTCGTACGTTTCATTCTCCTTCGTTGCTTCACTTTCCATTTTTCTCCAAAAATTCGCGAACAAGAAACGATCGTGTCCACGTTTCTCACACTTTGACCATTTTTCGTCGCGCTCGGCTCCATTATATCTCAGACCCTTGCACCATCTTATTATTCGCTCTCGGAAGACGCGTTGACCTTTAATTAATTTAACGACACTTTTCAACGCTATTTGCGGAAAAATTTGTTTCCGGTTTTCTGAAAAACATCCGGTTATTATTATCGGTAACAAATTGTGCTGTATTTAAAACTCGTCGTACAGTATTGTTCAGAATTACGATAAATGTTGTTTATTTGTTAAGAAATAATTTGGAGAGGTAGAAAATTAATCGTTATATGGAATCGATGAATTTTGTAATTTTATATTTGAAACAAAATTATAATTGGATAATTTTAATATTTGAAACAGCTCGAAAAGCTTTGAAAAAAAGATTTAAAGAAGAAAACAATATAAGATGTTGGTGTTTGTGAGGAAGTTTAAGGATCAGGAGCATCTGTTCGGTGGCCACCTGTCGGCAGGTGCAAAACGTACAACCGAGAGCCCGTTACCTTCGAGGCCCGGTATCATTTGGCCCTTTTGTTTTCGCTGCTTCTTCCAGCAGACCAGTTCCCGTTTTACTACGTCGTAGTAGGTACACGAGAGTACTACGTGCGTACGCACGACACGCGATAGTCGTTTTCCGGATGTTATCGACTCGTGGCAGACCCATGGTGGTCTCCCCAGAGTAAAATAACGAAAAAAAAAGAAAGAAAAAAAAACGCCCTAGAAGCTCGTGCTATTGTAAACAGGAAGTATCCTCCCTTTCTGACCCTCCATATAAATAATACTTAGGAAGCCTACACCTGCTACCTGCGTATCATTAGCCTCGATTCTTTGGTCAATGCGACCCACTTTTCGTTTCGTTTTTTAAATGAACTTCGATCGAGCCAACGACACACGGTCTTATGAATTTTAATTGTTCTGCTTCCAGGCTGCGATACTACAGCAGACCGCCGAATACATTTACCAGCTGGAGCAAGAAAAGACTCAGCTGCTTTCACAGAACTGTCACCTGAAACGACTGGTCAATCAGCACGAGGGTGGCGATGTACCGACTAAGAAACGCAAGCCGGAAAGTCAAGGTTTATATTTCTTTTTCGTTTATACTTATTTTTTATATTTAGAAAGGTTTGAACGTAATAGGAGAAGAGAATTACTAATTCAGCCGGCATAATCGGAATAACTTATTTCGCGCTACTGACTCATCGGGAACATTCGTCGAGGAATTTTTTAATTTGTCGGATCGAAAGTAGCGTGGAGATTAATATAGAAGGCGTCGTTCGTCATTTTCGCGAGAGTAATTACATTCCTGGAGGTCGACCGTTCCGCGCCGGATATTCAAGAGGGAACAAAAAATCACAATCCGATCGATCGGATCGAAACTTCGTTTACTCTCGTTCGGTTTAATCGCGGTTCGATTAAAATTTCAAGCTTCCTGGTCCGATGGGGAAAGAGGATGATTTCTTATTATTAACTGGAAATGCATGTTGTAGACGTATTCTTGATTTGGTTTGTCAGGAGGAGTAGTGGTTAGTCTACCGATGCACGTTAGCGAGAGTGGTGACGAAGGATTGGGCAGCATGTCTCCGGAACCGTTGTCGGTAATCACGGTGACCACAGAGGGACATTCCGTGGTCAACAGCGAGGTAGTGGAGCTGAGAAGACAGTTGGAAAGAGAACGCCACGCGAGGTTGCATCTGGAGAAGCAGATGAGAGCTATACAGAGTCAGCTGTACCCGGAAAGATTTCGGGACAATCAGCTGATCACTTATCAACCGCACGAGGTATTTTCATTAATTATCTTAAGCAAAAGCGTTATTTTATTGTAATTTTAATAAAAAACAGGAGTACAAAATTTCGCTTCTTTTTAACTTAAATGTAAGTAGCGCGCATGCGCGAGAGTCAAAATCCTGTGCGCATGCGCGGCAGCTAAGATGGCGCGTGCGCATCAGAACCAATAACTTGCAAATAGTTCATTTAAGCTTTATTTCAATTATTTGTTTCAATTATTGAAGTTTAGGAACTTTGAATGATAATTTTGATGGAAATGCCGACACAGGTGATCGAACACACGGACAACGTGATCGCTCAGGAGACCGAGGAAGCGGTCGCCGCGCTCCAGGTAGTTTCCGTGGTATCGATGCCACCGGTTGGCTCCACGCAGACGGTGGAATCGTCTAGTCCAGACCCGAGTTCACCGTCGCTGTCTCCGCAGCCCGCCGACATGGTTACAGAGGAGATCAAAGAGGAGGAAGCTGGGCCGGAGAGTCCGAAGATCGTCGCGTTCAGTCAAAACCAGGTGTTTACTGCGATCGAAGAGCCGACCACCGCGGACTCCTTCTCGAGTCACGTCACGTACGCCGCCAGTATAGGGGATTTCAAAACCCAGTCGCCGGAATACATCACCAGTAGCCCTACCAGGCCATTCTCGCCGGACGCGGAACCTCAACGGTTACCTAGCGTCCTGGAGGCGGCTATGAAAGCCGAGCCTAAGGTCGAGGTCGAGAGGTAAGCATTCTTATCATCAATATAATTCGAACTAACGCAAAATAACAAATGATGTATTTAAAAAAAATTTTTTTAATCTGATCACAGGTTGCCGTCGCCATCGAACACCCTAGAAGACGGTTCTCCTCAGGCGAGGCTGTACCTGGGGAACTCGACCTCTCGACAGAACCTGGAGACGATCGTCGAAGCGATACGTCACCTGGAGGGAGATCATCTCTTCAGCGACGAGCCGGCGCAGGATGTGCCACTGGCGTTAACCAACAAACAGACCGCGGCAGTGGTTGTGACCACGTCGAACAAATGCTCGACGACGAGCAGCACGACGACGTCCTCGCCGACGGTGGCGAAGCAGCGGCTACTCCAAGCCGAGTTCCTCCAGTTCCACAGGCAACAACAACAGGCCCAGCAGCGACCCGGCGTGATCGTGGTGAAGCATTCGTGATCGAAAGGCGCGTCGCGATTAGCAAACTGAACGCGAGCTCACCGCGGCGAACTCGCCTCCGCTCGAGAGTAACGAACAATTTTCCGCGACAAATTCGCTGATAGAAGGAGACCAGACGTCAACAGGATGATTCGAATTTCCCTTCTGAATGTGTGTTAGACGCGCGTACGTGTTAAGTAGCTGAGAGACGAGGATTATAAATGATGAGAGATGATGCACAAGGATGTATACAGTTTACGTTCTCACCATGGACACTCGAGTCGTCGAAGGGTTATCCCTTCGAGGATCAACCCTGCCAGGCGGCTCCTTGTTCGGTGTAACCACCGGCTGACGTTTTAATCAGTGTCCGGTCGGTGTTTTCGTATGTTCCTACTGCCCGGCTGGTCCGCCTTCGCTTCGACCACCTGACCGACCCATTTGTTTTTTAAATCCATACCACTGTTGTTGTTTTCGTTCGAGATAAACGTGCGTTGTTCCTCGACAGGGTCGAGCTGGTTGCGACTTAATCGCGGTTAAATCGCAACGAGACAGATCGAGCGAGTTCGATCCGGTCGCATACCCTCTTTATGCGTGTGCTCGGTCAGGATGAAACTCGAAACGAAGGTAGGGCTTAACGTCGAAGCTCGACGAAAGGATTCTCGCCACCGAGTCGTCGATACGTTTTCCTCTTCACACCCCTGTCCTGTTTTTTATTTTTTTTTTCTCTTCTTCCCTCCTCCCGCCCCGTCCCCACCGGTTTCTTGTAAAATATATTTTCCCTCTCGAATCATCGTCGAATCTCTTCTTTTTTTCTTTTCGAGAGGCGCATCCACGTTCTCCCCGGAATCTTCTTTCGAGGGATTCTCCTTTCTCGCACCCCCCTCCCGTCCCACCGGATCAAATCGTCAGACTCCGACAGCAGCGCCCCCTTCGTCCCTTCGCGAATCGGGACACAGCCGAAGGTGGGCGTTTCTTCTCGTGTTACGAGGCAGGATTTTCATTCGTGTTCTTTTTTTTTCCTTTCTTGTTCTCTAGACTTAAGGCGATTTGCTACCACGATAAAATAATAATTATTCCTAGATCGTAAGGCTGCGTATGCTGTCTCGTACCGATGTATACATATGTACACACGATATATACGTATATACACAGCAGAGATGTGTAATAGAGTACGCTCCTCCCCCGCGAAAGTATATATTGGAAGAAAAGAAAACATTTGCGACCATGCCCGACGATTCGCTGTACAATTATATAATTTCCTTTTTTTTTTTTATTGCTAGCAAACAAAGAGAGAACGAGAGACGATTTTTGATACACGAAATCACGAGTACACTCGCATTACATACATATGTATATGTATATATAAGATGTACACACGCCGCATGCTTAATATTTGACACACATTAATAATCGCAACGCTTGCTCGACAGAAGCATTTGTTCAGCCGCTCGAGAGGAATTTCGCCGTTTAATCTGTGCCAAATATCGAGTTATCAGATTTTTGTTCCTTCGTAGTTTAGCGAGGGCTGATCGGTACGTCCGACGTGGACCGGAGTTCGAGGATCGTTCAACCCCTTTCGACAATTATCGGCTCGCCAACTGACATTTTCTATCACTTTTTTAAACAACCACCCTCGCATACCCTCTCGTCCATCACCGATCTCAAAAGATATTTGTAATCGAAACGCAGAAGGCTGAAACACTGGGAGCAATCGCGCCATCCCCCCACGCACCCCCGATCATTTTCATGAACGTCTCATGATAGAGATTCGGAGTTGAAGATTTTTTCGTGCCTTTCGAGGGGAGGAACGATCGTCCCCGAGCTGGACGAACCGATCGGCCGATACGTATATATATATATCTCTCTCTCTCTTTTCTGTTACGCACCACACTTCTTCACCTTTTCAATCATTTCCATTTGAAACGGACTGATGTCACCCATACGAACCGATAGCAAGCGTTGAGTTTATCTCTTTTTTCCCCCTCTTTTCTTTTTCCGAACAATGCGCGCGAGTATTGCCTATGATTAAAAGAAAAAAATAAAAAGAAGAGAGGCATACGGTTAAGCAGAGTTTAGTTAACGTTTAACAGTTAGATAAGGTAGGAAGTGTTAGCCAAGTACACGATTGAAATACAAGCAAGTTATTAAATATTGTCTATCGGTATGATAAATGTGAAAACGCTAATCCGTAATTGTACTGTGTGTATATAAACCTACTATAGCGATGTTGCATACGTTACGCGAAGGAAACGTACGACGAATAAGCTTCTTTGCGAGACGAGGACGCGAAAGGATTGAAAGAGAATGGATAGGCAAGGTTTCTTCGTATCTGCAACGCGTCCCTCTTTTTTCTATCACGTGTTCATCGTTTTTCTACGATTTTCGACGTTTTTTTCCCTACCCCCACAGCCCTCCGCTCCGTTCATCGTGACGCGACCAAATAACGACCCGGGGAACGCATCGCGACAGGTACGAAGAACGATCCGCGATTTTCTATGTAGGTGAACTTCGAAGAGACAAAACAAGTGTAATTAAAACTTTGATATATTGTATCTAATTCTCTTTCGAGGGCGCCCTTACGAAGGGAGCCGTGTACAAATTGCAATCTCGATGTCGATGTTCGCGCGAGGACGCACGAGGGCCTAAAAAGTCGAGACGCGAGTTTCTTTCATCGTTCATAGTGTTCCCATTTTTTTTTTCATTTCTCTCCTTTGTTTTTTTTTTTTTTTTAAGTATATATATATATATGTATATATATATATACGTGTACATTGAAGTATGATTACAAAACAGTTCGACGATTTTTCCAGCGAATCTCGCAGCCTTTCTTTCGCGAACGACCATCGGTTTTTCTTGTATTCTTCAGTTTTCTTTTCTTTTTCCGGATTGAATCGCGTGTATGCGCGCGATCGAGATCTCCCCTCTTTCGGCTCTGAATGCGTGATCACGCGTACAAGACAAATTTATTTCAATTTATCCTCAACGCGTTCCTTGATACGTCTGGAACGATTTTAACGCGTCTCGTAGGAATTTCAGAATTGTTAGCGGACAGAACTCGAGGAGCTTAAGAACGACGTTGTTTGTAGCGAGAAAGAGGTCTGTTCCTTAATTAGAAATTAAGAAATCCGATTCGTATATTCGCGATCAAATTAGGCTTCTTCAGAAAAAGAAAAAAATGCGACGCCCTACCGCCCTTCTCTGCGCGGGCTTATTTGAATTCAAATTTTCTTTATTATTCGTATCATTCTTATAATATTTAATTATTCAAAATCACATTATTTTGTCTCTAAATCACTTTTAATATTGGTATCGTTGAAATTAGGATTTTGAAGCCTGATTTGATCGCAGGTGTACGTGTTTCCCCGTAGGCGTAACAAGGGACGGGTTGAATGTTTAAAAAAAAAAAAAAAATATTTCAAGCGCTTCCATGTACTCGTGGATAAGCGCGTTACGATGTATACGAGAATATTGCGCGCATACATTGCGTCTAATTATTAAGAAAGAAAAAGAAAAAGAACAAAAAAATCTATACAAACACACATCATGCGTGCGCATTTACACAGAATTACTTTTACGAGCATTTAGACTCTACAGTTTTAGAGAAACAAGCCTTAACCTTCCTAAGGCTTCGTGCAACTCCTTTTTTCTCTCGTTTTTCAATCTGGATAATTATTTTTTCTTTCTTCCTTTTTCTTCTTTCTTTAAGTTGAGGCGAAGCTCTTAGGGATGCTAAGATAGACTGTAAGTTTGTGAGCTAGTGCGTGAATGGGCCCCATCATGCTTTTCTTCCCTACACGCGTTGACGTGTATCTTTTTATCCGTTTCCATGAAAACTAGTGAATTCATTCGTTTCGGGAATACACGTCAGCGTAAACGATTTCTTTTTTTTTTTAAATTGTTCACGAAATAGAAAGAAAGTTTTCAATTTGCACCACGTACGGGTCCAAAGAGCGTAAGAAAAAAAAAAATATTGAAAAAAATACAAAAAAAAAGGAGAGAGAAACAGAGTGACGAATGAACAAAAAAAAAAAAAAAAAAAACTAATGACGGATTTTCGAGTGGTGCTTCTGTCGCGACTAAAAAACAGGTTCATATATAATCGTACATTGAGAGAAATGTAGAGAAAGGAAACAGGAAATGGTACAATCGAACAGCCACTTCAGAATTCAACGTTTTCCCCCCTCCGATTATCACCGTGACGAGAACCGAGGCTCGGTTTATTTTCTTTTTTTTTTTTAATCGTTGACTATATATAAATTATATTATATATATATAGAAAATATATACACGAAACAATGGCTCCTATAACTTCTTTACGAATAAACTTAAAATAAAAAAAAAAAACAGGTTGCTAGAGAAATGGTAAATAAGTAGAAGAAAAGAGGATCGAGAGGAGGATGTCGAGAGAGAGAGAGAGAGAGAGAAAAAAAAAAAGAAATAAGAATCCTTTTAACGTTTAGGCGAGCGTGGCTGTGCGGATAGCGAGTGACTATGAATTAATTAGAAAACGAGAAGTTTATTGCTAAGGATAATTTTCATGTGTACTCTTTACACGGCAAATGGCGACTGAAAGCTACCCCTCTCGAATAAAAGATACTAATAATATTGGGCTTATTGCCTTGTGGAAAGAACGAGAACGACGATAGAACGTTCGTTTCGTGTCTTTCCGTTTTCGAATTTCCCGCGCTTCAGATTTCGAACGGAGAGGGGGTAACCGCGTGTGCCTCCGCGTAGGCGAATCAATCGATCAATCAATCGACTACGGTGATTATTTTTCTATCGCGCTTTCGGTCGCCACGTGCCCAAAGAGAACGACGAATAAAAAAATGATGAAAAAAGTACACTGTGCATAGCGTAAGTCGTAGGGTGATAAAATGCGGCCACAGTGTTTTTTTCTGCGTGTTGCGAAGAAGCGTGCAAAGATGGCGTGAACGAAAAACTAGAGAGAACGAGTTAGAAGTAGCGGAAAGATGGTAGATAGCGTAACCGGAAGATCGCTAGTTCCGGAAATTCTTGTTTTCGAGAACAGAACTGAGTAGCGATTAAGAGAGGAAGGGTGCGACAGTAAACGATATTGCGATTTGGTTTAGCTGTGTAGAGCAATCAAAGTTTCATTTTTCTTTTTCTTTTTTCTTTTTTTTTTTTTTTTTTTTTTTAACGAAATAACGTGTAAATCATTCTTTTTTTCTTCTTTGATCGAAAAGAAAATTCCGGAAACTCCGCGCGATCTGGTTGGGCATTATTCGCGTTTTCTTCAATTAATATTTCAGAAATTAATCGATTAACCCTTGAACGGCGAAGCCTGGGTCAATGGTGAGCCAAATTGAATTGAATAAATTTCATATATTAATAAGATAATTTGCAAAGCAACAATGTAAAATTAAGAAAATTAAATTAATATAAAATATGAAATTAAATTAAAATTGGGGCTCTCTCCATGGTCCGCCGTTCAAGGGTTTATCGTAGCGATCTTGTGAAGGTCGATCGAGACGATGTAATTTGTTCGAAGCACCGTCCAATTAATATCCTGAAAAGATTGCAAAGATTCGCGAAGGGGACATTGTAACAGTATTATGGATAGGAAGAATTATTTCTTTTTCTTTTTTAATTATAATTATCTATCGACGGTAAAGTCGCAGTAAAACCTCGATTATTGTACGTGTATATTATTTATTCGATGGTAACAAGCTTTTTATTTCAATGATGAAGAAAATTAAGATTTTTAATAAATGTTAGTAATTGTGACGGTTCTCTTGCAAGACTACATGCAATATCGGACCTTTCGTTTTTGTACTTTTTAATTATTCATAAGCGTTGCGAGAAGACACACCGATGTTATTATCCGTTGTTAAGACTACTATATTCAAATCCAGTCTTTTATGATTCAGAATAAATGAACATACTAAGAACCAGAAGCGATTGTGACTTTCGTAACCGCAACTTATTTATTCCACAACGTGTAGATTTTATACATGGAAAGTTTTAATTAACAAAACTTTTGCGAAGTTTTATTCTGTTTAATTTAAAACTTGTATCACGCGCTGATATAGGTAAGAGGATTTTCATGAATTTCGAGGTTTCACTGCGACAGGAATTTAAAAAAAAAATAATAAATAAAAAAAGAAGGAAAAGTCGTCGAAAACATTGAAACATTCTGATGGAATAATGGTGTTCAGATAATCAAAGTTCCACTGTGCTCGACGAGAATAATTAATCGTAATTTGAACAGAAAACAAAGAAAGGAAAAACAGTGAAGAGAAAAGAAGAAAAAGTTCCTCAAGTTCAAGCTGCGTTTGCCGCGTGCATTTGCATTCCCGCGTGTGAAACACGGAACGAGAAAAAAAAGAGAGAAATGGGAAACAACGGATGCCTTTGCACGTCGTAAACGCTGCCTGCATCAAGTAAACACAGACTGCCATTGAGTTGAATGTACTCGTTTGTAATCGATTCGCGTAACGAAAGGGAAGAAACTGATAAAACAGCCCACGTGTGTGTGTTTTACGAGTGTGTATGCGTGTGAAAGCTAAGAGAGAACAACGAATGAGTGTCAGAACGCGTGAATATCGTTTCATTAATTATTATTAACGCTTCGAATACCATAATTTTAGGAGAATTCATTGATTCAATCGATACGACATTTCTTGCGATTTTTATTTCAAATCGGACACGTACTGTCAATATCTTTTTCTTATTATCGTCGTTAATTTATTTCGATTCAGAAACATTTTCAAGTGACAATTTGTTAGAAATATTTTTAAACAACAGAGGTGTGCTTGAACAGAGAAGTTCGGACGAGATCGGGTAAGCGCGGTCTGACTTCGGGTCAGCTCGACAGAGATCGGACGCGCTCGGTTCCCGGTTCTTTCGAGCCTTAAAATCGAGCGGATTCGATTTTTGCCGAATCGATCCGAAGTTTCCGACCCGCCATAACCTTGCACACTCCTGCTGAAGAAATGAAATTTCATGTAAGATTTTTTTAAACTTTTCTAGACGAAAGGCTGAAACGAGAAATCGCACAGCAGAAAGAATACTGTCGTAACGATGTTTCTGTTGTTTTCTTCTCTTCTCTTTTCTTTTCTTTACTTCGATAAACTAGTTTGTAATTGTAGGATTCTTAAGATTTGATTTTGTAATCGATACCGCATCAGGGGAGGAGGAAGACTCCTCAAACGATTTTTCTTTTTCAGTTTTATTTATTTTTTTTCGTAAACGATATTTCTGTTAACATGTTCACGTAACGGAGAGAAAAAGATGATAAAAAAAGTAAATAAATTTGCAATGGTACAGCAGTATTGTTTTTCGATCCGAAAAAAAATCAATCCCTTCTAAGAGTGCAAATTTCTTATTAGTGGAATTTCAAAAATTTATTTAATCGTGTTCCTTATGTAAATTTAAAACAATTCATCGTAACAGTATTCTTTCTTATTGATGTGCGAGATATTAAAATGTGTCCTTTACGAAACGAAACAAAAAAAAAAAGACGAGGGTGTGCGTGCGTGTATGCTCGATGATTTAATTACTACGTGTCCATCTTTTAGATCGAATTCAATAATCGATGCATTCTTGTCGAATTGACAGGGCATTTAGTGCCAACGATCATAGAAATAATTACCAATATTTAGACAGAACACACGTGGTTTTAGCAATAGAGAGAGAGAGTGGAACTAGGGAATTTTTACCTGGAAACGTCGAACTCTGCGCATATCTAGAAAGACTGTCGTTTTATTGGTCCTGAAAGGGAATAAAAGTCGTTTAAAACGATTTCATCGATTTCAATTTCCCTGTAAGGATACTTCAAATCTGGTTAAAATTTCTAATGTACGATTTTTCTAAGTGGATATATAAAGGATTAATATAGGGTGAAAGATCATTTTTTCTACGAGTTTCTTAAAAATCATTCATGTTTCATCAGATTAATCTTAAACTGCTAGTAACAAAGGTGACAATGTTAAGTGCCTAACATTGCAGCTCACACTAGATGCGATGAGAACATCAGTTATTTGTGACAATGTTTTCTACGAACGTCTAAAACCTACTGAAACTTATACAAGTGCAATATAAATTGTGCGAGTCTTTAACAATTTTAAATATATCAAGTTCTTACAAAATGGGAAGAAAATAATAATAAAAAAAAAAACATTACAGAATACTACGTACAAGAGAATACATCTTTTACCTGAATTATTTCGTTGCCAAAACAATCACGTATTTCGATCTTAAAAATCAATCCATTCGTTCACGACTGCATCGATTAACATTGATCGATCGTAAACACTACTCGAGCAAATTTCAACGATCAGTTCAATTAAGTGCAATCATCAATTGAGAAAGCATACAAATGATTGTAAAAATTATCTATTAACCCTTTTGCTATAGTAATATTTAATAAAATTCTTCCGACTTGCCACATAGAGTTACTTTAATTCTTAAGTTTTTTTCACTTTATTTATTATGTCTTTGCAGTCACCCTTAGTAGCGAAAGGGTTAATGCGATTCAAGAGAATTTATACCAAGGCAAGATTGTTGAAAAGAATTCGAGTCAATTTCAAGGACGTAATTGTACATAAATTAAAGGGGACGGGAAGGAGGGTGGAGGAAGAAAAGGAAAGAAATAACGTAATTATGGTCATGATAAGTTTAAAGTAGTTTGTCGCTTTTATTTCGTTCGTTTTGTACCTTATCGCTGTTAGTAAAACGAGAAGCGCGTAAAATTGAATTTGGCTGGCGAGATGAGCGAATTAAATCGTCGATTAAATTTCTGGTCGCGAAAATTGATCGTCTCGAGCCAAGAAATTTATTAGTCTAGTCGATTTTGAATCGCAATTAGGCTATCGACGGTCTGTGTCCCGAGTGTAAATTGTTTGAAAAAATACTTCGGGACAAAAAACAGGCCTGATTCGAAGAAGAAAATCGCGTGGGAAATAATATTAAAACCACGCAACCTGCTCGTAGTTAGATAATGGAAAAAAGAAGAATATAAAATCCGATACTCGAAAGAGCAGGGAAAATGAGTATCATGGTTTTTAGACATATATGATCTGGTATTATTTTTTGTAGAATCTCGCTGGAACTGAGCGATGATTAGCAGTCGACTTGTTAGTATAATTTGTCGAGTGTAGCTTCTGATGGCAGAAGAGAACAATGGCGTAACTAGGATTTTTCTGGGGTGGTTTCGGGCTTATAGAAAGTTTGAAATTCTGGAATTTTTTAATTCTAGAATCTTAAGACAGCCAGTCCACACTTTTGGGGGGACTAGGCGCCCCCTGCCCTTCACCTACTTACCGGAAGAGAGAGAAGAATTTTAACGCTAGAACAACGTACACCTCCTTTTATATTGACTGAGAATAAATAAAAGACGAAATAATCATTCTTTATCTCGTTCATCCATATAAAAAAATCATCAAATTATTTATTTCTCTCAATCGACACTCGACTGCTGATTCAGTAGCGCCACCATAGATTTAGCAGTAGACGTAAAGAGTAGCACGCGTTACCATAATTTGCATTATTTTCAACGAATCTTTATTTAATCCATAGACCGGTATGTTTTAAACGCCGAATTCTTGATTGATTAATGAGAAATTGAATTTTCAAATTGATCAAGCTGCGGGCCTATGGATTAACAAGAGCTACAATGACTTCCAACGAGAATTATTCCGGTCGTCAAAGTATTAAGAGAATCGTCGAAGTATAAGATTTAAGGAAACCAGTGAGGTATCCAACAAATCGCATTCCTTCTTCGAATTAGCGGAAACGGAAGAACGGACGCGATAATTAGATAGAACTCTAGCGTGTGATCGAAGCGAATGAAACGAGAAAAGAAAATGAATGCTTGAAAATATAAGTGTACATGTGTCTATGAATGAAAAATGAGAAAAAGAAAGAGCGTATGTAGGCGTGCAAGCGGAAATGGTTAACTCTAAGCGTCGTAATTAAGAAAGAAAAACGTAAAAATTAAGAAAGAAGTGAAAATACATTGACTGCACTGAAACGGCTCGAGCGAACCACGGAAAACAGGACCGACTTTTCCTGCCGACTTCCTTTTTTTACTCTTTCAAAATTACAATTCAAAAACAAAGCTCTCCCCTTGCGTTCACACCTCTGCATCGTATGAAAATAATTATTAACTGTTTGCGAACAGAATTATCATAGTAATGTATAATTTCGTACGTTAAAGGTGTGTGGATCATCTTTAGTTTCAAGGTTTCGTACTTCGGGACGAAACGGAAAACTTCGGGCGAGATCGAGTCGGCTCGACAAAAATCGGCAGTGTTCGGTTCCGCAGCTCAAGAGAATCAGGAACCGAGTGCATCCGACTTTTGCCGAGTCAATTAGAAGTTTCCATCCTGTCTTCATTTCCCTCACCCATGTAAGCGGGGACAGAACGACTATTTATTTTATTTTAAATTATTAATATTCTTTGTATACATCGTGTCAAGGTTAGTAATGCTTTGTCCTGGAAAGGTTAACGACGAAGCGTCCCGAGTAAGTGAAGAAAATATATAAACTGCGATAGTATCAGTAACAGTGTTGAGCCGGAACAAGACGGTCCTCGAAGATTTGCGCCGTTTCCGGCGATTTCTCGTTCGCTCGGGTCGATCGATAGAGTTTAAGCTGTATTTGGTTACTACATCGACGAACGAAAGGGGTTCGGAGCGGATGTTTCGTGCAAACGCGACGGGTTCGAAGTCTGGTTGTTTGCAAAATATGAAAAAAAAAAAGGTTTTAAAAACAATTGGACTTTCAGATACGGGAACTCGGTCGCCACGTGCTCGCGTTGTAAGAGGAAATACTAATCGAGAATAATATATTATCTTGTCGGATAATGTATTATAACTATATGAAAGATAATTTATTATATTAAATAGCGTATTATTGTATAGACAGCGATGAAACGTTGCACCGCGTCGATCAGCAATAATAAGAGAAAAAGAGAAACGAATGACAGAATCGCGAGAAAGGAAAGCATACGATGGGATACTAGGGAAAAGGGAATAAATATATGGCGACAAGTGAAAGTGCAATGTTTTATTGTTATATGTAAGTCAACTTCCTGACAGTGGGAGAAACGAAGTCTTCGTACTATTTGCATTATTGATTTATCGTTATACCAACGTGGTAAACAATACATTACGATTACGAGTAACGAGGATATTAAACAGACGGTATCTATTGATTCTGTTGGCGATTTTAAGACGCGTTCGATAATTCTCCTATTTTCAATTCTGACTTGAACTGTCGACACATTTATGGCACAGAATAACATAGATTATTGAAAATATTAAATATTAATTTTTCTCAGGATGCCTATACTCGAAACTGAAATAAAACTACTTTGTTAGAATGCGTCTTAAAATTGTTGGTGTGTTTTCTAGTTATTATGCGATAAGTTCAGGTATTCAGAAAAACCGAAGCATTTTAATTGATAGGAGGGAGAATCATTTTACTTTTCCTTCATTTTCTATATACTTTGTATATTCCCACGTAATCATTATATTTAGAAAGACAGTGTATAATTATTATCGACTGGTAAAAAGAGAATTATTACGACTAAACGTTTATTTTATTGTTAATTAACCAAATTTTATTGAGCCGAACCCGTTGACGTCGTTATGGTGCGATTCGATTCAATTTATATGTACTCCTTTCTCTTACCAATTATTCAAATACATTAAATTCGAGGCGATGGTTAGTCGATAAAATAGATATACTCGATCGGGTACGAAGGTGTTAATCGATCGAAACTTAATTTATATTACATGGAATCGTTTTCACCCTCTGTCGCTAATTAATCACGATTTATCGAGCCGCATGGATAACTGATAATCGAGTCGCACCGTTTTATCGACATTATAATCGTCATAAAGATAACGTATAGTAAAACCTCGCAAATCTGTCGACGTTGGTGAAGCAATCGACCGGTTTTTTTAGAAACTAGAGAGGCAAGAGATTGCGCCAATAGAGAAGTACAAATTATTAATGGAGAGAACGAGATAGAGAGAGGGAGAGAAAGAAATAGTATGTATCCGTGTGTATATGTGTCCGTATGAGAGAAATGAAGAGAAAAAGAGAGAGAAGAAGAACCATAAAAATGCGAATAAAATCAATCATTCGAGAATGAGATAATGTGACCAATAACGAATGAAGTGTAACATCTAATGTTTAGTTTCATCGCTTTTTATTCATTATCTTTGATTATATTATTGCTTGTAATAATTCATTCGAGATACCTTGAATACAAAAAGTAATAAACAACGTTAGCCCATCTTATGTCTTTCGTATCCGCTCCTGCGATTTCCTTATCTCTTCTCGGTTTACACAATCCTTTGAATTAATCGTTTCAGTATCACGGGTCATTGCAGGAATTCGATCGAAAAATACCAAGCAACACGATCATGGTACATATTTTTTTATTTATAACAATTATTGTCTAATCTAATGATAATTCTAATGATTACCCATCGTCCCTTGCGTTATCATTTCAAATATATCTTAGAACTAAGTCTAATTCTAATTCTTACGAAATTAAATCTAATAAATTTCTTTTTAATTTTTTCTCTTGGATATGGTAAAAATTTTAAAATCCTTGATCCAAGTGAAATTTATTTTTTACAAGCGCTCGTGTACTGATGTTTCGGTACATACAATGTATATAAATAGCTTCCAATTTTCGCGCGCAAAAGATACAATTAATGTCAGATATGACACTTATCGTTATTGTTTTGTTACAATGTAACTTGACGAGAGAGAAATTAGATCAATAGGAAAGAGAATCTTGTTCTTTCTCAAGCCATTTATGCGTCAAAGAGGTTAGGATAGAATTAAATTAACTCGTGCAGAAACTATAGCTCGCGTGCTTGGTAGTCACGAGTATAAAGTGCCATATTGCAATGATAAGAAAGATTTCTCCACACCCTGAGATAAGACGTTTGAATCATTGTTTCGCATAAAAAAACAATCGAATGTGTGAGAGAATAATGGCGGTTAGTTTGTCTGTCACTGTAATAGGCCGCTGACAATAATGTGAGAAACGGGCATCGCTGTACGCCCACACGTCCTATCGAATGCCGATAAGAACATTGTGAATTTTTCGTTAACTACTGCATGTGCCGTGCACGCTCACAATGAGTATCTTGCGAAAAAGGTATATACCGTGCCGGATTTAAATAAGCTGACAATTTTTCATTGAAAATATTTGTTTTAGATTAAACGAGTTCGACGATGTTTTGAACGCTGAGGAAATAGATCTCGTTAGTCTCAAAAGATTGTGCTTCCATGGTAAGTATTCTTATACTCCTTTGTTCATTTCTTTATGTATTGTAAAACTTGTGACTTTTTAGTGAAAAATAAATTTTATTAATTGAACAGTAGTTTATAAATTATTTAATGGTTTCAGGAATACCAGATGAAGGCAGTTTAAGACCATTATGTTGGAAACTTTTATTAAATTACTTACCTCCAACAAGGGCCAGTTGGTCTGAGACTCTCATGCGCAAAAGGATACTTTATAAAACTTTCATTGGTAGTGTTAATTATACTTTATTTGAAATATATAAATACATAAAGATTATATAATAATAAGTGTACACTGCTTACAGAGGATCTCATTGTAACACCAGGTGAAGCTAATACAGATGGAGAGAGAGTGGATGTTACGCTTCACGATCATCCTTTAAACTTAAATCCTGATAGCAAGTGGCAAACTTATTTTAAAGACAATGAAGTTCTCTTGCAAATAGACAAAGATGTTAGGTAAATTTTGCATCATATATAGTATCATTATGTTAAAAAATATAAAATAAATCTTTTATAGGAGACTTTGTCCAGACATATCATTCTTCCAACAAGGTACTGATTACCCTTGTAAAGAAATTGTAAATGCAAGTGGGCAAAAACGTTTGCACCATAGAGTGCAGCATACAGTCTTAAGAAGTGCAAATGTGGAGAGAAAAGGACTTGGTGTTACTAAGGTAAATAAATTTAATGATAATACAAGAGAAAGACCCAACTAATTTTAATTCCTTATATTTTTATGCTGATGGAAAGTAGCAGGTAACGCCGTTTAGTTATTTTAATACGTTATCTTAAACCTTTTAAATAATTATGTTACCCCTTTGCAGATAGCAGTTTCCATTAGAAAAGCTGCAGAAGATTATGCACCGCTCGCCGAGGGTGGTGAGGCACATTGGGAAGTCTTAGAAAGAATACTTTTTCTTTATGCTAAATTAAATCCAGGTCAAGGGTATGTGCAAGGAATGAATGAAATTGTTGGTCCTATTTATCACGCTTTTGCTTGTGATCCTGATCAGAAATGGAGAGGTAACTCAATAAATGATATGCTTGATACAAATATTGTTTATATTGCGTATATAATTATAAATTTTATACAGAACACGCAGAGGCAGATACTTTTTTCTGCTTTACGAATTTGATGAGTGAAATTCGTGACTTTTTTATCAAATCACTGGATGAAGCTGAATTTGGAATAAATTCGATGATGAGTAAGCTCACGAATCAAGTTAAAGCTAATGACCCCGAGGTTTGGCTGCGCTTACATCAACAAGAATTGTGTCCACAATATTACAGCTTTAGGTAGAACTTTAAGTTATATTATAAATTAAAGGTTATTATTCGTATAAATGAAAAATTTCCATCAGATGGCTGACACTTCTACTTTCACAAGAATTCCCTTTACCGGATGTAATGAGAATCTGGGATTCGTTGTTTGCCGACGAGAACAGATTCAGTTTCTTGATACACATTTGCTGTGCCATGATTTTGTAAGTATCTTCTAAGTAACTTGCGGAATATGTAAATGTATATTTATAAGAAATCGTTTAGATTATTGCGGGACCAATTACTGGCTGGTGATTTTGCTACAAACGTTAAACTTTTACAAGTAAGTGAACAGAGAAACAAATTTAATAAATATGTTTAATGTGATTTCTTATTTCGGCAATATTTTTATTTTAGAATTTTCCTTCAATGGATATTCAAATAGTGCTGTCCAAGGCAGCTGCGTTGGCAGGAAAGAGTTTAAACACGCCATAATAGATTGTGTATGTAAAGTTTCGTATAACTTTAAAAAAAGTGAACAAAAGATTTGAAGTGGAATCTTGGAAGCCACCTTAAGGTACATATTCTCACTATCATTGCTTCCTTTGTCTCATTCTCTTTTTTATATTATCAATATTGATCTTATACGTAGGCCTGAGCATTCTTCCGCGAACAACTTATCAGAATTAAAACGTTCAGTCTCGATATTTCGTGTATAAGAGTATATTCTGTGTAAGGGTTGTTCAGAAGTAAAATGACTTTAAATAACATTTTATACATTTGACAAAATAACAAGATTGCTATGTTTGTGTGTAGGAAATCGAGATCCGTAGGATCTGAATTTGCTCTCTGTTTCCTTATTAAGCAACGAGGAATTCTCAAAGAGAAAGAATGATTTCTTGGCTGATTGAATATCATTATCCTTTTATACACGTATATAGTTATTTGTTATAGATAAAATATTGTATACCGTTGAAAGTATTTTTGTAATTCGATGATTGTGTTTTCTTTTTTAAGAAATTGGGATTGTCTTGTTGTCTATTTCTATCTGAATAATCAATTCTTTTTCTGTTAATTAAAGATATATTATAGTGTTAAAAGAATGTTTCGATTTAATGTTGTTATGCTAGCGATTAATATTTTTATCCTTTTTCTTTATTTTTTATTCATTTGTATATAAATAAAAGAAAAAGGGAAAAGGTATGTGTAATAGGCAGCATTAAAAAAAGTAAAAATTGTTATTAATAGTAAAAAAGAGTGTTTCCTATTATGGACTGTGCTGTGAATGAAATATTCAGCCATATTAAAAATGTAAATCTTGTTATACTCAAGAAATACAAAAGAAGTAATAATGATTTTCATAATGAACAGTGTGAAAGGTAGTCCAATAGTTATTAAAAGATAAGGAAAAGATATAAGAGATGGGTGAAACGCCTGCAATACTGGCTAATTCAATACACATTTTGTAACGATTGAACAGATTTATTATCCTTTATACGCGCAATAATTACGTAATAATTTTAAGTGAAATATTATATTTTGTAATCTTATTTTTGTAATGACCTGCGCTATTCGTCCTACGTTTGTAAAATAAAAAAAACTGTTATATTTGCACAAATGGTCTTTTAGTTTACCACAGTACAGATTAATGTTTTAAAGTAATTTTTCTTTATATTTTTAAGGCTTCTTTGTTTGTGCGTTCTTCAATCTTGTATTTACGTGCGCTTCAAAGCAGTATTGCACTATTTCACTGCAATATGCGAAAACCAATGGACTTGATGTTGAGTAGATTAATTACCGACAACTCAAAAAATCACGTCACCATCTGATAGTAAAGTGTTCATCATCGACGACACCACCACCGACGAGAGCATGGTAAAGACTGCCAACATGTAACAAACCTGGCGTACGCTCGGTAAAACCCAACATTCAGCAAAGAACATTTTATTATGATAATGTCACCCTCTGCATTATCAATACAGCGTAGAATAAGATTGCAATATAATTTGCAGTATTTATCTACTTAGCTTATTGAATAAACTCATTAAGAGGATGTCAGTGTTGACTTTATTAATCCTGTATTCCTCGACCATTATTTTATCCTTTTATTTATTATTTTACCCCTAATTGCGGAACAGCGCCTTCTGGCGGCAAAAATCTCAACAGGTCTTATATTTCATTAGATCCAGTCGTATCTATCACTATCCCGAACAAGTGAGTTTCACGATTTGTTCGTTTTGAAGTCATATATTTTGCTACTTGCTTCGGGGTCCCTGACACCCCGCTGGCATAATATTGGTATGCAGCGTCACCCGTACCTCGGGGTCTCAGATACCCCGAATGGTAAGCAAAGAGCATCATGATGCTTCGGGGTCCCTGAAACCCCGAATGTCGGTATGCAAACAGTGTCACCGGTGCTTAGGGGTTCCTGACACCCCAACATGAAATCATGTCGGTATGCAGAGATAGTCACTGGTGCTTCGGGGTCCCTGGCACCCCGGATGCTATATTATTGGTATGCAAAGATTGTCAGCGGCATTTCGGGGTCCTTAATACCCCAATATGATATCAGGTCGGTGCGCAAAGAGCGCCATTTGCGTAGCGGGGTTCCTAACACCCCTGGATAATACCAGGTCCGTATAAAGAGGGCACAACCAGTATAATTTTTTTCCAGAGTTTATTTAATTTACTTCATTTATTTTTTTTGCTTATTAAATAAGCTCATCGAAGAGGAATAACATTTATGATTAAATCCCACTTCTGGGTGTCAGCCGCGGACCCCATTTATTTTAATTTTTCCAGTTATATATAACTTTATCATTCATTATAGGCCAAGGTCATCTCAGTATTCCTTACATCTCTTCATCCCTTAAATCCCTACATTCTTATCATCATTACATTCTTTTCATCCCTACATTCTTTTCAACCCCACACTCTTTTCATCCCTACATTCCTTACATCTCTTCATCCTTTAAATCCCTACACTCTTTTCATCCCTACATTCTTTTCATCCCTACATTCTTTTCATCCCTATATTCTTTTCATCCGTACATTCCTTACATCTCTTCATCCCTTAAATCCCTACATTCTTATAATAAATATATTATAAACATTGCTTTGAGTAAAGGTAAGTTAGTTCCCTTTTCGAAAAACAGCGCCCTCTAGCGGCAAAAATGTGAACTAAAATGTCGATGTCGAGTCAGCGCCATCTGGTTTTGAAAAAAGGAACTAAAGCTTGCAGAAATTTTGGCCCTCTAGCGGCAAAAATGTGAACTAAAATATCGATGTCGAGTCAGCGCCATCTGGTTTTGGAAAAAGGAACTAAAGCTTGCAGAAATTTTGGCCCTCTAGCGGCAAAAATGTGAACTAAAATATCGGTGTCGAGTCAGCGCCATCTGGTTTTGGAAAAAGGAACTAAAGCTTGCAGAAATTTTGGCCCTCTAGCGGCAAAAATGTGAACTAAAATATCGATGTCGAGTCAGCGCCATCTGGTTTTGGAAAAAGGAACTAAAGCTTGCAGAAATTTTGGCCCTCTAGCGGCAAAAATGTGAACTAAAATATCGATGTCGAGTCAGCGCCATCTGGTTTTGGAAAAAGGAACTAAAGCTTGCAGAAATTTTGGCCCTCTAGCGGCAAAAATGTGAACTAAAATATCGATGTCGAATCAGCGCCATCTGGTTTTGAAAAAAGGAAGTAAATTTTGCCCGATTTTTCACTCTCTGCTGCAGTGATATACGTATAAGATCCGGAGAAGAATGGGATATAAGGGTTGCAAGGATATAAGGGATGTGGAGATGTAAAGAGTGTAGGAATGTAAGGAATGTCGGGATGTAAGGGATGTAGGGATGTAAGGGATGTAGGGATGTAAGGGATGTAAGGGATGTAGGGATGTAGGGATGTAAGGGATGTAGGGATGTAAGGGATGAAGGGATGTAAGTGATGTAGGGATGTAAGGGATGTAGGGATGTAAAGGATGTAGGGATGTAAGGGATGTAGTCATGTAAAGGATGCCGGTATGTAAGGGATGCAGAGATGCAAAGGATGCCGGGATATAAGGGATGCAGAGATGCAAAGGATGCCGGGATATAAGGGATGCAGAGATGCAAGGAATGTAGAGATATAAGGGTTGCAGGGATGTTATAATATTGTAAGTATTAAGAAACAATACAAATTTTGTCATAAACGCATTTTTATTAAGTACAGCAATTTGAGGTACAGCTGAATTCAATATTGGTATCTTGAAGAAATGAATCAAATATTCGTAGATCGTTCTATTCAAAGAGAAAGTTGATGATTATTATGAAAGTAATAAAGCCGACGTGTTCGCGAGCAGAATAAGCCGAATTTCTAGATTTAATTTCGTTTGATCCACTCGCAAATAGAATGATTGAGGGTGCACAAGCTTAGAATACAAATCAGGATATATTTCCATTATTGGTAAAATAGATGCAACTCTATTCGTTCATAATAATATCTTCAAATATTAATGTTCTATGATTAGAACAGTGGTATAATACAGGGTCAAATTGACCCATGACATTGTCATAATTACAATACACACAGAATTAAAAATACATATTTTCAAATATAACAAAGTATATCTTGTAAGTAAGGCTTAACCTAAGCAAGTGGTCTTGGAAGCCATCAGTTTTAGGGGAAGCGTATTAAATCACAATCGTGGTCTGCGACGTACAAAAAGAGTGAAAGTTACTTATCTGTGAAGAACGGAAAATCGGCGATAAGGTATGCGATTCGGGTCGCGCGTGCGCACTCGCGCCCACGCGTTCCGCCTGAATCGGCCTCGCGAGGATACGCGATGATCGCTGATTTATGGTGCATTGTACTCTTAAACTCGTCGGTTATATATATACAGAGGAGAGACGTTTCTAGCCGTAACAATGCAGACGAGGAGCGGACTGGTCCTGATTTCTTTTCTCCTTCAGTATTTTGTTGGTGCAACAGTTGCGTCCGGTCGGAGGTTTCAGCCCGTGGCGAATCGCAATCTCCGCCGGGAGATTTGAGAGTAGGTGCCGTATCGTTGGCTGGCGAGGTAACAAATTTCGAGATGAGCGTACGTTAAGGTGTCCCATTAGCGGCGTTCAAGGAAGAAAAAACTATATCTTCCTACGGGGAAAGGGGAATTTTTTTTAATTGTAATTGCGCTGGAAATTCGTGATTTGATTGCGGAAAAAGGAGCCAGCTGAGAGAGCTGGTGGGCGGATTTTTATGGTGGTTGATTGCTTGATTTATAATCTCTGACCGGCTCCTTGGAGGTTGGCCGCAATCATCGGGTCGTTCTCGCTAATATCCGTGGATTTTTGCTGGTGGCGATCAAACTTTGATTAAGGAGCATCGCCATCTTGAAGCCTGGACAAAAACTAGAGGACATTGCGTACACGCCTCCGTCGTTAAGGCAGGATATTGAAATTTACCCTTTCGGCTAATCAGAGATCGTGGATTTTACGAGCGTCGATCTGGTCGTTAAAGGTTCTCCAGAATGGCCGCTCTTCTTCCACTCATCAACCACGTCACGGAAGCTTCCTAACTTATACACTGGCAAACTGTCCATCGGTCCCTATTTCCCTCCGATACCTGAAATCGTAAGTTCAAATCAGTTTAGCAGGAAATCTATCATTTTTCGAGAGGCGTGCCGAAGCGTTCGTTTAAGGTTAGAATCTATGGATCGAAGCGTGGACCACCGCTGAGAACACTGGCGAACAATCTGCCAGTCACCCTCCAGTGATCTTAGTACATTCATCAACTTCATAGTCTCGAAGGTCCTGTACTTTGTATCGTAACCCCTTCGATACTCATTTTGTCATGTATGCGTAAATTATTGCTAATTTAAATTTTCACGCGCTTCCAGACAAGGTGTCAACTAATGGCAGTGCATATTTATTTTTTAACCATAAGTTAAATTGGAAGAATAATTTTTAAAGGAACAGTACAAAATTTAGAAAATTGAAATGTAATATGATACGAAATTAAATTAAAATTAAGGGTTGGAAGAAATAGGAAATACCGATTAAAAAGTAAAATATTACCCATTGTTTCCACAAGGAGTTGTCTATAAGAGACCATGTCTTTTCTGAGTATTGAATAAAATATCATTAAAAATCTATAAGCTTTTGGAATTTCGTCAGGGTAAGGGTGAATAAGTTGAAGATTGGAGGGACCGGAAGGATTGAGTATCGTTGAGGTGGTCCAATATCGTCGGTCCTCGGATCGGAGATCTTAATCGTTTATTTACGTCGATGAATGTCCGCCTGTCGTTTCGTGCATTGTGCTTGACTTTAGCTGGATGCGCGTCACGACGTTACAAGTCGCTTTTATTTCCTGCTTGTCGTCCCATTACATAATAACGCGCTGCCATCGGTTATCTCGATGGTAGATTATCGCGGACCGATAGACATCTACACCGACAACCGTTGCCTTTCTTCTTCCCGTGGAGCCGCGAGTGGTATCGTTTGGTCTCACCGCCGGTTCGTGTCAGGTGCATGGCCAGAACACAACTGTGACACAGAAAAGAAACCCTTAGCAACGCGATATCGCGTGCACTTCGCACTTGTTATTACAGTTGTAACAGTTAGACTTACGATTAATCCTCCCTCCTCGTGGGACTGGTCATACCGCCCTTGTACAAATGTAATCCCGTAAAAATGTAAATTTCCCTTTGGTGTTTGCAACGGGTGCTTCGGTGTCGAATCGTAGACGTTACAACGGACGTGTAATGCGCTACCCACGGGCAAATATTCACAGATGCGGCGCCCGGGAAAATTCGGCTCTCGCGCCGGGCTAACAGGATTTATTTGTATCCGAGTGTACGTACAGTTTCTCTGTGTGCCAATGGAGCAAGGTACATATGTAGAAACAGCCGGTAGATATATGGAATACTACGGCGGGAGAAAGAGAGACCCACCAAGTTAGACTAACTAACGGACTAGCAGTTCATTAGAGGTCGCTAAACTTTAGGGTGCACCGAAAAGGGTGAGGATTTCGTTATCGCAGCCCCATGTACGTTTTATCCGATGCTAATAAAAATCAGCCCGAGCGATGAGCTAGTCTTCCATGGGAAAACAGAATTTTTTCAATAGAGCAAGGAAGATCTTTTCAGGAAGATGTAATGACGTCCGGCAGAAAGGTTTGGCATCTTAAAACGCCATCCGTGATGAAATCAATTTTTTTACAAAGTTAGAATACTTTTATTTCCGGTAAATGTTTCAAGTCCCCTCGGCATCCCATGGAATTGTAAGCTTAATCCTGCAGTAACACAGTTGAGTGAGCGCGTACGACCGCAGCGAACAATTCAGCAAAGGGGTGTCATCGAGAATCATTCTTTCATTCTCTTGTTACATAAGACACTGGATGGTGGCTGACACATGTCGCATTCTGCATGGGGGTTGAACATCCCCTAAGAACACTTCTAAGAACCATAATAGCGTCGAATGATTTTCGAGTAAAGCGGAGACCGCAATTGTATGCAAACGAATGCAAATGGCGGTGGGAGGACAATAATTATCGCGGTGGAAAAATGGCAGTCGATACGGTCGGTCGATCACGAATTTCCCGAGTGAATCTGAAGAGGGGAGGCAAGGGGCTACGAATGGAAATAGCCATAGCGAACAACCCTCTTTTAACTTTCTTTTAGTCGTCGCGGCTAATTTGCGGCTACGTTGGTTGGTTTGACAGGAAGGAAGGAAGCGATCATGAATGAAGGGAGTTGGCGAAGATAAAGGAAGAAATAAACTCCTTCTTTCCTTGTGATTTGCATGCAATTTCCAATTCCACTGTCGACGATGCCCTTTGATGTTTTCTACCGATCGCTTCTTCATTAACGTTTCGTTACTTGTATTCTTTCTTCTTGTCTGTTGCCTCGTTTTAACCCGTAAGATTCTCTACCGCCATTGAGAAAATGTACACGAGTAATTACACAATTTGAAGCCTTAATTATTAAGGATTATTGGGTGGACAAATTAATTCGGTGTGTCTCATAAATTATTATTACAAATTAAAAAAGTAATATTTTACTTTTCTGTCGATATATGTGCGACTGTATTGCACCGAATTTGTATTTTTCCCGTTTCGAGGGTCGTCGAAATCAAGCGACGAGTCGTCCATTGTTTTTTGCTAGACTGCAGGAATAAAAGGGGGTAGGTAGAGGCGAGTGCGTAGGTGCGTGAGCGTCGTGTTCGGTAACAGGATTAAGGAAGGGTGGCTGTGTAGGGGTTGCCACACCGAAGGGTGCCGACAAGTGGACCGAATAATGTTGCACGGTACAGGGAGGTGCAAAGCCAAATCCGAGATCTCCGAATATTTGCACAACTTTCAATGTTACTCGTAGTTTCATCTAATTCTTAAAAAACCACGAAGAGAAAGAAACGTAACCCTTTCGAGGGCGTACAATACCTTCGCGTCGACAATATCCCTTTTATCACCCTTTGAAGAGGGATTTTCAATGAAAACATACCGCCCATCGAACTGGCGAGCACACATGCGCCTTTATCGTCCAAGTAATAATCATCGACTGATAGAATTTACTAACAGAACCGGGTCTCGTTGGCCCTTTGACCGTGTCGTAATGCGATTCGCAAATCGACCGCCGCGGCCGTGCCGATCACTGAAATTATTGTTCCAGAAATTAGGGGTTTGCAGCCTTCTCTCCTTGATGACCCGCCTGCGCGGTATGTACCCACCCAATTCGACCAATGAGGAGGAAGCATCGCGGGGGTGCATAATATTTAGCCTGTCCGATGTGTACGTTACCTGCGTTCTACCTGCATATATGGATTTTCCATTATTTATTTTTAACTACTCCTTTCGACAAACGAGAATTCCTGTATCTGCTTGTTTTGATACGACGCATTGTTATTCCGGACACGTTTGAACCGAAGCTGTACGGGAGCTGAGAAATTGTTTGGAATTTTAGGATTTGCGATTCCGTGGAGATAAAACAGGGGGATCTTATACAGGACGCTTCATTTAGCACTACCACGACATTATTTTTTAAATATATATAGATTGTCACCGTAAATGTGTGAACGATTTTTGAAGCAGAAAAATCTATTAAATAAAGTTGAAATAAAAAAATAAAGAAACTTCGATCTTTTGACCCCAAAAAATTAACATCGCTGCACCTAAGAGGTGCTCCGATTTAGAACGTCCCTATAGGGGTGTGTATCGCGAGTAGAAGATACAGGAAGGGCCAGGAAGATCGAGGAGCACGGACGTAGAAGAATGAAATGATCGAGTTATGCCTGATTGCCGCTTGTTGTTCCAGCTCGATAAACCGGACCCGAATTCACCTTGTTCTCCCCAATTCTGCCAGTCCGCCCTTGCTGGCGCGTAATCATCTTCCGCGGCAGGACTTCGCAGGAGAAGTGGGAAGAGAGGGATTTTAAACGTCTTCGAGTTTACGTCGCGAAATCAGCGCGAGGATCTTTAATGCGTAATCGGATTCGCGACGATTACTCTGTTGGCGCTTGTGTACGTCCCTTTGAGGATGATCAACGACGCGCTTTGATGTCGAAGGCTTTTGAAGTTGCTGACTCCATCCGTGAAAGAGATACGCGAAACATAAAAATTTCTCGATTGCTCGTCGGTGAAGTTAAATAAAAGCTGGTTCTTCCTTTTGTCACGGAGCATTCTCTTTATTTTAACGACGACTGTAGAACAGGACGAAGGAACGTAAGTGGATTAGGAGGGTCCTGCCGGATGACTAAGTTTTAGTCGGGCCAGCCTCGACGCGAAATCCAATTTGATCTTAACGTTAACTCGATCCCGCGTACGGTTACACGGTGAATTAAGCGTCGTTTCAGCTAAGGTCTGAAAAACTACCCATGTGGATGTCGTCGACACGGACCCAACAAGTGGCGCGTTCCAATTGATTTTGATCGGTTGCCGATATTGCTAATGGTCAAGGTCGATGACTTCGGTGCATCTTTATAGGGAGACTACTACTGATATTCTGTAGGAATGCGAGTTTTACTTCTATGGACTAGGTTCCTAAACCCGTCCGAAGAATCAAAAATATTACTTAGAATGTGGTAAAATTTTAATAAATAAAAGATGGGGAATCGATTTTTCAAATTTCAAGTTTTATCGGAATTTAAAAAAATTCCTAAAATTATTATTATTAAATTTTAATAAATTAATCTAGGAATGTTACCGAGAGCATCCTTAAAGGTACAAACAAATCGTTTCACCTTGTTCAGGAATCGTCGAGTTTCTCTTTAACAAGTTTTTCCCAAGTTTTTCGCGGAAGACGACGAAGAGGACAGAGGATAGCGATTATTTCGTTGAAGCAGCGAGGGCGAAGGAGGAGGAGGAGGAGGGTGTAACTGGGTCGGGGAAGAGAGTTTGTTAGCAGCGGGCTCTCGCCTTTTTGTATCTGCGCCGTTTGTCGAGGACAGGGGTAAACTTTCCCGGAGTTTCACGGCGATTCGCGGGGCGTTACAGAGGCGGCTTGCACCAGCGGACACGCCCAGCGTCGCGACGCTTTTATCGATCAACGACCGTACGCACACCAACGGCCATTTTACTTTTCCGCCGATGGATACGCGAAAACTCATCCGGCCTACCATCGCTGTCCGGAGGGATTTCCCGTTTTGTGAAAACGCGACGCTTCGACTTTCTTTTCCAAGTGGAATCTCGATAACCCAAAGCGGGCAGACATATTGGAATCGTGGTGATGTTAAGAGAGATATAAGTATTTTCAAGTGAAATGTAT
Source organism: Osmia bicornis bicornis (assembly GCF_907164935.1). Lineage (NCBI taxonomy): Eukaryota > Metazoa > Arthropoda > Insecta > Hymenoptera > Megachilidae > Osmia > Osmia bicornis. The sequence continues at coordinate 1,338,587 of NC_060218.1, read as the reverse complement.
GAAATTTTAAAGAAATTTTGAAGAATTTCGCTAAAATGAACACATTAATAAACTATACCTTTGTCGAAACATTAAACTTCTTCATTTTCCACGACGATTCGTCACCGCGATCCCACGGTGAATCTCCGAGAACACCGATTAACTTTCTAATTAATGAACGTTAACGCGCGATCTTCGGCATATTCGTTTTTCCCTTTTCGTTAGGAGAAGTCGCCGACGAGGATGAGGATCGAACCGGTAGGTACGCGAAACCGGCTTATAGCCCCGTATATCTCTTTATAGGGCCTTATCATATTTATGGGAGTCGCTGGAAGCGTGCGACATGGAAAGCGCATCTATCGGCATGCATATTTTTAAATACCAATTCAACGAACCGCGATTGCTTCCCTCTTGAATCGACCGTGCACCGATCCCGATACGCGCCGGTTTCGTTATTTATTTTTCCCCGCGTGTCCACTCACCCTGACCATCGGCGCGTTGAACGGAAAGAGAAAGAGAAAGAACAGAAGCCCTCGAGTCTCGGTGAACGACTCAATCCGCGACGGTGAAATCAGCCCTGCGCTGCTGATTTAATTGTCGCCGCTGAGATTACTCCGCGAGAGCATACCGGATCGTTAGGAGGCTACCTGTTGGCCGGCTAGCGTTCGCTTCCACAAAGCAGAGCTGGATCGTTGAGATTTTTCCGATCGCGTGCCCGTATTACATGTAGGTCGAGGTTGTAAGTGGGCACGCGGTGCGGTGCTCGTTGATTCGAAAGAAATAATCGGATTAAAGGCTGAATAGTGGCGCGCACGGGGTTCGGTTCATTGTGAACGTTCTGACTCGAGAGGGATGAAACCCACGTAGCTATACGGGCGGTTCGCTCGTTTCATTTTTCCATCGACAATCGTCACCGATCGAATTCTATTCAGAAGAGGGGTTGGGGGGGTTGGCGTGGCCGACACGTGGCCCCTATTACATAATGTTAGACCTACACCCCCTCGCATCCTCTTATTAGGACGTCCAGTATTTTGCGATCCACCGACTACGATTTTTCCGCGATCCCACGCGGTCATCTCGACTGTGACAACGATCGATGATCATCGACTTACGGACAGGAGCGTAACTAAATCTCGCGTCACAAAGGTATACCGCCCTTGCGATTCTTAATTAATCTCCGCCAATCACAATCGTATTCATGCGGCGATTTTTGCGCGAATTTTTACGGGACCAGCGATAGGATGACTGGACGAACGGGCGACGTGGAAAAGTGTCAATCTGTCGACGAGGAGAAAAAGAATGGACGCTCGCGACCGGTTGGATAACGGCACCGTTGCAGATACTATCGGTTTCTCCTGACTAATTATCGCGAACATTATCACCGATCGAGTCGCTCTCGATCCAGCTGAATCATCCGCCTTGAACATCTCGCACGCACCTAAACTCACCGCGGAAACGTTCCGTTCCCATAGGAAACGGGCTGCATGTATATGCATGCCTTTGCTAACCTCCAGACGTATAATCGTACGGATCCCACGAATTCGAAACGAGATACATGTACGTTGTAACGCGCTTAGGCTTGTGGTCGCATTCAGCCGCTCGACTATGTTCCGGATTAGCGATGATCTCCTTTGTGCGTAGGACGATCCTCTACCCGTTTACACCGGCATAACCGTGCCTCGACACTTTCTGATGCGACGATTGCAAACATAAATAAATGCGGTAGCGAAAGTTCTATTCTTCAGATTCTAATTATTAACGCGTTAAATTTTCTATTTAACGTTTTGAATAATTCATGGATTATTACTGTTGGTTTAAGTAGATAAGAGCCATAGTACCCCTTCAAAGTTCAAAAATTTTAGAATTCTAATTTCAAGACCTTAAAATATAAAAATTTCAAACTCGGCAGCTTAGAATTTCGGAAATCTAAAGTTTCAAAAAAGTTTGGCCCACTCCAGAAAAAATCCTAGTTACGCCAATAGAACTTTCTCAAATTTTTTAAACAACGGGCATTGATTTTTATCCATTCATAGTCTAAGCACTCCTACATCCCGTTGAAAGACTCAAGGTAAACGAAACACAATGCAGCAACTGTTCACAACAAGGTCAGTGGAACGTCAAAATCAATGATTGATCTTCGAGAAAGAAAATCATGCTAGGTACAATAAAGGAACAGTTTTGATAGCGGATGCCGATGATTCTCGCTCACCTGCAATAGCACAGGTCATTTCGTCATCGAGTGGGAATGTTAGGTGTTTCCTATAGACGTGTCACGCTTGAGAAAGATTCTTGTAAACGTCCGTCATGTTTTCATAAGTTCAGCAACTTTCATAATAACAATTCTTTAACAACGATTAAATTTCCACGAGAAATTCCATAGGAAATAAACGACTTATCGTAGAATTCTGAAATCAGAAGCAAAACCTGCTCCTTCGATCGAAGGAGGAACTTTTGAACTCTTCGACTCAGTCGGGTGGAGAAAAATTTCGCGAGGGCAAGGAATCTGTTTAGCGAGCGAAGGTAGTCAGTTTGCCGTGTCAGAAGGACACGGCTGATACATCTGGCAAAAGTGAAACGAAGCGAGAGGGCGAGGGAGAGAGGAAGGAGTATCTGGCGCGACGAGAGGGTGGGTTTCGTTAGGTTGGGCGCAGTTTTGATGATAACGAGCGGATTTGCAATCACGACTACATTGTGCAGGATCCTGCTGTTAGCTAACTTGAAGAGGGATGAAACTCAGACGGGCTGAGATCACAGAGCAGGAAGCTGAGAGCGCGACGTAGACGGAGGAAGTAGTCGAATCGCTTTGTCCTTGTTCCTCTTCCGCTTGGAAACCGAGTGGAAAGTGGAAATCCCTAAATTACAGGACTAGATGCAACCGTCGTATACCCAGTGCATAAATATCTCGCGAAATTTCCGGCGGACAGGCAATTTCTTGAATCCGATTCAGCTAAACAATCAAACAAACTGGAATTTTCTAGAAAATGAAAATTGCTTGCCGTTGTGTTTTCACAGCGTGTCAGCTTGTTTTCTGGAATTTTCTACACGACAATGGCCCTTTGGGCTGGTCTCCAATGCGAATGGGTCTCTTGGAACACTTTTATCATGATAATGCGGGAATTTGCTCGAGAAAGTTTCCTCGGTTCATTTACATTTTTCCTATTCCACGATTTTCCATCGCACACTTTGTATTTTATTTGAAATTTGAAAATTTTCAGCTTTGTCTATATGTCATTCACAGTGACGTGACTAGGATTTTTTATGAAGTAGGACAGGTACTTAAAAACTTAAAGTTTTCGGAATTTGAAAATTTCTTAATTTTTGAATTTTGGGAATCTGAAATTTTAGACTTGTAAAACTTAGGCTCCTCGAAATATGAAATTTTAAAAATCTGGTATTGTAGATTGGGGGTGGGGAGGGGAGAGGGCACTCTGACCCCTATCTAGTTATGCCAATGTTAATCTAACGAAAAGCAAACAGAAAGTAATCTCGCTATTATTCCTGTCAGAATCGATTATAGATCGAAGAGAAAGCATCGATTCTCGATGGTATCGATTAATGTTACGTTCGAGACGTCGGCTTGTCCCCTTGGGCAGCATTGGAACCCCGTGGCTCCTTTTTCGAGGATTCTCCTCGTGTCCTCATGAGGTAGGACCTTTGTCCACCAGCGGAATAATTCGACTGCCATTTTTCTCGCTTTATGCCGGGTAAGCGTTACTAATGGCCCGTTCCCCGCCGATCGCAACGATCCTGTTCTTCTTCTGGCCGTGTAAAAACGCTTTTGCCCTCCAATACAAACGCGTGTCCGCGAGCTGCACGCGCACCTACGATTAAAATTGCTTCCAAGAAAAAAGAGAAAAAAGAAATGCAAGTACAGAATAAATAATATTGCTAGACATTCCCATGGTACGACTGTAAGGTAGTGGCCCCCATTTCTGGGTGTCGGGGCATAATTCAAGAAACACTGGATTTCACGGATGCGTGCACACGCGCACTGGGCTAGCAATAAAAAGGCGTTGGATCGGGCCGAAAACCCGTTTGACAGTTTTCTTGGGACCCAAAACGAAAAATTCATATTCATCTTTAGGCGTGGGCGTATACGGGTCGCTCTACTAGAGAAGAAAGCTTTGAATGTGTATTTTGGGACCGATACACAGGCATAAGCGTACACGTATGATAGAGAGAAGGATAGCAGTGATAAAAGGCGTTAGTCCATTCTCGGATGACTTATGTGTCGGCGCAGCAGAAATACAAACAGGTGCTCGAACCCCCTCGAGAACCTAAACTCATCGAAAATAAAAAGGAAACGATGGAATATAAAATATATACCCACGCGTAAATATGCTTGGATGGGGATGGTGTCGGTGTCGAGGGGTTACCCGTAACTAAACGGACAACCGAGACTCATTTCTTCACCTTACTACGCTACAGACAGAACTTTTCGATCAATGTTTCGGTCATTTAAACTTATTACTTGCAATTTTCAAAAACCCATCTGGAAAATTTTCATAAAGCCATTCTACAGCGTTGTATTAGTCATATATATAGAATTGAATTCAATATGTCGATAATCCCAAAAATTTCAGAATTTCAAAATTCCAAATATGACTTCCTAAATTAGAAAATTCCCTAGATTCGAAGATCCCCGGTTTCCAAAAATCTGTAGATTACAAAATTTCAAAATTTCCTAGATTCGGGAATTCCCAGGGTTAATACTTTCCTAGATCCCAAGATTCCCCCAAATCCTGAGACTCAAAAATTTCAAAATTTTAGTCTTCAGAATTTCTGTTGTTATTAAGAAATTATCGTTATTTTTCTCTGGCGCAGTGATCGCGTCATCGATACGTGACGTTTCGAGTGTACGTGACAATCGTCAATCTTGAAATTTATTATCATAATAGAAATGCATAAATAAAGAATCACAAGCAGGTGATCGATAATTCTTCAATAATAATGACAATCACATAACTGTGTGTTAATCAAAATGACAAAATGCCAAGTTACAATAAGTGCCTGATAGTTCCCTGCATTTAAAGCTCTAAGGATGGACCCTTTAAGAAACAGGGAGTTATCAAGCATCAATGGCACGAGTGCCTTCTCCACAATTCCCTCGACATTCATCGACTGTTCGTTTGTTTATATGACACAATTATATATACACCACCAGCAGGGACTTATACATATGACATAAAATTAGGGAGCGTTTCCCGTATTTAATTTTTAATAATTACCGAGTTAGAAGAGCATCTTCAAGCGCGATCCAGGGTGAGACTTGCTCCCACCTATGTAACCCCCGGAACTCGTAGAGCCGCTGGTTGCAGCGGCGCATACGAGCACGGAAAATGGGCGTGGTGGAGTAGGGCGGAGCATCGAAGGGTCTTCGTCCTGAAAAGTGTCGTTCCTGTGCCAACTAGCGCCACCAACAACCCCGAGTCAACTCGAGTCACGCAACACCGTTCCCCACCACTAAGTGTACAGCGCAACAACCCGTGTTCACACGAAAACGAGCCAGCTGCATATATCCGACAGTCTATACACCACGAAGAAACCTTTCAACGGTGTGAGTGATCCCAGTCGACGATTGCAGCCGCGTGGTAGGGGCAGAATCGAGGATGCCAGTCTTCCCCGGGCCACGGATCCGAACAGGGTGTTTTCCGATCGCCTACGCTCTTTTTTTTTTTTAATCTGCTCCTGGAAATTATTATGAGTTATGAGTTTTGCGATGTTTCTTAACCAAGTGTTGTGAAGTACGGTTCTTGCAGACGAGGACGCTTTCGCGCACGTGTGTCTGTTTGGACTACTTTTTATATTTCGCTCTTTGTAAAATGAAGAATTTGTGATCAGAAGATTGCGAGATCGAGGAAAAATGAAGGTGAGCGCAACGGGGTGGTTTTTAATTAACAAGCGTCGTGGAACTTTGCGTTTCTTAATCCTTGAACAACGGAACCCGAGTCAATGGTGACTCAAACTTACAGAACGTGTATAAGGATATTAACTTAAAATTAAATGTATAATTTTTTTAATAAAAACGTTTCATATACTGGAAAAATATTTTTTAAGGAAACAATAATACGATATACGTAATTTGATTAAAATTGGGGCTCTCTCCATGGTCCGTCGTCCAAGGGTTAACAAACGGTTCGCGATAACTTTCTATTTATCGAACGTGAGAAATTAAATAAAAGTGCTATTTTTGTCTACAATTTTACACGCTTCATTAATGACCCATCGATAAACCGTTCAATTGTTTGCTGACAAAGATAGCACGCTTTCGTGGACGCACGGAATGTGTAAACAGGTGTGATATGTTTGCTTGGAGGAAAAAAATGGTATTTTAAAATTCGCGGTGTTTTGGTTGTGAAATATTAAAAAATATTCGCTTGTAACAGTTTAGAGAAAGAGTTCGGTTTTAGGGTGGAGGATAATTTTGAAATATCACGAAAATTATTTACGATGGCTGGTGAAACGTATAAGGGCGATAAATCAGCCGGAATGGTGGTCGCTCGTGCCATTAAACGTCCATCGGTGTAGCGAAGTGACGAATCGGATGTGTACGAGGAACTTCGGTGTCCGGTAGTCGGGTAGTAAAGCCCGTTTGACCTCTTCACCCGTGCATTTCTTACTTTGTCAGCTCATCTCCGTCGCCCTCCAACTGTTCGCCAAGAAAAAATGACTCCTATTATTCTTTCTTAACTACTCGCTGATTGCATTCTTCAACCCGTCGAACCGATTGAAAAATTCCTTCGCTCTTTCCACGAAAACCTTCACGAATTCGAGAAACAGATAACTCATTTTGAATTCAAGTGATGAATTGCGAGTAATCATCAAATATTATCATTTGAAATACGGCGTGTCGAGTAAAATTAGGTAGTCAAGTTTTTGAACGAAAGAATTTTGTATGATTGCGAAAGAAAAGTGTAATATTTGAGGAAGGGAAATAAATTATTCTTAGCGGTCCAAACGGGTTGAAAAATTGAAACCTATAATACAACGCTAAAACAACAAAATTAAATAAAATTAACCCATAAGGGTTGCAAAACTTAAATCTACGAAACAACGCTGGAATTACAAAAATTACAAAATTAAATAAATTTAATTTTGCCTAAAATTATGCTTACAAATTTCATGTGTGAAAATAAAAAATTCTCAATGATGCCGAAAATATTCTGAGTGGTATTCGAATTAATTTTGATGGAGCATTATTGGTCACGCTTGACCAGACGATCTTCCATTGGTATCGAGCGAAGGAACGGCCACAATGTACCCATCGACGGTATTAATCGAGTGGCTCGCTTTCCGAGGGAAGATCGAAATGCCAGAAGGTATAAATCACAGGTGGGAAGTTTAAGTTTGCCTTCGGCAGATCATAAATCAATGACCGTCCAGTTAAAGGTGAAATGATTACCGGCCGACGGAAGGAGGCGCGATAAGGAGAGAAGATGAAGACGGAACGAAACAGGGACCGTAACGTCTACGAAATTGGCTGTCGTCGATGTTGTCTTTCTTGATGTGTCGGTTGTGCAACGGATCTCTCTTTTCCTGCATATTCCATCGATTCGTATGTAAATTCGTCGATTGGGGATGAAATTTATGATTGCAAACCTTTCGATGCCATTTTTTTAATTATCGTTCTTATTTGCATATCAAAATATCGACGGTAGACAAAGAATCCTCGATATTTTTCAAATCTGAAAAATACGTCTGCCGATGACCGGATGGTGCGGCAAAGAATAACCTTTGTGCTTTACTCGTGTACCAATTAATATTATCGGCTCGAAACTGGCTATGCTCGCGTGTGTAGTGGTACAGGTGTGCGTTAGAGCACGTGTACCGAGACGGAGATAAGAAAAAGTTGCATACAGATCAGATACACATTATCTTCGGGTTTATCTGGACGCACTGACAATGACTTTCTCTCCCCTCTGGACACAGTCGTGGTTGGAGAAAAAAAAGAGATCATCATCTGCATCGTGTCGTTGGATCATCAATTAATTAGGGGGAATTAATCGTGGTTGATGATAGATAACTTTCATGTCCATACGACTGGACGTTGACATTGTTACAATAATTAGAATTATTTTTCAAAATAATGTAAGTAATTTATATAAAATGACCGCGATTTTGTTGCAGACTGAGGTGGAAACGGATCCAGAGTGCCCTGACAGTATCCTCTGTCCAAACAACAACAATAATAACACTACTACTAACAATAATAATAACGTGACGAATAACAAGAAGATTGGTACAACCATTGGCAGCAACGATGCCCACGATGGAATGGAAATGGATTGCGGTGGTTGCGGGGAAAGCGTTCGTGAACGCACTGTCCTCTGTGTAGGGGGTCGTACCTGGCATTCCAGGTGCCTCAAGTGTTGCGCCTGTGCAAGACCCTTGCACGATCAGCACTCCTGTTTCCTTCGGGGGATGCGACTTTACTGCAGGCACGACTACGCCTTGTAAGTACAAGTGATTTCTATTTCCAAGGTCGGATTCCCCGTGCCAAGGTTCAATCCTCGCCACACATATTTATTCGTTGAACGAGACCAATCAGGGAGTCTGATATACTTTTTTCGAATTATTCGTACATCTTGGTGCAGTTTCTGTAGAGTCTAGGGAAATCTTAGGGAAATTTTAATTTAGAGCTTCCTAACGTTACCGCAAAGTCGATTTTCTCAAAAACAAAGCCACAAATGAAAAAAAATTCTTCCATATTTTTTTCCTTAGTAATGGTAGTAATAGAATTTCTCTTCGAAGTTATGTTTCTTTAACAGTGATAGAAATAATGGTACTAGACGATCGGACACGACAGTTGTCTCGATAATCTAAAAGCAACACGAGGGATTATCGATGAGTTCAATAATATTCTGAGACACCCCACTGGTATGTAACCGGTGAGTAAAGCCGAGCTTAAGAGGACGTATCTCGACTACTACCGCAGGAGCTCCTGGAAAGGGCGATCATTTATTCGACTTACGGGACAGTTCTCGCGGAGTATGCTGACACTAGCATAACTGATATCTTCGGACACCCTGTCGAGCAGTCACTTTGAAAAGATTCTACGAACAGCTCCCTCGGGATCGATCTGGATTATAACCTCGTGACTTCGCTAAAATGCTCCTCCTACGGCAAACAACAAATGTCCCTAAAAGTTACTAGAAATCATTACAGTCACCATTACCTTATTGTAGGATTTCTATATAAAAATGTATAAATTTAAAGAAAAGATTAATTTACACAAGCATCTACTGGCTTGCTTATCCTAATACCAATCGATGCCATCACTTCAAATCGTGTAACAGCGAAAGCGTTAATATTTCCATTTGAAATATAAAAGTTTCTTGACAGCAGCTTGCTAAATTCTTAAAAACAATTCCAACTGAAAGAGGATTCCGCTTTCGAGTCACGTGGCGGATATTCCTTGAGATGAACAGATATCTGTACACGCGTAATCGACGTACAGGCTTCGTGTTAGAGATTCGCCAGTGGGTGATTAATGTCTTCCGATGTAGTCTTCTCGGTTCAGTCCCCTCTACCCTCCTACACCTTCTTCTTCTTCTTTGGACCTCACGTACAGTCGGCTATTCACGTCAACGGGCATACGTGTACCATGCATGCTCACGCGTGAGCTGCGAGTCACGTTGTGACGTTGAAGCTGGCCCGATGCACGAATAAAGGACATCTCAACTGACTTTTTCTCGCGGTTACAGAACCCTCGAGGGGAAAAGGGAGAACACGTTTCGAGCGTTTCTGCTTTTTCAATCGACGGGCGCCGCCTTGGGTCTAAATCTTGTTAAACGCATAGATCAATTCTGTGACACGGTACAATATAATAAAAATTAACTGTTCATTTTTTTTTTTTATATTGTACCCTAATATTTTTTCACTCAGAATGTTTTAAAGAATTGATATGTGTATAATTCCATTTGAAAAAATATAGATGGTCTTGAAATCTCATTAGAACATCATATATCAACACCTGATACAATTTTTTCACTCTATTTTTCACATCTATTAACCCAGACTCCGCTGTTCAAGGGTTAAAATGCTCTAACTTTATTCCAAGTATTTTTTAAAATAAAATCATGCATAATGGAGATACTTAGGTGTTTCGATTTAAATACTCCACCCCCTGTCTCGTTAAAGGTCGAACGGGGTGTTTCATAATTTTGTCCACCAGCGTAGCGTAAAATTAGTGTGGAGAAGAAAACACAGGTGCCGAGTCACCAGTAAAGGCAACCAGTGTTCTAAGGAATTCGCCTCGTAAGGCAGCCTCGTAGGTCGGTGCTTTTCACTCGGGTGCCTTTTAAATTAATAAATATTCACCGACACTGTCCTCCTACGGTCAGAAAAAGAGCAGAAATCGCTCTATTAGTCCGAGCCGAGGTCCGAAATTCCGGTTCTCTTAATTCAGTGTGGCCGAACCTCGCGATGTGGTTCGAATCCGGTCGCCGCTTTATCTTCCCCGTCTTAATGGCACTTAAATGCGAAAAATACTTTGAACTTGGCGGGGTAATCTGCATTCCCCAGGGAGGAAGGATATTTTCTTCGATTTTCATCGAACTTTCTATCCGTATCTGAGATCGCGGTCTCGAACGCAGCCGAGACGTCGAAGAGACTTTATGGTAGTCGGATGGTGCAGAGGTCGGATACCGGCCAACTTAATCCCTGCTTGACTTATAGGGCCCGCCTATGTGGAAGAACAAATGAATAAATTAGGGCGGGGTCGATTGGTAGCCGATGTACGGCCCTGAAGATTTATAGACACCCAATACCAACCAGTTCTCCGCTGCTTGTTATACCGTCTACCCTTCTCTTTTCTCGGTTATACGATGTAAACGCGGCAGAAGAGGAAAGGGTGGCGCTACTATTTATGCTAATGACACCTCCACGGACCCTGTTACCTTCCACTTCGTCCTTTTTTCGACTGTACCAATTTTCTAGGAGTATCCGAGCTTCCGTTTCGTGCAAAACAGTCCTTGAAGAGTAACACGAGCAACATGCTCCTAGGCGTGCCCGAAAATATCCGATGCGACGCCGATGACGATGCAACTCCTCGCCAACTAATCCTTCCGTGGCTTACCATATTTTTCCATACAATAACCAAACCCTCGAACCGTTTATTCTTTTTCTCCTCTCTGACTTTCAGTTACAAATAGTCCTCCTTGTTATTTCGAGGCTAGATTGTAGGAGTTGGTATTTGGACCTGGCGGTGATTCACAAATTTTAGGAAATTAAGGCGCGTTTAATTCTTCCTGGGTCGGTATGAAATCAAAGGCCACGAGTCATTTGTTGGCCGGGGGGGAACGGGACAGAGACGTCGAGATAATCTGGACGTAATCTGTTGGGCGAATCGCGAGAAGCCGATTCCGGTGGTTCGCGCCCCCGAAGTGGTCGAAAGGACATCGAGCGGTAGAGTAGTATGTTAATGAGGACAGGTCCAGTGGATTCCCTCGCGTGCACGGAGGTCCTCAATGAATCTAAAATAGCATCCTTCTGTTTCAAGTTTCCTTATTTTCGACCTTCCAGAACCTTTGGCGCCAAGTGTGCGAAGTGTGGTCGCAGCGTGGGCGCCGGTGACTGGGTCAGAAGAGCCCGAGAGAGGGTTTATCATTTGGCCTGCTTCGCCTGTGACGCCTGTTCGAGACAATTGTCGACGGGCGAGCAATTCGCCCTTCTGGATGCACGGTTGCTGTGCAAGGCTCATTATCTGGACGTGGTGGAGGGAAATAATACCTCGTCTTCGGAAGACTGTGACTCCGAGCACGGTGGCAAGGGCAGCAAGACGAAGAGGGTCAGGACAACCTTCACCGAGGAACAACTGTCCGTTTTACAAGCTAACTTTCAGTTGGATAGTAACCCCGACGGACAGGACCTCGAGAGGATAGCTCATGTCACGGGCCTCAGCAAAAGGGTCACCCAAGTCTGGTTTCAGAACTCGAGGGCCAGGCAGAAGAAACATAGCGGAAAGATTAAGACGCAGAGTGAGTGTATGAACATTCATTGGTTGAAATTCAATTTTCGTAAGTCCAATTAATAGAAAATTTTATAAATATTTATAATTATTTGGAATTTCTTAATTTTTAAATCATCTTATGTCCCTTTCATTGATCAGCATATTTGAATTTCTTTTAGTGCTTAAAATTTTCTTAAATTTCCATATAAAGATATCTACGTAGTACCTCTTCGATATTTCACACTTTGAATAATATCCCCGTAGATATATCATTAAGAAGATTTAATTCCATGCCCAGTGCACCATTCGCCACCGATGCAGCATCATCCAGGAGAGTTTTATCCCTCTGGAGTGAACATGGTGGGCGCCTATTTGGGTGGATATCAGGGTGGTAGCGCAGGAAGCGAAAGTCCTGGGAGTCCATTGACACCGCTCACCCCCTTAACGCCCTTAACCCCCACCACGCCGAATCACCTTCAGACCCAGTTCTGTCATCAAACGGGGTAATTTTATTTGAAAATTACAAATATCATCGTTAAAAAAAACTCCAACACGCTGTGAGATCCTAAGTTCTCAAGGAGGGATAAAATTCAATTTATTTACAATTTATTTTATTACTTGAAACCCTCCTTGGATTCTGGGATAAAGAAACCTGGTATTTCGAATGGTTCTCTGTTTTTCTGTATATACCAAAAAGGACTGTTTCGAAAATGGAGCGAGAAGCAAAGGTGATAATATATATAGGATAAATTCCGTGGTGTTTTATTTATTCCGTTTTCATTCTAATAGCTTGTAGTTTATATCTCAACTTGATTTCCACGTTAAAGTGCAATCAGATCAAAAAGGAATTTCTACATTTTCCAAAACATTTATAAACAGATCACCATAGATTCTAAACCATCTGTTTCTTATAGTAGATTTTAATTTTCAAATGAAATTGTACATAGACATATCCTGTAGCTTTTGTATATAAATTATAAGGAAATCGTGCATGAATATTTGATATCGCCCTTGTATTGTACACCCACTTCCGCAATACTGTAAACCGTACTGTTATTAATAAAAATGTCTTTTACTGTTAAATCGTATCATTTTTCATTGTTCAACCCATAACTCACATTAATATAAATAATAAAATTATATTTTTAATAGGAATTTAATCAAATCAACTTTTTAAAAAAGGTAAGAATATTAAAAAAAGTTGTAAGTTATGTGCAACATATTTTATATTGTATATATATATATATATATACTTAGTTTACAATATTTACATCACAGTACATGTATATTAAATAATGATCCTTTCACGATTACACAATTATCTAAATACTGTAAAAGATACTTTCATTCGGAACATTGCTTTTGGATGTTCTTCGTAATCCACTGACGTAAGAATTTATCGAGCGGCCATATTTTTTATTTTTAGGTAAAATATTAATTTTTCGATTGGCTAATTCGATCAGCGTTTCAGAAAATTTAAAATATTTGAAATTGCAATTCAAATTGCACGCGTTTTCTTTTGTTTCGAAATTAACCAATCAGAGAGCTAAAATTTTATTGAAACAATATGGCAGCCTCCATATGTTATTACGTCACCGCGCTAATCTTATTCGAACCTGATTACATCAGGATATTTCGCAAAATTAATGAAAGTGGAATATTTTGTAAGCGAAAATTATATTTATCGCTTCATTACCACCACGAAAGACGTCTGCTTGCATTTTATACAATGTCGGACTCCATTAACCCTTTCCAATTAAATTTACTAAAATTTTTTAATCCTACCGTAAAAAATTAAAAAATTTAGCACAAAACATTCGAATGGCCTTCACTCATGAAATTTCAACAAACAATTCAAGAATTTATTTACTAATCTCAAAAATTAATTCTCAGAAAGGGTTAATTTCAATCGAGTCAAAACAACGAATCGATCTCCGTCGATCGATTATTAAAAAATCAAGTGAAAAAGGATTTGCAACTCACTTCCGGTGCACGCGTATTTCTTCATGCGTAACATGGAATGTTAAATGTACTCACTCATTCATAATAAGCTTAACATCAAGCGCAAGATAAAGCTGTACTGTCGACCAGTCTTGAAATTTGCTGTCTCTAAGTTCTGCTGGAAATGTTAATTAACATGTTGGGCGGATTTGTAAACCATCGGATTTTTACGTTCATAGAAACGGGTCAATCTATCAAATAAATACTTATCTCGTCAAGTACGTATCCGCTGAACGTTTCACAAACGCTATACTTAACTTAAAGATACTTAAACCGACGGAAACTATCAACTTTGTACATGCTCTATGCGTTTTATATTAATCATAAACGGGACGGTTCTAACGTGAGTTCTGTCACCGTGGAATAAAACGCGTTCACCGAGAAAGATTCATGAAACCCAAAAATAAAAACCTTAACGCTAAGATGATGAGTATTTACAATACAGCTAATCCAGTAACGACGATTAAACCTCGTTCGGCATCGACAACATCATCGAATCCTGCGACAGTTCGTCCATTGATTGTTCCGAGCCTGAAGACAGAGTTGACGGAGTTGCGATAGAGAGTAGACCTTTTCAAAGCAAAACTTTGGTTTCTCTTTTTTCGTAATTTTTCATATTTAAGATATTAGCAAGAACTCCAACTCCGTTAAGTATCGTTAACTTAAGACTTAACTTAAGAATAAATAATATAAAATAAATAATCCAATTTTATCGGAGGAACCCTAAGACTCTTCGAAACCCTGATTTATTGTTAAATTAATAAATAACATCGTAATGATTGATTTGAAAGATTCTTACCGTGGTTATGATAAATGGAAGGCGTAGGACTTTTGCACACCGGACTCAGTTGCGGCTGTTGCTGGGTATGATGGTGTTGTTGTTGATGTTGGAAAGAATAGGTCAAATGTAAATTGATGTGCCGACCGAAATCGCCCGTGGACGTTGTCGAATTCGGAGGTGATTGATGAACTATAACAGTAAACGTTTCCTTGTTTCCGCCGTACTGCTATAGGTAAACTTTCAGCGTTCTAATTGGTCGATTGTCACGGCGAATCCAAGATAAAGGAAAGCGCGCGCGATTTGAAACGCACTTTCGAAAATTTTTATTTTGACTAGTAAAATGAAAGTTGAATGTAGATATTAAGTATGCGATATAAAATTATTAAAAGAAACAAAGGCAAGAAGTACCATGTTGCCCTTTCGTTTTGCCCGTGTGCAGATGCTTCTTCTGCCTTGCCCTAGAATTCTGGAACCAAACCTGCGTAACTCTTTTGCTGAGTCCCGTAACATGTGCTATCCTCTCGAGATCTTGACCGTCCGGATTGCTGTCCAGTTGAAAATTCGCCTGAAGAACCGATAGTTGTTCCTCGGTGAAGGTGGTTCTCACTCTCTTCGCCTTGTTACCGCTTTTGTGGCCGCTCTCCGAGTCACCGCCTTCTGCGAAAGTGCCAATTAGGGGTGCCCTATCCTCCGCTTCCTTCTCGATTCTAATATACCCTCCAATCTTAAATGTAAACCACCACCCGGAATTACGCGCAATTTAATAGTCTCACCATCGGAAGAGGTGTTGTTGCCTTCGACGACGTCCAGGTAGTGAGCTTTGCACAACAATCGGGCATCCAGAAGAGCGAATTGCTCTCCAGTGGACAATTGTCTCGAACAGGCGTCGCAGGCAAAACAAGCTAAATGATAAACCCTTTCCCTGGCTCTTCTGACCCAATCACCGGCGCCGACGCTACGGCCACATTTTGCGCACTTCGCTCCGAAGGTTCTGCCAACAGAAAATAATAATGTCAGAAAAAAAAACTAACAAGCTATCGTCCTATTCGCAGCGAAAGGGTTAACCGTATCAATAGATGTTCGTATCGATAAAGCTGCACGGTTTTTCCATCCGTAATCTTAATGATTAACGACGGCTTGGCATGCCGGGAAATCCGCGGCGATCGTAAAGAATTCTCAAGCACGCAACACGCGTGACCACCTGCTGCAATGGCGCCAATAAATTGAACGGAGGAAGCCCGCAGAAGGATTTAGTCTCCACGGCATCCTCTCATCTAACAAATGCATCCGCAGCGACCGGTAAAAAGCATTCAACGCTGGTACACGCATTTAGGTGTCGATAAGCCTCGCCCCTGGAGAAAAACGCAACTCCTCGCGGATTTCTTCGACGATCAATAGGCTTACGAGGCTGAGATATTAATTTGTTGATGTCACGATGATTCACGGTTAAGGAAGAAGTTAGGTTGCTGGACGAAGACATTACCATTCGCCAGATGGACATCTTTACTTAGAATCTAATTTTGGGTCGCAGAAGGGATCGTAATAAATGTTACCATTTTGATTTCACAAAGAGTACTCGAAGAAATAGTTGGTACTTCCCATGAGAGAGTGGTTCGCCACGCTCTTAGATAACGCGTCGTGCACGAACGAACGTTTACCTAGAACCAGCCAGCCTGTACCAGTCCTTCTTCTGACAAATAAATGAGTCCTGGACCTCGAAGCGCGAGCCGAGCAGTGTGTTCGCGTGTATGTAAACTCACGCAGCCAGTGCGCCAGCGAAGAGGACACTGGGATAAAAGGAGCAAAAGGAGAAACCGACTGACATTGCGAGATAAGGAAGAGGGGAAAGGAGGTTCTTGATTTTCAAGAATTAGTGATATTTCAAAAGATTTCAGACTTTTAGAGTGCGAATAAAATTTACAATTACTTTTTTAACATATTCGAACTGATTTTTAACCAAATCACTTATCACTAATAACAAGTGGAAGAAATGGCGGCAAATTTAAATCGGTTATTTGTCATCGAATCGTTAGAAACGAAATCTTCTAAATCCTTTCTCATTTTCGAACAAAGTCTAATCGAAATCAGTCTTAAGGTAAGTCAAAGGTAGTGTTGGGTGAAAAAGCTGGGAGCTAGGCCGTTGTAAACGGTAGCCGTGTAACGGCAAGACACGAGCATGCTACACGACACATGCACGCTCTGCCAGATGAATGGCTCGACGAACGGTGGGTGTTATGGTTGCACAGAGAGAGAGTCCTAAGGAGCGACCAGGAGGAGGATCGGTTGCTAAACGACAAGCAGAAGCACGACGGTGTGTGACTTCACGGCTGGGTCCGGTGTGGTCGGTTGTGTGCTGCTGCGACCGGTAATTAAACAACGACTAGTGGCCATTAGCCCATTATCATATTCATGAACACGGAAAGTGCATCCCGATTCCTCGTCCGGTTCCTACGGCAACGATCCACCTAGCTGTTTATACAGGCTGTGTTTGCAAACCCCTTCGTCCCTCTGCATCCATCGGGAAGATATCTTATGGGGCCACGCGACTACCCTGGTGGCCCCACCACCCCATACCACTGAAAGTATCAGACGCCTAGATCCACGACTAGCAATACTAGTTGTTTCCTTGCGTTTCAGGATTAAGAGGGCATTCCTTGCACGGTCCAGACATATTTCCACCATTTACTTCCAGCCTACGTACTAATGGAGCTAATTGTTTCGTATGAAACTTCTTGCATACGTATTTTAGGTAGGAAAAATGGTAACAAAAAGGCGTTCGCAGGGGAATCGCGTTGGCGACGGTCAGAAAACGAGTGCATTTTAATCCTATTGTCTCTTAGCAAAGTATTAATCCACGGTGGTTGCAAGAGTTTTCTCGCCCACATAAATCTCTAGGAAGGGATTTGAATGTTAAGCGACGGACTACGAGATTCCTTTATTAAAATCCTGTTCTTAAAAACAACGAAAATTAATCTCTACTAGAAGCTTCTTATCTCAATTTTCTTTTTGAATTTTATAAAGAGTAACAACACCTCAAACAGTATTAATCAGTCTATCAATGGTATTAATTAGATCATATTGATGGTGTCCTCGATTCTTGCCGCAACGGTATAGTTTCTCGATCATTTATCACGCGGTCCGAAGCGTAGATCCAAAAAGTGGCTTCGTTTCTTTTTCAAGTCGCTTGTCGACGGGTCTACGGTTCATGGATCCTGTCGACCAGGTCATCGTAAGGCAGCATTACGAGGCGAAAAGTACCAGTCAAAAATGTTACACGGCGAATTCCTGAGGACCTCCCGCGTATACACCAACTTTGACTCTTCAAAGACATTCTATCCTCGGAGAACGTTCGTGTCATTGCGAAATGTCAATTTACAAGACAAAAATAATACAATTTCAGTTCGACGAAATTAAAATAATACATACATTATCTTAGAACTGCTAGACCACTGTTAAATGATAGAAAATCAAATCGGTTATTTCTTATCAAAATGTTAAAAATAAAAATGTTCTGAATTTCTCCTTATCGTATATTATGACCCGAGTTTATATTCAGGTCCCGAAATGACGGGTACCCAAAGAAATTTACATGCTGAACAAAGTTTTGGGATACTGCCCGAACTCGGATAAAATTCCCGACCCGACTCCATCCCGAGATGACTAATAATGAAATAAATGAGTGTGTCACTCACAGAGCATAGTCGTGCCTGCAATAGAGTCTCATGCCCTTCAGGAAACAAGAATGTTGATCGTGCAGAGGCCTGGCACAGGCGAAACACCTTAAACACCTCGAGTGCCAAGTTCGGCCACCGACACATAAAACTGTACGCTCGCGAACTCGTTCTCCACAACCGCCGCACTCCATCCCGGTCGGTGACACTTCCGGTCCTATTAGGCTACCTGCGCTTTCGGCAACGGCCAGATTCGAACCGGTACCTTCGCATACGCCGTCGCTCGGCATGTCTTCCACTTCCGTCTGCAACAAAAACATCATAACATCGAACGTTTCGTTTTCTTTTTCGAAATAATTTTTAAATTTTTAAACGAAAGAGTTTCGCACGATCGTTCTGTATGCGAGGAAAAAAAAAGGATTCGGTAATAATTTAACAAAGTCAGGGCTTCCCATGTGCTGTATTGTGTCACCCTATCCCATATAGAATCTGTCGGATGTGCTTGACACGAAAGCTGTGGCGCGTTTGATAGATGCGTCTGTTCCGATCAATCTGTTTCAAAGTAGTTTGCTATGGTTGCTATTCAAGCATCTTTTCCTGTTCTTTCAAACCCGTCGATACGTTGCAAACTTTTCAATAACGATATATAAAATAACTAGATTCAATCCTCGGACGGCGGACCATGGAGAGAGCCCTGATTTTAATTAATTTTCACAGTGCCTTATATATTAATTTTATCGAAATAAAGTTCTAGGTATTAAAACTTTGCATTATTAATCATAGTCCTGATAGTATTCAGAGTTTCTTACAATTTTGTCCACCTTTTGAAAAATCCATCGAACCCTCATTTTCCTCAAACTCTCCGTCCATGTCTCGAGAGATCATGAAAATCACCGGAGATTCTAAGGATGAAAGGTAGAGCCGGCTAGGCAGCTGGTCAAGCGAAAAAGGGCACCACCCGTGGAACGTTACACGTATCCAGTCCTCTTCATCCCCCTTCTAAAATGGTGACACGTTATGCCCGTGACTTGGTGTACAGATGGCTTTGTTGTACACGCAAGCCCTTGCCACCGGTGTTAATATATGTGGCCTACCTCGAACCCACCCCTAACATCCCTTCTGTAGTCTCTTCTACGAGGACCGTGTACGCCAATGGGGCGAGTAAATGGGCATCCAAGGCGTCCAGCCGTTTCCGAACATCTCTGTCATTATGTCGGCGGCCTTGTTACAGTGACTGGTGTTGAATCCACCGTTACACCGACCACCATGTGGATTAAATGATTTTCGAACGAGGGAGGCGTGCCGGGTAAATAAACTCCTGCGGCGAACGGGGAGGGGTGGATTGTTCTTTTATCAATTGTTTGCCTCGTTCAAATGATCGGTTGTTGATAATGGATAAATTAGATAACGTTGAGATTGTACTGGTGATTAGGATATTTTATTCTGATTTGGAAAAAGGGAGGAGATAAAGAACTGGGGTTTGAGTTCCTATGAATATTTATTCCCTCAGAAGGGACAAATTTGGAAGCTTTTTAATTTAGATTTAGAAATAGAAACTTGAGTGCTAGTATTTATTACTTTTTTAAAACAAAAAATGATCTTCTCCAAATTTCATCCCCGCTCTCTCGCCCTCTTCCTAACACGCAGGAGAATAGGTACACGGTTTAGAACGTGCGAACATTTGGTTGGTTATGGTTGGTGGTTAACCATACGTCACAACGAGATCCACAATGGTGGCACACGGGAGTTACATAAAGGCATTGTAACGTAATACCTGCAGGCCCGTAGGTATGCCTACACCGAATGCGTGTGTTGTAAGATCCTCGTCATACAGGACCAGCCCCACGAGTTACCCTCCCATTTATACTCACCCTGAACTTTACGCGACCTGACAGGGGCGTGATTTTTGGGGTTTATTATGAGAATGATATCCAGGGAGCAGGGAACAGATTTCAGCCTTTTTAGGAGCAGAATATCAAAATTAAAAATTAATTGATACTCAATTGGAGATACGAAATTTGTTGAAATTGAATCTTGGTTTTAATAACTCTAGATCTTATTGTTAGACTAACACTAGAACTACCAAACCAGTCAAAATGACTGGTTTTAAGTTTCCTTGTTAAAATGTATGATGTCTATCATCGAAATAAAGAATGAATGTATATATTAAATTATGTTTATCCTGATACAAAATTATATTAAAATTGTGACTCTCTCCATGGCCCAACAGAAAGGGTTCATTCAGACATTTTTGCGAATCCAATGGAATTGATACCCATAATCTGATTTGTAAATCCTGACTCGTTCTTATTGCCATATTTACACAAAGGTAAATCGTTGAATGCATGGTCAAAGAGACATCCATAGAGTACACGCCTCTATTCAGAATGACCATGAGGCCCCATTGCTGCCTTTTCGAGTGGTTTCGGTTTCGATCCCCTTGTCGACGGAAAGGCACCACCGGGGTATGACTTTCAAACTTGAAAGCCTGTCGACGGGAGGTCCTGTGGGGGTCTCGCTATGGGGTTTCCTACGGTATTCGCGGCTTCGTGTCACTTTCCGGCTACGACACGGTGTCCATTGAAACCGATACTTCATCGTTCCCTTCCGACGCCTGTCTACCATCGTGCTAACATCGCTCGGTCTAGGTAATAACGACGACAAAGAGGGCAACTTTTGAAAATCCTCAACGAATTTCCCTACTCGGTTTCATTTAAAACTTATACAAATCTTATGGATAACATTCAATTCCAAGTTCAACATTTACACGAACCAATTAGAAAGGAACGCTTTGCAACCTGGATCCGAGAAGGTAGCTGCCTTACAAGTTCTCGTTAGAGGAATTTATTACTTCGATTAAAGCAACTCTGTTAATCATTGTTTCAATTAAACTCCGTTATTTATACCCATCTTCGCAAGATTCGCAAGAGAACCCCATTTGTAATTTAATTCTGTATTTGATTCTCGATTGATCCCGTTTGAATGTTAATTAAAGATACCAAGAGTTAAATGTTAAAGACAATTTTAAGAAAC
Organism: Osmia bicornis bicornis; assembly: GCF_907164935.1. Classification (NCBI taxonomy): domain Eukaryota; kingdom Metazoa; phylum Arthropoda; class Insecta; order Hymenoptera; family Megachilidae; genus Osmia; species Osmia bicornis. Next base: position 1,317,172 of record NC_060218.1, on the reverse strand, counting down.
AATTTTACGAACAAAAGCGAGGAGAAAACCGAAGGCTCCAAGGATCGAAAGGGAAAAAAAGAAGAAAGATCAGCGAAGACTTCCTGGTGCGAACAAGAACGAGGGTCTTTCGTTCGTTTTCTTTCGCATCTTGCGGGCCCAGGTGACAAGTTGACAAAGTGGCCCGCTACGGGTATCCTTCTTTCACAGCCGAACGTTCGAAAGGGAATGGCGAAAATAATGCCTCGGTTTTTGTGTGTTTCCAGTGGCTTTTCGAGTGGCTGTGCCCACGAAGGGCACGAGCCTCTTCACGCCTTCGCCTTCCAACCAAGGATGAAACGATCCCCCGCAGGTACAATGGACAATCCGTTCAGGAGAACCACTCGAAATCTATTTAGATCGTCATCCGATTCCTGCTTTTTCCTTCGACACAATGTTCCTCCGCTTCTCCACCGTTTTGTTACATTGAATGGGCCAAAAGATTAGGAAGAAACTCCTCGCTAATAACGGTGTCGAAACCGATCGCGTTACTCGATTTAGCAGATCCATTCGACGGCGAAAACAGATTTCGCGTATTATAAAGTGGAATCAACCCGAGGGATTTCGAAGATTAATGCCGGGCCTGGTGTCCGAGGTAAAACGGATGATCCGGAATTACGATCTATGGGATCGGCGACAAATACTTGTCTATTTCAGCGTACGAAGATCCCGACAGGTTTCCGTCGTCGTATAACTTCGGATCAAGCTGATGCGCCATTTTGCGCCTTACACCGACAATTTACTGGACCACACACGCACTGTGGATGCCATCTTGTAAGATCCTTTCGCGTGGGACGTGAAATGATTTTACAGATACGTATGCTTTTGTGGGTATACTTTATAGTCCTTCTGTTAGAACTATTTCTCCCTTAAGATTTCGCGAGATTCCGGGATCGCAGCTGTCCGCCAACACTCGTCAGCCTCATCAAGACCCTTCGCCATGCATCTAAGATATTACCTTGTTTATAATTAAAAATAAAAACACTTACCTTCATGATTCTGTCGTCGCAGGAGTTGGGACACTTCCACACCGTTGGACGTTGGTTAAAGGATCTCTGTTTGTTGATTGATAGATATCGATCACACTCGTGTAATTTGTAGTCTCAAATACATCGTGAGGCAAATAAACGCGTTCACACGAGGCGCGGGCAAGCGACAGCTACGCCCGAGGAGCGCAGCATGGCTCGAGGACTCGGTGCGCTCGACGGTATAATGTAATTCCCGAGCGGGGCTACGGTACACGGCACACAGAACTGCCGCACCACGACCCGTTTCCTATCGTATCTCTCCGAAGTGGGCGTGGCCGAGAGCGCTCGGTAGGCGTGACCGTCGCGCCGTTTCCGATTGGCCTACCTCCCGACCCGCCTAACTTCGCGAAATTACTCGCGGCCACGAGGAGTACCGCGCGCACGCGCGCCTTCACTACCGCTCTATGAGCAATGCGACTCTTTTTTGATTGGTCGCGTTTCGTGCGTAGGATCATTCTCGAAAATCTTTCTCTTCAGACGCTTCGTACGATTTTTTTCGATAAAAAATAGATTTCTATTTGGCCGATTCAGAAATGTACTCGAACCAACGACATTGAGCTCTTCAGCGTGTTCTTATTCACGTGCGACGAATATAATAAATAACAATACGAGTCTGGGTACAGGTACAGGGTCTCGCATAACTTCACCCTATACCTGAACTGCCGCGGCGCGTCATTAAAATTATTTATGGGGAAATAAGAATCCGAAGCCTTTAAGTCGAGCTCTCGGAGGTTCGCATGGATACCCCTTGCTCGTTCCTCGTCCACTGCATCTCTTATCCTCGATCCCCTTTAGTCTGACACCGTCCTCGCCGGGCTTACGGGTTAGTTACCGTTAGTAGATTAAACTCACGCTTACTCGTATGTATGTTCAGTGCATAAGTTTGAACGCGTTTAGCCGGTAACGTATGCACACACCTGACTACGAAATCGCTAGATTTGTGGCGCGACCAGCTTTACGGTCAACAAATATACTCCACACCGAGATAGTTTTTCCAGCTTTCAACTGTGAAACAAGCAGGTGGATGATGTACGAGTTTTGGCTCGTTTATTTATTTCGTGTAGAAAATTTTATGCGATATGGTAAAATTCTTATGGTGGTGTACAGTATGGAGCATGGAGAGCTTTTCTAGGGAAAATGGTGATGTAAGGAAAATTAAAATTCAAATGTGAACGTTTCAAGATTCAAATTTAAAATCAAATAACTGCTATCGTGTGGACGGTAGTACCAACCTCTAAATTATTGCAAAGTGGCATATTACGCCACAGTACTTAAGTTTTCATCAAAAACAGAGGGTGATGAGAAGCAAACAGGGTGCTGTCCCTTGACGTCGATAATCCAATTTACCATGCGCCTCCGTTTATCCACGTGATTGAGGCAAGAGATATTTAGCCTATTGATCGTGTAATTATTCCCGAATCCGTGGGTAGTATGGGTCGGAGGGACCCGATCCGTGGCATGCGCACGGGTGAAGATGAAGAGGTAACGCCGTAGGAGGGAAAAAATAAAAAAGGAGAGAGAGAAAAAAAATAAGAAACCGAGGAAGGCGAGTGGCTCAGCTGGGGATTATTCCTGGTGCTTTTTCGTCGGTCGAGTTTCACTATCGGCCACCTGGCCGCATAGTTACACCTTGTAAATGACCGGTGTCTACCGATGCTAATAAACAGAAACGGACACGGTCCGTGGCGAGCTTGTGTATTTGCCAGAGATTAATCGACGCGGATTTGTCACGGACGTCGTTACGAGTTTGCCCGGTTCTATTTCAACTCGCCAACAACCAGCTCCGATCTACGAGCCGTTTCGACCGGAAACAGACTTTCTGTCGGTTCGCATTCATTTATTTACGATTGATTGTTCCAGCTTGGATTGATCATTTCTTCACTCTAAAGATGGCTCACCCGGATAGACCGCTCGATAATAGATCTTTCAACCCCTAGCAGAAACAAAAGTCGACTACTTGTGGATAATTTGCTCCTCGATCTCAAGCCACGCGAAAAATTGTACCGATTGATTTGACAAAAGGGCGCTAAACGCTCGTCGAGTACCGCAACAGTCTCTTTTGAAAAGCAGCGGGGTGCTAATTGCACTTTGACCGCGAGAAAACTGGCATTCAAATTTTCCCCAGAAACTATGGTACAGATGGACGCGTATACCCTCGGGCCGAAGAGAAACGTGGTCAAACAAGGATGTGGAAGGTTATTACACACAATAACAGGCTCGGGTATTGGTAACGAAGGATTCTAGCACGCTGTCAATTCGTTGTAACACGCAAAAAGGACACCGATGTTATTAATGCTCTCTCCACACTCGGCTACTCGAAAGCTAACGATTATTTACCTGGAAATATTTATATCTTATACTCCATACACACCTATTATCGCGGGTGTATGATAAATGCCTGGGTATGAAAAATCGATTTTATTGTCGGAACAAGCTTCGGTACCGATGCATTCCATCCGTCCGTTCGTCCGTTCCTCTGTCCGTCCGTCCGTCCGTGTACGCGCGTACATTTAACAGCTGCGTATGGTGGTCCATCGGTGATGGATACGCCTACTTTTGATATTTCGGTGATCAATAACGTTTCTCGGTGCCATTCGCGGCGAAGGAACATCCATTATTCACCCGCAGTCGCCGGTGAATAAATAATTTACCACGTCATACCAGCACCATCAGTGACTGACTTCGCACCGACGACTGGACCTGACCCTCTAACTCATCCAAAGATCATACAACATATCTGTGTTCGTTCGTTTGTTAACTCCTTCGTCTGTGTATTTAACCGTCTACAGTTCGTTTCAAATAAAAATTTCATTATTAAATTAATTGGATTTTTCTTTCATTCTTCCTATGCTGAGCCTAAGGCGTCTTATGACGCCTTCAGGTTATCCTATTCCACTATAAAAATATTTCACAGTAAATTTGAGCCAGGTTAACCTGAAAGACTGCCCCCAAGGACCGCTGCTTTTGCCATAAAACAGTCTCCAAGGTGGCCTTGTCCAAACTCTAGATTTACGCGTATTAAAAAGGAATTTACAATATTAATGAGCTGGTGATCTCTATTTTGAAAGCCTCCGCCCTAGACCGCAGCCTATCGCCCTAAAAAATAGACCAGAATCGTAAATATTGAAATACAGACGATAAAAAGAATGAACTTTTATAAACAACTAGGGAATGACGGTGTTCTGATATCTCGAGTATGGCAATTAAAATATATTAAAGACTACTTAATACCTTGCTGTACCCTACACGGACAGGAATGACCCACGTGTGCGTGAATCGTCGGGACGCGGATAGCAGTATTTCATATTTAATGCGAAACCGTAACTCGCCGCGGTTGCCGCTTCTTGTTGCCGTAACTCCTTCTTTTTTCGATTGATAATTTATTACGGGCCGCCATTGTCGGCCCACCGCGACAAGAATGCCTTTTTCGTATAGGAGAACGTGCCGATACGACCCGGTGCACAGCTAATATAAAATACTGGTCCGTGGTAGAAAATTTGACTTCGTATTCCAAGAATTATCACGCGCGTCGTCTTATGACGTCAGCCAGTCGACCATAAAGAATCCTAGTTACGGGCACTGAAAGTGCATCCAGAAAGGGAACGTTCAGGTAAATGGCTATAATTATCATTAACGGTCATAAGGTTAGCATCGCTTATGAAACTTCACTGTCAGCTCCTCTTCTCTGCCTGTGTAATACAGGGTCAGGTATATTTATCTATCAACGTTTCCGAGGCTAGTGCGTATTTCATTGGAAACATTTACGAGCAAAAACCTCTAACGGCGCCATTATAGATACCTCAATTTTTATTGCGCCAGGATCGTTTGCATAGCTGATTACGAAAGCTATCCTGAAGGCTGCTCCTTCGAAGATCGGTCACTCCGCGATGACAGCTTCCTGAACGAAGCTGCTCTCGCGAAGGAAAAGTTGCATGGAATTCGAATGGTTATAAAATAATACACGTGTTTTTCGCCACTCCAAAGTCCCCCACAGGGTATCCGGCTTTGAAAGTTCATATATCAAACGCTTAGGAAAGGCGGCGACACATAAATACCGTACAGGGTATATAAAAGCCACCACCTCCGGAGGATATATCCCACTAGATAAAATATATTAACTCGGCTCGGGGCCCGCGTGGGTTTCAGGATTTTCGGGGACACTTCGCCTCTTCCCGTTTCTCCGTCTCCGTCCGTCCACAACACCCTATTCGTACCTTTCTTTGCTCCGGGAATGACTTATGACCGAGCGGCGTGCTTTAAGTCCTCCCCGCACGACTATCACGGGATTATAGTACCCACGTAACTATAATGATTCCTTTTTTTTTTTCTTATTTCTTATTTCTACCTCGCTCGCCGATAGAACTGAGAAAAAGAACAAATGGCGAGGTGAAACGAAGTTAGGAGAGGGGAATCAAAGGCACAGTTTGTGCTAACAGCGTTTGATCTCGCAGTTTGTCCCATGGGAGGTTAACAATGCCTTATGTCGGTCCTGTTTCGCACGTACAAGTTCCCGTTCCCTGTCCAAGGAGTTTCCAGGATAATCCGATCAGCCAGGGCCTCATTGTCGCGTACCATTTGTCGGCAAACGATCCAATTTCGTGCACAGTAATTTTCCACTGATTCTCTGCGAACGTGGAAATTGTTACCGATACGATTACCATTAACATAAGGGAGAGAGTGTTATTCCCATTTGGGCCTAAAAATTGTTAGAGGCCCGAACGGAACGGAATAACGATCCTCCGCGTAGCTCGAGGCGGCAATTAAAACCGTTTGTCGTTTCATCGGTGAAGATAAATTCATAAACGTGTCCACGGGTGTTGTAGGGCCGAACCAGCAGTCTTCGGTAGCCGGAGATGATGGACGCGCTTAGAGGCGAGCAGGAGGGCAAAAGATACCGAGAAGATCATACGCGTACGCCGATGTGAATAAGGTCCGAATAGCCGGGCCAATGATTTACATATCCGTACCGTTCGGCGTACTTTCTTTAAGAATCACTATAAATATGTCGAAGATGGTTTAATATGCGGTAGCCGTGTAATTTATAACAACTTATTAAATAAACGCCCCAGGCGTTTACTCTCGCAATCGCGATAAATATCGGCTACACAAATTTCTTTCCGAATCGACCGATTTTCCCGCCCTAAAATTAGGAATTTAAATTATTATAGAAAAGATCATGGTGATATAAAGGGTTCGGTTAAGATTAGGTTTCCAGGATAGAAAGCAAAGAAAATAAAACGTTAAAATTCAGGGGTGTGCAATCGTCTGCTTCGCGAAGCGCAATGCACGCGTTAAAAGACGCAGCCACGCGCCAAGATAAAGGATCCTGAGGGAGACTAAATAGTTTCCCATAGCCGCAGGCAGTGCACGATTGTGCATCGTACTGTGTTCGAAACGTTCTCACGTTCTCAACGTGCTGTTTTCGGATCGTCGCTTCTGATACGCGTGCAGTTTTCTGAACCGTTTAAATCCATAGAAAAAGCTTACTTTTGATTTCGTCTGTGCGATTCCATGGTGGTTCATCAAATAGATAGATATAGTTTCTATGAAACTATAGACGTTTTACTGTGTCCGTTTAATAAAATTCAAAATAAATAATACAATAATTCGCAAGACCACCCAGTGTAATTGAATGAAAAGATAAAAATTGAACGTAACTTTAGCTGTAAATTAATGCGATTCCAGCTTATTGTGCGACGTGCACGTGCATCGTAGCTCATCTACCTTGCTCGGCTCGGATATTTCGGGGCAACTTGTGTCTATCCCGTTGCACGTGTCAGACTGGAATGTAGGGCGTGAATTTACGTGTACGTACACCCACGCTCACGAGTCAGGATATAATAGTATCACCCCCTTAGTTAACATGCTTGTGTACACTGTACACGTTCCACCCTTCTCTGTTTTGACACGTAATTTTTTTCCAACAAATAAACACGTATGTCCGATTAAATTAACGACAGAGAATAAAAATTATAATTCTGAAGATTCATCAACCAAGTATTATCAAAAGTGTCAAGAGAATATTTTGAAGTTACGTCGAAGACAAACGCGTCTATTTAGTCAGATTTGATTAGTATAATTTTCCAATACGGTTACGGGGCGCGTAGAGGTCGGCTTTAATGTTAGACACATGTAACCCTCTTTGCACGTGTCATGTCGGCTAGTAAGGGCGTGAACTCACGTCCACGGGCGCCCACGCACGAAGGGAAGATAACCGTTGCGAGGTCACTCGACAGGACGAGCTCTCGCACAATTTTCCTCTCCCCATGTTGGAACGGCGATGTGTAACAACCCTTACCGACACGGCTCCCTCTCTCTCCCTCTGTTGGGGTTGCACAATCGCGCCCTGATTGATAATTTATACGGTGCGTGCAGGTTATTTGATTATCTGTCCCCCAGTTGGACCGCGCTCTTCTCCTTTCCTCCTTTCCTCCTTTCTATTATCTCCTACCACCTTCTATCTGTCTTTCTTCCTTTCTTCTTAACACTTTGGCCACTTGTCTTGCGGGAACGTAATCTATATTTCCGTAGACGTCTTAAAGACAATGAATCTTTGAAGTGGGTGTACTTATCTTTATCATTTTGCATTTCCGTCGACCGATTCAAGACAATTACGTATTTTTCTTCTGATTTCGAGACTGCGTAGATCCCCCACAGAGCAGAGGGCATATTATGGGGCAAAGAACACGAGGGTGGAAAGACAGGCAGGGGTTGACATGCGGGCGAAATCCGTAGCGTGACAGTGAATGAACCGAGCCGGGGGACTACATGGTGCGTTGATGACATAATTGGTATCATTCGGGATCTTCTTTTGAGGTAACCCATGCTACAGCCCCTTTACGGTCACAGATCTACAATACGCCTTCTACATCTGTACTTACGCTCCTATACACTCGCGGTTTCTATCAATACGTCAATATTCGCAACAGTTCAAGTGGAATGCGTAGAAAAGAATCTCTATTATTTCTTATTATTTCCCAGGACTTCTAAAATGCTTTGCAGTTTTTCATTATCATTGGTTCGCAGAAAAAATATACTAATTTATAAGAGCTTTAATTAAATTTTAAAGTGACTCAAAGAAATCAGTAATAATATGAAATATAGAAATTAGATCCTCTATCGAATACCACAAGTACTATTGTTTTAAATTCTTAATCAAAATGTTACAACTATTTAATTTGTGTAATGATTAATTAAATAAGTTAAAAATATTCTGCAAATCGAATTTTTCCAAATTTTTAAATTTTATATCACTGTGCGGTTTTTAATAGTGTTACTAACACCATCTAGCATTTACTCCTAAGTTTTGCTATTCCTTGCTAGATGGCGCTAGTAATATCTTCTATTGAATTGCGCGCCAATTCAGCAAAGCATTATTTTTATAATTTTCAGCAGTAGAAAATATATAAAATTGCATATTTCTTAATTGTCGATAATTTATAATATGTAACACGTTACAGCTTTTTAAATATTCGTCTTTTAATAAAAAAATACTGTTCCATTACGATATAATTAATTGTTTCAATTTACCTAATTACAATCGGGATTTGATTGCCGTAGGTTTCCTGGATTCCAAACAATCTAATTTCTTGCAATCTGTTTTGCAATAAGAATTACAAACAATATTATCTTCATCGTGTAAATGGAAAAAACAGTTCTCTTTCAAACCATCTCTTGAAATATCTATTTCTTTTGCTAGACTATTTCTTCTAATTGTTTTCTTCCCACGTGTTACATTAATAATTGTTGAATCTCCAGTTACCTTATTATTAACATTACCTTCCAATTTTTCATCCTTCATTAACTGTTCATCATCCAATTCGTCACTAACATTATTTTCAATGAAATTCTCGTCTCCTTTTTGATTTCTATCTAAACAACTATTAATACCTGTAGTTTGCTGGACATGTCCCACTGATTTGGAGTACTCTGCAGCTTCAAGAGGACCCACAACGTCTTCATTTTGCAAGACACTTGGTTTCTCCTTTGGTTTGGTCCGGGATCTGACTGAATTTCGCTCCAACCCAGCTGTATTTTTATTTTCTTCTTCATCAACCGTATGTCCTTTCACATTGCTTCGAATCTTTGCAACTGGATTCTTTGACCTATGGCGCCCTCCAATTCTTACCGGCAGCCTGGAGTGAGTGGATCCTTGGGATCGAATCTTTTTCTCCGTCGATAAGGTATAACTTTGACTCAAAGGTTCCTCTACCTTTGGTTTATCCAGTTTACGTTTCAAACATGCCATTGTTTTCTCCACAAAATTCATTCCAACTTTATTGTTGTCAGTAAGGTTCTCAACAACGTCCTCAGCCACATTATTAGAAGGAATATTCTGAATACTCCTTTGTTCCATTCGTTTTTTGGTTTTCGGATCAGTACTCCCACTTTTCGTCAAACGTTTTGTTTTCAAAGGCCATGAAGGTCTTTTAGTTTTCTTATCATTATCATCCTCCAGTGAAATAAATTCCCAGAAACTGTTTCTTATTTGATTTCCTTCATCTTTGACTACAGAGGGCGCTGTAGCTATATTGGACTCGTCTAAAATATCAGGTAAACTGTCTTTATCGACCGCACGATCAACAAATTGTTTAATTTTTTCTGTAGATCGACTGGGATTCGATATTTCTTCTTTGCTCGTCATACAGGCGGAATTTTGAAAAGTTTGAATGTCGTATTGGCTCTCTGCGTTTTCGTAAAATATTTTGGAAGTAGGTTGCGTTCTTTTTCGACGATCATTGGTCATTGTTTCCCTCGAATTATATCGAGAAGAATCATGAGAAACTTTGGTGCGGATATTTTCGTTATTATCTCTTTGCCAATGGTCTTTGTGACCGTTTAAATTTCGCGGGGTTTCTTTGAAATCTTCCGGGTAATCCATGAACCTACTTCCTCCTCTGTTATGAAACGTTTCTTGATCGTAAATTCCAAAATTATTTCTAGAGTAATTGAAACGAGGGAGTTGTGAATGATTTGCGAAATTATTTGAAATGTGCTCATAACGGTTAGTATTGTGACGCAATCTATCCGGTGTTATCCTTGAATTCATTCTAAAATCCCTATCTTCGTATGTAGAATATTCTTGCCAATGATTCTGCAGAACACACGAAGGACAAATTAATTCAGTGCCTTTAGTGCTTAAGTGGCGCGAGAATATAATAACGATAACGATTATTCCAATAATTGGAATTACTATGACTTTTTACCTTGTTGGTTTCAGCCTCTTCAGGCATAAAGTATAATTGTTCGTTATTTATCGTATTTTGTTCGTATTGTCCTCGAAATCTTTCTCCATTTCCTAATCTTTCCTCGCAACGAGATCTCCACTTTGCGTTTGCCCTCATTTTAGCAGATTTCGAAGAATAATACCGTGTAGCTTTTCTTAGAAGAGATGATACTGAGAGCCTAGCGTCACATCCGGTATCCGACAGTTCGACAATCCTTCTTGCATTCTTTAGATTGTTAGGAGAAATAGGTGGCACGTTATCCACGAAAAAGAAAAATGGATTTTCCGTGAAAGTACTCATATCGTACGCAATGTCAATCAATAGCTTCAAATATCATACTGTTTAATTTTAAATTCATGGAGACTTTGATTCATGATGTTGCAGAACTTTTATGGCGGGAAACAGTCGATTTTAAATATGTAACTTGAAATTTTGTAGTCTAATCAACTATATTTAATTACCGACATTTTTGTGACACGTTTTCAAGTGTTTTGACACGTATCAAAAAATTCATTATGATTGTTATTACACACCTAATTCATATAGCTTTGAAGCTGGCATAAAGCTATAGTTGATGTTCATTCGTTCATTAAAGGTTCCCTCCCGGATGTTGTCCTACCCTTTTTCCAGGAAAATTTTTGATAATCACTCGGAAGGCGGCGTTTGTGAGAGATAGCTCCTCTATATGCCCAAAACAACATTACAGTCAGTACAGCAGATTTCTCATACCATATTTTTCTCGACATTACAATCCTTTCATTCGTTTTTCTCGCTCCATTACATCTCCCTTTTAGTCGCCTTTTACGACAGGCAGGGATTACCGTGGCCGTATTCTAATCCCCGAGCCACAGGGATACTATAGTTGATGTCTCGAAAATTTGGAAAATTGAGTTATTGACTGTGTTATTGACTGCACGTGGCGCTAGTTTCCGAAGTCCCTCCACATGTTATATATTTAGTGACTTTACCATTTGAGAGTTTATACAGAATGATTGATAATTGCTTTCAGAAATTTGTTAAAGCTTTTATGTAATTTTGTACATAAATGTAATAACATGGGCGTTCAATAATTCATATATTCCTTGTACATCATTTTAGTAATTACTGTCACTATAAAATTATGCTTTTCTTTATGATATAAACATATATTCGTAACAAGTAATGTTATTTTATATTGTTAATTATTACTTAACATATTAATTTTCGTAGTTCTTTTACAAATCAATTATTCTAGGGATATTTTTTAATAACACATGGTCACCAATGATTTACTTCACCTCAAATGGTAGGGTGGGGTCAAAATGACCCAGCTTAATCTTAAAAGTTAGACAATTTATTAATGATATCAGCTATTGAGCAAGAGCTGCACATGTTATGAACATTTAACAATATACAAATACATTGTATTCTTATATAATATTAATATTTTCTTTTGTTTTGTCACTGTCATATATTCAGTAAGTTTGGTTCTTTTAATAACTATCATTAACATTAAACAAACGTGTCATGATTGAACATTTCATTCTAGGTGAAATATGTTTGAAGAATTAAACATAGAACCAATTGTTGAAATCTTATATGAATCAAGTGACGATGAGGATGAAACAGAAGTTGATCAAGAATTTGCTATTGAAAGTGAATATGATAGCAACAGTGAACAAAGTGCTAGTTCGGACAATGAAAGTATCAATAATGACAATGACACACTGTGTACATTTGGTAAAAACAAACACAAGTGGAACAATAAACCTGTTAAAGAAGAATGCAATTTAAAACATAGTACAATTAGTTATTCACCTGAGGTTTGTGGACTTGCAAAAGCACATACTGTTCTTAATCCAGAACTTGCTTGGCGTTGCCTCTTCACAGATGAAACACTTTATGTTATTGTGAAGTATACTAATCAGGAAATAGATAGAAGAAAGGGTAAATATTTGTGCCCCAATGAAGCCTCCTTTTTAAGTGAGACTAATTACCAAGAGGTAAGAGCAGTTCTGGGTCTTTTATACTTAGCAGGTGTTTTCAAAACTGTACATGAAAGCTTGGAGGATTTATATGCTAACGATGGGACAGGGAGAGATATATTTCCAGCAACAATGACTTTGAAAAGGTTACTATTTTTACTTTCTTGTCTCAGATTTGATGATAAAAAAACGAGAGAAGAACGAAAGAGAACAAACAAGTTTACAGCAATATCCGAATTTTTTGAGCAATTTATTCTCAATTGTCAAGCGAATTATAGTTCTAGCGAGTACCTAACGATCGACGAAATGTTGATAGCTTTTGAAGGCAAATGTCCCTTTAAAATGTACTTACCATCCAAGTTAAATAAATATGGTATAAGGATAATGATTTTAGCAGATGCAAAAACCCATTATTTAATCAATGCTCATGTATATACAGGAAAGGAGGACGTTTTAAAAAGGAAGAAAAATTTTTCCGTGCCTGCGCAACATGCTCTAAAACTTGTACATCCGATAGAAAAAACGAACAGAAATGTAACAGGAAATAACTGGTTTTCATCTATAGAGCTTGCAGATGAACTGAGAAATAGGGGTGTTACATATGTGGGAACAATGAAAAAAGATAAGAAGCAAATTCCTCCACAGTTTCTTCCGCATAAGAAGAAAGTTATCGGATCATCTGTTTTTGGATTCAACGAACACGCCACCCTCGTCTCCTATACTCCTAAAAAAAATAAATCAATAATTTTAATTTCTACGAAGCACCATACAAAGAGCATTGATAACGAAAGTGGGAAACCTGAAATACTTCGCTTTTATAACATGACAAAGGACACAGTGGATAAACTAGAGCAGGACATATCAAAATATTCCACAGCACAAAGTACAAAGTGGTGGCCCATGGTGATGTTTTTTGCCATCATGGATATTGCAGCATTCAATGCTTACATACTTCAAACGAATAAAGAGAATTCAGAACAAATCACGAGACGTGATTTTATTATATCCTTAGGCAAGTCTCTGATCCAATCAGAACTTAAAAGAAGGAGCTTAGAAAAGGAACTACCTCGTGAATTAAGGCATACAATTGTGAAATTAACCGGTGTTTGTAATCCTCGTAACGAAGCACGAGACGAACCCGTTGACTGGATAGGAAAACGAAGAAGGTGTCAATCGTGTCCACGTGGAAGTGATAGAAAAACTGGCACCTATTGTGAAATATGCAAAAAACCTTTATGCGCAGGATGCACTAAAAGAATATGCCCAGGGTGTTTTTGAGTAATATTTGGGCATTTCTATTCAGAGATACAAGTCACGCATATTATGAACTCATTATCGAGTTTTTATTAAACTATTTGCAGTTATAATAGAGTATATTACTTTAATTAGATCATATTATTTTAAATTATTGTGATAAAAATAAATTGCTTTTCAGTTATTAACAAATTTTTTATATTGTTTTATAATGTTTTATAAGAAGACAATCTAATGATAATATAAGTTTAAACAAATGTTTAATTATATTTGACAAACATTGTTTATCTTATTTTATGGTCATAACACAAGTTTCTAATTCCATCAGACAAAATTGATCAATTTTATAATCTACTATGGTAAATCCTAACATCCATTTTTTAAATATTTATTCATTGGAGTAATTAGGATTTTTTCTGGGGTGAGCCAGGTCGCTTAAAAGTTTCGGAATTTTAGAATCTTAAAAATTTTAAATAATGTAGAAGGGTTAGGCTCACCTTGGCCCCTGCCTAGTTACGCCAATGTGTCGATCTTTCCTACACATAAAATACAAAATTTTCAATCCTAAAAATATGAAAATATAGAATCACGAGGAAGATCAAATAAGTCAGATAAATATATTTGTTCTCGTTATATATACAAATTGTTCTACAATAATATGAAGGAACAATATACTCATTCGATCGATGACTTATAGTTGATCTATTCTCATATCACGAATCATTGCGAGTTTGGTTAAGGCCGCCTTTCGAAAATTTGTCGCCCTTGTATTAATTACCACTCTTACAACTCTATCTATCGTTGAATCTGTCGGTATTGTATATACAGCATTTCACAAAATACATATACAGCCATCTGAACATTATACACGATTTCTAGAAAACAATATTTCTAATGACTGCTTTGTACTGAATGGAATGTAACAATTTATTGATGCTTAAATGTATTAGACGTAGCAATTAAATCTGTGCCTTTTCTATTTTTAATTGAAGATACATTTTCAAGTAACTCTAATTATTGAAATATCATTCTCGCGCCACTTTTCTATATCTACAGAAGCGCGAGAAAATATTTAAATTCAAAATAGTAATTAAGAAGGCGCTATACTAAAGGCACTAAATCAATTTGTACACCTAATACATCAATTAACATTCTTATCATTGGGCAGCTATTAACTTTTTGTTATTAAATTTCTTTTTTTTTTTTAATTTTAAAATATGGAAACTTCCATAACCCGAGATAATGTGTTAGAAATGCACAAAATATGTGTACCGCAGTTCACCAGAGTCCATAACTGCGGAAAGACTAGTTTTCGTTCTTCGCGCATCTTCAGTACGCATCTTCGCCCTGATTGGCGATACTCCCAAACGAAGTGGAAAGCGATTAGCAGAGAGCTCGTTGCGTTCCCCCACCATCTTCCAACCTGCGCGTCGCAGTTATGGACTCTGGTGAACTACGGTATAACTGTAATGTTATTTACCTACACCGATTCAACAGTAACAAAATAATCATAATTTAAAAAACAGTAAGTACAAACAACTTTGGAATAAAAATTATTCTCAAAAGAGATATCAAAAAAGGAAACTTATTAGTATAAATTTGAAGATCATTCGTTGAGTATTTTGCAGTATCTTTTTAGTCGTTGAAGTTTTTAATTATAAAAATAACT
Source organism: Osmia bicornis bicornis (assembly GCF_907164935.1). Taxonomy (NCBI): domain Eukaryota; kingdom Metazoa; phylum Arthropoda; class Insecta; order Hymenoptera; family Megachilidae; genus Osmia; species Osmia bicornis. The sequence continues at coordinate 1,302,012 of NC_060218.1, read as the reverse complement.
AAGCGATTAATGAATATTTCGATGTTAATCGATGAACGAAGTCTAAAATTTTACATATAAATTTTCGTTTTTATAAAATTATAATTACTGTATATAAAAACCGACAGTAACTCGGGTTTTTAACCATCAAATAATAGTTACAAAAATATGTATATATTGTACGCAACACACGAGATTCTCGTTTCTTTTACATCGACTTTAGACGATAAATTGTCGTCGTCACAAGTCGCGATAATAAAGCGAGCAGTAATATTACTGTATGGCGTTAAAGCTTGCGGCAGCATTGTTACCTCTAAAGCTGCATTATTTATTTATCCACTAAAGTACCATTCTTAACAAATTGATGCAGCTTTCAATAATTTAGACAGTAATTTGGAAAATATATAGAAATAATCTCATAGTTTGATTAAAAAGAAAGAAGAGAAATGGTTTTGTCGCTATTAGTGCTATCATTGATTAATTATAATTATTACAAAACCATTCTATAACACGTTGATTAATACGAAAAATACTATTTTCGAATGGTCTTTGTTCTTGAAGTTATGTATGAGTAATTGTAACAACAGGAAGACCTACACATAATCAACACGTTCCGTATCACGCACCCTTTTTGTAACATACTATTTTACAAATTACAGCTTTAAAATTTCAACACTGATATTTACAAAGCGACGCTTCCAAAAGTTGCCTTTCTTTTGTATAGAATAAGTTAATCCTTAAACTGATTTCAGAGAGCGATATTATTTCTGGATACAGCTTTATGCAAAATACGTGTGTTATAGTAAGGTAACATGGTTTCGCAATTTCAAAAGTTTCTAAGGTACCTAAGTAACGAAACTTTCATTCAATTTTTAAGTATCATCTAATTTCATCGCTAACTGCGAAAATAATTTTTTTTACAGTAAAACGTTTATAATCTCGTCTGCATTTCTTTCCAATAGCGTTAGTCTTCTATTCTTTCCACTGAAACGGGTAAAAGAATAAAAGACAATGTCGAGATCCATTACTTTAACCATGACCACAATTATCACGGTTTTGTATGATATTTAGTTTCATCCAATGCAAACAGCGCTAATCTGCCAGCGACTGCAAATGGCACGACACTAACGCCAGTCGCGCGGCGCAAAAGCACTTTTATTCGTCGTTTCCATCAAACATAATTCATTAACGTTCGTTACGATTCATAAAAATCTAGAGTTAGACAAAGAAAACTGAACGATACAACTATATTGCACTACAGACAGATGATTCTTTTCGCTAAATCATCGAATAAAACATTACCTTTACGATCGATCCATAAAGAGAAAACGATTGGAATGAATCAGAGATGCGCGAGTACTTCAACGGCAGCGACGGGAGGAGTTTGATCCCCGCTCAAAATTACCGGCTCCGATTCGGTCTGAACGATTCTGACCAGATTCGCGTCCTTCTTCGAAGGCACGACATTCGCGTTCGCCGCAGCGTTCGATCTAGCGCAGTAACTAGGCGGTCTGCTTTCTCTGGTTGTACCGGGAGTCACGATACTTCCGGCGTTAGATCTGTAGGTCGGCGGAGGCGAGGATGTCGGTTGCAAACGATCCAAGAGTAACAATCTTAATCTGTACTCTTGCATGCTTGCCTGGAAAAGGCAAAATAATAGCGTTGAGATTCATCTGTTTACGTGGCAAAGATTTCAACTTTCAATATAAACGCGCGGTTTGACTTTGGCTCGACTCGGGAAGAGTCGGACGCGCTCGGTTCTAGAGCGCGAGGATCGGCTAATGGCTGCACCGAGCGCGTCCGATCTTTGCCGAGTCAACCCGAAGTTTCCTGTCCCATCTGGATCTCGCACACCCCTAGTTGCATGATATTAAAAATGAATAATGATCGATGAAGAAAATAAGTTCTGCTTGATACTAGAAAATAAAGTGTACTATATCGTTTATCGTAACGACTAATGGAAGAACGCTAAAGGGCATTTGAGAGTGATATGTCACCTGATAGCTCGGAGGTGGCGTTCTAAACTGAAATTCCGGATAAATCATGGCAGCGTAAGGATGAATCGGCCTCGCCGGTGGAATCCTGCTCGAGATCCCTGTGAAACCAAAGAAACTGCCGCAATTTTCTCGACTGGTCACTCGCCACGCTACAGCGCTCACAGTTACCAGAACCACTCCTATACCTGTAACACAACACGTTTTGTCAGAATGTACGCGAACTCCTTTCAAAAAACCAACTGTTCGACAAATTCTTTTTCTATGATATTTTCTTTTTTCAAATATCAAATAATTAAAATCTCACGAGTTTAATAAAAATTGTAAGCATATACAGTTTCAGTAATGAAACTTAAGTAGAAAAATGGAATGCTCTAGTTGGTCGCATTGGAAACGAGTGAAAATCTCAGTGAAATGCACCGCAGCAGGCGTCTAAAGCCACAGATGACGGAATCGTTATTAAGCATTGTCGCTTGTTCTCACGAACTCCGAGTATGTGAGAATAGTGAGAGCTAAGAAAACATCCTTCAAGGAAACGAACTAGCTTTCGCGATACACCACACCCATCCTCGCTTCCCTCCCTCCTTTTCCCACATCTTTCCACTCTTTTCTCTCGAATCCTTGTAATTTCTTAACCGAACCTAGCAATCTTCCTTCGCTTCGCTCGACTTATTCTCTACCTCGTACTCGATCCTCCTATTTGCATTTTAAATTTTATTTTACTTTCATTACTTCATTATAATGGACTAGAAATTTTCACTATGATGCAGAGCGTGTCGCGAGGGCGATTAGCGTAATTCCCTGTTTCCTTTTTTCTTTTATGTTGCATTAATAAACATAAGTCATACAGATCTGTTATGAAACAATTAAAAGTAGTTGTCAACGAGTATTGTGTAATGGTTCTTTGAGACGTAGAACTGAAGGTGGAATAATGTTTATAAAATACATAACTTTTAATATAAACAATGATGTAATTAATTCAGGATTTCAAAGAAAGTAAGCGTATCAATGATGCGCTTTAACAGAACCGTATCAAATTAATTCAACACTTTCACGGGGGGAAATCTAGATTTCCAGCGGCTGGATGTTGAAATTTCAATTTCAATGAAATCTTCTTTTTATTGACCTCGGTCAACATCCCTGAAATTCCCAATTTTCTGTTCTATGGATCTCACGGTCTTTCCACGTGTAGGCGTACGACGTCAGTACCTGTAGGTTAGAGCATTCTCCTATTGTGAGAGGCATTCTATGCGGGTCGCAGGTTACATGCCCACGTTTAGAAAGTAACCGTTGCAAACACAGTCCCCTCCACTCGACCAATCCGACCGTCCAACGAACTTCTTGCCGTTGCTGTTCCCTATTTCATAATTCTTTCATTCTCACATCAATGCTCCCGTCCCTTTAAGATTTCCTCCAGATCCTTTTTTCATATATGAAAAATGACAAAGCGAAGTTAAGAAGATTGTTCTTACCGATCATAAGAAGCGCTACGGCAATGTGATCGCGACCCGAAGCCCTGAGGGCTCCCAGCAGGGCGCCAGCACCCGCGCACACGAGACCCACCACGCCGACACCCAGTATGGACCAACGTACAGGGGGGGAACTAAGGCCGCAACACTGCTTCGGTACTGCGTCCCTGCAACACAACAGCTAACCGTTGGAATGACCCACTGACACGTACTCCCGGGTAAGCTTGCATCGCTCGAACAAGCTCATCCAGTACTACGCTCGACTTACTGTCAACCATGGTGCCACGGTGAAGACGGTTAAAAGGAATTTTATTTTCGCAAACTATTCACCTGCCAAAAGCAGAGACACTGGTGGAAACCGGAAACGGTAGACCGAGGCTAAGACCCCTGAGACCCAAATGAGGCGGGGGAGGATGTAAAAATCCTCTGGCGGGTGCGACCAACGGTACCCCAGGCGCGGTAGAGGAAGCCTGACATCCCGGCGATGCACCAGGATAAGTCGGTGGCATCGAACATGATCTCAAGGCTCGGCGATGTCTTCGCATACGTCTCTCCCTTCTACGGGCACCGCGTACGCCGTCCAGTTCCTCGAGGGCCTCTGGACCATTTTGCAGGGGCAGCTCCGTTTGCGCCTCCGTCGAAGTGAAAGAGCGTCCATTGTCTCTGGTCTCCTGAGAAATGTTCGGGAAAGAATCGTAAAAATTTCCGCGATGCGCGGACCGTAATTTCGCCCGAAACTATTCGGTACATCCTCATCGAGTATTCCGCGCCACGCGTCGAACGTGCAGGAACGCAGTTCAAGGACCTTACCCGTTCCTTTCGGCTACCTAATTATTTGTCCTTGCAGGATATTAAATGAAACTACAGCTGCACAAAACAACGCGTTTACGTCATATAGAAAACCGTAACAGGTAGCCGCAACCATAACTGTAATCATTTCTTCGATTTCGATTTCCTGGCTTCAGTGGTTTCAGGAATAATGCACACTGACATGTTATGTCGTGCGCCTTACATAATTTACGTTTTAACCGCGCCATTTCATTTGCATACATTAATGCTCAAAAGTATTTGTCCACACCGTTAGTTGTGAAAGTGATAACTACTGAACCGATTCACCTGAGAATTATTGTAAGTGTACGTGCCAAACGGTCTGTAGGGGCAATAACGGTTTCCAAAAGAACGAATAAATCTATGTACGATAATCAGAGCTGTCTTTAGAGATTTAGCGAATGTGAAAATATTTCAGCTCGGGGCCCGGGGCAATTTTGCTTGGCTCGGCCCTGACGACTATTAACACATGCGAGTTTCCACTGTGGTAACCCAACTAGTGTAATATTCGCGTACCACAACTTATTTCATCGTGAAAAAACAAGATTGATCATTTTTAATAGTATCGTGCAAGGTGTAACGATACCTGTGGTCTGTTGAGTTGGTTGCACCTAGTGGTATCAACGGTTGCACCATCTACCGCGACGACACTGACAGGCCTCGGGGCATTCTCAGATAGAGCCCCGGCCATCGCACGACTCTGAACATCGGACTCCAGGGTGTAACGCACCTCCCTCCCTTTTTTTCTTTTTTATTTCTCCCTCGTTGTCTGGCTTATTCGAAAATCGTACTTTTCCACGTTCGGTTCCCGCTTTGTCTTCTCTCGTTTCTCCTCTTCCTTTCTTCCAACCGCTTCCCTCCGCTCGTTGCTGCTCTGCCTTTTCGCAGTACGGCTTTCTCTTTCCTCTGTTTCGATCGAGTACTCTTTTACTACGTATCCTTCTTCTCATTCATTCTGCTCGAAATGCTTTTCGCTTCCAACGCCTGGCTTGCAGTTTAACGCGCTTCTTTCATCTCGTTCGTTGCATTATTCTTCGGAAAACCGCCTTTGTATCGTGATCTGTTAATCTCTCCGCCTCCCTCCCGCCCTCCCTCTGACCTTACCCACCGGTAAGGATATAAAATCCCCTCTGCCTGCTTCTGTCCTTATTTTTCTTCCACAGACATCTTTTCTATCTTCTTGCCGCGGTTACTTCTGCCCCTTTTTCACGTTTGCTCTTCATTTGTGCTACAACAGAAATATATTCTCTCTGACTATTGATCCCCGTCACAAATATCAAAGCGAGACTCCCTACGCTTTTATCTCTTTGTAACGCATCAAACACGATTTTTCTCGTTCTCCCCTACAGGATGCTCTTCTGTGTTCCCCGTTGTTCACTTTTAATTTATAAGTTTCTTTAAACGATAGATGATAAAGGTACACACTGACAGTTCTATTCCTTGTCACTGTAGGAACAATACATACGCAGACACCTGTTAGCCTTATATAAACTTGGCAGTTTATTGGAAAATGTGAATTTACATTCTTTACATTAAATAGTACGAGAAAGGATGTCAGTTTGCAATTCGAAATTGCCACTATAAATACAATTATTGATTCATCAAAATTTCATAACCTAAGATCAACAAGTTATTTGAATTATTCAATCTACCCGCGTAAATTTAACTTCATTTTTAACGCATGCGCAGATACAGATAACCTTTTACTTCTTTGCAAACAGAGAATATAAAAATTGACCAATATAATGGCTCAGTAAAAAACTAACGATTTTGATTGGTCCGCGGCTAACAGAGCGAAGATCGAATCGACCTCGATAGCGTTGACGCTGCGAGATCATAAATTTTCCATAATACGATTTAATATGTATTTTCTCCGCGATGGACATCGACGATGAAACTCGTAACTGACCTGAAACTAACTGTATGCGAACGTTTACGTTGCAAATTATCGTCGCACTCACGACCGACCGTTTTGAGAAACGGTACTTCTCGTGTTTGTGTGTTTCTACATCTCTACACATTGACTCACGTGATTCGGCGGTATGACAACTTTGAACTGAAAATCGTCACTGTCCAGAAAAATTTCAAACATTTCTAAAGCCTCGCGCGTAGAGGCGTTACACTTTTCTCAATTATTATTATGAAAAATAATATCTCTTGGGATAGTGAAGACAAAGAACTTGAGAAAATTTCTATAATATATTATTAGCGATCCTTTCCAGGATTTTATTATCTATGTCAACTATCGATTACCATGAAAACATTTTCAATTCGGATCTTTCGTACAACTATTGAAGTATAAATGCTATGTAAAATGTTCAATAATTAGTACACGCTATACACATGTATGTACTTTCAAGTACAGATCGCGTACTTTCGAAATAAAGCGAAATTACGTTTAAGTATATCTAGCACTTTCGCAACGAAGACAATAAGAGAAACGGTAACGTTTAAACCTGATTTTTTCAATATTGCAAGTCACTGGGAAAGCCTTGGTGATTTGTTTAAAAAAAAGGGTATCCGTACGAAAGGATCTCGTGGCAACCAGTAGCAGCTAGTATGGTAGGCGGTCGAGTAGAAAGAAGCCATCCTCTATCTAAAAATCACGGCCGTTCACTTCTTGCACAAGCTAATTTACCTTTCAAACGAGTAATCCACACTTATCGCGTTTAATAGTTATCATTTTTCACACTTTTACACGAAACTTCCACTAATGTCTGTGAAAAATAGGTCGAGACGCGATGCCAAATATTCGAAAGAAATGCACCTCAAACGACCACTCATTCCGGACCGCGACAGCAGCTCCACTGGTACACAAAGCGTACAACTTGCCGTGTGCGGCGCACAAGAATGCTCACGAGCGCACTCGTACGGCTGAAAGCAGAAATAAACGGAGAAAAAGCACCAATCATCTTTTACTTCCATTTGAAAGGGACTATTACAAATAAATTGTACAGTACCGAAATGATAAAAACAGAGATACAAATTAAAAGATTGTCGGAAACAATTGTCTTATTTTTTAAATATTCTTTTCTGTAATAGATGGATGTTTTATCAATATGAACTTACATATAGGCATATAATTGATTTTAGTATTTGAAGGAATTTGTCATAATTTAGATGAATATTAAATTATTAATTAAGAAACAAGTATGATTTATATCATAAAACTATGTAAACCGCAGTTCACCAGAGTCCATAACTGCGACGCGCAGGTTGGAAGATGGTGGGGGAACGCAGCGAGCTCTCTGCTAATCGCTTTCCACTTCCTTTAGGAGTATCGCCAATCAGGGCGAAGATGCGTACTGGAGATGCGCGAAGAACGAAAATTGGTCTTTTCGTAGTTATGGACTCTGGTGAACTGCGGTATATTAACAATAATTCATTTAATGGGAAATGCACATAGTGTGACAGTTACTGTTGCTTAATAATTTTATATTGAAACTGATATATAATTTACACAAACATGGCATACATAACATGGCATATAATCTGCATCTAAATATTTAAAGAAACTTAACAGCTAAGAGAGAGGAATGTAAATATATCAGTGTTCCAAGGATTTCTTTTTATTCTCACTTAAAAATAATATTATTTATTCACGTGAATCTCTAGACTATTGTTTATGTTTAAAATTAAACATTTAATTATTTCTAATTATAGGATTACAATGAAGCAGCCTTTTTCAAATAAGAAAGCTAATCAACTTAGTTTTTATATAAGAATATAAAAATTTCTATTTGCTAAATATTTAATACAATAAAAAGCTTATAAAACAAAAATATAATAAAAATGAATAATGGCTTATTTTGGGTATGCACTAAAAAACATGAAAAATTGAGTCTGTCAATTAGTTTTATTTAATGATTCTCATCATAATTGATAAATAAAATAATTGTGTTTAACGTGCATTTAAACAAACACAAAAAGTAGGAAGGGTCTCGAGGACTCGTAAAATGCATTTAGGCGGATATTGAATTCGCTGAAAAAAATTGCAGCGACGCATACGTTTTGTACAAAAACTATGACTAATTGAATACAAATATAAATATAAATACATATTTATACTTATATTTATATCTATATTTATATAATATTTATATATATATATATAATATGTATATACCATGTAGAAGCAATGTCTTCAGGAATTCTGAATTAGCTGCCAAAAATCAGCCATCGATTGAATTTCTGTTTATGATATCACTTAATATTAACTATTTGCTTAAACGAAACTATAAAGACTTAAAAATAGTAAATAGCATGTATTTCATAATTCAAGGAATGCCACAAACTGCCATAAACGCCACGAATGCATTATTTTAAGTAAACATAGTGTATTTAATTCTATAGAGACAGTTTATTCGCACTGAAAACTGAAAATGGAAATAATACTATTAAAGATCTTTTTTTTTCATCTAAAAGCAATAATTATATCATCTTAAGCATTTCTAATAACACTATTAGACTACAAATATTAATATGTATACGTTACTGTATATAGATTTTCTTATTGCATGGATCTATACCTCTCATAATGTTTTACTTAAAATAATACTTTCGAAATACTAATAAAATCATTTATAATATATTTTCAATACGCTTAATGAACAAAAATTGATCGTCAAATAAATATTAAATAAATCTATTCACAATTGATATTTCAACTCTATACAGAGTTTGATTTGAAATTCTGATTGAATTCATTTTTTGGATTATATCCTATTGTACACGTTATCAAAATTGTCAATTTATATGTTATAAAAACAAGTATGGTTACTCGACCATTCAATGTTATTATAAAATATTTTATTTTCTGCCAACGCGTATTACTTGCAAAATTTCTCATCGTATCAACATTTATACCGTCTAAACACCTACATCAAAATATCAGTGTATAGTTTTTATTTTTTGATATTTATATCAATAATTTTTTAAACAAAATGAATTATTTGTATATTCTTTTAAAAATACTCGTGTATCTGTATCCAATTTCTGAAAAACAATTAATCAGTAACTGTTTACAAATATAAAAATTTGTCGAGACATTAAAAATTCTCATCATTTAAATTCATATATTGCTTAAGTTTTTCTTTAGAAATAACTTACCGCAATTTCAAGTTGAAAATTGTCAAATTTATGTACAAATACATTAAAATTATGATTCGTTTATCTACTTCTGATATTACAATATACCGCAATAAGAATTAAACATAATTAATAATTAATTTATAAATTTGCAGCACCGCAAAACAGTTTCCCTAAGTACACTGCTTAAAATGATATATGTATATACTATTATATGTATACCTACAGTAGTTAACAAGTCTGCAGGCCACAATAATGTAGCCCCAATGTTTAGTTGATTATCCTAAATTTTAAGTGTATTTCAAAATCTTGTATATGTCCTACCACATTTTTCTTGCGTCATAATAATAGGGCATAGCTGAATTTAAAGATATATATATATATGTATAACAAATCATGTATCAAGATTAAAAGTAAAATTCATTAAAACAATGATAGTATAAATGAATTCATTGTAATTTATGTTTTGGTTGTAAAACTGATTTATACAGATACAACAAGTTTTATACTCCTTTAAGAGATGCAAAATAAAGAGCATCATAAGAATTCTAAATTCTATACATATATATCTATATATATATGAATTAAAAAATGAAACATTTTAATCATAGTACATACAAACTGGTTTGTCAACAAAGATTGGAGGCAGTTAATGAAGATCACAGACTTCAAAATACTTGAAATCTCAAACTAAACCAAGTACAAACTCATGATCGTTAATCGTTTGAAGTTACCACATACAAATGTATACGCATATATGCATCAGCACATACACATAAATTTTTCTAATAAAGTTTATGCATCATGTTTTACGCCCAAGTCTCAATACGTATCAGTATCATATTTTGGATGTAGGGGGGGGGAGAACCTGAACACTTTATCAACAACATTCTACTACTATCATTACTTTGATTTGATACATGTGGATACTCTGTAGGTTCCACATGATTTGTGCACCATATAACAATAGTGAGTTACATACATCACTATATTAGTACGGATAATAAATATAAAATGTTAATTGGCTTACAGTGCATATGATTCTGTATTAAACTGTATAATCTTGAAATTTAATTGGCAGTCAAATATCTACGTCGGTTCGTTCTCAGTCTTATGAGAACTTTCTTCTCAAGTTCAGATAATGGAAGATGTAAATTTCTCGTTTGTTTATTATAAACTATCATAAACTCTTATAGATGTTGTACCATTATATAGTCAAAGGTATAATTATGCTTCAATATAAAAAACAACTTGAATCAATAATTTTTTTCTTTGACATCATTGGAAGAATCATTTCATTTTGGAGAAAGGGATACAGAAGTTTACCTCTTTGTATTGTACTAATTCTCAAAATGTCTAACAGTTCCAACAGTTATGAAGGTCCCAATCTAACGTGCTATCGTTTTAGCAAAGGACGGAAGTGGAAAAGGAAATATACTACCTGGAATGTACGTATGCTGCAACCAATGAAGTTCCCAGAGAAAAAATATCAGTCTTTATGCTGTGTAAATGTAAAGTGAGGGGGATCTAGACTACACCGATGTTTTTTACAGTCTTTTTTTCATAAGGCATATACTTATTCATTAAGTGTATTTTCATTTGAATGGTTTCTTTTGTATATTTTGCATAAAAATGTCAAAGTCCAAACTGTTAACATTATCTGATATAAATGTAACGAACGTAAGTAAAAATATATGTGTATATATGTATAGTAATAAGTACTTTGGAGGAATAGAAGAATTACAAAAATTGTGCAACAACGAGGTGTCTCTGGAAACTTCACAAGTTCATAATAATTCGATAGAAAAATAAGAAGCTTTGTTCTATAAAAACGAGAGAAAAAGGAAGTAGAAATTGATAAAATTAAGATTATGGCATGGATGAATATACGATCCACCATACTGATACAATTATAACAGGATGTAACTTATGTTACAGTAGTTATCCAACGCTGAGCGTGTTCTCATTTCAAAACAGTGGCTGTTTGAAATTTGATAATTCGAATTTAATCCTGCTCGTGTTCTACCATATTATACCTTATAGCGTGAAAAGTTTATTATCGGTTGTGCCGCTGAAGATGCTTCTTCTTTCTTATACCGTTAATAAACTGAAAATACGGTGCAAACAAAGGCAGCAATTATGAAGTCAGGCCTTGACGCTTTTCCTCTTCGAGCATAGCGTCAAGTTCGTCGGTAAGATTTGCAAGCATATTTCCAATGTCGTTCAATACATCCGCCGGTTCGCTACCACCGGAATGATGGGTTATTCCATGGCTCTGCATACTGTTATTGGAATTACCACTTGCATATTCTTGTGCGCGAGCAGCTCTCTGTTTTATCGTACCAGCGTTTTCATTAGCAAAAGGCAGTGAGTCTGATTCTGTACTGGAACTTGACTGTAATAAAATAAATAAACATACGTAACTTATATTAAAAAATCAAATGAACCTTCTTTATCTTCAAACTAAGATGAATCTGCTATGATGAGATTAATAAAATATTTTACCTTACTTCCTGTTCAAACAATGTTTTTTCTGATTAAAAATACAGTGAGTATGAAAAATACAAAACTCCATACCTAGGAAAAAGTTAACCAGACGCTCCTAACAATATCTGAAAATACATAAAAATACAATACCTTAAAACTGGCGTCAGAACCGTTACGGTGTTGCAGAGCAAGAGAAGCAATTAATTCGTGTTCCTCGTTAACATTGACACTGACGCTGCCCCAAGAGCGCGACATGGAAGAGGGTGGTCGGTTCATTTGCGGTGGAGTGGATGACGCAGCTGCGGGTGCTGGGGGTGGAGGCGAAGGATGATGAAGCAAGTGATGATGCTGATGATGATGCATGTGATGATCCTCGCAAGAAGCAGTTGGTACTGGTCCACTGCAATCAATCACGACGTCACCAACTCCTGTTCCTCCAACTACACCGGAACCACTGTTGTCTCTAGAGCTTTGGCGTCTTGGAGGAGACGGAGGGCAACGTTTCGGAAGATGTGGACTACTTTCGAGACCGTAAGTTAATTGATACTTGTTATCAAAGTCTCTTGGTAATGATTTAAATTGTCCTGGCGTGGCGGCGACCTGAAAGAACTTTCATTTAAAAAATTCAGCTCTTCTATTGCCCGTTCAAATTCAATTACCTTGGCTACAGGTCGCGGACGAACGAGACAATGCCTCGGACGCGGAAGAGTACCACCACCTGCGTCCACCACGGAAGTATCGTTGGTAGGAGTAAGATCACCATCTTCGAAGCTGCGTGGACGCCATTCAATTTGTTGAGGATGCGTGGAAGGAGCAGGAGACGGAGGATATCCAAGCGGTGCATCCTCTAAACTCTCCAAAGACTTTCCTCGTGAACCAGTTCGTCCGACGATGTTGTAATCAGCTGGCAGAGCAGCGTACATACTTCTCCACGCGCCCCCGGACGTAGTGTCGCTTCCTCCTCTTTGGAAAGATCTCAAGACTGGCGAGGAACAATCCTCGTCTGGCGATGGCAAGTCTGGGCCACCTCGTTGAATGACTACATCCTAGGAACGCAATTGATTATGTTAGTGGACACGATACAATTACATTATACTGGAAAATTTATTTTTATTTACTTGTGTTTGTCCAGGATGGGGTGGCAGTCGTGCAAGATCAAGAGGCTGTATACGTTTGCCAGCACGAATATCCTTCACTCTCTTAATAGCCAGCAGTAATTTCTTTTGATGGCCCAAACGCACAATTCCTATATCCTCGAGATCTTCCCAGGTCAGAGTCGTTACATCCTCGACCGAACGCATACCCTGTTGATGAAGAGCCCCAAGATATTCTTCCAGTCGTAAAAGTCTAAGCCACTCTTCCAACGAGCCAGGAATATGCTCTGGCAAGCCGTCTCCTATATTTAAATTGTCTATCTCCGCTTTCAAACGTTTTCTGTGATTAGGCTTCTTAATTCCTGCAATTGTTCAGTATGACAGAAATATACATTTCTATGTAAATAAAATTTTTCACTTCACCGAATTACCTATTGCTGTTAAATCTTCTGGTGTCATACGCGTTATGGTAGCGAGATCGTAACCAGCAGAAGCAAACAATGGAAAATATTCTTCAAATTGGAGCTCGGTTAACCAAACATGAACGACGTCGAGGTCTGCTGGTCTGTCAGGATGACTGCCAAGGGAGCTAATAGAACACCTGGGAGACGAAGTGAGAGCACCAGGTCCTCTAGGGCCTAAATGATATCCCGAAGCTCTTCCAGAGTCTAACGAGGCTGTAGAATGTCTGGAACCAGAACCTGATCCTGAACTACCCGGGCTATCTCTTCCAGGACTTTGAGTCATGTCGATTCCTAAGAAAAAGATTATATTAATACGTGGTATTATTAGATATTACAGAATATCAAGGTAGAAAGTCCGAGGGAATTTGTATAAGAAGATTAATATTATTATGAATATGTATTATTATCGCATTGATAGGAACGTAACCCGATAAGGATCACACCTTGATCTTCAGCATGAGCATATTTGCCGACGACCGATGGAAAAGCAAAGCCAGGATGAGTAAAAATAGGTCCCGGACTTTTTCCAGATGGCACTCCGTAAGAACCCTCGTCCGTTGTTCCTCCTGGTCCACTTCCGGGCAGGAAGCAGCTATCTTCGCTGCTCGCATATCCAGCGGATCCAAAAGAGGAGCCTGAATGTCGAAATACATCGGGTACAGCTGGTGGTGCCACTTTCTTTGCCTGGGTCACAGCTTTGGACGGCCGGTTCATGCCGCCAACTACAACACAACGTCCCTTTGTCATTTCGTTTATTCCAATTTATTATTAATACAATATTTTCTTAACTATACGATGAAATGATGATTTGCATGATTTAACGACGAAAAGAATTTTTTTTTTTTTTTTCGAAACCAAAATGTATATATTTCTTTTCTTATTTTTTTTTTTTTTTTTTTAGCGTGATAACGATAAAGCGTTGAGTTTTGAAGAACGCGAGACACGTTTTCCAAGTAAAGAGGTAACACACACAGCTTACGACATTCCTTAAGAAGAATGTTTGGTAAAGCAATTAATGTCATTCTGTTGAATCGTTCTAGGAATTCAAGTGTACAGAAAGGTAGGTGTAGGCGTGAAAGAAATACACAGGGCAAGAAGAAGGAAGATAAGAAGCCGAATAAAAAGGGAGAGAAGGTCAAAGTCAACTAACTGTGTAAATTCGTTAGCTGTGTAAATACGAAAAGAATTTACTTTCCAGAAATACGTCATCCATTTTTTAGTCAGAAAAATGTTCTTTCTTTCTTTTAATATTCATAAATACTACTGGTATACGAACATCTGTACAAACGTGTGGAATTTAAAAGCAGTTACACAGGGGCTGAGAGAACTCGTAACGCGTACGTATGTGTGAGCTCGAGATAATTTTTATCAAGGTCTCGTATGCTGCACATGGCTTACGATGCGCAATCGTTATGCTTCGTGCTTCGTGTTACGATTTCTGTTTGTGATTCATGACGGTAATTTAAACTTGCATGACAAAAACATCCAACCAGACAATAAAACGGTACGCTATTCCTAAAGCAAAGAATCCGTATATCATTTTAAATCGTTCAAACGTATAATTTATCGTTCTGATAAATTCAATACAACTCTTTCGCTACTAAACCATTTATTTGCTTATTCTTTTCATTTCTATTGCAACTATAAACGCTCGTATCTTACAACGACCACAGATACCATTAAGCTTAATTCACATTAAGAGTATAGTGCCTTTCGTCAATTACGATTTCGAATTTTTACGGGATTACAAAATTATTATTTTGAAAAATTCTCCTTCCCAATATACTTTCTAGGGAAATCTACCGTGCCCCGTACGTATGTGTAAACGTTTTGCAGCAATGTCGTAAAAGAAACGCACCATAATCGATCGTATACAAATAGAAGTTGTTCGAATGAGGCAATTCTTGGTCGTGGCGTTAAACGAGCGATGGAATCGTGGCAGAAAAATGACCCTATCTGGTGGTAATCGTTGTCGACAGACCTGTGAAACTAGGCTCAACTCGCCGTAACATTCTAACTTGTGGTTTAGTAACTGGATCGTTCTGTACAGTGTAATACAAAAGTCAATCACGTCATTTTCCTTTTTTATTCGTTTACCTCGGAGAACATTCCTTTTAAGTCAATGCTAACGCTGGTAAGAAAAAAAAAAAGATAGAGAAAACCGTATCTAACTCGGTTAGAAACCAGGAAAGATAAAAAGAGATAAACAATTAAAAGACTTTCAGAAGCTAGAAGAGAAAAAATGTAATTTGTCAAACAAGGGTTACACCACACAGAAGGGAGCTATCGTACGAGTGATACGATATCATAGAAGATAGATACCAAGGTCACTGTTACATTGAACTATACACACGATACTTGCACCTTAAAACGAACATGAAATGTTGCTTTTACAGCCGACCAACGTTCGATTATCCAACGTACTTCGCGATGCTTTATGGACCCACAAACGATTGGTCAGGATTATTGTTCTAATCCCGCTCGTTAAGTTCACAACCGTTAGCGGCCATGCGGAGTGGAACTAATTCTGGACACTTAAATTTCGCGTTTATTCAAATTATTTATAAATAAATCTTAGAAAATATTAGCATTTATTCTTAGTCGCTTGGTAAAGTATTATAAAATATCCAAGACCCTAAAAATAATACGATATTCGGAATGTTCATAATTCAGCAACGGTACCATGAGCATTCTTGGAATTAACACAAGAACAATTTGCACATTGGCCGAGGAATGCCGATTCCAGAAATCGTCTAGATGCCTCTATAAAAGCGCCCCCATAGAATCTTGCAAATTCTTCCATCTATGCATTAATGCACTTCTTTAATATGTTATCTATTTAATACCGTGGCTCGTCTTGAGCAAACATAAGGTTGCAAGATATTTCATATGATAATTTTAAATATCTCATCAACTGTTGATTTTTTCCATTTCAAGCTTTCATAATGTTTGAAACATGTATACATAAGTGCTAATTGGTTCTAATCTGGTGGTAAGGCACTAGTTTTTGTATACCAAAGATCACAAGTTCAAGGCTCGTAGCCCTTACTCTTTGATTCTGTATTAAAATTGATTAAAAAATAATTTTTAAAGGAACAGTGTAAAATTCAGTAAACGAAGATAATACATTATTAAAACTGTGGCTCTCTACATGGTCCGCCGTCCGAGGGTTAAAAGGCGCCCGGTACACATTTGGTCCAAAAATATTTCACGCTAAAAAAAGTGCAGCGTAATTTTGATGCCTCGCTGCGTTAGAACGTTCCGACCGATTAACCTGTCATATAATTTATTCAATCTATTTTCAAGCGGCACTAGTCAAGCAACATTCTCGGAGCGTTACACTTACGGTGCATGAGATTCTTCCAGCTGCCATAAATCGCCTGGATGCACTTATCAAGAGGAGTAGCGGATAATAGTGCAGTCGTTTTACGTGCACTTAAGTTGCCTTCGGAACAGCTTCTGAACAAATTGCTATTGGTTATCGTGGAAATGGTCGGGCCACGTTCCCGTCCGAGTAGTTTCGTTTTCGACATGTCCAGAACCCCGTTCGAGATCCAAGCTTCCACGGCTGGATCTCGAAAGCTTCTATAAGTCGAGGACAACTTCTTCGAGGACTTTTGCAGGAAACGCTTGCCAGGTGGTAAGGGCGGAGGACCCAGGCAACTCGTAACAGCGGTGATCGCCATTTATGGTAGGACTCGCTTTGTTTTCAACTAGACAGTCTTTCTCCCTCTCTATCTCTCTCTCTCTCTCTCACAGAGAATTTCTATTTCAATTAAACTGCTCCATAATTTCTTCTAACGACACTAATTACCCAACGATTAACGAATTTGCATTTTAATCATAAACGTGTAATTAAGAAGTTGAGGGCGCCGTTAAAGGTGCTTCAAACGAGCCATAACTTAGCGAGTCGGAAAAGTAACGTTTCCCTTTTCAATTATGCTACCAGACAGCCGTTCGTCCACTCTATTACTGTTACCAGCCAACTTATCTAAGATGTTCACTTTCTGTCCGGAGAAAAAAATAATAGCCACTTATTTCCACGGTCTTGTAAAATAGCGCGAAGGAAACGGTGGAGATAACCGGATAAGACTGTCGGAAAGGTTCGGTGTTGGATAGAGATTCGAGTTGGCGACACCAAAGAGTCCGTTGGTGTGGCGAATGCAAAGAGGCGAGGTCGAAGGTGGGTGGACAAGTTTCCGGAGAACGGCATAGGCCGTCCCCCGGGTAATGCTTCCACGCGTAGGTTTCCAAAAACGCGACACGTGAAACAACTTTCCACGTGGATATACTAAAAGGACTCGATCGGAGAAATCTTGAAAGCGATTCAAATTATTCTCCCTTCATAAATCATTTCAGAATATTGTATCTAGATGATGTACACGGGAAATGTAAAAATATAGAACCTCTATTTATTGATTGTAGTTATAATATGCGCGTGCCTTGCGAAGAAACACAAACTCGGTGATTACGCTCTAAAAATTCTATATTCCTTTACACTCTGCTCTGCATCGATTATGAGGCGTGGTCGCTTCAAAGCAGTGCTATCAAACCTTAACCTTAAACAGAATGAAATGTGTTTTGTATTTTTCACAGCCAGCCTGGCCATAATCATTGACGTAACTAGAATTTTTTAAGGAGTGAATAAGGTACCTTAGCTTTACTAACAGCGTCAAATATTTAAGTTCCAAGACTTCAGGATTCTGAATTTTTGGAATTTCAGAATTTTGAAACTTTAGAATCTTAAAATTTCAGAATACCAAGGGGGCGAATCCACGTTTACTTTTTAAGGATCTCTCGGGCCCCCACCTAGTTACGCCAATGGCCATAACCTTCTGCTCGAACTAACACTTTTCTCCTGAAGAAAATTTGTGCAAATTTTATCCAAGTGTACGCAAAGCTGAATAATTAATAGCGTGTGATACTTTGTTCAATGGTGCGTGAGAAACGGTAGTGTAATTGATAAAAAGGGAGCAGAAGAGTTAGGCTACGGCACTCCGGAGGCTGCTTGGATAATTACTACCGGTCTCTAACGAACAGACGAAACCTTTCACGAACAAGTGCGATGATTGCAAGATTTAAAAAAAAAAAAAAGGGAAAAAAAAATAATTTCAGCAAGAAGGAAGCACCTGCGCTGCCTAAAATGGAGATACGCGAAATGATGTGTCGATGCCGTTAGCATGCCACACAGCTTCTCTACAACTTACGTTGTTGTGCGGTCACGAGAACAGCCAGTTACAAAGCAAAACCAGACGTCGTTCTTGATTACAACATTCGCAAAGCAGGGATGGACTGATCAGATCAGACGACAGCTTATTATCCTGAAATAGTGGAAAAAATTGTTCTTTCACCTATTCGTAAATAACGCTAAACGAATTTATATCTATTATAGCGGATAATTAAGAATCGCCTTTGTATTAGAGATTAGGTACACTCAAGCGAAAATAATTACAATTTTTTTGCAACGTCTTCCAATACCAGGGTGCAACTGAGCAAACAGCTGATGCGTGATTTTCTAGGTCACCTAATATTTCTAATTGTTTATTCAAAGCCACTTGATTCCTTTTATTGGTTAATTAGATGCACGCTTTGTGCTCATTCTTAAGTTTCATTCATACTTCTGCACGTTTTGCTTCCTACACATATTTCAACATTTATTTTAAACAGCACCAGGGCATTACAGCATCGTGCTTACCTCTATGCACAGAACGCAACTATTACATAAGCAATCTAATAAGAGAAATAATGCAGTGCTATCAGCGTGAAGTACGTTTTATCTCGCTCGTCGTATATATTCAAGAAAATTTAATATTCTTAGTACGAGAAATTTGCATAAATTATTCCATGGACTCGTTAGCGTCCTACATGTAATGGCGCTAAGAAACCTAAACGTGTAAAAAAGCAATGTCCATATTGAATGAAATCATTCCAATATTCAAAAAATGAGCCACTCGACAACGCGAATCGAAGAAGTAAAATAAGCTCAATTCCATGTACAGTATCGAGTAAAGTAGACCTAATTATTTTAGAAAAATTAATATAATTTTTAACTTTAAAAATTGAATTTTGCCAAGTAGTAGGGCCTTTTCCCCTAGAGCGCTGTTTTCCCTAGGGAACCCTACCATGCTCGGTACTGTACAATTCCTCGTTTCTCTTTATTCCTCCTATTATGCTTTACTTCCCTCCCCGCTGCCAGTTCTACTTTCTGCTCATCTTTCATCGTATTTCCCCTTCAATACTTCACTATAACTAACCAATTGTTAATTCCCTGTGATTAGAACCAACCCAACGTTTTTTTAAAAATTAATTACACGTAAGCGATGCTTGCTTTAAAGAAAAACACAGTAAGAGAAAGTGTAAAAGAAGAAGAAAAGGAGGAGCGTGAAGCGAGTTTAATACATTTTGTTTCATTTTCTTCTCCAATATTTAAAACGAACTAACCTAATTAAACGTGCTCGTTAATCAATTTCAGTTTGGATTGCATTATAAGACTACTTTTACAGTTAGTTTTATTAGATGACGCATATGGTGCGTCGCTGTTCTAAAATAGATATGTTAATCAACCTTTATTAATTCAGATGCGTTCATGCATACAAATTATTTGAAGAAGCGTTCATTTAACATCACACCTTACATAAGTACAAACAATACATGTGCGGAAGTACAAATTGAAGATATTCTAAAATAAATAATTGCCGCGCGATTCCTATCAACAGAAGAAAAATTTGTATTTACGTTCATTCCATCTTTTGTTCAAAGAGTAGCATGGTCAAGAGACGGTTAATGACAGTTCTCAGTCTGAGAAAGGAATCTTATATTTTACTCGAGCCTACAAACGAGAAAATATTCAAGCAGCCTCCTCGAGGTAGAAGGGGAAAGGTTCAAACACGTTTGCTAGTTACAAGTAACTCCACTTTCTAGCTTTACTCTTTGCTACGTCGATTCTGCAGTGTAAAAACATCCAAGATTATATTACATTTTACATCGGCTTTTTTTTATCTTTCTTTCCGTAAACATTCGTGTGATTTCCGTATTTTCGAAGCGGTTGATCAACCGAGATTCCTGTGATTATTTTTTGTGCTCGCGACAAGTAAAAAAAAAAATGAACACGATATAAATAATTCTGTGCGGAAAAAAATAGTGATAGTATAGTTTTGTAAAATATTAAATAATTCGCAAACAGAGCTTCAGAAATGAACGCGTGCGCAGCCCTGTGGGGAAGTTTAGAATCACGTTCTAATATATATTTTTTCTTTCCGAAGCATTCTTTATACATAACTGTTCATCTATCAAATATGAACGCTACTCTTCGGCGTGTAGATTTTTTTTGAAAATTTTCATCGATACGATGAAGAAAATGCATTTGACTTACCGCTAATGCGCCTCATGGCGACTCACGGGCACAGGTCGTATCCAAAAATCGACGAGCTGGTCAATCCAGCGAGGTATGTAAATCTTCCAACTCGCCGTAAACACCATGCCATATGTATGTAGAAACACCGATCATCACCTACGCCATGCACACACCGATTTCAGAACGCGAGCTTCCCGCGCCATTGCCTACTGATGAGGCTTTTCTCGAACAAAGAAGATAACCTGACCCTTCCGCACTGTCTCTTCCTATTACGTTAATACTTGCACCGAAAAAGTTGTTTCACAAATAAAGGACATACTGTTTGACACGATTACAATGTTCTTCTTCTTTATATAAACGACTGGTACACTCTGATTATACGTAATAATTTTAGACGTATTTGAAGACGAATGAGAAACGGCGACCAAACAGGGTATAAACTACTCCATCACGACTTCTCACGTAGCACTGTCGTGTTGTAGTATCCAATGCCACCGCTAGAGCGCTCAACCGATCGGTAATGATAAATCTCCTCCATGTATGGATTTAGGTCTCGGGATTCAATTGAGTCTTGCTTTCTTCATTTATTAGTCAATCGTATATTCATTCACGCTTTTCTTTTATCGATGTGATGTATACATTGCGCTCCGTTGACAAACACTTGAAATTAAATTGTACCTTAAATAGAGATAAAGGCGCATAAAGTTTAGAAATACATATACTTACATACGTACGAAACTTTTCCAAGAAAAAAATCGTAATGTACAATTACACTAAAAGTATGTACTATCTTACATAATTGTAAAGTGATATTAAAATTACAAAAATACGATAATTTCAATAATAATTAATAATACCAGTATTTAAAGAGCTTGGCATTTAACAAGTTTAAATTTTGTTGTAAAAAGCAAATACTAAAAATTTCAAAGTTTCTATTATTTGCACTGAAACGCGTTTAAAAACTTTGTAATACCAATTATCTTGTTGCTCCACATATATAAAAGCTGATGTAGGAACAACAGAATAATAGACTTAATTATCATCAATTACCTTACACTGTACAGCTTACAACATTTTTATTTTAGACTGTTAAATATTGTTAAATCCATTGAATACAATGTATTAAGAAATAATACTCTTATTCGTTATTATATACACTTCTTATTGTTTTTTAACCTATTTTCGTTAAATTTATATCTAACCTATAAAATAGACATATCTGTGTACCAGGACACACTACAAAATTTTCAGAATTATTGTTTATAATAATATTATAATATAATATATTTAATTGGTATAACAAATTATTTATAATGGTTTCTCATTTAAAAGAATAATCATTTATAAACAGTGTATGTACTCAATTGGTTTTATTTTCATATTCAATTTCTTTTATTCCCTCATAAAGTATTTCACTGTCATTTTTCTGACAGTAAAGAAATAGAAAGAAACACCACGTGCTTCACGATATTCCGTTGTAAAGAAGTCAATGAGCTGTCGACGTACACTTGTAGTATTGGCAAAGTACTACGGGAGGCTTTAGAATAAGCGTTGTTGAAGTTGGTAATAGGGTGACGCTGTACGGGGTTACCATGGTAACCGACTATAGGCTTTTTCAATCTTCCTCCTTCTTCATTCCTTTTCTCGTTCACTTCTTCCTTTTTTCCTCCTGTATCTTTAATACTATAACATAATGTCATTAACATTGCTTCAC
Organism: Osmia bicornis bicornis; assembly: GCF_907164935.1. Lineage (NCBI taxonomy): Eukaryota > Metazoa > Arthropoda > Insecta > Hymenoptera > Megachilidae > Osmia > Osmia bicornis. The sequence goes on along the minus strand of NC_060218.1, from coordinate 1,279,541 downwards.
ACATTACATATGCCGCAGTTCACCAGAGTCCATACTGCGAAAAGACCAGTTTTCGTTCTTCGCGCATCTCCAGTACGCATCTTCGCTCTGATTGGCGATACTCCCAAAGGAAGTAAAAAGCGATTAGCAGAGAGCTCGCTGCGTTCCCCCACCATCTTCCAACCTGCGCAGTGGGAATCACAGTTATGGACTCTGGTGAACTATGGTATATGTATATGTTTTTGTACTGCTTTGTTTTAATGAAATAAAAAGAAGAAAATTGATTAATATTGTACGTTTTATATCAGATTACTTTTGTTTATTCTGTATGCCGATCAATACAAAATAATTGTAATTCTAAATTCATTACAATTTCTATGTCTATAAAATGAATTTTGCCATATTCACAGAATGGAATGATGAATCAACAATTCAAAAAGTTTTTCACACGTTATATTCATACATACATTCTTTTTTAAAAAACGTACGATACAGCGGACTATACAAATACAAAGTACAAAATAGTAAAAAAAAGGATATAATTAAAAATTATCACTTTGGTCGCTCTGAGTTGATCAAATGTTGTTTAAATAAAAAATCTTACAATTAGAAATCACAACATGGTAAAAAAACCTAAAATCAAATATATTTTACAAAAAAAAAACTTATAAATTAACAATTTTCAAATTAGACTTGTATAAATATTTTAAATATTTATCAATCACCTCGCTTTGTAACTACTAAACAGGAATAATGAATTATTCATACTTAAAAGCATTTTTTTTCATTTTCATCATCTTCATTTAATTATTAAAATTCTGAATACTGGAATTAGATTGCTACACACATTAAACTGTGTATACAGATTCCATTACGATATGGAAGCATCAAACATTTACGTACATTATATAATTACGTACAATATTATTATTATTATTATAATAATTATTATTATAATATAGTATACGATATACTATATGTCATACATTTATATAATAACAGAAGAAAGCAAAGTCATGTACCGTGTTGAGAAAAGTAAATGCTACCGTTTTTTCTTCATGCCTTTGCGATATCCTTTACCGAACCAACCAGGATTTTTAGGCGCTATCGGAGTATCCGCATGAATCACCAACGTCTTTCCATCCTTCATCTCAGGTGGTATTAAACGAGAATTATCTGTATCTCGTTGATAATAAAGGCAAGTAAGCGATCCTTCGTTCTCCATACAGAAGGTGCAAGTTGGTTTTGGTTTTGGTTTTGAGATATCTGAGGTCACATTAGGTACTTGTACAAATGGATAATAAAATAGTGGCGTCAACTGAGGACACATATACATTGGCGGCAATGGTAAACCCATAGACAAGAATGGTAATGCAGCAAAAAATGGTGCCGAATACGTAGGCATTGGTTCAGTTACATTTTCAGGTGAAGGACAATCTTCCTCTTTGGTTTCTGGTACAATTTCTTCATGAAAATTCGCATCGATTTGATCTATTTCCTCGTGAACAATATTTGATGGTTCTGATAAACAGGGCTGACTTTTTGTGTGTTGCTCGGTGCTTCTGAGTCGTACAGCATGAAAAAAAATTGGATCTTTGGTCCGATCATACGGTGGTATTTCTAATCCAAGATGAACCATAACTCTTTTCATGACTTCGTCACATTTGCCGTTTATTTTTAAAGCTGCATTTTCATCTTTCGGAGTCCATTGCAGATTTACGATATACAGTGATGGACGTTTGTGAACCGGTCTATCCATTTGCCACAACCATGGATATTTCTTTAACACCTTTAAACTAGAACCTAAACATAATATAACGTCCGCTTGCTTCGCTGCTCTTGTCGCACCGGTCCAATTAATTGGCCAAGGAAGGTTGCCTCTTTCACCAAAATGAACAATTGAATCTTGCAAAACGGAATTACATCTGTGACATGATCTTCCAGTGCCATGGGAGTAGCGACCTGTTTTCTCAGTAACATCAAATAATCTCCAATACTCCCTATAAGGTTTACACGTTCTACAAACTTCTATATACATATTGCCATGAACTTCAGATAAAAGCGTGCGGGGTATCCCGCTTCGTAAATGAAGTCCATCACAATTTTGAGAAACTACGTGTTTTAAAACTCTTGACTTGTATAAAGCATAGAGCGCCATATGGGTCACTGTGGGTTCTGCTTGACTAAGATCATGATTCCTGTAACCAAATGACAAATTAATGTAAGTATTTTTTAATAGTACAGAAGGAGATAATTACCCAATGTCTTTTCCTTGTTGTAACCGAGTCCACACACCATTGGTTCCTCTGTAATCTGGAATTGAAGCAGCTGTACTGATACCAGCACCAGTATAAACAGCAAGCGACGTTGCTCTGCTAATTGCTGCAGCTAATCTTATGCACTTTTCTTCTAATATTTCTGGCGCATCTTCTACTTCCTCCAATCTTGCTTTTACTCTATGTCTTTTCTCTTGTCTAAAAAAACAATTTAATATTATCCACTACAGAATTTATTATTAAAACTTACATTGGAAACTTGTAATGATCAATGTCAACAGTTCATACAGTAATAACTTGATATGATTACAAGTGTACAATCAATGATTTCCAAAATGGCTATACCTTAAATTAACCTCTTTCACAACGTCACTACAGGACACTAGTATTCCTGTTTCTTCAGCAGTTCTGTCTGTCTCAGACTTTTGCAGAATTGCTGCTACCTAAAAGGTGCAAGAATATAATATCTTTGCAATTGTTTACAGTACATCCATCTTAAGAATAATGCCGGGAGATATATATATAAATTTTTGAAGAAAATTACTACTGAATTAATGTAATTAAAGAGGGTATATTAAAAATATGTTGATGTACTTTTTTAAAAGTTGCCACTCGCTCGTCTTTGACTTTAAAAGCCTTCAGAGCAGCTGAACGTCTTCTTGACAGAAACTTCTCTCTACCAGCTTCCTCCATGTTTAATCTAACGACCAGCTCAGTACTGTATCACCTAAAATACATCCATATTATAAATAAAAATATCATAGTTGTTTGTAATAGACATTTTCAATATAATTGTACTGTAACATTCTATATTATTATCAAATGAATTGTATATTATATTTCCTGTACATACATAAGAATCAAGAAGATTTGATTTGTTAATAACATTCTACCTTAAACACATTACACTTATAATAATATTAATAGTGATAATATTAAATAAATATATTTCCAATTCATTAATAATTTGTTTTTTTGACAATTATTCTTCCAAATTTTTTCCCGCTATTTCCAAATTCAAATGTTATCTATACATTTGCGTTTTCTATTGTCGGTGTAAATCGACAACTCTGGACAAAATAGTGATTATATTTTTAATTTAGATCTTATTTGTTAATACAGAAAATATATGTTTATGTTTTTTATTACAAATTTCTTAATTACGATTGAAATAAATCAGGTATCAATGGTAAGGTATTAGCCCGAACGGTGTGGATAATTAGTCATGCCAGGTTTAGAAGAAAGTATTTCACGCGATACTAGTTCACGCATGCACAGCCTAATGTCCGATGGAATCGCTTCCGAACAAGTAAAAAAGTTTCTATTTACTTCTCGGAAAAATCAGGATAACATACAGTGCAACGAAAGTTTGGAGATTTACATTCCAGAGGTAATAAAGTATAATATACCTTTGAATCAATAAATTATAATATTGTTTATTTTTGGTTATGTACTTTTTTTTAGAAACACTTTTTACCAAAAATATAAGTTAAAAATTTTTCTTTGAAATAAATGAAGTTACATTTATTGTACAGATAGATAGAGCAAATAGCTTCTCTTAATTTTGTTACAGTTACTTCAAGCTAATTATAGTTTCTATACATGGCCTTCTGCACCAGTGTTAGCTTGGTTTCTCTGGGAACATAAAGAAGAGCTCATTGGAAAAAGAGTTTTGGAGCTTGGATCAGGCACAGCTCTCCCTGGAATTTTAGCCAGCAAATGTGGTGCCAATGTTATTTTAAGCGACTCTGCTAGTTTTCCTAGAAGTCTGCAACACATAAGAAGAAGTTGTGAATTGAATGGTATTTTATCTCAGGTTCAAATAATTGGTATTACGTGGGGATTATTTTTATCTAGCTTATTTTCCATTGGGCCATTAGATTTAATTCTTGGATCTGATTGTTTTTATGAACCAACATTGTTCGAGGACATAGTTGTTACAGTAGCATTTTTATTAGAAAAAAATCCAAATGCAAAATTTCTTTGTACCTACCAGGAAAGAAGCGCAGATTGGTCTATAGAACATTTATTAAATAAATGGAATCTTACATGTACTCATATATCACTGACTGGTTTAGGTACAGATTCTGATATAAATATACATGATTTAATGCAAGATCACACTATTCATTTATTAAGTATACAACGTGCAACTTAAGAGACTTTTGTCATGTTTGCTAGATACTTCATTCACGTGCGTAATATTCCTTGGACTGTTTCTCACTTTGACCTTGAAAAACATTTTGCGACATTCGGTAAAGTGAAACATGCAAGAGTACTGTTTAACAAATTCGGTCTCAGTACAGGCCAAGGATTCGTAGAATTTGATACTGAAGTAGCGATGCAACACGCGCTTAACAAGACCCACATTTTAGAAGATGAGGAATTGATTGTTAAAAAAACTGATCAACGTCCAGTAGAAAGTGATACCACAGAAATGAATAATGATGAAAGCAATTTTATAGACGAAAAGTTTTAAAACTATACTATTATTCAGAAATATTTAACGATCAAGTACATTTTATGTGATAGAAAATGAGTCGCGAAAAGTTGTTTGATAAAGCAGCCCAACATTTACAATCACTGGCATCAGAATTAAATCCCACAGAACTCTTGAAATTTTATGCTTTGTATAAGCAAGCTACAGTCGGACCTTGTAATATCTCAAAACCTAATTGGTATCAGGTAGAAGCTAGACAAAAATGGGAAGCATGGAAGAATCTGAATGACATGAGTCAAGATGTTGCTATGAATAAATATGTACAAGAATTAAGCAAGTTAGACCCTAATTGGGAAGAAGATACAAAATCTGAGTCAAATAGTTGGGTTGCTGTTAGTCGTTTAATAAATACAGAGGAAGAAATTAATGATATAGATAAAACGTTTTTGGATTGGGTGAAAGAGGGACACGAAGAGAAAGTACAAGAACTGTTAGATAAGGAACCAAGGCTTGTAAATGCAATGGACACGGAAGGTCTGTTACCGATACATTGGGCTGCGGATCGGGGTTACGTTAGGATTATAGAGCAATTAGTTAAAAAAGGGGCAGATGTAAATTGTCAAGATGAAGATGGGCAATCGCCTCTGCATTATGCAGCATCCTGTGGACATATTGATGTTGTAAAATATTTACTTTCGGTTGGTGCTCAACCTATGAAAGATAATAGTGGTATGACGCCCAAAGACATTGCTGATGAACAGTTGAAACACATATTTAAATATTAGTACATGTAATCATTCAATATTGTATTTCTATTGTACTAGTTAAATTTATTAATAAATTGAATCAATGATTTTCTAATGGAAATCATGATACTTTATACAAGAACTTTACTTTACAAATGTTTATTTATATACAAGTAAATCCTCTAACAGTTTTCATTACATTCACAGCCTAAGCACTCCTTAGGTAAATGCACGATTTATCAAAAAAAGTCACTTTTTTTAATCTTACATAACAATACGATACTTATTGCAAAACATAAATAATACGTTTCTTTTTTAACAACCAGAAAATATGTTTAAATATAAAACATAAAAAATTTTTCATTTTCTTAATAGTAACAAGAAGTACTTGTTACAATTTCCAATTATTCTTTTTTTTAGCAAGAATAAATATTTTTTACATTTTTCATTTTCTTATAATTAATGTGTAGTCATAATCAATTGCACATAAATTACTAAAGAAATAATGTATAAATGTACAGATAACTTAAGTAAACCATACTACAATAAAGGAAATTATTATATAAGAAATTTTTTAAAATTGTTTTTTTAGTTAATTAGTTTAAATGCTTGATGATAATAAGTATTATATAATGCAGAATTGCAAATTTATTATTATTGAAATAATCGTGCCATTTCAAATCCGCACAAGCGCGAGAAAATGTTTAAATTTAAAATAGTAATTAAGAAAGAGCGATGCTAAAAGCGTCAAATTAATTTGTACACCTAATAAATCAACTGAGGAAAACATAAAAAGTTGTGCTTCTCGAATTCCTCAGTGATTAAAAATCCTATTATGTAGTTTAATAACTATTTTTTATAAAAATATACTTACAACATAGCTGCATGTGTAAGCAGCAATGAAAAGTCTTTTCTTTGCAATTATATTCATTAAATAAATAGGCAATCAAATTTAGATCATCAAGCAATCAATTACAAGTATCTATGTAGGACGATTCCATCATTTCCCTTAAGTAATATAATTTATTTAGACTGCCCGGTTATGTATAGTATAGTATAGTATAGTATTATGTATCTGTACATTCTCTTCTGTACAAACGTCTTAGTGTGTTTAATAGTTTATTTGTAGCGTATTACTTACCATCTAAACTTGATACAATTGAATAAATATAGACTGAAAAATCTGATACAATATTTAAAAATTGTTAAGCTTTTAGAGAAAGGAATAATATTATTTAGATGGTAAGTAGTATACTAAACGCAATTTTGGAATACTGACAATTATTTAACCCAAATAAAATATAGCTTTGTTACTTATAATTGTTTCTAAGTAATTTAATATAAAGTGAGTTTACTAAATTGTAATTTAAACATTAACAAATAACTTCATGTAAAAAGGCAAATATACCTCTTTTAGTTCTTGTATTAAAATAACTGTTTATACTATAAAATTAAATATCAAAATTAGATACAACTTCTGAAATGTATAACTAGAAAGGGTTAGAGTTTTTAAAATGAAAATTGTAAATTCGTTTCTTAATCTAAAATTTACAAAATTTAAAATTTTCGAAAACTTAATTCAAATTTTCCTTATCAATTCAAGATGCAACCTTTAAACGAGTCATTTAGCATTGAAATAAAAACACTTACGCTATCAGAAATTTTATACAATAATTTTTCAATTTCGTATTGTCTTGTAAGAAATATAGTTTTCATTATCTTTGAAGGTATCTCTTATAAACATAATTACTTATCGTACGATCAGTCCTAAAGATTAGTACTTTCTTGTTCTGATTTAACTCGCGTGGTGGGTGGAGGTGGCGGCGGCGGTTGCGGCCGCGGAGGCCTTTGATGAAATCTCGGAGAAGCTGGAACTGGTTGTTGCGGTGACTTAAGAACTACCACCGTCTCAGTCTGTGTTGGTACATCAATAATATTCCCTTCCGATCTGGTACGCACGTGAGCTTTCGTTTGTTCCGGAGCGTTCAACTTCGCTGGCTTCTCTGGTCGTTCGCCGTACAAGGACATTGAGGAAGGTCGGCTACCTACACTGGGGCTTCTCTGTAAGTTCGAAGCCGCGTTGCCATTGTTGTTCCCCGTTGTGCAGAACACATTGCCATTTCCACGCACTTGTATTATACTGACCTGTTGTTTGTCCACTGAATACACATGAGCTCTTTCCAAAGTTAAAGGCTATAGATTATTAAGAAAGGAAACAAACATTAATATCTCTCTGAATAATTTCTTGTACAATTTTAACATCTTAAAAACAAGAGAAATTCGTTAACGTATTTATCTTTCACTTCATTTATAGCTTACGTTATTGTATTTCAAAATGCAATATCCAGGCAGAGATATTTGTTGAATCCATTGGCAGTAACTACATTTATTTTAAAGAATTATCTTGCATATAATACTGAAAATAAATATAGTGCCTAGAATCTTTTAATACTCACCCCTGTTTCAGTGTCTAAGTTTTCGTTACTGTGACGTGGTGGTTTGATTAGACTCGATGGACGGATTAATCCAACGGGTCGTTCTGGAATTGCTGGTTTACCGCTTCTGTCTGGTGCGCTCCCAGACATGGAATTACTCTCTGGCTTTTTACGCAATTCTATCATTTCTTTAATAAATTAAATACATTAAGAATTTTGTACTACTTTGATCAATATAAATAAAAATATTAACCTGTGTTATGTACTATGTTGTTTATACTCCTTGGCGCAGCCACTGGCCTTCGTCTTTCCAAAGTAGAAGGATGAGGTTTCTCTGGTGGTATTTTTACTCCATGTGTAGAAGTTTCTAAATTCTCAACTTCCATAAATGATTTGTTACTTGGTGCACTGTCTGCGGTACATAACTTTTCGGTTTCTTGATTATTTTTCTCTGTTTCTGTATCCACAGAACGTATTTCATTTTGTATTTCATTAATATGTTCTGAGCAAGTAAGTAATGGAGAATCCATAGCATTCGTTTCAGTATTTTGCTGTTTGGTTTCTGTTTCTGGATTTCCATCTTGTTTCTCTGCATTATCTTCTATGATTAATGGTTCTGGTTTTTGGACCTTACACGTTAAAGGTCTGGGTGGTTTATCAGGTGTGGGTGGTGGTTTGTCATCAGGTTTTTTATCATGCTTATCTGGTGTGGTGTTATTCGGTGGAGTTGGAGCTGGTTTATTTTTTCTACGAACTGCTGGTTTGGGACTACCCTGAGGAGGGCTTTCGCCATGATCGCTAAGACTACTATTAGAAATGCAACGACGCATATTTGTGGTTTGGTTTTCTGAACCATTCATAATACCAAGTTCCAAGTCTCGGTCAAAATCAACATCCCCAGGAAAAAACCAATCCGCATATGTAATCAATTGATCAACTATAAGACTAGAATTATTAGCTGTACTCATATTCATTCTGGAATAATAAATATTACATAAATAATAAATAATAGGCAGATCTAGCTTAGAAGAATAGGTTCTTACACCATTGTATTCACATCCTCTTGAGGGCTCCAAATTAAATTAGGTGCAATAACAATCGCAATATTTTGTGGGGACATTTTGTTTATATCTTGGTTTTTAGTAAGTACAGCCAAAAATTTTATTAGGAACCTTAAATTTTCTAAATTTGCTGGGGGTAATTTATGCAATACATCCCAGAGAGCTCTCAATCTCGCTTCATTATTTGTTATTTTTGCAGCTGCCATCCATTCAGGATATAACCTTTGAAAAATTATCAATAGTAAACGTTATCATTATTAATAGTAGACAGTATGAGAAAATACTGTTCTTGTATTTACTTGTGAGTTAAAAGGGGCTCAGGAAGTTCTCGTAGGTAAGATTTTAGTGCACCAGCAATCACATGTGGATCCTTATACTCCAATGCAGTTGGTAGCGTAAGACAACAGGCATCCAGACTTAACTTAATACGTCGCGATTTTGATGAAGCACCAGCTATTCTAAAAAGACCCTCTTCCTCCATACCTAATCGTAATAATGCAGACACGCATAATTGAATAGGTAGCGCTATTTTTCTATTAGTTACTCTGAGATGTTCTTCAAGTGGGTAACCATAAACTGGTTTCATTTCATTATCATCTGTAATCATAAAGCGGGACTACATTCAACAGACATTTCCGTTACAATAAATTATTGTAATTTTTGAAAAAGACCTTTTCTAAGATTCTGGTAAGTCAAATACTTACTAATGTAACTTTCTAACCCAGGAATAAGCTCCTCAAGACAATGCAGTGCACTTTCATGATAAGCTCTTTGAAGTTTCACATACTGAATGATAGTATTTGCTAATTCAGTTTCTCGCGACATGAGCTTAAACATTTCAGCAGCCAAATGATCCCTGCATTGTTCAACCTTAGCTTCAGCTCCCTCCAATTCTTCTCTTAGACTATCTATTTTTGTCGCGCCAGTACCTTTAAAACGAAAATACTGCTCAAGGAACCTGTATGTAATTCAACTTTGAAAACATTGAATTAAAATATTTTATTACTGGCACTATGCTTGCTGGCCTGTTGGTATCTGGTTCTCATACTGTCCATGTCTAAGATTAATCGAGCTAAATTTTTCTTATGTTTTAATATATTTGGTACAGCTGTGTCTAAGATATGTTGCAGAGGTATTGCAACATACTGTTCAACTTTTGCTTCATGTTCGATTATTTCATTTGCTAAACATGTCTGAGCACGGCCACACTCCTGAAGTGTGAAACTCATGAGACCATCTTCTGGAGCACTTTCCAACATTGTTTGTCCTAATATATATTCCGGACATTTTTTCTGAAAGATATACATTAGAAAATTGAAAATGTGTAATTATTAAGAGATAAAGAAATTATATTGTAGGTGGATATGTTACCAGTCGCTTTTCTTTAACTGTAGAATCTTGAGTTATTGTTTGATTCGGTATGTTACCAAATCTTTTGTTCAATCCAATCAAGGCTATTCTAATTTGTTCTACATGTTTGTCTGCAGCTTGTAAATCGTCTGTGAGGACTTCTGTTTTACCAGCTCTATAAAAAACAAGTTCATTAGTATAATAAATTTTCACTTGTTAATAAATTAAGATTAAAATTAACAAAATATAGAGTTTTTACAAGATATTTTGGTTTGTTGTTATTATATAGTGCTATGTTCAAATTCGTATTTTTTAAATTATGACTAGTCCTTATAATTTTATTATTAAATACTAAAATTTGCACAAATTTAAATGCAAAATAGTTACCTCGAAAAGGTTTGATCGGCGAGCTGTTTGACTCTAAAGAATTGTTTCTTCATGATTGATAAGCATTTAATTTGTATTATATAAATAAAATTAAATTTTTATTTAGCGAATTACTCATATAATCACTTGTCACTGGCTAACTTAATGATATTCATGAACACACATTTTAATAGGCTCATACAGCACTAAAAACATATAAACGATAGAAAAAAAAGTTCTTCGTGTTATTCCAAATGCAGCAATTCGTCATATTGCTTGAACAATGATCTCACGTTATCTAAGAACAGATAGCTCGTTCTGAATCTGTAATATCAATGAGTTTCCACTCTTGAAGTACGTTTGAATACTCAATACTCTTAAGTTTGTAAACGTGTCAAAACTTCATAAATAGTCATTGCGGCATTTTGTATTCCTATTAGCCATTGGTTATTGTACACCAACGAGAAACTCAGTTCAGACTTATATGACGCATTATTTCTTATAACTTCAATTATTTAGTAATTTTGTATATTTAAGCAATTTTTAAGCTTGTTTCGGAGTGTATGATAACGGAACAACCACAACTTTTTACTGGCCGCAGTCGGCCATTGTCATTTCTGCATAAGATTCCGCTTGCAGCGATAGATCACGATAGATCCTAAAAGAGTGATCCTAAAATCTAGAATTTTATACAGTATTTTTATTAACGAAAAACAATTTTAATGTGACGTATATATTCATAAATTTTTGTTCAATTTTGTTAGTCTAATGAATATGATTACTCATTATTAAGGCAATGCTAGCATGGAAGCCGAACCTCGAATTCCGCGTCGGTAAAACAGTCAACGTTTCATCGAAAATTAAGCCGAACAGAAACTGATTTAAGCGCCACCTCAATTATCGCATGCTATCAACCCTATCAACTAACGGCATGCTATACTACGTCACCTTTCGCATACACCTAAATAATACGTGTATGCTACGATAGCTATAATATATATATATATATATATATATATATATATATAAGTTTTTGACGATTTGGATAATATAAGGACCAGACTAATATTCTTTAGAGCCTCCTGAACACGTCCCTCAAATTTTTTTGCATTTTGTTTAGAAATGAGGACGTATTTTGAGAACTCGCGTCTAGGGATTTTTCTAATGTCTGTCGGTAAAGTTTTCGACGCTCGCATCACCTTAAATTTTAAATGGGTTGTATCACTTCGTCTCACTCTACAAGTAGTTTCTCTCTCAGAGTGTGGCCTCTTATTATACCTACTCTTTGTTCACGGTCCGAATTTATATAGTATAAAATATATCGATACATCGACATCCCCACTATTGCAACGTGTCATATCGCTGATAACTATTTGAGACAACTTCAAAGCATTCGGTGAAGGCACGTTGGGTTTGTTTTTCACCCGTGTCGTGATGAAAACCAGAGCATAACGTGTGCGCAAACAGTTCACAACACTTTTTTTCTTTTGTGTTTTATTTGAAATATCTTAACGCGTTCATCATGACGTTCAATAGAAATTTTATAAATGTGATGGTCTTGAGTTGGGGTTTTATGTTGGTGTTTACAGCATTTCAAACAATGGGCAATATTGAAGTGAGTAATCACTTGATTTTGTTTTGACTTTTTTAATATTTAATGCTTTTGCACACAGTAAATGTGTTACTATTAACTAACACAATGACAGCCTTAAAAATATGTTGCTTTTTGTGAATTTATTGTGACGTTTATTTTATATACAGAACTTGCCTATTTTTTATGTACAAATGCACCTATAGTGAAAGTACAAAAACTTTTTCCTTGGTTATTTAACTCGCGCATATGTAACGGTTTAAATGACTAAACGACTAGCCTTGCATTCTAAGCACCTGGTCGCTTTCCTCCTAAACTTGATATGAGTCAATTGAAACTATAGAACAGTTGTCAGTTAATCGCGAAATCGTAGAGAGATTTTAATAAACAAATTATTTACAAACAGACATTCAAAAAAAGTGTATCAAATTTCTCTTTTTAAAAAATCAGTGATGTTTATATAGCTCTATCCTTGAAAATGTTTCGTAGAAAAAAGATGTCGCCTGCCCAGTTTTAATTCTAAAATAAACTAAAATTTTTAATTTTAATTAGATTTCAAATTTAAATTGTTTTCTGTGTATTTTTTCACATGATTGATGCACTCTATTTTTTTTTAATTAGTTAATTTCCATAATAAAAATCGAAGACTAAACATATATAAAAAAAAGTATTTGCCGTAAATGAATAACTCGTTTAAATTTGCCGCGTCACAAGTACTCTGCAAAATACTCTGTACATATGCATATACAAAAATGTAACTTTACTGATTTTTTTCGAATTTTAAATTTAATTAAAATTTGAAAATTGAAGATTTAAAAATTAAGAAATATAGATGTTGAAACTTAATCCTGATCTTATGCATACAGCTGTAAATTTATAAATTATAAATATTATTTAATATTATAATGAAATATTAATTTGTGTATATATCATCAAAATACATTATTTCATTTATATAAAGCTATTTAAAATAGTATTATTTATCCTCATGTACTTTGTATTTTTATCATATATTTAAGCTTATATATCTGATATTATATCTTAAGATTATATCAGGATTTATTTTACGAAAAATTGATAATAAATTTTATTGTATAAACTTGTATTAATAATATAATAAAAAATGTTAAGTATCCATTGTGACTGCTTATAAAAACTCCAGTATTATAAAGAGAGAAGCAAAATTGTAATATAACAGGCTATAAAGCACATGGGATTCTGTACATATATGTTGTGTACACACTATATGTATGAGTTATATGTGGGTTATCAGTATTAGATTTATTCCAATACATCTGACATTTATCTTTATCTTATAGCAAATAAATGATGTATAAAAAGTTCAATATACCTTGATTACTTTATACAATAATTTTACTGATAAAATCTCCATCATTTATGTACTACACAAATAACCCAGTTCACTGTCAATAATTTTTCTTTTCAATCAGAACATATTAAACATTTTAAGATTTCTATTTTATTTGAACAGAATCTAAACATTAAAACCTGATGTATTTGGCCTTGTATTATATCAGGTTCATTTTCTGTACAGAAAACCGTGCTGCAAAGTATTCAGAAGGAAAATCCAAATTTCACCGGTGAAGCCTACACTAGTTTTGCGATAATCTATGCCGTCTTGGCGACTTGCAACTGGTTAGCACCGTCGTACATCTCCATGACAGGGCCAAGAATTGCAATACTTACCGGCGCTTGCTGCTACGTCTTTTTCATAGGAACTTTCCTTTGGCCCCAAGATGCTTTACTTTACAGTGCATCAGCTATTCTCGGTCTTGGAGCGGCTTTAATATGGACAGGACACGGCCAGTATTTAACTGAGAACAGTGACTCTGAAACAATGTCCAGAAATGCAGGAATATTTTGGGCTATATTTCAAACTTCTATGTTCACTGGGAACCTCTTTGTTTATTTTATGTTTACCGAGCCTGAGATTAATGCTTCAAAGAGAAAAATTGTCTTCAGTGTTCTTACAGCGTTAGCTGTCGTTGGTACATGTTTACTTGCCACTTTAAGAAAGACCTCGCGAGGGCTGATACTGGGTGAAATTGAGGGCGCGAATAGAGAACTCCAAATACCAGAACCAACAAGGGAGAAACCATTGTTAGCTGCTTGGCATGCACTGACCGATGCATTTTCCCTTTTCTTTACTTCTAAAATGCTTTTGTTATCTCTAACATTTGTGTATACTGGAATTGTCTTAACATTTTACTCAGGAGTTTACTCATCGAGTATTGGGTTCACTAAAGCGTTTGGTGATACGCGGAAAAGTTTAGTTGGTCTTTCTGGTATTTTCATTGGGATTGGCGAAGTGATCGGTGGAAGTCTTTTTGGTATCTTTGCATCCAAAGTGTCCCGTATTTGCGGCGTATGGGCAGTGGTGCTTACAGGATTCTGCGTACATTCCTTTGCCTTTATAACTATTTTCTTGAATTTACCAAATAACGCTCCGTTTGAGGAAACTACCAGTCTAGGATACATTAATCCTTCACCAGTTTTGGCGATAGCCGGAAGTCTTGCCCTGGGTTTTGGAGATGCTTGTTACAATACACAAGTCTACTCGTTATTAGGGTTGCTTTATGCACAAAACAATGCATCTGCGTTTGCGTTATTTAAATTTTGTCAATCACTCGCGGCTGCAGTGAGCTTTGCTTACAGCAGTGTTGTTGGCCTTCATATACAACTTTTTATATTAGTGATAACAATTATTATTGGTACTGTTACGTTCTGTTTTGTCGAGCGTGTTGCGAGAATAGAAAAAAATAATTCAACTCCGTCGGAAGATAATTCAACATATGTTACACAGTAAATATGATGAATTCATGTGTTTGGACATTGGCATAAGTAGGTAGGGGCCAGAGTGGGCCTGGATTCCCCAAAAACGCGAATTGGCTCTCTCACTATTCGGAAATTTTATGATTTCAAATTTCCAATATTCAACAAATTCTCAAAACCAAAATTTATAATTTCTACAATAAAATACCTGGTCTATCCTAGAAAAAATTCTATGTACGCCAATGTGGTTGGAAAACAAAAGTATCGAAATATAATGCTCAATATAACGAATTTATTGTATTCCTTATCGAAGGGGAATATGATATTAATCTTAGAAATTGTATATTTTAAGAAGAGGGCAATAATTAGTTAATAAGTAAATAATTAATTTTATACCGTGTATATAATAGCTCGACAAAAGAGTAATATCGATGTAATAGATGATTCCATTGTTTTAAGACTGCATGTTTATTCAGTTATGTTCATGTTTACTCAATGAAGACTTTTTAAATAATTTTAATTGCGTTGAACGCGTAGAAAGAATTTTTAATATAAAAAAACAAGATAATCACTATAAGCATAATAAATACAGTAATTAAAAATTTATTTTTTTATTATGCATTTCTTATGGATCCTTTAACAATTTTTATGTCGTCAACGGGTCTGTCATTCTTGTCGGTCTCAACTAAGCCAATTCTTTTTACTATTGCCATACCAGACTGAATTCTGCCTGTTAATGAAAAATATCCTAATGAAAATTTTCTAGATTAAATTGGCAAAGTTCTCCGACAAAGCACTATAGAACGACGACAAGCTATTTCCACTTTAAACGAAGAAGTCATAGATTGTACTAATTTGAAAGTCTTGACAACGACAGAAATATATTCCTATGTAAGGTGAAATTAAAAATTTTTTTCAACAATGAAAAATGCTCTTACCAAAAATTGTGTGTTTTCCATCAAGCCATTGTGTAGGCGCTAATGTAATAAAAAACTGTGATCCGTTAGTATCAGGTCCTGAATTAGCCATAGATACTACTCCCGCACCTATATTTAAGGTTTTAAATAAAAATAAATTCTTTCACAAAAAGGTGTATATGCTAGGTGATTAACGATTTATTTTATATTCTTTAAACCTTTGACTTTAGTACTGAAATATACAAACCTGTATGCTTTAGGTCATCGTGTATTTCATCGTCAAAACATTCTCCATAGATGGATACCCCACCTTTTCCTGTTCCCGTGGGATCACCGCCTAAAATAATAATAAAAATGATATTATTTTGTAGCGGTTTTTTAACATTTTGTATAATTAGTATTTTATAACATGTAAATAATATAAACATGCGCGACTATTGCAAGAAATATAAGGACATGATATACCCTGTATCATGAAATCTCGTATTACTCTATGAAACTTCGTTCCATTGTAATATCCACGTCGTGTAAGTTCAGCAAAATTCCTGCATGTAATTGGTACATGTTTCCAGTACAGCTCAATCATGACTTCCCCCATTCTATAAAATGAAATGTTAATGTAACAACCACTAGTAACATTGTGATATTTACGTACGTAGTTTCAAATACTACAAATGGTGGCTGCCAATGTTTATCAGGAATTCCAGATATATTCGCAAGAGCCATGATTAAGTGTGAAGATAATTTTTTCAATACTTTTTACTTGATTTTTGAACGAAGTCTAAAAACAATCCCATCAAATCCTGAAGGCACTTCTCTGCCTTACCTAACCTTCAATTCATTTCGACATATTCGTTTTCAAACTTTTCTTCATTCCTTATTCTCCATCTATGTAAAAGCGGCGGAAACTACTCAATAAATTATGTGACTTATCGACTGAATTTCCAACAGTTGGTAAGTTAACGAATAGTTTGCGCCGCTTTTATATAGATGGCACAATGGCCGATGACTATCGGCGATTTTAATCGTACTGCAATTTTGTTATTGTTGGTAATTTACAGTCAAACGGTTATAGCATCTGCGTGCCAGTAAAGTAGAACATTCCACTGTTGTATCAACCGTAGAAACTTGATTTTTTCTAATTCGATAGTGTTTCACTTATTATTCACTACGTGGCTAAATATTTGAATTTAAATCTTCAACTTCTGTTATAAAAATGTTTCAAGCGAGTGATTTTACATCATACTAATTAAAAGGCAATTCTTGAAACTATCTTCTGTATTTGTTCTTGAAACGAATGTTTAATATCACACTACATTGTTAATATTTTTTATCGTAGTTTAAAATATTTCTAAAGTATCATATTATATTTAATATTTGTATTAAAAAATATGTTTAACAAATAATTTTCATCAAATGCTTTTACAAATTTGATTTGGAAAATGTCTGAAAATACAATATTATCTCAAATATGTTGCTTATATAACACAATGCGCAACTGTTGGCGAGAAATACAAGTTTATTACGGAAACATTGTAGAAATACATGTTCTTTATCGTATAGTATGCTCGAGAACCTTGAGAAATTTTGACTTCAATGAAAATCGAAAGTTACACACAAACTTATACCCTATTAAATGATTTTCCTTTTTAGTCCATATAAAAATTTGCCTTAGACTGGGAATAATTGTTAACGGTCAGCTCTACCAATCAGTCTGTTCTGCTATTCGTTTAATTCGACCGATTCGGTGGTGGAAATATCGAGGCAAAATTAGAAAGAAGCCACGCGTCTCGATCAAAGATTTCAATCGAACCGTGAGCATCTGGATGGCTCCCAAAGGCTGCATACCAGACTCTAGTTTAGCGTGGATCCGGGGCCAGGAGTCCGTAAGAGAAGCGCAATAACCTTCGACTAGTGAGATCGTGGTGGGCGACAGTGGAACATTATTTTCGAAACTGTCCGTGGGAAAGGTTGGTAGTGTTTTTTCGGTATAATTGCGCAAGCGAGCGCGGGGGACAGCATGGCGCGAGGGAAGGCTTCTGTTCATGCGCGGTCCTCGGCTCGATCGGGCCGCCGCGGTCCGTGTGGCGGCCGGCTCGGAAATGTTGATGCTAAATAAAACTGCTAGCTGGTTGGGACGATGCCATGCGTTCTAATTTTCACGAAGGCACGGTCGCTCGTGGACGTGGTGGCCCGGGGTCTGCCGCGTCGTTGGAGGCGGATGCGATAGTCTTGCGAGGCTGTCCGGCTGTTACCTGTTCTCATCTCCACGAAAGTCGCGAGAACGAGCATCAGGGGATCGAGGAAGATCAATCGGTAGGACGTTTTTTGCTGATCGCGAACGAGGATCGGGTTGATCGTAAACCAGTGCTCGCTCTGTCAGAGTTTCTTCCATGCGAACGCTCCGGTGACATGGCTTCCGCCCTTCTGGGCAAGTGTGTCGGCTTACTAGCGCTGCTACTTCTCCTCTACAGCTGTTGCTATGCCTTCAGGATCCGCGAGCACGCCGGTCAAACGGCCCTCACGTCCGCGGAGCAAACGCGTCACACCGCTTGCGCTTCCATGTTTGGCAGATGCCAGCAGAAGACGACCGCGACAACGTCGACTGCTCGAAAGTGGCACGACACGTCAGCATCCTCGCGGCTCGCCACCACTCGTAAACCACCTGTCGAGGTGACGTCGACCCACGATGACCACGATGACGACGATGACGACGATACAGGGACAGAGGGGATGCTTTCGAGGATAGAAAGAACCGGACGTGCGACCGATCGGCTCGCCGGTGATTCCGCGGGAAACAGCGTTCGAGTCGACGACCAGGATGATGATGATGAAGAGGAAGAGGTGATTGTGGAGGTGGAGGAGGACACTGACGAGGATGTCGCGAGCGATGAACAAATAGCAGAGGATTCTGATGTGGATGATGATGATGATGATGATGATGATGATGATGACGAAGATGAAGACGAAGATGATGAAGATGAAGACGAAGATGATGAAGACGAAGACGAAGATGAAGAAGAAGTAGCCCCTACTCCTCCACCGAGGAAACTAGAAAAAGTCAGACTCGCGGACAAAGATAAGATTAAGTCTGCAGAAATCGTAACACCAGCCCCTGTTTTAGAGAAACCAAAGGCTCGAAGCAAAGAATCATCAGAGACAGCAAAGAAATCCGAAGAAACCGCAAAGAAACCTGAAGAACCAGCAAAGAAACCTAAAGAATCAGTAAAGAAACCCGAAGAACCGGTAAAAAAACCTGACAGCCCAAAAATATCAGTCGAAATCCCGAAGAAAGTCGAATCCGCCAAGATAACGAAACCTGAAGTCGAATCAAAAGCTAAGACAACGAAGCAGTCGGAGGAAAAGGCGAAGGTTCCTGTAAAATCGGTGCCGAAAGCACAGGAACCAGCGAAGAAAGCAGAAGAAGGAAAAGTGAAAAGCGTAACGACTAAACCCGCGGGAGTTAAACGATCCGATAGTGAGTATTTGTTCATTTTTTTTTTTAAATGAGATTAAAGTATGCGTATGTTTGTAGAAGATGAGTCAAAATCAAAAACGAAAACGCGGGTGCAAGCACCTCTTACCTTGGCTCAATTGAACGATGCGATTCTACGAGTGCCGACCTTCCTGCCAAATTTCACGGGCATCGAAGATCTCGAGTGTCAGCAGCACGGCAAGATCTTCCTGCGACAGTTAAGGGGTTATAAATTATGGGCCCTGCAAAGTAAGTGCTAAGCTTTCGTTAGGTTCGATTAGATTAGGAAGCTTATGCCATTATTTTTAACAATTTCCGCACGTCAGTGTTAGATTCGAGTGCAAAAATCCCATCGGGATTGTTGAGGGGAAACGTCAACCAGCTTGGAGATTTTGACGAGTGTTTGGGGATAATGGCACACGTGAAATTGGACGACAAGACCATAAAGGTGCAGGGCAAATATTGTTTGGCCAGTATAGATTTGTACCCGGTTCGTCCGGACATGAAGCTTCCGGTTAATATGATGCAGGCTCGTGCTTTTGTACGAGGAAGCATGCATGACGTAAGCGTATAATTTTATTTCAATTTTCATTTTCCGAACGATTACTCTTTTTCATTTAAAACCTTTTCAAATATTCAGTGACGTTTCCTTTGGATAGTACTAGTATCACTGATAGTAGTGGCGATACTTGACATCCTTTTTACAATAATTATTCACTTTTTTAGTCTGGCCATTTTATTCCAAAATTCACAACGGTGAACTGGGCATTGTGTCTCCCAGCAGCATGTACCGCGGAAGATGCACAAGTCGTGCTGGAACAAGCATTGAGCGAGTACAATTCTACCATAGGAATTAAATTCACTGTGGACGTTGATCCTAACATGTGTTACGTCAAACAGAAGTTACGAAGTTATTCGAAAGAAACGATTGGCGTTTTGTACGTATTCCTTTATCTGCTGTGTGTACGAGAATAATAATAATTTTTAAATTATTCATTTTGAAAGTTTCGAAAGTTTTGAACTTTGAACATAAGCGTGCCGTTTGACCTCGGATCGGTTCGGCAAGAGCCGGACTCGCTCGGCTCTTGGTTCTCCCCGCTCTGAAGCCGAACGCCTCCGACTTCTATCGAACTGAGCCGAAGTCAAACCGCGCGTTTATATTGAAAATTTGAAAGAAACTTTAATATATATCGCTTACAGGTACTTTTATGCAATGGTGATTTGTCTGGTAATCGTAGCAACTGTGAGAGACTATTTAGTGATATCAGAAGGAAAAGGTAAATCTTCACAATAAATAACACTTTCGATACTTCAAACAATGTCTGAATTTCTCGTTTCAACAGGGAATTATTCAGAGAGAATAATAATGTCCTTTTCCTTACGAAGAACTATAAAATCTTTATTGAAAAAAGAATCGAACGAAGCAGAAATCACGTGCATTCACGGGATAAGAACGCTCGTAACGATCATCCTTTATATTGCTCATCAACTTATACCGATTGCAAGGTTACCATTGTCCAATCGAATTGAACTTACGGAGGTATGTATAAAAACGATTACTTAATTGGTACAATTTAATTTTTCAACTCATTATTGAAACAGGTGTCGAATAATCCAATTAGCTCTATCTTAAGGGTGTCAATGGTTTATACCGACTCCTTTTTATTACTCAGCGGTGTTTTAACTGCTTACAATATGGCGCATGAATTTAAAGTGCGCGGTGAAATCCGCTGGTTTTGTCGCTATATCGCAAGATATATCAGGTACGTACAAATCATTTTTTTAATGGGGGTGTATGTTGCCTTACAGAAAATTTATTTTAATATGATGAATAAATATTCGAAATTTAACACTCTGTGTATGAGACCCCCTTCGTTACATTGTCATTTTCCCCGGAGATGCCATTTTTTCTGGGAAAGTCTGATTTAATCGCGAGTGTACGTGCGAGCAATTAATTATTCTCTTATTTTTTTAGACTCACCCCAGCGTTACTAGCCGTGGTGTTTTGGTATGCGTTCGTAATGGAACACACGGGATCGGGACCACAATGGAACAGCATCATACTGCCAAACGCCGAGCTTTGTAAGAGCAACGCGTGGACGAATTTACTGTATATACAAAATTTCTTTCCTTTCGAAGAAATGGTATTTAAATCATTTCAAATTGTATAAGATACCAGAGATTTTTGCACTTAACCCGTTTCGTTATCAAAAATTATTATACTGACTTTTTAAATAATAATAACTTCTTTAGAAAGTGTTGCAATTTTTTTTGAGAAAACAGTACACAATTTTTTCAACACGCTGGTAACTAGTCATTAATAATTATTTTTTTAAATAAAAATAAAAATTGTCCCTTATAATGCGAGTTAAGTTGCAGAAATTCTACTGCACATAAATATGCATTTTATTACGTCCTTACATGGTCTTCAAATCATTGAAGAAATTCAAATTTTTATCTTTTTTTCAAATACATTTTTATGTTTGATCATTCTTACAACGAATTTTATTTTTCAGTGTGCTACTCATACACATCAGTTGGCATTGGATATGCAACTGTCGTTGTTAGCCCCAATGTTGGTATTTTTCTTAGAATTTAAGCCGATAGTCGGAACTATTTTGATGTTCTTCTTCATCTTATTATCAGCCACGCTTCGTTATGTAGCGACGATGAATAATTATCTTTCTCTCGTGATTTTTCACGGAATGTCGTGAGTGTTATTCCAGTATCAATGTAACACATTGATGGCCCCGTTAAAAATTAACAAAATTAATTAAAAAAAATAAATATGTTAATTTCTTTAAGTAAGATTTGGGGTCTTCAAAGTGTTAATATACATATAAATAATTTTTTTCTATTACTTAATCATTTTAAGTGTAATTTTTTAATTATAGGTTGAAGCATCTTTACAGAACCGCAAATTTAATTTATGCATTACCATTGCATAGAGCTACACCATACGTGTTTGGCGTAACTCTTGGTGTGCTGCTACGTAATACCGGAAAAGACGTCAGGATCCACAAGGTGCGTAGTAATGATAAAAAAGGGGTTAACTGGATAGTAAAAATAATAATTTGTTTAAAACAAAAAATTTTCGCTAGCTTCATTAAAAACAATGAGTATTTTATCCATAATTCAACGACCATGACCTAAACTTGCTGTACCAATTTCAGGTGTTGGTGATCTTGGGATGGTTAATCGCGATGGCCTTGGGATCATGGTCGTTATTTTCACCCTGGCACTTGGCCAGGAGGGACTACGTGTACGATGCTGAAGAAGCAACCCATTACGCTGTAATAAGTCCAGTCGTGTGGGCTCTGGCTTTGTGTTGGCTCATATTTGCATGCTACACGAATCATGGAGGTCTCAATGAAATTCATTCCATTACCTCTATTAGGAAATTATTAGTATTACAAAAATAACATCTATGTCTCTAACACTTCTTTAAATTTAAAAAACTGTGATTTGTCACTACAGGTCCAATAAACAGATTCCTTTCGAGCCACTGGTTGGTGATCTTCAGCAGAATATCGTACGCAGTCTATTTGACGCAATTCACAGTATTTTTCTACAAGGTTGGGACCACCAGATACTCCAGCGAGTTTCAACTTCATAGAGCCGTACGTTCTCCATCAAGAAGCCCGTCAACCCTAACCCTAAAATACATTTGTAAATTTCCAGTTCGACTCAGTGGAAGCAACCACGGTCGTAGCAGTATCGGTAGTCGTCACCCTGTTCTTCGACATCCCGATGCAAGAGATAAAGAACGTGGTGATGGAAAGTACCGACGTCCTGGCAACGGAAGTACCCGCCAAAGATCCGTCTACTGCTCCAAATGAAGAAAAGAAGTCAGCGAAGCTGGCGGCAGAGGAGAAGAAGGTGTTCGAAGAGGACGAGGTGTCCTCGACAGGGTGGGACTGGCAGAGGGACATAGTGGACGGTGGTGTAAAGTACAGCGCCGATGCGTTGGAAGACGAAGAGCGAGTGGACATGCCATTCCTGAAGAAACCAGTTGCCCGAAGGAGATCGTTCATAGGTCAGGATTCGTCAGGGCCGGAGGAGGGTATTCCAGCGTGGGAGTGGATCAAGGAATCGAACAAAAGATTATCCAGGGAAGAGGAGGAGGAGGAGTATCGAAGAAGAGGAAGACGCAGCAGAAGCAGTCAAAGGGATTATCAGGAGGAGGGAAGGGATGCGTTGGATCTTTCGAGGATGCAACAGGAGCGAGAAGAAGCTATCAAGCGAGGCAGACGCTCGCTCTCGAGGAGTCTCGACGCTAAGAGATTGTCAACACGTGAGAGCGAGGGAGATGAAGAGGGCGAGGAGGAGGAGGAGGAGGATCCAAGACGTTACAGAGGGAGATCCGAATCCAGAGGGAGATCCGTGATTAGGGAATCGGACGATTATCGTTCGTGGGAGTTGGTCGGTAAGGAACGTTCATCCTCGGCAGGTCCGGACTCTAAAAGGCTCTTCAGCAAATCGGAGGAACGCGAACCTGCGCAAAGACAAACAAGAGCCCATCCTCCGCACGGGAGACGAACCTTCTCCTCGGAGAGCGAGGATGAGCTTTCCTCGCAGCGTAGGAAAATTGAGAAAAGACATCCTCCGGCGGAGCCGAGGATAAGCGACGAGGAGGATTGGGAGGGCGAGCTGAGGATACGTAGGAAACAGTTTATGGAGAAGCTCGCGACGCAGCAGCGGACCGGCGACTACTACGACGAGGAAGATTTCGCTTCTCTGAGAAGGAGATCATCGGCGGAGGGGAAGATAGCCTTGCTGAAGGATCCTTCGGCGAACGACAACATGGATTCGTGGACGATCAGCGTGGGCTCGCGAGTGGCGCAGCTCGGTTCGTCCCAGGAACGAAGCGAGCCTGAAGAGGACGTTTATATACGACGAAGGGAGTACCGCGAGAGTGCCCCGCCACCCAGGGAGGACATCCAGAGCGAGGAAGACACTTGGGACGAGTCGCGAAGAATATCGTACACCAGCAGCAGTCAGATAACCTCGGTAGAAGAGGACGAGGACCTCTTCGTCCTGACTAAAGAAAGCAAGAGGATATCGGTGCAGGACCTGTCCAACCTGTCCCCGGACGACCCTGACCTGGCGGACTCAGGGTGGAACGTGGTGAAGAACGAGAACGAAGGTGCGCCCAAGTCTGGCTCCATGGGGCTGTTCAAAAGAGAGTCCATCGTAAAGAGCCAGGCCAGTGAGGAGGATCCGGAGTACCTCCTCCCGGAGAGGCCCAAGTTGGTCCAGCAGGAACGGGAGCATCCTTTCAAGAAGGCTTGGCAGATGCAGAAGTCCAGATCGGAGGAAGACGGTTCTGTCTATATTATTAAAGAGTCCAAGGAGGCGAAGTTGAAGATAGAAGACACTCCAGAGCTGAAGAAAGAACACAGCGGGGAACAATACGAAGACATAGGCTCGTTCGCTGATGACGAATCCGAGTCCGTCAGTTTAGCGCGTAGCAGAAGTACCGACACTGATGAGAACACCAGGACCAGCTCGAAATCTGAAGAAACAGAGTCAACGGAGCGGAGCGACAGCACGAGCATCGAGGGTAACAAAGCTAATTCGAGATCATCGGACGTGGATGAGGACACTCTGAGATTTAATTGGCCGTCTGAGGAGGAACGGTTGGATGTTTATAAAACAGTACCGAGGAGCAAATCGGAGGAGGTGGAGTGGAGCTGGGAACGGGAGCAGACTTGACGAGAAATAGATAATAAACGTAAATATAACGAGCTGAATTATTCGACGGGGAAAAAGAAATTGTTCGGGATCGTTGAGGATGACGCAGATCCTGGGAGAGACGACGATCGATACGTGTATTTGTATTGTCTTTTGAAATATACTGTCTGTTTAAAATAAACGTAGACACTGTTGTTTTAGTACTGTTTATTTAATCAATATGATGGTGGTCGTTTTAAATATTTTAAAATTCGTTAGAATTAAAGAAATTAATAATTTCTTTGAGAAAAGCTTAATAGGATATTTACGTTATCCTAGGGCACGTATCATGGCTTCATTATCCTTTTGTCGCGAACAACTCCGTCGTTCTCATTACAGTTGACAGGAGGCAGGATTAAGGAGCAGACTGACTTAAAGTACGTCATTAAAATTCAGTCGGATTTCTCGCGTTATTATCTTTGAATCGTAGGTCAAACGTCTTCGTTAACGTTAATTACCAGATCTCGTTAAAAAATTTGGAATTCCTTAGTAATCTATTGAAACGAATGCATTTTTAGAAAAAAAAAACAGATTTGCATTCAATTCTCTGAAAATTTTCATTACATTAGAAGCACAGGGACAAGAAAAAAAAATTGTAGTAGTAATTAAAAAAGAAAAAAATTATTTAGATGATATCGTTCATGATAATA
Source organism: Osmia bicornis bicornis (assembly GCF_907164935.1). Taxonomy (NCBI): domain Eukaryota; kingdom Metazoa; phylum Arthropoda; class Insecta; order Hymenoptera; family Megachilidae; genus Osmia; species Osmia bicornis. Next base: position 1,253,729 of record NC_060218.1, on the reverse strand, counting down.
ATAACAATAATAATAATAATCCTGATACGAATAATGAACGACGGACGATGGTAGATTGGGTGGGCGAGTATTAAACGCACCTTTGACACCGGACGACGCTGAATGAAATTACGTCTAAGAGAATTCTGGCGGTAAATATAGGAATAGCGGAGGATTTCGATAAGTGGTTCCGTTCTCTAGGCGTTCGTCAGGTATGAAGCCACAAAATGGCATAGCCATCGTGCAACTCGGACGTTCGAGGAATTTGAAACGGTCGAAACGCGGGCGGTACGACCTTCCACGGATCACTTGCCAGCAGTTTCGACTACCATGCTTCACGAGGCCGTGGCTGTAAGGGAAAGCTTGGAACGGGACCTTTGAGATTCTAGAATCCAGGGCTCTCCTGATGCTATGACCCTTCATAAGCCAGGAATGCGTTCGCGGTTCCGGTTCAGGTGTTCCGAATCTTTGACTGACGACGACCAACAATCTCGTCCTTCAAACTTTTCTATTAAATCAAAGCCGATCATTTATTACAGTAGACTCTCGTTATATTGCCAACCGATCGATCCACCTCATCTGTGGCAATATAACGAGAGTCTACTGTACCGTTATAATTCTACCTATTCGATAAAAGAAAATAGACGTATAGACTTGTTCAAATATTTTCAACACGTGCGATCTTATCAACAGCATTATGCAGGTATGTGAATTTAATAGAAACACGAGTGTCAAAGAAAAATCCGAGTAAAAAAGAATAGAAAATATTCGCGAGGAGGCTGTTATTGGACGGCACGTATACGGAGGCGTACGTGTCGCTTCGTTTCTATTTATTTTATCGACGAGCGAAATCGTCGCCATCCCCGGGACGATTTTCTCACCCCTCCGCTCTGCGTTCTTTTCTTCCTCTGAAAACGTTCAGCCCGACGCGAACCGACGGAATCGGGTCCGTTTCGTGGACCACCGAACGTGATCTCCGGTCCATCGCCTCGTTAGTAGGCTGCTTATCCGTTTTTCCTTCATTGTCGTTGATTTCAGAGATTTCGTTTGTTGCATTTCTTCCCTACACGGTGTCCCAAAAGCAATCGTCATTCGAAGCAGTTGAAAATGTTATAAAAAAAAATAGAAAAAAAATTTTACTATTCGATTTTAATTTTTGATCGATGAAGATTTTTAATTTTGAAATTTTAAGAATTATTTTTGAAATTTGTAGATGGCGCGTTCACAATGCGTTTCTTTCTCCCTAAAATGCGTTTTTGTAGCGTGTTTCCAGGGGCTGTTGGAAGAGGTGCTGGATGCAGTTGCCAAAATAAATAACCCGACCAGTATAAACCCAGGGCACGCGTTGTCTTACTCCTACCGTGTATCTGTTCACCTTCTGTGCCGGTTTTAGCCACTGAAAGTGTTTGCTTTAGTCCGACACGTATGCTTCTGCGGTCTTAGGTGCAAACTGTACGCCTTGCTCATCTTAAATGGCGGGAAGAGCATGTTGTGTTTGTTTAAGAGCTGCATTTTTCGATTCTACACATTGAAAACTATTAAATAGCAAACAAAAAAGTTGATAATTTTATGTCCTTCAAATCAAAGTGGATGCTTCAAGAAATTCTTCATCTTCTCGAATACTTTGACAATTTTAAACATTTTCTGTAATTTATTCGTTGAATGGGGGGAGAGGGGAAGATGGTGAGGTACGTCTGACGAAAAGGACCCTCCAGAAACGTCTAATGCCATAGTGGCATTTGCATACTTGGGTATTCATGCAAGGAAAGCTTTCGTCAGCGCATTACACGATCCGGGATTGTTGTGAGAATACGGGAACGTTGAAGAGACGGTAGATATACTTGTTAGTGCAAGTTCCTGTGTCGAGTACTTGAAACTATGTGTATGATGTACCCTATGGTGTTAAACCAGTGCGTGAGATATCTGGAAATTGGAAGACAATCTCACGTGTCTGAATTCATGACGTAAAAGTATTTCGAAATGGCACTTGCGGCATATCGATTTAAAGCTTAAACTTTAGTGAAAATGATTGCATAAATGGTTGATAATAAGTTAAAGCAAATAATGAGATGGATTTCATGCCATAAAAGAAGTACAAAATGGTTAATAATGAATAGAATAGATGTTGAAGTAGCAACACAATTCGCTACGAGCTTATAAAATACTGTGGTGTGCGTTTTCCAAGTCGTAGTAAGTTTCAATTTGTCGGGCGACGACAAACACTCGCTGGGAGGTCTGCTACTCAATTTCCGGCAGGGTAATTTCCCGTAGCGAACAGAGCTAAACACGAGGCATCTTCTTATCTAGAAAATGGAGACGCTTTTGACATCGGCTCATCTACTCGAGCCAATATTATCAATTTGATTCGTCCACCCTGATAATGAAATATTTTCATTTTTTTTTTTCTTCTCCCCTTAGATCCTTTGTAACTCTCGCCCTGATGGCGAGTTGGGATAATTGCTACGATTATTTACAAGATTTTCCTCCCCCGACCAGATTAAAGCGCGACGAGATACTTGTTCCACTTTGAAGAATTCCTCTTCTTTCATCTTCATTCCGTTTATCGTCTTCTCGCCTGCCTGTCCGACCCTCTTGCACTCGATTCCACCCCTCTCGTTCTCTCCTTCCTAGCCTAATCCGATTACGATGGAACGAGGTGTCCGTTCGGCTGTAACTCCGCGATAATGGATATTGCTATTCAAAGTATTTCTCGCGTTAAATGACGTTCTCCCCGAGCTCGACCAAACGAAAGATTTTGCGGTTCGATGCGAACCTTCATTTTTCTTAACCCTCGGATCATTTATTAAGAAACGATCACTCTCGCGATTGGAGTCGGTTCTGACTGTGAAATTTTAAACATTAATGAATTTATTAGACTTTCAGCTTTAAATTTATGTGCCACAAGAGATATTTTCAAATACTTTTATGTCATGAAATCCTGTCAGACGTAACAATTTAATATTTACCGTATCTTTGATGTTTGAAATAAATTCATTTTCCACTCTCCTCGAAAGAAATAAATAACACCTTACCATTAGAGAGTTTTAACCCATCCGAGGGAAAAATTAGTGGATCCCAGGAGAACATCGATTCATCGAGCCGGGCGAAGAGGTCGATGCCTTTCGGTGGCAATGACCCGCGAAATTGCTTTACGCAATCGGCCATTATGCGTCTGAAAATTTTGCAGGGCTCGTCGTTTGATGTGATACGAATATTATATATTATTCATTGTCGGCCACGTATCGCTGCGCCGATCGCGCAATTATCGATGTCATTTTCCCATCACGCATCCGTACACCGATAAACAAACGCCTCGAAAAAAGAACAATTTCAACGATCTGAAGTTACAGAAAGAGAAAGGAAGTTGGAGTGTAACTGAGTGGTCGGATCGAAAGGGTGCGAGTACCTTTTAGGAGCTTAGAGATTACACTTGGGACGAGCTACTAGTAATGCTACTAGCAACCCGCTCATTCCCACGAAGGATTCGACAGAACTTATAATACCTGCGATGTGGGATCGGTTGCGGCACGCTTATGCTATCTACTGTCACGTCCTTAGACATCTCCTCCCTGCGCCCTTTACGCATTCATAATTCAATGTCAAATACCACTTATCCTACTCTTGGATCCTTCAACATCATTTATTCTACTCCTTTTTGCGATACTCAGAGAATTTCGCTGTTTCGTTCACCATTCGCGAATGCCAGCAGTCTTCTGCGACGTTCAAACAATTTTGTTATTTGTATTTTCAGAATTTTAGAATTTTAGGTTTTTGGAATTTTGGATTTTGGATCTTGGAGTTTTAATGTTTGAAATTCTTGGAGAGAAGCAAGCCCACCCTAGTTTCTATCTATTTAAATCAATGTTTGTCCAAATGTTTGTTCTTACACCATAATAGGTCTGGTGATCTATTAGGAAGATGGAGGTGCTTTCTTTGTAACGACTAAAGTGCTTTGTAAAGTAAAACAGCATACAGAGCGGTTGGTCGAATAGCCTGGCAACTCGTGCAACAAGTCACGAAGGTAGCTGATGTTTTCTTTGTAACTAAACCGGAGAAGACAGAAGACAAAAGGCCTAATTACTTCGCAACGCTATTATCCGGATTAAAGGCGGGTAGGTGTCTATTGAAGGGAGTACACAACTCAATGGAAAAATGCCTTCAATAGGAAATCGAAGAGCCGAATCGTGGAATATCGATTGGAGCTTGGAAAATGGAGTGCTTTAAAGCTTTTTTTTCCTACCATCGCTGGGTAGACTGATTGTGAGTAATTGCTCCAAGTTTCTTTGGTCTGTTTCCATCGAAGATGATGATCACTGTATTATGTTGTATTTCGTCATTCTTAATTGGTTGATTTATTGTTCCAAATAAAAATTAGCCATTTTTATTAAAAATATTAATAAGAGTTTTATGCGGATATTTCTAATCTAGACTTTCTAATCTCCAGAATTTGTCATTTAATATGCTATAATAAATGGCACCTTTCACAAAACCTTAATTTTTAAATTTCAAGGTAAAAAGTGTCATTCCACGATTTTGACGTAAATCAATACCAATCCTTGGTATTTTTTCATTCATTCGTTTCTATTCCTATTTTTTACGCAACCGATCCATTGGCGTCTCGTTATAGGATCCAGGGGTCTCGAAAACGCAGGGTTACCATTATCATCGGTGTCGGAGAACGTCATTGGCTTAATTGGTGTTGGTCGGTCGAACGTTTCGCCGGTGGTCGGCATGTATTCGGTGCAACCGTGCAGTTGAGCGCAGCCACGCGTGATTTCCCTCTGCACGTCCATCTGCACGCATCACAAACCCCAAAAGGGTGCTCTTTCACCCAGGCCACCATCGGTTGGGTGGTCTGGATGGGTGGCAGGAGATATTGCTGGTTGCCCGGGTGAAGAGTCGAGATGGCGGCCTGTTGGGGGGACCGTCGGTGGCCTGGAAAGCGACGGTGCGCAAGTTCCAAAACAAACATACGACTTGAACAGCTCGAATCGTTTTCTGGTTGGAAACCTGCCCTGGAAAAATCGACACGAACTTCCTACGAAAGCCTGCCGTCCACGAGTTATGCTCCGACCAGACTGGACGCCCTTCTCGATCCAGCAAACAGTCCAGATTTTTTTTTTTTTCATTCTACCCTCGCGTGGATTTGAATTTGGTCAGTTTCGTTCGCTTTCATTGGAAATTTCATTCGAACATGAGATTTTTCATTTAACAGCTGAACATTTAAAATCGAAAGTTTCTTAATTAATTGAAAATTGAAATATTAAAAATGAGGAACTTCGATAGGTGTCATGGTGGACGATAACTTGGAGAATTGGAAAGGTACTCTTGGCTAAGGGTAGATAGAACATAGAAATGGAACGGAAGGTGGTTCTTCTTTCCAGTGCGCACAGGAGATAGCCGGTATTATCGGGGAACTAATTAAACTGGAATAGAAGAAATAAAATAAAAGGGAGAAGGATTATCGTTCTCATTGGTAGACCACCGCGTTCCGTTCTCCACCTCTACTACTTTCGAATCAGGTATCTACCTGGTAGCCGTCCATCTACATTCAAATGAAGGCACATTGGAATCCTTATTTAACCATTAACCCTTATTACCCACATCTCCTGTTCATTTATTTTTCTATGCGTTGTTTGAAGAAGATAGCAGTTTCATTGACTAATTTTAGTAATTAGTATCGGCATCAATTTGCAGGTACTTGACCAACCACCTCCAGAACACTTATCGCGTATCTAGCGAATAAGCTACTTGAAAATTGCATCAACTCTGGACTCGTGATCCCCCATTTAGCGCAGACGTTGCTCCAATTACAAACTTCCGGCATGGTTCGCTCTTTAAGGAAAGCGTACAATGTTTCCAAGTTTTTTAGCTCTGCCAGGCGATGGCCAACGAACACTAACCTCATTATCCTCAAGACAGCCAGTTTATCATTTATTATTTCGCGCGAGCCTGGAATCGCAAGCGGAACCAGGCAGAAGGAGAAGAGGAAAAAAAAACAGGAAAACAGTGAAGCGTACGCGCACGACCTCGATTATGGAGGGGGTGAATGAACAATTAATAGTGAAGATGGAATAAGGAGAAGGGGGGTGGGTGGGTGGGTGGAGTTATAATGACGAGGCATTAAATAACAACGAGAACCGTTAAGGGATGACGAGATAAAAACCTTGGTGGATCGTTAGCAGGCGTCTCGGCCATTTCTTATTCTCTCTTCTCTCCCTTCTCTAAATGGACTGTTTCGCCTTCTTGTCGAATGTCTCTCTTCTAAACGCCTCTCTCTCACGCCTTTCAGCCGAGATTTTCTCTCTTTATTCCCGTCTTCCCGCTCAATTCTCGCGCCCCTTAAAGAAACTTTTAATGTAATTGCCGCGGGACGTGAAAACCGCTGATACCGTTACCCGTGGCCCGGAGAAATCCGATCCGTGAAAATAAGTCGAGATAGCGTCCCATCTAAAATCCCTACCCACTTTACCCTCTTACGTCCTTCTCTCTTCTACCACCGGATTCATCGAAAAATTGTTTCATCTGCTTCCGCGCAAAGTCTCGTTTAATTTCCAACGAGTTTCCTTCGCTGATAACGTCACAAGGCTGTTCTTCATTTTCCAGTGACGTCAGAGACCCAGCTAAAAGTCTCCATATTACTTTTCGATAAAATGTTACCTTTCTAATTGGTTCATTCATCGGATGGTTTAGTAAATTCACTTAAAAATTCATTTATTACGAAGAATGTTCCAAAGTTCGTTTCAAATTTCGCGCGCTTTGTTCTGACTAGGATTGGCCGAGTAGCTCAGCGAATCAGCGAATCGGAACGCTCGAGGTAAGATGGCAGCCTCCTGGGCGGTTTCAGTTTCGACGAATCGACGCCACGTGGCGCGTCCGTTGGGAACAGAACATGGCCGCTTGTTTTTCAAACGATTTTAGCGGTGAATCGAAGCGGGAAAAAACGGCCCGTTTATTCCGCGGAAAATACCGGCAATTTTTGACCCGACGAGAATATGACCGGCGAACATTTGACACGCACGTCAACCAGAATTGATTACGTTACGCGTATCGTTACCTTCTTCGTTCGCCACATGCTGGCACTTTTTGACCTTTTCAAATCGCGTTCCAAGAATTGATGAAACCTCGAGGTATTTTTTTAAAGAATTTTCAACTCGTATCGAGAAGCGATAACAGGAATAATTAAAGCAACATCAGACTCGTGGAAACAGCAGAAAATGTACAAAGTAGAACTCATCGACTTTCTAACCATACCCGATAGCAGCGATGGAGAAGAAAGATCGAAGCGAAAGAAACGAGGCTACTATCGACAAGTAATTAAAGCTTAGCTCGTAGAGGCAAAGAAGCAAAGAGGAATTTAAAGATCTTTGAAAGCGACCTCCTTGTTCCCTTCGTCGACGACCACGATACCCTGAAGAACAAGACCTCTCTATTGGTCGTTAGAAGGATCGCAGACGAGGATCCTCTCAAGAAAGAGGCTTCATTTCAGTAACGGTAGTCACCCGATAATTCCCTTCGAGAAGTCCAATAATTTTGATATGTAAATACAAGACGGTATCCTTGTCTCGCGGTATCGGTCTGATTAAAATATCCCGGGATTCGGATTACGTTGCCCAGACATCTTATCCCTGCTTAGGAGCTCCTGATTTCCCTCTATTCTTCGTGTTTTAAACATTACCGAGTCATCGGGTGTCGTTACCGAACCGACTATTCAAAGGGATTTAGGAAATGTTCGCGTTTCCTTTGAAATCTTCCCTCACAACATCGCGATATCCATTCGCCGCATGTTTACCAGATATTACAACAGCTCATCCACGGCTCGGAATGGAAGGATGCGCAACACGTACGTTACATCTCGACGCCGTGTCCTCGATGCTGAAGTAACGAAAAGAGACATGCTGGCAGCGGCGAAACACCTCTAACGATATTATTGTATGGTTCATTTAAGTTAGATAACAACTAGATAGACCACGATATCTGTGCATCTCTTGCCTGCAGCCTAATTGCTTCCTGGCCTCTGCTACTAATAGTAATGTCTCCAGAATCAAAACTACAGGAGTTATAGAGACCATCTTCTAATGTAATTTGACGTTATGTTAACAAATTGATCCGTGTTCTCCTGAGAAAATATTTTGTTATTAAATTTAGGCGGTAGCGCGTCAGACTGTCAATCAGAGGGGCCCGGGTTCAAACACCGCCCAGTGGGCCCACCTATTTTTCCACAATTTTCCAATACCTAAGCTCAAGTTTGAACTTTGTTATTAGTAATGAAACATTATTAATGCAATTAAATAAATCATTTGAAATTCCTTCTCTATCCAGCAGCCTCATTTTCATAATACTTTCCGAATTCATGTCGCGATGGCGCGAAGTTTTCCCTTCGTTATTTCCCTTTCCAAACCGATTAATACAAGCAACGGGAGCGATAATATCGCGAGGATATGAAAAATGCATTCCTCGCGGTGTAGTTGATGGCGGGACGGGGGTTGGGAAACGGGCCAAACTTTCGAGACTTCGGTTTTCCAGAGAGGAGAAGGAGGACTCTGGTGGGTGCAGCTTCAGTGAACGAACAGAGGAGACAGCAGGCTTGAGGAGGAGAAAAAGGGGAGGTTGGAAAGCGGAAAGCAACGCGGTGGTTAAGGAGAAACGAAAAGGGGATCGAAGGCTGTACTGTGCCGCACGACACGTCTCGTTCTTCCTCATAATAATATTTAATCCGATCCATTGCATGGTACAGCGGTTCGCTCTTACCCCAACCTCCTTCCAAATCTTTCAAGGTTTTCTAACTGAAAGGAAACTCCCTATCGTGGATTTGTCTCGTATACTGGTACACCATGGTGGCTCCTCAAGTATTTGGATAATTATTCCTCAAGGATGTTGCGAATCAACGCCTAAATAAGGATAATTATACCTTGAAGGGAAGAAAAACGAATTTCATCTAATAATGGCATTGTAGAAGAAAATTATTTTCTTTATTCAAGGGGTAGTCATAAAGTTGAAAAAGTCTCTATTACCTGAAGAATCAGACGACAGTATCAATTTTTAAGGTCCGACTCTGGAAAGTCTTTTCCAGTAGGGAAAGATGGCTGTTCGATAAAACTTTATCGAACGAAAGGAAAGCCGGCTTGGTATTCAGGAGCTATTTTTCCATAGCTTGATCTATGGTATCAATTTGACCGCGGCGAATTCTTGGTTGACGTTTGAAATCGTTATTTATTACACGTAAGTCGATGGAACAGTGGAGCGAAGAATTGGATTGAAAGAACGAAAGCTTTCGTTTGTGTCTTCTACGAAGGTTATTATTAATAAAGAGTAATCTTGTAAATGATAAGATAATTGAATTAAACGTGTCGAACATTACCACTCGTAACGAGGCTAGGTAACAGTAGTAGGTTGTTAATTGTGCACTAAAATTTTGCTGAACCAGCCACGCCATTTCCTAGCACTAATTGCAGTTATACTTTCATACGTTGAGCTTGTTACTACGTTTACCCTCCGCTTCCTTTGAAGTACACTTGACGACCGAGGCCACCCTCCGAGTTTCAAGGTGAAATTTAACGAGACCCTGTGTCACGGTAAAGATACAAAAGCTAAACGCGAGAGATGCATCACAAACCTCATATAATTGGCCGAGAATTTAGCAGCCGGTAAACAAAGCGGATGCACCAGCCCGTGAAACCGCACTGTTTCTAGCTCGTGTGTTCCAGATTAAAGCGGTTTCCATATTCGTCCAAAAACTTGTTTCGCCTAATTTTCGTCTGAAATGTATCCGCGTGACTTCGTCAACGCGAATATTCGTATAAAAGAACGGACGTGTAGCTGATTTTTCAGGTAATCTTAACGATGCGACTAATGTAAATTAAAGGATGGAAGACTAGAAACGGATTAAGATTTCTGAAGCCTCTTTGATTGTCGAACTTTGTTCAAAAATTGAAATTTATTCTAAATAAAATTGGTTAATATTTACAAGAATACTCGCATTAATAGCATATTTTTTGGATTATAACGAGGCCCTCTGCAAAATGGGACCCGGGGTTGTAGCCCCTCTTAGATCCCCCCATTTAATCCGGCGATGTGGAAGACGTTTATAATCAGAAATCGATGGAAGAATTGGTATAGTGGTAAATCGATTATATGGGCTGCCACCTGCATTACGCCATCGGCGTATTTCAGGTATGGACGGGGGTGGGGGGGGGGGGAGCTGACTTATTATCGCGACGACAGGGTAGATTGGCCCGCGGTATGAATGATAAATCTCCACTAGGCAAATACAGTAATTTAACATTCGCTAACGAGTCATCTATATGGTAAACAGAGGGGGTCCGTTGGCAGCTCACGGCTGCCTATACACCGCAACCACCTCTGCCTGCCACAATATTAAATACCTCTCGCCCGCTCGTGGATTTAACCGATGAGCTAACATTTGGGCGAGTTCCCAAATTCACTTTTACCACGATACACCGACACCCGTGTTACGCAAGAAACGTTATTTCGTCCTGGCGTACGCTTTATGCTCGCTATTCCTGAAATAATATCCTCGCAACGGCGAACGAAAACATCTGCGACTAGTTACACTTTTCATATTTCCTCATATTTTTCGCATAGATGATGTCAGGATAGGTTAGCTTATCTTCGTTTTATAATTATTAGAATCAATTTGAAAAATTTCTATATCTCCCAATTTTATTGAAAATGCAAACAATGGACCAAAATCTGACAAAAGACTATTGATTCGAACAGAATTTAACTCGTCCAAAAATTTTAATAAATAATCATATAGAGATTAGAAATTTCACTAGCAATTCAATAATACATACAAAAGATCATATGCTCCTTGTGTACACGCTTTCGCGATAGTATTCGCAATTCATTGCTTGACGATAATAACACAGCGCCAACAGAGAAGCGTCGCTGCGCAGACCTTTAGGCGATATAAGTTCTTCACAATGAAACCGGAAAATTAAATTCCAGCATCGTCAGTATTCAGCAACTTGCTGTACGCACCTCTGCCCCACTGGTATCTGTGACGTTAGCATGAAAATGAGGATAGGGGATCACCTACTTGGTAGAAATCTCTATTGATTCGGTTATTCGTTGTACGCAAAATTTGTATGAAAAATATTCTTAAAAACATTTCATAATAAAAATCATTTTATCTTGAAAATTGTTAATTGTCTCCTTGAGGGATTCTTCATGGAATTGGCCAATTCTCTGTGAAGATTGCTTGAAAAGCAGGAAACAAAGCAACGATGGGACGAGAAGCGAATCAAGGCGAAATTAAAAAAAGAAAAAAGAAAAAAGAAAATCATGGTGATCAACGCTGGGTGTAATTACTTGGCGAAGTACAAACGCGAGCACCTCTCTTTCTTCGTATTCACCATAAAATATAATGGAGCCGGCTAGCAGCCCACAATTTGAATGCCGCTATGAATGGGCACTTACGCTCAGCTTCGAGTACGGCCGTCGTGAAATAAAAAGAGATATTCATGTTGCCAGCTCGAATTTTTCTACCATTTTCTTCCTTTCTTTTTTTCTTTTGCTTCTAATTACTTCTGTAAAGTTAAGCGAATTCAAACGCGATCAGAAAATAAGGTATACTGGAAGGAAGATTATAAATCATTGTTGTCTTTTTTTTGATTTTACTGTTTTTTGGAAATTGGGGATAAGAAATGAATAGAATTGAAAGGAAAAAGAATTTTGGAAATATGGAGATTGGAGGGATTTATTTGATTAAAAAGCAAGAGGCAATAATGGAGAACAGTGATGGTTGGTCGTTGTAAATAATCACAGAGCGTGGAAACAAACGTGTTGGTATTCGATGGAGGGTATACGTAGGGCAGGAGCCGTGAATCTTCGCTATCGCAACGAAGGATGGTAGAGAAGCATCTACCCCCGGCTTTTCCTTAACGAATGCCACGCAGGTACGATTGTTTAACGCAGCCAGCGTGAGGAGTGAAGCTTTTAGTCAAGACGAATGAGACGACTAGCTCAGTCTCGGCACCAACAGCAGGAAATTGCGTTTCATTGTAGCGAGACGGTGTTTGCTTCCAAGCTGCGATACCTACAACTACCTCTTCCTTCTACGATCCTCTTCATCCCCTTTTAGCATCCTCCTCGTCCTTTACGTCGCGGCTACTTCGAATAAGACACGAATTACTATTACACCCAACAGATATCAACCCTGTTTGCAGCACCTTCAAACGGGCAGATCAAGTGCCCTTTAAAGAGTTCACGGGCACTTTATTTAGAAATTTTGTAACGTAGAAATGTAGAAATATTAGATTTTCCAATTTTCAGTTTTTAAATTCTTTCGCTCTGTTCTGGATCGAACCGCATAATCCATTCAAAGATTGATTGAAAATGGCTAATTTTGTACTTATCATCAAAATTCCACTCACGTCTCAGTGATTTTCAATTTTCAATTCAACGTTAGACAGGTTGGCACGTTTCGAATCGTGGCGAAAATCTGCGCTACAAACATCGTCGCTTTAAACCGTGAAATTATACATTCAGACGAGGTACTCGTTGAATTCTAAATTCGTTTGCACTGCCTTTTATTCTTGCTACGTTCAATATGTAATATAACGAGAAGAAAGTCGGCCGAGCAAATTTAATCCTTAACATTTCTCGGCCGAGACAAGCCGTTTTGTAAAACGTTGCCGGAATTAATTAATCCGCTCTTTAACCAAGAAATCTTTCATTCGACTGAGAATCCTTTTCTTGTACGGAACACTTCAGCCATTGGTCGGTATTTAATTAATCGAGGAATAATCCGAATTCGTCTCGATCCAATCTAGCCACCCTCTACCTTATTTTCACTTTCTCTTACCATTGTCTCCAATTTCTGTGTCTTCCACACCTTTCGCCTTCTATTGTTTCCCTCGTCCAAGCAATCTTCATATCAAAAAGGTATTTTATAATTATAAGACTCAAGTTGGGTTCATATTATTTGGGAAATTTTAATTAAGTTCAAATTATTAATAGAGCGATGAAATTTTCAAATTTGGTAAATTGGGGATCTTACATCCTTTTTTATATCGTGTATAGGGAACAATGAGGCTGCCGTGGGTGCCATTGTTTGTGCTTGTAATGGCGCCTAGGGCACGCCATGCCAGTCTGGATTAATCTTGCACTATTTCGGGAAATCTCTCTTCCGTCCCTTCTTTCTAGACACCTATTTTTAATCACCTTTAATTCATGGCATATTTTACTGTAAATTGATTTAAAAGAGTAATGAAACTCATTGATTCAGTCATTCAGCCGTCTATCGTTTTTCCTTCCCCTTCCACCTGATATTTCTCCTCTTCTATCCGTGCCGGTGGCTTGAAAGAGAATTACTATTGAAAAGTTACTTTACAAATTAGAGTAAATGAAATTAAAAAAAGTTTCCGCTTTGCAGTCTGAATTTCCAAGGAAGTTTGCCGATGGAAAAGGTACTCTTGCATTCGACCGTGTTCCCGCCATAATGAAAGGAGAAAACTATTTTCTTTCTTCTCTTTAACAACTTAAAGTCCTTTTCTTATACCCATCATGATTAATTTCACTATATATAATATCTTTTTTTATTGACAACATTTCAGGAAAATATAATAGTGAAAATTTGAAAGTTCGAAAATAGAAAATTAAAAAATTATTAATTTCCATTTTAATAATTAAAGCTTCAATATCCTTTGAATGGTCAATACTCGATATTGAACTTCTTTATGGTAACGATCGTATAGTTTGAAAATGGGAAGCAATTTATTTCGTATATAAAAAAAAAAGGAAAAGAGGAAAATATTGGTGATTGGCGTTATCCACTTATCGTTCTTATCGAGTTTGCGCTAGATAGAATGTGCCTGGAAGGAACAATGCGGCTTCGGGCGCTTGACTTTTTAATTACGTGTCATAAATTGGCCGACACGCTCGGCCCGTTTCAGGACACTCCATTTTCTGGCTGGCCGCAACTTCGATCTACCACCTTCGTGCTTTCAGATGAACTTCACGCTACTACCCCTCCATAAATTGTCTCGCTTGATAAATCGACCGGCCGCCAGCAGGCCGATCTTAACGGCTCTACCTAATACGCGAGAAAATAAAGACAAGCGTGAAAACCTTACAAATTTTCCTTCTATTAAGCAGTAATCATTTTTAACAGTCGTGTCAATTTATTCAGGAAATATGAAACGTGGAACTTCAACCCTTTTACTGCTGGAAATTCAACACAAAACACGCGTTAGAACAAGCATGCACGCGAAATTGCCCAAAGGGCGCTCGAATGCTCGCGTTCTTTTACAGCAGATAGAACATGGTCGTAGCAAAACGGTTGGAAATACTTTTGGCCGCACGTAGTCGTATTGTATCCGCTTCTGATATCTGCGGAGAAGCACTCGAAGGCCGATGATTCATGGCGTTTGTTCCGGGGAATAAGTAGTGGTGTACCACGAAGAAGGAGGGTGGCGAACGAAAGGGAAGCATGGCTGCGGTTACAGGAGCCATGGTGGCCGATTGACAAATCCGAAAACTCATATGCAATAAATCGCGGCTGTTCCCGTGAGTTTTTTGTATTTATGGCCGGTGAAGATGCAGCTCGTGGCTGGAGGTCGGCCGAAAAGAAAGAAGATGGTGGCCGCGTTTGCGTTGGGGTGGTCGTTGATGGTGGTGGTACCAGTGAAGGCAAGAAGATTGCCAACTTTTCCCATGCATCGATATGAATATAAATAACCGAGAACTGGCTACATGGGGTCTTGTAAGGTCTTGCCTTTTACACCTTTACCAATCTGTTTACTTCCTCACCTTTATATAGCTAGGTGCTGACAAATTTCTAAGTTTCAAAATTTTAAGTATAAATTTTTAGTACTAAAATAAATATTGAATTAAATTAAATTCTTTTTTTGAAAATTTATTGTATGCTCGCTCGTCTTCGATATCTGTTCGAAACTGCCCGCCATCCCACTTCCCACTCGTGTTCTTTCGGAACCTATGCCACGTGACCCGAACGTTCTGTTCGGCTACCTTCGGCGCACGTTTGAAACGGTCTTCCATTTCACTTCTCACATTGATATTTTTAAACATTTAAAGCTTAAAACGAATGTTGTTAATATCAACATTGAAACAAAGGGGCTTTTTAAAAACTATTTTTAGTACGTTTTGTTGTTTAATTCCATTTGTTGACCATTGCATTGTTTAAGGATTCCGTAGGAGAGAAACTGTACTGTGATGTTTCTTCAGACGTGCTTCAGTCCTCAGCCGCTCCTTTAGACGCGGTAAACAAAGCTCTAATGAAACTTCTAACGAGTCAAATCTTATTATTATTCAGAGTAGAATGAACAAGCAAACGAGTGAGCGGAAGAGAAGGTATCACGAAGAGGAATCGGGCGGTGAAGGTTTAGGTTCGTTCGGTTTGAGGAGCAGGCAAGTAAGTTTAGTTACTTGGCGTGCATAAACACACGCCATTACTTGAAATAACAGCAGAACCTCGACTGCTTTCAACCACTCCAAAATAAAAGAATACTTTCAGTTATTTTGGTATTTTTAAATGAAACGAAATTGCCTTCGTTCAACTGAAAACAAAATTATATCTCTTTTCATTTTAAACGTATCATTTAATTGAAAATTAACTGAAATAGCGTTAAAAGAAACATGAATAATTGCTTTTAATTTAATACAATCGAATGACCAGTTTGCTGCCTCTTTCAAGTTAAAGTTTGTAACATATATGTGCGTGAAAATAATATCAATTAGTAAATGAAAACTGAACAGACACGATCCTTCACTGTTTTGTTATTTGAAACGGAAATCATAAAATCATTTCGAGGAAGGAAGTTCCAAAATTAATTATCTTCGGAATACTCGCGGTTTCATATTCAGTTCCATCCAGTTAATAAATGGTACAATTTCATATCTGGAAGATGAAACACAACTCGCTTCGAACCCAGATGTTTATAGGATACTATTGTTAATTAAAGAGGAGATTTTACGATCTAGCTACGCTTTAATACACAATAGTTATTTAAAGTTTTAGAATTTTGGTATTTACAAATTCTGGCATTTAGAACTTTAGAATTGTGGAGGTTTAAAAAAGGGGAATTTTAAAATTAAAAAATTTTAGGACGGTAAGGAGTCCAGTTCACATTTAGGCGACGATGATCGCCGATTTGAAAACGATTGGGAAATATTCACTTTTCAAGATTGACCGTTCAGTATAAACCGCCATAAAACGCATATGGTTGGATAGTACCCCGCGCGTAAATGTACTCTCAACTCAATCGTATACAGTCTAGTGAAAAAGATGCAAACTCTGAAAAACGAGTCTGTATATCCTGGTGGATCGAGCGTGTTCAGAATCCTTGAAAATTTATATCGATTTATGCCGACGATATCACGCGTGGCAGAGAAAGAGCCGGTTACTACCCCCAGACGTCAGTTTGATCCTCCCTAACTGCGTCCCCAAGCTCGATTTATTACAAAGACCGAGGTTCTGTGTTCCAGAGACGCATTATCGATAAAACTGGAGTTCGCTCGCATCGAATCTGCTGATATAATTCCGTCAAGATCACTTCTTTTATTTCTTTATAATTTAAAGGGATGTAAAGTCGTGGAAGGTATTAATTAGGATTGTGGAAGCTGTCCGGGAAGTCGGCGACGCACCGTAGTTCTAATATTAGAGGTTTTTAGGATTATGGGATTCTAAGATCTTAAAATTTTTAAATTTTAAGGTTCCAAAGTTTTATAATTCCAAATTTCAAAAATTTCTAAGGTAACCGACCCATCCCATTAAAATTTTATATACGCGAATGGTGATCGTAAGAAACGTGATGAATTCTTTATTCAATATATGATTTCTGATAAGAGAAGCCGGAAACGAGAAATTGTTAATTTCGCGATAAAAAAAGATGGAGACGGGGGTGGTTTGAACGAGGCCAGATTGGCAACGAGCGAAGACAATGAATACAAGGAAGAAACGGGGTACTGATCAAACACTTGATTAAAGAAACTTTCCGATAGGTACTCGGCGCGAAAACCGACATTGGCCATGGTGATTGGATAAGCTAAGGGTACCAGAATTTCCACTGGGTCTCCCCTTCTCCGCAACTACCTCTCGTTTTTCCCCTCGTCCGGTACTTGAAAGTTTTTCGACTGCGCCACGAGACTACTCGGCTGTTTTCCCTTCTTGCCAATCCTTTGTTTCAGCCTCCCTCCCGTCTCGTTGGAAATTCGTAGTTTCGACGGTGCTTTAATTAAATTAATCTTCGACGTCAACACTTTTTTATTCGGTTCTTGCACTTTTCACCTGACCTGCAGAAACGGTCGAGGTAAAACAAGCCTCCCCTAATGAAAAACCAATACCACCAACCGAAACTTCCCTCATTTTACGTAATTACCGTAGAATCGATGTTATTTCTACGATTTCCCTTTTTCTTCCAGGCAACCGGTGGTACACGGCGATTCTATGCGCAAAAATAAAATAAACATGTAGAATAAAGTTTTTAAATACGAGGCTTTGTTTTGAAGATAAATGGTTTTGAATATCCGCGGTATACATAGTTGGACGCAGCCCTACTGACGTATAGCCCTTTTATTTGATAAATGAGGTGTTGAAATTTATTTAATTAAGGTCTTAAAATGTTTTAACACAAAATTTATCATTTTCATGATATTTTTATTTTAATACTCTTAGGCTGTTTAAGGGAAAAAGTAAAATGGATATTTTATATTATTATACTACCAGCACTTTTATCCGTGAAATGGAAAGTGAACATGGTCCTCAGTGGAAAATGAAGTTCTTTTAAATCTGGAACGTTTATCGAGGCAATTTCGTGAAATTGTAGAGGTTTCTTCACTTAACTCCCCACCGGTAAGCCCCGTCCTCGTTTGTAACGGTATGCTCCACTTTGTAAGGTGGCTTATAGGATTTCGCGGCTCTACCGAATCTTATTAATTTTCCATTTAATTATCGCTTAAACAGCCGAGAGAATCGCACGAATGCAACACGATTCGGGAACGAATGAAATCGAGCGTTAAACACCTCCTAACATCTCAAATATTAAGTTGGCAAATGTTACTCTGTACAACTATCATAAAGTGATTAAGCTGTGATAGCAAATTGTGCTTTCAATTAAGGAAAATTTGGAACTGTTATACACGTTACACACATTATCACCCAAGTGTTTCATTCTTCACCGAATACATAATGGGAAAACTCTTTTCTCTTTTTTTTCATTCTCCTCTTAATTTAATTTCATTTAATTCGACCTAGAACCAATGTACCGCGGGAGGATTTAATTTTCTAATGCAGTAACCAGAACAGAGGAAGGAATATTTCATTTCCTGCTTGGCAGACGTGGATCTCGTTATATGTATATTTGGAGGCGAATCTAATAAAATTAAGTTACCAACTACTATCTTTGAATGTATACATACTGATATTAAGTTGAGGACCTCTGCGCCAACAGTTCTGAAGTCAATTACGATATTGGTCTGCCGTTTGCACAGACGCAAAACTTTATCTACGGTTTGTCTAAACTTTCCTGCGTTTTACATTCATGCGACGCAATGTATGCTTTTACCCTCTTATACGGTGCATTCGATAAATTGTATATTATATGAAAAACATCAATATCATACGATTTTCGTTTTAATATCCACGCGATATCGCGAGCGTAACGAACTGCTCTCGGACTTGACAGTGACCGTGTAACGTTAAAATTTCCAATGCAACAGAGGTGTAAAGTATTCACCGGATTGGTAATTAAATTTCAAGACAGTTAACCGAATCTGGATATGTCAATAATGTAATTTCAAGTGCGGACAATCGAATTTCAAGGAACGGACCGTAAAAAGGTTAACGATATGCAGATGCGAGAGGCCGCAGTTTTTAAATGACCCCGTAGAAAAAAAAAGAATTTCAAAGGGTGGGTGGGGGAAATGGATGGCGGAGGGGTAGGGATGGAGAAACGAGACAATTCCGAACGAATGAAATGTAAATCGGGAAATAAAGGTAACGTTGCGGAAAATTAAATACCATTTGAATAACGCAAATGGTAATAGAATTATCGGGCTGATCGATTAAAGCAATAACACTACCAATCTTCCTACTTTTTCTTTCCCCTACCTCTTCCCTCGTCAACTGTCAGCCATTTTGTATTAAGAATATTGCTAAATCCTTTTATCGAACTTCAAGCCGTAGCACTTTTTTGTCACGAATTCCTATTTAAACTTTTTTCCGTTTTGAAATTGACCATTTGATATGCAATAAGGTCTTTTTCTCGTTTGAAACTGGCGCTTATGGCACGTATCATTTATGTACGTCACGATGCCGAGTTTCTTCGTGTACATGCAGTACATCATAATGAAATTTCGAAAACGCGATGCGCACCGTCCTGCCCGCCCGTTGCGGCTAACTTCGGCGCTTTTCACGCCGGGCCAGCTTGGTAATTCGATTTCCACGAATTATCACTCATTCCGCAAAAAGGATAAACGCGAACGTGAGTCGAATGTAGC
Organism: Osmia bicornis bicornis; assembly: GCF_907164935.1. Classification (NCBI taxonomy): domain Eukaryota; kingdom Metazoa; phylum Arthropoda; class Insecta; order Hymenoptera; family Megachilidae; genus Osmia; species Osmia bicornis. The sequence continues at coordinate 1,234,268 of NC_060218.1, read as the reverse complement.
GACGCTTCGCTTAACCTTATCGCAAAGTCTACGCTTGTGACGTAACGCCAGGAAAATATTTGATTTTACGCTAGTTTCCATGCTTTTCGTTTTTCCAACCATCGCGTTTCCCCTTTCGTACTGTTTTTATTCCAATTCTGTAATCCTTCGGGGATTCTATTGTATTTTATCATTTTTTAATTAGTATTCTGAAACCATATACATAAATTTCTCTCACGTCAGTTATTTTCTAATACTTTCAATAGCAACGCAAATCACTTGGATGTTCAACTTCAGGGTGTAATATGTTATACTTGAATTGTAACAGTACTTATCTTGATGAAACACGAAGACTGAAACTACTGAAACGTGGTTTTTGGACTGTTACCATTTTTTCAAGCTATCCATCCAATTTTGATCATTGCTGAAGAGTGCGTAATCAATCTCGGTAGAACGGTTGCTTTCGACGCGGCGTACGTTTGAAAATGGGACAGCCCGGGTGGATTCATATTAAACGATATAAAGAAACAGGCCAGCTCAGTGATTTATGCGCACAAATTGTCCTGTCACCGTACTGTTCTTCCAAGGACTTGAAGATCTACCCCTCTACGCAAGGGTGTGCGCCGGTTGTTCTCCTTTTGTCGACATCTTATTGTCCGCCCTACGGCTCTACAATATCTGCTGCATTAAATCCCGCTTTTTCACGATATGCCATGCAATATGGCGCCTTCCTTCCTTCCTTCCACGGTCCCTCGCGAATCCCTGCCGCGATGCAACACGTTCACGGCAACGAGAAAATAATTTCCTCTTACTTGGTATTTAGTTAAATTTCTTCAACTTCTACCGAATAGATTGGAATGTTTTTTACGTTTTACCTGCGACCACCGGGCAGAGGTATTTTCTTTCCTTTCGGACCGCTCCGCTTCTGATTCATTTGACGACTTTGTCTCAAGCGAGTTAAAGTTTCACAAAGGGCACGGAGCTTGAATTTCTTTCTGAACAACTGTCCGCTGTACTTGAAATTCCTGTCATAGCGAATAGGAAGACGTATGCTGAATTCCTATCGCTCAAAGAGACCGATTTACTTACGGTATGCTTTTTGCGGACAAAGAAGCAACTCTGTCGAACCAGCTAACATAATATCGTCGAAATTCCGCGGAATTTTCTTCTCCGCTAGACTTGCAAAAATAAAAGAAATAAACCGATCATAAATTTTCAATGATTATTTCTTTTTTTTATCGCATTTGACAAAATGTGAGATAAAGTGCACGAGTTACGCGGAACCGGATATTGAATACCCGGAACAATACCTTTCGGTAACATCTGCGGAAACATAGGGATTGGTGGGTCTCGGTTATTTAATATGAAATCTCAGCGATAACATTGCTGTTTCGCTATATTTTTTATTCCTACGTGATTATGCTGTACCATACGATTGTGAAAGAATACACAAGTCGTAAAATTAAGATTGACTAACTTAGGGTTTTTTCTGGGGTGGACTAGGTCCTTTGGAAATTTTGGAAATCTGGAATTTTGGGATTCTTTAATTTTAGAACGGTAACTGTACTATTTTTTTGGAAGAAGCGGCAGGCCCACCCTACTTTCACCCTAAATTTCATCTAAAATATTTTTGTACGATCACAACCGAAGGAGACACCCTATACAACGATTACAGATCTTTTTAGAAGAAGAAGACGATATCTCTCTCTTGGTCTTCGGTCTTTGGTGTGCGAACCGGATGATATAGCGCGTGAAATTTGTCGCCATTGTGCCAGGGTAGAACTACGCGAGGGTAATACGGCGGTGGCGCTAACTAGCCCTTGTTATAACGCCGTTCGTTCGTTGTTCGTCGTTCAGTCGTTCACACCGACTGTCACCGCCTCCTGCCGGTTTTACCACCTTCTCCACCCCCGACCGAACTCCACGCACAGTGTTTCATTTTGACGGGGCAACCGGTCCAGTCCGGTCGGTCCTCGGTGCCGAGTCGTCGAAACTATAACAGCTCTAAATGCCCTACGCTCCATGGATTTCCCCGAAATCCAGTAATTACCTCCATTCTCGTGAAGTGAGGAAGAGGCAAGGGGAGGCTGAGGGACGGAATTACTCGAGATCGTCGAAGCTTTTGCCCATGGACCCAGCCGCGCTACGAATTTCACTGAACGAGCAATTTTCTATCGCTCTTCAACTCTGACCCGAACTACACGCACTACCTATACTTTTGCGTAACTCCGCTTTTTTTTTTTCTATCCTCCCCCTACCTCGTCGATATCCCTTCAACGACCATCGGTATTTCCTTTTGTTCGTTCGCTTTTGCGACCATGCCACCCCGGACGCACGTTTACACCGTTCGGTATATCGTTCCAGTGATTTGTCAGAGGTTACTTTCTACTTTTTTAAATTTTTGCTTCGGTTCTTTTTTGTGTCGCTAGCTTTGGGGATGATTTTATTAAAAGGATTGAGTTAGCCTTTGGCGTAACTAGGGGGCACGGTAGTGCTTAAGTTCTACAATTTCTGAATCTTTAAATTCCATATTTTTCCAAATCAAAGATTCCTTTACCTTATTTCTTAGCTTATGGAATACACCGTGTGTTATCCGACTTCTCTCAGAACGGACTGAGAGGTCGAAGCTGGTAACATACTTATACACAGCGCCTATTCCCGAAGGTCGCGTGGCTTTCGATTCAAGATTGTAAATATTCCCGATGTCGATCGGTCGTCCTTGGGGGAACCAAGTAATTTCCATCGAATCGAGCGAGAAACGTTCGGGACCGACGAGGAAATGAAGCTTGTCACTCAAGAGAACCCGTCAGCCAGAAATCGGCGAGAACATCGCCACGAATTTCTCTGCAATTTCTTCGCTACCGACGACCTTTACGTTCTCCTGCAATCGACGAGCCATTGTCGATCTGTATATTCTGCTATAGACAGGATATTAAAGTTTGCGTTTACAACGAATACCGCGGTTTGGAAATTGAAGTAATCTCTGCGCCAGGTGACGACTGACGTCCGGATTAAGATACAGAAGAGGTAATGTTAGAAACAGAAGTACATTTAACAAACAGAAACTATTATAATTATAATAGGCTGGATACTTGAAAATAATTTTTCTAATTACATAAAATCTCGTGGAATAATAAATGTTCGTCAGATTTCAAACGATTACCTTAATCAAATGATCAGCGAGTCATTAAACTCGTAGCTTTATCGTTGAACAGCGATTAATCATCCCCGTGTTACGTTTTCCCCTTAGCAATTAACGTATTCTCGTCTGCCTCATAAACGCAGTTGTCGTTTCAACGAAGACAAAGTACTTTCGCAAGATCCGCGACCGTTTTCCCATACATTTCCGGTTCCCCCGTCGCGTTTCAAGTGCCTCCCTCGAGTGGTTTGCGGAATACTGGCGACGCGGACGCGAAATGAAATCCTTCGACGAAGCTTTTGCCTCGATATCGCCTGTGTGCCGTTACGAAGGAGACAAGTATCGGAAGTAGACGAAAACAAAAAAAAGAAAAAAAAAAAGAAGCAGACGCTTTTTTCTCCCTCCTTCGGATGGTGCATGCGAACGGATCGAACGATATCCGCCAGTTTCCGCCACGTGGAATATACTAAATGCGAGTACACGAGCGAAGAAAGACGCTAGTCTTTAGGGACTAAATAAAAGGATCACCGTAGAGGCGCTGAAAATTTATGTAAGTGTATTTGCACATCGATAAACGTTGCTATCGAGCTTGCAGCAGAATAAATCAGAATAAAATGTTTCAGAAGACGTTTAAGTTGAGCGCTTCAATAAATAAATTAAATATTTTTCTATATTTTGTAACGGGGTTGATTACTTTCTTGAAACAACCTTCCTATATCTAACAACGAACTTAATAAGGGCGTTGGCGGTTGATAAATCAAAAGATAGCAGAAGAAGGGAGCAACGGACAAGAAAGGCATCCGTAGAAATGTATATTTTAACCAAGTAGCAGGCTTGGTAAGGGTTCGTCGAAAGAAAGGGAAGGCAAAGTTCGTAATCTACGGTCTCTCGTGGGGCCAAGGGGTAAATTCATGGTATCCCAGCGATTATCACTCCTCGACCTCTTCGTTACTTGCTTGTGATCCTTGGGCTCGCGTGACCTTCCAAGATCAAGAATCTTTGCACAAGTGTATCTCTTTAGGGTTGATTGATTTGGGATTAAAGTCTACCATTTTAGACAGTAGGTGTAATTTGGCTGAAACATTTTTGCTGGAGACTCCATTCTACTCTTTCCTTTGAAATGAATTCAATTGAAATGTTCATAAAATCATATACTTGAGAATTCGTTATATTTCTTTTTCTAACGATTCTCTTCTTGTCGCCTATCACAGAAAGGATGCGTATGCTTTAATTAGGCGTTAAGCTTGATCGGTAATGGACCGTGTAAGACAGCTGTCCGCCGGCATAGTGCCGCAGCGTCGGAATGTCAGGTGCGTTTAACCATCAACTGGTAACGTGGTGGCAAGGCAAAGGAGCCCGAAGAGAAGGTCGAAACTTGCCTGGTAGACAACACCGAGGATATCTCGCAGGTCCCACTAGTGCATTTAGAATAAGTTACGGCATCATGAGATTACAAGTCTGTAGCATAAACCTTCCTTGCTCCGCGCGGAGAAGAGCCTCCGTTAGCATGCCGGCACCATTAATTAAGAGCTTCTAAGGGCTGGAAAGGGTGCAATCTTCGGTGCAGAGACACCCTCGTGTATTTCGGTACCGTCCACCAAAAAAGTATTATCCGGGAACAAAGTGTTCTTGGAAACGTACCAATTACCTACTTGGCGAACGGACAGCCATTTTCTATCGAACATAACTTCTTTTTCCATTTACATAACCACAATGCCTAGCTTAGAATATATCGCACAATTGTCATTATGATAATCAAATGTGTTTCCCAGCTGATTTCCCAGCAGCTCGTCCATCTCGCTTACCCCAACCCCTCTTTCAAACTTAATTCCGCTTCTTTCGCTCCCTCTTCCAAGGCGCCATACTTAAATAAATCATATAAATACGACTGCGTTCGCCTTCTTCCACGCGACCGGTAGGCAATGTCGCGTTTCATGCCTCCGGGTTCATGCATTCGCCGTTTTAATCTAATCTCGGGTCGCATGTAAGAATATATTAAAGAAAAACTTTTGCGCAGCGCAGCGAGGTATTGCTGAAAATTATACCGTCTAGGGAGGGACACAGAGAAAGAAGAAACGGAGGAAGGAGGAGGGTAAAGTGGTTTTCTACATCCAACTTTAACGCCTATACGTTCCATAGCTTCCTATCTAGCCCCATACATTTATTTACATGTAATTACGCGACTCGTCTTGCTCAGAAACTACTAAACTAATAAAATTTTATGTAATTTATTTATGAGGGCGTATCGGGATGGAGCAACAAGAAAGGTGCATTGAGAAAGTTGTTAGATAATTTGTAGATATCAATGAAGAATAAAAGAGTAAGGAAGAAAAATTTTTTCGTAATAAATAGCATCTTGTATCAAGATTCGCCGTATGTATACAATATACATCTTTCAATTCGATACGGTTACAAGAAATCCCTCGAAATGAATTATCGGAAGGGTCCATACCTTAAGGCGACCTTATCTACCCTGCTCTCTAGATTTCGGGCCTTATCGATGCCACGGAGATTCCCTGACCATATGGAAAAAAGATATTCCTAATACGGTGATATGATCGAACCTCCAAAACGCTATCCAGTAATTTGCTTGCCGTAAAAGTTATCGATATTACCCGTGATACTTATCGACGGCTATAAGTATAAAACTTCACTTGGAAACGGCCCGTCCTCCAATAACTCCAGCCTATTATCTTTATTCATGCGTGAAACGATAAAGAAGAGGAAAATTCGCTTCACTCTATCAAACTTCCAACTATTCTTATATTTCTATCGGGCGACGTGATAATACGGTGGTATTTTCCCTATTTGCATCATTACAGGATACGAATGTGCTACCGGTCCGAGCTAATTTGGAAACTTCAGCAGCGACATCGGTCGACTCGAAATTGGACAGGCATCCGATTAAAACGACCTCATTGTTTCGAAATAGAGAGACGCGGGGGTGAAAACGGAAGAAGAGAAAAGGGAGGGTGGTATCGTGGCGCTCTTTTCGCCGGATCGCGTTACGAAGGACCATGTTCAGTCATCCTACGTTCCGTATAACTGACATTTCATGAATTGGAAATGTAATTTTACCACACGCTCGTGGCTCGCGGCGTCATAACTGTTCGCATGATAACCCGACCGCGGAGTAAACGAGCGCATAATTTCAGCTGCGAACGCGTTCGCGGCTTCTCACGGCCAAAGGGCTGCCAAATAATACGTTTTGCCACGTGCGAGCAAGATACCCATAATCGGGATACCTTACGACCACGGCAACACCTGCCTTCCTATTATTTTCCGACCATAGATAATGTTGACAATTAATTTCTCCCTTCAACACTTTATTCGTATATTAAAATTCACGCGTCTGCATGTGTCAAGGGCACACTGTCGTCGAAAACCTTGTTTTTCTCTTTTTTTTTCTTTGCTTTTCTTTTCTCGCGCGGAGCTGCCTTCCGATAGAGGGCGAGGAGGAGGCAGGCATTCCTGGCAGATTCGCGGGTCGTAGCTCGAAACCCTTCAGTATTCAGCACACTCGATCACACAACAGTTATCAAAGGAACTCATTTGAGCGGTTGAATGGATAGAAAGGAAGTCAATCTCGGTGCGCGGAGATAAGGCAGCCGTTTTCCACCCCCCCGAGTCTCGCCCAGCCCCGACGTACTGCCGCTTACCGAGCTCCCTTTCCTACCCCTTCGCAGTCTGCTTGCACACGCGTTGTTCGTGTGTTGGGCGACTTAGACGCCTCAGCCACGTCTTATCCCCTTGGTATATAGACATCATCTGGACTTCTCGTATTCCCCGTGTCAATACTTTTACCTTCTCACCTTTTCGCGCAGCCATTTACCAGCGAAAATTCGATCTGCTTACTGTGACTCTTTCCTTGTGCTCTTTGTTATGTTTTTCGGTTATGTCCTTAGGGTTCGTTGAGATTTTTAGAAATATGTTGGAAGTCCTAGATACCCTTTCGTACAAACGATACAAACAATAACGAAAAATTGTCTCAAATTATCTGCAAAAGAACGCATTATCTGTCTGAGAAACATAACTCTGGCCCGGGAAGGCGGCGTAATCTTTAAAAGTTCTTTATTCCACCGATAAATTTCTTTATCAAGAACGTTGAGACTTAAAGCATGCGCTTAGCCGCGCGGGCGGCGCCTCGCTAAAAGAAAATTAAGCTTAACGCCATCTCGTCCGAGATAAAAACAGGGAATTCTTTTTGCCCGGGGAAATTTAGTGTCCCGTTGGAAGGGTGGTCCATGGTGTTCCACGTACACGGTTGGAACAGGACCGCTTGATAAAACCAAATGCTCGCGTGCCGAGCGGAGAAAACGCGTTTACGCGTTTCACCGTGATTTATTTTCTTGCTCCTAGAGATGGCCGTCCTGGGCCCGTCCGAACAACAGACCCTTCGACGTGACAACATTACAGCCAACTGATGTCCACCTACTTCGTCCTTTTTGCGATCTCGTAAAACCGGGCGCGCTCACTTTTTTTCCTAATTTATGGTCCAGCGAAAAGGAAAAGGTTCAACGTGCAGCCAGGGTAATTAGTCGGCGAGAAAAAGATGTAAAGGGGAGAATGTGTGACGTTTGTTGCTTTCGATGGTAAAGAAGAAAAATGTGTAAGGGTGTTGGTCCTCTCCTATTTTTTATCAATTGAAAAGTTACCAAGTTATCAAGAATGGGGTGTATGACGCAAAATGCATATATGATATCTAAGAAAATGAGAAAAATATTCATGATTTTAGTCGTTACGAGCATTCTTTAAGCTTCCAAAGTTCGGAAACAGAGGAAATATGTACCGTGACAAGGTTGACCCAGAAAAGCAATAGAGAGTGGAAGAACGAGGAAAGAGAAAGTCGTTGCTTTAATGCGAAATCAACGTAATATTTTTCAATAAGGAACCTCGGGACGCATTAATGGCACTCCGCTCCTTATATATCATCACGATAATGACGCGTTCTGCAGCATCGGCGACCGAAAATTGGGAGGGGATGAGTTCGCCAAGACGAGGAAACCTTAAAAATGCCATCATAGAACCATAAACCTATGATGCACGACTTCGCCCACCCTTAGTCTCAGTTTTTCCCGCCACCGATACTGTCTTCATCCCCTTTCGTTTTCACGGAATGTCAGGTCGATGGTTGGAACTTTCTCAACCATGACTTCAACATGGTCCAAGGTCGTATCGATTCATTTTATTCAATCTACAATTTAATTTAGCTTCTACGTACGTACGGGATTATAAATTATTGTGACAATTATGTTTGATATAGAATTCTTATATATGATTAACTATGAAAAGCGTAAAGTATAAGTGAAAAGGTAATGGTTTAGCGTATCCCATTGGATGTCCACGTATACACAATTGGTGCGGGTGTTAGAGGAGCGGTAGCAGACACGCGGTTATCGCTTTGACAGTTCGCACAGTTCGAAATCCAATAAAAAGCTAATTGAATCTGTGACGCCACCTGACTTCACTAATGAAATTTCAAAGTACCAATTTCACGTTACATCGTTCTGGCCTACCTGATCGACGCGACGGCTACCAAACGTTCCATACTATTCCCTCGCACCGCTTAAATTCCCTAAATTGGAACAAAATGAGCTTCCAAACTTAAGTCGTTCGTGCCGGTTTAATTATAATTTCCGCGTTGTCAATCTGAACGGTGCGAATAATATAATTTAAATTAACAAAAATGAAAATAACGAAACAAATTTAGAAAATTTTAATAGCACCAGCAAATTTGTATGGCAGAAAATGAATTATTTTGGAATATTGAAATTTTAAAAATATGCAGTTTTGGAATTATATTCTAAAGAGTGATTTTAGAAAATCTGTTGAATAGTACTTGAAATGCGATTGAAAGAGAGATTGAAATGATATCAAGTGCAATTCTATGGTATTCATTATTTTATCAATGAATTCGAACCTTTTGAAGCACATTACGCAAGCAGGATTGAAGAGTTTCATGAAAAGGCATCGTACATGGAACGAGGAGGGAGAAAAAAGAGAAAGAAGCGGATTTACTGGTAGCAATTTTATTTGTAAGCCGGCCTGTTAGACCGGCGAATAATTAGGGAAGCTCGCTCATTATCAATGGAGACTTAACGAGAAATGGAGTTTCCGCTTCCTGTCTAGACAAACTGCCTTCGGAAGATGGCCAACAAGAAAGTAAAACATTGGATCATCCAACACAAACGAGATCGTCCTCGTGATTAGACTCTTAATTCAGTATAAATTTCTGAGAAAATAATTGGTCAGCTACTAAAATCATCAAATTTCATTAGATAAAAACGACGGCATACTAATGCCATTTTAAAACGCATTTCTGCCATGAAATTACATTTTAAAATCACCTATTTAATATGCAACAACAGAACTCTAAATCCACACCCTCTTTAGGAGACATTAAACACAGTCGAAATGATCCCAGCATCGTGACAATCACGCCTAGAAAATTCATCTCGTGTCTCAACTTTTCTTACGGAGCCATTATAAATCCCGTGGCGAGACATTTCCACGGCCACGTATCTCCGGCAAAGTCTACATAATTTCTCGAAAGTTTCCGGGAATCTCTTCACGCTGCTTGCTTACTTTTGCTCTATTTTATTGTGCCTAATGTTGCATCCGCGTTGGCGGAAAAAAGGTCCGCGCCTTTTGGCCATTCGTATCGCGAGCACGTGCGGTGGCCCGGTTAATTTCGGGAGACGAATGTCACTTCTTAAAACTCGCCGTTTCCCGAAAAAAACTTTTTTCAACTGTAATTGCGGCCCCTTCTTTTCCATATAATTTCGCGACCGCCTCTGCCTTTATATCGCTCGCACTTCTTTCTCTACAACTTTTACGAAAATTCCTATCTTCCAGAAGAATCTTGGGAATCATGTTGGAGAATATTTTTCTTGGAGTTATTTCTTAAATATATTCCTTTCGTTATACAAATTTTGAAGTGTTGCGCCATGAATCCATTGACGAAATTAGAATTTTTTTCTATTTAAAAAAAGAGGCCTTTTCATCCCTGTGTAGTTACCACCCTGGTTAAATTTTCAACAAAGCATTATTTAGAATTAATTATGGCTTGGTGGGTCGATTTTGTTTCCAGCGCGATGCAGAGGCATCTTTGACAGAAACATAGCGTACCCATGGGGTATTAGGTTTTCCTGTAATTGTATTAAAAGCAGAGTTGGGCAACTGGAAAGTTGCGGATCACCACCGGCCGAACTGCTTCCTTCATCATTCGATGAGCAGCACTTTCTGATTCTCAGATTTTAATTACAAGGAAAATGCGTGTTATTAAAATCATAATAGACGTATAATTAGTGATCGAAATCACAAGAAATAATTTTCTTCCACTAGCCTTAATTTTCACAGGGCTAATATTCAACAGAATTTCTTTTTTAAATTTCAGTTAGTATTCTACTGTATTCGATAGGGGGTAGAAGATATATGCAGCAGTCCTGGGTATCAGCACAGCGTGGACTGCGTGTAGAATGTCAAACGGAGATCTCCCTGGTATTCGCAGATCGCCTAAATCACCGGTAAATGAAATTAATTTATCCGAGCCAATCTGTCGCGTCAGCGTTACGCTCACTAGCCTCAGGCTTTGGTGTGTATGTATGTACGCGTACGCGATGCATGCGACAGACAATATATTTGGCGCCCCCCCTGGCTGACGGCGCCGGCCCATGTGACATCGTAATCCACCACCATTTCAGAGTTCATCCAGTCAGGTCTCTGGATAAAGGGCTCCCGCCATTTCCGGCGACTTACGAATTCGATCATCGCGACTGGACCGTGAAAAACCTCGTAACCCTAGCCACCCTAACACGAACCATACAATCGCTCGATTATGTTCCTACACCTATGGATTAAGGTGCTTGATATCTTCGTTAATCAGTTGACAAATAATTTTTTGAAATTTGTTAATAATTTTTAGCGTTGCATTTAAGGAATTACAAATGATACCATAAAATTTCATAAAAATCTTAAGTAAAAGTTCCAAAATAACTCCAAGGATTTTTAAATAATTCTATTGTTCTATTTATCAGTAAAACATGTTTCTGCCATCTTTTCTATCCCCCAAACAATAGTAAACAAGCACGTGGTGTTGTCCGCGCACTTTCCCAAAGCAGGGCTACCTTGTACCCCTTCTTCAACATAAAATCCGGGAGTCAAAGCAATTCGATGTTTTCCTTTGGAAAGCGATTAATATTGCAGTAACAGCATGCGCATTATTCAGGGGATTATCCCTTTCGCTTTCAGTAGAGTGGTGCACTCATGCATGTGTCTCTTCTCACCCCCCTCCCACAGCCCCGTCGTCCCCGTAATCCCCGTATGAAATTGTTATCAGGAGTGCTGTAAGACTGATATATGGTGGATACACGCATAATATGAGGGGGGGCGAGACCCGTAGATATGGCGTAAAATTGTAACTCGCGAATTATGTGTTCCGGCATTCACCCTTTTCTCACCCCTTCACAGACAATCGCTAATTTCAACGTTTCAAAAACCAAATGCTAATTTTTAATTTTTTAACTAAATTTTTAATTTTTAACTAAAAATTAAGAAATACAGATGTATGGCTTGCAAGGTACGTTATGAAGGGTTAAGTTGTGGGTGGAGAGGAAAGGGTAGCTAGCAATTAAAATGGTGATAAACGGAACCCCTCGTCAGCATATTCCACAATTTTCACGTTTAAGGGAATTAACGGTAGGCTATTGGATTTAAAGCGGAAGTTGCTGATATTGATTTCATCGGTTAGAAAATCGGTGATAAAAATCGAAGCCATTGCCCTCCGCTGTCTACACCCGATGAACGTTTCTCTAACGTATTGCCCTCCACTTTGGTGGTTTTCGGGGTAAACATCGAGGCCCCGCGATTTAATGGCCATCATTTACATCGCCGGTCGAGAGCTGAGTAATTAAACCCATCCAAACTGGTTTTATACCAGCGGCTCTATTCGATGGACCACGATGGTTTTCAGGCAAAGAGTGTTCAGCTTTATGGGCGGATTGTGAAGGGATTAGTAAACCGAATCCTTTTAAGGACTAGACCATTATCCAGGGATCGCTTGCCACTTCCTTTTTGACCTCTGATAACGATTAACCTTTTTCAATTGTTTATCGTAAATATTTGCAACAAGTTGCATTGTTCTCCGGTTAATGTTTAAGTTGGAAGATTTTGGTCTCTACCACACAATCTATCGATTATTATTCAGTGTTCTGTTAATCCAATTATTCGAGCATGAATACAAGTGTATCCAAGACCACGTTAGAAATAATATATGAAGGAAGAATCGTCGACAGGGCGCAAAGTGGCAAACGATGAACGGGCAAAGTCTACGGGTGTTAATGGACAAATACGTAAGGTCCCTTTCTCAGGGTTCTTAGGAAAAGGGCGAACAGGGAAAGAAGAAAGTTAAAGTTTTCCAACCCCGAGGGCTTCTCCTCCGACCATGGATGGAGTTGCTTTCACGGAGAAGGAAGAACTGTTGCCTATCTCCTCGGCCCATGAATAAAAACACAATGGATCCGCTGGTCGGCCAAGTGTTTCCGAATGAAACTGTGCAACTAATTAAAAGTTCACACCATTACCGTGGCTAATGATACTAACGCTGTATTATTAATCTGACATTCTTGTTTCTCCTTTCTCTTATTCTTACGTAGCTCACTAGTTTACACAGAATTTCTTGAAACATTTAACAATTTTATTGTTTGAATTCTTGAAAAAAAAATAAACGAAAAATTACTTGGTGTTAACATTATTTTATTTATTAAAATGAAACGACGCGACGGAGGAAGGTTCAATTTGTTAAGGCGATAAATTATTTTTCCAATTTGCCAGCAAACAGGGACTCGAAGGGAGAAACTTAAGAAAGCTGTAGGGGGAGATGTGTTCCCTGGGTGTTTGGTGGTAAGAGGGCCGATTATAACAAGTACATTAAAACTCGCAAGTCCGGATCCGTCGTCAACTTTTAATAGAATCCTTCTCTTACTGTTCCCGCACAATTGAACTGCAATGGTAGCTTAGGGAAAAGAAGAAGCAGATCTTCGAAGAGAATCTGAATTAAGACGAAGAAAGGGAGGAAAAAGTATAGGATAACACTGTTGGGGTGAATGAGATTTCTAAAATATAAATAAACTTATGGTTTATAAAATTTCATAAATTTTCAAATAAACCACAGAAATTAAAAGATTTTTAAGAGTATATTTTACTCTTCCGTAAATAATATATGTCATTCTGTTTCTCAGCGGCGTAAGTCATTGTGGAAACGTTAACGGTCTTCGTGTTCCTCATTTTCTCTTGATTTTTTCCGTGCTGGCAAAAGCCCGAGGCACGGCTCGTCCCATCAATCCCTGGGGTAAAGGCATCCTGGACCCTTACCTCCTACGGGTTTTCGCGTTGCAATAAATGGTTTCATTCTCAGCCCTTGCGTCTCGATATAAAATCTCACCCTCTACCCATGGTGGTGGTTTAGCAAAAGGGTGGCTGGCAAAGAAGAAACTGGAGCAACGCCTTGCGACGATGAACGGATGGAATCAGAAAAATGCAGGCATCTCCGGGGAAATTAACGTAATGAGGTGGTTCGATTCTTCTGAGAAGACGGTTACCGAAGCAACCACTGTCCTCCTCTTTCCATTCGTCTCCAGTAGTTATTGGTTTCTTCGGATCGCTTACACCGTCAATTCGTCCGGATCAACCGTTAAAGAGTCAGCTATTTTCAATGATCATCTACTAATTATCAAGAGAGTTCGCAGAACGTTGATTTTCATTGATATAAACTGTCCGAGAGCAACACGCACTCACATAATAAATTAATTTGTAAAAAATCTCAAATAAAATAAATCTTAAAAAAATTCTAAAAAACCATCAGTACCTATACGTGAAAGAGAGAATCGTTTGTGTGGCAGTATAACGAGAGTTTACTAAATTTCCTACCACTTGCCTCTCCTAATTTTCAGGTATTTCAACTTTCCCAAACAACGCGTTCCCAATAACAATGCAGTAAAATGAAACAATAATCATGTGAAGGGTAATATAAACCGCAGAGCTGTAAAAAAAAATTCCAATCCCTTTATTACACTTTTAAGGGCTTTTTATTTCCCAAACAATTGCGCATAATAAAAGTTGCAAGCTCTCTGTTCCCGTAAACAGTTGCTAATTAATCTGAAGTTGCCTTTTTTTTTGTCGATCGTTAAATCCCATGAATGCGACGCGAAACTTGTTACCCGGGCCAAGGATAATGGAAGGTAGGTGAATTGATTCGGAATATCGGTAACAGAATAAGGTTCCTATCGATGCACGAATTACAAATTAAATTCACCTTTATTGCCCATTGAAAGTTTGCCCCATCGATTCAGCATACGTTGAAGGCAAACGAGATCGGGGGCCATTGAATGGCAGGAAACTTATTTGCGAACCCTGAAGAAAGGAGCTTTCTTTTCATCGACAACTCTCTCTCTTTCTCCGCTCGAGTCCGAGCAATTACGTTGGAATGGCTGTTACAAGAGTCAAGATTCTCGCACCGTTATTCGATTTTTGCCTTCGCGCTTTTCTACCGTAATTCAAGACCGCGATGAAAGAAACGTCGACCGGAACCTTTTCAATTCCGTTACTTGTACAGAATCTCTATCCCTATTTCCATGGAATCCGGATCGTTTTATTTTTCCTGCCAAGGCAAACAATAATGTTTTGAAATACAATGGTCGCGTCGGGGCTTTGTCTAGCTGAAAGTTATGGGAATTATAAGTAAAAACCACGCAAGGAAATGTTCTCACTTCGGTGGTTAATTAACGTGGATAAATTAAGAAAGGAAAGGTTCAGCCGAAATCCCTTTCCCTCTCGTTCGTCTCCCTTGCAGACCGATGCAAGGAATTCCCGGGCTCTGTTATTGTAGTCGAATGCGGGGGTTAATTGGAAGCCCCCTAGTATAGTTTTGCGCCGATCCGTTGCGAGCCGCGCATTGCGAACCCTGTCGGATGCCTCGGTCGTTTCCGTTTCTCCCTCGTGGTCCGCCTTGTTGCCTGTAACTTACAACGCCGATCCAACTTTGTCTCCTTAGTGGCGTTGGGGATTGTAGGCTGTACGGCTCGAATAGCACCTTAATACCGCGCGAAATGCACAGCGGAATATATGTTCCGGCGTGCCGGAAACAATAATCGCGACGGTAAGTGCGCGTGCTAGGAGAAATCGAGCGAGTTTAACGGCCCTCCCTGTTCTCTCGCTCACGAATGCCTTGGAAGTTTTCTGAATGACGGAAGAATCGCGTTTACGCGGCCGTTTCTGTGTTTTCAGGTACCCGTTACCCCTTCTCGTTAAGACTTCACCCCCTTGTTAATTGTTCTCTATTTACTGCGAGGAAACCGAGATGGTTTACAGCTTCCGTTTGTTCCTAAGAGGTATTTGTGTTATTCATTAAATTCTTGAGAAGTATTGTAGGATAGTAATTGTCTTCTATTTGGTGTCAACACTGTGAGATTAACACTGTGTTTATAGCTTTTTGTTGTAACACTATATATATTTTTTCTTTTCTTTTGTACCAGAAAGTATTTTTATTGTTCTAAATGTTGAGGTATTGTATTACGCCCTGAAAAAAATATCGTACCCTCGACGGGATTTGAACCCTTGATTTTTGATGTGATAGTTAGTTACGTTACCAGCTACACTAAAATCCCACCCCCGCTTAATGCTTCAATTTAGCAATATTTAAATAAATATAACAATTAATTTTTATATCTTTCTCCCATTCGAAAGGGTAAAAATATTTCGATATACCGCGAAATTGTTTAACTCAGTAAATTATTTACTAACCTAGATTTTAAGTCTGATAAATATTTACAACACCGCCTGGGATTAAATACAAAACTATTATCCAAAGGAAACACGTATTCCAAGGCAGCTACTGGAAGGAAATCCTCGCACGTTCGCTCGTTTACTCAAAGAACCTTGTGTTCTTCCTCCACACCTGGTATAATTCTCCATTTAACATCCGGTTCTCGTTCTAACGATATATTGGTAATTGCACGAGGTTCTGGGCCACACTTCTCTTATCCCAATTCTTCTTTCCTTGCAAACCGGATGCATAGAAGGAGGAGGCGCATGCGTGGTAAGGGAACCGGTACGCATTGCGGTTGTAATATCTCGGCTTGGGCCGTTTTGCCACCTCGAGGATCTATCTAAAATCCGCCTCTTCGTTTCTCTTTATCCGTCGCCATTTGCGAGCAAACCTGCACAGCCAGAGCCCGAACGTCGACGTTCCGACGCAGTCTGTCGACGACTTCTGCCACGTGAATCGCGACCTGTGCCGTCTCTTCAGGACCGTACACACATTCGCTGTGTCGCACATAATCCCAGGAGTGTTTACGCGTTCAAGTGCACGCACACGTGCGACTAACGGGGTCTACAGCACGGAATTCGGGGACGACCCTCGGTAATTTACGGCCGAGACAATTGGTCAGGGCTTGTAACCGGCCGGCGTGCAACAGGGGATAATGTAGTCCCCTATACGCTTGCAAGGACATTACTAGAACGAGGAGGATGATCGTTCGCACGACGCGACGCTTCGTTGTAGACCCGGCCCTTCGCTGCTTCCACGTGTAATTGCTTTCGAATGATTGTTTATTATTTAATTCAAGGATATCCATCCAAGGAAATTTCAAGCATACATCATTTAATTTAAGATCTTTTTCATTTTTGGATTTTGGAATATTTTGAGACTGAACCGACGTGCATATCCTTTTTACTGTGACAATTTACATTCTTTATCAATTAAAGAAGGCTGCTTTGCCGACAAAGTTCGAGAAAGGAACGGGACAAGCTTCTGATTTAATATCCGACAATTTCCGTCGCGTCTGGCCATGATTTCTGTCTGTCTACTCGTTCGCGATGAAATCCTCCTGGCGGATAACGAAAATCATTCAAATTGTATTTATGAATTCCAAAGTTTTTCAGACAAACCTCGCCACGAGCCGGACTGTAGAGAAACTTTAAATAAAATTCATTTGGGAGATTCGTGATCCAGCATTACCATAAATTTGCAAGCTACCCACCGCGGTCTTAGAATTTATTTCAGCTTCAACAAGCAGGACAATCCTCAGCGTAAGATCTTCGAAATTTGGTCGCTGATACAATTTTGGAATTTACTTTTTCAATAAGAGTAAAATTTAAAAAAATTCTAAATGCATGCTTGCGTTGAATTAAAGAATCGCGTCGTTGGAAAGAAGGTCAGAAGGAAAGTTTGCAATTTGATGGGAAGTAAGCCGATCTTCAGGTCGTTGTACTATCCCGGCCTGGGGGCGCGGAATATGTGCGGCAAAGGAGCATATGTTTCAGTACGTTCCAGCGGTTTTAAGTTTCGAGTGATACTCTCGCGGATGTTGAAGAGGTCGCATACTTTGCGCTTACACTTTTCCTACGGGCGGTGAAACAACCCGCAGGATGAATAACCCACACCACGGGAACCTCTCGCGATACCGCCCAAGGTATTCATGCCAGTCGTTCATATTTCGTCGACGACCTACTCGAATGCTTTTTGGGTCGAGTGGTTCCTACGTAGCAACGTATTTTCAGTCGGCTAAGTTCTTCGTGGCGAAAGTCTTTGACCGAACTAACGGAGAAAAGACCAGCGCGGTTGAAAATCTCTTTCATGCTTCTACTTTCCTCTCACGCGCGCGGTTTCACCCCTCCACTCCAAAAAGCAACCTTAACCATCTCTTGGTACTTGAAATTTTCTTGAAAAAATTCTATTTTCAAACAGCGCATCTTTCATTATATACGGAAGAAGGAGAAATTGTCGCGGTACAATAGGAAACTTTCTTTTAGCGTATTCTCGAGGGTGTGCGATGTAGAAAGGGGAAGAAGGATGAAGGAAGGTGGTTGCGAGTCTCTTATTGGGGTCCAAGAAATATATGGGCGGAAATAAGCCCCTGGCATCGTCAAGATGAAAGGACGATAAAGGCAGGTCGAGTGACCGGAGGCATGCAAATTGATAGTAATAGCTATCCTCCACTGTCTCTACCTTCGAGCCCCGTTTTCCATGTTCCTTAGAGGATTCACCGGCCCTCGTGCCACGTCCTTGGAATCCTCGCGTGCGCCATGTGACATCGATCATCTTGATTTACCACCGTTTACGTTATTATCCACAGGAAACGCAACGAGACAAAAGGAACTCCTTTATCTTTAGCATGGGAATCGAATGATTTGTGTTTGTTCGGTATATCTCAATATGGGGATCAGTTTTCCTTTTCGTGTATGAAAAACATGAGATATTCTTGTGCTCGTGATGTTGCCTTACAATATTTTATTTAGCAAATTTTTTACTTTTTCAAGCAAATTACAAAATTGCCATTTTATTAAATTACTTGTTCGATTTACCATTTTACACGCGTGATTATTCCTTCCTCGAAACTCTTCCCAGAAAACCACCCAATTTCGTATCCCAAGTTCGAATGGAATTAAACAATTACTCCTAGTCCACATTAAATAGCTGCACTTTTTATTCGAACGGCATTCGCTTTGTCGTCCCGGAAGCCGTTCTCTTTTTCACGAAGACAACCGGTGTAAATAACAAGAACGGCAGTTAAATCTTATTGGTCGTCCACGTCGAAAAGAAGGAGGTGGATGTATATGTGTATCGAGTGGAGAAGTGGCGAGTAGGATCCACGTGGGAGCAATGCGTCGGGAGGGTTGAAGGGTTTGGCAAAGGGCGGTTGCCTCTCTGATTTACACCGGGGCTGACTTCTTCTGAATATTTAACGGGGCAAGCCTGAACATCGCCAGTTCCGTCGTGCTGCTGATCCGGATTAAGGGAAAGTGATAAGTTACCTTGAGCTTCGTATGCGACTTCCATTCACCAGCTGAATGCTCAGCGGCTGCTGTTTCACTTTTCCACCACCCATTTCTCCCTTTATTCTTCTTCTTGTCGCGCATTCTGCTTGGCAACTTCGGCTTCCCAGGCCAAGTTTCTCGAAATCCAAGACACTTCGTTTCTTCTTTTTTACACTCCCCTTTTATGCAGAATCTGAATGGTGCAAAAATTGCATCTGCATTTCCGTTCTCATGAAACAGAACCATATTCCTCGCCTTAATTAAATATCAATGCTCCATAGAAAATATTGGCGATTCTTTAAGCAAATAACATTGAACGTACTTTTCAATGCAGCTCTTCCTTGATCAAAACCAAAAGAAACGAATATTGAATCGAATCAATGCAGTCGGAATTATTAACGAAACCGAGGTTATTAACGCGTTTCACGAGCCAGCAAGCAGTAGCCAGGTAATAGCGTCAACGAAAAGCAAACGTCATAATTGCTACGTAATTATGCGCATTTTAATTTGTCAGCCCTCCACCTCCGCCGACATTTTGTTCCCGCCATTCTATGGCAGGGAGGCCGTGCAGAACGGTGGCTATCGCAGCAAATTACAATCATGCTTGTTTGACGTGCGTGTGAGAGTTTGATTTATTAATCATCGGCCCGCAACGGGACAGTTTCCCGAATATTTTCGCCCCGTCGCCTCTACCGTAATTTTCTCTGCCCGCGTTCGTTGTAATTTATGCCCGTGTGCTGCGAAGTATACTCCTCGCTGTTATTTCTCCCCCTTACTTCCCCTTTCTCTCTTCTTCATCTTTCTCCTGATCCACACCCTAATCCATCTTCTCCGTCTCCTGCCATTTTTGCTTATCGATTAAAACCGAAATCTGAATTTACCCCACATTATTATTGCAATAATACTGCTAATATTTAATAGTAATGGTAATATAATAATAATAATAATAATAATAGTATCGATAAATAACAGTAATAGTACAGAAATAAATTATTGCTAATTATAAGTAATACTCGAAGTACTCAACTATTAAAATTCTACGAAATAATGAATAGCAGCCGAATTCTGTCAAACTCAAATTCAGGCATTCTACCCCAACCCTTTTACCATTATTTTTCGTCGATTTTTAGTCCCCTTGATTTCGCCTGGCGAACAATGCGATACCATTTCGGCGGTACGATTAAACGATTATCTGTATCAGCGAATTTTCGCGAATTAACTGCACCGCGAGTCGTCACTTCCGGTCGACCACCGGCGGCCATGTTATCGAGCCAGCACGCGTTCGATCGAGCGGATTTTGGATTTTTGAGGATGCGCGATCGCGTGCACGAGGAAATTTCACTGCTGACACCGGAACGCCTCGTTAATGTCGATGAATTCGAGAAACGCGGCCAGACATAATGCACAGGATCTGCGTAACGAATTCGTGAATGACACTAACGAGTAAATAACACAACCGGTTGACGATTGACGCTGGCAAACAAATCCGCTTCATTATGTTCCTGTTTTGCACCGTTCCGTTGCTACGTTTGATTACTAATATCTGCACGCTTGTATCGGCCGATTTTCACGCTATTCGTGAAATATTTTAGGAGAACCCGACCGATCGTTCCGATATCCCAAAAGAAGATCTTTAATTAATTCGATTTAAGCCGGTTTCGAATTTCGAAAGTGGCGCGCCTATATCTTTTGCTTATTTTATTTTTTTTTCAACCCATTTAACTTTCTCACTTTCAAAAACGTAATCAAAGCTTATTCAGATTTGACATAATTGGATATTTGTCGGTATTTAAAGTTTCTCACTAATCAATCGGCCCCAACGTGCTGGACACGCCTAAACTCTCCCTTAGGGACGTTCTTCCGCGCTGGTTCACGCGATTTAGATCGAGTACAATAACCGACGCAATGGCGTCGCTTAACATCGACGTGGGTAGTTCGAATTTTAGTTTAATTGAAGTTAAGTGTCCATTAGAAACTCCGCTCTCTGTCAGAGCGCACCACCAACGTTGGTGTTGCAATTCAAAAGTATCCTATTTGGCAGACCGCACGATGCCCGTCATTTAAATGCGGTTACCAATATTACTAACCGCACGACTACACTTTATCGTTCTATACTTTACATGCGATGCTTACCACCTGCACGTTTCAGCATTTGTAAGTTAACTTTTACGCGGGGTGCATGGAAGCGTTTCCTAACACGTTTGCGCTTTGTGTGTACATTTTTATCCCATAACTTTGTTAAGTTATCATTTTTTCAAATTACCATTTTACTATTTAACTATTTTATTATTTTATCAAATTACCATATTACTTTATTATATTTCAATACTTGATTCCTGTTATAACCGTAGAAATTTTCGTGTAAAGGGTGTAATTTTGAAATAAAAATTTTATTTCGTCGATTATAAACGGCACGCGTTGTCGTGCAGAATCACCGGAACGCGTTATATACATATACGACTTGATTTCTACCGGATGATCGCAGGTATTGTCGCATTGTTCGCTCGCTGATTGGAATTTAAATTTTATTCATAGGCTCGTTTATATCCAGCCAGTTATGTATTCAAATCGGACTAGTATCCAGCCCGCGAGTCCGTTGTACGTTTCTCCATACCTATAACGCAGACACTCTCTCGATAATTTTCACGATTTCTATCAAAATCATCGAAAAGCGATGCGTTTGGAAAGCGGAAATTTGTTGATTTCATTTTTGCATTTTTCATAATCCATCAGAAAAATATTCACGAAGGCAATTCAATGGCGGAACGAGGAAATCTTTAGGAGGTCACTAAATTTTATGAAATTGCCCCGAAACTGATTTTTTAAGGTCGTTATAAATTCCACGTATGTAACCGCAACAGAATTATAGTTATTCCGTTCGATTGTTTAATGATAACCGTCCTGCAGTAGCCAGGGCATACAATGGCTCGTCAAGAGGATTTAGGACATGTGTATTACAGAGGGCACCATTTTCTTCTTCGACGTTTACTTCAATCCTCTATTGCGGCCTCGCTCGTGACTTATTCCAGACGAGTAAGGGTACGTATTTGGCATGACGTCAAACGGTGGATATTAGGATTCCCAGGGGTAGATGGCCAAAGGGGCCAAAGAAGACGAGGAAGAAGAAAGAGAAAAAAAAGGAAGGAACGGCTATGTGGTACCCGTTCGTGCGTCACATCCGTGACCAGCCTACGAGCATATAGGTCTTCGCCATCGTCATCCGTGAAAAGGTACCTTTAGTTTTCATTTTGAACATGTTGCAACTTTTTCATTCTAGCTTTACTTATGTCCAGTGATGGTCAATTGCGTCCGCGAGGGCGCGGGCGGAGAAGTACTGTACACTCGGGGGCATTGATGGGTAGTTAATTTCTCAATTCATTTTAACACTATCAAATTTTCAAATTTTCAAGTTTCAGAATTACTAAATTTCTAAGTTTCCAAATTTTCAAATTTTCAAATTTCTGAATTTCCTGTGCCTGTGAACTATTCAGTGGACATTTGCTGCTTAACATTTTCTCATAAAAATTGAAAACTGCCCTAATTTCTTTGTCCCCTTGAACATTTTTGGTTGCAACGTTCCGCGAAAGGCAGCGAATTTGTTCTCCTTCCTCCGGCTGGCAAGAAGGGGTGGCCTTGGCTCTTTATGAATTGCAAATTTTCGGCAAGTTTTCGTTAGGGAAATTCAGCCGGCGGTGTTCACTGTATACAAAGTGGCACTAGAGGATAGAGTAGATAGGTAAGAGGAAGCAAGAGAGGGTAGCTCGGATACGCGCTCCACGGTAAAAGCACAAATATTTGACGGGTAAATAGAGTGATACTTGATGCGGCGCTGCTTGGTTCGGGCTACTGCTACCGTTGCTGTTGCTACCCCGTCGCTGGAACCGCTAACGCCAACGACGTAGTTTTGTCGTAGCTGTTTTGGGAACCCTTCTGCTTCAACCAACCGATTTGCACGTTGGTGAGACTCGTCACACCTGGACAAATTGCAAACAACCAACAACTCTTCGTCGTTGAGTTGACCCAATGATTGTTAGATAAGGGATTAATTTGAAGTCCTTCAGAAAACATAACATTTGAAGCTTGACTTGGTAGTAGAATTTCTTAGGGTACCATCTTGAAGAATCTCTTCGAAGAAAAAAATCCCCCATTGAAACGAAGGGTAAACCTTTTTATCGTTTATCGAAGCAGCCAAGTGGTTAGGTTGAAAAGAGTCGTCAGCGGTGACATAATGTGTTTATAATAAATCGCGGACAAACTTCTGGAATAAATGTGAGGGTTGACTAACGCGTGAATGAATGTCGTTCGTTCAGCAACGAGGGGAGAAGAACATTTGTTTTGGAATGTCGAAGTATCAAAGATACGAGACTGAACCCCCTTTCAACATCGCGACCTCTATTTTCTTTCCCTCCTTTTAATCAGCTGCAACTTTAATGTCCTTTGCGCTTCGACGAACCCCAATAATCGTTTCTTCGTTGTTCTTTTTATGTACCTTCTTCCGCTTCCTATTATAATGGGTTATTACTGTGTACCTCATACTGGTGCTTTTGATTAGGTTAGGTTGTAATATGGATTATATATATGTATTTCAATGAAAACAGTAATATTGAATTTTGGACAGAAGAAGTTATATAAAAAATCACTATTAAAGCTTAGATTTCCTAAAAGATAAATAATTTGTTAACACTTTGCTTAATGATTTTTGAGGTTATGTGCGAATGGAACTTTTTTGAATTCGAATTTGGATATTCGCAAATCAGAAGAGCAGAACCGACAAGAACGATCCGACGTGTCTATTCGTCACAGAACCCTAACCCGAACCCGCTACGATAAAGCAGAGCTTCGATTCCCTTCCGTAGACTACCCTGGCCATTAAACACAATGCCGCTGCTATTACTCTTCGCGGTGTTATTGAACGGGTCCCATTATCATCGTATAATATCGCGATATCTTTTCACCCCGATGGGAGTGCCCGCAGAAAAGGAAGAACTGCCAAATCGTAGCGGGCTCGTTTCGAGCCTCATATGCTTGGAACACCGCCTAGAAAGCATTGGCAAGCCTGCGAATCCATGGAAACTAATAGTTTTTCGAAAAACCGTGTCAATTACACCCATTCTCAAACTTTTTTAATTGCGAAGTAAAAAATCTTTTATTGCACTGAAACACAATTTGAACGAAATAGGAAGATATTCGGATCATTCTAAATTCTATAAAATCTAAAATACGATAATTTGTAAAATTATACTTTTGGAGATACAATTAATATTAAATTAAACTCCATCTAAAAAAGGACTGAAATAAAATGGAAAAACTCTCAACGAATCTCTTGTTAGTACAAGCAACAGAAAGCAGCCACTTCCGTTGTTAAGGTTCCTTCCGTTTGGCAGAAGAAATCCTCGAAGGTACCGTTTCGATTCCACGTGAGCAATTCACGCAAAGAGCTAACGAAGGTGGATCCTTCGGCAAAGTGGCTAAGATAAACAGTGTCCAATTATAAATTCCTCGTATGCAAATCTCGAGAGCGCAACGACTGTGAAATGGGTACTTCCGCTCAAGGGCCGGAAGAGACAGCGCTGTCGCGAAGAGGAGGATACTACAATCGACGATCGACACGGAAGTCGGAAACCGGAAGAAGAAGAAGAAGAAATAGAGAGGGGTTGGTTGGTGGGGTCTGATTGGCGGCGGCGTTAACTGGGAAAGCTAAGCCAGGAGTCAGCTCAGCTGCTGCGTCGTCATCCGTGTGACAACTTATAATTTGATAGAAACCCGCTTCGTACTGGGCTTATACCGTCCTCGGTTCCGCTTCCTCCACCCAACTACCCTAAAATACCTACACACCCGCACGCTCGCTTAATCTGCACCTATCCTAAAGGTGTCTATGTTCGTCGTCGGTTAAACCAGTCGGTATGGGGTTTTTGGCGAGCAAAACTGTTTCGAGCCAGCAGAGGGATAGTTTCATTCTGCTGATTATATCGCGATGTTTGCACTACCTTCTGCACCGTAGTTAACGCAGCTGACTGCTTCTTCTTCTTCTTCTGATCATTTATTATGCATGTAAATCGATCAACCCTGACGAAACTTTTGAAGACGGAACGGAAAATTTATTTAAAAATCACACTGGTCGGTCTATGGAACAGGGTGTAAGTAAAAATTGACGGGATATTTGAATCTTGATAATAGATCATTTGAATTACGATACACGAAGACATATAAAAGTTGCTTTAAAGTGTCTGCTGATTAACATTATCAATGTTTCAAGGATCTATGAAAGAGAAGGGATTCATTTGCCGTCAATCTCAGTCAATACCGACATAAATTGCGAGCAGATAAACAAGTCAGGGATCCACGTGATGAGACTGGCGTAGTTAAATGAAAATGCTAGACGACGACGACGAGATTCACGCAGTCTAGCGCGTGTTACGTTGTTCCATGAGGAGGAATTTCGTCGAGGAAAGAGAAGGAAATAGAGAGAGAGAGAGAGAGAAGGATAGAAGGTGTTGGGGATGGGGTGGAGCTTGCTCAGCAGATTGGTATCAATGGAGACAAATTGAGTTGGCCGGTGATCGATGAAGCTCACCGGCCGTGACGCGAAGTTACGGTAGCGTGCACAACGTTTTCCCTTCGTTCTACTGTCGCATTTCCATCTCGATATAGATCGTCTCTTTCTACAACGGCATTCGTTTGAGAACGTATCACTGACCCTCTGCTATCCTAGCCACTGTAGCGGCCGTGAATTTACACGTTTGCTTACCAATTGATCTGGATAGGTCGAAAGGTAGTCTAGGGAAATCGCTTTCAGATTCTCTACACCCGACTGGGAAATGCTTTACCCTTTGTTACCATCACTTACTTTCATTATAGTAATGTCCATTATTCACTATTCATTATCTATTATACAGTAACCACCACGGATTCTTTCTATCTCTGCACTATGTTATTATTGTCAACTAAACACTTCCGTCCTTAACTGAACTCTTTCTCTATGGTGCATGTACACAATGATTATTGGTACGGTGGACACGTAATCAGCTAATGTCGCATGATTACTGTGTCAATTTGATGGTGCACCTTTGCGTATCTGCATCTTGGCCGAGAAACGTTGGAGGGAAAGCATGCTATCGGTATGAGAGGAGGCAGAGACGATAGTGACTATTGAGACGCGGTGTGTAAACTCAGACTACCAGCTTTTAGTTGATTAACGCACGTCGACCGTGACTCGCTACGGATCTCTCGAGTACAATGAAAATAGCTTCTGCCTGAAAGACGGATTACTCCAGATTATTGACTTTCGACTCGCTCCTTCGTTTCGCCGCCAAGTCAGAACGGATGAAGAAAAGAAGGGATAAGACGATGAATTCCATTCCGTCCTTCTGACCCAACAATGGACACTGCTACTGTCTAACAAATTCTAACAGACATTCCACCCTTTTTATCCAGAAATTTTCTATTACACATCCTGATAATTATGTTGTTCAGTTATTCATTAAAATGACTCGGTTCCATGATTTGGTACAAGGTTAATAAAATTTTTGTTATTTTTTATACGTTTCTCTTCTCTTTCGGGTATTTTTATATGTTAAAAGCTTCGATAAATATTCATTTTTAATGCGTTATTACCGATACTCGAGGAAAAACGTAAGACCTGCAGAAGTAGCTAAGTTTCCTGTGAGAGATCCTACTTAAGTTGCCTAAAGTATTATCGTCGTAAGAACGAAACGGTGAAGGAGTTCTTGGAATCTTGTAGAGATGTTCTGCCATTTTAGAATCTATAAAAACTTCTTCCTTAAGAAGCGAGCCAGCCTGTAATGGAACTCGTAAAATCCTTATTTCTCTTTGCGAAGCTACTCCACACCGATCATGTATACCAATGAAAAAATTCAAATATAAATTGCTCGCTGATAATTTAACGATTAATAAAGAAATTGTAAATAAGATTTATATTCTCTTTCTGTATAAGTGGATCACGTGCTATTTGTAAATAATGCTACGTCCAATATTTTCGAGCCATGGTTCCGTTTGTCGATATTATTCGCAATTTCATCGAATCGATCGGAAACGTTTTTACTTAAGCGATATGTAAAACGTAAATAAATCCATTTTACCCTTTTTGTTAAATCCATGAGAAAGAACTCGGTATCTGGCCGTCGTCAATAGCGATTTCGTATTTACGAGGCATGAATTTTACAACTCGTTCACTGTAACGTGATTATCCGAATTCCGAGCTCGGCTTGAAGCCCGGACACACTTGAATGTAGACATATGTATGGGTACCTGTGTACGCGAGTGTGTGGAACCGTTCTACTCGCTCTATCTGTCGACATGCATAATGCACAGCTCAGGCGAGTTTACATTGCCAATGGCGAATCGAAAAAGTTTCAACCAGTAAAAGTATTTTTTGAACTCTATCGTTTGTCATCATTTCCAGAAAAAAATAATAGTTAATCAGAATTATTTACAAAACATAAGAAAAATATTCTCTTACAAATTTAAGAGACATTTATTAAGTTAACCAATGGAGAATAATTTGTAGTAATAAACACTTTTTTGCAAACTTCAATATTTTTACAGAAAAATAAATTATTGAGAGAGGTATAGTAGGGAGTAGTTGAGTTAGGGGTGAAAACAAAATGGAAGGTGTCCTAACCTTTCTAAATCGTCGAGACGTTAACTTCCTGCCGTTTGTTTCAAACGGTGGTGGACGGTGACGATTCCTTGGTTTGGGGGTCTACGTAGGCACGATAGGAATGATTTCGTCTAGACGGTCGGCTCAATCGGTCGGAAACGATTTGTCCCTGAGGCCGTTGGCGAATTCGTATATTCGCAAAGGCGAGCCGGAATCTTGGTTCGTTGATGGAAAAACGCGGCGCGGAAGTCGGTAACGACCATCCTCGGAAAAAGTTTTAAAGTAAATATCGTAAAAATTCATTTCCTACCAGCAATACGTTTCCATTCGTCCTTCCCCTCTTCATTTTCTTTTTTCCTTTCTCTCACTCTCTCTCTCTCTCTCTCGCTATTCTTCCAATGCACCGTATTCGTAATACAGTAATCCGGTCTGTTCGTATTCGTAAGCGTTAGAGGGGTTAAAACGGTGGGGATGGTCGGCCGATGGTGGCTGGTGCAGGTGTTAGCATACATCGTTTAAACGAGTCGGTTCTTTATGATGAAATTAAAACAAGCGACTACACGCGTAGACACCGGTTAACAGGTATTTTGTCGACGCGGAATCGGTGCTGCGGTGGTTTCTCGCCCGTGTTAAACGTTAACCAGACCTTCTATTCGTTTAAAAGGCAACACTACCGTCTCTGTTATACAGTACAGTAGCTGGCAAAAGTTTAATTCACTGATGATCGTAAGGGTGGCTTTGCATTGGGCCCAGTTACTAGTCAAATATAAACTTGGCCCAAAGGAGGGTTCAAATTAGGCGAGTAACTGATGCGAGTAAATTCCGTCTTATGGGTTGTACAGTATAATGCAAAGATGGCTTTTTAATTGTAATTAGAGTAGATGCCATTTAAATGGCCATCAACACGTTAACAGAATAACGTTGAACTTTTCATTTTAGTAAAAAATTCATTTATCCTTGCTTTGAGCGAAGGATAATTTACAGACTAATCGATGATCGACTGTATATCGATTACCAGTATCACAGGGACGTACACACGAGTATTATTGACGATACGAATTATCCGTCGCATCACGATGAGATATCTAGAGTAGCCAATAGCGTAATATTGTACTACACCCCGTCTAATTATCGTACGTGCCTAATTTCAAGGTACTACGTTGAAACGTACTAACCGTAACTAACTTTGATGGGTAAACGCTATTAATCCATGGTTTGACTTCTATAATACCAATCGGCTGTCCACAAAACGTGAACAAGTATTTAATAATCATTTTGAAATATTGCGTTATTTCCGTACGGTTCATAAAACACCCCGTTTCACTGTCATGTGAAAAATAAATCAATCTTTCTGGTATAAAATGATTGAAAGTTTAAAATAGTCGAAAATCGGAGAATATAGGTGGTCCATACTGAACACTTTGGTAAATCATTTTCATTTTCTAATAAGTGTCTATTGAGATTCTAAGATTTTTGTCGTGTTTTAATGATTTTTGCCCCAGTATGTCAACGGTAGATCGATTATTGACATAGAGAAAATACGTTATATCGATTAGTTAGGAACGTTATCGGGATGTTGTATGCCGAGATTCGGAACACACCTAGGAGGGTCTCGTCACGAACACGATCCCGTATAGACCAGCTCGGTAATTATCTGCTCGTAATTGCTAATCGATTGCCGCCAATCTCTGATCACCCGTGAAACAGTATCAATAGAGGGAAGGGAACGTAACATAGTAGCCGTGAGATCGTAAGCACTATTGATAAATTTTCATCAACGGTCCGAATTGAATGAAAGACTCGCCTAATTTACTTTGTAACGAGTTCAGATGAGCCGAAGGATAATTTCAGAATTCGATGGTGGCAAGAATAAAAGAGTTCAAAGTGAAATTATGTTTGTCGCAACTAAATGTTAAATTGGTTAGCTCTACGATCCGGTAGCTAACGAAAAGTCAACTCGTTGAAAAAAAAAAAGAAAAAGAAATTCGTCTGGTTCCGTCCACAGAAGCGGACAGAGTTCAAACGATCACCGATGATTCCTGCTATGTGATTCGAGCCAACACTTTTTCCCAGGTCTGAAAGAAAAACGAGGAACGCGAACGACTGGTCCCGTCTGACTGTGATCATTATACACGATCTTAATTACGACGTTTAGACGGGCACGGTCGAACGATTTGGCGACGCGAGAGAATTTAATTACATGCCAGGCCGAAAAAGGCCGCGAAGGCGAAAGTGGGTTGTCCCTGTATGCGTACACGCTCGCTGCGGTGGGTTAGGTGGTTGAAAACCGAGGGCGGAGAGAAAAGCCGGCTAGAACGACCGGAATTAACCTGAGCGTGGAACCCTCCGCTACGATATACCGACCTAGCTATTGCGTAACGACCTTTCTGCAACCGCCATCAGGATTCTTGCGAAGAAAACGAGGGAGAATGATAACGTAGTGAAAGTCAAAGGTGAATGCTCCCTATCTGAATATGTGACTTGTTTCCATGAAAGGTATACCTTATGTAGTATATATTTAGTACACGCGTAGTACTGATGTAGTAGTTCTATTACAACTGCTCTTTGATAGAGTACTGACTGTGGTAAATTAAATTCCTTGCCTGTACGTATACGTACAGGATGACAGGAATATAGGGTGCAATGATTATTTTCCTATGTACAGAACCGAGCATGGTAGGCTTGGCTTCCCTAGGGAAAATGACGATCTAGGGGAAAAGTCACACCACTGATATGTCAACGTTTACAGGGGAAAATATTTGAAACTTAGAGAATAGAAATTTCAATTTTTAATTTGAGATATGTCAATTTTGGAAATGAGACTGACTCATGTACAACCTATAGAATGATTGGGTCTTCCTTTTATAATATCGCCTTTTTCCCTTGAGAAGTCTACTATGCTCGGAACTGTAGAAAAGGAAATAATTGAAACGAAAGCAAAACGGGTATCAACGCGACCTGATGAAAATAGCTGGGTATCGTTGAAATGGCAGCCATACGGGCATGGAGGCGCGCGGATCTGCAACGCCGATGAAGTAAAACGCAGCTAAAGTAATTGGCCTACCTTTCAGATGTAAATGCGGTTCGTTAGGGGATTTCCACGAGCAATGCATCGCCAACGGCCACTGGTTATCCTGTCGACACCATCGAACTCGGCCAGTTGGAAATACTCGACCCCCGTCGTCCATAGACTCCCATATCTCCTGCACCTGTAATATATAAGTAACCGAAGATGTTAAACGTCATGGTAATTTGATGTGGCAGACTTTTTTATTGATGTTGCATTCGGTAATTGGCCGTGTGCCATTGATTCGTGGTAGGTAATAATGTTAATTACACTATTGGGAGAACTGTGAATCGACGCGAATTTAATTGTTTCAGCCAACATTCGTTATCTCGTACACATTTTATGTTTGCTTTATCATTCGGATAATAATTATATAATGTTTTATCATGAGAATTACCACGCACTATGAATCAATCTTAGACATAAAAATAAATTAATAATTTCATACTTAAAATCATAATTTTGAAGATGCTCCAATGTTTTGGCGTCACACAATCGACTGTAGCGACAATCGGGCGTCTCTGGTGTCGCGTGACTAATCGGGCTTCTCCGGCGTCACGTGACCGATTGAATCGGCGATCGGGCCTCTCCGACGTCACGTGACTAGTTAGAGCTGCAATTCGATTTTCAATAAAATATTTTAGCTAAAAATTAATACTTTATTCTTTAAAAATCAACCACTTCAACAGTTGAAACAGCAAAATGTAACATAGTCATACATAAAGCTTCTGTATGGTTAGCAGAAGACTTGAAAAAGAACATATACATTTTTGTTCTCTCTCTGTTCGTTGAAACTGGAAACGTAGTCAAGGCGTTACTAAGGCAGAGAGACAACAGGGTCTGGCAGGGCTGCGCCGTGTCACAAAGGGAATCGTTTGCCGATTTTCTTCTCTTTCAACGTACAAACGTAAATTAAAAATGCCCCGGACCCTATTTAATGAACGAACGACAAAAGAGCAGCCGTCGAAATGTGGCGCAAAAAGGGACACACGAGAAACACGCCGGTTCTGACAAAAATTAATTTCCACCCTTTCTCGCGAGCGACGCTTGTTACGCGAGCACGCGCACCGTTTCCTGCAGAGAAAAAAAAAAAAAATAACACCGCGTGTGTAACACGTTAAAAGTGTGGATACGAGGCTCGTTGCTGGTAAAAGTTTCGACCGTTCTTCCGTTAACTTGATTTTTATAACGTACCATAGAGAAAAATTAAAAAAATTTCTTTCGAAATAAAATGTAATCTTTTTCAAATGATTCGGGTAAATGATAAAGGGGTTGTTTGTATTTTTGGAAATTCGAGGGTTGGGCGAACGAATGTCCCCTGGATCTAACACATTTCCGGTCGACGCGCGCATTGCTCTTCACTCGGTTAACGCGCGACCGCGAAAATTATGAACGCGCCAAAGTTCAAAGCGTTCCCTTCGGGCTGTTGTTGGACAAAAATAGCCAAATTGCCCACCTCTGAAAGCTGCAACAGCCATGATAAATAGTGAACACGTCACTGAATATTTGTTTTCGTTTGTTACACGTGTAATTGCCCTCCTATCGCTGGACAATATTTATCTAAATTCAACGAACAACAATTTTCAGCGATAAATCAGATAACAGCCTGGATGCCTCGAAATTTAACAAATAATATAGGACGTTCCTTGTTTCTGAACTGAATTCTTTTTTTTTTTTTCTTCTTTTTTAATTTCTCTCGTGTGCCAGAAACATTAAGGCCTGACGTCATTTGGGAAACGATTCATTGACATTTGCCAGGCGTTGGGCTTGGTTTTCTGAAAGGATCTTTTGAAATCCGCGAGTATAGCTTCCTGTCACGGGGACGCGTGATTGTTTGGAATCCGGCTGTTTGTCTTGCGCACCAGAAGGCTCACGAAACTCATTAGGCTTTGCCATTTGAATTTTTATCGCTCGCGTTTCACGCCTTCATTAAGTACCGCTAAAACAAAGGAAAAAAGAAAGATACGGATTCGTTTCGCCTGACACATCTGCCTCGTCGTTCGTTATGTGTTGCGGGTGTCAGTAGGTCAAGCCTGCTTTTTACATCACATATTTCTCCCTATTTAAAAACAGATACCTAGTTTACGAACGTTTCGTTTATTCTTCAAGTGAATCGTTTGCACCGATTCGGGTTAAGTTTTAGTATTATTTAACGGAATGAATAATTTCTGAGTTTAATTAGAAATCTTTTATGTATTACCATAGGATGGTGTTAATATATTGTAGAATCACCATTACTATTGCTATAATACAAAATATTCGTTATTACAAAATTTTCTATAGAAAATATAAGAAGTTAAGAAGAGTCGTCGAGTTACACGACGTGTACAGAATGGTATTTTTGATACGAAACGAAGAAGTATCTCCTCAGGGACAGTAAGGAGAACGCATTTAACGCTTAGCTCGTCGATAAGAAAAATCTTGTCTGGTCTCGGGTACTGGTTGCTGGTAGGAACCCTCTCGACGGTACTTTCAATGGCGAGGTGCTTCGTTAATTCGCCTTCAAGCTTGGAAATAATTTCCAGCCGGAGAATTTCATCAGGACGAGGGTAAAGTAGCCCTTGTAACGTCTGCCAGCCGGCTTAACACTCGTTTAAGTGTGCATATATATATACATATAATATGCGTATATACACGGGATAACGGTTTTAGTCGTCGCTGACGAAATATTACTTTCGTTATTGTTTGTCGAATCAACTTTTTGAGCATTCGAAAGATTCAACAGAATTCTCTTAATTAGCCGATGTTTATAATGAAGCAACGATTGGTTCTATCGGGGATTCAGTTAATCAATGATCGTTACGGCGATTCGATAGGAAAGCAGGTTAGAGTGGAAACTGTTTAATTTCTGTCCCCGATAATCCTGCATTCACGTTAATCCGAGCTTCGGGCTGCTGTCCGAAACTACGCCGTAATGGGGACGCAAGACTAATGTGCCGTTAATTCGGAGATAATTAGCGACCAGTCTTCGCCGAGCTGCTTCACCTGCCCGACACTAGATCGTCGACTCCCCTTTAACTTGGACTAATTTCAATGAAACACGAGACAGTCCTCCCGATCGGACGATTAAAAGTTTGCCCTTTCAATTACGCCACCGTCCAAGCTTGATTGCCGACTAATTTTGTATTTGTCTTCGCACAAGTTGCAATCAGCTTTCCCAAAATTCGTGGGTGTCAGTTGGGCGATTGTTATTTTTCATGGCATTTAATTATTTTGAGTGATGTATTTATAGCCGGTGTTTTATGAATCACCTGCCCATCACGGTTATCAGGTATGGCGGTTGTATATTAACAAAAGTTATTCATGAAGAGTACGCACTTGAAGGAGAAGTCAAAGAGTCTCTGCTGAAGGATTATTTGAAATGAGAGGAAGATTCTTTGAGCAACATTTTCTCGCGTTTCCAGCAATTAGCAGTCTTGACGCCAACTCATTAGCGACTTATAAGGAAGTAAGCACACATAAAAGTTGCTTATGGTTTACTCTGAACCTTTTCCTCTCTCCCGTCTGCTTTCACTGGAAAAGGCACGGCCCAGCAGTCGTACAAAGAATCTAAGTGAAGCTAATTTTCAAGAAAGCTGTTACACTTCCAACTTATTTCAAGCTGCATTATTAGCTTAAGTACGAGTGCTGTTTTCTCGCTGCGTTTTCCAACTGCATCTCCTCCATTTATTCTCTTTTTTATCATCACATCTCACTGAACTGCTCTCCTTTCCCATTTGAGCTTCGATGGCTCTTCAGATTCTTTACAATCTCAAATTGCACCCTTCCTTTCAGTTGAGAATACATTGAAATAAAATCGTCATTCAGTTCTCCCTCGTCCAGAGCCACGAGGGTTATCATTGACCTACAACGTTAGAAATGATCGAAAAAGAGAAGAAATATTGGTAATTATGCCATTTAAAGAAATGAAGATAAATTCAATTTTTTATTGGAAACTTAAGATTTTCATTTCTTTGTAACACATTACCCCTTCAGGGTAATATTACTATACCCTGTTATTTTCCTATAAGCATTCTCGTTGCACAAGGGTTATCTCTTCGAACCGGTTGTCCGGCAATACTAATATCACCGCAAAGTGTTTTTCAGAAGTGCACCTGTATCAACAACATTGTTACCTCGAGGGTTATTGTAGAGAACGAGGACACTCGTAGGCGAACAGCATCAACGATTTCAGAAGCTTTTGTAATTTCTAGCTTACGGGAAGCCGCCATTATCGAACAATCCGACTGGATAGCGATCGTTTTGTAGAGATACTTCTATGAATTGGACGATCGTTGTGCAACGATCCATTTTGATAGTAGGAAGCTAGGGATATTTTACCGAGGATGAAACAATGTTGGTGAAAATTGTGAAGGAATTAATTTTGATAATTAAGTTATGTTCTCAAGATTATAAGACATATAAATAAGTTAAAGAATTCTTAAACAGAAACAACAAAATGTCTAGTCCTGTCCAAGTAAACACGTTAATTCGGTCCACCTAAAGGGTACTTTGAAGAAAATAAAATTGTGACGGTATCAAAAGATGTTTCCAATTTAATGAAATCCTTTGTGACTGGATACTCGATACGTTTAAACGAAAGCATTCCTCTTGATCCTTTCATTCTACCGTTGGTTATTGTTCGTCGTTAAAAACAGCGTAACCATTGAAGCAAGGTAGCCGGCATAAAAGCGTACGCTCATAATAGTAGGCTACTCCATAGTTGGTCGGTATCAGACGATGAAGGGTGATAAAGTGAAACGAGACTCATCACGCGAATGGAAGAGACAGGCTGCACCACCTGTCAGGGGAATCAAAATCAGGCACGGATCAAAGCGGATGCGTGCATCATAGTAGATGAAGCGGGTTTTCTGCTTGCGAATCAGTTGCCTGATCGAACGCGCAAATGATATAGACGGCGGAAAGCGGAATGGACCGAGGCAGAGGGAAAAGACTAAGTCGATTTTAATTTAACCGGAGGACAAATTAAAAGGCATCAATCTGGAGGGCAGAGTACTGTGGGGGATTAACAGTTGGTTCTCAAGGATCTGGAAATATGAGGGGTAGCTAACCCTTCGATCAAACCTGCGATTCCCTGCGTTTACAGTATACAAAGGGAGCTGCTTTGTGTTGACGACTGAGGGATGTGGACATTCGTTGGATATACTTAATAATGATATAAATAATAAATAAATCTTCATTCTCTAACGTTATTGCTTGTTATTATTAGAGTCATCAACAGCGATTAATTTTAATCCGATTACGAAATATCAACGTGACGAAGGACGAAGATCAAACAGCACAATAATTGGTTCGTCCACTTAACACCAACCCCCGGCCCGATGAATGTATTCGTTGAGATTACGCGAAATGGTTGTAAATGCCAAGAGAACTACGGTCTGTTGGGGCGACCCTTTCCTCACACCCTTGCAAGGGCAACCGACTATCTCGCAACTGCAGTTACAACTGCACAAAGGTTAATGCACGCCATTGTCGCTGCCAGACCAGTAGAACTATTGCGCTTTCGACGGACACCGGACAGACGTATTCAAACGAGTCACTTACCAACCCACCTTTATACAATCGTTCTTATTCGAGTATGAAAAGACAAATGATAATTGAGTATAGTAGTAGCCGTATTCGTGACGCTCTGTTAACATTGTTATATACAGAATATAGTATGGTGGTATTACCGTATAGTGGTACTATACCAATTAGGCCAAGTATATCCACAAGGAGAAATTTCGAAATTTCCAAATCTGCAGATTTCCAGATTTTCAAATTTCCGAATTTGTAAATTTTGTGAAAGCTGTGATGAACGAATCAACCAATCAGAGATAGTAATATGGTTGCCTCTCAAATCTACCCTAACTTCATGAAACTCAAGGGATGATAAAATCCTCGTCGAGATTTTCATTGTCTCTTTGAAAGTTGTATAATTAAAGTAACCGTTCGTATCATCGAAATGAATAATCAGAGAATTTTTAGTATCCAGCTTAACCTAGTGAGGTTGAATTTTAATGCCGGAAGTTATTACCCCGTGGTCGGAGTATTTAGTCGAGCATTATGAACGGTTTTATTACCTTATTTTCATTGAACGACACTCGAGAGGAAAAGGAGGAGCGGTGATTTAGAACTAAACGATCTTTATGAGCGATTTTAGCATCGCCTAACCTTAATGATTAAACGTTGCTTCCAGTTCCTTGATAAAAATCCGAACGTGACGTAGCGAAGGGTCAAGGAGCTGCAACTACCCTTTTCTTCCAACCCCCATTTCTCTATCGATTCTGATCTCGCCGCTTCGAGCGGAGTTTTACCTTAGTGAACTTTATCAATGGCCAATTCCTAACTCTCTCTCCTTTTCTTTTCATCCTCGGTATTTTAATACGAACCAGGAACAACCGTCCTGGGAAAACAATGGTACTTCAACGAACGTAGTTTCAAACTTTGTTTTTAAACATATACCTTCCATTTCTTCATGAAATATTGATGAACGATCAAATTTTTTTTGTCATTTCGTTTTGCATGATATATTAAATTTTAAGAAAGATATTAATTGCTTGCATGGATGCTACTGGTTTAACAGGAACGAAAAAATATTCATGGAAACTGTTTGTGCAGCTAGGAACCCATCGTGGTGTCTAAAATTCAAGCGATCTATCACCGGCTGACGTCAGCGTCCTATAGGAACGACAAGGGGTGTCCCAATGCAAACTACCCCGCCATTCGGATGATATATCCATCGGCACCTGTTAGACGACAGCGTCTGAACGCGTCCCGCCGCCATTCTCGTACCCTCGCGTGGATGCACGACTTAAGCCTTCTCTTCCCATGAATTATCGAGTGCCGTTCGCTGGAAAGTTAAGGCTTCTCTTTCTCCAATGTCATGCTTCGCATCCTTAGGGACACTGCACCGGCTATCATCGATTGTACCCTATAAAAATTAATCAAAAAGATTATCTCTGATCTGAAATATTGGCATCAAAAGTTACGTTGGATTTGAATCTGCGCTAAACCAGGTATCATTAAATTATTGTCAAAGCTAGTTTAGATTCAGAGTAGACATGTTCTACAGTTGCCGGAACATCGTCGAACAGATTTCCTAACGAAAACCAGAAACTGTAACTCGTGCATCGTCCAAGCGGAAGTGCAACCAGGTACTGATACATAGTCAAAGGAAACGTAACCCCACGACCGTAGTGGAAACACGGAAAGCCTGAACCTGACTATCATGCGAACCGAGTTTTAGGCTTAACCCAATTGAGGTAAGACAACGATACACTGTCTGCCATTGTCGTAACACGGCTCCATAAACAACCGTGTTTCCTGACATTCGAGACAGCGGTGGACACTTTTAACCCTAACTTCTGCGAAATTTATCGTTTCGCTGTTCGCTCGCAATCTCGTTTACATAAACTTCTAAGCAGACCTTAATGGGAGGAAATAAAATCATAAAAGGAACGTGGATACATATTTTTGCAAAATGTTATTTTGTGCATACGGAAAGATTGGATTTTCGGCATTCGTTTTCGCGCACTTGGCTAACAAATAAATTGGTTCGTTAAAATTCTGTTATATATAAATAATAATGGTGTACGTTGTCGAGGCGTATGTTTCCATTCAACGTAAAATACAATAAATTACATCTATAAATAACTCGGCCACACGAGAAACTATACCGCACAGTGTTGCGTAGAAACATAAATCCACTCCGTCCGATCCGCAAAGTGTTGAAATTTACGGTGAAAGATTTATTAAATCGTTCGTTGGGAAAATGAAACATCGTTTATTAATTTATGACTGTATAACAAATAATTTAAAAAAGATGAAAGAAATACTGATACTCTTAGATGAGGATGACCGTTTTCATTATGCAAATTTAAATTTAATTTTACAAGTAATTTGATTAATTAATTATAATGAAACTAATTTGAGGACCAAGGGATAAGAAGAATAAATTTAACTTTGAGAAGATCAAATCTAACTTCACCAATAAATTACACGATCGAGGAACTTTAATAGTTAAACAATACTAGGTTCCATGAAACGTTTTGGTTAGTTACAAATGGCTGCTCGAATAATAGGGTAAGATTTGACTATAGTATTTACAAAACCGCAAATCGATGAATGCATTTGGAATAAACCTCGTAACGAGGAATTGCCATTACCATGGAAGAGATTCAGCGTGGAGTGGCCGAACAACTCGTATAATGGAATACTTTTATCAACGCGGCTAGCCTGATTAATTATTCAAGGATGGATCGCGTGCGTTAACCGTCCATCGATCCTGTGACGTACCATATGCACGTAGCTCGGCTAAAACTCCCTATAAATTTGGTGGTTTGGTTACCTACGGATTCAGTGGTTAGGTCACAGAAATAATAACTATAATATCATCCTTTTACACCAGAAATTCTAAATTCAAAAAAAAAGTATCTAGGTATCCAAAAATTCTTCACTCTCTTGGAGATCATTCTTTGACAGTCAACACAACGATGGAGGATCTTCTTCATGGATACCTTGATTTCCAGATCTTGAGCTTCCGGTAGGCCACGTGGCCGGATACGAAATAAGGTGTTCGTAGAAATCTCATATGTCGGGGTCTCGCATAGAATAGGCTGAATAAATCACGCAGTCGTAGGAGGGCTCGGTATAGGGGATGGGCGGCCGAGAATCGAAGGGCAGAGTAACGTCGAAGAGAAGGTAAGACAAACTTTCCTTCGGATCGGGTGCACGCTTCCTCCTTTTCGCTTTGTTCCCCTAGAACCGATCCACCTTCGACGCCGTAGTCGTCGTCTGGGCGCGTTTCGCAGTTGAGCGGCGCGCCGCTCTAAGGAAACTGATATTGCCGGCAATATCCAGTTGTTTGCATTGATTCAGGCTGTCTGAGAATCCCGAAGAGCTATTTCTATCCCTACCTGGCTGCTTGTTCGCTTTCCAGATTTCAACAGCGAAAATTCACCCCCCTCTTTCTTTACCTCTTCTTTTTGGACTGGGTCTCAAGCACGTGCGCATACAGTATCGGCCAAAAG
Source organism: Osmia bicornis bicornis (assembly GCF_907164935.1). Lineage (NCBI taxonomy): Eukaryota > Metazoa > Arthropoda > Insecta > Hymenoptera > Megachilidae > Osmia > Osmia bicornis. The sequence goes on along the minus strand of NC_060218.1, from coordinate 1,194,639 downwards.
TTTCGAATTATTGCATGAATTATAGTAAAATTAGATCAGGGATCACAAGTGGGCCGACCCTCTCGCCATTCTAAAATTCCAGAATTTCAAAATCCCTAAATTTCTCAATTTCTAAGGAGTCCATCCCCTCCTTCTAAAAAAAATTTTAGTTATACTAACGAGTATAACGTCAAGGAGATTTCGTTTACTTATTTCAGCGCAGAATCTCTTAAATATAAAATGAAAATTACACGTTTGTTTTCTTTTTCCTTTGAAGTTTCAGCCATCTTATCATTATCCGGTAAACTCGGTAAGTATAGTAAACGAGAATTTAATCTGTTCACGAGCGACGCGGAAACGTTTTTGGAGGGCCTCCTTCGCCGGATGATTCGCAATTAACTTACATAGGAGCTGTTCAACGCTAATTAATAAGTACGTCAGAAACTTAAGCTTCCCAGCTTCGATTAGGTTATTTTCAAGTTTCGAAGTTGGGATATTAACGATCGTAAAACTGAATTTTAGACCCACTTGTGAATACCTGTCAAACTTCATCTAACTATATTTAATCAATTTATATTATGTTTTACATTGTGTCATCGTTTTTCAATCATAAGTTAATAAGAAATGTCGATCTTTCGGTATGAACATTCCCACCCTCCTCCCCCAAAAAACAATTACCACATAAAATGATAGTTATTGGTTAGACATAATGGTGGATCTGTTTCCAGCATTTTAACCATCGTTACATCAAAAGCGTTCGCGTTACAAACCAGGGGTGGTTTCCATCGGCCTTCTTTACCCCCTTGCTGGAGTTGCCGACGTCACCTAAGAACGAAACGCAATTACCGACGATAATCGTCGAGGTTTCCCCTTGAACACGCGGGTACCGAGATTCTTGATTCCCATTTTTACTGATCCCGAGACGATGTCAAAGCGCACCCCTATTTGCCCTGTTCGATCCGGCGATATTCCGGTTGGCCGATCTCATTGGTTAGCAGATAAGACGCGTCGGTTCTCTTAGACGCAACCCGCAGCCGTCGCCAATCAAAGGCAAAATTACCTGTTCTCCTTTTAGGATTATTAATGCCGTCAGCTGGATTATTTGACGGCGCCATGCTGGTTCTCCTACGTGCTGCGCAAAATCGAATTTACATATGACGGGTAAAGAGGAAAAATGAGGAATGAGCATTTTTCGCAATTTTCCATCTTATAGCATATTTTGTTAGCATTGCGCCCTTTTAATCTCTTGAAAATATGATATCGATAACGATTATTTTAATCATTGAAATATTAAAATTCGTGGATTACAATATTAAAATGTAATGTTTTTAGTAAAATTGTTTTACTAAGTTTTAATTGTTTGATAAGTTTTAAAGATCTTGAAAAATCTTTGATATTTGTTCAACGAAGAGCGTGTCGACTTAAATGACATTGGTGTTGGTTGTGCGAATGATGGCGAACTGACGAGCGTAAGAAAGAGGGGATGTTTCTGGCACTCGTTAGCACCCTCCGGTGCTCCCGTTTACGAGTTGTTCTCCTTCCCGACACATCCACTTCGCTTGCCAGAGTCAACGGGCCGAACAATCGTCTCGTAATTCTTCCCAATCAACCGATTGTCGAAGCTCAAACTATTGTATCCTTCTGTGGCTCTGAAAGAATAATGGCGGATCGGGGAGAGAGAGGCTTTGAAAACGGGATGCATCCCCTTAATCGGCACCTATCTCTCACACCAGACATTTCGTTTCACCTCGAATTTCACAATGCCGATGGGCAGAAGTCGGTAAAACGTTTCAGGATTCTCTAAGTGCGGTCAATCGACCGGCAACGATGGCCATTGTGTTTTTATCGGAACGCGTTTACGTTTCTTCTTGCTACGGTACAGATTTGGCCAGTTAAGGAAATTGCTGCCGGTATTACTGTAGAAAACTTCGTTGCCTCGGATTCTGTACAAAAGAAAGGGTTGCTTTAAAATAGAACTAAAGATTTCGGTTGTAATTATTGGCATTAGATAGGAATTTCCACACCCCAGAATTCAAAAATTTCAAAATTATAAAATCCCAAAATTTCTAAGTGACCTAATCTACCTCAAAAAACCCTAGTTACATAAGTAACCGGAATTTACTCCGTTCTATCATTCGAGGTTTGCAATAAATGTATAATGAAAGAAAAATGAGCCACAGTTGTTCCAAAGTTTGTAAGAGTCATCTGATCGCTAAAAAGATTGATTTCACTTGTCCCTGTAAAGTAACCGAAGGATCACAGGCCAACCTACAGGATTTCATTTAAATGCAGATAACCCTGCGTAAGTGCCATCGCGTTATTCGACTTTAATATCGATGGATATCATTAGTTCACCCTCACCACCCATCCCTTCATTTCCTTCCTTCCTTCCTTCCTTCCGATCGATCCAACAGAATTTTATACACACGAGAAAGGCACGAAAGTATTTGATAAAAAATTACAATGGCGCCGGTTGGAACCTATGCTTGATATCCTTTTATCAAGTACGATGGCTCGTTTAGGAAGGAAGAGAACCGCACGGATGAACGACGAGGGAGCACGCAATAAAGGGGTAGTGTCGCGAGATAATTGGAAGCTACGGTTGTCCTGGACGTACGTAAAGACGAACAGGATATTCTAATGCAACTTCCGACGTGTCTGCTCGACTCGTACGTTCGCTGTACAGATCCTTATTGCCTGGTCGATTTACAAAGTTAGCGCACCAGACTGTTCCAGTCGTTAATTCTATGCCTTCTAAAGGCAATTCAATTTCTTTCAAACAAGAAAGAAGAAACGACCAAAGATATTAATGCAATTTATTTTTATAAAAAATCTTCAGGTGACCAAAAGTAATTCAGACAAAAATTAATTTTGGTAATTAGTATATTTTTAAAGTATTGCTTGTTAATTATTTATACAAGTGCTTTGTATCATCGGAATAATATCCATAGCCATTTGGGAAATCAGTATGGTCACGCACTTCCAAATTCCTCCATTATTCGAACCATCCCAACCCAAGGCAGTGAAACGTAAGAAGGTTTTGTTCCCGGTACAGGGCTCGACTGGAAGAAAAGCAGAATCTTCCGGCTGGCAGGGCAGCAACGGGTTAAGAACGAGCCGGTTAGCATTAGGAATCTCCATAACTTAACGCGACTGGACAATATGGACAATCAAGCTGGTTCACGGTACGTTGGGCAAGAGGTCCTGCAGAAGCTGGGAGAGGCGGGTTCGATGAGACACGAGGTGCGGTCGAGACGTGATCAGCAGTCGAAAGAAGCTGCGACAGTTACCAGCCATTTTATGCCGAGCGTTACGGAAACCTAGATTAGTCATGGTAGAGTGAGATCGAAAAAGATGAGCGTTGCCCGTATCCCGTGTCATCGAACCAGCGTGTGAAGTCGAAGGGTTAAAAATCCAGAGAGGTACCTAGAGGAAGTCTACGCGAGGACGTTGAAATTCTCGGCACGATTGGTCACCTGAAGCGAATTGCACTTACGTGGTCCTTCGTTAGGATGACCCGTGAATCTTCGAAGTCATTACCAGAAGCAGCAGGAAATATAAAAAAATAACGAACACCGTGTTTGAATAGCGTTTAACGACGTTCACAAATAGCTTGGCTCCAATGTAAAAAAAAAAATTTAATTAATTTTTTAACGATAACCGTACGCAACCTTGTGCGTGAATGGCGGTGGAGAGGAGGATGGAGGGTAGGAACCGTCTGCAGAGGGATTCTGTGCACGCGCGACAATCAACGGCGCCGCAAGCCGCGAGAGGCAAAAAGAATATATAAACGTTTCGCGCGGAAAGAAAGAAAGAAATCACGCTTCGATGAGGTAAACCTCGTCAGAGTGGCAACACCAGGAAAGAAATACGGCTTAAACGCTTAAGAGCGCGACGTATAAACGTTAATTATCGCGGCTAACACGCGAGAGGCAAGCGACGAGCAATAATTATTTTCGCAACGCGCCGCGATTAATTCAAGTGGTTGCGGCGACTGTAGAGGGTGGCGGTGGACAAGCTTACCACCTCACCCCTACCGCCCTCCCCTTATGCCCTAGCTCGTACATAAAAGCGGAACGTAGTCACGAGCACTTGGCTTGAATATTACGTACCCGCCGCGTAGACCGTGCTGTGTACATCGCTTATGTACAGTCAGCTAGATTAGTACTACTTCTCTACCAGAATTTTAGCTGTCTCGTTATTTCGGCAAGTGGGCTCTGTTTTTCATTTTCCTTATTCAACCGAACACTTCATTGCGCGTGTACCGTTGAAACTAACGGCAATTTCACCTATTAATTCATTTGCCTACACCTTTAGACAAATGACTTCTCGTAATCTTAGCACGAATAAAAATTGTAAATGTAAGCATCAGAAATTTATATATTTTATGTATGCGTTTCCTTCTCAAAGGGTTAAAGAATTTTATCGCGCGAATAAATAATAACTGTGCACCCCGATCATTTACAAAAATGCAAATATCTCGGTAGAATCATAGGTCTGGTATAATTATCAAGTTACGTGTTGCATTTTCTCCGAACACCCATTTACCAGCGTCGAGGAAAGGTTACACCTTAGATGCAGAAATAGCGAAACATTTTTCCAACCCCGTTATCTGACCGCGTTACCATCCACCGACTGACATGTGACGGGTTAATTCTGCTGACTGACTACCGCGATTATCCGACTTTGTTCTTGCTAAGAAATTAAACTGATAACCAAATCGTTCGTTGCTGCGGCACGCGAGAAACCGTGCTACGAAATTTTATTCGCGCGAAGAAGAATCCCATTTATGTGCTTGTATAAATATTCATCGACCAAGAGAGAGAGAGAAAAAAAGGAGAGAAACATGAATTTCGAATTCGAGTCATTTCGAAAACGACTGTACGAAAGCCTGATATAGCGGAGGGTTGGTTTACGGTTAGGTTGGGGATGTTTCCTCGCAATTACGCGAACCTACATCCTCCCGTTGCTTTATAGACTGACGTTTGCTGCAAACCGCCATCCTCCTGGATTCCTCCGACAAATATCCTTAAGGACAATCCGGCTGAACGCAACGTGAAAACGGATATTAATGACACGCGAGGGAATATCGTTTCTTTCTAATTGCTCTACAACAAACATTATCCTTGTTACGTGACTCTCAGTGTGATAGTGCCAACAACGTTTGTGGCCACGTGTCGCTATTAAATATGAATTTTTAATTAAATTTAATTAAAAGGAAGGCACAGGTGCGCAATTTTGCGAATTTCCGCTTTTGGTAATTAATTTTCGTGATATTGATATTTAATTTTTTAAGAGATGTTACTAAGGTAACGGATTAAAGGGAAAGGATCAGGTACGCTCACGTGAGAAGAGACCTTCCATTTCAACAGGGAAACAGAGAGTAGCGTATTATCGGATCGTTTCGAATTCGTGTCACGTAACCTGATATTCATGGCGTAGAATATGCGATTAATTGATAATTCTAACCGGTTTACGAAACTCGGGCGTGACGTCGCTCGTACGCGAATTACATTACTCGCATGTCAGGGGTTTTCACGTTTCTCCCGTCTCTCTCGATCCACCTAAACGACAGTTTAACCCTTTTATCGCTGATCTAATTCTTTGTAAGAATTTATTCTGACCTACTGGTCATTTAATCTTTATAGGAATATTTGGGATAAACTAACATTTGCATATAGTGATAATGTAATTTCTAATTTGGTAATACGATAATTTGGAAACAGGGTAATATGGTAATATGATAATATGCTAATGTGGTAATATGATAATTTGGAAATATTACGATATAATGATTTGCAATTATGTGATATAATTATTTCATAATATTGTACTATAATATCATAATGCCACAATTATATTATTATCATATATCTCTTTCTCACTGTAATTAAACGAAATGGTTCGCCAAGCATACTATTATACTTAACCCTTCCACCAAATAATAGCACACCGAAGGATTGGATTTTTATCGTCCCGCAAGGTGCAAGGGTAAAAACAGTTAAGTGGAACGTACGTATATGTCCCGGTGGTCACGAAACGGTTAATCGCATCGATCAATCTTCTCGCGTATACGATGACATATCGCGAGGACTTATTGCATTTCACGGGTCGTTTGCCTTTCTCATTTGTTCTTCTCATCTTGGGCCTTACCGAGTGAAAGTCAGTCTAACGAATAAACGGATACCATTTCGATCGATTTTTAGTCCCCGCGAACGAACGATGACTACTTTTGTTACACCGTTCTGCTTCCATATCTCTTCGGCTATCATTCCGTGCGATTAAACGCAAACCCCAGAGAGTTTCAAGTTTTCAAGGGGTGAGAGAGAGAAAGGGGTGGCTTTTGAAACGGGGTCGTTCCGTTACGGGTTACGATCAAATTGACGGGGCGGCGGCGGCAAGACCCACGGTCCGTCGAAACGCTAATATATATGCAAATCGACTGTTACACGCTTCTGAATGTCTTGTAAAACAAACTGGACACGCGGAGGTCACTAGCGGGTTCGAGGGCTAAAAGGGTGAGAGAGATGGATGGGATTAATGATCGGTTTCGTCAACGTGCTCCTGACAGTCCGTCGAAGGGTTCTGTTTGCCAAGCACTGATGCCGCCGTGTTACGATAAAATGGTCATTGAAAATTACCATTACTCGGCACCAGTATTGTTTAAATGCACCGTGTTCTTTCTATGGAGCTAATTGCGTAGGGAAAATCAATACGCCGTTGCTCATCGATCGATCACTGCGAATGGAACACTTTTACCGAACACCTGGTCATTTAAATGATACGAACAATACAATAAAAAGAAAAATATGGAACGTTGCATGGACAGTGCTGCAAATTGAATTTCCATATTACCGTGAAAAAAAAAAGAAAAAGTTCAGTGATATCAAGGTAGCGAGGGTTAAGAGGAGCAAGTAAAGAGGGTAAGGAGATGAAGTCAGCCCCCGAAGAAGATGAGTTCGAGCCTACCGAAAACGAAACGAGATGGGAAAGTCTGAAAGGCGAGTAACACGCGAGAGGACTTCAGTTTCTCTCGGTGGTAGGAGGCAAAGATGGAGGAAAGAGCAGCAATTCTTAGAATTGTCTCTCACAATAAGAGACTTGTCGGGCTAAAAAGAAAAGTTTACCGGTTACGGGTGAAATTGTATATCGTCCGTGCAAGAATTTTTCTCCTCTTCTACCTCTGCTCTACCTTAGTTTGTATAAACAAGCGGATTTCCAGCTTAAGGGAGATACGTCGAAAAGGGGATCGGCTTCTTCTTATTCCTTCTTTTTTTTTTTTTTCAAGGAATTTGTAGGAACTACCTTGGTGCGTCGATGTAAAAACAAGGAGAACCGTCTTATTGCCGTTTCCGGGTCCGAGACTCGCCAAACAATGCGAGGGAAACTTTATTTCCATAGATTGGTCCTCCTTTCTTTTCTTGTCCGGATATCCAATTCGCTTTTCTTCTCTTGAAGACGATGTTCTGGCTTGATAGACTTAATTGGGATCGTAGAGATTGGAAACTAATAGTAATTAGTAGCTTATAGTAATTGGGGGCCTATAGTATTAGGAGCTTATAGTGATTGGGGGCGTAGTAATTTGGGGTCGCAGTGACTTGTAGGCGTAGTAATTTGGATGAGTAATGGCTCGAGTCAGTAATGACTTGAGTGAGTAGTAACTTGGGGACTTGGAGGTGCAGTGACTTGGGGGTGGAATAAGTTGGAAACACGGTCGAATTAAAACCGTAGTGACTTGGGCCGCAGTGACTTGATAATTGATAAATCATTATATGAAAAAGCTCTGAATTTTTCTCCATAATTGGTTAGTTTAAATTTGCCTATTCAAGGAGGGTAATATAACTCGACGGTATCATTTTAATGAAACAAAAGTGCAAGCTGGAGAGAAGACGCCACCATAGTAGATACTTCTAGAGCAAGGATTACAAAAGTCTGGCGAGGAAATCGTTAGCGGACAAGTTAGAAAAGAAACTTAAAATACATGTTGGTCAAATAAAGCGAAACTTTTGCGAACCGTTAAGTCTGTTACTCGGTGTCTGCTTCCTAACGATGTTCCTCGATTCCTTAGGAAGCAATAACGAGAAATATAGTCGTTCTTCTATCAAACGTACCGTACGTTTCCTGTCTGCGCATACTTTCTTTCTTCCGAGCAATAAACACCTATTGGAAGGAAGATAATTTTTCTGAAATTTTGGAACTTAAGAATTTCAGCTTTGATAAAATTTTGATTCAAGATTCAAATTTAATAAGTGAAATTATCGAATAAAAGATGGTAGTACGAGAAAATGAAGGTGCGAGAGGGAAACTGAAAAGGAACGAGATGGCACAGCTGGTACACGGAACGTTGGAGACCACCGCGTCATTATTTATGGAGTTTACGGGTTTCGGTGAACCGCAAGGGGAAGCTGAAGGCAGTGCACCCTTGAGGACTCGCAAGTCCTGGGTGTTGCCAAGTGTGAACCGAGAAGGCGTTACTGTTTACTATCTCGCCACCAACATTCACCTAACCTTCCTGGCATACGTTTGCGTATATTATTGGACCATGGTCGCATTCTCTGGTCCCATCATCTTCTACCGAACCAACGAGTTCAACAATGAGCGCTTCTCAACGGGGAAGTTAACGTCCAACTGTTTAAGATAATGCGGTCATCAACAACTCTCCTGACCACTAATGACGCTACCAACATATCTACTCTACTTAAATGAGTCGTTCGTGTTCATTTTACGGTCAATAATTTCTACGGTAAATTTCATTATGTTCATTCGTTCGAAGATGACGGTAATAAGGGTTCATTTACTAAAATGTCTTTTTGCAAATTCGTTTTAATAATTATTTATTTTCCTTCGGTGTTTCTCTGTCTTTCGCGTGGCTACACGAAAATGGAGCGCGGACTCTTGTCAGTAGCACGTGCGCGTGCCGCAACAGAGCTCGAGGAAAATGACACAGTAATTAATGGTCGCGTATCAATTAGCGGGCGGCCTACCTATGTGCCGGTTGCCAGTTTTAAATCGGTCCACGCCACGTTTACTTCTCCTTTCCCCTCGCTCTTGAAACCTCCGTGCCACCGGTCCTCGCGGAGTCTCTTCTATTAATTACGAACGGGTCCATCAATTTGACACATTAACGTATTGCTCGCGCAGGTGTTGCGCGAAACCGCGCCACCATATGCGGCGAAAAATGTTCCCTGTAACCGGTGAGCGAATGCCTTTTCGAAAATCAACGAGAAACTAATCGCCATCCTACGGTATATTTCTCATCCGTTTCGCATCGTTCACTGCTTTCGAAACTTCTCACTGATATTATTCATTGGGTAAAATTGATAAATATTACAAACACTTATACGAAAATGGAGAAAATCAATACTATGTGTCAAATAAAATGCTATATTTAAAATGTCATCAATACTAGAAATATTGAAGTAGTTTATCTAAAATTAATAGTACACGGCATTAATAATATATTTAAATGAATCCTGTTACTAGCATACATATGTATATGCACATGCAATTACATATTTAAATAACCCATAAATTTGACGTACCACTTTAGATTCAAAAGTGTATTGCATATTTAATCTTATTTTATAATATCCAGAGAATTTATATTATGAATACATTTATTTGCATAAATTTATCAAATAAGGTGTTGAAAAAATTTTCATCTTCATTTTAAATATCTATGAAAGAATTGAATCCATAATATTATGTGATGAATAATAAATAGATGGATTCATGAAAAATAATAGATACTTTTGTATAAATATATAGGTACACTGATTAATAAATGTAAATGTACATTGAAACTATGTAATTCCGAAATTTCAATTCAAGCAAAATGGTGGTTGAAACTTGGTCGACATTGGAAGATGAACGGTGTGCTGATGTGTATTATTCTATCACGAAGCAAGGAGAAGCGCTAGTTAATTCTCTAATCAAGCAACCATCCATCTGCATATCAATGCAGAGAACAGTTGCTCGACACTTTGTTGCCGATCAATGTGTTTCTATGAGTTATGCCTCTTTGTGTCTGCGAATCGCTTACACTTGTTGAATACCATCGATAAATGGAAAATTAACGTTAAACGTTTCAATTATTTCAAACGTTTAAACTCAACAAATCTGCAGAAAGTACAATTCGAATAAGAAAATTATTTTCGGATATTTAGAAATTTGGATATTGACAAATTTTTTTGTTAGTCGTAGATTCACCAAATTTTCATGAGAAAATATGGAGAAAGGCTTGTTGAAACAGAGCCATTTCCGTCTGGTAAATTTCTTTAAAAAACCAATCTCGTCCTCGCTTAACAGCTAATTTTTCTCACAGAATTGCTATTTACGAAAAAGCAGATTATCTTTCGCCCGGAAATTTCGAAAGTGCATTTTAAATTTCACGCGCTTTCCTTTAGACCAAACAGCTTCGAGATTATAATATAATTTTCAAATCGCAACAATTTTTCTTGACAATGTGACACAATTATACCGCATTTATTTTTTGAATTCACACTCTTGTAATGAATTTTCTGAGTAACATTTCGCATATAAAGTGTTATTACTGTCTGCAGTTTATTATCATTCTCACGAGCCCAGAAGTCGTTGCTTAAAACTGCATTATACGGTACTTCATAGCGGTCATAAAGCGTTCCTGTTGTCCCATAGAAGCATAGAATATTAAGCGTGCAGTAATCACGTTCTACGGTTAAGCATGATAATGAAATGGCAATACCGGTAGCCGGAAAATACATTAATACAGGAAATTTTCTGTATAAGAAAAATTAAAATTATTCACTTAAAATAAATGCAAGAAGACAGTGTGTACTGATATCTTTTTGATTTTTCATAGAATGATGTTCAACTATTTCACCCCTTTCCACTTAAGATCGCATTGTACAAGATTTGGTGTTCATCGTGGAACGATTTCAATTATAGTTTGTCAAATCAGACAGACTAAGATCTGAGAGGCGTATAATTATAGGTATCGGATTCGAAGCTAATAGTTCTGCGTCACCCGTACAGCAGAGGGTGTATTGTTGCCACCTCCCTCGTTGCCTCCAGGCTTTCTATGTAATTACCATTACCTATAAGCTGATACCCACCATGCTTATCATATTCTGCGGCAATAATGCCGTTGATACACCAACTATCCTGTGATTGCCTTCGATTCGAGGAACTGCATTTTGATCGGAAACTTATCGTCTCTGTTCGATGAATTTTACATCGAATTTTCATCATTTTACCTTTCTATTTTTTATAAGTGTTCAATATAGACTTGCTGGCAAACGATCCATTCATACGATAAATTACATACACTCGAGGACGAGTGGCGTTGATGACGAAGTACGAGACATCGAGCTTGCCTATCAGTCGCCATTGCTGTCGTTTTTGCTCCTTCATACATCCAGCCGGTACAAAAATAAATATTTCCGCGTTTTGAATCGACGCTAGTGTGAAAGGTATAGCTCACTAGTTTCTTTGAAAAGAAAAAGCCTCTAAAACTCGTCTCGCGGTATGAATACCCGGAACATCGGTGGAATTTTTATTCCACCTGGCAAATCACCGCATGTCAATGCGGCATCGTTATTTAGGTTTTTTCGTGGCGATGATTTGGCGATGAATGTTCAGCTGTAGGTTTATCACGACGTTCCGAAACTACGTTGGATTTTTGAAATGTTCTCTCCACCTCCCTAAATTTGGACTGAAATTTTCATCATTTTAAGATTTAAAAATTGTATTATTGCAAGATTCTAAAATTCTAAAATTTCAAAGTTTCAAAATCCCAGATATCTAAAATTCCAAAATTCCAAAATTTCTAAGGGACACAGCTCATCCAAGAAAAGAAATCTCAATTACGCCACTGTTCCAGATCAACGGCGAGAATCACTCCTAATTTCAAAAGAAAAAGAAGTTATAAGAGGTAGAAGATGTTATCGAGGTCAGCAATTAAATATATTATTTTTACGACCAAGAAATCAATTATCTATTTCTATGTGTTGAAATCGTTCGTTTGATATAGGAGAAAAGTAAATGGACCGTGAAGAAATATGGTTCCTTGGATCTAATTTCGTTCAATGATCGCTTCGCAGAGTAGGACAATTGGAAAAAGAAAGGGAAACGAATGAAACGAAGTCAGTTGGCGAACAGATGGAAGCGAAAAGCAGAACGAAGCTGCGGTGTCAGTGACAGAGTTACGTTGTCGCGTGTAACGAAGCAGATTAGTCAGTGTGACAGAAGAGCGTAATTTCCTAGGCAAATGACACCGATCGTGCGACCGGTTCGCTGCTCCGCTTTCACTACACCTTCACGCTAGTAAAATATTCGCTGTCGAGTCACGTTTTTCGCCTATCGGGTCAAAAGTTAAATCTGATTAAATATTTTATGCCTCACTATATTTTATTTAACAAACCGCAGTTTTTCATCATTTTTAAACAGAATTTTTGGGGACCTAACCTTAGGACTCCCAAACATTCTTAGGAAATTTTTGCATTTTTATTGGGATGTCGTTGGAATCCCTGGGATTTTATGGGATTCTTTAAAGCTGCTGGATATTTTTGAGGTTTCCCCATTTTTCTTGGGATTTGTCCTAAAAATCCTTGAGATTTTCATATTCCGAAATCGGCAATTTAATATGCAACAATCTAATATTAGAATGATTATGGCGAACCCAGAGAAACATCAATATATTTTCATTGAAATAATTCTGAAATGATGATACATAAATTGTCTTCCTGCTATTGGATAGAAATTATAGCAACACCGTCGCGAATTAGATTTATTCCTGGCAAGAACATAAACGAGCTCAAAGTTGCGAAGGGTGTTTCGGTTCGGTGATCACAGCGCTGATTCAGCTTTGCACCCTTGCGTTCCCAAACGGCACTTTATCATCTGTAATAGATCGTGTAGTACACTGTCGTTGCAATTTTAAATATTGAAATTTGTAAAAATTTATCCCACCTCCCACTGCTCTGCACTGTACCTGTTGCCTAGGGGCAACAACTATAAATGGCTCGCGACTTTCGACAAAATGTCTTCACTGCGGCATCTCAGACAGATAAAAGGTCGATAAGAGGGAAAGAAAGATGGAAGGCAGTACGCGATACCGCGTAAGTAAACCTCATAAGTAATCTCGCCGGCGGCGTGTCTTCGATTTGAATTACCCTTCTGTTATTTCTTGGCCCGTCGTCGGGCGTTATCAGAAATCCGCTCGCTCGTCGGATTAGCATGTCTGAGGTAGCGACCATCAATTTCAATATCCACTCGATAAATATTCCTTTGGAAGCCGACTTCTTTTCCTCTGCTACGATCAGCCCAGCCCCTCTCGCTATCCCATCCCCTTTGGCCATCCCTAGCTGCAGATCCGTAAGATTCGACGGAGCAACGAGACGTACGACCCGATAGACGGCTCGCAGACTGGCTTTAGATAATATCCTCCACCAATCTCTATACGCTGAAACTCGCCAACTATATTTTGCCTGGAAAGTTCTACGATCGAGCCGTATAATAGCGGGGACCGGAAGCTTGTTCGGTGATCTGGAAGCGTTGCGAGTAAAAGGATCTTCTCATGTGAAAACGTCGATTGTCAGAGGTTCGGTTAATTTCAGATTAAAATTTGTGTCATGATTTTCGAGGACAACAGGTGATATCGGGGAATTACGAGAAAATGAAGGAAAATTAAATTTATAAGTTACGCGTTATTGTCAGAATTATAAAGCAGAAAGCATTAACTTTCTATCTTGTTACGTTTCTCCCTAAAGTTCTACTTGGTCAAGCACCGTTTTACTTTTTCCCCCTTTGGTAACTTCGCAAACGTAAGCATAAGAAAAGTTGAAGTAAAACTGTACTCCGACGAAAGGAAAAAGGGGGAGAGTTTGGCAGCGAGAATTAGGGGTAGAAGAAAAAAGGAAATGGAAGATCAAGGTAATATTAATAAGTAGAAGGAAAAGTTGGTTTGATCAGGTAACCCAGCCGAGTCCGGCACTACACCACATCACAGAAGGACTCGAAACGCCGAAGCTATTAGCATAATTACAATACTTCCGTCTGGCCGATCCAACTTTCTGCTTATTTTAAGCTACTGCTCTGATATCTCCAGCGTGATGGGATTGCGGACGAATCCATTACGCTGATGCAAACGTTCAAGAGCCAAATCATCGGGATGAATGTTTCTGTCAAGTCCGTCGTCGATTTTAAGAATTCTCACGTCAACGTAATAAGTTATTGATTACTATTGGTTCTATTATAGTAATTTTCATTTAAATTTTTTCAAAATTAGATAGCTCGTGTGTCAATTCTAAAAAGTCCATTAAATGCTGCATAAAAAATCCTGATCAGTTAAATAAAAATCGTGTAACAGCGATAATGATAGTCGTAGCGTGCGTTCGTCCCTCCAACATCCCCCGCAGCAGCACCCCCTTTTCCCAGCAGCCTGCGCGTAGCAGCGCGGCTCGGTTACCTCGTTAAAAGTACACAACGGCCGTTTATTCGCGAGCAGATTGTGCATCGTCGTCGTAAATACCTCCGGGCGATTTTATCAAGGGGTAGAGGAGCACCGGGAGGGGCGGGGAAGGGTTTGCAGTGGAGCAGAGAGAGGAGAGGCTCGCTACCTATCTCTCTCTCTCTGCACAAAAGGGGTAATATTTCCGTGACGCTATTACACTTACCGGAATGGGGGTGGTGTCGAGGCTCGGTAACTACCCAGTTAACGCAGTGCGGCTACACCGGTGGTGGTGGTCTCCAACCTCCCTACAAAAGGTTATAAAAATTCAATTAACTCCGCAGTTTTAATTAATTCCGTATTTATATGATGCGATAAACAGAAACTGCCCTCTGCGCGCCAGTTTCGCTTAATCTTTTCCCATTGTGCACAGGGACACGCTCTTCCTAACTGCGAGCCCGATTTTCCGGCCTTCTTTACCGAGGGTAGAATTTATCTTTTCTATTTCTGACTTTTGCAAATTTACAAAATCCTTGAAAATGAAAAAGGTTACCTAAAGTGGCACGCGTCTCAACTATCCGCGTTACTCGGTCCTGTAATCGTGCAAATTTGGAAAAGGGTTGCAGCCATGGGACAACGAGGGGAAGGGGCTGGGCAACTCGGTAGAGAAAATGCGACTCGCGCGGGGCTCGTTTTGAACTGACCAGGACAGCGCCAGCAGCGGCTTTTAGTGTGAAATGAATGCTTGTAATTACGAGGCTGGTAGAGGGACGGTGGGTACAGAGGAACGCCAGCCAGCAGAGGGGTTGGAACGGTGGAGACCGGTGAAACTGCTCGGTTAGAGGGACCGGGGGGGAGGATAGTATTTCGGTTGCAAAACGGGTTAGGCCAGGGATGGGTAGAACGGTTTCGGTAGACCCTGCCTCGCGCAATGATAGACTATACCGATCTGTCGGTCAGTTCATTCGTGTTGGTACAGCCCCGCGCTGCTACCGCCCGTCCCACCATAATGTCCACTAATTGTAATAGCCACCCTTTGTGTGCCGTTACTAGTGTCCCGTCGAAGGTAAAAGAACCGATGAACCCGAATGAAGGGGTAAGTTCGCGGGTGGTAGCTCGGTTTAGCGACGATACAGGTGAAAATGGCAGACGGCTGCCAAATAAATTAACTATTCTCACGCATTTGTTTCATACGATTATTGGTAATTAATTAGAATATGGTGAACTCGTGGATGCGATCTGTACTCATAGATAGAAGGGACAAAAACACCTGGATCGTGTTAACAACGAGACGGACGTTAATTTTTTTTTTTTCATTTGATTTCAAGTTGGGGATTCAGGGAATAACGTTGACGAGGGAGGTTGAAAGTGTGATGACTCTGCTAGGACAAATTACAGGTAACCCGTTGCGTTTGATCATTTTATCAAATTCTCTGAATTCAAAGGGTTCGCTAGTAGCATTTGGTTGCTCTGTTGATTAGTCCGTTCGGACTTTCGTTTAATTGCGTTGAACTGTATTGAACGCACAAATGAATGATTAAAGCCGATCAACGCCATAAGCGCGTTTCCGTCATAAAATCATGCCAAATAGCAAATATATAATGATATTCTTCTCAGATGTTATCAAGGTATTTATTTTTTGAGAATACAGTGTCATATTCGTCGGCATAGAAGATCGCTTAGAAATCTGAGGCTTCGACAAGTTTCTCACCTGCGTCTACTTCATTTCTTCGCGAGAAATGGAATGGAAAAACGAAACTTTATTTGTAGCCATCCGTCGGCTAAATCGGGAAATCCCTGCGTTGAATTTCACGTCTCATCGACAATTTGATCCGATCGAACGAACGATTAATCTTCCGCGAGAGAGGGGGTTACGATTTCTATTATATAGCAGCCTCTGCTTCTGCTGAATCCATTGATAACGTTGTCAGACCCGCAGCACTGATCGTTCTTTCCATCCTGGTGTCGTTAGTCTTCCATTAAGAGCATAATCGCTACGATGATCGTCGGCGTAACTGGGATTCTTTTCTGACGTGGACCAGTTCCCATAGAAATTTTGGTATTCTGGAATTTTAAACATTTTTCAATTTTAGATTCTTAGGATTCTTGGAATTTTGGAATTTTGAAAGCTTAAAATTTAGAATTTTGCAAATTTCGGAATTAAAAATGTTGGAATCGAAATTTTAAATTATGGAATTGTGGATATTGGACAATTGTTATTAGTAAATTCCGTACTGCAATTATTTGAAAAGAAATTAGGTGGTAGTAGATCTTGGCGAACGAGGTGTGAACGTTTAAGGAAAAGGAACCAACAGGGTGGACAAGGTTACTTCCACGTGGGGTCTGAACTGGTGCTGTCTGATCCTAGGAGTCTGGACAGCGAGTGGTCGGAAACGATTACATGTGATTTAAGGAGCTCTCTAGTGTCGGACCAGCACTGTATCTAGCTTGCTCTAGGAGGTGTCTAGACCCTAGACCTTTGGTCTGTTTTATCTACCAAGTGCAGCAATCGTCTCCACTTATACACCTCTTACCTCCTTCCCTTTGCTACCTGAACCTTCGATTACTTTCTTGCACCTAAACATAAAATACGACTCGACCACCATTCCAAGATTTTATTTTTATTCTCAACCGAATAATAACACAAATCAATGAAAAAAATGTGTCTTTTATCAATTAATTAATTATGCAAAATGGGAGACACCTTACCTTGAAATATGTCGTCATGGTCAACATTGTTAGTATTTTATTAACATGCATATAAGTGTTACTGGGCCTTTGTTTTCAAGATATTTGCAAATCCTCCAAGTATCGAACTTTGGCATTAGAAATGCAAATTAATCATCAACGGAGTCGCGAATGATCCATTTAGAGGAGGGTCCGAGCATGCTTCTCTAACCGAGACCAAACAGTGGCCTCGTAATGAGATAGCTTCAGCCACAATACACCCTTCATCCAACCGGAACAGAAACAAGAGAATAGCATTACCGGGGGAAACGTACAGGCGATTTCGACCAATCAATCGTTACCAAACCGTTGTATCGCCATCATCCTCAAAAGTGGCAACAACCGTAACCACAATTCTCTCGATTACTAGACGTCTAAAGACACCATAAACGGAAAACTAACTTGTAATTATCTATACACCACCCTATAGAAATTTCTGGAAATAAGAAAAAAAAATTTTGATAAGACACGAAGACTCCGTCCAACCTAACCGAACGAAGGGAACCCTTTAGAATTGAGATTATAGGATGGGAACCGCAAGTCCTCGTGCATCCGAGTGCATACATGCTGTACAGTCCTTGTGAATTTCCACAAAGCTCGATCGAGTGGACAATCCATGGTCCAGCTACGAGGATTTAGACGTGTGATCCTTGATGAAGAGGTCATCGAACCTGGTCTACGGATCTCTCTATTCGAAAATCGGCCGTTAGAGTCGCTTGGTGCTCCGTTAGATAGCTTACCAGGCTGTTACCATATGGATGGTACCACTTGTCTCGAGAGCTTGCTACCTGCTTCAAACCTACAAGGACACGACCAGCTTCTATGTATCTGCTTCGTCAGCCGGTCGAGTGATTTTGACATGGCAGCAGCATTTGCTAATAGATGACTTTTCACCCCTCTCTGAACATAGCTTCAGATTTTTTGGTACTAAAATACAAGTTTCTGTTAGTTCCGTGGTACAATCATTAGAATTTTAATTATTTTATTTCTCGAATTATCATTGTTAATAAGGTGATTCTTATGTTTCAAAGTTCTTGCTTATTAAAGTATTAGAATAATACAACAATGGAATATTGGAACACTGATATACAGAAATATTAGGATGCTAGGATGCTCGAGTTACATGACAATGAAAGGCGAATATCCGATCCCTCTCAATGAATGCTTTCGCATTCGAAAGAAATTGGCTGCCGTTGCGATCAGCCGTGACCATTAAATTGACATATCATGAATCGGTGTCACAAGCATCCGGTACCGTTTATTTAATGTAGAAAGTCAGGAAAAGAATGATTTTTCCCGGTCGATCGAACGGGAATACAGCAGTCCCTCTCGCATTGTCGAGGCACAATGTCCGGCCTTACGATCGTTCAATATTTTCCGTCAACAAACTGCACGCGTTCATCTCGTTATAAAGTCTGTTAGATCGGCAAACATTGCAACGTCGATGCATCGCATGGTCGAGAGTATATTCGCGAGAAAAATCGTTCCCAATCCTTTGTTACACTTGATTGTGGAATTTGTTCAATCCAAACGAACGATTCTATGTTTGCGCCAGTAATCATCGAAGTGGTTTAAGAAATTTATTAAAATTATTAAAACAATTTGTATATCTGTACTCAATTAACACGTTGTCTGTTATAACTTCTTCATAGATACCTAAGTAAGTAGGTGGTACCGGAGGGTCTCCAAGACGTTGAGAAGAAGTTGTCGTTTTACAGACTCAACAATGTTGCGTTAATGAGACCGTCAGCAATCTGGAAAGTTTGCATCTGTGCCCAATATTCTAACCTATAGGAGTTCCTACCCCATAGCCTGATGTCTGTGCCCCGACGACGCGACGGCTCACTTTACGCGAAACCACGATGACAAACGCTGCCATCTAAACAAAGGGTCTCAGGATATACGTACGGCAGACACGCAATTTCCGTGGTATGTAAATCGCACGAAATGAATTTCTGCCAATCACGCACGTGCGTCACCGACTGCTTCGCTAAGGTATTGCCGAAAAAAAAAATGCAAACCCTCCAGGGGAAATTCTGTAGAGACTACGAAAATGAATGGAGACTGTGCAAATAATGAATAAGTTCTAAGAAATAATTTCAGAATGGAGATTTCAATTTTTTTTTTTATATCTTCATCGTATGATAGAAATTAGATTTTTGTGGAATGTTATTGTAAAAAAAGTAACAATTTCTTTTATGTAATTTGTGTAAACATAATTCTGTTGGAATTTATCTACATTCGTGATTAATTAATTGAAACAGAATAATTATTACTAAATTGCAAAGGCCAATAAATGAAAATTAATTCATTATTTTGAATTTAGGAACACACGAGATAGATGCAATTTGATAATAAATTAATAGTGTTAAATATACCATTTACGAAATTTGAACCATGGCTTATTGTCATGTTTGCATTTAATTACTTACAAAATTAAAGAATCAATATTAACTTAACAAGGTTAGTTCCATTTACGTCAATGAATGAACATAATCAACAAAATTATTCAGAACCATGGTGCATTAAATTGCCATTTTATGTACAAAATCAAAGAACTAATTAATGAGATTAATTTGGCAGCATCAAACCTCATACTTTACAATTACACATACAGTTCAAAAATCGTCAATTACACATTTTTTTAAAATTCATAAAAATCAACAATTGAACATTGAAATAAATTGCAACCTATCAGAGGTCTAAGCAAAAATCAATATGGCGTAAAAATGAAGTTATCAAGACTCTGTTTTCCCCATGCATTCTAGGTGTCGATTCAAGTTTCCCCATGTGCTTGCCGCGATGACCCATCCCCCTTCGATTCTTCCATGCACGGTGATTGATATTCACTGTCGTTTCGCAGACGCGACTACATAAATCAAAAGGCACCCTTATGCTCGCGAACCCTTTTCTTGTCGCTCTCTTCTCCTTCCTTTCTTTCTTCCTTTTTTTTTTTTATTTCTCCTTCCCTGTAAGGCGCCACGATGCGTTATCAAATCCATCGATGACAGACGAGAAGGTATTAAATACCGAACAGGCAGGACATCGATTGTCGCGCAGCGTCGAGACGAGGATGCCGGGTTGTGAAAAGGGTGTGAAGTAAACGAACGAGCACGTGCATCATCCCCAACGATTCAGATATGTTTTTCGCCTTCCTCTTTCTTCAACCTTCTCTACTCGTCCCCTTTCGCCAGCCGATTATATGTGTCCCAGGGCGCTTGTTCTCCGCGTATTATTCAGCGTCGTTGGGGTACGAGCGAGGGTGCATCTGACAGTTTCGTCGTGGAAGCTGTAATTTTTAAAGGTAACACGTGGGCCGAAGACATTCGCGCGTATAAATCTGTGGCTGCAACGGAAAACTCGGTGTGTCAGAGTTTTGAAAAATGTGAAATTTTGTTTACTATTTTATGCGGGACGTTATTTCTTCAATTATTGAAATTGGGGAAAACAGCAACCATAGAATGCTTGATCTGTACATTTATCTGAAAAGGAAAGCACAGATTTAAACGAATATATGTTTTTGTGGTATCTGTAGGTTTTTCTTTACAGTTTATCGCGTATCGTTAGGCAGGCGTGTGGAAAAAACTGTTTGAAAAACATCCAGCAAGATGGATTTTCCTGAATGGATCACGATAGAGGAAAACAAGAATTAATCACCCGCCATTGTAATAGACGTTGTATCCACGATAAGTGACGCAGCTGTTAGAACCACTTTTCACTGCTGTACCATATAGGGGATGCTAACATGTAAAAGGGAGGATTCATTCGCCTCTCGCGAACTCTTACCCCCTTTGCCTGTACACGGTATTTCTTGTCAAAAATGATGTATCGATAGAAACGGAGTCGACGAAAAATTATTGTTATCATAAAATTGTATTAACAAATGAAAAGAATTTTAAAGAATCGTAAAATTATTATATTGTAATTGCAATTGTGTCTGAAGAGTTTTTGCAAATTAAGCGTCGTTAAAGGATAAGGATAAAGGATCGAGAGATGTGATCGGTTCTAAGGACAAGAGCGGAACGCTCGGATAAATAGTTCGGCAACGGGAAAGCAGAAGAGCTCTTATACGAATTGGCTGAATTCCAAGGACGAACTCGGGGTAGAAGGAAAAGCTCTTCTTTCTTTGTCCTTGGCTCGTTCCTTTCATCTCTTAGGCAGACTTTCTTCTAGCCAGGCCGAACATCTGAAGAATAGTTGAAAGTTTGACCGATAGTCGGGACGCATTTCATTCCGTTGGAAATTCCGCGAAACATGTGGGAGACCGTCGCGAGGTAGCTTCAATCTTTGTGCGAAATCACCGCGGAAATTCTTCTCAGAGGACACGCACTGCGGCCTAAAACTTAAGTAATGCGCGAAACGGAATCGGTTGATCCGTGAAAAGGAAAGTTTCCAAACCAGATGCCACGTGTTCAGTTTCGCGCGAAAATTCCGCGGCTCTTTCGAAAGATTCCTGCTCCCATATCGATCTCCATGCTTGAAAATTCCTCTTCAACTTAAAGAAGAATTTAAATTGAAAATCGCCGAGTCATAGAGTGTTTACGATATATTTCAGAGACTAAGACTATTTTGAATTTTACAGACAATTCCAATTCTTTAGCCTCTCACTAACTGACCTATCCCTAATGCTTCCACCAATCTGCACCCAGCTCATAAAATTTTCATGGAGGATAAAACGCGAAGTAGAGGTGTCCCGACCGTGAGGTGTAAACCTGTGCACCGCAAATCTGCAGGTAGAAATATGAAAGAAGCTTCTGACTATGCAGGGTTGCGTCGATGGTGGGTGTAAAGGTTTGGAGGTTCGACGAGAGGTTCGCAACCTGAAGAAAACGAATGGTGCGGGAAAGGAAAGGGTCGTTCGAGTGCATATTTCCAGCTTGCCGGCTCCATCGTGAACGGTAAAATATATTTTCGTAGGAAGTGTCGTCACGGGAGGGCCTCCAGCTGCTGGTCGTGATATTCTACATGCGTAATGCTCACGCGGATATTTCCATACATAAATTTCATCCGGGTGAAAGTAGGTGGCGGATGGTGGTGTTGCACGTCGCAGCTGATGACGCCGTATTCGCGACGTGCTCGAGAATCGCTGATCGCATCTCTGCAACGGTTATTCTTTATTTTGTCCGACGTTTCTGACTTCCAACAAACTTTCTTACTTAATACACTGGAAAAATTTATTCTTCGAAAGATACAACATACGGTGGGAAATAGGAATTTTCAAAATCCTGATTTTGAATTAATATCTTCAAAATTAGGACTTTGAAAAATCCTCTTCCCCATTGATTGGGCTCTTTTCAAGTACAGTAAACAAATTACTTATATTTCGATGTAATTCAACATTTCAATGCAAAATATAGTCCTTATTTTAATTTTAAATTTTAAATTTAAATATTTTTAATTAAAACTTACTTTTTTTCTAATTAATTTTGATCTCAAATTTATCTTTAACAATATGGTTAAGTAAATCAGCACTTCTGTTCATCTGGCTGCCCGTCGTCCACTTGACAGTACCGGTAGCCCATATCTATACGTATGTTTTCACCGTTTATTAAGGGATTTTCAATGCACGCTTGAATCAGGTGAGCCACTTCTTCGCAGGTTCCAAAGCGTTTCGGGGTTAGCATCATACTGATCCACCGTTTTCTTACTTCTGGCGTCAGTGGATCTGAATGTTAAATTATAATTTATTATTAAAATTTGGGGGAAGGAGGGATCCGCCCTGATCCCTAGCTAGTTACGCCAAGTTACACCTACGGGTCATGGGACTTTCAATGAAGCCAGGACAGATTCCAATGACTCTTATTCCTTTCTGGGCAAATTCCCTGGCTAAAGTCATCGTCATGCCCGTAACCGCAGCCTTTGTGCCACCGTAAACAGTCAATTCAGGAATCGCTTCATAAGCCACCATACTGGCAAGATTGATAATAACACCTCTTTGTTGATTTTTGTCCGGTGTATTCTCGGCCATCATACCGACCATTAAACGAGTCGCATTAAATAAACCCCATACATTTGTGTCGTATATACATTTGTATAGATCTGCTGAATGCAGTTTTTTAGTCTTGAAATCGTAAATCCGCTCGTAACCCAGTACACCAGCAGAATTAACGAGCACATTCACACCTCCAAATTTTTCCTTCACTAATTTCATACTTTTTTTGATATCCTTTTCCTGTCTGACCTGCAAAATTTGGTTGCAACGTGTTAATGATTTGTAGTAAATTTTCAGATATTTTCTAATCCTTTTATCAATTTCTATAATATCGATTATTTCTATGAACGCTGTCGGTACCAAATTTTCAGATCAACTG
Organism: Osmia bicornis bicornis; assembly: GCF_907164935.1. Classification (NCBI taxonomy): domain Eukaryota; kingdom Metazoa; phylum Arthropoda; class Insecta; order Hymenoptera; family Megachilidae; genus Osmia; species Osmia bicornis. The sequence goes on along the minus strand of NC_060218.1, from coordinate 1,171,194 downwards.
AACTTACGTCGGTACACGTAAATAAAGCTCTTTCGCCCATAGACTCCGCAAGTTTTGCTCCTTTGTTGGATATATCGGCCAGTACTACTCTACCTCCTTCACAAAGAATTTTCTCGGCGACAGCCTTTCCAATACCGTGTGCACCGCCCGTTATGTAGGCTACGATATGCTACAAATTATAATTAATATATTTGTGAGGGAGAAATTTTGACGACGCACCGAGTGCGTCAGTCCCTCTGTTTTTAAGGGTATTTGCAATAATTCTTTGTGTATTTAATTTATTGCAATTCTTGTTTGCTCTTAAAAATTTTGTAAATTATGATATAAAAATTGTATCCTTTTTGGAGCTTTAGAATTGGAAATCTTACTAAATACGTGAAACTGAGATTCTCACAATTAGTAAAATTCAAAGAATATATTTTGCTACCTGTAATATTCCCATTTTTGGTATTTTTTAATTAGTATAAACCGCGAGGCTAAAATTGAAATCTTTAGCTCCTTAACTTGTTCTGTTTAGTTTTGCAAAATGACAAAATTATCATATGAAAAATACGTCAAAACTTCTCCAGCTTCTGAAACAATTTTGTTTCCAGTCTCTTCTATCTTCTGATTGAATATCTAAATAAATCAAATCGATCATTTTATTCACAGCAACAATTTCAAGTGACAGTTCAAAATAAATTGTGGCCAAAAAAAAAGTCAACAACAATTTTCTTCTGAACAGAAACATTCTTGGGAACATCATCCAAATAAATCAGAAATTGAGTTAATTCATGAACGATACTGTTATTGACATAAGATTATATCGGCGTTTATACAATAGCGGACCTTCATCAGACGGAAATTTGCGTTTGAAGCGTCGATCCGTTAAGGCGGCAACGTCAACCGAACGATATAACCTAATTCTCGCCGATTAAATGCAACAGTTGCGATAAGGCTTGTAAATTGAGCGAATTATGCCGCTGCTAGCAGTGCACGACGTAGCCTCGACCGATTAACATGCGCATTACGCCAGGTCGAAACGTTCAACCTGACATTTGCATCGAAACGTGTCGAACAATCTCAGACTTCTACGACACCTGCTGCCTTCCATTACTTATGTACATTGCTTCCGTTTATTGATCTATAAACGCTGTATTGTAATAAAGTAAAGACTTTATTGTAAAAACTGATTACAATAGGTGAAGGTATTCAACATAAATAACTAAATAAAAGTTAAAGAAATTAAAATTTCTGTTGATTTTTTATAGATATTTTATTCTCAAAAGAAAATTCTGCAAAATTTGAAATGCATTGGTACAGCACTATGCTTCAACTGCTCTCCAAGAATGTCATACGTAAATTGCAATAATATTTGAAACAGCCTTCCTCTGACTCGAAGGAAATGACGACGGACAGAGAGGAATGAGCAGGAATGTTCTTTGAAACGGCCAACGTTAACCTTTACGATGGAAACACTTCAGTTCAGGTTGATCTTCGACAAATTGTTAGTCCGTACGCCCGAGCAATTTCAATCCTCCGCTAGTTCCAATTTCCTGCGCGTCATTACGGCTGTTCGTAAGCCGTCGACCACGAGAAAATCTTACGCCGTTGCCGTTTCGAAGAAAGCAGTCGTACCCTAACTGGAGTCGAAGCTTCTGCTCGCGACAGCCATCGGCTTTCCCTCTTCCGCTATATCCTCCGCGTTCCTCACCCTCTCGATCAATCGGCCAAGTGAAACGCAGCAGCGGAGGATATTCAAGGCTGGTGCACAAGCGACGCTTTCCACTGTTGCGTATCGAGGACGGAGGAGGGCATGAACACACAGAGCCTCATACCTGGATCCTTCGTTTTGCACACGGGTGCGAAACGAGCCGGCGCGATGCGGCGGAGGGATCGGAGGGATACTGAAGCAGAGACGTGAGTACGGCTCCCGGAATATAGGGGTTGAAGAGGGGTGGCAGAGGTCGCAGAGGTCGGACACCACGTAAATTGCATACCCGATTGCGGTCTACTGAAGAGTGGTGCCCTCCAGTGGGCAACCCCCTCTTCAGACCGTACCAACCCCAAACTGGATCTAACAAGCCAGCAACCACAGACTAGGTTCGGCTTGCAACGGGACTGCCACCTCTAGGGACTGCCGCCGGCTAAAGCCGGTGAACTGTCCCTCATGTCCTGACTGGAAACCCCTGCTTCCTTTCTCTTTCTCTTTCTCTTTCTCTTTCTCTTTCTCTTTCTACCTCCTTCCACACCCGTGAAAACCTTCGAACCCATCCGGCCGTCCTAACAAGCCCGCTTTCCTTCGGCTTGTAAACCTACTGACGTTACTGTCCAGACGATGTTTCTCTGATCGCGACCTTCTTGGTGACAGGTCTATACACCGACTGCGTGGATGGAAAAATTTACGAGATATGTTACGTAAACTAGAGCTGCAATCCTTAGGGTTAAAAGGCAACTTGTGAGCAGCACAATACAAGTGGTCTGCACCGGGAGGCTTTTAGTTTGAAAATTTGAAAAATTTATATTTTCATATTTCCCATTGCAAATTATTTAAAGAAAACGAAACAACAAAGAACCATGATGGTGGTTTGAAAAGACCTGCCTCGAATGTTGTTCTAATCTCGGTACATTTGCAAGGCCAGCACCTATTGTAAGTGGATTTCATGGAAGTACAATTACTACAATAGAGCGAGAACTTTAATGAGTCGCAACACAGTATAAAGTCAGGCATCACCTCGTTGCTGTTGGAGACAGAAAATCCCCGCCCGCCATTTTCCTCGGAGAGCACCCTAGGAACCTTCTAAATACCGGACACTCTAATTACCGCTTCTGGATGTTGCGGTATAAAAGAAACCATTCCATAATAAGTGTCACTGCCAGACCCAACTAGTGAACTTAAATAAACTGCTAATTGCAAGAATCTTTCTTAACCCTGCACGATATTCTTTTTCTTCTCTACTCGCAATTTGTCACCTCGTTCTGATCAAAGACAATATGAATGCAAATGAAAGGACATAACAGAAGTCTGTTGGTGAAACAGGAATCGTAAGGGAGGAAGGAAGTTAATGTATGCTAACTGTGGCCAGGGGAGTTCATGAGGAAAGAATACTCAAGTAGTATTGTAAACTTTTGAAATGCTATTAATGTAAAATACCAGAATTCTACCGATGATCCTGTAGATGGGCTGTTCACCGTTGAGCCTTTAGTCGTGTGGTTAGAATCCCGAAGGATTTGAATAAACCTTTCGAGTTTAAAATCAAAACTGCCATCGGAGAAACGACTCGGATTTTCGCCCCAATCAATCAGCTGCTGTATCGCGGCAGGAATGGTACTTTTATACGGTATTAAGCCAAGCTCCGTTTGACGGGAGGAAATCGTCCAAATCCATCCTGGTTTCTTCGGGTTCGTTTCAATTTGATCACAGGCTGTTCGCGGCATCCATGCAGAACGAGTCAGCGGCCACGACTCGATACTCTATATATTGGTAAGAGGCACTTTACGAAAGAGGGTTGTGTTTCAGGTGTCGACGAAGAAAAAGATGGCCGGAGATGGAAACACAGAGGGAAGAGAAAAAGAGGAAGAGAGAAGAGGGGGGGAGAATGCGCCAAGGTAAGAGGCTGAAGAGCCCATCTGGCTTCCAATCAGAGTGTTGCCACCAGCACATGTGTTCACGGCACGTTGAAGGTGGCGGTTCAATCAACGGGGGTGCATCTCTCCCTTCCTTATCCCTTCGCTCTGGCAACTTTATATCACATAATCGAGCTTCGAAGCCGCCGCTCCTCCCATCTTCCTACTCCATCTTTTCCTTAACGTTCTACCTTCTCTCTTGTCTGCCTTTATTCGGCCTTCTACCAGACGCTTCGCGAGACCTTCCTTAGACGTCATCAAACCCTTCGACAAACCCTTTTCAATTCTGTCGAACAATTTTAAGGTGTTAGTAGCGAGTTAGCGATCACAGATGTTGCGAACTGTAGAAAGAAATGGAATGATGCTTGTGATAGGGAAAGAGGAAAGAGAACCAAGAGGATTACAATATTATTTTTCTACGTAATTACACTTCAATTCAAAATATACTTCAGCATCGTACAAAGGTCCTTAACGAACCATTATTCCATCATTTTAATAATATTCCATTTGAATACATATAACCAAATCGTACGAGATAAACCTAACCACAACCATCTTGAAATATTAATTTACATAATAACAGTATCTGTACTTTTCTGCCTATTACACTTCAATTCAAATATTTTTCCATCATATGGAAGTCCTTAGTAGACCATCATTTCAATAATATTCCATCTGGATACGTATAAAGTGTATCACATGTGACCAGAGAATCATTGAATGGTTGATTTGGGTTGTTAAATGGTTTGTATAAAAGGGAAACATCTGTGCGGACACTAGTATGGATTGCACGAATGATTTTCTTTTTTTTTTTCAGGGGTTGAATCAGTTCACGAGAAGATTTGAATCGTCTTTTAGGCAAATTCCACTTTTCTCTCTTTCTTATGCAAATACGGAACTCCTGCTGCTAGTTCAAATTTAAACGAGCTCCACTCATCGTATGCTAATTTACCGATTCTCCCTCGGCTATGGAACTTTCGAATACTTCAATCCAGCAGGACAATGGGTGCAACTGGTATGTATTTTTATACCCGATTTAATATATTGAAAAAAATAACGTAGTGTAATGATACATTGAATAGAAAAGCACAGGTGAGAAAAATTATGTTAATGTGGTTTTAATATGGTGTCCATGAAAAGAAGGGTGCAGAAAGATGTAACAGATGTAATATAATTCTTTTTATCAAATTTATAGAGATTATTATATATTTTGTTTATATGAATTTTACTGATTATTCCTGATTGTTAATTTTCCAGTTTGAAAATTTGAAGCTTTGAAACTTTCGTGGGCAGAAAGCAAAAGATTAAATTGACACGAATGCGCGATTCTAGATTAAAAAAAGGAAAGCTTTTGTTTGCTTGATCATTCAGGAAAATCAAACGTATGTATACCTATTCGATGGCTTCAACTTCAATAACGAGCTGCTACATTTTCCAATCATAGGTCGCTTTGTAGCTTTCCCTGCTTTTGTGTACTGCACGGAAAAAGCATTAGGGCTTTTTAATCGAGTACCTCGCGTCCAATTGTATTTGAACGTACGTAACAAGTTTTTTGTCTGTCGTATAACGTATTTGTTCTACGCATGGTAGACCGGCAGGATCAATCGGTGCCTCGCAACCCTTTCAAACATGTCCACCAAGGGATGAAGTAACTGTTTCATTTGATGCGTGTAATGCACGGGATTGCGATCATAAATAAACAAATTCAATCAAAGGACAAACATACAGGGTGTTTCATTTAATTTAAAATTAGACATTTTTATTTAGAATTAAAAATTTCAAATATTCAGATTTTCCAAACTTTCAATTTAGAAATTTAAACTTATCAATAACTAGGGGTGCACACTCACCCCTAGCAGATACAGTACCACATCACTGATATAGGCTTTCTTTAACATCCTCTGTTTAACAAAATTGTTCAAGAATATTTAGGAATACAAAGGGTGGTAAAGATTGAACAGGGCCGTGATTTGTCCCTGGATTATTTCGACAAATCGAGATAACCAGCCAGACACGTTACTCCGTATAGATATAGGTACAGTAGCTCGTTGATTAGCATGCCACCGTACGGAGATAAGCGGCCTAACCGTGACGATATAGTTGCTCCTGACAGGTCTATAGGCAATTTCATCCACGATAATCCTACCTATTGTTACAATTTCCAATTTCCATGCAATAAGTAAAAATAAATATATTTCCATATTCATTTTTTAATTTCAAAGTTTATATTGGTAAATCTGTGGAAAGTTCAGTAAAATCTTGACAACATTCATGTCAAAACTACCCCAACAACGATTTTACTATTACAATAGAAATGGACACTCTTGTGGAAGCAGGTACTGATAATCGTTATCTCTCGAGGAGTCTGATATTAGCCTGAAAATGCAGTGGCGTAAACATCATAACGTGAGAGTTGCTCGAACCCTAGATAGCTTACTTCCCAATAACAGCAGGAAGTGCAGCAAGCGAGTGCAACTCGTTGCATCGATGCTGCAGGCCGGCGTGACGTAGATAGGAAGCGAACAATAATTGATCGAACTCTCTAAGCTCCGGCTATAAGCTCATGATCCTGTTATTGTAGATACGCATGGGCATGAGCCGTCTATGACCCCTGCCAGCCTAAACGCCTTCATTTAACTCGAAACTTATATTAAGTATAAAACGGTTAATTTAAGGAATAAGAAATTTTTAGTTATTCTGATGGAAGGGTCGCCATCACACTATCAAACTATACTTTTGTAATTTAAAAATTTTAGAATTATTAAATTTATCTTAAAGCAATAAATTATTTCTTTTTACTTTATTTTATAATTCTCCATATTTTATAAAATACAAGCTGGCGACCTGACCTGATATTTGATAATTAAATTTTGTTTTAAGCATAAACAAGAATATGTATGTTTTAATCGTGAAATTTTAATTGCAAAGGAAGGTATATTATTGCTTACACAATAAGGTAAACAGATTGCATGTTTCGTTTGAGATGCGTTGTTAATATTCCACCCCTGAATAGAATTAAATCGCAGGGATCATAAACACCCTTTTGATAGTAACATCGTAATAAAAACCCCAGGAGGAGAAGACACTACCCAAGCACATCTGTTCGTTTCGTGTAATTGACTTCTGGATATTCCTTGATTGCGTGCCACCCATTCGCAAGAAATACAGATGAAAATTGGTAGAAATATAGTTAGAGTCAGCCTTAGGATAAAGGCTAGATAAGATTTTATAATACTAAAATTCTAAAGGTCTGAGATTCTACGATTCAAAGTTTCTAGAATCCTCTCATAAAGTCTTGTAATAGAATTCTAGTCACGTCAATGTTGATTTCCTCAGTAAATATTAACAACTATCAGAATAATCGATGATTCACCGGTTTACCGATTTCCTGTCAATACGCAATAGAATTGAACGATACGATTTGCAGTTCTGCCAGGATCTCGGACGAAGACTATCAGGAGTAGTGGAATCCTATCTAAGTCGAGGAAAGGAGGAATTACTAATGGAACCACGAGTTGTATGTGTATACTCATGTACAGAAGCCGTAGCATTTGCATGTCGCATCGGTAATAAACACTTGCTGAGCAAACGGTGTGTGCTCGACGTTTGATTGGGCCGAGCGCGTAATGACAGGGCATTGTCATGCAAATCTTGCCGAAACCCCGTCGCTTATGGCCCCGGGCCCCATTAAGCCCGGAGGCATTCGCTTATCGTTCTGTTTGGTCACCCTAAATCGTCTTCGAACTTTACACCTTAATTCCTGAATGTACCATCTTCGATCATTGATGAAAATCAAATTTCCTTTTATCTTTTTCCCCCAAAATATCAAAAATTTTCAAAATATCTAAAATTCCTTAAATTAATGCGATGTCTTGTTTTTACTTTCAGATAGAAATATTCCACGAGGTTTAAAAGAAATGCTAGGATATAAAGGGTTAGCAGTAAAGTGTTATATTATGGTGGATATTTCTTTTTATTCACGCTGGTAGATACAACCTATTATCTATTTAAATCACGTTCACCCTTGTATCTGAGAGCAAGCTTAGAATAAGGACAGCTTCGATTTATCAGACGCAAGATTCTGAGGCAAGACGTTATCCTGGAGAAATCAGAGAGGGTCAGTCGACTGCTGATCGAAAGGAATATTAAGTGGTTGGGTTAGGGTTATCTACGAGCTGGTTTCAGTTCTTCCGAGAACCTTCAAGGAATTCGATTTCAATCACGATGTAGGAAGCTTCTGTGTTAGATTACAGAAGTAACATCTATTACACCTATTAACGAAAAAAAGAGAACATAAAACAATAAAAAAGAAATAGTAGGTGTCTTTAATATTACGTTTCTTTTAATATCTTCCCACACTTTTGTGGATTTAATTTAATTCCAATTAACATTTCTTTCTCCTCCACTTAACTCGTTAGTCGTAGTCTCGATTGTCCCCTGAAAGTACAATGAAATCCTAAAAAATATCTTTTTTTCTCAGCAGAGGATGTCCCTTCGTAATCGGACGATTATCGATAAACAGTTAGCCCATAGGAAAGCGGCATGGATGGTGGTCGGACGACTGAATCAGGTTCACTGTCGACTTTAAATTGTTACTCCCCTTTCTCTCTTTCTCTGTTCTCCGTCTAGCTGTTAGCCAGACTCCAGCACCGCGTCGACGCCATTGAGGAACAATAAATGATTATTGTCGAGACTATTACCGCCGTAGTGGCGAGCAGGCCCCATTGGAACTGTTCGGTGGTCAGTTGCTCTCGGTGCATGTGGTCTTGTGTGTACAAGCAGCATTCGCGTATACGTGCTACCATTATTTCTCGTATCTCGCGAGTCCATGCACAACCCCGACCACCCCACTCACCCTTTCCTCGATTCCACCGCCATCACCTACCCTTTCTCTTCGCTCTTTCATCCGAACCTCTCCCTCTTCAACTTTCAACCCCCTTTCACGTTCGCTCTTCTTTAACTTCAAAAATAGCCCCGATACCGACATGTAAACTGCAACTCGCTTAAGATAGTTCTATAACAAATGCGCTATTTTTAAAAAATTTAATTGAATTTTAATAAAAAATTATGTTTGGTGAAATGTTAATTTTATAAAGTTTAATCCTTACATCAAGGATACAGAGTCAGTTTAAATCACTTTGCATTTCACATCCCAGAATATTTAAACTTTGATCAAGGTGTTTAGGAAAGAAATTTAGAACTGTCTTCGAGGAGAACTTTGAATCTTGTAAATCAGCAGCAGAGACGATTAAATGAGTAGAAAAAGTTTTCCTGTTTCAGGCTTCTTTCGTGGGAACGAATCGGAGGTTACTTTCGGGGAAGCAAAGGTGACAGATTCGTTTGTCAATGGAATTACAGTGAAAGAATTTCAATTCAAACTCCTGATAAGTATTTTGTATAAATTTATTTGAGAATATTACTCTTTTATACCTAACAAGTTCATAATAGAGAATGAAAAAAATGTCTATATTCCTGTCTTCTTAAGCCAGAATATCGAGGAAGAGTTTTACAAGAGGTTTACACCTATATAGCGAGAAGACCGGAAGGGAGAAGACGAAATAATATCGTCCCGTGACGAAATCTTTCCGTTAAACTCCCCGGTGGCGTATCCCTACCAGTGTTCTCCTCGAAACGAAGAGAAAATTGGAAGAGACTGGATAAGAGAAAGACTGGTCGAAGAGAGAGCGAGCGATAGTATAAAAAGGAGAATATCGCGTGGCCCTCTCTCCTTGAAACCCGGCTTCCTCTGGGACTCGCGAATGAAATTTCATTTCGGCAGCGGCGTAATCTCAGAATTGTTACTTGACTTCGTTCCTGAAAGGAGAGCATGAAAGGAATCCTCCTGTAATCGACAAAATCACCTTACACCCCTCCGTTCACCCCTGCCCCCGATCCCCCATCCCCTATTCTAAACACCTTACAGTCGACTTTGACCCTCTTCGTTTTAAGCAACGAGCCTTTATTGTCTCGTACACCTGTGTTTTCAATTGGCACCGGTTTCCAGGTTGAAGTTGCCGGGCAAACGAAGCTTGATAACACTTTAGAGGGGCTCTAACTACCTTGAAATCGATGCAATCTGCGAGCTGGCTCGATAAATCGAGTCATAACGAAGGCGAATAGCGGGTGGAAGGGTGAATATATTGGATAGCCGAAGATCAGGGATCTCGAGAAGGTAAAAGGGTGAATTTTAGGTTGTAATAACTTCCCGGGGGTTTTATAGGGATAAATATTTTCGTTCAAGTCTCGAGAAACGAATTATTTAGCGCACGATTTAGCCTCCTTCAACTGCAACTTCTTCCGATAACTTTGGAACGATTTAAAAACCGTCAGCCGAAGGGAAACTCGAACAATACGTCGCCATTTAAGTTACGATCGTATCCAATCAATATTCCCAACGGAAGTAGAATACGCGTCTTTGAAACGGTACAATACGACGATTCATCAACACACAGTTTGCCGTTCCGACTTATTGTTCGGAGATTCCTGAACTTCCTTCCCCAACAGTTCCATTCTTCTTGAAAATTTCACCGCCATCCATTACTATCGGTATCCTGGTAACCTAATTTTCGCCTCGAAGATTAATCGTATCATTCACGTTCCGTCGATGTGGGGAGGCACCCCTCCGCCCCCGTTGATAACGCGCATGCGGGTCGAACGGGTATTACAGGGTATCTTGAGAAACCTGTGCGATCAATTGTGAGCGTTTAGGTCTTGAGAGCCTTCGGAATGACTTTAGGCTGAATTTACATTGGACAAGTAGCTGGATTTAGTGCTATAGTCTACGGGGGTAAGGGTATACCTGTCCGGCTACCCTTGGATACTGGCCTACTCCCCTTGGCAGTAGTGTACTTGTTTAAATTCAACCTAAGACCAAGTTTACATTGGACAAGTCGTCACTTTGCACCTTCTTTATTTTGTTTTACGTGGAGGAAATCTTCAACAAGATACCTCCAACCCCTCTGTAGGACCAATGTAAACTGGTCTGAAATCAGGCAATGAAAGACAATTAACAAGTGCTTATGAAATGGTAAACGTCGATGTAAGAGTAGGAATAAGAAAAAGAAGGTCAGGTCGTAGTTGGTCGTGCAATCGTCATGTTGGATCAATCACGGAGTAGGGCTAACGTAATCGGAAAGTCCTTTATATCCGACGAAACTAAGTTCCGGGGCAATTTGTGTCTCTCTTTGTAAGAAGTAGGCGGGCACGAAGAGGAATAAGGAAAAGAGAGGAAGAGATAGGAGAGGGTGGTAGGGCAGGCGGCGACTTTGCATCGTTCGAAGCTCGCTTCAGACTGCTTCGCCCTAATATAAGGAGGAGAGTTCCTCTTCCTTTCTCATCTTGATCCTCTCTCTGCCTCGCTCTTCCTACACCCTTTTGCTTTACCGGAGCCACCCCCTTCCTCCTACCACCCTCATCCGCAATTCCCTCCAATTCTTTTCTCGAAACAAGTTTGTAAAACGCAATTTTCTCGTAGGTTGACAAGTCATCTAATCGCACGTTGGGACACACCGTGTCTACTTCCACCTCCCGACCACCACCCCCCCGAACCTCCACCATTTTTCTTTCTTTCCATCTCGCGTATGTCGCTTTCCCGTATATCACCGGTTCCATCTTCCTTTTGTGTTCCGACAACCACCGCTGCCAGACAAGAATTCCGAAAACGATCACCGAAGCTTTTTCTACCTTTCATCCGCGTTATTCGCCGGAGAAATCTTGACGAATTTTTCCGGGTTAACTTCGTACTTTTTATCGCCTGCCGCGTAACTCTGGATCCGAATATAAAACATCAAATATTTCTTGCATTCATTGTCCCATCGAGCCACCCTCGGCGCGAAAGTGAATCGACGCGGAAGATCGTCAGCTCGAACGGCTGTGAACCGTAAAATCCGAAAGAATCACAGCTTTGGCAGGAATCATTTTTAGCCCCGTGTCTTTTCCTTAGTTTATCGTTATATTGGTCGAGAAAAAAAAGAAAGAAAGAAAGGAAGGGGATGAAAATGAAAGGTCCGAGGGAGGAAGCTTATCTACCAAAGCCTTTTTCGATCCCGTGTATGTAAACTTCATAAACATCACCTTGGTTGCCCGAGGGGTCTTCCGTGGACCGGCCAAACGAGCTTGGCCGGCTGTTTGGTCCGAAATTTCTTTTTAGAGGAACCGGCGCCCCTTTCAATCGAATTAACCCTGTTTGAACAACTTCCTACTTACTTATTTCGCTTTTTTTCTCACTGACCATGCACCTAACGTTTGCTCGTCTTGTTTGAATAACTGTCCATTGGACATATGTGATCCATTCGGGGTGAAATAAGTCTGTTAGTGACTCAAACACTGTTTATAAAGGTTAGCTTATTTATAATAATTTGTTGAACGAAATAGCTGGTAATTTCAAGTCGATTTTTATATAAAAAGAAAAATTAATTTTGCCTCCAGATCCAAGTTGGGACTTTCGTCTCTGTCCATTTCTATCCAGCACTGGAAACTGTACTTTAATCTAATGCATTAGGAATCTGCTTATGCGAGAATGTAACGAGCTTGCGATTCGCGTGCTTATCGATGCAAAAAGAGCACATTGAAGCGGTTGCATGCGCTCGGCTAACGACCAGAGGGGTTCCAAAGGCCTGGACAAACGAGTTTTCGAATTTTCCGGCCGACCGCTCCGATGCAAGGGTCAACCAGGTTAATGTTTCCCTTCTATTCGTCCCATAGTTGTCTTTCTCTTTCATTTTCTCTTTTCCCTGCGTATGCATGCCCCTACCACTTCTATATCTCTCCTCTTCTGTAAGGGTCAATCAAACATGAACTGGAAACTTTGTTAAAATTCATTTATTAATTATAAGTGTTATATAAAAATAATTCTGAATAATTAAAAACGTCACAATTTTATTATAATTTTTAAAACTCAATTTTTGTATATGTTTGTTTGGATTAGATCAACATTACAATACATATTCTAATATTGAAAGGTTGATACATTTCTGAAACTTACTGTATTGAACTAACCTGTGTCACTTGTTTTCTTAGGCGCAGTTACACCCCTTCGTTCATTCCAGTTTTTACTTACTGTTGTGACCCGTATTTTGCGAAGCATTTTGTTACCAAGTGAAAGAAAATAGTGGCGCAGAAGGCTTGGTTTCGCAATGAAATTCGAGAGAAAAATTTCTATCGAATGAAATATTTCCCCCCCGGGGCGATTGTGAGTTTGGACGTTTTCCGGCTGATCGGACGTTGCACCGTGATCGTCGACGCGGAAACCTCCATCCCGTTTCCGGCGGACCGCGCCACAGCCGTCACTTCGTAATCTCTGACACCTACTTTCGCTCGTACGAAAAATTGATCGGCTACGTTTTTTGTTATATTTTTTGGTAGAAATGAAAATTCCTTTAGGTATCGTTTTTGGAAAAATGTGACTCAAAAATGTGACTACAAACTTAAAAACTACGTATGATAACGTAAATAATTTATACAAATCAGTTGAAATAATAAAAACATTAAAAAATCTCCAATTTAATTAAAGTAAATATTATCATGTCCTTCATATTCCGTACCGATAAATCATTAATACTTTCATTTTATCTTATTTTTATCCGTATATTATGAAAGCTTTGCACAAACGAGATTCGCAATATCCTCGTCGATCCTCCTCTTAAAATCCACGTTCGAGAATATTATAAATGTCGTTGGACGATTAAAACCGATTGCATCCCGGATGGTCGAGGCTTTCGGTCCTATTTTAGCCTGTAGCGGTATCTTGTTTATTGCCGATCGAACGGACCAAGCTTTCAGATTATTACGGTGGAGCAGGCTGGGGTGGACGGTTTCTAAATTTACTTCGAAATCGTCTGGACCCGTTTTTGCCGATATATCTACCATGGAAAAGTTGTAGAGAAACAGGGAAACGATTGACTGGCCACGGAGTTTAACAGTACAATGGCTACGTCGTTACAATAAGGCTTCGGAAACACGGCGCATTGCCGTGGACACAGTAAATTCCTCGTATTTCGACATCGAGGATAGCCTATGTACCTTTGTACCGTTCCTGCTCGGATATTTCCACCAATGGAAGCAAGTACAATTCAAACGTATTCGAATAATCCAATCTGATCTTCCAGATGTTTCTTTCGTTTCTATTTTTTGTTATTTTTCTTTATGATGTCATTGTTGGATATTGTTGTATACGATAGATAGAGAAATTTTTATCGTCTACGTTTTAAATTAAGAAAAACTTTGAATTTTGGAATTCTAAAAATTAAGGTTCTAATCTTTCAAAATTTTGAAGCTTTGGAATTTTTGAATTTTGGAATTTCAAGATTTTAAAACAGTCAAGGAACCAATGGATTTTATTGAAAGCTGAAGTTCACCCTGGCACCTTCTTCGTTACGCTAAGGACCATTATTTTACGCTGTTAATATAACTATTAACATTGCAATTATTAATTACCTTACAACCACCAATCTCCCAGTTACTTATTATCAACCATAAACTTACTAGGTACTTATTAAAGAAATCTCTATAAAATCCCCATCAAAATCTAACTGAAGTGATTCCCTAATAATCAGCCTTTCATCCTCTCAAGTCTCGTCTGTGTACTCTCGTTCCACCTAGTAATTATATTTCCTATCCCACGGATCTTTGATTTACCATAAAGAGCATTAACTCCATTATTCGATAACAATTTAACTTTCCAACGGGATATCTGTGAAATGCAAAGACGCGTTTTATATCGAACGATCTTTATCCTCGCTCCCCATTACCGATCCTCTTCCACTTGGCGTTTACAGTTTGTATTAAAAACTGTTGTTACTTGGAACGTTGCCCCTTTTGTCTAGCAAAGAAACACGCTGTCGAATTATTTCCATTTATTTGCAGCTTATCGTTTGCCAGACGTTTCTCGTTATTTCACGATACTCTTGTTAGCACAGAAAAGGTCGGCCCAGCTTCGGCCCTGCCCTGCCCTGCCCTGCCCAGCCCGTTTACCCCCGTTTCTTTTTGACATCCCGGATTCTCTGCGCGGATACGCTCCGTTCTGATCGAAGGTTTTCAGCCGAGAGACCGAGAGGACAATCAGACGAGAGTATTGAGGCCAGAGACAATTGTCGTCCGACCGGATAGACTTTGTCGCTTCCACCTCCGATTATCCTTTGACCGACCTACAGATGAAACAATAATACGAGAGGGCCACTCGTAAGAGAGATAAGAGCAGAGCCGGCTGGGATGGTAAGCGGAACGCCGGAACCGTTATTTCTCGTTATCGGTTGTTACGTGTGCGAAACAAACGAATCCAACGACGGCGAACCCTTTGTGTTCTTGACGAGCACCGAATCCAACCCCGTCGCTACAATACTTTCGTTTCGCCACTCGCCTCCTCCATACCCGTGCAAAAACTTTCAAAAAGATTTCATCGATTCGAAAGGATCCGGCTTGTACCTCCGCACAATGCCGCCCGATTCGAATTCAATGCTCGTTCGATTTGCTACGAAACTATTCTTAATTGATATTAACAAAAGGAAATATTCCAACTTTGACATTTTTCCCTTCGTCGATGCTTTCCTGTAGACGCACGATTATTTCAATATTTCTATTATTGTATATAATAACCGAATCCCTAATAAATTCCTTAAATACTACAATTTCCATTACGATATTATCAGCCGTAGCAATAAGCTGCATCAATGGCAACGCGAACAAGAGAGAATTAATTATTCGAAAATCAGGGAATTGGCCGTTCCGTCAAAGGACCAAAAGGTTTTCTGCAAACATTCGTACGGCTTCGTAGTCCGGCAAAGCTTGTTCAATCTACCTGCACGCAGATAGAGGGATGCGTGCGTGGATATGAAATATGCGCATGTATTCGTGTCTCGGATGAAACTGCAAGGCTATTCTGTTATATGGACTTAGGAACAATGGGGCGGAAAGGGAAGGGGTGAAAAGTAAGCGTGTCCATACCGAAGGGCCGAGTAGAGGATTAGTCGGAACAGTTCTCCGTTGAAATTGTTGCTGTTGTACCAGGATCGGGTTGCTTTGCGTTCACTTCCTCTTCAGGATCTCCTCTGTGTCTAGAAGCACCCTTATTTCCTGGCATTACGATTCAACGGAAGGCGGAAAGCGTCGCGTCCCGTCACATTCCGAGCAAAGTCGATGCCCTTCGTTTGATTACACTTCACTTGCTATCCGATTATATTCTCTGTCCAACTGTACCTTGTACGAGTTCCTCGTGTGAACTTTCCTATGCGAAACGCTAGATACAGATATTGGGCAAGGGTAAGCAAGCCAGTAGATGGACGCTTCTGATTTTTTTCTTATAAAACAGATATTTAAAAAAATAATGTAATATTTTAGATTAGGTTTCTTTTTTGGAGATTACGATGAAAAGGTTAATATTTCTTATTTTGAGAAAAAGAAATTCTTGTACAGTAAAGAGGGAGCTGTCGATAAAGTATCTTGAAGATTGGTTAGATTCGGGAAATATCAGGTATTTTCGTGGAGACCGATCGTTTCACGTGGTTAGGGCGTGTACGAACCTTATGAATACGTCTGAAAAGTATATCGGGCAATTGCCATCTCTTTCACGTAGCGATATCTGCCTGGTGGTATAATCGGGGTGCTGCCAGTAGCAGCGGCAGTAGCGGCAATTGGACCGATAGGAATGGCTACCATTAGAGTATCTTGGACACGGACCAGAAACTGCTTCTGCAGTAAATGGATTTTCTTTGAAAGACATCGTGTAGATCCGGGTAGCCAGCTACCGACAGGGTTTTCATAACTCTGCCCGATTCATCCGCGAAATCACCGTTCCCCATTCGATCCCTGCCTGTCGTTGCGTTTTTCCGCTGAAAGCTTACCTTTTATCGACCGTTAATCTTTCTTCCTGAATAAGAAACGTCATAATAACGCAACACGTAATCAAAGACATTGACTGAAATTTTTTAATTCCAAAATACTTTTTTGAGGAAAACTTCAGAAAGTAATATTTTTAATCTTACAAAAACGTACATTTGTATAGATAACCACAGTCTAATAATTAGTTAACAAATCATAGTGAAAAGTGTGAAATGTGTTCACGAGAATAATCCATTGTAGGTTGAAACGCATAACGAATCGTGGCAATACGTAGCGTAATGCAAAATTGCAAGCTGGTAACGAACGTCGATGCGAGCAATTAGAAGGGAGCCGACAAATCGCCTGCATCTAACGTGCCATTGGTTCCCCGTAAACTGGTAATTAGTCGCGTGTGTTCGGTGAAAGCACAAATACGCTCTGTCACCGATTTAATTAGTCTATAACTCTTGCGTCTGGATCAAGCCTCGTTCGTGTAAGCGTTTCTGTAATAACATAAATTATTGCTCAACACTGAAGCCCTATTTTCGTTCATCCACCGCGTTCGTATATTGTAAAATGACATTATTTAACAATGTATTACAATTTTTAAACAAAGTTTATGACACATTTGAAAAACGAAAAATTTTCAATTCTTTCGTAAGCATCCCTCTGAATGACATAAAACATGCCTACACGATTCTTCTTTATCCCTTGTCTGGTCGAGCATCGCGGCTCGTCGGGATCCGTTTAGCGAGACTTACGAAGCTGATGCACGAGTAAAGTGTCGATTTTTCGAAAGGACAGAATTAGGAGGTTCTTGGCCCTGGCCAGAAGCCAGCCAGCCAAGTTTCCGATATGCAATTCCGCTTTATTTCCGGATCGTTTGACGCGGCCGTCCCGGCTCGTGCGAAGGCTAATGTAATGGAAACGCTGTATAAGCCCTCCTATGCATATTATTGTGCCACTTCCATGCCGCCTCGCAATGCTAATAATTGTTATGGCCCGATAGAGTGCAATTCCATGCCACTCGACCGACGCTCGTTCCACTTTCGCATTGAATAAATTGCAACAGTTTTCAACTAGAGAGGATCATCGTTTCTGCTACGCCATTCTACTGCCCCCTCCCTATCGTCGTTATCAATTCGATTTCGTTCGATTCGAATCGTTCGAATTGATTTGACCTTTGTCCACCGCGCGCGATTCGTCGCCGTTTTCGATTCGAACAAGAATCAAACGGATTCGAACGAACAACGTTACACAGCCGTGCTGCGCTTGATTTTCTCCGCGCCGTTGGAAAATTTTGTTCTATTCGATGAACCGTACACTTTCATCCTACTATTTTTCACGGCTCACCCGACCGCCACGCACGTTTGCATCCAGCTTTGTACAGGAAAATGGAGTATTTTAGGGGAATTGAAGAAAGGGTTAGGCTATATGCGCCTTGCAATTGCAGAAACCAGGTCAGTTTGGGAATGTCAGGAATGTTTTAATTTCGAAATCGAAATTGATAGGAAAAAATGTCGCTAAAGAAAATGAAATGGCTTTGAATGGAGCATTACATGATTTTTAATTTAATTTTCCTCGTAATTTTAATTTTTAAACGAAAAAATTTCGTGTATCAAAAGAATAATTTTCAGAGGGATCAAATTAAAGTTGGGGCTCTCTCCGTGGTCCATCGTGCAAGGGTTAATGTATCATCCTTATGGCACACAGCGAGCGACTCGACTTTCGAAGCTCGGTAGCGAACGTATTAATACATTCTCCCCTAAGAAAGTCTTTTCTAGAAATTCTTTGAAAATGAACGCTTAACGAACTCACGTATCTTACAGTTACCTTCTGACGACATAACTTATCGCTAAGTACCGGGAAAGTTCCTCGGCTTAATAAAATGAAACGGCTGAAATAGCAATTCCGCCAACTTGATCGTCATATCGAAGCGAGGAAAAGGCGTCGGAAGGATTTTCACGCGGGACTTTTCAGGGAACGAACAAACGGGCTTGTCTTCCTTTTATTGAGCCTTCCCAGACGTAACTGGTTACGTTCAATGCAAAACGCTTTTCAAGTTAGGCCGATGGAATCGTTAAAATCTGAAATGTAAATGAGAGGGAAGCGGCTCGGTTCGATAACGTCGAAAAATCACTTGCCAGTTGCTGCAGTTTCCCTTTTATATACACCCAGATGCTACGATTTTATTTTCCTTCGTGAAAAAGGGAGAAGGGTAGAGCCGGTCGCCACGGTTATTTCGGCTCCTACTACCATGTAAACGAGCAGCCTCCGAGCTGTAACAAGCGGCAACTAAACGCGTAAGACCCCGTGCTCTATACAGTCCATGAACTCCGCCATTGGTTTAACGAGAGCGTAAAAGTTAAAACAGTAAGCACACTTTAACTGAACTCCTGCAACGTGGTTTTAAACGGTACGCAGCCAAGTGTTTTACACATCCGTGTAACAATTTTATTTGCATCAGCGCGGATTAAGGGGAGGCTAAAGGGACCTCCCAGAAACCCTGTCATAAGTCTTCCATTTGTGTCAAAAAATATTGAACGAAACATTTTTAAATTTCAATTTTTTAACCAAGTTTATCAGCAACAGTCCCGAGCCCTCAGAAATTTTAATCCAGTCTTAATTTAATTTAATAGAAGCTACGCCTAATATTTTCGAAAAAATAAAAATGAAAGAGTTCCGTATCTTCATCCGCTTGCAGATGATCGCCGTCAGAGGAGAACGAATTGTCCCCGTAGCCACGTCGTAACCGGCGTTTATAGTCTCCGGTGGTGCAATAATATAAATCCTGCCCGTTATCGGTCGAAATTTATTGGAGGATATTATCGAACGTCGATTATCACGATACCATCGTGACCGTACGAACATGACCGGTGATCTGGTGGCCGTGGACTGTGTCCACCGTGGACCGGAACGCCCCACGTGGCTACGTAATACGATTATTTATTACAAAAGCATTATTTATTGCTGGAGAATCCTTCCAGCGACCGATTCATTATTGTTATTTAATGGCTTAGTCGTTAAATTTGCCTCCCAGTGGACTGATATATAATCCTCTAGCAACTTTCGTTCAATTTTAGAATTTTCGAATTTTGAAACTCTGGAATATTAAAAATACGTCACGAAATCAATGCACCTTATTATTGTTAAAACTAAATTGAAATTTACACCCAAATTGTTCCGAACGGAGTTAGGATAGGATCGTCAGACAATTCCTTCCTTTCCCCTAGCAGTCGCGTCTGGCTAGTTCTTTTATCGCCTCCTAAAATATCGTCATCATCGAGCTTAATCGCGTAATAAAACGTTTTTGTTCCCTTGTTTGTCTAGCCGCGTTCCCCCTACGGGAAGTTTGCACAGAGAAAAATAAATAAATCGTTGTGGCGCATCGCCAAAGCCTTACTTTGTCGCTACATTTCTTCCCCCCTTTACACCAATTTCTGAAAATTTACCGTCCGAAGATGATGCCGAAAACTTTTCCCGCAAAGAACCAATTCGTCACGAAAGCAAATTTTCAAATTTAGAAACATGGAAAATTGAAAATTCAAACGATCAGAAATACAGAAGTGTTGAGTTTGAAAATTTCTAAATTAAGAAATTGACCAGATACCGCTGCCCGCGAGTACAAGTCGCTTGCCCCGTCGCGGGCACAGTTGCTCATCACTGTCCCAGGGTGTAAGGGTAAGGTCCCTTCTCATCGCGCAGATTCCAATTTGCCGAGCAACTGTAGACACGTACGCCCGAGGGGCCGTTATTTCTAATAGGAGATTTTCAAAAGTTGCATCCACAACCCTCCTCGTTAAGGGGTCAGTAATTGCATCCTAGCAACGTGCTAAGATGCTGTCCTACGATGACGATCCTTTTCTCTTTCTCCTCCACCGTCGCTGTTTTTTCTGTCTCTCTTTACGAGAAAATCGTGACACGTCTGCCGAGGGAAAGGTAGAAGAACTGGTAGCAGAGTGTTCGAGGATGGGAAAGGAAACGTTATCATTGGAGATCACGCTAATCTAACGCCTACATCCCCTTTTCGCGAGTGTGCCAGACCCTCGACTGGCTTGATCCGACTTGACTTTTTCTAACGACTTTCTCTTTCCCTTTCTTCTTCCACGCCTTCGATTTTCTGGAATCAAGCCGATTCCTCGTACCGAACAGGAGAAGGGGGTAGTCGACTCATCCCCGTAATTATCCGATAAGCGGAAGAGAACGTCCCGTTATCCGACGGCTGTTGATACATACTACGATCTTAGGGATGGTTTCCAATTACAACGCAGGACAACGAAATAGCCCGATTCCATCGTTTTCACCTTCATCTTCATTTATCCCGTTTCCGCCGATTGTTCTCCCAATACTAACGTTCCTTGTTACTACCGCGCATCGGAAAGAGTGATTTTTCTTAGTTTTGAGTAATCAAAGAAATTGGACGAATGAAGTCATTGTGATTTATAAAATTGCTAGACTAATTTATTTTGTTTCGCTGGCTATTAATATTTATAGTATTTTATCATTTTGTCCAGCAGTGTATTTGAATGCCCGTTAATTCCTTCTGATCCTTTTCTTCCCATTGTCGCGTTAAAAAAGAAAATTGCTTTAGCAATGGGATCTCGTAGATGGTAGCCAGCAATTTCCGAAGGTGAGTCTTTGACAATTGTCACGAGCACGTGGAGGGCGACCACCCCTCTGTCTAAGGAGGGGAGGTAAATGAAGAACATAGGAAATCCGTGGAAAGAAGTAGGTGGAGAGGAAAAGATCTTGGGTAATGGTCGTCGACCGAGGGTCAATTTAGACTTCAAAGGGTTTCCTTCCTATAAAAGGAGTCTGCCTCCTGTACATCCCGAGGAGAATTCCATCTCGACGAGTTATCGGTGCCTACGACCTACGAACAAACTCGCTCCATTATTTCCCAATAAATTCTCAACACTTAAAAGACAGCCCATCCCCCTTTTCCTCCGGTCCCTTTTTTCGTTCGCGTGCAAGTCCGGCTAGAAGTTTCAAGTGGTTTTAAAGTGTCATCGCGCGCTCGTCCAAGTGGACGATACCATCGACCATCGACTGGTATCGATAAACTATAACGAGACAAATGGATATGGGAGCGGTGCAAGCCTCGTACACTACGAACAAGATAGACCATCTCTTCTTTGGACTTCCTTGCACCACCTCCTCTTCCTCCCTTCGCCCTTCTTCGTCTAACTGGATCACTTTTGTCTCTCACTCTCTAGCAACAGCAGATAAAAGAGGGAATCAAAGTTGTAACTGCATGGCCAGACCATCCCATTTTCTCTTCATCCCTTATCCCGACGTTCATTCCTCACGAACACCTACTCCAACTCTACGGACGAAGTTACATTGACTCTTGTCGATAGATATAAATGAACTTGTTCTTCGATCATTCTTGGTCTTTATATCATTTAAAGACGGAAATCAGTTCCTTTTACATTGGTGCAAAGTATGTAATTTCACTTGACAGATGCTTTGCCTTTTATATTTTATCAATTACAATTTTTATATAATTAGCGTTAGTTTTCATTAACAAACGTCTACTGTACAGCTATATTACATAAAGAAATGAATTGTAAAGTATTTATTCAATAATTCTCCGTTTTTTGGAAGCATCAAATGTAAGAAATTGTCAAGCGTTTACTATGGATGATCAACAGTAGTAGAGATCAAGATTTAGAGATACAGAGTTACTCCCAGTGTATCCGATGTCCGAGAGATGGCGGCAGTGGTACCGTTCCAAAGAAAGCAATCCAATTTCCAACTGTGTAAAAGGAAAAGCAACCCTCTTAAAAGAACCTTTTACGTTAAATCTGATACATTTCGAGCTACCAGCACTTGCTGAAAAAATATTCTAATCTTCTTTGACGAAATTTATTCAAAGGAACTGAAAATTTATATTTGACTAGAGATCAGCCCTTGAACAGGGGAGCCTGGGTCAATCATGACCTAAATTTATTCAACATGTACAAAGATATTAACTTAAAGTGGAAAATTTAAAAAATGAAAACAATATGAAATGAAAAATTAAATCAAAATTGTGGCTCTCTCCATGGTCCGTTGTCCGAGGGTTCAGTACTCAGCACTGTTTGGGAAATAATAATAATTTAGATGTAACATTCACCGCTTTTCTTACATAACCAATATCATTAGTCTAATCAGAAATGCAATCACATCAACTGAAGAATAAAAAAGTACCCAATTTTCCAGTAGAAATTGAATATTACATTTCAACTGTAGAAATCAGGGTTCCAAGGCTCTAGAAGTAGAAAGGAAGGGGGTTGGTGTAGAAGGCGACAGATGCGTTATCGCTGCAGGCACCCCGCGAATCGAAATGAACTCCGAGTCTCTTTCTAACCCACCCCTTAACATTCCACATCCTCTTCTTCCGACACGTGTGCCTCCGTTTCCTTCTCCCTCATACCAATATTTCCTCTTCCTTTCTCCTCATCGTTGGATAGTTGAGCTTCTACGCTCCTGTAGCCGGCTGCCTAATATATGGCTCCTTGTAATTGCCCCGCGATAAATTAATACGATTTCGCACGCATGTGCCGCACGATATATAGGCCCATTGTTTCAGGCCCGTGAGACACGAGGTGGCACCACCTACACGAGTCAGATTTCTTTTCTTTTTCTCTTTTTTTTTTTAGCGAAGAAGTGAAACATCTGCCGAAGAAGAGATCGGCCATTGCTCGCCTGTTCGTTACAAGAGAACAATGAGAAAAGGCGTTATTTATGGGTCGTTTCGATGCGATTCGGATACCAGAGATGGGCTGAGCAATCGTGAATCTAAATAGACTTTCCGTGCAATTAACAAATGGGGATCCACTGGACGATATTTTAGTCGGAAAACAAATTTTCAAAAGCGTTGTCAAGAGGATAAGCAATAATAAAGGGGTATAAGCAGAAATATAAACCAGTGGTAAATGTCGACGTTCTGCAAATATACGTGTGCTTTTCAACACTGAAAGAGATAAATGGTTGACATTTTAAAGATAGAAATAGAATACTGATAAAAAAAGATTGTTATTTTATTGTCAACGCTTTACACAAATTAACAGTAGTAATTTTTGTTATTAGGTAGAATCGACGTAAACATTTATGAACAACATAAATTCACGTATGAGTCTGATAATATACACTACATATAGGTTCATACGTTACGTCCACATGGAGGTGTCACATATGGTAGCTACAACTAAACTGTTATTTTTAATTTATGTTCTCAATTTACCGACTAACGAAGCTTAACACGGCTGCCAGAATAATTAATGCTAAACCGCTGCTACCGGTAAAATTATCTGGCCGATAATTTTTGTTGAAATTCCCCCATTAAAGCGCGTGTACGCGAATAATCACCCCCTCCCCCTTTCTGTTTACGCACACGCGACCCTCCCGTTTTCTTTATCAAGCTTAACAATGCTAATTTCCTGCTGATTTTTCTAAAATACTTTTTTATCATTTCGATAAATTACAAATCAATTCATATTCATAATCACCGACCCCTGTGGGAGTGCGGCGGGGGAGTGTCAGATTCTTACTGACTAAAACCCCACGGCCGACTCTGGCGCTAATCAAGTGGTCATCATTCAACAAACGTCTTAAAGTTAACGCAAATAATCTTTACTTTGAATTTTTAATTCAAGTTCAGCGTCACTCACAGACATGTTTCTTTATTAAAAAGAAGGATTTAATTTACGGTACGGGTCGCCAATGTCCCCAAGACATTCAACAAGGAGAATCTTGTAGCCGCAAGAGTTATTGTTACATCGCGGTGCTCTTGGGAACTTGACTTTACTTCGATGGAGGATATTCGCAAATTCTGTTTGGAGCAGTTACTTCCGGAAACGGTGTACAGAGCCAAATATCGTCAGAAACGATTGTCGCCGGTCGGAGGCACACTGTACGTTCGCAGTGGCACGATAAAAGTAACGGATACGGTAATTTAGTTCGTTAATGAACTTCCAGTTGGCAAGCCGACGGTCTTGCTCGCAAGAGCAAGCAGCCAACTGGGAAGATACATCGTTCCTGGAAATTGGAATACCACCGGATCCAGGAACATCCTCCAGATTCTACGCGGAAAGAGATAAACAGATAGGGAATAAAATTATACGACGTGGATGGATTCTATGAGCTAAATTGTATCGTGTAACGTTCTTTGCTCGCTAGAAGTCTTACGGGAGGGCACATGGGCAAAGGGAACATTTTGCACGCTCTGCCCTGTCCCCACGTTTGATCCTCGCGTTTAAAGTTCATCGCAACGCCGACTTTGTCAAGAGGTCTCATTTTCCTTCTCCGTCACGCGACGCGATTAGTATAATGGCCGACCGCATCGGCCAATAACGCGCGACTATCTAGAATGCGTGCCCGCATTCCTTTCACTAATAGCCTTTCTATCTTTGCACAGTAGATGTGACCGCTTCGACCAATAATGCGTCACCGCCAAAAGCACGCGTGAGTACTGGACGAGCACAACCAATCAGACTGCGTTATTTCAATGGGACGTCTTGTCAGCAGAAGGAGCTATAAAGATTTCACTTGGGAGGAACGCGGGCCTGATTGGTTGTACCCCACCTCGGCTCACTAGTACTTTCGGCCGTAGTGTATTATTGGCTGAAGTGGTCGAATCTACTGTTTAGGCTGGTGTAAAGCTATAGAGCTGGTTTGGCCGGTGTGTGCAAAGCACCCCTTGCTTCTGGGGGTGCACCCCAGACTTTTTAGGTTTTTCTGGATTTCTTGGGAAAATTTCAAAATTTTCAGATAATTCAAATATTGCACGAAAGAAGAACAGGCGAATATGAAGGAAATGGGTGTAACTACAACCCGAATAAGTCGAAAATAGTGGAAAAATGGTGTGATAAGATACAAGTGGTAGGTAAATCCGCTGGCAATCGACGATCCCGTGGCGACACTCCGCTAAATCTGATAAACTCGCCTAATTTGAATATCCCGGCGCATTATCAAAATGCGATATCGGTGGCAGCCAAGTGGTTCGGTGTGCGTATCGAAACACGCTTTTAATGCATATAGATTAGATCAATTTATAATAAGCCGGTTTCGTGTCTCCCCTGTCCTCTCCGCCGTTCTGCTATCCACCCTCCCGACACCGTACACCACTTGCCACGGTATCGTTCCCGCCCGCTTCACTTTCGGCCTCTCGCTAAATTTGTATTTATATTTTCCGTTTATTGCTATAATGCCGCGGCATTATCGCTATTTATTGACCAACATGTGCGTGAACAACCACGACCGTGGACGCCCACGCACGTGGCACATGGTCATTGATAAAATGTTTCGAGCGCGAAATTTCACCAAGATAATGAAATAACCGTATACATGACGCCGACCTACCCCCGTTGCTTCATTAATACATTAATTCGTGACTTTTTAACGGCATTAATTGTGTTTACCTTATATAAGAAATTTACAAGTTTTCTCGCTTTCAAATTTAGAAATTTGGAAATTTAAAAATTTAGGAATACCAGAGTTTCCAACTTGAGAAGTTTTATTACCCATCGATGCCTACGAGTGCACCTTCCCTTCCGGACGTTATTACAATTAACAATTGACGATTACAATTAGCGACGAAAAGTGGCTAAATCAATTACTCGGGCGATTGAATTAGGTTTAATCACGAAGGCGAAAATTTTGCAGATATATGGCGCGCGGTACGCGTGCGCGTCACTCCATACACCCCTCTGTATGGTGTTGGCGAAGTAGAAAACAAGAGGGGGTTGCGACCGGCACGGGGGATTATCCGACAAGTCGTGGCCGGATAGGGCCATAAATTATGACGGGGAATTTGTTCGTTCGCTCTATAATTCGCCCGGGAGCGAAGTGCATGAAGGAAAAAAAGAAGGAAGAACGATCAGGCTCGAAGTAATCGAGTGATCGGGCTTTCAACGAACACCGAGTTTCTTTGGGTTTTGATAGATGGTCCATTACTTGTTTTGTAGTATCAAGACACTATCAGAAATGAGAAAGGACCAAAAAGTAATAACAAAATGGTGTTATGGCAGTAAGAATCTATGGACAGAGTACAAAGTCTAAACTCGGACTTGGGAACAAAACCAGTAGTGGAAAAGAATAAAGCGATTCAATCAAAGATTTGCAAGAAATTTTTTTACATAGTTTTACTAAAATTTTATATCATTGTGGTTTTTGAAGCATGAAAATTTGTTAATCTAGCTCTAAATTATAGTATTCTATATTTTTTATTATTTTTGCATACAAAAATTATCAAAATTTTCCAAAAATTCAAAACCATTCATTAAAAAAAGTTAACAAGTTCTCGTTACAAAAATTCTTAAAAATATATACACGTTATTTTGCCCCTCTTTAGTAGATATAATTTCTTAAAGACTTTTTAAAGAATGACAAATTTAGTAGCAATTGCAACAGCAATTTATTAGAATTTACAGAAGATTAAAATCTTCCGTGTCTCTTTGAAGACTATACAGTCGATCGATCTTGTCTGAAAGGCGAGAGGTACGCAGATTGCAGCCTCGCCAGGAGAAGTCTGTAAAAGTAGACATTGTGTGGAAACGAATGAATCACCGGGGATTATCGCATTCAAAATTCGTTTACGCCACCTTTTTCTCGAACGCGAGACGCCTCGTAGGTAATTTTATAAAGGGATTCAATTGGCTTTACATCCGAGTGAAATATAAGTCTGTGCCGCGTGAAATAAGAGCCGATTGGATTGAAAGAGTATCTTGCGGCCACTTGCCGTCTACTTATACATGCCTCTTCCTTCCTTCCTTCCTTCCTTACTTACTTACTTACTTACTTCCTACTGCTGTTAATACGATATTGAAATCTCCATTTTGAGTAAATTGCTAGTCTCCATACGAACCAATCTATATAATTTAAATACTTTTAGTAAATTTATACAGGAGCATTAAATCTACTCTTTGAATTAACTGTAAAATATTTTTTATATCCTAAAAGTTTTAAAACGAAGATCTATATTAAATTTCAGTTCTTCAAACATCGTCTATTATTTTTTCACACCTTCCTAAGGTTGTTTCATTTCATAAATATATTTGCATGAAACGATATCAATATCAGAACAGTACTAAACTAGTAGAACGTTTAATAATGAACTGTGATCGGTATGAAAAATTTGCATAGAAGGTAACTTGTACGAAAAGAAACTCGTGTATAGAAGAAAACGAGGTAGTATCGAATAATCTCGATGCACACGGTCTCATACATATTTATTCGCGACTTGTGTACACGATGAAAGCAGCAACGATCCATATGCATCCGACGATCGAACCGCACATTCGAGGTGCAGGATAGTTTTGTGAAGAGTATCGTTGATACTAAAAAAAACCCATAATCAGAATTTTCTTAATTAGATTAAAAATTAGAAAAAGCCCGGAATCAATCTGTGCTAAATTTCAGCATTAAACAAAATTTTCATGAAAATAAATCTTTATCTCAGAAATTTATTTATCAAACTGAGTTTATAGTTGGGGCGTGCGGATAAGTAGGTGGGTGTAGTTACCCTGGCTCTTACCTAGTTATCCGGATGTCCCTGGCTTGACTCATTTGTTTCCAGAGTGATACTTTGCGGCGACGTAATTTCGTTCGTACATAGAGGATTGGAAAACCGTGTGATTTCAAAGGAACAGGCGCATTCCGCTGTTTTCGAATCGAGCTTTCATCGGTGTTGATGTTTCTCGCTTTTACTCCGCGATTCGGACGATATGTAGATACCTTTTATGCAAATGAAAACTGCATATACGCGGAGTATCTCGTACGAGAGAGTAGTACATACAGGTACGTGCAAAAGTAAAGAACTAATACCTTTTATTAATCATGTAGCAGCTATTCGAATAACCATTTTCATTTTGATGTTGAAGAACATATTTTTTTAACAGAATAATTCTAAAGATAATAATGGAATTTAGTATTAACCAAAATGATCAATTACTATAATGCAATTAGCACATAATTATCAGACTTGAATTGACATATGAATTCGTATTTCGATTTATTCTGAAATCATAAAGAATATTCTTTAATCAAACAATTCCACAAGTCACTGAATCAATGGGGGACAGATTTCTGTAGGAGCAATTCACATAATTTCGCACCGTCACAATGTTACACGGTAGGTAACGACGCGGAGGTCTGCTATTAACATGAAAATGCTTGTCATACACGGTGATAAATAATGCATCGGCGTCAAAGACCCAGCTACTTTTCTCTCCTCGTTCTCCATTTTCCATTCCAGTCTATACTGAACGCAGTTCAGCCACGATAACTCCTGGCCTTCGGAGGCTGCATACAATGTGCAAGAGCCTCGCGAAGGGATCACATATGTCGTTTAATGAATAAAATGGCTGACACGGTGGTACATACAGTAGCCTCTCGTTATACTGCCGCGAACGGGGCTGTAGGGATAGAAAATCATTGAGAAGGAAAATTTGGTGCTGACAATTGAGTACGCGATATCGCGTAAATGATAGGGAAGATATTAATATCTGATTTACTTAATTTTAATCAAATATGAAAGCATTTAAGTACCGTGCCCGTAGCAAGTGTCCTATTTTCAGAGTGCGAGGTATGGCCCTGTTTTCAACTATGACACAAAGCTGCATCACGAAAGATACATCAACGTTTTCCCATTTTTGTTTACTTTTAAGTGATCCAGAGAGCGTCGCTTGAGCGCAGAGAGGAGGATCACGGTGTTTCGTCCGAATCATTTTTCTTTCACTGCGTATATTTCAAAGGGACATGAATTTTCCTGGGCGCCGCGTATTTACGAGGCCACCGGGTGTGCACGCGTGACAACGCCAGTAAAAATAACACGATAACCTCGCAGATGTCACCTGCCAGAACACTCGCACTGGCCGACAACTGCATTTGGGCAAAAATAAAATTTAAAAAAAAAACGAGGAAAATAAAAAAATGGTGCGCGGTTCGGCCCACTTATGAAAAAAAATCCTCGACACGCCGGTGTCTCTGTCTTTCTTCTTCGCGTTCGCCCGTCAAACGGGGTTCATTGCGATTTTTAATTAGCGATTATCGCGGTACCAGGTGCCGGTGACGTTAGCCGGAGCTTCGATCGGATTTCGATCGTGCCTCGACCGCCGAATATATTGCGCGACCAGTTTCGCCGCACGCATGAGTTATAACTTTAATTATATAATAAATCCTTCAATTTCGACCGATAACACACGAGCGCGCGCACCGACACCAGCCTCGTTATGCAACAATGTTCCGTGGATTGACCTGGGCTTGCTGCGTTCGCAATTTTAACCGCAGCATGTCGCAAATTTCACGAGGGAGTTGAGTAATTCTCGCTGCATTTGCACCTTTTTTTCGAGAAATCGCAAAATCTTTTCTGGCTTATATTGTTTTCAACGCAACGAACAGGGTGCAACCCTTCGTCTCGAGAAATCATTTCTTAATAAATTAATGAATGATCATCGTCTCTTGAAACCTTTGAGTTAACGTTACGCGAGTAGTTAAAAAATCTTCAGCTGTCCAACTTTTATTTCGAAAGATAATCCTCGAAATTTACCGAGCCTCGAGAGATAAAGCACGGTTACCGGATTGCGCTTTTCTACCGGATAAAATGTTCCAACGGTGTGTCTCAAATTCGCCGCTCCTCTAAAATTCATACGATGCCCCATTGTTTCGTATCTTCACGCGAACTCCCTTATGAATTTTTAAACCGGTCAGACCGTGGCCCGCTCGTCCACGCAAAATTTGTACCTGTTTATCCGTTGAAAAATAGTAGCTGCGTGCTGCTGTTTCCGCGCGTTTCGTTTTCCCAACGAAGACGAATGGCTAACCTTCCGACGAATAATTCCTATATGCTACCCAAGTACTGTCGAGAGATGGAAAGAACATTAGGTACGATTGGTCGGAGTCGGTAATTAAAGAGAATGCCAAGTGCGACGATTTAAAAAAATCAGATTTTTCTTTTTTGACATATGTTACAGATTCCGAATTTCACGGAGTATTCAACTTTTTAAACAGTGATCTTGTCTGACGCGTTCCATGTGGCGTTCCACGCGTCTTCCGACAATGGCTAAAGATCCAAACTTCCCGGCTGACATATGGTACACGGCAAAAGTGCACAATCGTTGCCTCTTGAACAGAAACTTACCTTGGAACCGGTTAGTATTGATACAGGATCGTTCAACGAACTCCTCTTTTATACTGTTTTGGTAGAAATCTAACTGTCTTTCAGAGGTTCTACGAATCTCTGATCGCGAGTGTAGGGTTCGCTAACTGATCCATTAAGTTTCTTTTCAAGCAGGTATTTATTATAATAGCCTCTTGACGCGAGAATATATCTTTCGACATTTATCAGAATGCTCAACCTGCAGCTGTTGCTAATACGTATAATCTTACGAAAAATTGTATCAAGTGAATCACGTCGAAAACGATCACCGGATTCGCCAAAAGAGAAATCAGAATCTCGACAGACGGACCACATTCCAGATTGAAAGTACCTTTCGAATCTGAGATCGCAAAAAAAAAGATACAGAAGCTGAAGAGTGAGAAGGACAAAGAATTGTCGCGATTTCCCAAGCGATGGGTGCGCACCTGCTCTGGGCGCCGCTCCACTTCTCGCTTACAAACGCGATACAGATCGCCCCCAGAGATTCCGCGGCTTTAAGACACGCTACTCGTGTTCCCCGCTTGCTCGAGGCCTTCTTATGAACACCTGATTGCGAGCACATGCGTCGTGTCTGTATCGGTGAGTACTCAACAAGCCTTCGTGTATTACAATCACGACCTGCAGTGATTGTAAAAGTCTGGATGACCAGGTGGTCCGCAGATGCTGACAATTTCATTAAAGAGGACGGTAAACGGTGAATTACGATTACGAAAAAATGAAATTCCGATGCGTCAGGTGGGTTTTGAATACGAATGGGATCAATTTAATGAGCACCGACGAATATAACTCAATTTTAATGTAAGACAAATTTAAAATATGATAACAGTTATTGGATTAATGTTGAAGTTTGATGCAAAAAATTGAAAATGGGAACACGATAAAAATAATAGACTCTTGTTATTAGCAGAAATTGGAAATTCGAAAATCTAGGTCGAAGTAACAACTTGCCTTGCTTGGAATGATGAAAGTTATTAGCTTTGACTTTTCAGCGGGAAACGTCAAAGGCAATAAGTGCACTCCAGGTGATCCACGTTTAAAGAAAAAAAAAAATAGATCAAACGAAAGAAAATTAACGACTGCAATTCCTTTTGATTTTCCATTTACTCTGGTAAATGTGAAACATCAAAAACAAGCATTAAATTAGTAAAAATTATAAATATTAAATGTTTCTAACTTTAAGTCGCTTGTTTTATATACTTTTTCACTTTGACCACTTTGAAAGATTCGTAGGTTCGAAATTAAATGATCAATCTGATATTTGAGTACTCGTGGAATAAAATGAAGTGCGATAATTACAGTAGCAATAGCTGAGAATTAAAGGGAATTTCCAAACTTCCGACTGCTTGAACAGATAGGTTGACGATAGGGGTAGGAAGATTAATCGAACGGAAGGATGGTTGCTCGTAAAACTTGGCCAAAGTAGATCAGGAAGCTTCATACTTCCGGCAAAATTATGACTCCTCTTTTGGTTAGTGTGTTGCAGCATCTCCGTGTCAGAAGTTATTGCGTCACGTTTTTGAAGAGTAAAGAAAGCAAGGAGGACGACGTCGACGTACCTGGTAAACTGTCTTGATTTACGGCGGTGAACAGTTATAAACGTCGCTATTCCATGAATTGGTCACGTACGTTTCGAGCGATCCCGCTCTGCTGCTTTCATCAGGTAAACGTGACCGGTGATTATCGATTAGACGCATCTTCGATCTTGCATAGTAATGCGATCGTACATCGTGAAATCACGTAATACCTGTCGTGAATGCGCCAAGAGATTTGCATGTGTCAATCCCTATCGTCACAGCGAATTCCAGGCACGATCTCGTTTACGATGATACAGTATTATTCAAGACTACTTCTATTCTTGTAAATAATAATAGCTAACAGATCCGTTGCCTTATTAATTAAGAATCCCAAGAAAATACAAGAAATTTTGAAGAATCCCAAAAAATTTCAAAGAATTTAAAAAACTCCCAGAAATTCTAACATTCGTTGTACGTCAGGAAACTAACAATTTGTTATTCTAAATTAACAGCGTAATAGTAATGGTATAGAAAATGAGTGTTAACACGCGATCCAGTATATAGGAAGGAGCGTGAAATTAATCGTATCGGTGAGAAAGCAAATCTTAAATTACCTATTCTGGCTGGCTTATTGCAAGCGAGACAGGGGTGGTTGTTTCAGATTGGCCAGGATAGCCAATGTTACCGGTTGCCCTGGTAAACAGCTCTATGTATGTATGTACATAAGCGGGCAGGAATAGAGGCGAACGGACGACGCGGCGTAGGTGAAACACCGTGGAGAGGGAAGGAAAGCAACAAGATACCAGTCGTCCGTATAATCTGTAGATCTGACCGCGCGTGTTCTGCCCACGAATCCCGTGGGTGGTAACTGCTTCATGGGCTGATTTACAGGTGTAACCGGCAATAACGATTCACCAGGTACGATCGTGAAAAACAAGCTGACCAAACGTTCAATGGAACGCTCGATTCTCTTGTGCTTTTAGTGCTCTACTCGATGATCTTTAAAGAAAATAAATGACATACAGAAATATAAAACGGTGCATCTTTAAATTCCTGAAGATAGGAAAATTTGAAAATTTGAAATTTCTGTATTTCTGCCCATCATTACCTTTTCACCGGGCACTTGATTTGCCCATCGTTCGGTTACGTTGTGGAACAAGAAGAATTTGTTAAAATGATAAATTGCCAGCAGAATTCGCACCGTATAAATAATACTTTCTTTTTCGCGTCGAGTAAATTCGTAGTGGGAGCAAAAGGAATCGCGACTGCTGCGAATTCCCGGGAGGATTCTTCGCAGCGAAGCCGAAGCTCGCTTTATCGCGCATAACGAACGTCACTGCATTAAGCCCTGTTGCAACGGTAAGCGATGGCGCCGTCGGCTATTGCGTAATCTGCAATTTTATGCAGACCTGTCCTAAACCGGTGAGGCAGGAAAGAAAGTAGAGATTTCGTGGTCTCTGTAATTACTTGGTCGAAAATAGCGCAATAATAACCAGTAACGAAGGAAGGAGGGTGTAATAACCGCACGATATGGTATCATTTAACATTTTATTAGTAAATTTTTTCTAACTGCGCTAGATTTTCAAGAAATAATTCTGATTGCTGTAATAAGACAGTGAAGGGCAATGGGCAGATTAAGTAGTCGCCGAAGAGCTCGTGGATACCGACGCGGGCAGCACGATGTTAAAAGAAATCAAATGTTCGTTTTGGTTAGAAAATCATACCGATTCTTCCGCGAGACATCGCGTAAGTTAATTTCAATGATTAATAGGAAGAGAGGTTAAATCATTAGGCGGCTCGTGTGGGCCGAAGGTAGAGAGAAGCAATGAGACGTCGAAAGGGCAGGCAGGGGTAGAAACCGGCACGGGCGGGACACAATACGAAAGAGGAAGAGGCAAAGGAGGATAAGGGCCATGGAGGTACTCTCGATGAGGGATCCTGCCGTGGGGTACAAAGAGAAAGAGGTTGGACGGGGATAGAGGAGAGGTCCGTGGCATTGAATGCTGCACCGGCCTTTCTCTACCGGTCCCGCAGTCGAGCAGTTCCCTTTAGTTTATTTTTCCATGCGTAATGAACTCCTCCTACCGACCATTCGTCGTTGCATCGATAGAGCCGACCACCCTGCTACTCGCCACGGACTAAACCCTGTTTCGGAATTCTATGCTATTTCACGTCCGCTCGTTTCCCTTCCATTTCCCTTCGCTCCCCTTTTGATGCCGCACCAACGGTCGAGCCCGCGGATATTTTTCTCTATAAGTTCCGTTCAACTTTGTTGCCCGCCAAAACAAAATGTTGCCCAGTTAGTCAGAATCGAGCATCGTTTGGCAAAATTTTTAATTAGGTATGTAGCAAAGGGCTTACTTCGTACCTCTATGGAGGGATCCGGATACTGACATTAGGTCAGTAATAGGCAACTGTGTGGACTTACGGGAACTAATGGGTAGTCATTTGAATAAAAAATTTAAATAAAAAAAAAAATTAAAAACAGCCTCTAAGAGGGTTTGAAATTTTTGTCAACCACGTACGAATACAAACGGGCACCCTATTCGTTCTCCATTCCCTAATGTCATCGAATATTGACGCCGGACGTTATCAACGATTGATCGTGTGCAATTAACACGACATTACAGTCGTATACCGATACCAAAAACACAACGGGGGTTACGGTGTAAAACACGATAAACACGACGTTATCGATCGACCTGTCAATTTAACGCGGTGCTTCCTGCCGGACGGAAGTTGGTCCCCAGAGGTTAGAAATCGGTTATCACCGGTATAGTTCAATGAACTTTCCGATCGTGTCCAGAGTATGTAGATCCTCAGACACGTCACAGTGGACAGAGAGATTTGGTGCGGGAGGAGGAGACGACGGTAGGGAGAAGAGTCCGACAATAATGATGCATTTCATTGGATCCATTGTGGACGGAATTCAAGTTCACAGACACAACTGATGTGTATCTATTGCTAGCAATGTTCGACGATGCCATTCAATCGACTTTCAATCTATGGATGGTGTCGGCTCACCAGCCTGGACGAAAGGACCCTTCCTATTTCGGGCGAACATTAGGCGTATTGTATCCATCGATTTGGGGACGATAGAATTTTTCATATTTTCGGCATTTTTTATATTTTCGTCTTATGCGAAGATTAATTCTTTCGAAATTGATATTAAGATTAATTTATAAAATTCGGATATTTCAAAAATACCCGTTCTCAGCATTTGTAATTCGACAATCTTGATGCCTAAATCACGTTCACCCTCTCTGTTTCCCTTCCTCATTCCATCCCTCCTCTTTTAACACCCCAACGGAGCTTTCCTCTTCTCCCAGCACGATTCCGCGCGAGAGTCTAATGAATTTAAGCCGTCAATAATACGTGACGTTGGAAGGGCGGTGGAAAGCCTGCCGGTGGGAACCCGAAAAGCTGGTGTCGTCCTGGTTCGATACAGATCCACTTGCACGTACATGCGTGGGCAAACGTGTAAGTAGAAAAGGGCCGCGTGTACACAACAACACGGTACAACCACTCGGGTTCACTCACTGTGAAATTAACGAATTTTTCACGATAGGCACATTAACTGCTGCCGGTTCGGTCAGCAGAAGCGTCGAACCGTTTATGACAATGATGCGACTGATTCGAACGAATGACAGAAATCGAGCTGGCAAAAAAAAAAAATTGCACCTGGAAACAAATTTGATGGAGTGATCAAATTTCGAAGACAGTGATTTATGGTTAAATGTAATTTCAACGTTCGATGTTTTGGTTTTCAGAGAAAATTTGGAAACATAAAATGCTGCAAAATAGTATTTATGACGAAAATGTTTGTTGGCTGTCTTGCCATTTAAAAATTTTGTGGTTCTAAAGTTTTAGATTTTTTAAATTTCAGTTATTAACTTATTTATGCCAATGCATGGTACATGAAATCACTTTTTACTTGCTGATCTTCGAAGAATGGTTTAAAGCTTGTACCAACGGATTTACAATAAAACGAGTGATTTAAGATTCCGTCGGTGCTGTTAGAATTATATCTCCATCATCCATTTCGTACCCTCCGATCGTGGGTCTGGTGTAAACGCATTTTTCTTCAGATACCAAAGACGGGGAGCGGCGTAAGTTATTTCTTCGGTTCGATGCTATGAAACTCGTCCACGATACCATTTCATCTTCAGTTTTGTTATATTTACGAGTAACTTTATGGAAACAAATCCTCGTTCAGAAATTAATCCATTAATATTTTTCTATTCAAATATTCATTCATTTAGAATATTAAAATTTCTCTGTTAGAGGAAGAAGTGGTAATGTGCATTGCTTCATAGAAATGGATCGTTTCGATCTGAATTCTATTCATCGGTATAGAAAGGCAAAAGTATTTGCGATTTACCTTTGCTCTGGACAATCGCATATATGTATATCCCGGCACGTGTAACAAGAGGCTGCCTTATCAACCAACCGGTACCATGTCCAATCAATTTTCAACGTGACGGCACACGCCGCTTTTGTGGTAATATCTATTATTCGGTGTCCCGAGACCGGCTGAATCCCACTCCCGCGCATCACACAGGCGATCTCCTCGTGACAATGGGTTCGTGAATGCTACGGGATCCCCGTGTCCCGACCCCTCGCTTTTTACATCAAAAAAAGCACGGATCGCTCGTAATTTCGACTCGACGCCGCTACTCTGTCGGCTTTCGAATGCGTGCTACCACACGCATTTTCTTAAAAGCCTTCTGTGGATGATGAACAAAAAACGCCTCACGATTGTGCTGTATCAAAGGAGAGTGAAATTTGAAAAGAAGGTAAACGAAGTATTGTATCTACTATTTTAGTAATATCTTTCCACTCTCTTCGATAATTCACCCTTGGATGGCGGACCATGGAGAATCTTTGAATTTTATTAGAGTAGTGGAATTTGGGAATTTATGAATTCTGCAATTCTCGAATTTTAGAAGCCTGGGATTCCTCAAATTTTGCATTTAGAAATTTCCCTAACCCCTAGAATTTCAGAATTTTAGAATAATAAACGAGCCAACACACATTTTTTAAACATCTTAAAGTCGCATGCCTAGTTATACCAATGAGAACGAGCCATTGATACCAGAATTGGATTCTCATAGTAGATAATCAAAGTCTGCTCGCGAATTTAGGGAGCGATCCAATTAACCGAATACCTGTTAAACGTAGAATCGTCGAGAATTAACCTTCGGCCGGGGACACTGGCTACGTTCGAAAGTCGAGGATGCCGAAAAGTCGAGTATCGTGGCAGCAGAAGAGGGAGGCGGGGGGTGTTGGAAAAAGGCAACCGGTAGAATTTCCGCTTTCCTGCATCTACGACCGTTGGCCAAGGCTAATAGGATTCGCGAAATTAATTACCTGCATTTGCATAAGCCCCCGTAAACGTTTTTCTTTTCTATCCTGCCTCCCTTGGCCCAGCCAAAGGGGGGTGGCAGAGGCGGACGAATAATTTTCACGGAGAAATTCGTGATTACGTTAACGATATCCTTTTCTCCGTTCCTCGTTCAACCCTCTGTCTTCGTTCAAACTATCTTTCTTTAACTCGAATCACTCCCGGCTATCTCTTTCCTTCGAACCAGCTACTGCGTTACGCCGTTGTGTTTACATCGTCAAGAACGACATTGTTCTCGTCGTCGTACCGCCTCGTCGGCTATGGGCATAGCGCGGCTAACGAGATTTGTCGTCCAGGATAATTAGATTATCCACACTCTGGACGAATGGCACGGTGGGAGGTGAATTCGCGTAGATAGGAAAACGAAGCATCTATACCGCAAGAACGACGAGCGCTGTAATGAGCTGAGCCACGTGTGTGATAATTTCATGAAAAAAAAGAAGAACTGATGAGAGACGCAAGTATTGCATACGCGAATTACGGTAGCACCATTGGCGTAACTATGCAGGAGCTAATGGGGCAGAGACACCCAAAAATATTAACAAATCCTTCACTATTCTAGATTTAGAATACACCAAAATTTCAGAAACCCGAAAAATTGAAAATTTCAAAATTCATAATAATATTCTTATTCGAAGATCCCAGGGAAAACCTAATTAGGTCCACCCCAATGGACAGTACAAATAGTCTTCATAGGAAGATTGACTACCATTCCCGCGGTCAAGTTCAGGTTACAAGATTTTCCTCGAAGGAGGTCAGCATCAGGGGGATATCCGCCTTTTCCGTTCCCGAGAGAATGGAAAGTGGCTGGTTGGTCGCGAGTGCAATTAACTGCAGCACGGACAAGCGAGTTCCGAGCACAGGACGCGGGAACTCTCGGTCGTAATTCGTAAGGTATTTCGTGCGGTTAGACGAAACTTGGTAAGTTTGGCGCGTGACACCTGCCGCACGTAATCAACCTGCCGAGTTAACTGGGTTTCTCGTGCTAACCAGTGAGCTTGTACGTGCCGCATTCCTTCTGCAACTGCAACGCCAGCCGACGCATATTGTCTCAATCTCGGCTGTTAGCCGGATGTCGCGTGGATTCATGCCCGATCGGCCAATGAAAAGGGTGGCGTGTGCCGCACGGAGGCCGCCTTCCATTTTCCTCCTACGAAAGCTACCGTCACAATTTCCTTCATTCCCTAATTGCCGGACCAATCAGACTGCCGAGAAACTTCTCGCGACGGTTTAAATTATAGTAAAATCTCGCTGGGGTTGCAGAAGCGAAAAATTCTTAGAAAGAGCTACATTTATACGAAAATTCATATGAAGAGAAACTCGGTCAATCGGCAATATAACGAGAGTCTACTGTATTGAATTATTGAAATATTGAAATACCGAAATATTAAACTATTGAACTATTGAAATACTTGGAATAATGTTAAATTCTTGTAGAAAACATTGAAACAGGGTAGAGAAGGATTGCCGGATAAAAATCGTCGAGCGGATAGAGGGATTTTTTCCGGGTTATTGGAACGACGCGTAGCACGAAGCCGCAAGCAAGCTTTTGTGGCATAAAATATTTCTACTCAGCGGAATCGTTGATCGAAAGAATTAATTCATTCGGCCGGGATCGTTCAATCCCTTCGAAATTCCATCTTTCTCCATCCTATCTGCGCGATGAACAGGCCGCACGAGTGCTCTCTGAAACGAATTTGGCGAGCTTAAGGTTTGATTTCATCGACTCCCTCCTACCCGCCCTCGATGGCTACGAACTGGCTGGCTTTTCATCCGAACCGCGTTCCCACGTAGCCGTGCAATTGATTTAAAAGTAGGATAGGTCATCGATTCACCATGATCTTTCAATCGGGATGGATAAAGGCAAGTCCCAACGAACTTCACGTGAGTCGATACTTTTCATGTTTATCGTCGAACCATAAGCGACCCGGCTTATGTTTCCCCATTGAAAATGTTACTTTGATGCACTGCAATGGGACACAATTTTTTATAAACTTTGACGTGTAAAATTGTTTTAAAGCTTGAACGATCAAGAAGCCATCTAGATCTTGCAATAGATTTTAACGATAGCCTATTGTAGTTTGAAATTTCTTACATGAAAAGGTAGAATTATTTAACGATTCGAAATAGCTGTACCGTTTAAAAGGGCTTTAAACTGTGAAGCGGAAAACGTGTCTTCCACTATCGCACCACCGTCTTTATCGTCTGGTCGGAGTGATTAACTTCCCTTTCATTAACGCAGTATTCGTGACCTTCGTCGTATCCAACGTGGTTCCTCTTCCTCGTCTCCGGCAGCGTTCTCCTGCATTCCTGTCGCATTTTAAACCGTCTCATCCTACCCTTATATCTCACCTTACCCTTTCTATGAAAGTCTGTCGAGGCTCGGGTTAATAATGTTCCCACAATTAATAATCGTGAAATTAATACCAAGCTACTGGAAATAAAGATGGATAGAGCGACGTACTCTCTCGTTTTCTTCATCGATGTTATTGACCACTAAACCTTATCTTTAGCTTCTTCTTCACTGGAAGAAAAAACGGACGATGAAAATTTAAAAATAAAAAATATTTTATTTGAAATTATTTTACAATTATCTTGACATATTAACTCGGATAATCCGTCGACATTTATTTATTATTTTTTTTTAATTAATACAGAAAATTTTAATTTATTGTTCATGATTATTTTCCAGTATTAATATTTTTACAATGACTGCATGTTAAATGTTAATTAAAAAAAGACCTATAAAGATAATGAATACTGCAGTAGTAGCTGCAGTTAATTAAATTTGATCCTGTAAATTGCTTTTTCAGAGAAACAGTATTATGAAAATTTTTAATTAATTCATCGCAGGAAGAACGTGTTTTTCCAAAAATTTTAATCAATGTATTCATTTACTTCTGCTATTCATTTAGCAGAAGTAAAATTGTAAATAAATGTTGATACGGTCTAACTGTATACCTTCGTAATTTTTATGAATTTGGAATTCTGAAATTTTGAAATTTAGAATCAGATAATCTTAAAATTTTAGAATTTTAGTATGATAAAGGGACCAATCCGTATTTCCAATAGGACCAACCCGAATTTTTGGGGGGCCAGGCCCACTTTGCTCTCTCTTTGAATACTTAGTTTCTTCTTTCCTTCTTGAAATTCACTTCCAGACCAGAA
This sequence comes from Osmia bicornis bicornis, assembly GCF_907164935.1. Classification (NCBI taxonomy): domain Eukaryota; kingdom Metazoa; phylum Arthropoda; class Insecta; order Hymenoptera; family Megachilidae; genus Osmia; species Osmia bicornis. The sequence goes on along the minus strand of NC_060218.1, from coordinate 1,130,549 downwards.
CGCGTCTCCTCCGTTCGGAAGGTTGGATTAGAAGATGGAATTTAATGAGTTCCTTCGACATCCTCCGTGGTAGTTTGCCGATTTATTATTACTGTTTCTGCAGGACGCAAATTTGTTGGCCAGGTTAACGGTCTCTGAAGCCATGTCGAGGGGTAATTACGTCTTGAAGCACTTGTTGCTCTTGCTCTTGTTACATTTCTGCTCGTATTCTCTGCGGATGCGTTATATGCTTAACGGTGTCTTCGGGCAATCGGTATCGTGTCAAAGATATTAATTTAATCTTTATGATTTCAAGACCGTATAATTACACCGTAGATATTTATGTAGCTAACATGTATCCTAGTATGCTAGAAATGTACTGATAATATGTTGAAATTATGCAGGATGTATAATATGATGGTAGATATACACAAGTGGGCTTGAACCTGTTAATCACCCCTATTTGTCATAATTTACATTACAATATGTAATAATAATTTTTTCAATATGCTTTTTGAAAAATTGTTGGTGTGTATGTTTAATAATTTTTTAAAAATTAGAAGCTTAGAATTTATACAAAACTTAAAACAAAATATGAAATAATCGTCTAAATTTTATTTATATCGGTATTTCACTGAAATTTATTGCGTTTTATCGATATACGTTTTTGTATAGAAGTTCTTGTTTTACGATTTGATCAGCAATTCAATTTTTATTGCACGGACGAGCTTTCCATCCCCCACTCCCCCTGTCGTTTCACTTTTGCCTGGGTCCGATAAAAAGGAAATAACCGAGGGGTAATCAGCATCAAGATATCAGAACAAAATAAAATAAAATTCCTCCTCGACCGTTCCAATCAGTACGGGTATTCGCTTAGACTAAGCTTTATTCAGTGGACGATTTATACCTCAGTGCGGATATCGAATCCGAAGCTCAAGTCTAATTTCACCATTCAAACGAAAATCGTTCTGCGATATATACGATATATTTAATAATAATCGATTTTTACAATGTTATTTAACACAATTAAATTTACCGGGGATTTTTGTCATTCGTTTGCTTACGATTTCAGTTTAAAATTTAACTGAAGTTGCAAAATTTGTATGTTTAAGGAGGTAGATCTACAATTAATCTTACAGCCCGTAGATCTACGGCTTTCGGTCGTAACGTGTTAAATGGCATTCCACGTAACCTATATTTCAAAAAGTCGTCAACTTCGCCACAACTCACCCTATACATAACAGGATGAGCAAAAAGAAAGACGAAAGGAGAGACAAAAGTTGGTAAAAGAGGAGAAAAAGGAGGCCGTGTAACCCCCTGGCAACCACCCTTCGACAGTGGATGCACCTCTACGAGTATCAAGGAACACCAGCAGCCTCCCTCCAAAGCATGGAACGTGGCGCATGCTCATCCGGGAATCGAAGCCCGAGGAGGCACAACGTCACCGGCGAACCGACCGCCGGGTTCGTCAGTGAGTTTGGCGAACAGTTCGCGAACGGACGTGTTCCTGCTCGTCTCTTGGAGAACGTCCTCCAAGTATATAAACACACAAGAACAACAGCTAAATTCTTAGTGACCGCCTCTGCTGTTTACACGGCGGCCTAAATGGAGGCGAGCGATGCCAAAGACTGCGACTCACTTCCTGGTCCGCGCAGTTCCCCGGAAAGATTCTTCTCGTAGGTGATCCATACTTGGTCGTTTTATTTTCTCATCTTCTAATCAGATTTTGATCCATGCTCGTGTTGTTGACCTTGCAGACGACGCGTGCACCGGGACATCAAGGTCGTTCGCGATCAATGAGCCAGCTGCTGCCACGTGACGTTGCAGCAGCTCCGGTATAACTTAAAAAATCCCTTGATCCATATCCCTGACGATGTCAGGTCGTAACAGCTGGACGAAAACAGTACTTAAACTCGTTGCGTGATCGTGGTGGTGTGTTTACTGGTAACATTCGATGCGTTCGTTAAAGTGGTAAGACGTGCAAGTGCGATCTGTGGTAAGGAGACTCTGGAGACCGGAAGCAAGGTGACAAGAGGCAGAGAAAAACGCGATTCGTTCAAGTCGAGGATTTTCGTCAACGTGGCTGGTGAGTACGGTGCATTTATTATTAAACGGTTTCATGAGGTTAGGACGGGGCGATTCATGAATGAAAATGACCCGTGCTGAATAGGAAATGGAAAACATCAATCTTTTGTAAGGAGTTCGGCGAAAGAGCAACAAGTGTTGCTGATATCGTGGAGACAATCTTTTCCTATGAATTTGTAAACAACGTACACGCGTTTCTAGGGACCTTTTTTTTCGTAATCGTGACGTTGCGTTTAACAATGTTGGCGAGCTTCCATTGAAAAAAAAGTCGCGTGTTTAAATTGACGATTAAACGAAAATGCGACATTGTTAAACGTTAAAGGGCAATGCTTTTTGAAAAATTTCAAGCGTGCAGGGATTTTCGCGCTGTATTTTGTTTAAGCGCTTTATAGAGGGAAATAGAATTGTTCGTGCATAAAAGAAATTATTCGGGCGTAATTACTGAACTCGTTTCAAAAATAATAACGCTTTTGTTATAAAGTTGGCAAAGCGTTTCGTTTTCTTTTTATTAACTTATGGAATTGTGGGGTACGATTATAGAGTGGTGTTACGCGAACTATTAAGTAATTTTTGCTTCAAATTGCAATATATTAATTATGAAGTAATTTTAAAACTTTATTAACATGAATAGCAACAAACTTTTGAAATTTTAGCTTATGAAGCAGTAAAATATAAATAGGGTAAGGTGCTGTACCTAAGGTCATTTTTTTAAACTTTCATAAAATAATCTAAAAGTGTTTTTTCTCGACATATTTTTAGATAATGTTATTCACTGGCTATCAAAATTATTATTAACATTTTAAATGAAAAAATAATATCTAATTAGGTTCAAAAGAATAATTGGCATTTAGTTTTCATGGTTGCATATCAAATACTTCACTTATGTTTCCAACTAAAGCAACGTAAATACCTGGCAGTAAAGGTAACTTCGGACATTCTTTGTCATATCTGCATTAATTATCCCTAGGAATATTTTAGTCTTCATCAGAAAGAATTATTAAAAATTTGAGCTTAACCTCTGCATAATTTTTTATTAAATTAATTTTACGCTGAAAATGTACATTCCTTTAAACTCACTGCAGCTTTGATCAAATTTACAACTTTCCTTGTAAAAGACACTCATATAAAAGCAAGCGGCTAATCATTTGCAATCATAGCTGACTGGATATTATCACTGCAGGACTATCATAAAAATATAGGTTTAAATCTTAAATCTTAAATTTTACAAGTTCAGAATCCTAGGACAGACTTTGAAAAATTGTTAACAGACTGTGCTCGTAATTGCGTTCGAGGGCAATTTCGGGCGCTCGTGCCCGTTTCATTATTCGCTGTGCATATCCGGTCTAGGCTCCGAAGCGTTATTTCATCAGATTCTATTATACCATATTCTCACCTGCACTTTTAATGCCAAACACCTGTGTAACACGTATCATCACGTGTCGTTATCGCCATGTATCCCGTTAATTTAAATTGTAATGAAAAATTAACGAGCAGCCAAGTTGGAGGTTATGTTAGGTCGTCTGGTGTTGGATCGATGGGGTGGCATCACGCGAGGAGCCCTTTGCAATATCGTGTGCTTATCGTTCGTTGGAACGAAGACGAAAGAATTCAGAGTCTCCTCGAAATGGCCCGGGACATATTTGCACGAAATTCTGTCGGCGACATCTTGCTTTTGTTGTTTTTTTCCACGCATACTGGCATGTGGTCCCGTTAGACATTACAAGCCCCATTACGCAGGAATTTTCTTCGATAACGAAACTCTGCTAAGGTTTCTTTTCCAACCGGGTATAATTCAACCCCCCCGGGATGCATTACATTTTCGAAGCAGTTGCAACAACGTTTGTCATGCAACTATGTGGCAGAGAATTTCTTGTGGAAAGAGTAAAAACGGATAATACAGTCCGAAACATTGGTTGACAGCCGGTAAACCCTCCATTTGGATGGGGCTTATACGCCATTGGACAAATTGCCGCCAATCATAAATAATTGACAGACAATCACGAGGGATTTAGATTTTCCACCTGGGGATTGTATGTCCATAAATTTGATACTGGTCTCGCGACTATTCTGCCACTCTAATTTACAATGCTTTCCTTGAATTTCTCTCATCTTTTTCTGAATTTGTCAGCTTTAAATTCAACTAACAATGTTAATTTTATATTCTAATTGAAGTGTTCCAATGAATAATTTTATGAATTTTATGAAACTTGCAATTAATTTGTTATGAAAAGTATTGAAAAGTGCATTTTTTTCGCGCGCTTTCGTTAGTCTCGGATTTGCCGAGCCAGACAGCGAATAAATCAATCAGAAAGCTGAATGATTAGCACGAAGTATTCCATGCAAATAGAAATTATCTCGCAGCAAAAAAAAAGTTACAAAGGGATTCGTGTATTCAAAGGATTTACTTTTTGAGAGAAATCGTCGACGGTTGGCTCGCGTGCGTCTAGGGAATTTGTAGGAAAGGCGCGTGATTCGAGGAGCGGACACACGCATAGATCAAGATTGCGAATGCCTAGGAATAGCATGCCTCTCCTAATCAGATAACCAGCATTGCAAAGGCTATTTTTACTTTTGTACGTTTGACAAAATACCGTCCACGTATCGTCGTAATTTGTTAAGCAAACGTTTGAATCTCTTATCTTTCTATTAGCTGATTCTTCTCCATTTGTGGTGAATAAAATGATGTTTATATTTAACTGGGAAAATTTTATTTTCTGTAATTGAATTAGTTGTTTCAGTAGCAAAATATGAATTATGATACGGAAAATGAAAAATAAAAGATCACATACGCGTATTTTCCTGTAAAAGTATAAGAATGATTAGGTGCGAATGTAGAAAGTACATAAGCAAAGCGGATTTAAAGTTTCATATGTACACACACGGGTAGAGCTGATGAAGAAAGGAGAAGAAAGACGAGGACAAGCATTAGCAATTCATGAGGGAAAAAGGCGTAATGCATTTGTTATCTTTATGGGGTTGCAGCAATCCTTTGGGTAACAACAAAAACACATTCCGTTTCAGCTGTTTAATTCAAAATGGCGTGAACGAACATAAATGTCTAAATTAATCATGAACACGAGATAGCCGCTAATTGTTGCCCGGTGAAGTTTGTTGCTACTTTAAACGGAATTTGTGGCCGGGTGAAAATTAATTTTCAAGAAAATTCTCTGCTGTTCCCATTAAAAGCAACCTTTGGAAATAAAATGAATTATGGTCGGGGAGAATTGAAAACTGGCCGGACACGTGTTCGGGGTAGGTGAATTTCTGTTTCGAAATGGCGGTCTCTATTCAGCCGGATGAAAAGTCGAGGATCCAGGATCGTGAGACAGGAGACCACGAGGAAGTTTCATTGAAGGTGGGGGAGGGGGAGGTTTCGGAGCGCCTGGAACTCGTTCGTAACCGGAGTCCGATCCGGCCCGTAATTACAATTCGAACAAAGTTATGCCGGCCTGGATCGGGCGGGGATGTGTCAAGTATTTAATCAGGGCCGAGTCGAGTCTACGAGAGACAATAGATGGCGATCAACCACCCCCCTTCCTTCGACCATTCCCATCTCTCCCCTCACCTTCTTCATCTTCCCCTTCAACCCTGCTTCGACTATGACTAGGGCTGCAATTATGTCGACCTCATTTCGGCACAGCTTCCTCCCCCTTTTGCATTGTATTCTCTATACCTTATCCTGTCTCTCAATTTATTTCTCTTCTTGTTGCCTTTACACTTTTTCTTATTTTATTGCCTGCTTTTGTTTATCCGTGAATTATCTTATTTTTCTTAACTTGGATCCTAGAATAGCTGGTTTGTTTCAAAAATTTTCACGTGTGTCTTTTATTTTATTTGCAACCGTTATTTATATTTAGGATTTGGACTTTTTCAACTTAAATGGCGATTTTCTTGGTGTACATAGAACATTACTAGGAAACTATTGCTATGCATCTTTGCCAACCCCTAATATTAACCTCTGGTAATTAAATTCCCAATCTTTCAGCAGATTCTGCATCAAAATCGTTTGCGTTCCACTTACAGAATCTCTCGAAAATTTTCAACTTCGTTGCTCAACTAAATCAAACAAACTCCGCTCTCATACCAAGCCACAAATCAATGTTTACACCATTCCAAAACACCAATATCTGCAGATCTTTCGCGTGCAAGGGGCAGCCAGGTTTATTATCGAACGAATTTTCAGCCGGGGCTGCGTCGGTGGATTATGCAATTTAAAACGAGTTAATTGAAGTGCAATAAGTCGTTAAAACTCTTGAGCAAATTAATTAATATAAAAGCCGGTTAGAATAGCGGGGAAGCAAAGCTTCGACCCTAGTCCCTTCTCTGTTTCGCCCTTAACGGAAAAAGAGGTTGGCGCAAGGTAACGGTAAGGTCGGAGAGAGTGCGACGGAGGAAAAGTACGGTTAATGAAATAATGTACGCCCGACGTGGTCCTCGAGCACGCAGCTAGCGCGCGGGATTTAACTTTTCCACGAAAATACTTGCGCAAGCTAAAAGAGGCTACAGTCGTGCTCACCCCGCACCCCATCGGGGTCTTGCTTTACCCTCCTGCGCTGCTTTGAACTGCAATCGCGACGAGGGTGACTCGATCGACGAAATCAAAGGAAACGCGATACGTAACCTGTTTAATTAAGAACTGCTACGTGCCAAAGTTGACGATTTCACTGCAAGTGCAAACAAATGATTTGAAAAAAGCAAAAAATGGAGATTCAAGAATATAGGGCGCTGACTCGTGATTTTATATCCTTGAGGATGGAAGGAACGTCGAGCGGGAGTCAGGAATATTAAATTCAATCCAACACGAAATTCAATATGGCATTATTCGAAAGAAATCGAAAATACGGCTCCCGACGTGGTACGCGCTTCGTATTACACCAGCAAAGCGTATTACCTCCTCGATCACACGAAAATATTTACAACTCAATTTTCTCTTCTGACGTAAAATTTCAAACTTTTTATTTCGAGCATGGCGTCGCTGACAAGCGAGATAATCAGTTGCTACCAAATTATATTCCCCGTTTCGATGTAATTAAGGGTAGCATGATGGAAAAATTCAACGCGGACGCGAGATAGACGCAGAGACAAGTAAAGCGACGAATGATTTGCTGACGTTTCCACCCCCATTTAAGATAATTAGTACTCGTAACAGCATCGCGTTACACCTGTCGTGGCAGCAAGGAGATACAGCCACGTTTTCCAACAGTCTCAATTAGCTCGGCTTCACAGTTCGTTAGAGCTTTTAAAATTGGTTTGCAACAGTGAATGTTGGAAGGAACGTCGACGAACATAACCGAAGACGAGCGAACACTTCCGATATACATGCCATACTCTAAATTTGAATTAGTAAATTAATTTTCAGTGTATCACTGATCACACAATCAATGAAATTAATTATTAGAAGCCCGGTATTAAAAAAGAGATCAATACCACCTTAAACCCAATAACAAAAAAAAAGAAACTAATTCGAGATAAACATTTTACCAGAGTATATTGGTTTTCCAAAATACCTCCCTGTCCATTTGCTTACACTCATAGCAGAAAAAAAAGTCCTAGCGTTCATCCCTTAGCCAGTTGGCAATAAACAAACAATAAACGACGTATCCGATTCGCTGTTCGTAAATCGGGCTTTTGGTCTAGCAAAGATTCGAGTCTGGTAATCTTCCGTTATCAGAATGGATCGTATAATGCCTCGTAACGAGGATGCAATGTCATCTGAAATCCCTGCCACGTAGGGTGGGCTCTACGGAGGATCGTTGGATTCGCAGGAATGATGAGACGCATCTCCGTATATAACGGTACAGGTAGATGCACATAGATGCACATACACACACACATATACACGCAATTCGGTCGACGAGCAAGAAGCAAGGGTAGAGGAAGAAGGACGAAGAGAATAGGGTGTAGCGTAAACGGACGAGCATGCGAGGCAAAGGCAACCAAGCGGGGAATCGGCGGGTAGCTAGAGCTGAATTAGCATGGCTATCTGGGTAATATATTGGACTGTATCGTTGGACACGACCAGCCAGAACCACGTGATATACTGACACCCCGGGTTTTATTGGCAGTACCGTACTACACCCTCCCTCCCTCTCTAGCTTCACCTATGCCAGCCCTTGACGCCCGGCTTATCCACTTTCCCCGTTAATCCGCCAACCGGACCTCAGTCGCTGACGCTAAAAAATGTATTCCCTTTCCATTACGCTTTTTTTTTTTTTTCGGTTTCATGGTACCCCTGAGACACGCGCATCGTCAACTTGGGTCCCGTGGATGGTGATTTTTAGGGAAACTGACCTGTCGAATAAATTCCTTTGGGCACTCTGATTTCTTGTGTCCCTTCGGTAGATTGGATCAGTGATAGGCAGATCGAGTGCCCGCTGCAGAAATTTGGAGATTTGAAAATTTTGAATCACCAAATTTTCCAACTTACAAATTTCCAAATATGAAAAATTCAGAAATTTAAAAGTACGGAATTTTCTAAACTCCGCATTTAAAAATATAGAAATTTCAAAATGTAACGTGAATTCTATTAGAGGATTGAGAAGGATAGGGTAATAGTCGGTTAAAAATAGAGGGGACGGTGCTTTGGTGAAACAAATATTGGAATGCAAATCCAGCAGGTGAGACGAGGGCTAGTTCGTAGAGACTGACAAAGCGTTGCAATCACGATCCACGGCGGGTAATTAGTTAGCAGCGCGTACCGCCGCTTGATCGCTTTCGATTTTTCTCGAGTGTACCGCGCGTTAATTACCGTTCGCGATCGATAGCCAGCCTCGAGATCACTGCAATGCGTGTGACCGATTAACTTTTCCACACTAGACAACCTTATGAAATAATTCAATTTTTATGGGAATGATTGTTTAAAAAATATATTTGTTAGTGCATGAAATGAAACAGCAATGTCTACAAAACACTAAAAGTCACAATGATTTATCTTTTGTCTCTTCTCCTAAAGAAAACTGTCTTACGTAAGTAGATATAAAATCAACGACAAGAAACGAATAAAGTACTATCAAGTAGTGAAGAAAGGGGATGGGACGACAGTAGAGTGTATTAAAGGGCAAGATTACGAAGAATGTTTATTTAACCCCTGTATTGCCGCAGGGTAAGTACAGATTGTCTATAAAGCGTTCGGATCAGTGTGTACAGTTAAGGAGAAGGAGTGAAACAATGAACGAAGAGATTGTGGGTGTTCGACAGAAATGAGAAAGACGCGGAAAAGAAATATAAATACTGGAATATTTAAATATGTTCAATAAATTTTCAAAAAGTTCTGAATACATATTTTAAAAAAATGATTCCTAAATCAAAATCTGATTGTGCATATACCTATACTGCACGAATAGGGATTCAAATTCAGATGATTATAAAAATCTGAAATTTGTAGCGGAAATTCACTAAAACAAGCGTACAGTGTACGAAGCGTTTTTAATTATCACGATATCTCTGGACTGCGATGTCAAACTGGGTTAGCTCCACGCGAGTTAGGAAAATATTAAACGCTGGACAAACAGTATTTCTGGCCTCGAGGGACGAGCTGTCTGTTTGCGAAAGTTTTCTCTGACAGTTGATTCCGGAAGTGTGAAAGGTGAGGCCTTTCACCGCGTTACCAAAATACTATCCATTTTACTTTATCGAACACTTAAACAATTTCATTAAACAAATCTTTGTATTGATTGAATTACACAAATGAGATTAAAAATTAATCCTAACTTGAACTGGAGACTTCTATAAATTAAAAATATTCGAAAGTGCCAAAATACCGTCATTTGGGGTTGGCTGACGCGCTTCACGAATCAACCAGTCAGAAAGCTGGAGTTTTATCTAATAAGCAACATGGCTGCCGTCCAGGGATTTATACAAACATTTCTAATAAAATGTTAAAAATATAAAGTTAGGAAACACGAGGAGTGGGATTCTGTGAGCCAGCTTGTTGAGTTTGTTCCCGATGTTTACCGAATGCAGTCAAAGTGCATGTGAATTACCCCATTAACCTGGAGTCAACCTGTACGCCGTCAGCGTGCCGTATAATTAAAACATTCTTGTCACTGTAAACAGAAACGTCACCGCAAACAGAAATACCGATCATTTCGATTTGAATTCATTTGCCGGTCAAATAAATTAACGCCGTTAGGGAAAAGTGAACATTGCCGTGGAATCAACAACTGTTCAACGTTATTTTGTTACAATTGAAAACCATGTTTGGACGAAAATATTGCATTACTATGGTGCTTCAGCGAAAATTAGAATAATTTCTATGCTTTTAATAATATTACGGATTATCCAAATTGGTCCTAGATATGGTCCAACTAATAAATAAGCTAGAAAACAAGCAACGTGTAAAGAGGTTTTGCATAAATAATTCCGTGACTGTGACAGTTGAGTACTTAGATAAACATGGCGATTCAGAGGGCGCTTTAGCCATGACAAGTGTCATGTTTTGTGGAATGTTGAACCGCGTTTAAAGCCCGCAGCGACAAACTGTCTCGAATAGTTCGTCCATGGTTGTTTCAAGGATTAACTTTTTTAACATTAAACATTTTTGATAAATTGATTGTAAGTACTCGACATTGTTCCGGGAGAAGTTATTTTGTACTTTATTTAAAAATTTCTACGAATGGAACGTCAGGCAATTAAATATCCGAGAGTACCGTTCAGAATCGGTAGATAGTTTCGTCGAAAGCTCACATTTCCTTCATTGGTCGGAACATAAAATATTCTAATAAGGCAAACGTCGAAGAGCGTCGTGGGAGGCGTTCGTGTGCAGAACGTCAGTCAGGAACGGGGACAGCTTCGACGGAGAAGAAGATAAAGGGGATAAAAAGGAACATTCGGATACAAAGATCGAAGATGCGACGACGTTACGATAAATTAGCATAAACAAACCTTAGCATCCGCTTCGAATTTCCACCGGCATTCAGAGTCGAGGTTATTTATTCTGTTCGCCAATATGGCTACCATTCCTCTTCTTTTACCTCTTTCTGAATCATTCCTACTTTCTAAAACATCTTCAATTTCTATTCTTCATTGATAGAAAAAATTGCAGTTTTTATCTTTTCTTAGAAAAACTTTCAATCGTTGATTATTTAAATAACTTTCCAAATTCATCTTATTACTTCTAAAATTTAATATTTTCATAAATGTGAGATCTTCCTGTTGCAAGCCTACGAAACAAAAAAGGCGAAGGTATATAGGTACATAGAACAGAGGCTCGGGGGCAACAGGCAAAATCTCCGAACATTGAAATATACGTCTGCGTATGTTTGGATTTCTTCACTAGACCCGAAGCAAAACTGCAGCCCTGTATAGTTTGCAACAACGCTTTATGCTAACTTGAGCTTACGGCCGAGCGTGTGGACACAAGGAAAATCCGGCGTTTTCCGATTCTCGATGACGTTCTTTATGGCCACCATTCGTTTCGATCACCCTTGTCCACTATCTTTAGCAAACAATTCTAGATCCCCTTGGAGACACAGGTAATACGGAGGACCTGTTACTTCAAACAGTATATTGATTCATAAAAATTGGACATTAATTAAAAATTAATATTTCATTACTTTTATTCAACGATTCAATGGTTAAATTTTTTAAAATTAATTTTCATCAATTTGTAAGCATTTCTAAGAGGAAGAAACGCTTCTAAAGTGAAACAATTTATTTCCAAGCACATCCTGTTGAAACTTCATTGCGTTCTTATTCTGCTCTCGCAGCTTTACTATGAAATTTTGATGAAACAGTTGACTTCTGTTTGAGATCTATTCAAACATTGATACACTCTGTTGAAACTTGATTGCAAAACAATAAACCATTCATTCCATGGAAGCATTAAGGTTTAAAATCCTATTTTGGTTTTTGAATAATTCCCTATATTTGAGCAGTTTTGAATAATTCTTCGACGTTATCACGTAGGATTTTCCGATTGTTTCGAGCAGGTCGCGAAAAGAATTTCTTCATCAGCTTCTGTGCAACAGAACGAACGTTTCCGTCTGCGAAGAAAAATGTGAAAAATACATATATTTTCAAGAGAAAAGAGAACGTGGTGGTTGACATTTTCCACGATGCAACGAATATCATTTTTCGAAAGTCGGTGAATGTCGCGCGTGCTCCCGATCATATCTCGTCGAGTGCACGATAATTCACACGGGAGTGGAACTATTAATAATCTTCTCCGACTTTCGAGTAAAAGCCGGCCAAGACAAGGATGGATGACGAAGAACTACGTACGAACAGCACGGTCTGAAGAGAAATACAATATGCCCGAAGAGAACACCCGTCTGCGATGTTCATTACATTTCCGGTTTTGCGACACCAAATCACCGTCAATGAATAATTATAACCATCGAGGGAATTCTAATTAGTTTTTCCAATAATATCAAGTTAATGTGGTTAATTTGCAGAGAAAATCCATTTTTGCAACATTTCCATCATTATTTTTGGAAGATGAGATTGTTTAACATTTTTATGAAAATAGATTATACTTGTCTAATGTAAATTTGGCTTTATAGTATTTAAAGTTTGCCATGTAATTGTACAGAATTCTAGATGTCGCGTCGCAAAGGGTTGAGCACGGACAGCGGCCATGACAGTTGAGATGTTAACAAAATTACCCATTTGTACCAGGTTAGCCACTAAATTAACGATGGTACATTTCGAATTTTATCGCAGATGGATAAACAAATTACTGGAAATATGGCGAGAGGTTACTAATTTGAATGCTGTTTATTTCGATTGAAAAGTAAGGGTGATAATTAGATAAATAAGAACTCATAGAACTCATAAATCTGATTTTAGAGATTCTGAAAAATCATGAATTCTTAAAATTACAGTAGAGAAATGAGTAAAAAAGAAAAGGAATTGAATTATTTATGGTTGAATTTGATCCGAATATTTTCCGGCCGGTGACAGATTATTCCATAAGCTGCATACATAATCGAAGACAGCGGATGATTTAGATGATATTCGTTGTTTCACGAATGGCCAGTGCTAGTCGAGTCATTCGCTGCCTCTTTGCATGCACCGCTCGCGCATTACATTTGCAAAAGAGCTAGCTTTGCAAGAGGAAGATATATCGGCAGTGATGAACGAGCGGCTTTTCGCTGTGAACAAAATGCTCGCACGCGGTAGCAAACACGCGAGCGTGAACCGACCAATGCTTTATAATTACAGAAGGTGTTGAAGAAAATTTTTTGTATCACAAAAATTATTGTATTGGCCACGGCAATAAATAAAATTAACTAGTTACCAAAAATCAGATACAAAAATTATTGAATTTTGGAAAGATGTGTCGAGGGATAAAAGGATTCGAGGAGGACCAATGAAATACAAGTCTGTCGAGACGTGTATTACAACACGGGACAGGAGGACGAATTTGCGTAATCACTCGGCCGTTGGTTTCGCGAAAGCTCGCCGGAAATAGGAAGCCCTGCAAAATTCTGTCGAGGATGAAGTTTCTGGTCCATCGAGTGCGACATTCTGCGGCGGTGGTCATTTAAACGCCGCATACTCCTAGTCGGTCCCTTCATCGACAAAGCCTCGCAATCTCTCGTCCGCCGCAGACAGATATTTCGCCAGCTATGAATGGATTTTTCGGGGGTCTTTCCGGTACGGTCGGCCCTTTTAACCGACCAGAGAATCGCCAGTTCGAAACGAGACTGTACGCGACTGATAATACCAGCGACAAATTACTGCAATGACCAGTCATTTTCCTTTCGTCGCGATGATAGTTACTATTATGGTGCACAAGTCGTGGGCAATAAAAAAATTTAGCCTAACCCTAACCCTTAGTTGGTTATACCCTAAATACTCTTTACCTACAGTTTGAATAAAATCCAAGTGTGGTATCATTCCGAAGTCTTACCGAAATAACAAATAAATAATTTCTATTTTTGTTATTAAAACAAACAAAAAATTAGAGAAAATTTATTTTTATTCGAAAGAGTTTTTTCCAGACATAAAAAGCGAAACAAAAGTGACGCAGAATGCACCAACCGCGATCGTGTATAATAAGCCGAAACCGATCGTGGCTGCGACTGCAGATACGTCGTTGCATTTATAAAAGTACAATGGCCGATGTATCCGGCCGATTGTCGACTATAAATATCGAGATTTATCTCGATTAACGTGCCACCACGCGTTCGTATACGAGACCGGTGTCTGCACAAAAATGAGCCGTGTCTATGTTTCTTCCTGTGTTTCTGCTATCCGTTCTCCGTACGAATAATTACATCGCACACGTGTCTTGCAATTAAATGGAAATAAATCCTATATTACACTGTGATCACATTTTGACCATTCGCCGATTTTCTTCAATGAATGGTAATTTGTTTAAATTTCTCGCTTTTTTGCGATTGTTTTCATTTCAAAATGAACGCAAATAACGTTTGCAAAATCAGTACTAAATATCTGACTACAGATTATGTACCCGTTCAGCAATTTGCCAGATTAAAGTCGTATCACGATTGTCCATCGAGTCTCTGGTTATTGGATATTCAGGTGTTAACTAACGAATCAATCGGCTAACTTTCGCTGTTAATTAGAAGTTTATCAAGCACGAGTAACTCGAGATACTTTACTGTGCAACACGAATCAAATTCGCAATTCGAAGCGCATGATTGCAATGAATATTTCGTTTGTCCAACGTTTTTCACAACATTATCCGCGGTTGGAGTACATGGAAGATTTTTCACAGATATTTCGTTGGCTAAGTGGAAAAGCGAGGAGTAAAAAGTCGGCTGTGAGAAGTCGGCGAAACGAGCAGGAAAAGAGCACACACCACGTAAGAAAAGTAATTGCCGGCAACAGATCATGGGGTCGGCTTCATCATGGCGGCCGCGAGGGCATTTGACCAAAGGCGGACGTAATAAAGTTTCGTTTCGCCGCCGCACATCCGCGGATCTAATATAAAATGAAAATAAATCAAAGCTTCTCTCATCAGGCCAACCATTAACTTCCGTTTCTTTGTATCGTTCACTTTCCACGGAAATTATTAATAGCGGAAAAACAATTTGCCATAGTATAACGAGGGTACGCCACGCTCCTTATTATCCATTCACCTCTGGTACAACAATTTTTAATAAAAAAATTTCCTTATATTACAATGCGACTGGTCCGAAATAAGATTGTTTTAAATTATTGCTATATAACGTCGCTTTTAGTACGAAAGTTACAAAATCGTCAATTAAATCGACGATCTCCATTGCAACAAAAAATCACGCTCAAAAGCGTTCGCGATGGTTATTAAACATTCCCGGCTGGAGATACGTGAGCGTTAAACTTTTCTTTTTTTTTTTTTTTCGGAGGGGAGTTATGGACGTCGAGAATCCGTGCACGTCGAGCGAGCGTCGATCAGCAGAGAAATTTTGGGTAAATTTAATTTTCTTTTTCGCTCGCTCCCTAGCCTAAATCGAGTCACTCGTTTTCTGTCGATGATTCGTCGATATTCCTACAATGGAATATTCCCCGTGGAATAATTGATTTTATGAGATTAGCCGGACTGCGTTCTCCGATACTTCGCCACGTATGTCTATGTACACTGCCGGCCAAAAGTATGGAACCATATATTGATAAAGAGGTGAAATGAAATTCTTTCCTTTTTCCGGTAACGAAGGTCGAAACCGTCCTGCGACAGCTCATGAATAGATTAGATTTTTTGGCATAAGTTGATCCACGGTTGATTCACTGTCCGTCCATTTTTGATCCACTATTGATCCGTGACCGATCCACGATTGATCCAAGATCGACCCCTGATTGATCCACAATCATTCTAGCGAAATAGTAATTCTACAATTTAATTAAAAAACTTGATTAAAAAAAAAATACATGGCATTATTTACGGTTCGTTAAAAATACGAGAAAGCTTGAGTTCATTTGCAAACCGCGCCAAACCGTGCATCAGTAATCTGAATGAATTCGGTACGGGTGAAAAATATCGAGTGGGTTGGTTCCCTGTACAAGTAAACTAGGTGTTCGCGATGAATTCTTAAGGCACACCTGTTCTCCGTCCTGTTGGAAACGGACTCGTTGATGTCCGTCCTGGCGTAAACTAAATTACCTTTCAGGGTAGACCACACCCGTGACTTAATTCTTTGCCCCCTATTTTCCGTGTTCGCGGTGCAATGTTAAAACGCGCTTTGACCGGCTCGTCTCGCTTTCCCCGTTAACGAAGGAAACGAAATGAATGTCGGCATAATTGCAAGGGCAAGAAACGCACTTAAAATGTATAAATAAGAATGAAAAGCGTTGGCAGCCGCGTTTGAACGTCGCGCCCCAGGTGCTTGCCTTTTTAATTCTTCAACAGAAACGACCTCTAGCCTGCTTTTCCATTTACTTAACCAACCGTGCTCCACATCTGTCATTAAAAACTTTTGCGAAATGTTCTTCAACTATGTATACCATTGTGCGTGTAATGATCCTTTGTTTACAACCTGTACAATGAAACAAAGTCTTTGCCTCGTTATTTTATTGCACGATACTTGTATCCTTTCTTTAATTACTTTTAACGCTTTTGTAAGTAACACAATAGATAATGCTTCGTCCTAAAATTTCAAATTTTCAAAATTTCCAATAGACCCGAGAAAGATTGCGAAGAAGAAGAATATTTTCTCCAAAATTTAAAAAATGTTCCATTGATTATATGTAACAAATGGGGGCACCTTTGCAATGTCAGATGTGTTTGAATCAAAGGATAGAATCCAATATCTGAATCCTAGTGTTCCATCGAAGCAGTATTTCTTCAGAATCACAGATAACTTTCGTGTCTCAGAAAGGTTACTCTTAAGGATAGCAGAAGAGAAGGCAGATCATCTCGGTTTATGGGTTGCGTACGTGTCCACCATAGGTTTGAAGTCGATGCATTGCATTGTTCTGGGTTATTTATCACCTCCCACAAAATACAATTCCATACTTCCTCCTGGGCTATACAAGTAATAGATAACGCGACATTTCTTTTGAGATTCCATTTCGTGCTGTGTATTGCAAGAATTTTTATCTCGATGAAAAATTTTTAAATTAAATAAAATTTAGATTAAACAGAGTCGACTAACGTGTCGTGAAAACAAAAGAAATAATAAATAAATAAATAAATTTCTTTGAAAGTTCAAAGTAAACCGGAAACGCAAACGATTACAAGTTCAGGTTTTAAACACACGGTTTATTCTGAAAACGTGGAAACGTAATTAATTTACGCAAACTTCTACCGCGCGAAAAATAATTTCCCTGCTTCTGTAAAGGAATGAAAGTATGTTTATGGAATTATGCTGTTTACTGCTTGACAAATTCATCGTGTAAAATAAAAGTAACCAACTCTGTTTGCGCATTTCTTCTAATTGTGTTCATTAAATTTTTTGTTTTTTTTTTGTTTCAGGTAAGTACGCGTTTGCTAGTACTATTCCAACAATTTTTAACAACAAGTGGTAAGTGGATTTTTCATTTTATGCGTGAGAGATAAGTAATATTCATTTTTCTATAATTTCGTGTCGATTTTCGCACGACACGTAACTTTCACGGTTGTTAAAACGCGAATGAGAAAAATCAAAATGGCGACCAGATGGAAATGATGATCCATAGCATTTCAGTTTCTTAGTTTGACGCAGCGGTGGTCGTAAACGGCGACCGACTCCGAGTCTTGTAATCAAAAAGTCATTATCCACGGTTATCCCGGTGGCTCTCCAAGTTTCCGGTAGCCGGTCTCCGACCACAATTCCTCGCAGTTTTCCCTCGGCTTTGGAGGGTGATGCGAAACCGGGAGACAATGACACTACTTCATATTAATTTCCCTGCCGATTCCTGGTCCCTTATTCTTTTTACCTCGCTCGACGTCTCCTCTCGACGTGCTTCCCCCGCGTTGCCACGGTTCAGGAAACCGCATTGTTACCGCCTGCTTTCATCTTCCGTTTGCCTGGCCAGTTATGCATCATCCACTCGTGTAGTTTCACGGTTTCATATGGAAAACTGGAAGGAAATGGTACCAGATCTTTCTTGATCGAAGTTTGCGTAGTTTAAATTGCTAGTGGAATAGTTACGCCAGTGGGAAGATTGTTATTGAATATTTCACCCTATCTTTATCTCTAGCTTCTCATTGATACGATTTCATAAAATCGTAACCTAACCTAACCCTTCGTCAACGAAATACTCGTGTCAACGTCCTCCGCCGATTCCGCTCATGTCATTAGTACTCCTCTTTCCATGACTTTCCGAATGCTGAAAGCATCGTCGCGTTTTCAAGATAGAAATTTCGCAGATGTACCGGCGCGAAGATTACACCGTGGCGTGTTTACTTTTCACTGAAAGTATTGGTGCGCGTATAACGAGCGCGCTTTTCACGTTGCGTGGGCCGCCATGACACCGATTCCGAACGGCTTTCACGCGAGTAGATTTGTTCGAATTTCCAGCATAGAAAATTCACGATTTTTATGCAAAAATAAGCAAAGTACTCCCTGCCGAGTTAGTTAATCAAACCGAATTTTCCAGAGTCTTAAAAATGGCAGGAGCAAAAATGAACGAACCGACGTTATTTAATTTCACAGGGGACCGGTCGCGATCGAGTAAGATCGCATGCAATACACAGTGCTGGCAATCATGCAAATGCTTCTCCGGGCCGATAATTCGAATTCACGCCACAGAGGCGTAAAACGCGAAAATGGCGAGGGAACGGGCTGGCCGCCACAGGGGTTGGTTGGCTACCGCCTGGCGAATAAATAACACGTCAAACGCGGACAACATTTTTTATCCTAACACCAATCACACAATGGCATCGACCACTCGATCATCGACCACGCGGCGGGAATTTGCAAATTTTCGCGAGCGAATCTAGTTTGCGGGACGACGACGGCAGCCGCCATCGTCGGGCTGGCCGCGCGGCTGAGAGGACCAGTTCGGTCTGGCCGTTTTCGGCGCTCGTTCTACCCCTGCTCGAACGAGGGCTACACGCTGGCCTGCGTGTATTTACATGTTGCACACAGAGACGGCAAACAAGCGTGGCGCTGATTTAAATAATGTATCGCCAAACAGTGTCCCGGCGAGGTGCGATGTCATCCTTTCTCCTCTGTCGCCGGTCCGCAATGTCTGACGAGCAAGATTTGCCAAGGGTATTGCGTGTAGGACACCAAAAGACGATGTTATCTTTTGCTCTCATTGAATGACTTAGTAGACATTAGTTGCTACTTGAAGCTGTCTACTTGAAGTTTAATTTGTCTAATTTGAAGTTTCAAGTTTCATCAAGTTTCATTTCTCGCATTTTTCTGTAATTTTATAAATTCTATAAATACTCCTATCATTACAATTACTGGGTCAATACAAACGAATCAATTACAGGTATTGAATATCAGTTTTTAAGGATAAGTTCTTGCTTAAAATAGAACCTGGCGCAGCAGCGGAAATACAGTTCTTTGTTATAAAATATCGGCTTCTGGCTGAAACTGGATACCAAATGGTCTGAAAAATTTAAAACGCCAATCAGTGATGTGTTTCAAATATATTTTCGATCGATCGTCCTCGTAAAAAGCAATGGTCCGGTAATAATAGTACTTTGCCAGCTCCATTTCCTATATCTACAGAAATTTCACTGCTCCTTTCTTTTTACTTGGAATTTTTCATTTTAATAAAAGATAGGCGAATTATAAAACACGCTTAAAAAATTTTAAGTAGCTCGATTTTTTCCAAACTGTCCCGATTATATCGGAATATCGGTGAACTATTGGACAATCCGAGTTTCCGTATTTCAGGAACTCGCAAACATTCTAATTTATATCATTAGAAATTTATTTAATTTCTTACAACGCGATTTACTTGAAAAAGTATCGAACGGAGCTCTATCCCCTGCAATCCGTTGAAGCACGACACGATTCGTGCAAGTTACACGAGTGGGATACGATTTCGAAGTAGAAACTGCAATAGCAACCCTTTCGAACAAACGGACACATGTTCTCAAGTGTTTTTGCGCTCGGCTAGTCCCTGAAGAGAGACAGATCGATGGCGAGCTTGTTGGAATAATAAACTGGATCGTTTTCACCCTCGTCGGAACATCCGGTCACGCATTTGTAGAGAGAGGAACACTGGAAGGTGGTGCACAGCTTTTCGATTATAAGCCGGTCACGTTTGGAAAAGAAAGCTCCGTACAAACATTGCTCGTCTTCGAGGACAGATATACCTGAAGCGTCAACGACAGTCACTTGATGGTTACACAAGCTTACAGGAGCGTGTGTTTGCCAAGGATCAAGATTGAAACTCCGAAAGGACGTGATTTTTCTCTTGAATGTTTGATGCCACGCGACGTAGAAAGTCAACTTCTACTGCCTTGTAAATTACCTACTTAAGTGGAAACTCTTAAAAATTCATCATCAATAACGATTTCAAGAAGTTTAAGATTGGATATATAATTAAAGCTGTTTAAGAAGTACCAAAAAAAATGTATCATCAATTTTAAATTCATTTGCGAAAGTTCAGAATTAGAATATTGGAAAATATTTAAAATAGTTTGATTTCTGAAGAAATCTTAAAAAGATTCAACCCTAAAATGGTTAACTGGAAGATTTCTGGTATGGCATAAATAATTGTGGTAAAAAAATGTAATCAATAGGCAATTATTTGAAATAATTAACAGAATATTGAACAGAATTTATAAATTGAAGTTCCTCAAAGTTTCATCAGTCGTAAAAATGGATATTGAAATGAACAATGCTTGGAAAGATCAAGTTTGGCGTGAAGGTTAGGCCACGTAAAAGGTTGCAAAGGGGGATGAAATCGATCGCAGAAGCGGATTAAGCTCGGCGTGACATCGTAAAAATGTGCTTCTCCACTTTATACATACTTTAGTCTCGCACACGACATCTCTCACGCATTTACTGTCCTTACGCCGCTTTCGGTAATGCAACCATAAATAACAAAACAGCCTGGAGCAACCCCATGGAACTGGCAACACTTTTCGAGCCACCTTGTCCTATCACACCAAGCGACACTCTTTTCCCACCAGATGATTCCTTTCGCAGTTTCCAACAGGCTCAATCGAATGATTTTGATGTTTCTTTAAAAATAGAAAACTAGCTTATTACCATATTAATTTTTCGCAATAGACGCTTTGCCAATTATCCAACGGATCATAGTAAAAAACCGCGTGGAGGATGAGCAGTCGATGGCAGGGTAATACGAGCTTAGTTGAAAAGCTGAATCGCACTCCTGGGGCAACGCCTCGCTCGTTGCCTCGAAACCCTCCTGACTTACGAGCAGATTAAGAAACTCCCAAGCTTCACGAAAAGCAGCCTTCCGAACTGCCTTGGGTCACTGCTCGTCCGTGAAACGATATCCCCCACAGGAGACCCTACCGAATTCACCGAGATATTATTTTCTTACCTTCTTCGTCCGTGTTAATTACTGACAAGCTTTATGTTATTAACCCGCACCCGGTCGATTCAACCCTGTGCTAGGGAATTTTACGATCGAGCACCATTCGTCCTTTCTCGGACAGTATCCTGCTCAATCGTGTCTAATTCAACCCCTTCTTGGTTTATAACTAGCGGTTTAAATTCTTTGATCTGAATTTTGAAGAATTTACGGTACGTTGATTTTCTTGTATTATTTTCCTTGGAACAGAGGATAGGTAAATCTAGCCAGTCTAGCATACACAACGGCTGAAAGAAGGTACCTACGTAACCTCTAATTACGAGTTTCATAAAGAAATGTTTCGTACAAAGGGTGCGTAACATTGTTGGAATCCTTTGTTTGTAGGTATCCTTGAAGAAATTTTTAATTTCAACTTTTGCCCTAAATCTAGAACATGACCTCATTATTTTTATTTCCATATCTACCAAACGATTCCCCATATTTTCACACTTTTATAAAGATCATTCGAAGATACCCTATTGACCTTTTAGCATGCACATTCTCGAGATTCTTTCTCAGCCAGGAATGCTTCCGCAGGATAGAAAGAAGGTCGAAGGAAATAACGGGTACACATGACTACATCTGCATACGTAAAAGAGAGAAAGAGAGAAAGTCTGGACCGCAAAATTCTCAGCTGCAATATCATAGAAACGGTGGACCGACGTTTTTGCCCCGGCGAGATTAAGATTTTAATTGTGCAGTACAGTAATTGCGAGGCAAACTTCGTCCCGTAGCAATTTTCCTCCTCTTAAGACCGTGTTTCGCGCGCCTTCGAGAAACACGGCTACGACTTTTCCTCTCCTCCTTCCGGTTCCTCCGCCGGAACTTTTGCACGGTCAGCGCCGCGATTGGACCGAGTTTCCGCTGCAACAACAAGACCAGTTTCCGTTGATGGAACAGGTACTGAACGAAAGAGAACGAGAGAGAGAGAGAGAGAGGGAGATAAAGGTATCATCGTATCCGTGAACGGAATGTTGAAATAATATTTGTAGATTGCCAGCAACGGAACGGAACAAAGAAGTTGAATTTCAGCGAGAAAATGAACACCGTGCCGACGAATCTTGGAGGTTGATTCGAAAAGCATCTGGAAATGCATTAATTAGGTCCGTTGATGGAAACTTGCCCTAAGGGTACTGTGCGCGAGGGCAACAGTCGTGTTAAGGTGGTCTATGCACGGGACAACTTGAATAATAGACATTGTTGTACGAATTAGGCAGAAGGGAAAGGGCACACGCTAGCCACCACAGGTCAGACCTCCGACTTTAATTAACGGTGTCTGAACAGTCGGTCCACTGAAGGCTATTATTAACTTGTCCCTCCTCGAGCTGTCGGTTGATGGAAAACGTTCCGAGAATTCGAGGACTTGTCAATCGAGGTCCCTTTTCAAAGTTCCTGCGCATCCCCTGTCGTCCTTCTTTCATTCGCGAATGGAATAACAAGGGATCCTTAGACGTTGATATCAAACGATCAAGGATTTATTGATGACTCGGCGCGTTATTAAGTTGCTGTGTTTATCCTTCGCGTACCTTTCAGAAAAAGATGTGGTTATTTAATTAAATTCAAGTTAATTTATCTTTCGTCCGCTTTATCCCGCGACAAATCCCATAAACGTTATATCAACCAATGATTTATTTTAATCCTCGGTAAGATGGATGCTGTTTGGTGAAGTATATTAAGCAGAGGAACTTGGACGCGATGGGGTTGAAGTATTCGAGGGGGATATTAAAATATCAAGTGGGGAGATCGTTGGGTGGGTACATTTATCAATGTCTTTGACATTTCGAGGCCACCGATGGAATATGGACGATACATATTGTCAGTATATTTTTATAAGTGGTTCAACCATTTGGGAGGAGAACCCCTAGATAAAATGGTACTTGGTATAAAAAATGAAAATAGTTTCAGATACAAACCGTTTCATTTAATTTATTGAAATTTAATTATTTAGCTAAAACTGTCCCTAATAGTCTTCTCTTAAAATTTATTCAGTTCTGAATAAAAGCACTGCAAATTCAAGCATCCCCGTAAACGCATTTGTAATAAATAAATTCATTAATCTCTTCATCGAAAAGAGATTAGCGATAGAGTATAAAAAACGAAGTTTTCAAGGAAGGCAATAAATCTTTTGCGTCAATTTAATATTCATAGTACCTTATCCTTAATCTGATGTTGCAGCGTGCTCGGAGTGTGACTGAAATCGAACGTAAAGTATTTTCAATCCTCGACACGTAGGAGGCGCGATTCTTAGCAGCAGTGATTGATGAGCACTGTTTTTGTTTGAGAAAGCCTACGGTTCACGAGTCTGGACATTTTTAGCTTACAGATATTTTCAACCGACTTGACAAATGGTTCGTGTCGACCCATCGAAGAAATTTCGGTCGAAATAATAATAATAATAATAATAATAACGAGGAAGAAGATAGAAACGAGTAAATAATTTCATTTCATAGAAACATCTTTTCAACTTTGTGGTTTTAAAGAAACACTTCGTGCTTCAGAAAAAATATTAAACCCTTCGTCACGCCTTTATGACGCCTTTCGGCTCGGCATATTTGCCATCTTACATTTTGTCCTTTTATCAAAGGACAGATCTTTCGAATCGAAGAGCAAAGGATGTGTCGAGACAATCGAAGCAATTAAAGTCGATAAATAGAGGGGGAGGGGGGCAGGTTGTAGAGGAGCGAAGAAAACTTCTTTCCGGTTCTGTACCGGCGAACGATTCAAAACGTTCAATTAAAAGTTCCTCATCAGGCGCTTTCTTCAAAGCTCTGTGTTTCTGGGGGACGTAAACAACAAAGATCAGGAACGCTGGCCGGACTTTTGCATGTCGATCCGTTCGCCATTCAACTTCCTGCCCTGTTTCCAATTGACAACTGCATTCCTAAAAGTTTCGCGTCACGTCGATAACAATTATCGGCAGGATGCTTTAATTATCCTGCCGTTTCCCTATCCCCCTGTCGCCAAAACTTTCAGTAATCGAACAAACGGACGGACCGAGCAAGCATTCCGTCACCAAAGACATTCTCTGCTCCAATTTTCGAGCGAGATCAATAGTATTCTTGGAAAAGGAAGGGTGGACCTAGGGTGTTAATTAATATAGAACGAGGCAAGTTTGAAGAAAGTTTTTGCGCTTCCAAGATGATTTAGGGCTCAGTGTAATCTCCTCTTGTTTCTGGAAGAAATTTTCCATTCTGATGTAAGGAGGAAGGTTTGTTAAGAATTTCATGCGATTCGATAGGTCTTTGATGACTGTCCGTTAACATTTGACGCAACACTAGTAAAATAATGGCAGTTTAATTAACGTAGCAACAAGTAATTCTAAAAAGCAAAAAAATGAAAATAAAAATTCTACGTTTTTCAACGATCAAACATTTTCACGCCGGCAGAGGATCTATTTACCATCTCATCGAGTTACCGAGCTCCAGAACTTTCGTCCGGAAGAAGCGATCAGAAAGTTTCACAGGTACTTGACAAGTATTGCTGATGATAGGTACGAGCATCGCGGAAGCGAGAATAAAGGGAAAAGAATGAAAGGAACAAAAAGAGGAGGATAAAGCGGCTGGGGCGAGAGACCGTGATGTTAATTAATATCAGAGCCGGGCACGAACACTGGGAGATGGAGGGAGGTTGGTTCTGACCGAAAACTTTTCACATTTTCCCGCCATCGTGAATCGCCGACCAGTCTTAAGTTCACGAAACTCTTTTCCTCGTTAAACTCTTAGCTGCATCCCGGGCATCGTCGAATTAACGCGGTTTCGTGATTACATCGGAGTTCGTCGTATTATTATTAACTCCCGGGAATACGAAGGCCAAGTAAGGTACCCCAGCAAAAATCAATTAATACGTTGATGAATAATGGATGAAGATCTTGACAGCAATAAAGAATATTTTTACTGATTTTTAATCGCTTCTACTTTAGTTACATTACGGGTGATTATACGTATATGCCAGGGGTGGGCAAATAGCGGAAAGACAGTCAGAAAAAATTTCCTTCCGTTGCGCGACCGAAGATTCGTCTCGTATTTAAATAAATTGAATAAAACTGCCCCTATTTTATTGAATTTATATTTATTGATTTTTATGGTACAATTTGTACCTTTCAATAAATAGTATAATATAATAAAATGATAAGATCTACGGACGTAACAAACAATGATTCTTGCTCTATCCACCAAGGCAAGAGAAACTCAACTATACGATCTCAATGTTTATTATACTTTGGTAACAAGACAGAAACGTCGGAAAAGACACTGTTACAGTAACGAACCATCAAGGATTCCTCTGTCTACGATTTTACACAGCTCCATATAGCAACGCAAATACTCGTATGGTACACGTTCTAACTGAAGTTAGTTTTATAGCATATACTCGTTTGCCCACTCATGAAAATCAGTTTCCCTTTCTGACGTGCAACTGTCCCTGTACCATTGTTCGTTCGAATTATTTCCTTTCGTTACCAGTTTGTAGAATTCAATTTAGATGGAAACAAAGGGTTGTGTGGATAGGGAGCGTAAAGTTACGATTTCATGGCAACTATCTCAAATTTTGGAATCCACTATAATTTTATAAATTTTGGACCCAATTATTATTGCAAAAATAGATTCTTCTGTTTTAATTTATTGAATTAGTCTAAAATCCACTGAAACTATAGCATATCGCAATCACTCAACCGTGAAGAATTCACGAACCGCCAGATTGTTGACGAGTTTGCTCGCGAAGCTGGAGTAATTGATGCTTCCTTTTGAACAGCAATTTTCTTAAACGCGACAGTTAAGAGCCCTTGAGCTTCCTTATTTTTCTCACTTCTCAGCCGATCCGTGTACGCGTGAATTTAAAGGACGACCGTGTTTCGCTCCCTTTGAAAGCACGGAAGCGATCCGGTACGCACCTGTCGAAACAGACGAATGTCTTTCAGCTGCTGCGTGCTCGTAACGGGGGGGATACACGCTGTTATTTATACGGCAGCAATTCATCTTTCTTGCATGGCTATTACAGTGAATCGTTCCCGCCACTTTGTCCCCGTTTACATAACGGATATCCATTTTTCTGTTCGTCGCCTAGGCCATGAAAACTGGTATCAATTTTCGCGAGATATTCAAATTTTCAAACTGTTCATTTTGTAAGATGATTTAGTCTAATTTGGTATTAGATGAAAACAGGAGGACAATTTAGTAATCAGTAGAAGAATCTCTACATCTCTAAAACTCTTCAGTAGTCGGAATGAAAAAGGCAGACGCGGTGGTTATGCAGGTTGACTAAAAATACCTTTACCACAAACGTTCATTTCTGCCGAATATACGCTGATGTCGCGAAACTGGCGCTTCGCGAGCCCAGCCAGCAGAGTGGTACGCGTCCCTAATAATTGGGACTTGCACAGCTTGCAAACGCTTAGGCGAACACCGAAGTGGCTTCCCATGGAACACAACGGTACACGCAGTCTACATTACAAATTGGATATTATACAATTACTTAGCGATTAAATTAGACGCTGTCGGTGGTCCGCATAGCGAGACACGGATCCCTGTGTGCCGGCACTCCGTGCTTTGTGAAATGTCTTCAACATGGTTGCATTGTAATTAGCACAAACTGAGCGATGCATCGTGTCACGAAATCGGAAAGAATTCTTAGCATCTGTCAAGTTGAACGATCATCCTTCGTTTTCACTTCTTTTCGTCACTCGTGTCTTGTTTGCGCACGTCCTAGAGTTATAAGAATATTTGTCGATGGTCGTCACATCGAGAAACGTGTGCCAGCACCTTCTTCTTGCGTGTTGTTACACGCTCTTTTCTGAAAAAAAGAAAAGGGAGGGAAAAAAGAGCGCGACATCCTGGATGGAAAGCCTGTTTGCTTAGGATGCGTCCCAAAAACTGGGCGTTAAAAGCTCGAAACACTCGGAACGACTTACGTCAAGCATGGGAAACACTGGGATAATGCATCATGGCTGCCACGAATGTCAATATTTTCATTATTTCAGAAGGAAACCGTCCGAAAAATTCGGCTGACTATTTTTTCCTACCACCCTTCTGTGCAAAGTACCAGTCTTGTTTTGACTTTTTGTTCGTGTTTTTCTTTCATTGAAATCCCATGGAGAGAGCACGGAGGAATAATAAAAACCATGAATGGGGTGGGTACCATTTGACACCCTTGCGGGTTCTTAAAGTAAGTACCCGTAATCATTATCTATTATCTCTGTACGCAACAAAATTTACTATGCGAGAAAATAATCACGGTATTTAGTCCCGTTTGAAGTTTCATCGCATTCGTTGGAAAATACAGCGAACGCTGTATTTTCGTAGAAATTTATCGAGTTGAATGTCGCGAGGTATTTCAGTCCCTCGAGTGTTCCGTTCAAAGAAGTATCCTTCTTTTAATTTTATTCGTGCCTCGCATTTAGTCATTGAGGCCATTACAACGGAGCCAGTTGGGTGGCCGATTTCCACCGTCCATCGTCATCTTCATTTCGTTCTCGTCGCTGTTTCGCGACTACCTAGCCGAAAATAGTTGCTGATATTTTGGTAGGCGCAGGTTTTACTACAGTTGGAAATCCTCCGAGATGGCATTTCCGTTTGAGTCGACGCCAGGGTGGTCCTGCATCGTCAAAATTATCGCCATCGACGAATCACTTTTAATTCAATTTCTCCAAATGGAAAAGGATTCGTCGAAAAGCGGAATTATGATTTCAGTGTGGCTTTTTACAATAACCGAATAGGATACAATGTTCCTTTTTTTTCGATATTTATAGTTCACCGCGCGCCAGTTTCATTTCGAACGCTAACTTACGAAAACAATGTGTACGTAGTAGTTAATTCGTTTCCATTGATCCTCTTATATTCCCCGGACCATGCAGCGTACTTTATCAAAATTCCATTTGCTTTGTCAAAAATAAATCTTACCCGGGCTGGCTTTAATAAAAATATCTCTCTTTTTTCTATGCACGAGCGTTTATTGTTTTTTCTATACATCAAAATACGTACAATAAAGTGCTAAAGTGGAGGAGAATTTATAAGGGAAATTAATAGACGAGCCACGTCTCCCTTGTCGGCAAGTGTGCAAATCGTATTTGAAACTGGGCAGGGGAAGCGACATCTCTTTTTCCGTATTCGTAATTACTTAATACATTATTAATAGACGGCTGACTTTACATAAGCTCCAGGCGAAAGTCAGGAAATTTCGAGACGAGAAGTTAAGCAGATTGCCGAGGCTGGACATTTGCATACCGCCACTTCTGCCGACGACTTCCACGCTTCTCCTGCCACTCTCGCCGCCAACAAAGATTCCGTCATCGAACCAGTCTCTTTTTAAGAGATATATCTTTCCACTGATAATGAAATTGGGACGTTCCGACGAAAACACATTTTTCCCATCAACTTAATTAATCTGCAGCGAATGTAAAACGAATCCTTCAGACATCCCAGATGAACATTAAGTTTGAAGAAGGAAACTTGTGTATACTAGAGAAAGCTGTCCTATTATTTGGTAAAGAGGGGAGGAGAACGAGGAGGACAACGAGGCACCGATGCAACTTTAGTGGTAAATTGCAGGTAATTTGCGAGAGAGGTGGTCGACCGAGCAGTTAGCAAGCCAACAACCGCCGCCAGAACAACAGAGCCCCGCTCGTCCAATATTCTGTAGTTACCTGAACGTTAGCTTACAAAGGGTTAAAAGGAGCTGGCCGGACGTTGCAACACACTGTGTTGTTCCATTTGCATCGAAGCCCTCCTCTCAAACTTCGCGCCTTGTTCAAGTCCTAATATTCCACGAAAAGTGGAGACGCGGTAATTGTAAACGTTCTGTGCCATCCAATCTCCATCGAGTTTCCACTGATTCCTCTGTTCAAATAGAGAAAGCAATTGTGTTGGACTTTAAACAGTCGAATGGAATAATGTCAAGTCATTTTCTATGATTTCCTCCCATTTTTCTTCTATGTAAGTGAAAAAATTCAGAAATCATTTCCACGCGAGCTCATGGACGAAATGAACCGAGTATAAGTGTCCATAGAATGGCGATATTGAAACAAAGACTGCCGGAATAGTTGGCCATTAATTAAAACGTTAGACTTGCTAGGAGCAAAGACAAAGTTTCCGGTGTTACCGGTGAGATCCGTAAACGGGCGTCCCATATGGGAGTTAGTAAGGCGTGAACTCGTAACGACATTAATATCGAATCACTCGTTCGTTGGAAAGTTCGCCGGTGCACTTTCCGTACGGAAGAGCAGAAAGCCTGCTCGAAAGCTCTGCCGAGTAAATCCGAGCTAGTAATTCCGGAAGGAGTTTTCGAGCTTTGCCATGGATTTGTTTTGAAGATCGTTTCGTGCCACCTTACCTTATCCTTGCAACGTTTATTGATGACAAGCTATTAAGCTTTTTTACAGTAAACTTTCAAATTAATGCATCAAAGTTGCAGTTTAAAATACTTTTATGTCATCAATTTGATGTTTTTAAATTAATGATAATTAAATATGTAATTTATCATAATATTCGGAGATGAAGTGTTTGCTTTGGTGAAAACCGTTCAAACAGCATTAATGCTAATTTAATTACAAGCTTGGCTTATTTGCACTTTGACCTCATCGATATGATGATCATCGTTACTTGGAAACTCGACAAAATATTTCAGCGAATTTTGTTTGAGCACTTTGATTCAATCGCTTTTAGCGGGCGAAAGTTTCAAACGAAACTGGTCGGAACTGGAACGATATTTCATCAAATTTACTTATTCGATAAACGGAAATGAAATTGGACCTCTCGTGAAACTTTTATATAAATCGAAGACGATTTTTTAATAATTTCCAATTCACAAGGGGAAAAAAATAATTCACAGGTTCTTGGTATAATGGTAGACGTTACGAGTGGAATTATTAAAAAGGGGTAAGTTTCGAATGGGAGAAAGTTTAGTTTTCTGTCGCACGGTTCGAAAGTAGTTGGTAGAATTCGCATGAAATCCCGCAATCCCAAAGCCAGCAATTTTACAAAATTTCTGCCGAACTGGAAGCGAACAGGTGCAAAGAAGAGTAGCTCTGGGATATCCATGCTGCCAGTTTATCACAAAAGTTTCACGTTTTACGTAAACCATGGAAAACGACGGCTTTCTCCCGGAACAATTTTCTCCAATCTGTTCAACATGCGCGAGAACAAGACTCTGAATTTTTCTTATTCTTAATTGAAAAATATTAGGTGCATAAACGAATTCTTTCATGAAATTTTTTATAAACGTCTTTCTTTATCAGCAATGTATTGGGATTCAATTTCAATCACGTTACTTTTCTTCTATGTAACCACCGAGAGTTTCACGGTTCGTTATACACTCGGTGATCCATCGGAAGATACTTCTCGTATCCTTTAATTAGCGAGAAGAATTAATTTCTTGGATATCTGAAAACGGTTAAGACTATTGGGAATATCCGTCTACCTCTTTTTTTTCATTTCAATATCCTGGGCTCGTGGTTGAGATTCAATTTGCGAAGGCTATTCTACTAATTGCGTAAGTACCGGACCGCAGTCACGTGTGGCTATAACTCGATATCGTAGGCTCGGAGTACACCTCTGAAACGCTAAAATCCACAGGAACACGTTTCGTGAAACACGTTGAGCGTAACTGCGCGTAAGTGTTAAATTAAATTTGACTTTTAACGGTATCGATCTGCCCCAACTGTAAAATTCTAAGCGCTTCTCTCTGTTACTTTTACGTCTCCTGCAATCGTATAGGAATTACTGGAATTGCTATTGATGAAAAAAAAAAGAAAAAAAAATCACCGATTTTTATCTGACAAAATTCCGTAAGCGATAAAATGAAAAATAATCAAACTCGTTGGTCTAAAATGACCAATGGACTCCATCGAATCGATAAATCTTGAAAAAGAGATTCATTAGCAACCCTTTTTCCTTTCTCCAAATTAAAGAATCCGTGAGTAATAAATCTGTTGGCCAGAGCGAAAGGGTGAAAAATAAAGAGGGCGCAGGGGGAGGAGAGTGGTGGAATCACGACTCATAGGAGAATGTGTTAAGGAGGATGGCCTGTCTCTGGGATGAGAATTTATGGGCTGTTCTCGAATCGCGAATACAATTTAAGCGCTGTTGATCCCGCCGTGACAAAGTGGCTCGCATGATGAATGCGAGCGTGCCTTGCGTTTGTTACCCTGTCGTTGAACAGAGAGGGGCAGCGTGTCGGGGGTGGTGACAAACGACGGAAAGAGATGGAGGCAAGCATCGACGAGAGTAGAATGTACCGGACGAACTGTAAACAGAGGGAAGAGAAGCAAACAGCGAGTGAAAAGAGAAGACGGTTACAAAAGAAGAGAGAAAACGTGTACCAGTGACATGAAAGAGACGGGGGAGGTGGAAAATGGCGAGGGTGCTGTCGAGTGACATCCTATTTAGTCTGTAATTCGCGAGCCATTCATCTTCCTGTGTACGCCTTCGATCGATCCTCTTTCCTACTTTTCAACCGCGATCGAAACTTTTCTTTATAATAAAATTTTCTTCGGAACATTTTTTCGAAAATCTAAATCACTGAAGTAAGGGTTGTTTCTGTCATTATTATCATATTTCATTAGTTTTGTGACGTATCATGCTTCAGAAGGGTACATACAACATTCAGAATGATTTCGTGCTAGTGCATCAGCTTTGTTATGATTTGTGTTGCCTGCCGTTCTCAGAATGCAATTAGTCCGAGAGTGCAGTATAATCAGAAGCAAAATTCATAAACGAGACTGCTTTTCTACGACTTCCAAGCAACCGAGAGCATGAATTAAACATAATTCTGAGAAACTGAACGAGTTGTTTCTTTGCCAATTTTCAAAAGCACCTCTCAATTAATATATTCATTAATTTATGAATATCTGACAAATTTAAGTTTTCTAACTCCCTGAATAAATTGCGTATTTCGAAATTATCCTCAAGTTTTGGATTAATGCGAGTATTTGAATTGACGATGGAATGCATCAAGTTAAAATTAACGTCAGTTTGAAAGGAACCATTAGACCTGAA
Source organism: Osmia bicornis bicornis (assembly GCF_907164935.1). Classification (NCBI taxonomy): domain Eukaryota; kingdom Metazoa; phylum Arthropoda; class Insecta; order Hymenoptera; family Megachilidae; genus Osmia; species Osmia bicornis. The sequence goes on along the minus strand of NC_060218.1, from coordinate 1,098,129 downwards.
TTTTTCGAAAAAAGCCTTAAGGCTAAAAATGTTTTAATTTTCGTCAAACCACCTTACCTATATTTTAATTTAAAATATTTCCAATACGTCAATTCCTTCCAAATATTGACCATTTATATTGATCGTTTGGGAACCCTTAAGGTTGGAATTCAAACTAATGAAAAACGCGATCAAGCCGCAATAATCTCGCAACAAACGGGGAAAATCACTTTATTGTGGTTTTCAGTTTCTATGAAGAATGGACAAATGAAGTTTTCACGATGAACGAACCTCGTTATAACAAAGTAAACGTTTCTTTTGATAGGATTTTGTGGTAAAAGACTAACAAATGAAAAAAGAAAAAAAAAACGGTATAACAAACAAGAAATTGAAATTTTCAACTTCTGAAGTATTATATTGCACAATGTTTTACGTTTAATTCTCATTACACAAGATAATGGATAAACCGTTGTTAACTAGCGAGTCAACAAAAACCACTTTCCGTGGCAGTTTGTCAGTTTGCTTTGTACATACATGTTTGCTAGGATATCATCCCTCTTCAGACAAGGTTGTTATTTTTCGGCAACATTTTTGCGATAGCTACATTTCACAGGCCTCGAAAAGCCTGAAAGCTTTTAAAAAGCCATGTACTCAGCGTTTGTAAAAGCGGATTTACAACATACGAATACATTCGAATAAAGGTAATGACTGATGTTACTTTAACGTTATTATTTTTTAAGACTTTTGACTCGAAAAATATATTTTGCATATAAGACAACTGATAAATAAGTTGTTAATAATTTTCTCATATTGGAATTACAATAAATTTTCAAAGATTATATCTTTATTCAGTTTATATGGGACTGAATGTTCGCAAGATCATTGACCTTTCGCAAAATGCACACATAGATCCCTTTAGCGTGGATCCAGTAGAGAGACTACCTAAACGGCATAACGTGTCGCCCTTTAAGGGCGACTCCGCAGGAATGCGACGTCGTGGGCGAGGAGAAACGTGACACGCATCGACGAAACGTTGCTTCACGGCGCATGCTAATGCTCGGGCTGAAAATCTGAAATGTCAACTGGGGCAACGTTGAAACGCGAACACGGGACGCCTACCGGGATTTCCTGGAGATTCAATTCGGTCCGTAGCGACGGTTCGTGACGATTCGCGCCGGACAAAAGGGTGCACCGGCTGGTGTGGCTTCAATTTGAACGTGTATTCTGCGCGAAACCATGTCCTCTGTGAAAAACGACAATGCCCCTGGAAATCTGTAACGTTTCAACGAAATGTCCGAATTTTGGTTACGTTTCTTCTTTTAATTAGATTTTTTTTACGGTCACAAATAGTAGAGTGGTTCACACTGATAATTTGGTCAAATTATACAGTGAAATTAATTTCATTAAAAGATTACTGTTTGTTATCATAAACTTTTCTATTAGTATACTTAGTATAATTTCAAGCTATTAATCGCTTTATTCTGATATTATAGAATAAAATTGTGAACGTACAGTACGTTTCTGCACCTGATGCGGTACCATTAAATTTATGGGTTATAAAAGTTATGGGACTTGAAGCATTCTTTCCGATTCCGTTCGATTATTTCCGACTCGAGCCCATAATCTCAAGTGTCCCCACATCCTTACTTAAAAGTCTCGAAGATCTTGGATATCTTGAAAGGATTGAATTCATAAAAGTCGTAAAATTTTTAGAAACATTGAAAATCTTGAAATTCGTAAAAGTACCTAGAAAAATAATAAATAAAATTCACGATAAATGGGATAACTCTTTAAGGTACTTTGTTATTGTACGTAGGCTTGAAAAAGTGTCCTGCTTGATAACGAGGCCGTCGTTGCACTGTTTGAATAAGTAAATGGCCGAAGGCATCGTTGTGTATCGCCACTCATGTTAAACCGAGTTTCGTCGGAGCTCTCTTTTTCCCTCCCGTTTGTGATTTAAATATTCAGCCTGGTGAATAATGCACGCCAGACAGGATAAAACTCTATGAACGGATTCAGTAGGTTCTCCCGGAGTCGTAGGCGCGGAAGTGGCGAGGAATTATTCAGAATATCATTCCGGATAGCACGATTTTGTTCCGCATTGTTTCGTTCAAACAGTGTATCGCACTCTGTATGTAATTAACGACACTGTAAATCATATTGTTCCACCTGTTCTGTCATTATTGATTTGATATTCATTGGTCAAATGAAAATTTGAAACTTCTAAATTTTCAAATTTCTAAATTTGGAAATTGAAAAATTCAATATTTTCCGCACCTCTGTGCCACATCCGCAGGCGCGGTGCCCGCAGGTGTTGGTGAGCTCTTTAGCGGGTACTTACTCTGCCCTTCGCTAATTTAAAAAACGCGGCAACGAGAGGAGCGAGCAATTTAGAAAAGTACGTAAATCTCTTTCAACACGTGGGACAGGTGGAATACTTCCCTTAAGGCAAGATTGACATCCACAGGTAGGAAGGCGTGCGCACGGGCTCCAATAAAAAGGTACCTCCGACGCGAGAGTTTCTATATCTAGGCTCGTAACGTCGCGATAAATTCCATTAGTAGAATTTACTGTGCACCTATACCCGCTCGGAGAACCTAAATCAGTGGTGCAAGTGGTTCTCAACCTCTCTACCAATTTTACGCGTTTCTTTTTCCTCGAGCCCTGATAATCTCTTTTCCATCGACCAGTTGTTCCAGAGCATTAATAATACGCCATGGGTCGCCTCTTACCCCCCTTACTCGTTCGGTTAAAGTAGATTAAACGTTGCGTTCGAAAGCCTCTTATCGGAGGCTAGATGGTAATTAATCGGTAGCGAGGGGGAAAACACGAGGAAAGAAAACAAGGTGGAAGAGAAAGGATCGGTGGGACGTTAAAGGGCAAAACGGCTATATACGTCGGAATCAGAAATGGTGGATGGGGTAATAAATGTCTGGGACAACGGTGGGCAGATCGAGTGCCCGCTGAAGAGCTTACGGGCATCGGTGTGCACATGAAATTGCACACAAATTTTTTTCGTTCACGCGATATCCTGTGTTCCGTGTAAAAGCTGTTAAATAATACGATAAAAGCGCACCAGTGCACGGGAAGTGGAAGGGTGGGGGAGGAAATTTGTAAACGAAGTAACGCCCGATAATCTGGACGCAGGTATAGTTTTCGCGTGCACGAGGACGTTCTTCCGCCTCGGCCGAGAGACTAACGACGTCCTCGCCCTCTTATCTGGTTGGTCACGTAGACCCGGCCAGAGAATGTCCTTCTTTGGCATAGTCACCCTCCGCCGGCTTGTCTCCTCTCCATCCTTGTTTCCCTTTCCCTGGAGGTTCGCTCGGTCCTCCAGGACGTCGGCAAAATGCGAGGACGTCGCGTTGGGGGGATAAGAATCGCTGGGCGTTCTCGGTTAATTTAGCTGGCTAGGAAGTGCCGTAAATAGGAAACGTCCAGGTGACTTCCGGAATCTCTGTGAAGCTGGTAGCAGCCGTACTTGAAACGTGACTCTGCCCGTTGCATCGACTTTGTACCCAACCTCCATTTCACAAGTGTCCAGAACCGTTCGCACACACACACACATAGGGGGATGAAGGGAGAGGCCAGTGACGTACGATATGGTGTAATCACCTGACCGAGTGATACCCGCATTGCGCAAGCGCCCATCCATGGAATATTCATGCACTGCAGTTTCTACCTTCCTGTCTTCCGTTCAACCTACGACCACCTGTCTCTTGCACACTGTCCACTGCATTGATAACTATTCTTCGAACTGGACGAGTACAACCATCCACCAAATCCTGTCTTGAACGATCAAGGAATATCATAGTTAAGGGATGGTGTTTGGTCACGTTAAGGTATCATAAGTAACAAGAGGCACAAAGACTTATGTGGAAAAAGATTCCTAGCTACGCCAATGGGCCAGACAGTGGTATTTGACGAAACGACAGGATCATCGTATCTGACTGGGAATCTTGATCCTAACTAATCCGGGAGAAAGAAAAATAAAGGAAAAAGCAGGTACGGTGGAAACATTTTGATTTGCTTCTGCGAGCTGGCGCAACTGTGCAAGGAAACATAAATAAAAAGTTCCCAGGGGCAAGGCGAACGAGAGCAAGCGTACAAACCCCGAATGCATCCAACAGTCGTATTTCTCAGACGCTCTCCTACCTATCCGGCTTCTGGTTCGGTAGGAAACCGGGCAGAGTGGCTTGTTCGTGACAGCTGGAAAATAAATATTTGCACGTATTTCAACGATTAGTCCGCTATAAGCGACGCGAGACGATTGCCGTGATGTCGTGCTACGGTTTTACTCAACCATCCCCTCTTTCAACCCTCTTTCTCGTCTCAAGGAACGTCCATTTTACAACAAATTGCAGAACAGTTCAATCACGGAGGATTACGAATAGATTAATGCCTACAGCCGGATGACATTATAAGACATTTTAATGGTTCTATCAACTGTACTGCCCATTTATTTCAGTTGGTATTTGAAAAAACCCACGACCATAATTCGTAGCTACACTTTCTTTCTTTTTACAATCCAGCGAAAGCTTCTGCTGTCGTTCGACGTTCAATTTGGAGATTTATTGCGCTGATTTAGGGATATAGGGTTTTTGCTTTTTCCACTGCCACTGTTCCTCTATATTTGCTCTATCACTGGCACGAATGCCAGATTTTTTTGTGAGCATTGCTTTATAGACACGCTTTTCAAAGGCACTGTGTTTTGTCTTTGAAACGTAAACTCAATTGTGACCCAAATCTACGTGAAGTTCAACTAAAATGTGAAGTTATGTTTTCTATACATACACTTTTCAACGTAATATTAACACGATGTACTTTATTTCAAGGAAACATCGTAGCAATTTATAAACATGAAACGTTATAATGGGACGGTTCAGACAGTAAAAATCGTGCAAGAATGAAGGATTTCCAGCTTTGTCATCAGCGTTGATGCACATCTCTGGTCTAACTGAATTCAGACGAAATCGCAAGCAGCCTGAATCACCAACGTCCGCGTTTCACGAAATCGAATTATGAGGGACCGAGTGCCAGCACCGCCACCCTCTCGACCTGCGAAATTTCACTTCTGCCGGTGGAAAAGGTACTACAATAAAACGGACATTTGATGGACTGTGGAAGGGACGGGAAAAAGGGAAATATACATACGAACGTGTGTGGGCAAAGGAGAGGAAGAAACACGTTAGTGCCCTCGTCTATAGAGAACATCATAGAAGCACATACAGTCGCTCGTGAAAGTATAGAGGATGTTAAAAAAAAAAGAAAAGGTCAAATTTCCAAATTTATCTTCGGGACCTATTCATATTCGTCACGAAAAATATCCTAATATTAAATTAGATATTAAATAAAATTTTCTCAAATTAGTGTTTGTACACAAGTAAGTAATTGGGCACCTTTTTCCTTACAATTAAGGAAGCCTGCTATGTTTGGTACTGTACATCATAATTGATAGGTGGTCCACTACTTTTGACCGGTGGTGTAGGTAGAGGAATGTCAGGGCACGAAGGTGTACAGAAACGGCTATGAAATTACTGGTAGGTAAATGAAACTATTTCCAGAGCCTCTGAACGTAATCCAGTGGTAGAAGGGGGCCTGGGGTACACGGTTCTTGTTGTTTTTATTTGGCCTTTCGCTTTAATTTCTCCCTTTTCGTCGCGGCGCTTTGCTAATGGGGATGCTAGCAGCCGGGAGAGGTTGCTGCACGGAAAAGATAGGAACTACGAAGGCAACCGTCCGTGTCTTCCTCTTTCTTCCGGGTAGCCAGGGCTGCTACTAAATCCTCAACGAAACTGCAATTCTTCTTTCGATGCCGATAAAATTAATTATCCTGTCCGCTCCGCTCTATTCCACTTACTTTTCTTTCGCCGTACCGAAAACAGCGAATTCTCACCCCGTTTCCAACCGGCTGAATCGTAAATTCTCGATATTAGGATTCGGAAATCCCTAGGGAGATTTCTTGCTCAAGTTCCTTGCGTTTTAAATGTACCGTTTCGCATTGTTGCGATGGGGTTAAGCAATGAAATTTATCGCACAATCTTAATACTTTCAGCACGCCAGAGTGCTGAATAGAATTCATCTCTGTTAGTCATTAAGTGTTACATCCCTCGAGCAATAGGTTACATTCTGAATCGAAATCTCGTGTCATGGATATACGCCTTAACGCGAAATAAAGGGTATTGAATCGTAGCTTCCCTCAGCGATACAGTCGTATTTGTCGGCCAGGAACTTACAACGATTTCCACTTACTTCTTTCGGGACTTCGTATAGAGACACAATTGTCTTGTTTTTCCTTCCACCATCGCCCTTTGTTTTTTTCCCTTTGCATTCCACCTTCGCGAAATTGTGGAAGCTAGGTATCGCGAAAGCAGTCTTCAAGGCGGCGGCGCGTCCGGCTACTTTCTTCTCACTCTTGCTATCTTGTGCTTTCTCTATCACAAAGTGGTATTCCAACCCCCTCCCCATCTCCAACCCCTTTTACACTCTCCGTCTCGGTGGTGGCCGCTGCTCGCACAGTCAGTCGAGTCCGGAGGACTTCGCGAATAGCACCCCGACCTTGCCGAGTTCACTCAGCCACATGCTGTTCCGTGTTTACTTATGCTCGTTCATTCTTCTTTTTTTATCATTAATTGTAGCTATGTGTGATGATTGAAATATGAAATTTTTTATGTTATTGAAGGCGTATTTTTGTAGCCAAAAATTAGTTTCTTCAAATATCTTTTCAAGCATTTCTTCAAGTACCTAAAAAATTTAAAGAAACTTCTTCAAGTTAGCAATTTTATAAGACTTGGTGTATTCAAACATAATAGTTATTCCAACATGTAGATAATTTATTTGTCGATACCGAGTGAAATTCCCTGGAACCTGAAGAAAAATCCTTCTTGAGGCGCGTATCCCTTCAAGGTCTTCGGTAACACGATACCGGGTAAACACTAAGCGTCAAGTGCATCGTCTCGCCGCCATATTGACAGGCGAACACGTGAGTTTTCTCTTCTTGCTTTTCCATCGTCCTTCACTTGCTTTTCCAAGCACTTTGCCTGATGTTGTCGAAGCACTCTCTATAGTCAGATCCCCGATAACTGGACGATCCCGAAATACCGCATTACAACGACTAAGCTTTTGATTCTACAACCCTGAAGAATCCAGCTAGAGCAGAGTTACTTAACCTTCGTGTTCGAAAATTTTTGAAGAAAAAGATTCTTTAATCTTCAGTTTCTTTTTTTTTGCATTTCAAGGTTGAGTTTTTTGGAAAAAAGAGCATGGGAATATTACATATAAAAATTTCCAACAAAATAATTGAAAACAATCGGGATGAAAGATTAAATTCGACAGCTGGTGGCACGTGACTCCAACCTTGGCCTTGACGGATTGTTCCTTGAGAAACTCAAAGTTCTAAACGTACAAAAGTTTAGTGAAACTGTACGAAAGTTTCAGAACTGTTTTCTCTATCGTTGGACCCATTGTAAATTTTGAACCGTGTGATAAATGTGTCTTTCATCTCTGTTTTGGAATGTGGACATTGGCTGAGATTTGTGATGAAGTGACGGTGTGAATTTCGCGCCGTTTTACTTCAAGATGACAGATTTTGTGAAACTCTATTGTCTTTATTAATGGTACAACACGTTGGGTGATACTGGGAGCTTCAGGTAAGCAATTTACTAGCCGTAGAAAATTGCAATTATTTATATTTATTTTGCTTTCGTTTAATACAAAAGAAACTGTGGGAGAAATAATTAAAAATAAATTGTGCAAAAATTAAAAAATGGATGGGCCACAATCATAAATGGTATTATTTGAAACGTCCATTCTATTCTATATCGGGGTACCATATGAGCCAATATTTGAGAAGAATTACATTTTTAAAATTTTTATGGTACATTAAAGATAGTCTAACTGCCTTGAAATATTTCAAATTGTTCAGTTAAAGGGTCAATTTTCAAGAGAGAACCATCGTGGTTCCGTATACTGCAAAAGTTCGGCCACCATTATTCGCATTTAACTACATATTCTAAATGGAAATGATCATACGATATTAAAGCAGCACATTCTCGGAAGAATATTCTTGGATCGCGTCGTAAAAACGAAGTTTAGCAATTAATTTTAGTTTCGGTATACCTAGTGGAGTTTCAACGAGTATAAGATTTTTGTCATCAATAATTCAACACTAATCGTAACTGGAACTGGCCATTGCAATTTATTTGATCTTTTCGAGGATGAAAAATCATCAATTGCAAACTCTAGAAACGTTTTATATACCTGAGGTACTCAATAAGGACAAAAATATTAGTTAATATCAAAGAAAGTTTATTTATTTTATTAATTTAATGTTGCAATTGCGATTTCATTTTTATTTGCCCGATATTAAATATAAATTTTGTAAAAATAATATCAAGTAATTTTCTACAATTTTAACTTTGCATCAAAAATATTAAAATTTAAAATTATTATTAAATTACCTTTGGAAAATGGTAAATTTACACTTGCAAAATATTAAATGACTGTAAATATTGTACCGTAAATAAAATGTATAATATTTCATTCGTTAAATAAGCTTGTATCCAAATAAGGTTACAAAAAGAAAGGAAAAAATAAAATGAAAACAAAAGTAGCAAAACATAGGAAAAATATACATGTATATTCGACAGCTTATTCTCACGTGTTGCATTACAAGCTCGCCAGAACCATCTGTTTCGCGCATATTACTTTACTACATAGAATACAAATTTTTTTCACTTTTTGTATTTTCGAATAAATTACGCCAGATAAATATTAAAACGCAACTAACGAACGAGAAATTTATATTCACATATTTATTCACTGCTTATTAGAAATTTATTTGATATTTTCACTGCTACCATTAAACTAATTTTATTTGCACCAAGTACACTTAGTGTTACCATGTAATACATTTAATACACTTTGGTACCATGTTCATTTAAACTTCGAATCCTTTGTTAGAAGCCATCGATAGAAACGATGATTTATAAGTTGGTCGTATTATGCATACGTATGTTGCTGCATTTTAATGAACTTTACATTTCATTATCAGTCGAACGAAGGTGAATTTATGCTTAATTATCAGAGCGTAATTGCAGGTCCTTCGGTTGCCACATTGTAATTTCCATGGAAGTGAACTTTTAACGACCTTTTAAGCTATAAATCTCGTCGGATTAGTGTTCCAGTAAACGCGGCGAGTTTGTTCGATACACCGAGAAGTTTATTAGCACGACGTAAACTTGCTGCAAACTACCGAACCGTTACGGATAATCTTCAATTTATCGTAAATGATATTGTCGTGACGCAGTATATTGATTAAGGTCGAAGATCTTACGCCAGGCAAACTGTTGTATCGGAAACGGATAATGATTGCACGTCTCGCGTAAATTAATTACCTTGTCGACGAATGAAGAATCTTCTCCAGCGTGTTATAAACTTTACGAGAAATTTGGACAACGATGTGTTCGTTTCTGATTGATGACGTTTAATTAGGTTTACATTATAACCAAAATCTGGACTGGCCAGCCCATCATTCTAAAATTACATTATTGCCAAATTTTTAAATTTCAGATTGCCGAAATGTAAAAATTTTTAAATTTATAAATTTTTAAGTTCCAAATTTCTAAAAGACCTGGCCCTCATAAAAAATCTTAATTACACCAATGATAACAGTTGCTATAAAAATTAAATTAACTAATTTAAAAATGTCAATCTTTAAATGTTCATTTCTGTTAGAAATTTTCAGATTTCTTTCCCTTTTTATGATTCTATCTTCTCCATTCTGTATTAACCTCGCCTAAAATTTTGATATATCCTATTGAGTCCTTTGATAGAGAATTATATGAATATTATTAATATGTATCGGTATCAGGGTGAACGGTAAACCGACTATAAAGCTGTCAATTGGTATAGTTGAAACAAGCAAGCGACAGCCGGTTGTTTCTGGCACGCGTTAAGACTTTCATAACACGTTTGCCCTGTATTTTACACGTTGCGTGTATGCAGAGACACGCCATGTCATATAATATTGCCTCGATAACGCCGGCCAAGAGAGATGATCTGTGTGACGCCCTGAGGGTTTATTACATCCCGGTCCACCAATATTGGCCACTGGTCGATCGCCGCAGCTTTGCACAGAGAAACAAGAACCAGACAGACAGAGAGAATCGGCTGGCTCGCAGAGATTAAAAAGGGAACAAACGTATCCTCGTATACTAACTATATCGCGATTTTTCGTTTGATACACGATAACACTCGTTCCGAGCTTATCGCGATATAAACAACTGTTTCAGTGGGCAACTAACTTTTTTTTTCAAGAGATTCCCTTTTACGAGTCCCCGATGAAACTTTTGATACAGATTTAGGAGATGACGTTAAACTGCAGTTTTTGGCATTGTCAATTTAGACAAATGACGATAGATAGGGTTGTAGGTTTGATATTAAAAATCAAACTGGTCTTTAAACTCAAATTTACATTTTGGAAGTAGCAGGGCCAGTAGGCTTTTTCGGTACTTACAATTAGAGGGTGAGGAAGATAGCCTACTTGGCTAATATAAACTCGGTCTAATCAATGATTCTCATCGTTAAGCGGTTCATTCATGAATCAAAACGTTGATCCGTCGTGTTAGGTAGACACACAGACGAGTATGTCAGGTAATTCAGTAGAAGGTTGTGCTACCAAAAATCAATCGAGACCCGTCGTCTGAGGAGTTTCGAAGCGTACTGCTGCGTTCAGGGTTGCTTGAAGCTGGGTTCGTGACTGGCGGAATGAAGCAAAGGGGTCGAACAGAGTGAGGGAGGAAGGGGATTGAAAGTCGAATACTCTCACGATACGCCTCGTCCCTTTCCAACTTGCTGGATTCCCGATAAAGCCGTCGAGCATTTGCTCGAAGCCTGCAGTGTACTCAGCTAGTCCGACTTCCGCAAGTTTCATCCCTGAAGTTTACCCTTTCGCTCTGAGGAAGCTCGGAACGTCGGAGGAATCTCGGAGAGGTCAAAGCTGTGCACGCAAGAGTTTGAGAAGCTGAATAGGACCCGGCTCGGATAAAAAGGAAACGAATGCAGATAACGGGCCAAAAAGTGGAACGTTATTTCTTCCCTCCTTAATTGCGACCACAAGAGAAAGAGTAACCACCTACTTATCTATACTTTCAAGTTTTAAATGATTTATAGATTTCTTGCACGTTCTAATATGCTACGAATGTTATGATGCTATTAAAGGCTACATGATTTTAACACATTCGATCTGAGGATAACAGGTGCATACATCATTGCTTATCTAGAGTGGGTAATATTACATAGTTGGGTCTGAAAGGGTAACATAATGTACTATTCGAATTTTTTTCTTCCAGTACTTATATTTATCGAAATTTTAACGCCGTTTCCAATTTTTTAAATAAAAGTCAAATTACTGTGTTGTGCTAAAATCGTAAACGTAATTGTGATATTTATTTATGAAATAATTCATTCATTCGATTATAAACAAAGGACTAATGGCTTAATTGATTTGTAAATTTTGACCGTCAGTTGAATATGGTGGTGCGTGTGCAATTGTTATGATCATCCAATTTCCCATGAACTATTATCCCACTTGGAATGGCCACAGGCTGTTGTTACGAATGATACGTTGCAATGAGAGAAATACATGATGGTATGATAACTTGCATGCTGACCACGCGTTCATTCTCTGCAAATCAGTTTAAACGTTGTGACGTAAGCATGTTCCGCATAATGCTACAATGCATTTGTCAGTGTACATATTTCACTGCTATGCTTCATTTCCATTTATAAACAACATTTTTCATACCGAAAGTTACATTACCCTCTTAAAAACTTTTAGTGACTGATCTAATGTTGATATATGTGCACAAAAATTTTGCAAACACGGAATTATAAATTGCTTAGCTTCGAAAATTCTGAAAAAGTCAGAATTCAGAACTCAGAATTCTAAGTTCCCTAGATTTTAAATTCTAAATTGTCAATATTGTACATTCTAAATTCCTTCAATTCCCTACTATTGTCGATGAAATTTCAATAAAAAATGGTGCAATAAAATTGTCCTCCATTGTTACTGAAAAATTGATGATCGTTCAACATAGAAACGTACGTTTTCTGACTACGAATCAGCCTGGAGATATGTGTGTCGTTTTTGACGAGAAATTTCCGTAGATCGTTCGATAAGGAACAAAAGAGACTGTCAGAATCGTACGTGCCCAATCACCCTCGCTTCCTGCTGGAATTGATTATTAATTGCCGGCACGTGTGCCGCGTGCATCCATTTAAATCCCAGACGATGTCGCGAGGACATCGCGCGCATTTCGGTTGCCGATAAAGTTATGCCTGTCCATCGGCTACTAATTTGTCCATCGACGATTGATTGACTTCCCTCTCTCTCTTTCCTTCCGGTCACCATCGTCACGAAGCAAATTCGAAGAACGATTATTCGGTTCCTACCTCGTTCACGACCGTCCATCGTACAGAATTTTAATCACTTCTGTTCAAAAATAAAAAGAAACAGTGGAAATGATTTATTTCCATACTGTGTACCAGTATACCTGTTTAATAATGCCAGATTATTAATAAGCGTATTAAATAAAAATATGAATCTATTAAAGGTTCGATTCGACCCTTTTGACACATCATTCAAAATATGATGAAAGAATATTTGAAATGACTTTGATGTCGCGAGTGACACTGACGGCTAGTGATGTCTTTGATAGATCATCAAAAATATAATTATTTCGTTAATAGCTTTCCGGGCACGTGAAAAATTTATGCGTCTTGATGGACGCGTAACCCATCAATTTCTGTTCGTTTAATGTACACCGAATATAATAATTATTTTTTAACTTTCATTCGCGAATCGGTACACTCTTTTTGAACGCACCATTAAATCTTCATGATTTTTAACGTGACATAGAAGTGATTGAAAAAAAAGAAAAAAAAATGGTTTGATGATGGAGGATGTAGTGAATGATTCTGATCTAGTTTTCAATAACTCCATGTAGAGTATAATACCTTTATAAAATTCTGTAATCTCTATCAGCGTAATGATTACAATTTTCCAATTATACTTTAAAATTATCATAAACATTGTATGGTAAATCCGAATGATCTGTTGAAGCTTACCAATAAATTACCATTAAGGCCCGCCTACGAAGAACAAGGGGAAGGAAGAAATATATCCCAACAGAGAATTTTCTGCTATTACATAAATTCTTCATACAAATGGCTGCAGAACGATAGGCACAGGGTTACACGTGCACCGTTGTTAGTCAAGAATAACGTCCGGTTCGTGTGGTGCGTGTACGAAGAATTTCGTGCTACGATCGTGAAAAGTAAACCAAGCCGGGTCACGTACGGTCTTTATGCGAGAAGCCACTCACTGCTTCCTTTGGAATCACCAGACCTGTCAAAAGAGGAACCCCGAAGATTCTAGCTCGAGGAAAAAAAGGGGAACGATGATGCGTCTTTTCGCAGGGACGTGCTTCGCCCAGCCGATACCGGGTCACTTTCGACCTAAGCGACGTCTTTTCACGAAGAAGACCCGAGCTTTCGCTAAAGAACGAATTCTACGATCGTTGGGTGAATTTGAATTTCTCAAAGGCGAACGAAAATTGTTTAAAAGTAGAAAAGTAGGTCATCAATGGCCGAGGAATTTAAGGTATACTCTGTCGAATGAGAAAACGAATGCAATGTTAGAACCGTTCGAAAAGAGGGTCAGCGAGGCGTCGTTACTCTTCATCTACGGAACTTACGGCCTTTAATAGCGAAGACGGTAAAATATCGTGGCAGGATTTCTCAGAGTAGGTGAGGAGCGCGCGTTGAACCAAGAGCAAGGCGGTACCCAGCTATTATTTCGTCGGCCGTTGTGACAAACGATTACGCGACCGCACTTTCACGAAAACTAAGAAAACACTCTCGCTAAATCATAAGGAACCATTACCAGAGGCGCGTCCCCATCCCCTACTATAATACACACGAGGCAGGTTCAAGGACCACCGGATTCGTTTACCCTTTTTCCTCGTGACCTTTCCTCCCCGATTTGTCAAGTTCAAAGCATCCCTCCAGCCTGGTGTTTATCTTCCACCTAATGTTCCCTCTTTTTCCGCGCGCCGATGCCTCGGTCTGATGAATTTTTCAGAGCCAGCAAAGAAATCGTCCATCGGCCCGGAGTAATGGAAAGCTGCATCCTCCTCTCCATCGAAATCCTGAACACCGTAACGCACTCGCAGAGACACAAATGCGAGAGTATTTATCTACACGGTGTGTTAACGAAATATTCGTCTGGATTAAATTACGGATTTCCAACAGTCCCAAACCCACAAGTACCCCTGGTACTCGAAAAAAGAAATTATAATAAAAATGCCAGTAGAGCGAACGTGGTCTAGATAACAGAAGGTAAAGGGTTCGAGGTAGCCGAGCGCTGGCTCGCAAGAAAGAAGCAGATTTCACGTCCAGTTAACGCGTTCGAGTCTTTGGTAAGGTGGTTTATGCCAGTTTAACACGATTCACCGATAATTAAGGGGTCGTGGCCTCGTATCCACTTGGTCAGCTTGTTGGAGTCACGCGAACGTCACGTCACGCGAGCCGACGCGACGCGACGCGGCGTGGAAACAGTCCTCTGTGCAGACACCGATTGTCACGGCAGCCGGATCCTTAATTATCGTCTTCCACGGGGTGCGTGTCCCTTCGTGCTACGGGACAGCTTGGCCCAACGATGTCGTGCGTGAAAGGTTAAAAAAGAAAAAAGGAAAGAAACAATGGGTATGCACGGTTCGAAGCTGATCCTTCGTGAAGATAAAGTGACACCCACGCTTTCGACTGTCCACGATGCTGTCGTTTGGATTAAAAGGGGATACAACGTCCCGGGGCAACGTTTGACGAAGGAGCCACCACGGAAACATCCGTAATCTCGATGATAACCATGCTTGACGTGACGGGACAACTTTGCTTAACACCGGAACTGTTAATCAGCGTTAATCCCTCGGCTCTTTCGTTCTACGTATTCTCTGTTTACTCGGCAACGTCCTGACCGGAGTAGAACGTAGATTTTCTGGACAAACGTGTCCTAATGTACGGGGAGCGGTTTATTTGTCCAATTGTTCGGATAAACGAGGATAAAGAGGTATTAAGTGGTAAACAATTTCGATTAAATGTTCAAAAGGTGTTTAGAATTCAGGAGAATTTTGGCCATTTGTAATCTAGGGAATTTCGAATTTCTCATAAAATGTTTTTTATATGCCAATTTTGTAATAATATAAGTTAATGTACGAAACGTATTTTAACTCAGCTTTTAATTCAAAACTCAGATGCAAAGTATCCTAATTACATTGGTTAACGTTAAATTATCAAAGAGTCCATTACAATTTCATCAATCAATTTCGAACGGTTGAATACAAAGGAAAAAAGCTTGTGTGAGGTCACGAGCAGAATCCGTTTGATTTGTCCCGTTTCAAAGAAATCGTTTCACGTTGTAAAACCGTGTCATTTCAACCCTTGACTAGTAGATCAAGAAACGTTCTCAAAATGAATTCGCGAAAAAAGAAGTAGAGAATCGGCGAAGCGAAGTGATTCAATGGAAAAGAAACGATGTGAGCGGGAGGAAAAGGGTCGAGGGTTACTTTAGACACGTGCATACGGATAGAATAAAGTGGTTTCACTCGTATTAGCCTCCGTGTACGTTGCTCTAAAAATAACCTATCTATTTTACATTTCTCAGTACCAGAAAACAAAACTTTTCAATGTAAAACAATATCACATTTTTAGAATTTAGAATTTTTATCAAATTTTTAGAATTTAGAATGAAAATTTAGAATTTTTTAATATTTCAAATAATGTAAAAATTAGGAAAAGCTTTTAACCTGATTCTATCCATTTCCTCAGAATTCTCATAAATTTTTTTAAATTAAAATTTTCAACTTACATCCAACTTAATTAGTTTAAACTTTAAACACACAAAGACTTACCGCTACCACGAATGTGTTAATAATCCTTTTTACAAAGGTAAATCATCTTTTAAAGGTTAAGGAGTAGAAGGAAACTCGGGGATGTTTAAATATTTACTCTCACCTCGTTAAAATGTTTTAAAACTCAGCCTTTCGTTTCAACAAGGTCCACACCGGTCTGTCCGAAGTGTATTTATTTTCATCCGTTTCAGCGTTGTTTCCAAATCACGCAGAGGATGTTAACAAAGCTCTTTTATTTCCTCTGGCATTAATCGGCCTGCCACTCGGAGACGGAACGAGCAAAGGCAAACCATTTTCCTAATTGGTCGACAAACAACTTCCGATAACCGCTGGAGCATTGCTCCAATTCTTCTTTTTCTTATTCTCCTTCTGCTTCTTCTTCTACGGGACAGAGAAAAGCAAATAAAATAAAATAACGAAGAAAGTCTAGAATTAAAAAAAAAGGAAAGAAGGATTCTTTTAGTTTTCGTCTGGAGAATGGACGATTGTAACTTCGTATAGAATTTGTGTTCTAATGAGACGTTCTCGGTAAACATTCGACACAGGAGACGGTCAAACTTCACCAGATTTCTTTTTTTTATTTTTTATTTTTCATTTTAAGGCAGGAAATTCGTTTTCAGCGGAAACAATAAAGTGTATTCCTTGTCAATTCCGCATTACATCCGTTTCCGTTAATTCCGAAACGTTCTCCCTGTTGCAGAAACAGACTTTCGTATAATGGAAATTTCGGATAAGCTGCGAGCCGATAATCAGTACTTTACCTGGCAACACAACTTTTCTATTAAAATTATCGTAAGCCAAGTGAATCGAATTTCCCGGTTAACAGAAACCTGAAAATTTTGCCCTTTTTGGCAAAATTGAAAACAAGACGCATATTCACGTGATTAAAAAAAATGACATGTGTGTTGAAAAAGCTTTGATTATAAAGTGGGTCAACGGTGTACGGGTACATTTTCGCAGATGAAGTTCCAGTTCTTCTTTTTTTTTTTTTGTCTGTCGAGTTGCACGGTTTAAAATTGCGCGTCGAATGATACGAAAAGTGGGAGATTTATTTTTTGCAACCGCATCATATCTGCAACTCACTCGAGCCCTATCAAACTGTATCGTGTTATGCTAACGTTAACATTTTTCCTACCGTTCTTTCGTTCGGATTCACGTTTCAATGAAAACCTGCATTTTTCAACCCCGAAAGCTTCCCGGAATGAATGTAAAAAATGGGAATATCATTCTCTGGAAAGGAGGACAATTTTTTCATATTTTCTTGACCTCAAAACATAAACATAATAAGTTTTTTAACGTTCCGAAGAAGAATTAAATTAATATAAGAGATTTAGTAATAATAATAATAATAATAATACATGGAGATCTCTGTCTTCAAGGTAAGACATATGGGAAACAAGGCGAGCTCGAATCATAGCAACTCAGTTAATATAATAAACAATTGCCTTAACAAGGCAACAATGGAGTCGCAATATTGGTTATGGTTCCTTGCTAACGATAACTGACAGCGGTTTTATGAATACTCTTACATGTACCTTGAGACTGCGATTCATCCGGAGGATGCAGAGGATGTTTAAATAATAATTAATGTATCCAAAATTGACTTCGTCATGTATGAAAATATTTCCAAGAAATAACTTTGCGACGATGGATTATCCAACGGCTAATTTATTAGCAATCGTGACCAATTAATTTTCAAATTTACTAAAAATAAATATATTCAACTCCCTGTAATATTATTAATAAATAACAAAAATATAAATAAATATTACAGAACGGTTAGAGAAGTTGCAAGAATCAATGCTCGTACGTTATGGTCATTTCACGACGATGCTGGTCAAGAGGGTCCCGCTGTGTGCGGGCAGCATCGAAGAACCACGTGACATCCGGTCAGTGAAACGAGACGCCTCACCCACCTTCATTATCATGTGCGTAACGTTCAATGAGAAAACGTGTTTCTCTGTACACGCCCACGTGCACGCTAGCCGTTCCGCTGGGCTGTCGCGTGAATAAAAGGCGTCATTTTCTCGCGAGAAATTTAATTTCACTTTACTACTTCCATCGCACGAGCGTCGACTAAAAACGAGCCTGGTTTTGATCGCGGAAGTGCTTGGCCCATAGCAAGCAGTTGCACTTCGACGGCCACGCACCTTGCCCACACGCATTCGTACCTATGACCACCATGAAATTCGATGTCTATCGGTCGCATATTAATTGCATTTCTTTCTGGGGGGGAAAGTATTATTCATGAAGTGGATTCATAAGTGGATTCGTTGATTTAATAAAAAAAAGTATATATTTTGTTTCAACTTCAATAATCAAAAAAAGTAGATATTTCCAATATCAAAATTATTTTAAAAAAGTCAAGTAAGTTTTGAACGTTTCAATATTTTTACTTGTTGAAAAAAAAAAGAAAAGGAAAATAATCCATATAAGCGTTTAAGTTGAGAAACGTTTCGCCGAAGGTTATCTCTATGCTTTTCTTCCTTCTTCATCCCCTTCTTCGTCTGACCCCTTCGTCTTTACCTCATCCGCCGGCAGAGCTAGGGGAATGAAATAAATTCCGCGTTTCTGAGAAATTGGAGAGCCCCAAGGGTAGAAGACATTTTCTCTGGACCACCCCCTCCGGAAAACTCCTTATTCCGCGTCATCTGCTTTTCAATCAAGGTCGAGTATCGGTTCGGCCGAGATGAGAAGGTGAACTCGTCTCGAAGCCGACAGAAGGTTCCACGGCCACCTCGGTTCTACCTTTCAGATAAAGTTGATATCATCCTTGCAACATCCTCGTTTCAACGACCTTGCGCCTTGAAAAACCCCTTTTTATTATTTTCTTTTAATCTTTCGCTAGAAAAGATGACGCATTATGACTTTGAAAGATTTTCATTTCAGACGATGTTTTAATTTTCTTTCGGGAAGAAACGTTCCTTCGTATCGAACACCTTCGATGCTCCAATCAAAATGAAGTTACGCGTTCCCAACGAAAGAATGGAAACGAGGGCGGGATAAAACATTATTCGAGCACAATAACGTTTTGTCGCCGAGTCCCGTAGATACAAGTTCTGCGATTTCGCCCGAAGCGCGATAAGTTAAAGTTTCTTCTTTTTATTCCGGCCAGGTCCGAGTTTCTTTCCAAGTTTATACTTTCCTCCCCGTCTTCTTCTTGCTACCCAGGCAAGCCCTTGTTTCTACCACAATTTTAGATTCGGTTGATCGCCAGTCACGCATAACAAATGATTCTCCTTCGTGAAAAAAAGAACTTTTCTACGCCCTTTCTTCGATTTCGATCCCTCATCCGATATCGACCCGAGCCCGTAAGCGTCTAATAATTACCTCACAAATTCTATAATAAATAAGGTATTAAACTACCAATCCCGATATTGTCGTCCATTAAGATCTGAAAATTGACTGATTAACATGATTTATTTAGAAATTTTCCTGATAAATTTCGAAGCAAAGTCATTGAAAAGAATTCAAAGCTATTGCACTTCACTTTCAGAAAAATAGCATCTACCTATCCTTCCGGTCTGAAGGCACAGATCTCTCCGAAATTTCGTTCGCGCGATTGAATACAGATCCTTATCGAGGAAGACCCTCGGAAATTCTGGTTGGCAAAGAAAGGACGGGATGATCCATTTTCAGGTCGCGTTGCTAGAAGAATCCGAGCCTCTTGTCAGGCCAATAATTCCTGGCGGTTCGATTCAGCCAGAATCATCGTAGCCGACATTCCCCCTCGATAAAGTAATTCTCTGGATTTAACGAAGGGAGCACGAGTATTATTGGTAGTAGATCAACGATCAGAAATCAGAGAATCATCGCTGCTTTCTACGAATTTAATTCATAATGTTTGAAAAAACCTAATATCAAATTAAAATTATAAATCAATTTGCTTTCAATTGTCTCACCGAGTATATTTACCGAGGGGATTTGTTAGAAGAAAATCATCGTAGCTTCGCGCGTGCAGCTACCGAAAGTTTTGCGAAAGATTAAGCTGGCATTGATAAAAAAAAAAAAAAAGAAAGCAGGTGGTGTGTCCCGGAAACGGTAGAAGAAAGCGTCGAGGAAAGGAAAGCGTTTCCCCTACGGGTCTAAAATCCGGAATAAGAAGTTCCGGGCTGTTGGTAGGTGATAGCAGGCTGAACGTGAGACGGGGGAGAGGCAGAAGTAAGCGAAAAGCTGGGAAGAGAGGGGGAAGAGAAAAGCGAGATAAATCGAGCACCCGGGGCGACCAGATAAAAGTCACTAACAAGTAACAAAGGTTTCGCCTCTGGCTGAAGAGGGCGGAAGTGAGGTAGCAAGAGACGAAAGATTCGGCTACATATTGCTTCGAAGCATCTTCTTTCGTCCTTCCAGGCTTTTGTTCCTTCGGACTCGGACCAACCCTGAAGCACGATGGAGCTTCAATTGTTTCTTCTTCGCCACTGACTCACCTTCCTCGAAAATCTCTGGCCAAGGTTACCCGATCGACCATCATCGGTCCCTCGTGTTCGTCCAACGATGTTAGAACAATCTTACCACCCTTTTACACTCTTTCCGATGTGACTGCTGCTCGTAAGCTTCACTTTATTGCGTCGTCCTCGGGTAATGCTTGTTCTTCTGATCTCTGGTGAAATAGGTACATCATTTTTGAATAATTAGAAGGTTGAAAATAACTTACTATAACATTCAAAATCAAATTTTCACCATGGTTTGGTAATATCTGATACATAAATTATGTTCGGTAACTTAAGAATTTAACCCTAACCACCTACTCAGAGATTCAGAAGGAACACCTCTTTTTACATTGAAGAAAAAGAGATTAGCTTCAGCTCTTCCTCGTCACCAGATTCAATCAAACCAAAAAAGCAATCTCTTTCTTCCATTGAATGGAACACAGGGATTTATTCGTCTTCTCCGTTTCGAAGTCACCTTTTTAGCGATGACAGTGATTTATAATCTGTCTTTGAGGGCCAAAAATCAAAGCTTTTGTGCGAAAATTCCATCTACCCATCAAAGACTAATCAGGGGAACTTAATAGATTACTTGAATTGTTTCCCACTCATTAATGTTAGTCACCAAATGATGCTAATTCCATTTAAAACATATTTCTTTTTGAATTTGCTTGAATATTTAAAACTCACTCATAAAAATTCAGGGGTTTCGTAAAAGTTGACAAAAGATAAAGTTAATTTTGACATTACTTTGTTTCAGGTAAGTGGAACAGGAAATATTATTCTATCGTCCCATTACTTCTGATACAGTAAGTAGCAGTCAAAGTAGTAGCGAGTTCTACGAAATGATAATTTCCGAAATTAACATGAATATACAAAACTGAGAAAATATTATTTTCAAAAAGTAAGTTCTAAAGTACTTAAGGACTACGAACGTACTTAAAGTACTGTAAGTACTGTAAGGACTAAAATGTCTTGAGAAAATTGGACATAGTACACGATACCTTCCAAGTATTATAACTACTTGTGGAGCCTCACTTCACCTAGCCATTTTCTCTAAGGAAGCCTATCACGATGTATAGTACCAAGCATCTTAGGTTTCCTTCATGAAAATGGCGAAAAGGAGTAATTTTCATAGTCCAGGAGTAAATTTAAAAATTCCTTTCTCCGAATTTAATTCTAATCTTCCTAAAATTGTCAAGTTTCAAAGTACAAATTCTTAACTTTGAAAAAAATATTGGTAATTAAATAAATATTAAATAAAATTTTCGGAAGTAACAATTTTCCACGCGAGGACGAATAATCGAAAGACGTTTCCAATGACCGTAACGCTTCCGGAAGCGAAAGGCAAGGAATTTTTGGCGCGATTTCCGGGTTACGTGGATCGGATTCCAGAGAAGGTCACGGGAAGCCGAGAATTCTCGCAATATCCGGCTAACGCTCTCGCAGATCGTCGCGATTACCGAATTCAAACGAGGATTTCTCACCTGTATGCGAAAAGGAGATGACGAAGAGAAAAATGGAAATGGAAAGGAAAGCAGAGACGGAGAGGCGTACAAAAGAATGAATCGGCTCTCGCTTTCTCGAATGACAAATGGAGACCGCAAGATTGCGCCTGCGACATCCAATTAGCCCGACCTTCACCCTCTCTTCTACTTTTTTCTCTCCTCCTCCTACACCTATAACCTTCGTTTCGTCCATGCCTTGCTATGTCAGGTGCAGGACACAACGGTTTGCGGATTCATCCTGCGAAACGGTTCTACCGTCGCCTTCTTCTGTTGACATTTAATCAACAAAAGTCCAAACTATTGTTCCACTCGGATTCACACATCGACTGTTATCACGATCTTTGGCTTTGTTCTTATTCTTCTCGTCCGGTGTTTATCGATTTACCCCCCTCGTGCTAACTGAGCCGGCAACGAACGTGCGTGAAATTCCTATGGACCGCGATGCTTTCAGACTCGTCTTTTTTAATTTCTTCGGAAAGAGAAACCAGGTTTGCTAACTTCTGTTAATATGGGATAAACCAGTAACCGTTATCACTTTAATCCATCAATACACAAAGCTGTGTTCTGCAAATATTTTGTTATCATTTCTATTAATTATTTATTATCATGAGTATTGCAGTGATTACAACATTTAAGTTTTGGCAATTTTTGTCAAATCAAAAGTTGACTTAAAATTTCTAAAGTTATATTTTTTCTGAGTAGATATACCCACTTAACAATTATTTATTTATTTCTTTTATTTAATTGTAGTATTGTCTGTCTTTTGGTTAATTGAAAAAATATCTTGAAACTATAATTTTGGGAATGGAGATCTTATACGTAGGAAAGTTAGGTTGAAATCCTTGTACCATTATATCCCCTTCGTCCAAATGTTTATCCTCCCTCGCATTTCCACTCTCAGCTATTTCTCTAGATTCCGGTGATTAATCGTGGTGAATTAATATCTCGTTGCTTCGAGACACCGCGCAGACAAAGAGAGAGATTATTTCCTGCCAGCGGTTTAGTAATTGTGACGAGAGACGAGGCTTTTTCGGCCTCGTTGTGCTGAATGCCAGCTGAGAATTCGCCTTTAGAAAACGTCGTTCGCGATGATCGAGAAACACCCGAAGAAATATTTGAAACGTCGGCTAAAGATAAATTCAAACTTTTCTCCGAAACGTGTTCGAGGATGCAATAAATATTAACTGTTAGAAATTTAATACAAATGTTTAATATAAATTATATTAAGCGCTATTGAAAAACATACAAGGAACACTCTTTGAGTGCTTGATTTTCAACGCTGTGAGTTCTCTCACACGGTATCGCGTATTCCATTTTCAATAAAATCTTTGTAAATTCCTCCACAAAGTCCGTTAGAGAATATTTTCTTTTAACCGAGGATTTTATGGCGAGAGAAAGTGGCCTGGGTTTGAGTAAATTTTCGCTTGTTTATCAAATTTATTTGATCGCTTGAAACATCGGGGATTAAAAAATTCATTACCGTTATGGGTGTGCGTTTGTTATACAACGTTCTCGAGGTTGCGCTAGAATCGCTCTATTTATTTTATAGCGTCATGGGTTCTTTTTTATTGGATAATTATGCAAACTGCAGCGAAGCCAGGTTCAGTGCTGCTGCTTCAGCCAGTATTTTTTACTTTCATCGTAGAATCAAACTTTCTTTCATAGTATCGTGGGATGTGTTTGATAAAATTTACCTTCAATGTGTGTAAATGATTAATTTTTAGAAATTCCTTTTGCATTCCTTTTTAAATTTTTTATTTAATGTTAATCTTGTAAATATTTTTCTTTGTTTAATCAAAATTATGGAACATTTATAGAAGTTTTTCTACGTTAAACAATTTTTCGTTACATGAAATGTTTGAAATTGTATTAAATAGAAATAATAATTCTAAAGAGAGTAGACTTTTCAACTGAAAAGTCTTGAATCTTGGCGCTAGTAATAACAGGACATGTGCGCATGCGTAATTGATTGCGGTATACATGCGCATGCGTTAGTGCCTTGAGTGCACGTGCGCGTGCGCAATTGATTACGGTACGTCTACGCATGCGTCGGTACCTTTGGCGCAACTACGCGTGCACGAACAATAGAAAGGGAATGCGACTTTCGTATTCTTTCTTCTAATTCGCAATAACGTTCAATAAAATTTCATAACAAACTTAAATAGTAGCATAGATTTGAAATAAGATAACGTATATTGTCACCTACTCTAAATTGTCCTTTAAATATTTTTCACATTAGCAGCTTATGCTACTCCCCGCAGAATCCTTGTTAGTTGTTTCAACGAGTTTAGTATGCAAATTGGCATAAAGGGTATATGCGCGTGGGATGTAACTCAAGTGCGGACACGCGAATAATGAGGGGTACGTTTTACCCTCGGGGGTAATATGTTTTACATTCAAGCCGCTTATGCATCCCACTCGATCCGAAAAATCGTCTCTACACGCGAAAGGTATTAACAGTTAAATTTCAGAATGCTTTGTCTTCCCCTTGCTTTTCCTAGAACCACATGCAGATGTACTACGTTGTTTAATGAAATTACTCATAGAATGAAACTACGTACATAAATGCATTTACGCGGTTACAAATTAACTGAAATTTAGTTTATTTTATTTAAGCTCCTTACTGCATTATACATATAAGGATTAACAGAGGATTGTAAGAAAAATGTGCGCTTTAATTATGACTGCAAGATATTTTTGAAAATTTATAGTCATCGCTATGAGTCCTAGCTTATCCTGCTTCCTACCTAGTTACGCCACTGGTCTCAAAGATCAATTATCCCAGATACTAGAATGCAATAACCAACCAGTGGTCCTTGCTGCGGATAATCGTCTCATAATTCACATATCCAGCGTCATTATTATTCATATTTCGAATGAGAACACGGTATGCGGAGGCAAATTGCCAAGCCAAGCCTGGCAAATACCAGGTTTGGTCTACGCTACGGGGAAGTTTAGCTTTCCATCGGGCATTATGTAACGCTCTGTAGCTTATTTACAGTGGCACTGTGAAAAGAGTGTGTTTACTTTAGAAGTTAATAACGCGTTAGGCGAAACCGAGAACACGTTTCCTTGTTAAAACGGACAAACCACTGTGAACTTTTCTAATCTTAAAATTTATTTTCCAGCATTTAGGTATAACTTCTGATTGAAATAAAAATGAAAAAGAACTCGGTTTGATTTATCAGATTAATAATGAGTGTAATTGGTCGAATGGTCAAGTATTTTATCGCGTCAATTAATTCTCAATTACACACTGGAATGCGTTCACGGCCAGTCGATCATTCTTTACCACGCACCCCATAGGTTTGCGGGGGTGGTCGATGGCCAGAAAAAGAACAGAAGGGATTTGAACGATCACGCGAGGCCCGTAAACGGTTATCGCATCATTCAACCGGAAGTTCATTCCTGGTGGCCGGAAAAAATAGTCGGATACGTGTGTCCCTGTAATTATGCTTCGTAAAATTCAGCAGTTTTCTTGCGTGTCAGCTGGCCGGCCAGATTGGATCGTTCCTACGTGGGATGAGAGCAGACGTAAAATTTAAATCCCTTTTGAAAGCCGGCAAGGATTTTCAGGGGGTTACATGTAATTTTCCTTTTAACTAACCGCAATTTTAACTGCTGGGGTGACTTACCGTTGGCTGGAAATTTTAACTTGAATCCTTGAATCAAGGATTTAAATATTTCAAATTATAGTAGCTTAAATATTTAAAGCTCTTGCAAATTAAATATATTTAGAATGAAACTAACCAATTGGCACTTAAATTTGCGCGTCACTGTTAACAGTTGAATTAACAAAATCTACTTCTCAATTTCCCTCAAGGAATAGTCTTGGATTCAGTTCCTGTCACCATGGGTAACAATTTATTCATGGTATAATCCAAGTTATCGACAGGAGAAAAATTTACGCCTCGCAGGAGGGATATGCAGGATGCATCGAAAATGTAGAATAAAATTTTCCACACGGTAGAAAGAACACCTATGAATTTAAAAAGTTACACGATTGTACAGGACGGCTAAACGAGTGCCATTTTTACAAATCAAATTGTCAGTACCGTATGAATGTCTTCTTTCCTACGTATCCTATGTGTCGAAACGTCTTCTTCCTTCTGATCCGTCTTCGACATTCCAGTTTCTCAGGGAAGAGATCGATCGGAAACGTTTCCGGAATCGAGAGAAACAGGATGCAGAGGGAGCGGTGGTGTCCCCGCGTGTCAAATGAAAATATGTCAGTGCCACTCGGTGGCAAGCGAAATCCGGATGCGGTAGCATGGCTCATCAGCATGCGAAAACTTTGTTATTTGTTTGAACACGTTCAATTATGCATGCGCAATATGCTGACGGTTTTCAAGGGTGCTGAAAGTGGGAGTTTGGACGGATGGTCAAGGGAGGGGGAGGGGGGAAGACACACAGTTAGAGAAGAGGATACGATCGTTCTATCGAAGGGGTGCTTTCATTCGACGCGGTTGAAATAACCATCAAGCGTGAATCGTAGTTGTCGATAAAAACGTAGAATGTTGAAATTTTCTGATTTAGGAATTTAGAAATTTCAAATTTTCAAATTGAGAAATTAACTACCCACGACTGCCCTCTCGCGGGCGCAGTTACCCATAATGGCATCTACCACAACATCCCTCGTTAAAATTCACCGGGTATCTGCAGAAATCCCATACATCCCAGGATTCTCATGGTAATCCATCCGTTCCTTCGAAAGTTGATCCGAAACTTGTATCGAGTAACGTATGAAGTTCAAAAACCGTATCAGTGGAAAATTATAATTCAGCGTTGCACGCGCGGCAAACTTGCCGCCTTGTTAACCGGCACCTTGTTAACTGGGTCATCCTCGGTGGAGGGAGGGGTAGCGAAGTATTCCAGATTATTTCCTTACTGTTCCAGCAGGTGGATGGAAGGCAAGAGAGAATAAGAAAAGGAGTAGGAAAGGTCGCTTCGGCATTCCACGGAGTCCGGTGAAGAATTCGATATGCCGGGGATGACGGCGAGGTGGCCGGGTAAAAGCGAGGCTAGGAATCCCGAAACTCGGTCACCTGGTTTCCAATTGACCGGCTTCGGCCCACCCTCTCGATTCCAACGGCAAAACCGAGCTCGCATTATGCGAACTTCCTGCGGATTAGTTGTCGTCAAGTTTAATATTTTGCCTGCTGATTCCCGTACCCACGTACGGCCAATCCTAGTTTCGCTACTCCTGTTTGCAGATTTCCAGCAAATACACGGTCTGACCAAGTTTCAACGCTATTGGCCAAATTATAAACAAGAGGAGTACGAGTTTACCATGGTTAAATTTCGATAAAAGGGGGATGCACAGATTCGTTGTAAGGGGTAAGAATACCCTGGAGGCCTCGGAATGATAGCCAACTTTTACGACAGTTTACAAACTTTACATTTGTGA
The DNA here is from genome assembly GCF_907164935.1 of Osmia bicornis bicornis. Lineage (NCBI taxonomy): Eukaryota > Metazoa > Arthropoda > Insecta > Hymenoptera > Megachilidae > Osmia > Osmia bicornis. The sequence continues at coordinate 1,070,840 of NC_060218.1, read as the reverse complement.
TTTAAAAAATTAAATTCTGGTCCTTCGAAATTTCAGTTTCGTATCCTGGCAGTTTGAATTGAAAATTTTTAAAATTAAAAAATCAGAACTTTACAAATTTTGAAAGTTAATTTTCTAAATTAATTGGAGTGTCATTTTGTACACGAAGCCTAGTCAGTGAAAACCCCTCCAGTATCGCTATACATTAAATAACTATAAATTGAGTGTAAACCATAGTTGGAAATGGACGTGGTGCCAAACATCGAAATATCTAGCAATTTATCGTGCTGGTGTCAGTCTCAATATCCCAAGTTTTTTCGCTGTCTAGGCTAGAGCTGCGACGCCTGGCGTCTCTGGCTTCCGTCTGGAACGTCATGCGAGCTCTCTTATTAAAGGTGGCGATTTATCGCTAGTAATAACGGGTGTGCGGTCTGGTGGTGCACGGCCAGCGAATGTCTCCCAGAGAGAGCATTGCAGAGGAACGAAGTGGCACGAACGCCATTCTTGGGAGGGTTTCAAGGTGGCGAAAAGTAAAGGGAGGTTTATTCATGGCCGCCCCTTACACGTATGTATGTATACATATATGTATGTATGCACGTGGTGCAATGGGCCGTGAAACGTGCTGCCTCCGTTGAATTAACAATATTCCCGGACATTTTCGGATACGTTCGCGGTCGTTACAAACATGGCAGAGAGACTGTAACGAGCAGCAGGATTGATTAACCATGGCGTGGAACAAGTCTACTTCTGCCAGCTTCGAGCAAACGAGTCAACGTCCCGATCCCTCGGCGAAGGATCAGCCGAGGCTTAATTACCGTTGATTAATAGCTTCTTCGATGGATTGTCGGCTCACGAGCTACCTCCGCGTAGATCTACTACGATTCTTCTTCGAGACTGTTTTACAGGCTGATTTTCCGGCTACTGCTTAAAATAAAACCCCACGGGACGGGGGAGACGACACTGATAGGGGGTAGTTAAGATCACATGCTTCTGACTGGGTAAAAGAGTAACAGGCAATTACCCACGTGAGAGCAAGTGATGTACATTCCTAGGAATCGATGAGTGCTCAATTTCACAATTTCAGAAATTTATATCTGAAATCAGAAGATTCAAAATTTAAAAACTTTATTACTATTATTCCTAAACTTGAAAATTTAATATTTTTTAATTTATAAATGAAAGTTTGAAAGTAGGGTAACTTAAAAATTCATGAATTTAAATATTCAGTATTTCTCATTATTTATTAGTTGAATGTTTAAAATGGTAAAATGGTTAATATCCGCTTGGATGGAGTTCATTAGATCCCAGAAATTTGTTACCAATACAGCTTCCATTTTTCAATTCTACAGCTTTTCATACTTGAACGATCATAATGATTATTGAAAAGCTATAGAAGAATTTGTTTTTCGCATTGAATTACTCCAAAAGCCCCATTTTTCCTTTTCAGGGCTACTTTTTTTTCTTCTCATTGCGCTGTCATTATCCTGGACGAGTGAAATCGGTGTCACATCTTCGATCAGTGTCCTCGACTCATCGCTGTCGCTATGAATGACACGTTTCCGGTGATGCTCTTCAATTAAACGTCCTTTAAAATCTCATTTAATACCAATATTCATTCGGAAGATGTTCTTTAATACCAGGTTGAAATAGGGTCATGACGGGTGACACGATGAAAATAAATGAACTATTATTTTACACGAATGAAAATTTAGAGTGCCGATAGGTTCTCTAAAGAAAATGGCCATGTTGAATAAAATTTTTCCTAGTCATTTCCTAGTCATTTCTTCGAAACGAAATTAAAACGTAATTATATTAGACGACCAAGAAAAAAACAGCAATTTCTGTAACTCAAAAAATTTACTTCAAATTATCCGGCACTTTTCTCGAGCCAAGTCTTTGATAAATCGGCAACAGGAAACGTATCAAACGAGAAGGGAAATGACTTAGCTGTAATCGTTCATTTCTCAGCGTGAACCTCGTCGAGACTCTCTGCCGTAGCACTGAAATAGATTATAAACGTAACGTTTCAGTCGCCATAAATATTCACCGTTAAGTCGGCTCTTTTAAAGCAAAGGTTTTAAGCGGCTCTTTCGCGAACTGCGCTGATCTAATTGGGATAAGACGGATTTTTCTACCAGCTGGCCCTTAATTGGTCCGCCATCATTACGGGTGGTCTTGTGGTTCTAATTACTTTAACTGTACTCAACGACTTTTAGGTATATCGTTCTTAAATGATTTTTATTGCTTCTGAATAATTCAACAACAAAAAATCGAAAACGTATTTTGAAAAAATTTGGAAATTTTATTACTGCCGACTTTTACAAAATGTGTATAGAGGCATAATCATAGCACGCAAAATATTAAATTTTAACAATTATACCAAAGGAATTATATTTTCTGCGGGTGCGCAAGTTGGAAATTTTGTTCAAATTCGAGCGAAACTTTGAAAGTTCTTCCAGCACATGAAGTTCGAGTACCCGTTTTGAGACCTGATACTCAATTACATTCTATTATAATAATGTAATAATGTCGGCTCCCAAATTGAGATTATTCGGGTACCAGTCCCAAAAGTAGAGGTACTAGAATAAATTTATGCTCGGGTACCCGAATTTTTAGTGTTTTCTAATATTGTCTAGTATTTTCATAAATTTCATAGATCTCTTTTTGGACAATAATTAACAATTATGTAACACTATTAATGGGTGTTACTAAGTTCTAGTTGTCCGAGATCTTGGAGCTTCATTGTCGAAACCATTCAGCTCATAATTCCAATGTTGAATCTCACCAGATGCATACAAACCAAATACAACGCATGCAGATATTTGAGAAATAATTACGGTCCACATGACGTACTGCCATCGCTGCATAGTGTGCTGTATCATAAAGATAACGAATTCCCTTTAATTCGTGTAATCGGAATTGTCTTGATATGTGAGCATAAAAATGGTGGCACATCGAAAGCATAAATTCTCAAGAATGCACCTTTAAGAACGCATTAGAGACAGTAAAGAAGTAAAATACTGTTTTATCAGTGACTTGGGTTAACTTAAGTTTAATTTATAAGTTCTTGCTTTTGCAATTTATTACCTAACGTTTAGAAGTTATCTATGGAAGAATTAATACTAAAATCTTATGAAAATCAGACTTCTCTCAAATTTTCCTTAGGGTTTAAGGCTTAAACCTTGAATGAAATAAGTTTGGTACAGGTAGATATTCGAAGATTGTTTGTTACTTACTCCTTGTTCAGTAAGGGCACCAACCAATGCTGGCAAGATGAATGCTGAGATCGTTCCAGGAGTGTTTGTGATTCCCATTAGAATTCCTGCGTAATTCGGGGCTAGGTCGTTACTATTAGCGATATGCCCGATGAAGAGTACACCGCACAGTACTATGCTCAGTACTAATAGTATAGTTGATCCTGTGCGATTACAACCAATGTATGCGATCATAAAGAGACAGAAACTTGATGGAACGCAACCTGCAAAACAAACATAAACAATTCAATCGATATACTTTGACAACTAATATATCAGCCACTTAGAATTAAAAGGATGCAAGTGAAATTTTTACATTAAAAACAAAAATAGTTAGTCGAATCGTTAAATATAATATTGTAAATAAACACAAAAATGTCACTTGCATCCCTTTAGTTTTATGATATTTTTTACTGTTATCCCAGAAAATAAAAAATATTGTGTACATTTTGTATTCCATTTAATCCTTTCTAAAAGTGAAAAATCCTAGGTATTCTAAATCTATTTTTTAAATAAATTTTCATCAACGTCGATACCTTCCATCTAGGTTAAATCCAGAAACGATGGATGGATTATAAATACCATACAATTTTTTTACTTTCCAGTATAACAATAAAAATCTTTCCATTTATCCTGAGAGAAAAATCAAAGGGCGAGCTTGTCAGCAAGATGTGAACTGGCACCCAAGCGAATTAAAAATTCTAAAATTTCTGAGTTTGAAAATTCCAATTATTTTGAAAATCTATACTTCCGAATTGTTTTAAAATAACAACATAATCAAGCTCACTTATAAAGACCGCAATTTTCCGTCCAAAAGTTTGTGACCAATATCCTTTCTGCTTTCCCCAATCTATCAGTTTTCCAATCGACGGATTCACCAGAACGTTCAACAGATAAGGTGCGCAACTAATGGCGGAGTTCTGTATAATCAAATTATTGTCTCATAAAACCGTCAACGATCCTAAAATCACAGTAGCAGACTGCAGCTTACCGATTTAATATCAAATCGGAGTATCTTGTTCATGTACAAGGGCAATTGCGTGAGCAAAAAGTACCAACCAAAGTTTCCAAAGGTATTAGTGTAAATCAGCGCCCAGAATGGCACCGATGTGAATATGCTTTTCCACGGTACCTGCGTTTCCGACGAGCCAGGAGCTCTGTGACCGTAAGAGCTCACGATCAGCTGTCGTTCCGTTTCGGTTATGTATTTCTGCGATTCCGGATTGTCGGCGAAGAAGAAATAGAACACAACGCACCAGATTAACGGCAAAGAGCCGTGAATGTAAAACACCGCTTCCCAGCCTATGGAAGCTAGGATCATACCGGAAGAGAAGATGGAGACCACGGTTCCCAGTGACGTGCCGGCGTAAATGATACCGATCCACATTGATTTCTCTTCGTCTATCATCCATTTCGCGACTAATACGTTTACCACGGGAAGATTGGCAGCGCTCATAAGACCCGTTAAGAATCTTAATATGTAGAGTAGGACCAATACGTTGGCTGTTAGTGGCACGAGCAGAGTCAATACTGCGTTCGACACCACGCAGATTAGCAGGACGCTCTTTGTGTGGAAGCTGTGCAAAGATGACGAAGATTGAGAAGGTTGGTGGAGACATTGTTAGGCTTTGGTTTCGTAGTTAATTCGAGGGTTGTGAATTCAAAATTCTCCTGAAAATGTTTTTTTTTTTTTCATTCTCTCATTTCTTCTGTTTCCCTATATTTTTTATATATTTTTTCCCTTGTCAAAAGTTAGGAAAAAATTTACATTTGAAATTTTTATAATGAGAATGACGTCAGCTGTTCAGTAGATTTTAGTCTACTCGGAAAATGTTAAATTTTCAAAACTCTCTTGACCACGTATTTTTTCCTTTTTTTTCTATTTTCTTTTATTTTTATCAAAATTGATTAAAAATCAAAAGAAGCTTTCCAAGTTTGTAATTATTCATAAAAATTGCATTGAATTTCATGGTTAAACATTTTATGAAATACAATTTAAAATAACACATGTATGATAGTAATGATATTCAAAGGGTCGAAATTGTTGCGTGTCAAACGAACACTTATCACGGACCTACACGTTACACGACAGTACACCTCATAAACGATTATTACTGCTACCGACCTTCATTATCTTATTAAATAACGCTCTGTCAACATCACTGATAACAGCAGTCTCGTTTCATTATTGACGAAAAAAAAGAACACTTCGTAACTGAACTTCTCATACATATAGATGTATCTCGAAGATAATGCACGTGAAAATTATTTCACTAATTATATCGGGTGTCCCTAGTTATTCATACATTCTTGATTGTTTTATGATTTATAAAAAATGCTTCTGCATCGAGGGAAAATTATTTTATTTTGGATGTTAATTAAATTACCGTTCACTCACCGATCAGCAAAGTATCCTGACGGAGCCATACCCACAAGATACCCAGCAAAGTAAATGCTGATAACTAAACCTTGCTCGGTAGTAGACCAATCGAATGGACCGTCTATATCTACGCTTACAGAATCTTTATCTTCAAAAATGCATTCTGGCAGCACTTGTTCAATTTCATGTTCACCATTCTTCTTAGCTTTAACCATGCCAACAATGGCGGTAGCAATGTTCACTTTTAGTCCATAAATGATCATATTCGCGATGCAGAGCATTATGGCGAACAGGTATCTTACAATTATCTCTGCGAAATATAATTCACCTATTATTTTATTCTGACCTTTCTTTCATTAATTCCTGATTAAAAAAACATTATTCTTATCTTTTATTAATGCAGTTCATTTTTATAATGCAAAAGAATAATTTTTAACGAATATCGCAGCGTAAAGATTAGATGAACGTTTGTGGGTCTCGCGAATGTTCGGAATAGCAATTATACTTGAAATTTCGCGGAACAACGTAGAAACTGTGAACCATTAAAACGTTATCCAGGGAAAGTTAACCGGCGCACAATTTTGACACTCGTGAATATTTAAGCATGCAAATTTGCATGAACAGTACGAAAGAATAAAGAATTATTGCCTGCTCACCCATTTTTCCCTTTTAACGTTAGCGTTTAGATGTCAAATCTGTTCTTCTTCGTTCGTCGCGTTGATAACCATTCTATGCTTTAAATCCGCGGCCTGATATGTCAGTATCCGCTCGCGTGTTCGACTGACGACTATCGAAATATCGTTTCATTATTCCTTCTTAAGCAGATATCTTCAACGAATCGCAGACTATTTGGCAGGAAATAAAATTTATCGCACGTGGTGGTATCGTTTGTTTTCAAAACTGTCATATCAATAATTGTGGCCTGGATTCAAACACTTTTTACTTGAAATGAAAAACACAAAATATGAATTTATTTCGAAATTATTTGTTTGCCAAATATACGATTATTTGCCATAATAATACAAAATAATACTTTTAATACGACTCAATATTTAATATTTTATTAATTTTTTAAAGCAATTCACGTTATTATTAATTTATAAGTATCGGATGTACAAAATTAATTTTATATTACAAAACAAAATGAAAGTAAAAATTTATTTTTAAAATATTAAAATAAACGTTACTGTTATCGATGGTCCTGTTTAAAATTAAAACAAGTGATATTGATTTATTAAGATTCGAGGCAATATTAAATATTTCATAATGGACTTAATAATTATACAGGAATATAGATACATAGACCTATAAAACACATGAATATACTCTATTTATAATTTCTTCTTTTTTCTCTAATCATATTTCGTTTTCGAATTTAATTGAGCGTTTAACCATTATTCTTGTTTTAATTAATGACAGTATTGTTCTTATCTAACGTCTGCAGCGGTGTTTGAAGAAGTATCGATTGCTTAAAAGTTTTTACTGTGCGACATCAACCTGTTGAACGTTTCCACTGTATATATGTTACATTTCCATCGTGTTTTATATGAACCCACTACCATTAGCGATTCTCATCAACGAATAAATCCATAAATATTGAATAAACACACATGTCTGCACGCGTGTGTAAATTTAACTTTCTTAACCGATTTAATGCTGCTCTGAAAACCATTCTTCAGAATATTATTGAGAATATTTTCTAACAGTATTTTTATATTTTAATTTTCTTATCAATTAGAAAATATTAGAAAGTAGCCCCATAATGGTGTCATTAATCAAGTGCAGCTGAAAACATAAAATATCAAACAAGAAGAATAGAATGACGAATACAACACTTTGCATTTCCATGAGCTTCCTATAGCACGGGTTGTTTGTCGGTGCTCGTTGACCCGAGAAACCGCAGCTTTCTAGGGTCACGCGTGTCTCCAAAGCTTGAAGCGTGTTTGACAAACGCGCACCTGTAACGACCGATCGATTCCTTTTAACGTCGGCTCCTTTCACGTCACGGCCAAACGACAAGCGTAACGAAACGTTTCGTAGAGAACTGGAAGACTTGTCTTCAGCGTGTGTTGCTGCGAGGTGAATGCTCTCATGTATCAGCGCGGAATCCAGCGGAGAAAATGCGTACCCTCGACGCGTTAGAAGTGAAAGAAAAAAGGAAGGAAGCCGAAGAATAAAATTGTAAAAAGACGAGGAAGCACAGAGGCTATGACCGATTAGGCAGGTTTGAAAAAGACCTAGGATGAAACCGGTCTGAGATTCTCTGGAATCCACCCATTGTTGGTCAGCCACTTTTCCTTAGGTCAGAATGTAAACACACGGAACACTTGAAAAGAGCTACTCGAAATAGAATCAGTCAAAGGCTGACACTTCTCGACGGAGGAATACCAATTAGCTGCTGGAAGTTCGTGCTGCTAACAAGCCTGATGCTCTCTTAACGTCCGTAGGACCACCTACCGTGAAAGTAAAGCGATACAAAGAGAAACTTTTGTTGTTTTTCTTTTTTTTTTTTTAAACTCTTACTTGTTCCATATCCGACGACGACTAATTATAGGAGACGTTCATTCGTTCGTTAGTTTCTTCTTCGCTACCGAAATTGTTCCAAGATATTTGTACAATTATAGCCTTCTGATTCAGAAAATTCATTTATCACGAGAAGTACTGTCTTTCAGATTTGTCAATAGTCAAAGAATTTGATCCAACTAACATGGCTGCTTCCAAGTCAGTGAATTAAAAAATTTTTAAGTAGAGAAATTTCAAATTTTCAAATTGACAAATTGTTATAGTTCTGGTTGACAAGAAAAAGGATTTCAGTTCCTGTTTCCATGTAAATACATGGTATCTACTAGCGGATCATCAATATGTATGTAAGCCGACGTTCGTCGAGGCTTCGTCGTCCGGCTTAGCCGAGGGGTAGCTTCTTCGAGCGATAAGAATGGAGGGAGGGAATATCATAATACCCGTAAGCCATGGGACATATTAAGAGGATCATATCGTTCGCGTCTAAAATCCATAAGAAGCTTCGGTTTGATCCGAAAGGCGAGAAGGTTGCGAGTGAACAGAACCTTGACAGTGAGCGTCCAGCTGACGTCTCGACGCCTCTAATGCGATCAATGGTGTCCGTTCTATCTTCTTCAGTTAAGGGTGATTCAATTAACCCTTAACACTCTCTGGACTGGTCATATAACTTGAGTGTGTATTTCGTAGGTTGAAGTCATTGAAAAAAAGGGAAAGAAGAATCTATGCTCGAGAAATATTATTAATTTTTTAGTATAATAAGATTGATGCCCTTTCTAAATTTTTCATTAAATTACAATGCTAATGACCATCTAATTAATATTAATAAACAAGTGTAATTAGTTACTCCTTGTCACGAAATATGATTCATAGTCCCAATAGAAGGTAGACGAGGGTCTGGAAAAAGAATTCAAACAAAAAAGTTAGGTTGTATATGTTATGCATAAATTAGGTCCCGTCTCAAAGTAACTGGATCATCAGAGCCATAAATATTTCAATTTGAATATGGAAATGAGTATCCTGTATGCTTAATTACAGCTTAAAACCGTTGTGAAACAATTTCAAATGATGGTCTATTTTACCATGACCATGTCTAAGTCTAAGGAATTCGTCTTTTAATGTTAGTTTACAGGGAAGAAGGAAGAGATCGGTGGCCATCCATCATCGTTAGCATTTCATTCAACGTACTTCAACCGAACGGAAGTTACCGTTGACTTTGAGAGCTGTGTAAACTGCACGAACAAACAGAACGTCTTACGATCGTTCAATAGCATCTTCATGCTCGCTGTATTTTAGGAATGCATGCATATTTGAATTTGTAAGCTTGGTAACCGTTGGCGTAAGTAGGTAGTGGGGTGGGAACCTCCTCCAAAAAATGTAGATTGACCTGTTCATCATTCTAAAATTCCAAAATTTCAAAATTCGTCAGAGTTCAGAATTCCCGAAATAAAAAAAAATTCTCTACATTTCCCCTACGGTAATGTATCAGTGGCGAAATCATACTTCTCGTTGCCATCTTGCTAGGAAATTCGTGCGTTTTCCAGAAATCGTTCTAGGCGCGTTTCATCGACTAAGCAGATTTGTAAGTCGGCCGCATTACGATATTCCTGGACGAGACGAGTCGCGTTGGAAGACACACGGAGGGCTGCCTCTGTACTACAAGGAGATATGACACTCGTCTTGTTAGCGGTACAAGATGTCCTCATTATCGCGACTGACGGTGATGACGATGCAAGCGAGGCCGAAAGCTACCGTGAATTCCAAACTGCTGCTTGCTTGATGCAGCGGCACGAAGAGGTGCGAAACGTAGTTGATGAGACGTAAGAAAGAAAAGCGGCACGGGGGGTAGATCAAACAACTGGCGGGAAAAGAGAGTCGCGAGAGACTCGTTAAAACACAACCCCTTCAGATTCTACCGCCTTCCAAACCTAAAACTCGATTCTTCGTTTCCATGAATTTACGCTTCTTCTTAATTGTGGAATTAATGACGTGCCGAGTAACTGGGTCAGATATGAAAGAAAATATTTCGTATTGAGCCGCTGGCGAAATTCGAAATATTCCCTTTTGTTCTAAACGGAACAAGGTCTCGAAATTTCAGAGAAAAATAACGTACACTATATTTGCGATCAGATCCTTGGAACCAAATGAAAAAAAAAAAACAATTTCGGTCATTCGTTGAGAGTTTAACTCACTAAACACAATGGCGCAAGAATTTTTTCGATAACTCTACAAAAGTGACAGAAAGTCTAAATGCTTTAGCCCCCTTCTCAAGATTTTCAATCTTAGATACGGGTTGGCTAACAAATATCACAAAATTGGCGTATTAAGTTTTAAGTCAGCGCTTGTCATTTATTTTAAAATTATTTCAAAATAAACGAAATATTGTTAATGTGTGTCTATAAATAATTATTCAGTATGAAGACTCGACTTCCGGTTTCTTATCTTCCGAGAGTCAGTTGCAAAATCGAAGTTATCGCTAGGAGGAGGAAAATGTCGCTTTTAATATCCCGTATCTGCTGAATCTTGAACTGTTCGGCGTCCCGCAGGGAGACACACACAGCTCTGCCTCTTTCCTTAACCCGAATGAACTATGCTTTCCAGACGAACTTTGTTTCCCCGCGATAACATTCCAAAGTTAAAGGGTTCTCTGTCTCTTCGCCGTGATAAAGATCGCCCTTTTCACCCCTCTTTCACTCCGTTATCTTAGCCGGCGATTCACGAGCCCGATTGAAGAATATAAGCGCGAGTATCGCGTGAGCCTTTGATTTCGTTACACTGGCCATCTGATTACACGGTACCTTGTATCAGACTTACAGAAGCTGTGCAATACCTTACCTAGGAATACATTTTCCATTCCATTCGATTTCACGATTCTGCTTCGGAACAATAGCTCCCGTTAAGAGCAGCTAAAAATAAACAAACATTGCCCTCGATCTGTCCAATCAAATGCACATTAATCTTTCCATTTCAAGATTAAAAAGGCACGATAGCTTGTACGTTTCAATAAATGCTCGTTCAGAAATAACCCAGTTTTTTCATCATTTATAAGGTTGATACCGAGCAAGATTACTCAAATACGTCATTATTTACAGATCAATGGTTATTTCTTAAATGAACTGTAGAAAGGTTCTTTTAAAATCGATCTCACAGTCGATTCAATTCCTTCCCTGACTATACATAAATGAAAAGATAAGACGCGGAATGAGGATAGGGAAGGAATTAAAAAATAATAACAATAAGAGAGAGGAACAGGAGACGATATTATCGCTCGGCTGTGTATAACTGTTGGAAACGATTCATAAGGAAGAATAACTGTGCTCGTTCGACCAGGTAAATATCCGGCTTTAACGAACCAACGGATAGTATCGATCCTTGCGGTATCTCGTTCCCGCGTCACTAATCCTAAATAAGGTTTATAAAATAAAGTAGAACGAGTCTGTGGAGATCGATAACCTAGAGGGAATAGTAAAGGTTATTCTCGGCTCACCTGAGATTCTCTGATATGGTCGAAGGTAATACTTTCTTACCATTGCCCGTTCTTCCATTCTTACCATCCGAGATCGTCTGCTGCTTGCCTTATTCCTTAATAGAATCGTATTATAATTTATTCATAATTCTTTGCGGCACTGTAGAATATAGAGTGTCCCAGAAAAAGTGACGATCCCTGAAGTGATTCTGAACGAACGAGAAAAAACGAGTGCCTTTTAGAAAGCCATGAAATTTTCTAAAAATCACAAATTACATTAATTTGTAAATCAGCTGTAGTTGAAACAGGGTGTGTAGATCTGATCGATTAGCAGGACGTATCTTAGGTAAGATTCATAGAGGTAATCTAATATAAGGAATTAGGTAGGAGGAAGTGAAAGATGCGTTGCTTTTTTTAATTCTTCTTCTTGATGTGAGTAATGAATGGTGTGGGACGAAGGTGAGGCTTTCTTTGGACGTTTCTTAGAGCTCTAAAGTTTTATCGAACGGAGTAGGGTTGAAAATGAACTTTTCGGTGATCGAATGAATCTTTTCAGTCAGAAAACATTAATTAATTCTAAAAATTTGGAACAAGGAACTTAATTATCACTGTATTTTTAGTGAACACTAATTACAGATTAGAAGTTTCTTTAAAAAGATTTTGCACTATTTCACATAGAATCTTAGAAGATTAAATTCTATTCAATAAATAATTAGAAGGTAATTTCCAAGTGTCGTGTGAGGTGCTAAAATTGTCTTTGCTATTGCTGTTCATCTTGAAAGATGATCGATGTTCGAATCCATTCGTGTCTCGTCAAATGGAATCATAGATTTCCTGTCATGTGGCTTATTGCTGGACGAATCACGAATGCCTACTACTGAACGTGGTACGAAAAAAAAAAAAAAAAGAAAAATCAAAACGTTTGCACAATCAGCCAATTGCATCGGGGATATATCGTATATTTTTTTCGATGGAAACGGCAGAAAATACGTATGTATGAATATTCAGGTATACATCGGCTTTCATAAAAATAATATCGGTGTAAAAGGTTCGCACGTCAGTGATTCGGTCTAGCGTGAAATGAATCGAATAGTTGGTAATTTCAACGTGCTGCCTGGAACGGATTGTTTTTTCTTCCGCTCTAGTTGGTGGAAAACGGGAAATTGCTGAAAACACTAGGATATTGTGAAACACGGTATCGAATAAAATATGACCACGTACGAAATGCTGAAATACCGAATTCACCAGACTTCACGAGCAAGAATAACATTATTCCTTTTACCTTCGCTCAATTACTTATAGCACTTGCTAAGGCCACGTTTCACTGTTAACGAAAATGGCGTGCAACTAAAATGATTAAAGGAATAAGTAAATTTTCTAAAAGAACGAGAAGTTTATGTTTTATACTATTAGTTATATTACTTCAATAGCAATATAGGATAAAAAAATTACTACTTGCTATTATTTTTCCATTTGTTACCATTTTTACCATTTTCTAATATTTCTTACTATTTGTTGCCCATCAAATTTTGCTGTAAGTGTGGCCATTTTTCTGATATCGTCAAACTGAACACGTATGTCCAAACTAAAAGGTTTCATGATTCACCCGTTCAAAATACTGTCTAGTCTAGGCAGATGGTACAAGTTCCGTTTCGAACGAGGCTCGATCTTGCGGGGTACACGCGCGTGTACCCGTACAATTTTCACGAAGCAAGCGTGATTTAGTGTGCCAGGCGGCATGGCAAAGCACAGCACACCGGCTGCGGCGCAAAGGCAGGGTCCTCCAGGTTTTCTCATCGTAGGATCCCTCGGGCCAGCTTCTCATTACTCCTCGCCGATGATGGGTCTCGCGATGGCGCGCCATGGCGGCGATGCGCTCGTAATCGTACCTCCAGTCGCCAACAAAGGAATCGTTATTAAACTGTTCACGTGGACAGTTCCCGCGAGGAAGGATGGATACGTTCAATCTAATCCACAGTTTGTTCTACCATAATCATAAAGTGTCATGAAATCATAGCAGACTTCCTATATTTCGAAATCAGTCATTCGACATAGCGGAAGCTAATAGTAACGCTATTATCTTCTACCCTCCACCTTCTTCGTGTCTTTCGAGGGAGTAATTTCTCCTAGCATCCCTTCGTCTCCGACGAGGAGAGACTTTTTTCTTACTCGCTACTTGTGCTTCACCTTCCGCTGCTGGCGCCAAGATTCCAGATAAGACCCGAAGAGAAATGCGACCGAGTATCTCTTCTCTTCCACGTACTTAGGTGGACGTAAACGATTTCGTGGATAAAAGATGACGCTTCAGGGAATTCCAGTTACACCGACGAAATTCGAAAGCAGACTGTAACCAGTGGTTATCTACCTTTTATAATTTCAGAGTTCGATAAAGGAAAAGATCGGTCGAAGCAGACGAGTGGTCCGTCACTTTATTTCCACGATTAATCCTTTCGGAGGAAAAGTTCAAAGACAGGAAGCGAAGTTTGTCGAAACGTAGCTGTCTCTGCTGACACTTTACGCTCCTAATGAGTCGTCTCTCTCGAAAACTAGTACGTAAGACCGTTCTCCTTAATGATCGTTTATCTAAGTACTCGGACGTATGTTTCAGCAAATTGACGTGGAAGAAGGATAGGAAAGAATGCAATAATAGAAAAGAAAGACGTGTACGTCTTTCAAACGTCAAAGCAGCAGCAGCAGCAATTATCCTTGGATTCTCGTTAAGATAGATATTTTATGTTAAAACCAGTCGGCAGCGCTCTCTCATTAAGGACACTTAAAAACACCTAACCATCTTTAGAGACTCGTATTTTAGCCACGATTATCGACTACCTCCAATTCAGAGCGGGGAATTATCGAAGATTCGGAAGCTTGTATTTTTCTCTTATTTGTGTCCTTTTTTTTTCCTTTTTTTAAAGGCCGCTGCTTAACGAGATCAGGGATGAGAAACGTAGAGTTAAGAGCGATTTTATTATTGGAGAACCCAGTTCGAATTGCTTGTTTGGCTTGGGCAGCTGAGAATTTTACGGTAATTACGGTTCCCTCGAAAATATACTGCGAGAAGAAAAAAGATTCTCGCTACGAATAGCGTTGAACTGGTCATTGGTGTAATTGGGATTCTTTCTGGGCTCGGCCAAAAATGATTTTTATAATTTTTAAATTTTACTTTTAATATTCTTGAGTTTTTTAATTTCAGAATTTTGAAATTTAGGGGGAAAGGGCTATATTTGGTGTATTCAAAATATTTGAATTTTGTTACGTGTAATTGAGAAACATTACGTGGTCTAATTGGGAAACACGTTCCCTGTCTAATCAATGTATAAATGATTGAACGAAGAAATTTTAGATGGAAGATCAATCATTTATTATGGAATATTACATTATTTACGAACAACGGTGCAGTGTTTAATGAACTCTCATGATGGCCTATCAATTGACCTTTTATGTCCTTTTGCCTCGTAAAGCATCGATTTTCGGATAGAATATCCCACAGTGTGTTGCTTTGATTGAAATTTCACAGACATCCAATTCATTTACCACTTTGTTTTTTGTTTCTATTGTTAAAATAAAATATTTTAATTGACACGGGAATAATACGCGATGCACCAAGTCCCGAATGACGAGTTAACGCTACCAAAAACCGTTAATTGACGTATACGGGAAATAGCTTGTTTCTCTACGCTACATGGCGTTTTAAATGATTTAATATTTTGAATAATAAAAAGTTTACACTGCGTTTCGATAACAAAAAACTATGTTGCCTGATGGTGTGTTTTGAAACATTTTTACCAATCGCTTTTCACGATAATTGTTAATAATTTCACGTGTATTGATTGGTGAAGTCTTTTTTATACGATATTTTTTCAATATGCATATCTCTGGTATTTTGACTGATTTCTGAACTATTTTTGTTAACTCGTATTGCTATCAATTAAATACGATTTGGATTTCAAAATTTCGAAATTACAAAGCACATATCGCAGGTGTAACATAACACCTTGCGTTATTAAAGACATAAACCAGCGGAAATGTGTTGTTCCTAGTAAGTAATAGATCGCGAGGAGTGTATGAACGATGTAAGAACGTGGTTACGGCGAAGCGAACCGGATTAAAACCGCATCAAAAGCGGAATGGGATATATAATTACATTAGTTCCATACTATCGGTTGAAAATAATAGGTTAGACACGCTCTGGTGTTCACCTATGCGATAATTAGGTTGTATCGGGTTCGTAAGCTGTGTTCTAAGCGGATGCGTAAACGTATTAGGTGCCTTGAAACATGTTACGTTCTAATGGCACCCTATTATCTTTCGTTATAGCTGTAAAGTGTTAGGTACAATGCCTTTTTTTCGAGTCTACTTCTCTTCCACCCATTAATCTCTCTTCTTTTATAACGATGACACAAACTGAACTTGTTAACTCGTGGCTGTCGTTCAGTTACAAAAATTGTAGAAGCTGAAGATGAAATATTAATAATTTTATTATCTACTAGAGTAAATGAGACATCTGCAAATAAGTTTTAAAAAAAGTTTCGGTTTAAGATGAAGGTGACGAATAGGTAAGCATTTTTTAACAGATTAGAGGCTTTATGTTATCACGAAGGGTGAAAAATATCAGAAGGAGAGAAAATTTCTTTTGGAACATTACCTTATTCAAAGGGCCCTTATAGTAGAGAGGTTTACTCGGGAGTGATTCTTCCTTTACAACCGGGATCATTGACTCAAAGGGCAGAAAAGTCAAATTGCCTATAGGACGGGAAATAGGGATCTCTTTTCTTACGACTCTCGCTAAGGGTGATGCACCCTTCGTTTCACTTCGTGGCTTCCCGTCAGGCAAGCGATTTCAAAGAGCAGTCTTCTTTAAATAATTTCATCCAATGCAACGCGAGATTTCATTGAAAGTCGTAAGTACTTTTCTCTCTTTTTATTCCCTTAAGTTGATCATAACTTTTTATTCCGAAACTTAACAGTTTTGGCAATTTTAAAACCTTCAAATTTGAATTTTGCAATTTTATCTAACATCTTGAAAATTTATTTTTACAAGACCTACTTCTCCTACTCTATTCAAATATGTACTTGACATGAAAGTAACAAGCAATTGTCGTGTTTTCATTTGCATACCGGAAGTATGTACAGAAAGCTTTGAACGGTTAAGAAATATGTATCCACGTTTCAAGAGGAATAAGATTGTTCACTTGGTCTGTGGAATTTTGCGAGAAACTTTCTTTCACCCAACTTCCGCCGCTTTCTAGTATCTTATATTTCCGTCGATCCTATAAGCTAACTTCTGAAACTGTGCTCAAAACGCGATTCCCGTTGCCGTTGTGTTTTTCGACGGTGTAATCAAAAGTACGCAACTTGTAAACTAGGTAACCACGCCTGCTATACTTTCAGCATTAACTTTGTCGTTACTGTTCGGCCAGGAATCATAATTCTCGTTTAAGTACTGGATTCATTTTTCTCCTTTGCAATTGTAATTCGAAATTATATTATTTTTATTTTTACATCTTGAATTTTTCTTGAACGTCATCCGCCAACGCAGAAAGATAAGCGGACTCGTTTGAGACTAGTTTCCTTGAAACGGGTTGAAATTGGCATTCTCACCGACATTTGAACGTCGAGATTCGACGTTAGATTTTGGACACAGGATATTAGCGAAGCGGTAGACGCGGCGGAATTTCAGCTTGGAAACAATCTCCTCCAGCTTGTATTATCTCTTCTCTCTGTTGCACGAATTCTCCCTTGCAATCTTGTTGGCTCGAGATAAGACTAATTACCATTGTATCCAATGGAAGATAGCTTGTGTATACCCATCGTCCTTGGAAATCTTAACCCTTAATAATATCGCCGCTAGTCGACAAGCTATGCACAACAAATCGGTTAATCGCATTTAACCAACAACGTCGTGGAATTTCCTGTTCGCCAAGTGTAATTGCAACTATTTTGATAACTTCGTGTGCTTCTAGTTGCTTTAGAAAATACAGCGTTATTCTGGGTACTACTATTATAGGATATCGGACTTAAAAATCAATATTTATATTTATTATCATAAATTTAAGAACATCTTCATACGCCTCGTTAGTGTTATTTTTTGTAAGTTTCCTCTCGGGAATCTTCGACCTCCTTTCGGAAGTGTTCGTGAATCAAAACGCACTCGCTCATTGGTCAGAATTGCGCGCGAAAATTTGCAAACCTAACCTCACAATTCCCAAGAGTTCCGTTTTCTTGATAAAATATAAATTTTTTGAAATATCTAAAGTACACAAATCTTCATAATTGTATGTTGGTTTTCTTTAGAGAAGAATGATTGTCTGCTTAGTAATGCAGGCGGAACTTAGCGAGGAGGTTATGAAAATTTATGATTTTTAAATGCCGGCGAACGCGCACGGGCATTAGAAGTTTTTTCCTCGTTCCGAAACTTTGCTTTGCTCTCCTTATCTCCATTTATGGTCGAGTGCCGTTCCAGAAACTGGGCTAACGCGGGTATCTCGAAGCAGACGCATCGATCTCCCGGGACGCTCATAAAGACGCGAAGTCGGAGGACGCTGCAAGGAAACAGGAGCGGAGAAAAGTAGGATACAATTCAGGAAATTGTAGTGGACACTGTCTACACAGGAAAAGTAGTTCATCCCTCATGGGAGTGACTATCCGTCAGTGTGCCACTGTTCCTTCTAACTTTTAGACACCTGATCAACGCGGAACGAGAAAAATAAACAGTCTGACAATGTTTCGCTTACATTTTTTATGAAGAAATGAAGACAATGAAAAGTTGTGAAAAATTGTGGATCGCGTCCTAACAATAAGTAGGTGATCGGGTGTTCCTCTTCCAATGTGTACTACACTTCTCACTAATCTAACATTCTAGATTTTGAAAAGTTCAAAGGCACCCGATTCCTAGCTGACTAACAACGCATCCCCATTGCAATTTCCTTAAGTCCAACGTTATTTCAAACTGAAAAATTAAAACCGTATAAATCTTGCCTTTGGCCACAATGGCGCGGTGTTTCAATGTCCCAAAGTCGGTTTAATTTATTTATACACGAAGTCGGTGTAGACGCTTGTCTTCCATCCAGACCGGTTGGTCCGACCGGTGACAAAGAGAAGCAGCGTCGGGAAAGTTGGTAACTTTATGCTCCGCTTGTTTAGATTGGGCAGGAAAGCCGTTCCTCGGTTCTCACCATTGTTGGTAATTTGGCAGCGACTTCGTTACCAAGCAGCCGGTGCCGTCAACGATTTAGCTGTAATCACGGACCTCTGGGTGAGTTTCCTCAACTCCAAATCCCAAGAACGTCCAAGGTGTTCTCGTATTGTGCTCGTATAGGCATTCGGTAAACCTCTTGGTTCGAATCTATGGGGTTGAATATCAGCGCCAGATGGTTACTTTTGCCGAACAATTCACCCTTTTCTGCATTTATTGTGCAAACTAACAGATTCATGGTTGCGGCAGCGGCTAACAATGAGTGAATCTAATCTCAAACTTAATTTCATTATTCAAATTTATTTATTCTTCATTAAAATTAAAACTTGACCTAACTTAACTTCCAATTATAATGACTAAGTTTGAATGAGACTAACTTAGGTTGTGCTAGGTTACGTGTTCTGTTTCTCTGTTTCTAGTAACTTATCAAGCACTAGAAACTTCCGGAAGTAATATAGAATTTCCCACTGCGTTTACGTGTACGTGTGTGTATGTCATCGGTAAAAGCAATATTCTAACCTAACCTATATCGCACGTTTACCAACTGGAGCGTGTGACTCGTTAATCAAAGCCCGCACCTCACACATTTCTACTATTTTATCAGATGTTTGTCCCATAGTTTTCAGTTGTTCAACTTGATAAATCAAAATTCTCTCAATTTCTCAGCATATTCGTCATTCGTGATTAAATATTTTATAACATTATTATATAGCCCGCTGCCATCTTAATTAAGTATCTTCGACGCGGGTCGAAATTACCCAAGGAGAAAAAGGAATTCAAGCGTAGCCTGAGCGGTTGTTATAAATAATCGAGCGTTCTTAATTTCACGATCACCAGGTGCGTGGAAGCACGTTGTAACGAGTAAAAACTTATGAGCCATGAAAAAAAAAGGAGGAGGGTAGATGTACCGTCGGTACCTTACAAGCTATCTAGCAGCCGTTTAGCCAACTTCTTCCCTACAGTACTGTCCAATAACTTGGTGATAGCATGGCACGTGACGAGTTCCAACGAACGAGTGAACTGTTTATACGCTTCCAATAACCGCAGAACAGTTGCCAAGTGTCACACCAGTCGATTTCCACGCTCCTTTCACTCGGCCAACTTACTTTCCGTACTTGCCAATCTCGTGTAGGGGGATGGTTTCCAATGTAATCCCAATTTCGAAATTCTTCGTCGAATTCCGAAGGGTAGCACAGCTGGCTTCCTTAATAAGAAGGATCTGAATAGGCTAACGAGGCTAGAAAAGTTTCCATTGACTTCTTTATATTCTGCATAATTCTGTCTTCTAGAATTATGCAAAATAAAATAGAGAAACATAGTTCAGTTGTCTATATATTACTGCAAAGTATTGTCAAATGTCTAAATCAATTTTTATCAAGAAATTAAAATAACTTTTGTTGACTAAATTTATTTCCCCTATTTGCATCTTTAGGAAGTCACCTTTATACCATAAATCTCTTGTTTTATATATCCCCTTTCATAAAAATCAAGATTTATAAGATTTGATGATTTTGCAGTTCCAAAAAACTGCTTTCAACATTTGTTTGTACCTCTGCCACGGAATAGATATTTTTTCTTATTTTTATGAACAGAATAAACCCTCATGGTTCTCCGCGAGACACACTATGACGTTACACAGCAAAAGTTACCGGCTTAGCGTCACCACTTGACAAATTACGTTCTTCCTTCTCTTTCAGCATGACGCTGAAGCCATATTCAAAAGCAACGACGTTCTTTCGCGCTTGTATTTCGACCAGCTGAAACAACGAACCAACGTCGCTTGTCATTGTTCGACTCGACGTTGGTTAGACCGTCGTAATTAATAAGAATAAAAGTAGACGAGGCAAGGTGGATCGAATGAGTGATTAATCGTCCCGCATAGCACTGATGAATTATCTCAGCTTGAAATCTCAAAGCTTTATTTTGATCTCGATTAATGCACAATCCTTCTGATTCTTTCGTTGTATAAATTCCGCGACTGGGTTAACGTAGATAAATTGAACGGGTGATAACAGAACGCCGAGTTTTTGAAAGCAAATAAATTTTGTGTTATTTACTACTTCTTCCATAAAACTTTGTATTTTTGTTCTCAAAAATGAAAAGAATTCTTCATGTATGTTATGTAGTTTTTCGAAACAAAAGAAAGTTGTCTTTGTTTCAACGTGGAACCGAATGATACCTCTCCTTTGCAAGACAATTTTTCTCACGATGACAACCCCATAAGGTTGTCACCTTGCATGCATTTCAGTTTCCAGTCGCACAGCCAGTGCATATTGGCCCGAGACAAAATTCGTAGAACGCATGTAAGATTAATCGCGACGTACGAAACAGTCTGCTGCTCGCGAATGCAAACACGTGTTGCCCATTCCGAGTCTCTACTTGGGTGGTTTTGGGACCATTGAAATGCTCGATTAACATCAAAATCACGATCCTTGCTCGTGATTGAGTTTTTAACGTCTTCTTGTATATATTTTAATCTGGGGAGACTTTAAAGTCAAACTAGTCTGAAAATATTATATGTCTAGAATTTTCTAATTTTTGAATTTAGAATTCCAGTTTCACTTATGAAGTAGAATAAAATGAACATTGCCCGACAATCTTCATCAATATAAATCATTTGTCCAAATGCATAGTTACGTAGACTAAGGCTGACGTGCACGAATAATGAAAATAAATTGTGAATTTCACATTAAGCGTCAGGTTTAATGTTAACTGTACAGCGAACAGGAGATTCAATCAGTACGGGCAATATTTTCACCTCCTCTTCTATGGTATCTGGTTGTACATGCAATGCCTTTAACAGTACAATATGCTCATGTTAGTGGTGTTTTAGATCGTACGGAAGAGGAACATAAATTTTTCCTTCTGGTTCATTCATCATGAATATGTGCGAAAGGTAATGCGAACGTTAAGGAAAATTCTAAGTCGAGTGAACTCGCGAAGCTGAAGAATGTACAACTCCATTTGTAGTCGTTATTAAAATGGGCTATTACACTAATCTTACGATTCATTTAATATACCATTCGCGTACCTAGCTAGCCACCAGGGTGGCCTCTTAAATATATGGATAACCCCCTTATCGTTTTAAAATTTGCAAACTCTAAAATTCTGAAACTCCGAAACTTAAAAATTCCGGAATTTTACAGATCTGCCTGTTTCTACTTAAAAGAATAATTGGCAACAGTAGTAAATTCTTCCGCATTCTAGGGAATGTAGTTCCGTTTCTATTCCACTTGTGGCAGGCATACACATACCGTAGGTTACCTTGGATGACCGGATGCATTATCACCCTGTTCGGACAACGTGTAAGTGTAATTAACACGCCGCCGCTCATAACGAGGACGATGTTACGCAGTCACACTAACGAGAGCAAATTAGCTCGTTTGTGCCAGTTTAGCTTCGTCTCCTTGCTCGGACGTGCCGCCATCTTTGTGCTGTTCCCCTCTGCTACCGCTATTTGCGGTCAAGAATGCAAATTTGGTCGTTTCCTCCTCTCCTCTCTACACTACAGTGAACACGAATTTCTGTCGTGGTTTTCGTTGACGAATTCACTGGACCAGAGGTGGTTTATGTGGCGTTGTAGATTTCAAAATTCATGGTCAACATGACCGACCCTTTGATCATCCCATTTAGAGCAAAACACTGACATTATCTTTTTCTTATGTTAATTATGCATGTTTCTTTATTTTTCTTTTTAGAAGGATAAATTTTGAAATATGCCATATTTTTGCCACTGACTGTAGCGTCAATAAGATTTGAGTATACATGATTTTTGTATGTATCAGATATATGGGTCTTCTTTTTTATTTGGTCGACGGAGGAAGCTGTTCGAGTTGGTCGTAAAATAGACTCGTTCCGATAACAGACGTTTCAACGGTATCGGAGCAGACATACCCGGAATACCCCTGGAGATTTACATGAAATTGAACTATTGCAGTTTCTTTGAGACGGTGATAAGTACATTTCATTCGAGTCAAACGATTCCTTCAACGGGGCACAATGTTTCTTATTCTGGCACTCGTGAAACTCGATATAAAATACGAGTTTGGAATTTGAATTGCAATTTTTCAATTACAATTTATTTATTATCCATTACAGAGCAACTATTTCGAGAAAGAAAACAAGCTCGTAAAACGATGTAGCAAGCGAAGAAAGGTGAATTACACGGTCGCAAAATCGCGATATTGACACTGGTTGGTAGTTCCTTGTTCTTACGTCAGTGGATAAATTCTCGTCGACGCTTTATCTCATCCAAGAACGGCGATGGTAACGCGTGGTGGTAGTGACGGCATTGCAGCTTGTGCGTCTCAACCCCCATAGCGCTCGTCGGAGTTCTACGGTCGTCGTGCAGCCAAGCGGCGAGGGATTTACTTGTATTTTATTCAGCCACTTTATTCCGGGAGTTGTCACAGTTTTACATTTCCATCGGCTGCAGACAGCAGCTGGCGCATCGCATGCTATTTCTATATACGTATACACCGTGCAACATTTCACTCTGATACGTATACCTCATCAGCGACTCCTCCTTTCTTCGACGTATCTGTTAATCGCCTCGTGCCGGATATTCTTCGAGAGAAAATTTATCTCGATCGAAGCGTTGCTAGTATTTTCTCTCGCCGCAGTATAACGGAGTGGTCTTGTGCAGGGCAATGAAAACAAAGTATCCGCGCGTGTAATCGTAAAGCAGAGCGACCGTGTATGCATCGCACGCACTCTGTAACTGTTCGAAAGAAAGATTGAAACGGCCAGCGATTCGTGTTACGTTGGAAATTGGACCGGTAAAAGGCGGTGTCTTAAGTGCTAAGTAAAGCGCAACGCATTTGAAATTGCTTTGCCAGCCACGATATTGCATTTGTTTCGCACGAAGCAAGAAAGCACTTCGTGGAAGACGATGTTGCCGACGTTTTCCTTGCTTGAGACATTGTCTTACGTTTCTTAAGTGCGATGCTCTTTAACCTTACGATTGTTCCTTGTCCGTTAGCTGGAAACGATTGAACGATCGCGCGTCGTTAATTCCTCAATTATCCGTTGGTCGAATCGAATCGCCATTTATTAATTAAAGATCGCGATAGGTGCATCGGCGGGGGCCTAACCTCGAGTAACGACACGTATTTTCCGACGAAATTGGGCTGACGTGCCGTATGGAGTGTGCATTGGGAATCGGGAGTCATTCGATTCCGACCACCGACCAACGATTGCTTCGTAATGCCGACTGCGTGTAATACAATGGTCCACCAGCATCGTCATGGGACTCGATCCGAGCGATGCTGACTATTATGCGCGGATAGGGGAACCGCATAAACGAGTTACATCGTTACCGAACGGGCCAATTGTAATATTTATCGGCTACAGTGCGACCTGTTACAGGGTATGGTGATAATAGAGTAGCACAGTGTAATACGATTGGGACGGTATTGCTTGAAATATTGAATTGAGTAGAAAAAAATTGTCGCATTTTTGTGAAAGGAGGTCATTATCTAAAGTATGAAACATAGGTAAAATTATTCGAATAGCAGAATTTTATATTTAAACCCATCTTTTCAATTATTTTAATTCAGCTCTAAAATCAGTATCGTCAAAGAGTTCGATAATCACGAGGAAGAATAATCACGGGAATGTTTCCCGTCTCCATCAAGCTGGCTAATTATAATATTTATCCTGTGTACGTTTAACCTCGGCAGCATCTTGCTAATTATACAAGCAGGGTCATCAGAGCCGAGCTAATATGCTGGTACATGGTGGTCCAGTAAAATAGTAGATCGGTGTATTCAGCTTGACGCACGCTGCACATTCATGCATCTACCTGCACAGCGATGTACGAGTGCATACTGCAGCTTGCACTCGATCGTTTAATATTTCAGGGGCCGCTGCAAGCACCGTCACCGCTTTTCCCGACACACAAACGATCCACCCTGTTCCCGATTCCCGTGAGCTTATTGAAATTGCGGCAGACACGTTCCAAATGCCCGACGTTTCTTTTCTGACCCAACGAATAATACATTCGGTCCCGACAAAACATTTGCCTGTTTCTTTAACACTGACAGCCGCGCATTTCGTGGTGTCTAACAAGGACGCTTTTCAATGCGCTTCCTGGCAATTTTAATTACCTATGCATTGACAAAATTTATCGCACAGAAATTTATTCAAAATTTTTGTAGAATAAAAATTGTTCGTCGAACGAATTCAAAATTTTTGCTTTTATCTGTGGATTTTTGTAACTAGGCAATTATAAAATTTGGGAAATTCTGAAATGTTAGAATTGTGAAAATATCAGTTTCCATTTTGGGAGGGAAAAAGTTCCATCCTGCTTCCTCCCTAATTACAAACGAAGGAATGAAATTTAGCATGAACGAAGCAGTTTCTAAACGAGAGGCTGGCCGATGTACAATTTGCATTCAACGCGCGAAGCGACGCGACCTCTCAGTTTCTCGAGCAAAAGCTTTTTGCGTGGCCGCTTTTTAAGCTCGGCTATCTTTGAGACCCTTCACGCACAAGCCACGCAAGACTAAATTCGAATAGCATTATTCGACGGGACAAAGTTAACGAGACATTTAATTGTGAGGCTGTTAGCAAACGCGGCTGACATGCCGTGCGCGTTTACCTCTTTTGCCAGCATCTCAAACGGAAAAGTGATGACCCCGCGCGAAACACACGCGACCTCGTTAAAAGTGTAATAAATGACGGTGACACAGAGTACAGCGGCAACGTGTGCCATATTGCGCTTCCAAACCCCATGGGTACCTGCTTCGAGCAATAAATATCGCTCGTTGAAATTGCTGTCCCGTGGAATTCCTTTGCCTGGACAAACACCGAACCCCGCCTTCCACGAAGAAATATTCCGCTCGAAGATTAAAGAAAATGAAAATACAGGCAATTAAGTGGTTGCTAAAGCTTTGAATTCATTCGTCGAAGTTTCAACGAAAACCGTCTCGTCAGATGAACCAGAGTAGTTTTAATTTATAAATGCATCTACCTTGCGGATGAAAGTTATATCTCGGCCTATCTCCCTATCCGCATTAGTTTCTTCTGTTTTCCAGTTTCGCTTACGGTCGAAGCGCATATTTGTCACGAGCTTTCGTGAAAACGTTTCCATTCATTGAAAGTCATAGACGCGATCCCGGCGTAACGAGCAGTTTCTGGGTCAGCAACCGGAACGAGTTTGCGTAACTTTCTGAATAATGAAATATCCAGCATCGATTATCGGGCAAAGTTGACGCATCGCCAATTGTCCGGCTAATGTATACTGCACAGAAGCGAGTAACACCGTGCTGTATCCAGCGAAGAAGGAATTATTTATGACGGAACAGAGTTACGATGACAGACGGTAGAAACTATGCATGAAAGCCAGCCTTTTTCTCCTACTTTTTTATGCCTGATTTACTGGAAGCTTTAGCAACATATTCGATGGCCAATTTTTCAATTCCGATATGAATATTATATAGAGTGACTCCAGAGATTTTTATGTTTTTATAGATAGAAATACAGTATGCATGATGTTCATATTGAGACCGATTTTTGGCAGTTATTTAAGCAATTAATTCAGTTGCCCGTAGAGCACCCCAATGCTCGCGTGCACAAGGGCAATTTCGTGTGCACGTCTGAAATAATTTATTTATTTCGACATTTTTTAAACGAGATTATCAAAGTTCTTTTATTGAATAAACGTTCGTTCTTTGAGAGCTAGAATAGGTTCTGTTGTTAATTAAGAAAAAATTGTACAGCACGCGTTTGAATTGTACGTAATTGTTTGCATTGAGAGAAGAACAATAGACGCAAAGTCTTTTCATACTTACACGGTACGTAGGTAACTTATTCGAAGGGAAAAGTTAAATACTACACGGTTAGATTCTTTAAGGTAAAACTTAAACTAAAGTCGCTGCTCTGTTTCATGAATATTCCAAGTAGTCGCTTATACTTGGCTTGTTCTCGTTCCAAGAAAAACCATCGTCGATTCCATTGTCGCAAAGATTAAAAAAAATAAACTTACCCGCCGGAGAAGTTACGAGGGGGTATTAAAATTTTCTTGCACGGAAACAGGTAATGAAGAAAATAACAAGAAAGGGAAAAATATAAGGTTCGTTCGCAACCTAATAAAAGTTCGTCATCAAACTTGTTAAGGATCAAGAATCCGAGGAAAAAGAAGAATATTTATGCTGGTTGTGTTTTAAATATAATAAACCTAAGAAACGTGTTGGTGTACCATGGGTCACTGACCCAAGACAATCGTCCGTCATGGCGGTGAAATTTAATCGCAAGACGTTCGTACGATTAAACGTGGTAGGGGGCAGGCGAGACCTGTGGGACAAAAAGCAGGGGGGATCGGGTCAACGAAATAGGACGGGACAGAACGTAAGAGTATATACATCGGAAGACAGAAGGATGAGTGGAGGCACGGACGAAGGGTAGATCAGCAGGGCCCCCAGATTTCCCCAGCGATTGTCTCACAAAGTCTCGCGGAGTCTCGTCAGGCCATTCATCGGCGACGTGCCGAGACTTAAAGTCTCGGAGGTTCGGTCTGTCGTCTGCCTCGACCTCAAAGAAACAGACCAGGCTTATTCAGTTTCGCGAGCTGATCCCGTCCTCGTCTTCGTCTTCTCCCTTCTATTACAATCGACTCTCGTCTGCCTTGTTACTTGTCCCTTTTTTTTTTTCACGGCAGGCTTGCCAACTGGCCGATAACGGTGATTGAAAAAAGACCCCTGCCAAAATTGAATTTTTCAAGTTGGGGACGTACGAATGCGCTTCAAGTACGAATGGCGTCATAAGACGTCATCGCGTTCAAAACTCGAGAAAGTTGCATTTCACGCACTTTACATGTAAATTTTCATTCGTTGTTGCAGAGAAGAATAAAAAAAAAAAGAATGCATAGGGAATCGCGCAGAGTCACGGCCAAACGATTTATGGATGGACGTTACTTTCTATGAAAACTTTCGCAATCTCGTTCAGGTGTGCGGTATAGGTTAGGTAGGATCGAGTAATATCAAGTTACCTCGTTAAATTGGAAGGGCTTGCTAGGTTGCTTCCTTCTACTCAGAAATTATTCCTTGACTTGCATTATCGAAAATGCTTGCGCGAAACACCCATTAACACCAAATTCAGTACCCCTTGAAGCGACGGATAATATGAATTAATTTTTAATTATTCTGTGCTGCAAATCGTACATTTCAAATGTAATCTTGGGTGATAATGCAGCGTATTCTCCCTGGGAATGCTTGCGCGGAAACAAATCCGTGAAAAAGTTGTATCTCAACAAGATCATTTATTATTTACGGTTGCAGAAATATCCTGGAAATTCTTTCTCTCGTTGCTTGCTCAATTATTTCCGAGCGTTCGCGTCTACATGCGTAGGTTACCGAGTGATGGATGACTCGGTGAGAAAGCCTCTCTTCAGGTTGCCACCATCCGCGGTGGTTGGTCCTTGTTCAACCGAGCCCCAGCACCCTGTTGTATCCTTGCGTGACTCTCCCTTGCCATGGGAGATGCCGCTTGAATAATTACCCCCACGGTGCACTAAACTCCAGTCTGGCTACGTGAAATCCGAGCAGTGAATTCGCCAGACCGCGGGTGCGGTACTTTAAGGGCTAGAGCCCCGTGCAGGTGCTTTAAGGTCGAGCTTCTAATTAATACGTCGGCTACGACGGGTTTTGGTCAGGTTCTCAGCAAATTTTGCTGCGTTAATACAAAGCAGACCTTTGCCGACCAAGCTTCAACAATCAAAGGATGGAAGAATTCGTTGGTCAAGTACGCGTTGCGGTCTTCTCTACATTTATACCGTAATTCGAGCGTCATTGTTCGCCTTTTCGATAGAGAATATCAAAAATTCCTTGATGCGAGAGAATCAGAGAAATTTCAGTCGGCACAGATGTGAAATCGCATGAAAAATTAGCTGCCGCTCGCCGGGTAAAGAGACAAATGCTGACTGCATTTACTTCGCTCACGAATCGTCGCAACAATTTTTATTAGTCTACTGCCGGGTCATTAGTATTCCCGACGATACGGGACAAACGATGGGGGTGTCTCGAAGCGGGGATGGGTGGACGAGTAAAGCAACGAGGGTTGGCGAAGTCGTTGCATTGGCGTTTCAACGCGCCACGCTGTTCCAATTTATAAAGCTACCTACGAAATTAAGAAGCTGTAAATCTGCGATCCCGAATTAGTATTCCGCCTGACGAGCAGCCGCGTCTCCGTGCTGCTGGAAATCGCCGCTTCGACGCGGACCAACAGCCATTGCAGCGGCCTTCTACAGCTGCCGCCTTCGTCGGATAAAACCGGGCCATTCTTATTGCGAACAGTCGACTAGAATATACGAGGCGATAGAAAGCTCAGGATATGGGAACCAGGAGGCGAATGAATTTAAAAATGAATCAGCGAAGGCAACGTCGGAATACGGCAAAATTAGTAGATATAAAATTTCAATTGTTTTAAAGGTGTGACAAAAAAAGTAAAAATCAGCGAAATATATTGATGGTCATTGTCGTGGAACCCTGTGACAGACAAATGTTGCTTGAAAGTGAAATATCTTGGAAAAGGTATTACAGTCTTGAAATATGAAAAAAACAATGCGATGAATATATTATTTAAATAAACTTTTGTTCCACAATAAAATATGCAAAATACGAAACTGGTGTTATTTGAAATAGGTCAGAGGAAAGAAACGAGGAAACAGAGGGAATCTATTTGAAATTCTTCAAGCGTAGTCATAAATATCTGAGGTTGAATTTATTGGGAACATCATGTGGCGGTCTATAAATTAAGGTCGACGTTTATGCGTCAGAAAGCAATTGCAAATTATGAAAAAAAAAACGGTATTGTTATAGAAAAAAGTTAAGTTTAGATCGTAATTAAAATAGATACCTGTAAATTAGGTAACCGTATTGGTAACATCAACTAAAAGTGACGGTGATTGAAGCTCGATGAAACACAAACATCAGAGTACATCAAATAAGGACTCATCATCCACTTTGCTTTTACTACAAATGTTCCCAGTTACCAGCATCCGACATGATTCCCTAATTAATCGTAATTATTAATCGCACGCTGTTGGCATTACAAACTACACCATTTATTGACTTCAGTGCCGAATCGATTGATCCAATAATGTACCTCTGTTGGATACGTGTCCTGCCGATAGTTAATTGAACGATAATTCCGATTTCATCAAACGACTGGATATTAATTTTCCCTAGATGGGAAATTTCGTTTGTTAAGGACAACAGATAACAACGCATGATTAACTTTCTCATTGTTGTTCGAAATGGAACAATTGCAAGTCTAATTTCCACTAAAATAATTGTTTTCTATCATTTATTTATTTTGTTTTTGATTCTATTTGGTTTGTGAAAAAATGGTAACATAGTGGGTGGATTTTAATCTAGAAAATTTTATTAAAATAGTAACTATTTTTCTGACTATCCCCTATACCCTAATTTCTGCTATTTAAGACGCATTCCCTTTAAAATCACAACGTTAAATTACCCCGCAATAGCTTTGCACAAGAATACGTAGCTACAAATGAATAAACAATGTACTTCCACAACGCAGTTCCATCGCTTTAACTGGTTCTACAGAAGTTACTTCAGTTCTCCGGTTACCCACATCGTTCCACTATTAACCCAAATGAACGTAAACGAGAATAAAGACATTACGGGCGCATATACGTACATTATATACCTCAAAATGATTGAATATGCGTCCGAGTGAATTAGTGGTCACGTTGAATTAAATATAAGATGCCCTGAGGGGGTCGGATCTTGGACGGTAGTCGCTATTAATGTCACCAACCCCAACCATGGGGTCATGGATATCTTTGGAGGGGTGCATTCTTAATCAGGTGTGCCTTTCGTTACAGTTGTACCAGATAGAGCTTCATCCTCCGACAGACCCCAGTTATTTTTAAAAATCTATCCCCAATGAAGATAATTATTTCTGAGATCAGCATTTGGTAATTTCGAAATTTGGAAAATTAAAAAGTTGGAAATTTGGAAACATGCAAAGTTGAAAATTTGGAATTATCGTTAGATGGATAAACGAGAATCGAATATAATTTATGTACACG
Organism: Osmia bicornis bicornis; assembly: GCF_907164935.1. Lineage (NCBI taxonomy): Eukaryota > Metazoa > Arthropoda > Insecta > Hymenoptera > Megachilidae > Osmia > Osmia bicornis. Next base: position 1,039,994 of record NC_060218.1, on the reverse strand, counting down.
AAATTGAATATCTGACTTTTTTCTCCCTCTTCCATTTTAATTTACGATGGAATAGTATTATTTCGCAGGTATTCCATGATCCTTCGAGCTGCTTCTTAAGAATTTTTCATCCGTTCGGCTCTCGAACGGAGCCGCTCCTCTCCGCTTCCTCAATATCTCTTTCCATTAGGATCGCTAATCGTTTTATCATCTCAAGATTAATGGGATCAACGGAGCGCTTTTAATTTCTGTCGTCAAGAACCCACCGCTTACGTCAGCTCCTTCCTAGGCAGAGGGAAATGAAATTCTCGTTTCATATTCGAGATTGGAGATTCTTTTTCTGCGGATCTAAGAAAACCGCTTATCTCACAGCTAAATATATGTATATTGAAATATAAGGAAACGTAAGCATATCAAAGATGAACGACTCAGGGATATCTGGAAATATTAAATGAACTAAATGTTTATAATTATTGCAAAATTTTTGTACGTTTCTCCTTAACGTGTGAATTTTAGTAAACGAATATTCTACTCGATATCAATCATCAAAATGTTACAAATTAGAAATAATAAAAGTGCAGACTTGAGAGTAGGACACAGTTTACGCTCATTGAAGAGCTCAGAGTTTCATACGTATATGTGTACCGAAAAGGGCGAAGAACCATCATCGGTTCACGAGACGGCCTTTAAACTCTCCCTCGTTTCTTTCGCTCATGAGAAAGTCCTGCTGTACTTTTCCTCCTTTGCTGCTCTTTTTGCCGCCGGATACGACGCATTTTCGGACTTGGACGGGAAACTTTCCCGCGAAACTTTCGACACTCTTTGCGTTTCACCGGCTACGGAAGACACGGTACCATGAAAGGAAACGTACGTCCCTTTGACGAACGATCGGCGATGGGCGTGTAATTTTCTGTGAAAGTTTGATCTCGAACCAGCGGGGGATGGATAGAAGTTTAGAGGCCGGCGAAATGGTGTAGGATGTAATTGGAAAGTTCATTAAATTTCTGGAGATAAACTCGTGGTGAACAATCGAGTGCATTGCTACAAAGAATTCTAACCCAACCTAGTTGAAGTCTGAAAATATTTAACAAGGATTTGCAACAACTGAAACGTTTAAAAAAAGCAACTTACAAGAGCGATTCTTTAATTTTCATCTCGGTTGTCCGATAGTCCAAAGATGATCTTGATTCTTAAAATTCCCGATGCATGTCCTCGAGGCCGATATTGGAAAAACCTATCGATGCCTTCTCATCTACTCGTTGGCATTCAATAGAACCGAACGAAATATTCGGACGCAATTTCTTTATGATAATTCAATTTTTCTCCTTGGCCATCTTCAGGTTCGCGAGGCCAGCAGGGTCCATCGACTCGCCAACGTTCAAGCTTTTACATACCTCGCGTACCGACCTTCAACCTTTTATCCTGCAAATGTCCAGACCATATTGCCCGGCGAACAAGCTGCTGTTGGCCTAAAGAATCCTATCCGCCTTTTGTGAATTCATTTTGAATGCTCCCCACCTATACTGCTCCCCTTGGGACCCGTTTCCCTTTATCGATGCTTCATGGAAATTGATCGATTCCAGCCTCGGGCTGTACCTACCAGGATATTTCTTGTACGAGATCGTTCCAGTTAGCCCTATAACTATTCAATTTTTGTTATAAGAAAAAATAGCCAAAAATTCATTTTGGTACTTGAGGAATTGTTTCGGTATTTGAAATAAATTAGAGTTATAAAAAATGCAATACATTTTTTGAAAAAGCAAGCTTTGAATTTTGATTCTATTTTCCCAATTTTATGACTAAATTTCACGATACTAATACCACGTTTCGATGCGCATATCGATATATCGCTTAATTTTAACGACGCTACGAACATACATATATAATGTAAACCCAATACCTTGGAACATGCATGCTGGTAAACGCCATACGATATCCGATCCTTGATGCTGACATCAAATCCCCGACACCACCATTATACGTTCATTTCAGGTTAATACTTGGCTAATGTTGCTACATCGACCTAACGATCAACACTGTTGGACGTTAAAGTAGAGGATGCTTCCATTGTCCTTCTATCTCATGTTACATGTACAATTAGTGAATAAATTACACTTTATTTTTTGAAAACCCGATTCCTACGACACGTGTGAACTCGAAATTTTTATTGATTTCTGTAAGTATATGATTTTATCTATCAGCTGTTGCTTAGCCTATATTGTTCTGTACGAAGTACCAATACCAATTGGAAAATCGAAGTATCCACGAGGGTGGTTACGCAGACCCGTTAAGCCTCCTTAGTGGTGGCAATATACGAGAAGGATTTATTGGCTAACCCAGGCTAATACCACCGCAAATGACGTGTTCATCTGGCGAGCTAATTAGTAACTTATGAAACGAATTGGAACGCTACCTCTAATAACCGTATATATGTATAGTGTTAACCAATAAAAGGGGTTTATAATTTTAAAGGAAAAAATTCAAGGAGAAAATTAAAAAGTTAAATTAAATAAAATAGAATTTTATTTATTTGTTCTAAATATCTAATGAGAGTAATACTTGGAAAATTCTTCAAAAATTTGGTATCGAAAGCCATTGTTTACTGACTCATTCAGATTGCTAAGATAATCGACGTCTATTTGGCGACATTTGTCTTCGTCCGAAGAAGAATGACACATAGAAGGACAATTAGAAGAAAGTGGACAAAGTTGTCTTAGCAAATACCACTTAAGAAAATACAATCGGGTGAGGCGGTAATCGAAGAATGCATTTGTGCCATGGCAGGAAAATCCTGGACCAAATAATCGGATAACGTCTGCCCTTCTAAGGCAGCGAGGATATAATGGGGAAGTTTGGGAAGCAGTAAAATAAGAGGAAAAAGGGAGAGTGCTGTATGGATGCTACTCGAAATGGATTATATAGGATATAGATACGAAGTAGCCACGTTCGTGAAGCAGAAATGATCGAAGGTATTGCTAATGAAATAAATGAATTGATTTCAGGTGGTGACGTGTATTCGTGTGATCGTGACTCCGAGCCGGAGTAATCATCGAGGTACATGAAAGAAGGACATGAACTACTCTCAAGGTAAGCAACTAAATTTCGATTTCGGAATTCGACCAGTTTACAAGTTCCATTGAATTTCGAGAGAAGGCAGTGTTGATACTCGGTCTGTGTACATACACCTACACACGCGTCAGTCAGACGACGCGACGCGACGCGACGCTACGCTACGCGACGTGCACATGGAAAATTCGTCGAAGGTTTGTCGTCGTCCGATCTCTAGCTAGAAGCTCGAAGCCAAGCACCGAGCGGTCTGAAACTGTTCGGAAATTCACTCAACTAATCAAATACCGCTAAAACCGCTAAACAAGTTAGGTTAGCAATCTACGTGCTCCGAATGGCAACTTCGAACTGCTCTGCGGCTGCGAAGCGCGAAAACGCTCGCGACTGCTTCCGCAATCCGCATTGCAACCTTCGTCGTCCCTCCAACGATGCCAATCCCTTAACGAGTTCCATGTTAACGCGGACCATTCCTATCGTACCTTAACCTTTCCTTACATAACTTATTTTACAGTCATAACCGCTATTATATTAGTTTCTGAAACCCACTATACATCAAATTCTCAAATTTCCAAGTTTCGGAATTTTGAAACTTGAAGAAATTTCAAGTTTATAAATTTTCAAATTGTGAAACTTCCTATCCATCAGTGTCCCCTTTAACTATCAGAGATCACACAGAGAGGTGTTTCTAAGCACACGTATCCACAAAGGGGAATTTTAACTAGAACCTGCATTTGCATTCGACGATTCTTTCACGCAGCTAAATATATGCATTTCTAACATTGACTTAATTTGCATCCCTAACCTTCCACGTTTAAAATGACCAACTAAGAAAAAAAAGAAAAGGGCAAGAAACGTAGTGTAGCGATGTGAATCGGTATAGACAGCCGGTTCTGCATTTGCATGTGAATGTCCATAAAGGCGAGTGTGCATTAGTAGGTGGCTGTTCGTTCAGGACAGGTATGGAAAGATAAGGTCGCTTGTCAAATATGAGAACAATTAGGGGGACGGAAAAGGGTCACGGGAAAACATCTTGACGGGCTAACCACACGTGTCTTTCCAACCCCTTGGGGACAAAGTGACCCCTGGCTGTTCGAACGTACGACCTAAAACGTGATGCTCGTACAATTAAAAACTCGTTCGGTTTACATAGATGCTCTCAGGAGAGTTTTTGTTGCCGTACATAGGAAGGGTCGCTACGGGTCTTTTACATAATGGCTTTTCCAGCAAAATTAAATTCTTTGGGAACCATGCGACCAAGGACGCGATGATCATCAGCAGAAAATAGTTTTACGGATATTTCTGCCAGCCACTTCACGAGTGTTGGAAACACAACGTTAAACGTGTAATTTATATAATATTTAGAGGAAAATACTGATGAAATTTGGCCAGCATAAGTGAAAGAAAATTTCAAAGAATATTATCACACACTTATATGTATAATTTTACAAAGAATTGTTATTTCATTGGATAGAAGTAAGAATAAACGTCTAGTGTTGATACTGCATGATCAATAATACATCCGATTTGGAATATTGGATTGGACAGGTTCTATCCAGGACCCTCCCATAGTAACCCTGCGATCAAAACTTCCTTTAGGAGGGTATAAAAGGAAATTCAGAAAAAGTGGGCAACACGCCAACGTTTCGAATAGAAGGCAAATAATGAATTTAGTCTCTTTTAAAGAGGTTATTGACGGAATCCATTGCTGTTCCTAAACGCATGGTCGATCGTGCGAGTGAGCCAGAACCACCCTTCTACTTTTCATCCCCTCTTCCTCTCCATAACGTAATTACGAAACTCGTCCTCGACCATGCCAAAGGGGTTGTTTCTTTGTCAATTTTTTCCCTCTTGCCGTCCTCTGTGAAACCGATGTTTACCCGGATGACCACTTCCGCCATAAATCCCGATTGCGAAGTTAGCGCAATCCTTGAAAATTCCAATGACGTTTAGTTATACATTTTTTAGTCGATCGTCTTTAGAAGAACAAATTATTTAATTTGAAAATGAAGTGTGATATTGAATGCATTAAAGGTAGCATTTGTGAGCATAGTAATGTTTCATGGCAGGGACTTTCAACCCCTTTCATATATCAACCCCTTCTCAAAATTGGATTTAACTCCGCAACCCCTTTCTATATTGATGACAAGCAAGAATGAGGTACAAACACACTTTCTGTTAAAATTCGGTGAATAATTTTAGACTAGCTAAAATTGATTAATGTAAATTTGTCCCCGAAATTATAAAATTCACGAGTCTAAGGGAATAAATCTACTGCCTTAGTAGTTAATAAAAATAAACTCGTTTCCTGATGAAACTTACATTCCTCGAAATTGCAGAGATTCGGAGCAACAAGATCGGAATAAATTGTAAAAAAATGTCGATGGAAGAGCGGATATGCATGCGACTTATGTATTTGTAAATACCTTGTACACCGCTGACCTCTCGGTGACGATCCCTTCGTTACCGGCGCGGTTGTCATTGTTCCGTAGCTGTAATTGAATTCCCAAGGCAGCCGCTGGCAACCAATCCTCATCCTCTCGGCATCAGCAATCCGAGAGCAGCGTCGATTCCACGTTGAAACTCTACGAGATCCTGATTTACCCCATTCAGCCGGGAATAATGCGATATCCCGACCCCGAAAGCCACGTCGAACCTCGCTTCGAACAGGGTCATCTTAGTTGAGGGGGGTTACTCGTGATCTCTAAATGTCCGTTCGCTCCGTCGCTTTTCCGGATGCTTGCTCGCACGTGATTTCCATCTTGAAAAGCAAACGCAAAATCACAGATGTTTTAGGAGATACTGAATGGATCTGATAAAGCAAAAACCGTGGTTTCTTTAACGCGGATTAATTAGAACGTGACATGGATATACACGGACAGATGCATTTTCTTCTGCGGTTTCCTCGCTTCAAAATGTCATACGGGACACGGACTTTGGAATTATAATTAGGTACGGAGAGATTCCGAGGGTGGAAGGGTTTCTAATTAAATTTGTATTATTCTTAATTGCTTTTAGCCAATCTTATGAACGCGATGTGGTTGAATGAACTTTTACTAAAAATCTATTTTAAAAATTAATCTACACCTTGAATTGTATCAGATTTTTATATCAGAAAGATGCATGGTTAATGAATAAAAAGCATTCTTCGAGGAATGTAGAAATTCAGTTTCGAGTAGCGAAGCAATCATCTTCGTTTCATTTCGTCCACTTAACCGAACGATGTATCATTGCTAAGCAGAGACAGAGGATATTATGGAGAACAACGTTTCCAGGGTATTTGGTGGAATTTCTGGGTCGGGTGTGTTCTGTCGACGGCAGATTTTTGGTACGGATGGGTTATGGGTCAGTTCGGTTGGCGGACAGTTAGGTGGACGTGAACAATCGATGTTAGCCATCAGTTGCAGTTTGCGCGATGCAGTTATACCCGGGACAATTGTTATTGACAAATCGTAATGCCGGTCATCAGTCATGGCGGAGACAGGAGGTTCGCAGCGGTGTGGACCGCGTGTTTATACGCTTCCTGCGTGCATCCGCATCTGGCTACAATCTATGCAACAAAGACCCCTTCGCACCGTGTCCTCGATGACTCGAGGTAAACGGCGTCAATCTCGTGATGGAGACAGGATAACGCTCGATCGAGCCTCGGCACACATTTGCATTTGCATTTGATGACGTGAAATGTTAACAAGTGAACGCCGTTGAAAATCAATTCGCAAAATCGGCCAACAGAAAAGAAAGAAAACGTTCAGTTTCAAAAAATTTATCCTAACAATAAATCATACTTTATACTTAATAAATCATCATAAATCAATTTTCAATTTTATAACACCTACACGGTGGTAAAAAGATATTGATTGGAAATACGAAAGTGATACGTCCATTATCTGAAATAATCCATCGCGCAAACAAAATTAACAAATGAGTTAATTTGATTCATTTCCAGGGAAGAAAAACATAAACCGCCACCGGCTACGTAGCCATCAAAACGAACAGATGGACAGGCGTTATAATACGACTGTTTTTCTTGTTTTTTCCACCGCAAATAAGAGATAATGTTGGCAACCTTAACGAGATTCACGTCGTTCCGTTTCACCTCGTAATTTCGCTACGAGGCATTCTACGAAAGAATACACGACGAAGCTGACTGTTTTCGACCTGGTTTTGTTTCCCGGCCGGCGACGCCGTTGAAAGATCGTCGCTCACGATTGCCACCGATGCTGAATGTTTTCGTTTCGAGTATTCCCTCGGTTTTTTAATTAAAAAATCCTCGGGCGTCGCGTGGCGGTCTCGTTAGCAAGGTATTTCACGCCTTCCTTTTTAATCAAAGTGCCGTGAGTAAACAGACGGATCCGCGAATCACGGCTTATCTTGTCGCGGTTTCTGGAAAACAGACGGAGAGACACTGGTGAGAAAAGATAGGATGGAAAAATTATATTTCAGAAATGTCTGGCTGTGAGATTTATAATTAAGATTACATTTTAGATCATTGTTAATTAATGGACTTTATGCTTTAAATTGAACTACCATAAGTGTCAATTCATGATAATTTTATGTCAAGAAACGAGCGCAAGCGTGGCAGAGAGTGGAAAGCTTTTGCCGTAGAGGCAATGATTAAGCGAACGGACGGAAAGGGAACGTTAAAAACGCACGTGACGATGAGTAGGTAGAAAGGATGGATTAGTTAGCCGAGGTAGGAGCAAGTTGTGCACGAGACTCGATAAGAAAAGCCAGGTAACGTGACCTGTTGGCCAGCAGCAATTGCTGTCGGCCGTTAGAGTGGTTGCCATTTAAATTTCATTACAAACCTAAACTGCAACCAACGTGCACTCGCAACACGCTGGTCGGTTATAAAAAGTCGACGCTGTGCATTATCGAACTGATAAGGGGGCTGCGTTTCCAACCGGAGCAATGACTTAATAGAAATCCACCGAACTCGTAACCTGACGTTCTACGAAACAGGTTATTTCGCGAATTTTTATGCTCACTATTATTTCCTATAACTTGCTGTAATCGCTTCATTATCAGAAATATGTTGCGTAAATTAAAGAAAATTATTTTTAACAGTCGTACACAATATTAAGTTGTGGCGTATTAAATGATGGATTTTGTTGTAGCATAAAAATCATTTAATCTCCTTATGTTTCAAATTGATCATTTAATACGGAACGATCCAATGGTTGGGGCTGTTCTCTAATTCCCTGAAATTACACCTGATTTAGGCAGCGTTACGCTTAACTAAACTAGCAAAAAGGGAGATTCGTGTGCAGTGTCTGAATGGATGGACAAACGAAGAAGCGCGATAGCTGTGCAGGAGGTTAACGTTCACCAGAAGCTGCACCCGCCAAGAACCGGAGGCGTGCTCGAGGACCTCTATTGAATTAACTCCATTCAACAAATTGCTCTCGCATTATGCCGGATCACGCCTGAGCTAAGTTCCACCCACCGTTCGCGGTGGTCTTCTCTGTCACAAAACGGCCACGGCGACGACCAGAACAAAGTCTTTGTACGATTGAAATTCGTACCCCGTTGCCGCACACCGACGATGTCCCTTTTGTAATTCATCAAAGAGTCGGGGCTTCTTCGACCGTCCCCTTCAATTTTACTTCGTCGACGGAAAATTTCACTCCCACGTAAGAATCCATCCGGCGATCGGTCAGAGGATTTTATTAGAAATTAGAAATTTCAATTTTGCACATTCTAATATTTTGAAATTCATTTTGAAATCTAGAAATTTTCAATCTTAAAGTTTAACTTCTGTCCCAGTATTTTCACCCTTTTATTTTTCATACCTCGTACATTCTTATATCTTCGACCTCGCATATAACGTTTTCTAGCTGCGAGAAAATGCGAGAAGAAAGAAGATAGAAATCACGAATCGTAGAAGAATAAAGCAAAAAGAAGAAAAGGCAGAGGTTGAGAGAGCGAGAAGAAAATGGAGAGGACACTCGGCAATTTTTCCCCCAAGGCTACCGCGTGCTGCTACAGCTATGAGTAAACGAACGATAAATTTTCCTTGAAAAATAAAAATAAAGGGAAACACGGTCGAAAAGGGACGACGAAACATCTCACGCGATGCACAATACGAGCCTCCACTTTTGCTTCTGACCTCTTCTCTCCTTTTTTCTGTCTAAACTGTCCACCAATCGAGAACTGTGTCGACGATCAAATTCAATTTCCTTTATCAATTATGGTATGTATCTAGGAATATCTTTCTTCGTTTTTATAAAAATAATTTTCAGTAATCATTAAAATTTATCCAATTCCTGTTTGGAAATTTAAACATTTAGAAACATAGAAACATGCACAAATTTTCCAACTTTCAAATTTTTGCATTTGCTAATTTGCAAATTTGGGAAATTAAATTATTTTCAATGGTGATTCAATGGAAACTTAACAACTTACATGATCCATCAAATCATTTTAGTATATAACATTGCTTTTCCATTTTATCTGGGAAATAGAGGTGACTGTGAAATGGTAATTTTTGATGGAAAAATCGAACGCGATAATTGAATCGCTAGGAACGAAAAAATGGGCTGAAACGAGCTTCATCGTCGCCGAATATTCAGTAAAAGTTTGAACTAGTTCAGATCCCTCTGCAATTTTATTTCATTTTATTCTTTCTTTTTTTTTTGCATCAAAAACAAGTTGTACCCGTTCATTTTATCTCTTTTTTCTTTCACTCATTACCCACCCACCTTAATTTCTCTTTACCGTTCACCCTCTTTCGCCAGTGTCCGACCTTTCTGGCTGCTTGACCATTATTTACACCTACCCCTCCTCCCTTCTCCTCCTCCTCCTCCTTGTTCAAGCTCGATTGTACCCCAAGCGTAAATAAATGACCCCGTGATTTTTAATTGGACTCGGCCTAGCACTCCAGTTCTTCAGAATAAACGAGCTGTCCGACGAATAAGATCGCGACAAAAGTTGAAGGGGAGCGTCGATTTTACATTCAACTTTCCTTTAGCGTGGTAACTATACGACAGTGATGGGTGGATCAAGTGCCCGCTGAAGAAATCACGGGCACCCCTGTGTACGGTGCGGTCAGTATGAGGTGTGGGAAAGTTTGTAAATTATTCAACTTTGATATTTTTAAATTTGGTAAATTGGATATTTGGAAATTTAGAAGTTTAAAGAATATAGAAAAATAAAATTTGTCTATTTGAAAATATAAAAGTTTCAAATTTTCATATTGATCCTTAGTTTTACGTGCTAATTATAAATTTTCAAATATAATTTTCGTAGCAATTCATTCTTCCTTACAAAATCCACTTAAATCTACTTAAATCTAATTTGAAAGCATCCAATCTCTTGCAAACGGAGTTACAAATCCTGGGTCACGAAAATACCCAACAAACCCTGGGAAAAGTAGCATTCGTTGAAAGCGTGATTCGCTAGTATCGTGACATGAAATGAGGTTGTTTGCCCAGAATTATTCGCGAGAATTTAGTTGGCGTAGGGTCAATGAGAAGAATGTTAAACATACATACAGAGTGTTTCAAAAAAGAAACTATATTTTCTTCGTGTAAAAATAAAATTGAAAGTTTCTCTACCATTTTGCAATTTGTGGTTTAAAATTGAAAATTTAGTACTCGTGTTGTCCTATGTTAATGTTCAAATGCACTCTCAAAATCGAAAGTAAAAAAGTTTCAAAATTTCAAAACTAACTTTTTGTAAAATTTCCAAATTTAATAGTTCTAAAACTTAAATTCTTAAGTTTCGGAATGCAAAACTTTCAAAAATATTAGTAATAACCTGAAAGTTTCTTAAATAAGCGTTTTCGTTAGTATGCGCTACTTTTGAAACATTCTGTATATCTGATAGCAAGCTAGAAACTGCGACCCAGTTTCGATACAACTAGATGTTGTTGCACACGTAAGACCACGAACCATAGACCAGACAAGTTCTAGCATTCGCCATGCAAAATGGAATCGCGCTTTTACCCTCCTGCAGCCCTCTTCTTTCCCTTCCTCCCTGCTTCAGAGCTTGGGAATACGTTAATTACTCAAAGGAATTTACTTGGCCGGCCCTCTTTAACCGTTATCAAGTTTCCATGGATTTAGTAGCTACGCGTCACGGAATCGTCGTTCTGAAACACTGATGGAAAAAAGGAACGTTAGCACCCACGCGAGAGTAATTAAAACTTTGAGAGATTTCCGAGCAACCTCTCCCCTAGCAAACCGGGGGATCAGTCTTATTATAAATCAGGAAAAGTGAAGAGCTCTGTAATCTGAAGGATCTCGTTTGCTTCTGAAACGTTAACGCTGTCTGGTGTACGATTAACGATCATCGTCACAGGGGATCATGCGTCTATTCAGATATGGTATTAGTATCTAAAAGACTGTTATTCTCCCTTTGTGTTTTTAACGCGAATATAAATGGTTTCTTTCAGTTATTAAAGGGGTATTTCTTTGTAGATGGATCATTTTTGGGCAACTTGTGGGAGTAAAGACTAACTATCACAGTGACAAATATGTTGAGTTATTTCAACATGTCAAAACCTAAAATTATAAAACCTTGAAAAATTTTACTGAAATTTTAAAAATGTCAGAATCTCCTTAAAAATGTCTACCATGCCCAATACTGTACACCATCTACAATTGGTAAATGATTGTAGTGAATAATTGAACGAGCCAGCAGAAATCAATTAACTAAAGTTGACGCAGCGAAACCGAAGTGTCATTATCAGTGCAGGCTAATGCGTAATGCTTTTGGAGATTGATTTCGAATGGTTCGTTTCGAAAATCACCGAACAAATAGCAAACCGTTGACGAACGAATACAAGCGTAGTTTTGCAATTTCCGCAGAGAAAATGAACATTATTAAATTACCTTAGATTTTTCATTTCAAGTAGGAATCGTAATAGGCATTAGAGTTTGCACAGGTTTTGTACTCTCCTTTAAAATTCCTCTGCACTCTGTATACCAACAATAAGATGATTCAATTCAATGCTCACGTAGCACATTGCTCTTACAATCGTACGTTCCATCCGTTCATCTTTTTTTTTTTTTTTCTGAAGTCCCTGGATCGATAGATCCCGTGACAGCAGAGTCGAGAGAATCAGCAGAGATGCGCTTTTCTACTGACCCAAATCCAACGTTGGCCACGTAGCTAGCGGTGCTTCGAAAGAGATGCACAGGAGAAATGGAGAAGGGAAACGTTGTACGTGGGGTATACTTCGCAATCTGCATATCGATTTCCCGTGGAAATGCGTTATTCATGGGAAACGGAGTCGTACGTCGTGGAAACAGAAGCTGATACGCGCGATCGCGATACGCCGAGCCCATTTGAATCGAGACTGAACGACGACACACCATCTTCTTCTGACAGAACCAGCTGAAAAAGAAAATTCGAACAGACGGATCGAAAGATCCGACAGGAAAATTTTTCTGTCGTTAAAAAAGCCTCAGATCTGTAATGTAACTGATGTTTCATCGTTGAATATTAATTTATTGTAACGTCTTTTTCTATGAAAAGGACATTTTTTTACTTTGAGGTCATTTGTAAAATTAGGATCACTCTTAGCGTTGCGTTCGCGTCATGAATTATTTTACAGAGGGGAAAGTGTAAATGACGCACCCGGTGCGTCGAATGTTATTTTAATTTATCGTGGAATAAATTGACGCGAAAATTCGCTTCAAATAAGTAACTATAATTCAACCAATTTCATCCCAATGTAAACCACTTTTACACGAATCGTCGAAAAGGTAAAGTGAATTTCTGTGATAGAAGAAAAGGGAACTTGTTCTCTTTTCAATTTCAGGGCTCTTTTGAGCGACGGAAAGGCAAGGTGATCGAGCGGATCTCATCGAACTAGCCGATAACGAGCTCTTCTCATGTCACGACTCGAAATACTCGCTTGTTCCTAAGGGTCGTCATCGTTCGAAGAGATCCGCCGGCGATATATACCGGGACGAACAAGATCAGAAGGTTACGTGACCTCACGATGCGACGAGTCACAGCCTTTGGGAAAAGAAGAATATATAACCGTGGTTTTTCGAAGCGAACGTTCCCTTAACCTAGTAAAAGTTTCGTTGACGGATAAATTGACAGATTACCTTGCAGCTGCTTGTCTAACCCTGCAAACTGTTCACGCTCGATGCTCTTCTCTTTAAGCAAGTGAAGAATGATGTGACTTCGTGACACGATGTCGCTTCATTTTCTTTCGGAAACAAGGTTAACGCATTTTTCAAACTTCATGGATCCCAAGGAATTTCACCCGTTTCAATTTTTTTTAAATCGCTCCAAAGAAGAAGACATGTCAAGTCTCAAATGAATTCTAGGGTGAGCCAAGTTTTATGGAAATTTTGCAATTTTGCAATCTTAAAATTTTTATATACCAAGGCAGAAGCTTGAATAATAATATTCTGTTTTGCAAACAAATTCAGTGCAACAGAGGGATGAAAATAATTCAAACGCAGAAGTTCGACGAAGAAACATTAGTTTTGGTAACGCGTTCAAACAGCATGGAATATATTATTTTCAAGATGAATAACTTGAAAAGATTCCGGGTACAACACAACAGAGAAAAAATATAGACACAGAGGAGATGACTGATCCTGTCACCGTTCCTCTTGATAAATTGTTCCTCGAGTTTGCTTTCGTCCACTCCATCCCCTCCAAAGCCGTGGCATTGTCATTTTTAAACAGATAACAAATGATGCTTATAATAAAGCGCATTTAAAACGCATAACCCGTTCGAGCAACAATCGCTCACGGCGTTTTCAAGCATTTTTATTTTTTCGCAAAAGAGCAGCTTGCAAAAGGAGAATAAATATTCTTCGCCTTAGTCCTATTCATTTCTTCTCTTGCTATTCGCCCTTTACTATCCGTATAGAATACCGCAATTCTCTCATTCAAACCATTTCTAAATGGTTGGAATTATTGTAAATTTGTTGAATCGAAAGACAAATTATTTGTCCTTCCATGTAACTTCATAATCTCGTTAAATAAAACCCACAACAAGTATTATATCTAAAAAAAATGTTCTTAGTTGTTAGTTGGAATTATTTCTCGTACCGAAGATAGTTTTGAAACGAGGATGAACAGACGAATTTACCTACACGAGAAACTGGAAGTGCCACTTCGTCATTGCCTTACGGTAACGGTTATGCTTCTTGAAAGTTTACCAGTTTGCCAAGCATCCTATCTTCTTCTCTCCTTTCTACACGTCCGTAGATCTGTCCTTTTCTCTCAGCGTCCTACACGTTGGACCACTTTCAACCCTCTCCGTAGTGCTGCACCTCGTTGCTAAGAGCTAAGTTGTACATTACACTGCTGTGGTACTGTATGAAAAAAAAGGTGAAAAATGCAGTAATATTCGGGGTGTTCAGTTTTAAGAGCTGAGTAATTTAATAATGATACATTTTTAAAAGACTTCCGTGAATTGAACAAATAATGGAATTAATGTTGAAATTTAATTGCTTTTGGAATCACGTAGGTAAAAAAGTTGATGATTAGAATGAAGGTTGGACGTGGTAAGCGTAGTTGAAGTTGGTTTATCGGTTACCCGATTAACATGATCACTGTACGATTACGTGACATGGCGGGACTTAGGCTGGGTGCAGCTAACTTTCCCAAGGGATGATACAGGAGACCGAGTTACCGGAAACTTTCTCCTGGACCGTGTAATTCACCGAAACTTCCTAACGCGTTTACGGATTTCGTCAAACGAAAGACCGTAGCTCGTTTAATGTCCGGTTAATTCGCAGCCCGGTAATTTTGACCGAACCCTGTGACATCTGGACCACGGGAAAATTACGACTTGTGCTGTAGGTTTTTCCTAACAAGCTGGTTAAAAGGAAAATATTCAGATCGTTTACCCGACTGGGATCTTTCTGAAGTGGCGAAGGTATCTCAATGATTCTGAAATTTTTGGAATTTGGAATTTGAAATCGTAAAATTTCGAAACTTATGTGAAGTTTGTGAAATTTTTAATTTCTCGAATTTGGGAATTTTTCGGTTACGGCAATGATTCAAGTTATAGGTCAAGTATCCTTTCTTTCCAATCTCTTGGAATATTTAAATAGTCCCTCTGATTCAAAAGTGGCAGTCTCTATTTTTTTTCCGAATAAAAAATTTCATTTCAAACGGGAGCACGTACCGAAGCGGATCTTCTGGTAAGGGAAAATCTCACGGGACGTCAGCCAGGATTTTCCGGCTGTCCCTTCGTTTCGAAAGACCCTTCGACCCGTCACTTAATAATCTTTATCCTCTAATTCCGCAGAATACGTAAAGTCGAGCAGTTAAGTCCGTCGGATTAGGTCACGACCGAGGAACAGAAAGACGGAGGTGCTGGTTCTCATCATCTCTGGCAGTCTCTTGATCGTCAAGAAAAAAGAAAAGGGTTAGATAATACGAATATCCGTGAGAATCTTATTGCGACGATAGTAAGTTCAGCTTGAATCCATATTTCGAATAATTCCGCAACATTTCGCACCATATTATCAAAGGATGGTACATATACGTTTGTTGGTCTAGTTCCCATGTGGTGCCTTTAGGGCACATACCTAATATCCGCAACTGGTTGAAATCGGCACAGCTAATAATTACCACCCTTGAAATTCTGTTGCCTTCGCGTCACCCTTCGCGCCATTTCACGGATCGCTAAGTTCACGCAGCGATCTCGAAGGTGGCCCAGTACGAACGTACCCGGCTGAGTGCCTTCACTCGCACCCGTTCAGACATCTTGCCTGCGGGGCTAAAATCTTGCTGGGGATGACTGCAATTCAGTGAAATTGAGGGGATGAAATCAGCTTTCACGTCACTCAGTCGTTACATTTTTCCCGTCATCCGTTTTTCGATGGATACACGCTCGATCGACGCCGATATTATTCGAGAAAATTAAGTGGAAAATACAACCGATCACTCCATTTTCCTTTTTCTCTTTTTCCTTACGAGTTTACCATGTAACGTCAGGTATTTGGAAAACTACTTAGAATTTACAGAAATTAATACATTACCTTCAAAGCATTAATAAATAAATGATATTGCATACCTCGATTTGTTATCAATTTCGATACGACCACGATACGCAGCCAAATAATACGTGTATGGAAGTGGTGAAGAAACGATTTCGAACTATACAGAGCACCCTTGAATTAAACTACACACAGAACACCGACATCGCCGGCCGTGAATGTGTTCAGCTATAAAAGATCGTTTCAGCGCCCCGCAGATTGGCTATTAAAACCTTCCATACGAAGTACCTCAAGAGCCCCGTTCACTCCTACGAAATCCCCTAACTTCACTGCCGGTCGAGAAGGGTTGTTTCCAATTTTCCTGAATTACACCCCGCCACGATGAGATGCGTATAGTTGATAAAATTCGTTTTCAATCCCTCCTTTGCGAATGGATGGCTTAATATCGTTGTTACTCTGGCACGTTAAACAGCCTCGTTTAGAACTCGTCGCTGTTAACAAACTTTCTGATGATATTTTCCTTTTCCCTCTGATCGAAACGGCTAATCGCTTCTATTTAAATCCGAAAACTGTGCGGTGGAGTATATCGCGTAGCCCGATCGATTACTCGATGGTATGAAATTAGACACGAATTTTTTGGCTCTTTTTAAATTTGAAAAACTTAGGGTATTTTATACCCATGGTTTTTTCCCCCCGTTAAGCAATCCTGGTCTCACGGTATCCCTCGAGTAACTCAAAACAATCGAGCCAATTTCACGGTCGATTCTTCGGTGACCCTTGCATACTTAATCGGTAGCCATCCTCGTCAGACATATAATTGGGTTTTTATACAGGCCTGCAGGACACGAGGAGGAAAGAATAGAGTCTGGGGTATCTCTGATGTTGGATATTCGATGAGGAGGACCCCGCCACGATAAGAAAGAAGCTTCTCATGAATACAATAATAGCGCTATGCCTTTCGAGCCACCGACCTCCTCGCTTTTAATGAGGAACATTGTCAACGTAGACTACGTTTACCAAGAATACTGCTGCTTTATTAATTTTCAAGATAATAGAAAACGAACCGATAGAACGGTTAATGATCGATTTATTGAATTCCATCGTTCCAATTTCTTTCGTTTTATTTATGAAGACGATTATGTTAAATTCCAAATAGAGGTAAATTGTAATCATGAACGATGATTCTTTTTTCATTTTTATCCAAAAAGAAACAAGGATGTACAGGTGAATTTTGATCCAGGATTTGGCGAACAGCCCATTAAAACGTACTGCCAAACTTGGAATCAAGTAATCGCTGTTTGCATATTAATTGTTCATTATGAGTAGACGAGAAGGGAGCTCGACTACCAAAGACGGAAACTTCGTTGACTACCTCTCTAACAAGAGGACTCTGACGTCCAAGTCAACCCTCTTCTCGTCGTTAAATCAGACGAGAGATCGTTCTGTGGGGAGGGAGTGAAAAATCTACGACCACCATGGGAGTGATGTATGCAGATCTTTTCTGATACAATGTCACTTTTGATCAAGTTATTTTTCACCCATTGGTATAACTAGGATTTTTAGTAGGGGTGGGTGAATATTGCATTTTGGTCCACATGTTCAAATACTTTTCTATTACAGCAAAGATAAAGCCATAGAAGCAAAAGCTGAACACACAAACGATCAGACTATAAATCTCGAATATCCGTATACAATGGCGTCGATTATAGTAGCTAAAAGTTACAGTGAATTATCGATGCCTTTGCAATAGCGTGCTCGTAAAATCTGATATTACCGTGCATCGATGAGGTGCATATATTTTATCAGGTTCAATGTTGCTTCCAAATTCGGAGGAAAAGGAAGGGAGGGAGGTAACACGTAGCGACATTTCAGTATCGCATCGCGCGAGAATCAAGGCGCCCCCGGCGTAGCATTGTAAAGCGGAAACTTTTTGCGGATTGCCCTGTGCTCGTCACCCTGAGCCATGCACGTACTTATGCTTCCTGCAGGGTCAAAATGTTCTCCACGTATGCCTTCCACCTCCTACCTCTAACATTACATATTCCACGCTCGAGTTGCGAGAATGTTGAAGCGTATTGGCATGATTTTTATCCTCGTCGATGCCTAGAAAAACCTGAAGAAATAGTCTTTCAAATGTAGTACAAATATTCGAATTTTGAAGTTTGATAAGTAATAAAGGAAACATGTTTAGTCAATTTTACGGTTTCAAACTTTGCAAAATTTTAAGAATTCTTAATTTGGAAATTCACAGAAAAATAGAGATGTTTAATTTATGGAAAATTTAGCGAATAAGAGAAATTAATATTCTGTATAGCTCAGTGAATTAACCAATCAAAAAGCAGGAATGTTCTCCAAGTGATATAGCTGTTCTTCCTCTTCCTTCCCCAAATACTGTTGAATGGTACTGTATATGTACTTCTAGCTGGTGTATATTTGCCTGTAAAACTGTTTGCCACCTTCTTTTCTTCTGTTTATTCCTCACCATTTCGCGTTCTTCAACTCCTTTTACGCGTTTCCAGATCCGGACTTCGAATTGATCGCACGGACGTTGCTGAGCATAAAAGCATTTATGCCGCCCGCATATCTCTTTATGTTCTTACAGGATCTTTCAAACTAGGTATACTCTTCAACGTAACATCAAATTATGTTGCAACTGAGAAAATTCCAAAATTCAGATCTCAGAATTAAATGTCAAAAATATTCGAAAAATGGCTCTCTTGAATAAAATAAATATCCTATACAAAAAGTGTATTTAGCAAAGGGTTAAAAACACAAAATAATTTTTTAACTTTGTTATTTTGGGTTTTGTGTTTTGTTCGAGCTGCATGTAAATTTTCTACGGTTTCAAAAATTGATTTTCTCGCTGAAATGTCGGTCTTTTAGATAAACCACTTATTTTAAGACGCACTGTAGGGGACTCACTTCCAAGCGAAGCAGAAGTAGTTTCCGCTCTTTATACAAATTGCGTAATTTATATTCTGCCGCAGGGGTGCTACATCGCCCACTATCCCCGCAAAATTTTTTTCATCACGCCGGAGTGTAGGTATCTGTAGGGTGAAAAAAGGAGAAAAATCGCCTTAAAGAAAAAAAATAGAATCCCAGCGTCGTGACAAGCCGCATCTTAATAATCCGCAACCTACTTTCCACGAAACTGGAAGAAACAATGTATTAAAGAAAATTTATTAAACCGGTATAACTTTTGAACTCAAAATACCTACAATTTCTTTTCATGAGAATTAAAATGAAATATTAACTAACTTTATTAACTATGAATCACGGAATTATTCTTAATACTTTGTATAAATGGAATCGAAGAGAATATTTCCTCCCACATTTTGGTCACATTTTGTACCCAGAACTCATTTCTCTGTTTCCAATATTTCGGCGCGTTTCTATGTAAAACCCTTCAACACGGTTTCAGACAATGTTCAAGTACAACCACGCAGCTAGAATGTCATATTAATCAATTAGTCGAACGATGGGCGTACAAAGGATACCGAATGGTTCGGTCCATTATGCAAGTAGAACCGTGGAAACCCTATGGACCAGTACCCAGACCCTTCATGGAAGTCCCTCAGAGCTAGCCTAGAACGTAATAGACGGGGTATATGTAAATTAGTCGACCAGACTAACGCACAGAAGTTAATACTTAACGCAACAGCCACTGATAAAATTTCATCATTTTTCCACGTAACAAAATACAAATTTTCCTAAAACCAACGAGAAACGTTGAAAGTTTGGGTTTTGCTTGATCGAATCTGATTTGTTTATTTAATATTCTACATCCTTTGACGTTTTTGTTCATAGAATCACAGTCACAAGTACTGCTCTATCAATTCAATTTGACTTATGAATTAACCCCCTCCATCTGACCTTTGAATAAGGAAGCCGCGATTCAATGCAGAGGCTCGATTCATTCGTGGATTGATCAGAAATCCATCTACGATATGACTTCCGGCGTCAAGTTTTTTTTTTTTTTTTCGCGAAAAAGCAACGATCGGTTCATATAGATCGATGCCCATCGACGGCCATTTGAATAAGCAGGGTTTTTTTTTATTCCGGTTCGATTCTACTTGAACCATGGACACGAGGGTGCTGTCGCTAGAGATCATTTGATGCTTCAGCCTGTGTACAGTTGGCAACCTGTCCTGTTTCATCTCCTTTTCAATACACGGGACTTTGTGTCTGTCTCTATAGTGTACACGCCCGTGTGTGTGTGGGTGGTTGTGTGTGAAGTGCGAGTGTGTAATAGCTGCGCAATCGAGTCCCTCGTCAATAAACGAACTCGCCTCTATTTACTTGTTACTTCATCATTGGAATTCGTACTTCTCTACCTCGTGTTTCGCAATCTATCTGGCCACTGATTTACACGGCTGCGCGAAAAAAAGGAATCCAGAGATAAATCTCGTTCCGAAGCGAGCTGCCAGACACTCAATGACGTCCTTTTATGGCATCAACGTAGCCTACACTGATCGATAACGTCATGAACGCGTACATATGTGGACGAATGACTTTATTTCTTTTTGTTGCTGCAAAATGTATTTAACCGACTTTAAAAAGGAGGAGGTTACTCAATTCGATCAGTATATATGTGTATATATTTTTTAAACCATTATTTCCCAATTAAGAAATATCAGATTCCCTATTATAGGGATAATGATATAATTTTAATCCTTAAAAATTACAAAAGTAAAATTCTTTTAAAAAATATTTGTTAAAAAAGTAGTGACAAAAGTATAACGTGTGGGATCATCACCCTAAAAATCGCAATTTCCTATGAAATGAAAATATACCTTGAAATTCCAATTACGTTCCCAATAATCGACCGATACGAACAAAAGAAAAAAGTTCCCGTGCGAGCGTAAAACATTTCCTGTAATCCGTTTCCATTATTCCATTGTAAAACACCTCCAGCATCGCAACAATTTCGTCGCAGAAAATAATTTTTATTCCCTTTAAATAACATCCACCACAACAGGCTGTGTACCGTTCACCGTATTCCCAACTCGCACGAAACTGGCGCCCGTACACGTAAATAAAATCGCAATAGCTCACGGAATATTCGCAATTTTTTCATACTCTAACCAAAGAGGAGGATGGGACCAGCATTGGCGTAACTAGGACTTTTTTCTGTGGTGGTTCAACTCTCTCAACTTTACTAATAGTATCAAAAGCGCGATAAGAACATTACAATGCATTTTGTTTTTAATTGCATTACATATTGCACTTCAGCCAAAATATTTATTTTCATAAAAATGAAATTTTACGAGAAGGTTTTAGAATCTCCGTTTCAGAATTTTAGAATTCTATAATTTTTGGATCTGGATAATTCTGAGATCTGGGGAATTCTGGTAGTTAAAAAATTTTTAAATCCAGAGAATTTTGGAATTCTGAGATTAGAAACTTAAAATTTTAAAATAGTATGGGGTCCCATATTACATTTGGCTCACCCTATTCATATCTAAATGACCCAACATATAAAAACATAAATATCATGGATACCGCCAATTTCAAGTGCCATTATCATCACATGCAATCTGCTTAAATATTCCTACGTACTTCATTTGAAATCCACCATTAGACAGTTTCTGTGACGGAGACGAGAGTTGAGAAATTCAGTAGAGCATTTAATGGCTACTCAGTCAGTGCTTGACTTTGCCAGCCACTGTACAACATCCGTACAGCCTCGGCTTTTCGACAGTTTGACTGATTGCATCGTTGTGGTCGTCCGAGTTGGTCGTATAGCAAAAGGATTTTATCGTTATGAATTTAATTTTCGTCGAAACAGGACCCTTTCCATCGTCCCACTCGACTGAAGCGAGCGTTACGTGCCGATGCAGAGGCTGGTGCACAGAGTACTTAGAGGAAGAGGGTAGCGCACGCTCGAGTACCGTACTGTGTCCCGGCTGGTTACCTGTAATCCAATAAAACTGGGAGACTCAAACGAAATTTAATATCCAACACCATCAAAAGTCGTTGGCAATTGTTTCGAGCTAGTTGTAACTCTTGTCGGTGTACTCGACGCCATCCTGCTAGGCCCTGACCGACCGACACGACGCGACGCGACGCCGCGTTTCCATTCATTCATTCATTCGAATGGTGGTGAAAAGCGAACTGGAGGAGTGCGCAACCTCTTTTCCATTGGCGTAACTAAAGAGGGAGCAGGGTGAGCCAGGGTTACCCAAATCGAAAATTTCCTAGATTTCAAACTTCTCTAGAGTTCAAAAAATCACTAAATTCCAAATTTCTACAGAGTCTAAAATTCTCCAAATCCCAAGACTCTAAAATTTTCAAAATATTTGCCATTTTGTCTTAACTACAAAGGTACACTAGGATGTAACATACATAGGATGTATATCTTCGAATTACCAAGTAAATCCGACGGAAGTATTTACCCTATGGTAATCTCCTGGACCACCAGTTTATCCTTTGCGGTGTAGACACATTCGTACTTATCGTTATTAATTAGTGGAACGTGTCCAGTAAGGCTGGACAAGGGTCGAATTATCCCGGCAAATCCGCTTTTCGGAGTTTACTTCTGGACGGGAGTTATCATCGCTGTTTATTTAATTTCTGCTTCATCGATAGGATTTAACAGATTAAAATACATTTTAATATTTAGTTTGAAATGATACAATATAATTAACGAAGTATGTATATAAGTACGTTTATGTCATCAAAATTCGTCAGGCTTTTAATATTTTTAAATGGACCATTTAATGTACAACTTCCGGGAATAAATACAGTTTATTAGAAACATCTGCCATCGTGTCAACGGTGTTTCCATAGTGTCCCCTGATCTCTGCGTTGTATGTTCAAGTGTTTAATTTCACTCTGTAGGAGAGCCTAGTAGTCGTCTGAAAAGATATACAATCTTCTACTGGGAAAAACAACAATAACACGTGTGTTTCCTCTGTTGCCTTAATGTAGAGCTTCTGAATTTTATTTTGCTTTGTAACTGGAGTAAAAACATACACGTACGTATGTTCTTTATCAAAGAAAAGAAAAATCAATTCTTTTATTCTATTTCATATTTTACACATTTTAACTGGGACCAGTCCTCTTTTTAAGTTCCTTTTAATTTCTTCAAAATTAAAAATTTTTCTTAAAAAATTCTACCATCGCATAAAGCGGAGCATTTAGGTAGTCGGAAGGGTGAATTTTTTGAATTTTCAATTCACGAAATTCGAAGGAATTTTTTCAGCCCCGGTATTTCGTTGTGCCGGCAATAACAGTAGATCTACTTAACGAGCCCCTAAATAAGGGAAAGTAATTTCATGTGTTTATGCTTGAATTACCGCAGGGCGGAGAACACCTCCGGAGGCAATTAACGCCGACTTCGTAAAACCGGCACCACCTCCGCGGCAAGCGCCAAGAACATCCTGGGGTAGAAAGGTATCCGCAATACGGGACGCGATGTATGGTGTACGCGTATACACAGGCCGACCTTTTAGGAATAGGCTACCCTTCGTTGTCCTGCTGAAACGAACTAATTGCCATTGCCCAGAATAAATATAACCGCACGCGGGAAATAGGATGTAGACCCGGTTAATTCTGTAACCGCAGGGAAGCTTCAACTATATAATTGCTAGGACGCTTTTCGGGTCACTGAAGATCTTATGGTGGACACTAACTCAGCCTGCGTTTCGTGATTTAGCAAATGTTATTAATTATCATTTAAAATACCTTGTTTTCTTATGCCATATGGGTCACAATAATTGAACATCACGTGGATCAAGATCGTCCCATTTATTTTAGTTCCGCCGCTCCCTTGTGCTTTTATTTACGGTACACGCGTGGGCCACGGAAGGGGTTCGAATCATTTCCAGCCGCATGACCAACAACAACAACGTGTAAACAGAACAAAAAAAAAAAAAAAAACATGAACGATGCGGTAACCTATTCGCCCAGGAGAGGATTTATGGCTAGCGCGACGATGATTGTAACGGTCGCGGCCATTACGAGTAAACAGCTTTTAATTACTGCCCGTTGATACATTACACAACACGGTGCGATAGTTATTAGCCACTCGTCGACTTCGCGAGTTATTACGCTGGCCAAAAATTTGTTCCCTCAAATGCTCCATTCGGCACCTCTCATCTCTATGACGCACTCATGGTACCACTTGATTTTTAAAATATTGTTTATTTATTTGATTGAAGGACACTTGTAACGAAGCACTTTGAAGTGGACTATCAATGACAATCAAAATTTATTATTACCTTTTTTCCACTAGAGACAAATGGTCGTAGCTAACGTAATCCTTCTATCATAGCAAAATTTAGTTTCACTGAGCAATATTTTTTTTCCAATAACAATTTTTATTTGAGAAAAAACAAAATTAAGATTTATGTACTAAAATTGATCGAGGTGCTGCAAACACCAAGAACGCTTTCGAATTAAGAAAACAGAGAGGATGGTAGTAAGAGGGGGCTAGTCATGCGCGGGCTAACATTCGAAAGCCATAAAGTACGAAAGCCGAGTCACATCCGGTGCATAAATCTCGCGAAAGAGGGAGAAGGGGGTTGGTTGACGTCGGTCGGTCCGTTTCTGTTATGTGGGACCAAGGGAAAAGGCACGCACACAGTAAAAACGACGCGACAAGCGTGTGCCAGCGGGTAGGTGGAGCGTAGGACAAGCAGTTAATGGTCATTAGCGAGTCGCGCCAGTTTTAAATCTTCTGCCGGCTGGCAGAAGGGGCGTACGCGACCCCTATCAACTCGCCGAAAAGGCTTGCCGCCTTTTCTCTACCTAGTTGCACGTAGCTTTGCCCTCTTGCAAATTACCCTGCTCCTCCCCTCTTTAACCGGCCTGGTTATTACGTAATGCGGTGTTGAATGTAAGGGAGCACCCTTGCTAGCCTGCCAATTATTTGCGTACCCCACCTTGTCCCGTGGAATCGTCCATGCCTCTCAATACGTATACACCATAAATTACGCGTTCCTGCTGCAACCTACCGTTTCAATTTTATGCCGACCTCTTTATTACGATTTTGATTCATTTCTTTTTTCTAGGTTCAGGTTGTCAACCTTGAATTTTAAATCGTTGCATTTAAACCGTGTAACCAGGTGTTGTGAGTGCTAGGGAAAATTTCCCAAATTGTTTCCTTCGTTTCTTTCTCTAATATGTAAAATTATCACACATCACCCTTTGTGTTCAAAACAAATTTTACTAATTTTTATTATTGTTTTAATCGTCAAAGGAATAGTTTCTTTCTCCACCCCCTCCCTGTCTATAATTTATTTAAAAATTAACGTTAATGATTGGGTAATTTTTAGCTGAATACATAGAAGGTAAAGTGTAGATAATCGAGAATCAATAGGTAAGCATCTGCGTGAAGATATTATGCCAGTTTATTATGCATTTTTGGTCGGTGGGTTTGCAAACATGGCAAGTTGATACAAAGTTTTGTATAAGTCCGTGGAGTAGGAAGTTTGTGTTATACGGAGTCTCAAAAGTAGCATAGTCTCAAAGTTACTCGGAAGTTACAGCCTCTGAACTAAGTAAGTGGCTCTAACTGATTTCGTAGTTGCAAATAACTGCAGTATTCGCGTGTAACCGATTATGAATAACCAGAAAATCTAGGAAACACCTGATGATTCCTTAATGGTCATTTAAACAGTTTAATTACCCGGATTCATAGATCATCGTACGAGAAGAATAGTTGGTATTCGCCATTATCGGATTTTCAAATATCCTTGCTAATCATCGAACTCTTCCCGTTTAGCTGAAAAGCATTTTAACAGTATGGTTGTTTCTCAACGGTTCTCGTTTTCGTTAAAATCACAAGCCACGCTTGCCACGAAGCGCAAATCCTCGACGAGTATCGCTTCGAATGTATTCAGCCGATGTTTGTACGCCGCACGCGACATCAAACAAATATCTCTGTATCGAGCTACCTTCGTTGCTCGGAAAACTATCGTCCAATTGGATCTTCAACGTCCGATAACATTCATGTACAAGCATCCTGTCGAAACTTTACCATTCCACTGCATCTGTTGTTGCATCAACGTATCCGGCTAATTTCTAATAAAAAGCTTATGCCGTGTTTCGTAGAACACGGCTATGTTTCGGGTTTGATATTTTTGGTTACATTTTCAAGACGTTACTTCGTTATAATCGTAGCCAGAGGGAAAATCTGTCTGTTCCAAAGAGTATTTTTGGTTAATTATGGAAAGTTAAGAGGTCCTTCGACACTTTAATTACTAACACGTGGTCTCTGTTGGTAATTATAGGTAGCTGATATACTATTAACACATTTTCTCTATGTGCAGATAAATTTAAGCATTTTGAATGCTGAAATCTAGAGGGTTGAGTGCTCCATTTGAATAATTAATTTCATAAAATCCTGCCGATGCTTAAAAAATTTCTTTCGTCCTAACGATTATCCAGAAATCCCGTTAATAATAGTGGCGGCACGTGAAAACGTAGTCTCGACGAAGGGAGAAGCTGTTCGCCCTATAAATCTGCTCACACTCACTATACCAGTGTGTATGTACATGTTCCCGTAGATAGGTACAATAAGATGGTAGCAGCAGCTTCCCGAGACGTTTCGAAAAATAAATGACGGGGAAAAATATTCGCAGCCGATATAGGAACCGATCAAATTCCTTCAGGAAATTGCCTGTGATATTACGATGCTCTCGCGCCGTTCCTATGCTTCCCTTTTCTCTTTTCCGTCTCTCTTTCTCCTTCCTCTGTCATGGCTCACAAGTTTCCTCATCCTTGAAGACGATCTTACTGCCCCCCAGAGAGTCCGTAGAAGCCTTAAGCTGGAATTAGCTCCTCAACTTCCGGCCAATCCGTGAACTGCCTTATTGTCGATGTCCTATTAGCTTTTGCCGGGTGCTTCTTTTTTTTGTATGCCCAGGTATATCTATGATCGGAATCATAAAATAGTCATGGGTAGATCAACTGCCTGTGAAGGGCAACGATCAAGTGTCGGAAATATCAAATCTTGGAATTTTCAAATTTTTTAATTTTGTAATTAGGACATTTGGAAATTTAAAAATATAGAAATATATAAAAATATAAAATTCTGAAGTTCTAATTCTCAAATTTGCCCGCACTAATGCCCGCAATTGGATCCCTCTTGCACACGATCACAGTTGCCCATCGCTGACACAAAAAGACCACCCCGATCGAAGTTGAATTTAGTTCTACTAATCCTTGTGATTACGATTTAACGATGACTTTGCTTTATGTAAGTGGTTATAACATGGATTTAGATTCCTTCGATATACCCTGGGCTACCACTCCAAACAGTTTGGTAAGCATGACATAGTTTCATTGAAGCAGAGACGGAGTGGCAGACCGAGTAAGTGGCTCCTCGTCTGGCCAACTTGGACTGCATATAACCGAGATCTGCACGGCAAATATGCTCTTCTAGTTAGTGTCGCCACAAACATTGATACGTGGACCTAACCCAAGTAAAGCAACGGGGAATAAGGAGTTCGGTTGCCAACAGGAAGATCCATTCGGTATGTCTCAGTGGTGCTTGGTAATTCCGGTTAATTGCATAATAAAATATTCGGTTTGTCTATATAAGATCAACGAAAGAGCTCATTTGCATATTAATATGTATCAAAATTTTTGGAGAAAAATCACGCAGATAGATAGATGCGGTTTACTTTTGCAATTCCCAATGGAACATATCTCAGGAGCATACCTTCGGAAGATTTCCTTTACATTCCGAGTCAAAGGTCACACACGCTCTGGTGCATGCAAAGGAAAAGAACCGCGAAATCAGGAATGTCGTATCAAACGTGAATTCCAACCGACGGTATGCGAAATCCCCTATCCGCGACTATCAATTTCCTCGGGGTTGACGAAGCGAAAGCTTCAAACATTGAATTTTAATTACAATAAATACGTACTAGTACAATTACTCGATTATTATCAATTTTTAATCATTTCAAATCCATAAAAGCGAGGGAGAGTATTGAAATTTGAAATCGTCACAAGTTGCAGAGCCCTGTCAATTATGACCCCACTGGTATTATAGGTCTAATGTAACACCCTTGGAAAGTATGCCTATTATTTTTTGAATCCAACTGTACATAATCTGTCTTCCCCTCACTTTTCGTATTTCGCTACGTAAATAGTGGCACGTGCAAACCACCGTGCAACCCCTTTCTGCTCGTCGCTACCGAACCCTGAGGCCTTTCGGATCCGGTGCTGTTTACCGGCACAATATTTACCCGCGACTTATAACCATCGACTGTTAAGCCGGGTGTAAAGCGGTTACACGACGTGCTGAATATATATTCATATTTATTTGCATACGACAATCTGTATACGCCCACGTGTATGTTGTTTTATTTGATTTCGCTTAATTGCAATGATCTGTCTGTGTGGTAGTTTCTATTGAACCGTGGATCTATTGATACCCTGCGTCCCGTGTGACCAATAAACTTTCATTGTTTTTATTGCATTTGTGTTTGTTTATAGCTGAATCTTGATTCTATTATGCAATTTTTTTTTCATTCAATGATATAAATTAATATAAATGCAAATATGCAAAAGTGTCCACCCTTATCTTTGTTTCGGATTTGCTGAGCTATTTAGTAAATCAATCGATCAGAAAGCTAAATTTTTACCTAATTAATATAACTGCCTTCCAAGGACACATTTTGCTTTTAAAACAAAATTTTCTGTAAAATAAATAGGAAATTTGAAACAATCATTAATTACACGATAATAATAAAATTAGACGCAACACGTTTCACGATATTGATGTATCAATCAGATTTTGACTTTACAAGCTCGGTTTTCCTCGTTGTTTACTTTGCATTAATATCCTGTCCAATGAAACGTTTCGTGCAAACATTTTCACTAATAAAAGTCACGCGAAATAATTATCGAGGTATGTTACGTGAGCGCGAATTAATGATTCTATAATGATACACTCACCTTTGTGCTACCCTACATGATGTTTGCGAATGAACGATTTATGGATATTATCCTATTTCATTTAAACGATACATACGATAATTAAATACCCCTATCAGCACCACTGTGTACCATCATCCTATCATATCTGTGTAATTATTGTCGTTATCACATATCATACATCCAACTAATTATCAATTCGAATGATTTGGTGTACATCAATCCATTGGGAATTAATGTTTATCCAATTAATTCATAGAGGTTGATATTATTTTCAAGATACACAGTACATACTTACCGTTACAAACATTAATACAAGCCGATAGATAATCACGCGATATCGCATGATTAATCGGCAAAGTTTAAGTCTCGCGGTACACAGCATCCGACTCGCTTCTAATATTACACAAGTATGCAAATGAAGGCGTTTTAAGTAACGCTAATTAACGACATCACGCTTCTTAACAAACACCTAACAATGCGCGTCTTCTCATTTCCTGCACATAACGTAAATTACATCGCCTAACCAAATTAACCATCGGAGAATTTAATAAAAGGTCGAACTGTCAGTGTCGCGTTAACCGGATCGTCCCAGAAAATTACAATTCAATTAACGCTCGGCAAGGGGTGCGGCGCGGGAACAAAAGTGATGTCAACTGCCTCGTTTCAGTTCGACGTTGTATTTTTCGTGCCGATGCACATGTCAAGAGCGGTCGCGTTATATTGCCTTTAATTGTGCGCCGTATTTGCCGATATGATTGCGGAGGTAAACAGGGCGAATTCAGCTGGATTTCGCTTCGGAAAGTAAGAGGAGCCTTTTCGCAGCTGTCGTGGACGCAGCGCGAGGTCCTGGTCACGTGCCTTACTCAAACAGAATCATCCCCTAAACACGTTCGGCTCGGCTTACTGCTTTTCATTTACCCGTGCTCACTTCTCTTCGTTTGCAACCACCCCTTACCACCGCATCCACCCTCCTTTTCTTCTCCCGTACTGTCTTGTACCGTTCGCCATTCCGAATCGACAGATGTCACGGAAGGGCAAACACGCCTGGACGGAGCTGTCAGTGTGGGCCGATGTCGACGGTAATCGTAATTAGAATCCTAATCCGAGGCACCACGGCGCGGTCTTACTCGGCAGCTTAGAATATTAATCGGACGGGATTCGACGCGAAACGTGGCATAGTAAGAACGTCAAGTTGGAATATAAATTCTACACTAATTTAGAAAAGGTTAATTAAAATATTGCATGTGTGTATATAAAGTTTCCACACCGTCGGACGCATTTGAATACAATTGAAACGCATAAAATCTTGGTATTCCAATTTCTCTTGTTAACAATGGAGCAGACCAATGCGACGTTTCGCACGTGCCGATTACGCGTATTTAAGCGTTATTTACGCGCCGCGTTGCGTCTCATTATCCGGTGTTAAAATTAGTACCCGTCACGGGAGTCAATGTGCCATAAGTAATTTTATAGTGTCATTAGCGAGATTTCCTATGGCCCCGATTACAGCCAATTTTCTGTTCACTTGTAATTCGATACGCCGTTAACACCGTGGACCAGACGAACCGAGCAAATTCCGCATTAATGAACCGTCTTTTCGTTCATTCATCTTTCTCTCATTACGTGTAGATGAATTAACAGTAATTATGGTAACTTAAAATCATATACCCAAATTGTTCATTAAAAATCGCCGATTTTTGTAAAAATTCCACGCGATTAAAAATAAATCTCAAAAGATTAACACTTTGAAAAACGTTTTCATCGATAAGCAGAGCTTAGAGTTGCTGATTCGTCAGAATTTACGCCACCCTTCTCTTTCATATTAAGCAACTAACTAGGGACCTGAGTCGAACGACTTATCGAGGGATTAGTCCTGCACGTGTGTATCCTAGTCATGTATCCTCCTTGATGTGTTCTCGATGTACCTTCGTCGTCACTGCTCGAAACTTTGCTAACTCTATCACGACATTACCCAGGTATTAGTGGATGAATGCGAACTGCAAATTGGTTCGCCGTTAATCTGTTAGATGCGTTTGTCACTGGCGGTTTATGGCTGACGCGTCTATCGCTAGTGCGAGACGCCATTGCTTTACTCAAAAGAAGTTCTAATCAAAATTGTAATCAATGTAGGAATTTTATATAGATTGGAAATTTTCAAATATCCAAATTGTACTATCACCTTAACCAGTTCCTCGATGAAAGGAAGAGGGAAACAGGTCCTCGTCTACGGTGATTGCAGGGAGGCTAGCCGGAAGTGTCATTAGTCCGGGATAATTCGCACGACACACGATGTTTCCTGAACATCCTCAACGATCCGCCTTGCCCTAAATGCAGCTTGTGTGCTAGGTAGAATTTTCACACGCTCGAGAGAGCAGAAACAAAGACGTGTCTCCAGGATTTCGGTGGCTTCGGATGAGGAAAGGGAAGCGAGAAGGGGGTGACAATGTCTCGCGAGCCTTGTGCGCATTGTGCTGTCTCTTCTGTCCCTCCCTCCCTCGCCCCTCCTTTATTCCATGCCGACACACTTCTGCAGACAGTGCGAGAAGAGATCTTGGAGAGATCCTGAAGGGATTCCGAGAGTAAAGAGTATGGATGCCAAGGACTCTCTACCGAGGCATTCTCTTCCTCTTCTTCCCTCTCTTTCCACCTTGTAATCGCGCGGTCTTCGCCTTTATCTTTCACTCCCCTCCACCCTTAGTCTCCTGCACCCCAACCCTCTTTGGCAAAATCTCTCCCTGTCGCTGCTGTTCCCTCTTTTTCTCTCATTTAACTTAAGATTGGATTGTAGATTACACATCGTGCCAACCTCCCTTTTACCCTCCTCCTTGCTTCGCTGCTTTCGCCCTTACTATTCTTTCTGCTTGTTCATCTGTTTGTCTCCCCTCCCACCTCCTGCTCATGGTCACCTCTTTTTATTGCTATTGCTTTTTGCTTTTAATCTTTCATCATAAATATTCACTAGTTTATGTTGCTTCACGAGATATTCAACTGGTTAATCAAGTGATTAGGGGCGATGAGGTGTGGGAAATATAAAATTTTCAAATTTCCAAATTTCCAAATTCAGAAATATTAAATTTTTAAACATGGAAATTTGGAAATTGAAAAATTTACTACCCATCAGTGGCCACGAATGCTCTTTCACAAGTGTGGTTATTCGTTATTGACTTTGGAAATTGCTAACCGTGTAGCGAACGCTAGTTCTTCTCTGTTTTCCAAACAACGAAATTTACTGTAACGCGTCACGGATGAATTGCACTTTGACCAAAGGGAAATTATAGTTACCGCGGTCGAGGGAAACGCTTTAAAAGGTAAAGCAAACAGTGCGCAACAGGGATCATTATCGTAACCACAACCGTTACTGTAACAGCTTGAGAATACAACGAACAGTATCTGCAGCGCGGTTGTTTCGAAGAATAAACACAGAAGGATGTAGAAAAATGATGGTTACGAGGAACAAATAGGAAGAAATAGAATTTCCCATGAAACCGAACGAAAAGTTTTCAACATCAAATTAAATTAAAATCATTCTTCAAAAATATAATAAAATGTTTTATTATCTGTTGAAATGAAATTAACAATGATAATAAAAATTCGACATTATATTATACGATATGATGCGATCAATTATTCGCATGATTCGGGAAAGTAGATTCCACGGTAATCTCGTTGAACCCATAGGCATGGATAAGGGATGTTTCCGTATCCGGAAGTATCGCGCAGTGAGAAAACGAAGGGAAGAAGGAAAAAAAAGGTGTTGGGAAAGAGGAGAATAAACTCACCACTTGGAAGTTAGAAACGAGCTTCGGTGTTAGGGAAGAGGCCAATGAGCATCTGGGGAAATCGTGCGAAATAAGAGGAGGCAGCGTAGGAAAAGGCTGGCTCTTGCTGCTTCCGGGTCCGGTTACACCGCAAACCCGATAGCCCAGTGCTTCCGTTGAACACTTTGCTTTTCCCTATACCTTGGAAATCCCAAAACTTTCTACCATACCGTTAAATTTCACAAATCTATACCAAAGGCTTCTCATAACAATTACAAATGTTGGAACCTGTGAACTTTAGAATTCTGAAATTAGAGTTCAGAATCTTGGAATTCTGGAATTTTTGAATTCTAGCATCTTAAAATCTGTCTTTTATCAATTTACAATAATGAAAGCTCAACTAGAATTTTTTTTGCACTCGGGTTGCTCCAGAGCTCTAGGAAAGATATCAATTTCTCTTCTAACTGTGTTAAGAAAAATTTCGTTCTTGCTAGAGAGGATCTATCTGTTCGTTTAATATCTGGCCCCTGTTTCATCCGACTGAAGGAAAATTGAAAGCATACGCTCGTGAATTTTAATAACTGTCAACGGAATGGTAGTTGATTTGCAAGCAGGTGATAGTGATTGATGGAGACTCCAGTGATTTTCTAAATGTTCCACCACCTATGTGTATATGTATTTGATGAATGAGTTTCGAAAAAAAAAAAAAACTTTCTTAGACCATGATACATTTATATTTTTAATTGTTGATGATCCAAGGATTATTGATTTCGAAGATTGCCGGAAATTGCTATTTATTTTTCTCCGATATGAATGAAATGACCAACGAAGCGAGTTTATCGATTTAATCCTGCTGGATGTTGAATTAATATCCTTTCAATCGGGTATCGAGTTAATGAATAAAAAAAAGGGAGCAGCAGGAAATAAAAGCGTAATATTTTTAACAAGCAATATCAATTCGTTTTAATACCAGGTTTTAACAAGAAACCGTTCGCTTACGTATTTACGATATTTTGATGGTATTCATTTGTGAATCACCAGAAAGAAATAAAAAAAATTACATAGTTCTTTTCAATTTTTCAATTTTTCAAGTTCAATTTTTTGAATTCTCCAGAATTCAAAATTCTCTAGGTTCCTAATCATGAAATTCTAAAATGGCTCTTACAAATTCCAACATCGAACAATTACTCATCCGTAGTTTCCCAAGAAAGTGAGTTTCCAGAAAGTCCCTGCCTGTCTATTTGATATGCAATCCGTCGTGTCAGTTAATTCCCGGCGCACGCATGGAAACCGGCCCGTAAAGTGCGTCATGAAGCGTGACTGATCAAACGAGACTGGGATGTATCGCGCGCGAGCAATTAATTTCCGCCATTTATTACCCCCTCTATGGCACCGTTGCTGTTGCCGCTGTGTCGTAAAAAAGGAGGGACAAAGGGTGGAGGGCGTGGGGTGGAAAAAAAAGGAGAAACATTCAACGGGGTACGATGGTCGTAAAGGGAGGCTCGCGCATTGGACGGGGTTGCTGCTGTCGACTAATCTGTGTGCAGGGTGGTGCGTGACGTCACTGATGACTTATGGCGGTCATAAATCAACCCATTGAATTTCACAGTGTCGATATTTCGTTGCCACCCTCTCCTCCCCCCTCCCTCGATTCTCTATGCCGATCGCCTCTGGGGAGCAAGCTTGACGAGGCTTGGTGGAATAAAAAAATCGACTCGATTCACGGCGAAACGCCTCTGCAACCCGTTTCCTGTTCCCGTTCCCGTCCCCGTTCCCGTTCGACGGGCTGGACAAGGATATAGCGGATAATTGGGACGAATCTGATCCTTTACGAAAACGATTTGCGGTTTCAGAATTGTTTCTGTACATATTCTCAGGTTGATTGTCATCTCAACTCTGAGCTCAGTAATTGGTCATTGAAAGGGTAGTTATTGTTTTCCCTAGGGTTTCCCTAGGGAAAATGGCGCTCTATGGGAAAACGATTTCATCGCTCGTATGTACATATTTGCTAAGGGAAAATTTTATTTTATAAACTGTATTTTTTGCCTTAAAAATTTGAATTTCAGTACTTCGTAATTTGAATTCTGAAATTTTGAAAATCGAAACGTATAACATACATCCCACTTTTCAAACGCTAGTTCTTTGGTCATTTTATTTTTACAATGATACTGTTCATGGTACATACCTCGAAGAAAGGTATTGATTCAGAAACGATGGGCTATTCCCGTCACGATCATACAGGCGTGTACGGTTCTAGGGTTAGCTGGTTCTTAAATTAATTCAAGGCAACGCGACACAAATATACGAGGTGCGACTGCTGTCATATCGATATAATGATCATTCATATTGATGGAAAACCGGGCGGGACCGGATACGCGTGACTTTCTTCGCAAACATTCGCAGCCGGCCTTTCGATTCACTGTACAATATATTTGCCGATATGATGATTATCGATGTTACGTGCCATTCATACACGTATACGGATTATTTGTTCGATTCAAAATCGTTGAAAGAATGAACTCTGCACGATTAAGCTGACAGAGATGTATTAAAACTGATACGGAGTAAGAGATATCCATGTTATGTATTAATTTGTAGTCGACATTTATAATGGCACGTTTAAAGTTACTTAAAGTCTTATTCAATGCTGGAAATTGTTAATAATCTATTAGAAATAAATGACGCGTCAGGTGCGTCGTGCAATATTCCTATAAAA
This sequence comes from Osmia bicornis bicornis, assembly GCF_907164935.1. Taxonomy (NCBI): domain Eukaryota; kingdom Metazoa; phylum Arthropoda; class Insecta; order Hymenoptera; family Megachilidae; genus Osmia; species Osmia bicornis. The sequence continues at coordinate 1,004,661 of NC_060218.1, read as the reverse complement.
TAGTATCTTGGAAAAAATTTCAAGACTCTCAATACTCCTATAATTCGACACGTCACCAGTACCCCAAAAATTCTTCCTTACCCTTTTAATTTACCGCCCAAAGGATCACGCATGCTTTTGTTCCACGTGGGACAAACACCCAAGGAGGATCGACAGCATGCCTCGTAAATTTCCCTGATAGTATCTTTGTTGAATTCTTACCGTATCCATAGGATATACCTGACGACGCACGTTATGCGTCTTATTAAAATATCCCTACGATACAACTCGTGACGCAACGTATGCGTGCAGTTAAAGTAATACCGAATTTCGCGCTTTAGAATTTAGTAGTATTCGTTATGCACCGAGATGCGGCGCTTCAAACGTTCCCCTTCCCTCTTGTGGCGCGGCGGTTAATTATGTTTGCAAATGGCTACTGTTATACCCGCGCAAATAGTTTTATAGTAAATTCTGTGTTTTATATTATTTATCAAATACGTTCTAATACAGTAATCACTCAGTGACGCATCGTACGGGTCCTACAGTGCCTATAGCATATAATTAACGAGATACGTCGAGGTAGAATTCCGACGTTCTATCGAGACCTGCACCGCGCGAAGATTGGAAAAGAAGGACAGGCCTAATACTTCAACTCGGGTGAAAGAACGAAAAAAAAGACAAGTCTTTACCTTAGAATTCTTGCAAACGCACCTCTCGGTTTCAAGCTACTTATCGTCCCTGCTGACTCGGTGGTAATAATTTATACAATTAGCCAGGCACGTCGAGACCCGTGAGACGTCTGGTAACCCGTGTATAAATTAAATTATCAAACACCACCATCCTGGTCCCTGGCCGATCGCACTTTGTTGTCGGCTGAGCACGAACCAGCATAAATATGTAGCCAGGTATAACGCGTGTAGCATCGCATACCTTCGCGAAACGAGTGATATCGGTATGCCCGCGCTGCTCGTGTTTACAAGCACAATGATACACGTGTGCGCGACTCGTGAACGCAGAAACCGACACAACGGTTGGACCTGTACGGAAAGGTGGTTGTCGAGGCTAATTCCGGAGGCACGCAAGCTTACAATCGATGCTCGGTTCATTGTCTTGATTTATACTTAACGTGCATAGAGAAGTTAATTATTGTTCTGTGGCCTCGTTTGTTCGACAGTGAGAAAAGTGGACGAGTAGTGGACATGGAGTAGGGGTTCCTGAGGTGAGTTATATTGAAATCATTTCATATGCATGCGCATTTTTCTGTAACAGCGATGAACAGATCAAGTATCTGCCAAAGAAATTCGACGTTTTAAATTCTATTTTTTTATTATTCATAAATTTAGAAATACGAAATTTTTCAATACAGAGGTTTGGTTAGATTTGCTATTCTGAAGATTCGGAGATTTGATAACTTGAAACTTTAAAAACTTTGTTATTGAATAGAATGTTTTATTAGATGTCGAATTTCTGGGATATTTGTTCAACTATTGTTTATTGAATTGTAATATATTCTGTACTTGTAAAATTTAACACAATCAATGGCAGAAAGAAAATTTTCTTATACCAATAATTAAAGCTTCATTTCGGAAATTAGCTAGAGATATTTTTGTTTATCTTTTGATTCGTTTACTCGTTTGTTGATTATCGTCAGTCAGGTAATAAGCTCAAGCTAAATGATTAGTCTAGAAGATTATGTTGGCCACTGTCTCCAGAATCAAATAAAGCGTATAGACCGACTAATAAAGACACATATCGTCGATCATGGTGTCCCCTGGACGTGCAGTAACGTTTTTCCCCAACATAAAGATCAGCAATGGCCCATGTAATTCGTAGAGCAGCGGGTCGTCTTCGAGGAAAGCTTAATTGGAAGACGAAAAATTAAGTTGATTCGCGAGACTGATGGCTCCATTGAATAAGGGCCATTTATTTCTTAATTCGAGGATAGTATGAGTCATCGATGACTCTTGAAATCGATACGTAAAAAGTCAGAAACCATTTTTTTTATAAGGCATTTTGACCTCATACGAATTGTAGTACATTCGTATGTGTACTTACTCCTTCCGGGGCGTATAATATTTGTAATTTTTAGTAACCCATTTCAAAGAATAAATAATAATGTATTTCGATGCAAGTGCTCCTTTGTTAACAGTACAATTTATATTTCTGAAAATTCAACGAATAATAAAGTAGGAATACTTTTGTGAATATTGCGACTGAATACGCGTTGATAGGTCATTTTAATCAACGTTTTCTATTATTAAAACAGCTGAATTTCATGTATTCAGTACGGGTAACTGGTAATTACATACATAATAGGTTTTGCCTGACCTACTTCAACACTGCAATGCATTATATCGTCTATTGTATGGGAAATTGCGGAAAGTTTCATAGAACCACCGAAAAGGCTATAGTCGGCACAACGCAGTGTAGATCTCTGTTGAAGTAGACAGAAACTAATTTGAAGCAAATCTTAACTGGAGGGAACTCGTTTGATACAAATCTTTATCAGACCTCTTGCAATTACGATTTACAATAAATACTGAATCGTGTTTGATTACTATGATTCATACCAACTTCCTTTCACTGTTTCATAGAAATAACAAAATCTTTTTATTTACACTAAAATATGAAATTTTTTATAACAGCATATTTACTTTAATTTTAAAGTTCTTATTCTGATAAATTTTATTTAAATTTTATAAAATTAATTTATAGACAATTAATTTGAATTAAGCTGTCTAACTTAATGCATGTTAATCATAGTTATCAAACACTAAGTATTGTTTGCATTATCAGTATGTGTATGGTACACAGATCAAGGCATAAGTACCATAACCGAGCACTCTGGAACTCGGTGGATGTACGAACCACTCCAGTCGAATTCCCTTTTCTCCCTCTGACTTTTTCCTCCCTTACCGAACAACCGCTTTATCTACCCCTACATTCTGTGTACTATGCAAAGATTTACTCAACAATACATTCTATGAGGCTGCGGTATCTTACCCTTCTACCAACGTGACAGCTATCAAGGATCAGTTTCGAGATGACTCACTTTGTAACGACATCCTCAGCCTTTTTTGCACGTTGGCTGTATTAGCAAATTTCTGTGCCATTTTGTTTGTTTAAACAAATTATTTTCAAAAATTTCAAAATTTCAAAATTCTATTACAAAACTCAAGAGTTTTAGTGCAGTACCCATTCGACCACAGAAAAAGAGATCCTATTTACACCAAGGTTCTCAGTGTGGCTTAACGCGTTAACCAATGTCCAGGTTCGAATCGATTCTGTCGATGTTCGATGAGAGCCGCGTGTTTTGCTGGCTTTGTCGGGTAGCAGGGTCGGAAAACAAAATAGGAGAAGTAAGAAAAGAAGTGGAAGCACGTCCCTCGAGAGACCGGAGGATGCAGATATTCTTGGTATCGCGAGGCTTTGGGGCTCGTCGAGGCGAGGGTAACGTGGCCGACGAACGCTCGAACGAAAGAGGAAGGTTAAAAAAGAAGGAAGGGTGCATTTGCATGCCGAGCTGAGTTGCGGGTACAGTGGCCACCGTTGGGCCAAGCCGTTTTGTTCGTTCGTTTCTCAAGCAGCCCGGCATTGGGATTCAGGACGAAAAGTGAAAACGGATTTCTCTCGTGTCGTCTTCCTCGTAGACGACTACGACGACGAATCTCTCTCGTTTACCCGTTCCCAACGTTACCACGCGATTTGCAGCTTGCCTGTTCCCTCGACACCTCGCTTACACACACACACACACACATTCGACCCTATTGTTTCACCTGTTTCCACTTCTCGACTTGTCGTTACACTCTGTTAGATGCTTTGCGCGTTCAGATGGAATTCTTGGCCGGGAAATGGCTTCTGTTAACTTTTCATATCTTTGTTGTCGACTAATATACTTGTGAAACTTCAAGGAAAAAATTTATTTAGTTCTTCGTCAGGATGTAATTGGAAATTGCCTACCAAACTTATAATTTTAATGATAATTGTAGATTTCATACACTTATCTTTTGTTTTTTAACTTCCATTGTTTGGTGCCAAATTTAAATTGCTTTTCATCTTCTTATTAGTAGCCATTGGTAAATTGATTTTCGACGTTACGTTCACTATGCCCAATTCGAAAATTGTAATTTTAATGAAACTTTGTGGGTTTAAGTACCATAATACACAATCTATTACTATGCCAGCGACAAATTAATTAAATTCCCAGTACCGATAATCGCGATTAAATTCACATAAATATGTATCCTCCTAACGCGTACTAAATTAAAAGGGCATTATCACTGCCCTGAGCCTGTATCGATGCGCATTATCGGCTATTAAAAACGTTTCCCAAAATTCGCCGATATCGTATACAACAATAATCCTTTGCAGCTCGCTATCACCAAGAAGCAAACACGCAACCACAAATCCCCTCGACACGTAATCAAAACAACACACGGTACAACGGAATATGCGTTTCATTCGCGGTTTTATTTCGAAACTGACCATTCGAAATCGACAGAAAAAATCTACTTATAGAAATATTTATAAAAATGATAAAAAAAAAATATCAAGATAGGATCATTCGTATAATTTTCAGAATTTTTATATGAAGTTTAGAGCCCAAATTTGGTTAGAATTATTAAATTTTGAAACCATTTAAGTACCATTTTGACAATTATAATTAAAAATTAAAAGGCATGTATAAGATGCATCGATACGTTTTTAACAGTCGATGCGAAGAAGATCTTTTAAAATGATACTTTCAATGGTTAAACAAATGGATGGAAATGGTGTTCGGACGCGAGTAAATTTCAGCTGGTCAGCCCATTCGTCTCTCGATTTAGCGGGCCAGAAGGTGTGAAACGAATTAAACACAGCCAGTGGCAGCCCCTTCGAATACCCTTTCCAACCACGTTTCTCTCGCTTCATCTTTCAACCGTTTCGCGACACGCAACGAACAATGAACATTGGATACTCGAGATAGAAAATGTGGGTGGTCGGAGGTGGAGGCTGGAACCGAGCTGGCTCGTGGATCAGTAGATGATTACGAGGTCGTAAATCTTAGCGGAGGTTCCAGGGCACAGTCGGCGGTCCTCTCCGCTGTATCACGTTGCAAAAATGCCTCTGCCCTTGTACTCTTACCAACCGCGCTCTCTATTAATTGAAAAACCATTAATAATGCATAGATCAGAGATGGCCATCGGGACAAGAATATTAATATTTGAGGTCACGAGTGCTCAAGATGATCATTCATCTTTGAAAACTAAATAACACATAAAATCCAATACATTTCATATGTAATCCATATTTTTACAAATTTGAAAGAATAATTTTTAATGGAACAGGGTTAAAGTAAAAAAAAACGAAGATTTAGAAAATGCATTTTGTAAATTTAAATGAGGTACCAAATGAATCAAAGTCCAATAGGAGGATAAGTTAGAACGAGTTTTATTTAGTTGTTTGTCAAATTTAAGTATGTTACCCAATTTTTTCGAAGTAAGTAATAACGTTAAATGGACTGGCTTATGTAATATCTCTGAATGGATCCCTTTGAGATTTCGCTTCGTGATTCGATGCGCTCGCGAGATAGCTTCTCTCGCAACCGAGGATTCGTGATCGTCGATGTTACGACAGTTGGATGAAAGATTCATCGAATGACCGGGAAAGTACTTAGATGGGAGGGGAATCAATCTTTCAAGCTGCCAACTCGCGAAACATTCCAAAAATACACCCTTTAAGGACACCGTAAAAGTACCATGATGGTAGGTTTAATAATCTAAGTAATGGATACGAGTGCTTTCGATGATATCAAACGATTTGATTCCTATCTTCTACGTTGATTTTGAAATGAAATTTTTCCATGGTTAAAATATAAGTTCGACGAAGTTTCTGTATATTTCTTCCTATTTCGATTATAATATATTTCATTTATTGATTTATGTCACATTAATGATAATGGAAAAATTATATTTAATGGTTACTTTATTTTGTATTTTGCAACTTGAAATTTTGGAACTTTAAGCCTAAAAAATTTGAGTTTTTAACTTTTGAAGCTAAATTTGAAAACAATCAAAGCACTGCTGTGACTTGATCACGATTTAACAATGTGAACGATGGTTCCTGATAAAAGCTTGTCCGTTTAACGAGCCACCGTGATCGGGGTACGTATCTTCGTTGGCGCGAAAAATAAAAAGATCCCCTGGCATTTGAATTTCGTGGTAGCCGAACCGTGACAGGATGGTATGGGCTCTCGTATATCCAGATTCGTAACGAGTATAATATAATCGGTATCGCGATCGTGCCGCACCATCGATGCGTGATACAGTCGGAACCGTTTCGTTGGACGGGAGGGATATTCGATTTGCCCGTTGTCCGTGAGTAAGGGCATTAAAGGATTAGGGTGAAAATCCCTGAAATTATTAGGCGATATCCAAGTGGAAAATGGAGCGCAGTTTGGAAACGCTGACTGGTCAGTGGACGGTCCCCGGTATACGATTTGTCCATCTGTTCCATGGGATGCTCTGATGGTGTCTATGCTAAAAGGTCGACGGAAGTGAAATGGTTGAAATTATTACATAAATGAAGGAAGATATCTAAGAATGTATAGCGGTTCTAAGCAACCCCAATGGTAAAAAGAAAAATGAACAGTTACACCACCATACCCATGAAAAGAAAAAGAAAAGGGGGAATAGCGACGAAATGCTAACACTGCCTTTAGCTCAATGAATATTTCAAGGAGTCAAAACCCCGGAGCTGCTTTCCAATATTCCAGCATCCATTTTCGTTCTTTATCCAACGCCGGAATTTTCTCAGCCGACCGGAAGTTACGGGAGGAATAAAGATGTCCGTGAGAAGCCACGGAGACGAAACCCATGTAGCGAATGAGAAATCTTCTTCAAGAACGATTTCAATTTTATTCTTTTCCTTTTCTTCAATTCTATCCCCTAATTTCCGGTGATATTGACGCGTAATTCAAATTAAGGGGTTATATTCATTCAAGTGGATCAAAAAAGACGAACGTCCTTAGGAATTTTTCAATTTATTAATTTATTAAAATTTTGGTAGCATCTCTAATTCTAGATGCTTTGTAGAGATTAACTTTTCTTTTTTAATTGTTTTTTGAATATCTCGAAATGTCAGAGCAATTGAGGTTGAAATGGACAATGGGACGTTTTCTGTTGGACATTTCAGTCTTTCGTGGAAGTACAGATTACGGTGGGTATCAAGAAGACTGACAAAAAGTGGGTCCGTCATCAGGAACCAGTAATAAGATAAGGTCTTGCAGTAGTTCGTTCATTAAGAGCGATAGGGACGAACATGGAACGGAAGTGGCCTTTAGATTGCCCAGAATAGAATGGTAAAAGTGGTAACGATATCAACGAGTATAAAAAGCTTCAGCGATACGAGTCGATTCTATGAATTTTTTATTGAAATAATTTATTTCCCAAAGAAATAGTATCCTATTTCTACGAAAAAAACAGATAATAAATTAATAGACTACTGTTAATTAAATTTTGTTAAATTCCGAATTATTTTTTTTTTATTTTTGAGACAAAAAATTTGTATTTTAATTTTCAGCTTTAGTCACTTTTTATTTTTAATTAATTCAATTCTTTTATCTCGATAAACGACAGGTAGAAATCTAAAATTAAATTTAAGCTAGATTCCCAGATGTATTTTCAATTATTCAGAGGAAGAAATGATCGGTCAACTGGTTAATTACAATTGAAAGTAGAAATTTCAACAAAAGGTTCCCGCAATGCGATACTTTATTACCTTCTTCCTGCTGTGTTCGGTTTATTTTTTTTTTTCTTTCTTTTTCTTCGAACCGGTTGCTTCCACAAAGCTGTACAACGGTGAGTGGGTGCCTTAAAAGTGATCAAAGGGCCTGCCAGGTTTTCTGAAATACGCAACGGAAAACGTCGAGTGACTTTTTCAACGAAGCAAAGCAACGTATCGTTCCCATCTGACTGGCACAGAACGTCGAGCAAAGGCCACCACCGTTAATTAACATAAATTGTTTGCTTTTTCTCTCCGTTACCACTGTCCCTTTTCCATCTTTACCCTTAACGTACCCTTCCACCTTTGATTACATATTACCCTTCCAACTGAGAGTTTCCAATGTGTACCAATTTTTTTTCCTTATTTATGGATTGAAAAGTCACTTGGCAGTTGGCAAAAGTCTCATAATTTTTACGATACAGAATATTACGGTTGGGTCTCAAAGGTCAATATCTCATGCTATGAAAAACTAACATCACCTAATGAAATACAAAGATCTTAAAATATGACAGGAAATGCAATTCGTGAGAAAGAAATGCGTGACGATAATTGCGCAGATTGGCTCGTTGGAAACAGTAGTTAAAATTTAACGAATACGAGAATCGTTCCGCGATTATTATACACTATGCGTTTCGTGATATTCAGGGAATCTCAACAAATTGCAGAAAAACAATAAGAAATTTCAAAAAGTCCGAAAGAATTCTATAAAATATTAATAAAAAATGGAGCAAATCCTAAAGAACGTTTAAGATTCCCAAGGAATTTTTAAATTACGTCAAACTATTTTACATAACATAAAAATTGTATTCCAAAAAAATGGTAATTTTGCTAACACTCCATGTATGTTGCACGTATCGATACGTAGAATACAGTCGGTTCGATTAAACTTAGCCAAAGGCATGATTAGACGAAAGAAAGGTAGAGAAACGTGAGAGCAGAGGAGAATCGAAAGGTAAAAAAAAAAGGTACAACAAAACTATAAAATAAATTGAGCCGGCAGAAGGACAGTTTCGGGATTACCGGGCCGATGCATTTGTTTTACCGTAAAATCCGATAGCCATCGGACTCTGGAGTCTATAAAAAAACACGCGGCTGGCCTCGCAGTTGGGTGCGATTTCCAGATTTAAAGGAGAACGACCCGATCGAACCTCGTTCAATTAGACTTTTATATTTATTTGCTTCCCAGTGACACGATAAATTAGCAAAGTTCTATTAATTGAACAATCTAAAAACATAAACGAATTCCAAATTAATCTCGACAGGATAAAATCATCAGATTTGTAATTTTGTATTTCATATTATTATCATTTTCCAAATTTTACACTGCTCCTTCAAAAATCATTCATTCATTATACGAAACTGTTTCTTTTAAAAATTATGGTTTTACTAAGCGTTTTGAGAAATATGTGTTTTTCCAAGATGGTAAATCACTTTGTATTTACGTTGTTTAATCAAAGAAATGGGCAACAGTAAACGAAGGGAAAGCATTGTAACAAGGGTGTACATGCTAAGCAACGACGTCGTTCAACGCTATTTTACGCTGAATCCATTCGAATGAGCTAGCTCGCTTGAAAGTTTAAACGAGAAGGAAGTTAGGAAGACTTGTTATCACGGTCGTTTAATCATTGCGGATTATGTAATAGGAAGAATGTGCGGTTAATTAGCGTGAGAAGATATGAACTTTTAGTTCAACGATTACTCTTCATAGAATCTTCAACTTCCTTTAATCCCTCTATTCATTTATTAATCTCTGTTGATTACGTTTTATGTACGAATTAACACGTTCATCAGTACCAATTAAAAATTTTAAAATAAAGTTACAGCATATAATATCGGTAGGCAACAAACTTTTTTAGAGTGAGGATTAAGTCTGCAAAAGAAAAATGGAGAGCGACGAGGAGTACCATACTCTCTCGTTATATTGCCACATGAGCGATTTGACTTTCACCCGAATTTTCAAGCATACTAGTATAATTCTTCTATCATCATAGTGTACAAAAATTTTCCCTCTCCAAAGTCTAGTTCGGAAATTTGAAAAGTATTGCGCTCCTACAGCCCCATGCCTGGAAATATAACGAGAGTCTACTGGAACAGGTGACTCAGACTTAATTAAGCCGGGTCTCCGCAGCTTTTATTTCTTCCACATCATTTACTCACCTCTGGCAATCGCCCAGAAGACGTCGTTGATAAAGCGACGGTCAACGTTTGGTCAGAACGGTCGCGATTGTCCATGGACACATATAGACGCGCGGTTCAGCGCGTATTTGCCTCGCGGCTCGATACGGGTAACGCCCGTCGAATTCATTTTTGGCAGGAATTTATGTTTTCGCCGTCGGCGTTAAACGGCACGCGTCCGACAACTATCCGCGAGGGAATTCCACGCGCGGAAAACGCGAAACGAGGGATTCCGCAATTCACGACAAGTCACGGAACCATAGTTTTTCGAAGTCTACAAATTCCAATTTTCACTTAGCGCAGCTTGTTTCTTTATATAACATAGGATTTTTTGTTTTAGCATTTATCATCAAGTAATTTAAATTACCGTGTATTTCGCGTATGAAAAGTAGACTACGTTGCAGAGATTAGAAATAAAAAATGTGCGGTTATCATGAAAATTTAAGAGATGTAACTTTCTGCAGTTGTTAAATTTCGTAAATTCAACGGGATATAAGTCGTGCAACAATGTTTAAAGCGGTGCATAGCCGTAGAAAATGAAAGAACGAAAGAGGGAAACGTCGAGCGGATAGCAACGGGTTTCGTCGAGAATAAGAGATAAGTAACTTCCTCTCATTCGGTACAAAAGTGGGTCCGTTTCCTATTTTTACGCGCTCTTTTCACTCTCTTTTTTTTGCATTCGTTTCCTCGCACAAATGAAGGGAAAAAATTGCAGCTGAACGACGCCAGAAGGATCCTCTCGACCCGAATTTTCCGTATTTCCCAGCTGAAAGTGCGCTACTTCCGTCGTTGGGCGCAATATTTTCGCAGATTATCCCCGAACGAACGCGTTCGCTATTCCACATCGACTTATTCGAGTTGTTGCCCAATTAAGACAATGACAATTTAATTTCAATTTTGCACTGTATATTATTTTCAAGTAGATGAAACACCCTTATTTAAAAATAGACAAATCTGACTTTAGTAAGTACTTTATTACACCTTATTCATAGATCCATCGCGGTTGTGCAAGGATTAACAGAAAGTAAATACGAAGACACCAAACTAATCAATTATTTCTTTATTCCATCACCACTTATGAAATGTAACTTTGGATAGAAAATGATCCAGTATTGAACTTACTTCTCCAAGAAAGCGTGTAACCCAGTGACACAAAACTGGAAAATGGATGAAACTGTTCCGGAAAGCGACTGACCATTTGGCGTTAACCTCGTTTCAGCTCTTCACTCAGCTGATCCACGGTGATAGGAGAGTCAAGGATGTACGTAGAAGAATTTCCGAGTGATTTTTTAAGAAAACTTTATCTAAAAGTTGTATTAAGGTTGCACATGGGTAGTAACGCAGTATTACAACAAGGGTTGTCGTATTGATCGTGAAGGGGCGCCGCGCGCAACGTTCAGTTCTCGGCCATCTCCGACGATCTTCGTGGAATAACCTCACCCTAGGCCCTTAATGTCTGTATCCTCTGTAACCTTGCCTAACCTCGACTGCACCCTAACGCGTGCTTCTCGTCATTTCCGTCATTATTGCGAGAAACGGAGATTCGACAAGGACCTACCATATAGTCTGTCCGGGCCATTGAAAAAATTCACGAGCAACCATTGAAGATGGGTAATGGCGAACGTTGGGACAATTTTGGGGAACGTTTGTTTTCGAAATATCTGAACGATGAATAGGTTACACTAATGGAATGAATTCCGTTAAAATTCCATTTGAATTTTTGGAATTTGAAATGTTGGTTTTTGGATTTAGTTTGGAATTAAAAAAATTTGGAATTCGGTAATCATGAAGCATATTTTTGGGGAGGTTCAATCCATATTTTGAAGGCAGGGACTTATTCCATCCTGGCTATTACCTGGTTATGCCAATGATAATAGCAATAGGTGATAAATGGTCAAATTTTTTTTTAAAAGACGTTACAGAGTAATAATTAGTGAAATTTCCGAAGCAAAGGAACAAGGTGACGAAAGGTAGTATAAGGGAAGAAGGATGAGAACGAACGGTTCTCGAGTTCGACGAGAACTTAACGAGCGTCGTGCCTTCCAAAGCATAACGAGTGCCTCCTCTCGACCCAGGGAAATAAGAGACACCGTTCAAATTGGATTTTAATTTGAATTAATCTTCCTTTATAGGCGGCAACGTGGCAGCAAAGCTTGAAAGGGGAGATTACGCCAGTTATATCGCGGATACATTGATTAACGTCTTTGTTTCCATGCTTGAATTCCTGTTTCATGCGCTGAATCCTTTCAAAGAGATATTTCATATTTATTTGCTCTCCAAGGGACGGCTGTATTTTCAGCTCTGTTTAAATAACCATAAATTTTGATCCACGTTTCAACATATTGATGTTATTAAATTAATTGAATTCGATGAAAATGGAAGTCGCGTTAAATTGAAAAATTTTTAGTGTGAATTTCAAGGAAAATTCTTGAAAAATAATAGAAAAATATTGGCTTTGGAGTGTCGATGTGGGTCACGGATTCCTTAGGCAGTGTATTCAAGGCAATACCGTGCTCTATTCGAAGATCGCCTTAGCTCGGCTGCGCAATTATTAAAAAATTCCCTCCTTTCCTTCAACGTGAGGGTTCAATATCATGGAAATTACTTGTCTTGCTATCCGAAAGCTTCGAATCTCAATATCAAAGACATGATTTCTTTATTGAAACGCGACAAAGAAATTGGTGCAGCAACGGTGGGCTAATTAAATTCAGCATAGATTTCATTAAATTAAAATAAATAGCTCTTTCGCTGAATGCATGAATAGTGCCAACGATGAAAGCTTTCAGATTTCGTGCACGAACGATTTTATTGCGACTTTTGCGGTTCTTTTTTCTCTTTTTTTTTTTTCTTTCTTTTTAGGACGCGATAACCTCGACACAGTCCAGCATGTTTTATTCAGTAATGATAAAGCTACTTCTATTCATTCTATCGTTCGCTCTCCATCTTTCATTGTTTCAATGCTTCGATCACTCTATCTTCACGAAGAATAGTGCAGTATTTATAATATACAAAATTGAGAAAAAATATTTTATTTTACACCGTAAAAAGTAATAGAAATTCAGGTATTTGGAATTAAATCGTTCATTAGTAATTTGAAGGCACGCGTACTTACATATCTGTTTGCAAATCCTATCTGATTTTAAACATTACTCACGCCGTTGGCATTATCCTCATCAACTATCAATGTAATTATCACGGAACGGGATTTCCAAGAAAATGAGAGGTCTGAAGTGGAAAGGGCAAAGGGAAACGGAAGTAGGGGGAGGGTAGAAAAGAGAAAGATAGATATAGTGGAGGTGGCAATTTCCAGTTATAACGGCTAATCCGTATTTCATCGTCTAAACGGCGCTCGTTCGTCTTCGTTCCTCTGCGGTTCAGGGAGGTTGGATGGAAGTCGGAGTCGAGTCGCAGTAAAATATAATTGGGTTTCGGGGATTATTCCGCGGCCTACGTAGATCTCCGTGCGACTGGTTCCACTAGGTGTTCCTTTTGCCCTCTGACAGCATCCTCAGCAGCTCGTTGTTGAAGAAAAATTGAAAGGTGGCATCCTTTGTCCGTCTGTGAATTTATTAATCTATGGATCACAAAAAATACACAGGTGCAATATTAGACAAAATACACCTGAAAGTTTTCGATGTAAATAAATGGTTACACGAAAGTGTAACTTTTACTTTTTAGCGGCTACACGTTAGTGTAATAGTACATCGAACCTCATCGTTGATTCGGTTCTATTGATACAGCCACTCTTTTTTTCTACCCCCGCCCTTCATTTTTCTCCCGATAGATTGAATATGAAAAATTGAGTTTGCTTTGTAATCGGAGCAAAAGGAATTGAAATTAACTGGAGATCGAAGTGGAAGATAATCGAAACATGAAAAACAAAAGAAGGAAAGAGAGCACCGATTGGCCATCGGTTTCGTCTCGTATAGAGATTAATTACCATCGGGCAATTGCTGGTAGCAACGAAAGAGATTCAACGAACATATTCGTAGCACGTTCGATAACGACGATTGATGATGAAGTCCGTTACACTGTGGTAGAAAAGTTCTTCCATGAATGAAGCCAATTTATTGAATGGTTAGTTACCCTTTCTCTATCTCCTTTTTTTAACCATTTTTCTCTGAGCGTACATTTTCGTTCGTCTCAGGTCGAGAAATCTGCAGAATTTTACAATCTTTAATGCGAAATTTTTAATTTTTTTTTCATTATTCCAATCAAACTATCTTCTACGCGTCGAACAAACGAATGGAATAAAAAAGGAGAAAAAAAAGAGAAGCGAAAGAATGGTTCCATCCTCGATAACAAACAACACGCGTGGACGATCGCACCTTTTTTCCGCTCGTTACGCGGAACATCGGACGGATGGTAAATGTTCGGGAACGTGTTTGATTGCTGGCAACACTTTTGTCGCGCGTTTCAACCCGCGAACTAGAAACAGGATCAATGGACGTGGTTCAATTCCGATTGACAATGGTACCCGCGGTGAATGATTAGTACCGTTGTTAACTACATGACCAGGGATAATGTGTGCGTGGATCAAACGATGAAATTGATTTGGATGTAAACGAAACGGCTTCAAAGCGATCTCCCGTGCTGTTTCGTTCGAAATATTCGTGTTTGGTGAGCGCGCGAAAAAGTGAGATTTTGAAATTTCGAAATTTCGAAATTTGGTGATTGGAAAATTTGGAAATTTAGAAATTCAAAAATTTATAAATGACTGCCCATCCGTGCATAATGCCTTTGACGGACGCAGTTGTCCGTCGAAACATAATTAGCCCAACAACGTTTTGTCTCAATGAGCTTAATGCTCTTCAAAAATCCTAAAAGAGGGAACCAGCCAGCTTGATCTTTCCAACGATGGTGATCCTGGGGGGGAATAGAGGGCACGCTTTAATAATTCTTTTTTACGGTCCACGTCTAAGGATTATGGCAAGGCCGTCGCTTAATTATTCATGGTCGAGACACGGGCAAGCGTGACGATCGGTAGCTTCTCATTAGCTTCGGGCGCACTCTGTTCCTTTTTTATGCGCAAATTTTTTACGACTTGTTGTGCTGCACGCTGCCGAGCAGAAAATTGACTGACGTTCAGCACCGACCCACCGCACCGACGACCGGCTGCACGAGCCGTGTTCAATGGATGCTTTTTACCTTCTACTCTTTGCCCCCACAAAAGCTGCAGTTTGTCTCTTCGTGATACTGATATTCCGTTCAATTTGTCCGAAATTAAGCATTAACCGAAATTAATTTTTACTCATATAGGTATATACAATTCGTTAAAAATAAAATTTTTCTGTGTATTAAAATTAATTTAAGAAATACACGTGGTATTTCATTGGCCACGTAATCAGGCCAATTAAGATTTTTGAGGAGAATCGCATAAACACAGGAAATTGAAGATAAACTGAAAGTCGAAGCGAAACGCAAAGCATGTGATATTCAAAGGCAAGAAACGGAAGCTATGCTCGTCGTAAGAAAAGATACTCGTGCACAAACAAAGAAGGGAAATTCGTGTAAGCAAGCGAGCGAGCAAGTTTGGCAATTCCTCGTAACGTAGTGCCAATAATAAATTTGTAAAATAAACAGCCGCCGACCGTAGAGGCGAGGGAACGTGGGGCTCGTTGCAACGTTGGGCTGCATAATTGGAGTCGTTCGTTTAACTTTCGAACAGTTGGCGCTCAGCTAGCGAAACTTTCCCGATGCTGTTGGAAAGAAAAGAGAGAAGCAGAAATGGAAAAGGGAACGAAACAGAGGTGGAGAACCGCCGTCTGCCTGCCTGCCTGCTCGCCTGCATCACGTAATCGTGAAGTTCCCTCGGAAAATGCAAAAGCTGCCTTTTCTGCGAGCTTCCGTGCGTGCTTCGAGTCTGTCGCGACACGCTGATACGTAAATATAATCCGTCTATCGTCGGTTCAGCTAGTGAAATCCTGTTTCCTCGGTTTTTACATCTTTTTTCTGACGGAGACTCGGTTCGATGAACCCCCTCGCTCGGTTAACTTAAAAGCAAGAGTTACAGAAAAATATTGGTCGTCTAATTAGCTGGTTAGAGAAATTGCAGGGTACGAGAATTTCTACTTTCTTTTTTCCTAAATTACGAATAATTCATATTTTATTTCAATAATAAATAGAAGATATTACACCCTCGAACAATGTACTGAAAAGGCTAATTAAGAAAATTTGCTCCATTTCCATTCAAGTTGCTATTTCTAATTCTTTCGAAGTTGTTCCATGAAAGGAGAAGTCGCAATGACTTTATCTAGCTATTTAATCGTCACATGGATAGTACGTACCGGAAATCCGGTCCGCGTCTCTTGGTATCAGAGTTGAAACACCACCCACGCTCGCGTAGCAACGAAGCCTCGATACTCTTTCAGCATCCACTTTTCCTCCTTCCTATCGCGACAAGTGGGTATTTTCACGAGGTAGAACTTTTTTCGTCCATCTTTTAGTCGAATACGCGTGTCCTCTTTTCTCTTTTTCCGAGCTTCCGCTGGCCAGAGCCGAAAGCCATTTCTTTTATCTGCATATCCTTATCCACGCGGGCGCTGCTTAAAACCGCCACGTCTCCTTTTGCCTCACCACCGTTCCACGGTTTCTTCTTCAACAACGTTTCCGCGCGCGGTCGTTTCCATTCTCATTAGTCGAGCTTCATGCACAATGCAGTCACTCTCGTTCTGTGTTTCACGCCACCAGCTGCCTCCTTTCACTCTGTTTACTCTCTCTTTCCATAGGCTTTCTGCTAGAATTTCAGCAAGCTGTTGAAATGTCTCGATTCCTCTTCCCTTTTATCGACATCTTCGTTTCTAATTTTCGTATCGTCTCGATGGTAAAATCAGGTACGGTACGAATGATAAATGTTAATGGGTTAGACAGAACGTAAAAAATTGATTGGATGTTGGTAACATCAGTTGATAATAAAATTGTAGGCGTTTAGTAGAGGGGGAGAGGGTTTGGTCTCCCCGGACGCCTTTGAGATGGATCAGCGTTCTCGGTGGCGGTCGTCCGGCATGCAGGAGTTTGGAATTACGGTATGATGGGTGTCTGGGGCATGCATCTATGATAATCGTTACTTCCGGCCGTTGTACGTATCAATCGCGTGATTATTTGCAAGAGGGGAATCACCATTCTTTCCAGGCCCATTAACTCATCGAGCGGCTAATGCCGTATTCCTTTTAGCGAGCAGCAATTATCGAACGACGACAATTATACGAGTGAAACCGTTCGTTCGGCCAGCAGAGAGGCATAGTTCGCGACGAAAAGCCGGTAGAACGGATGGAAAGCCGCTTTAATACGCGTTTGCACGCGTCGCACGTGCCTATAGGCCGGATTGTTCCGTGTCGGGACAATCCCGCGCTATGGCGGGTGGCGCGGGGGCGGGGGTTGAAGTTCCAATAGCTGTCGAATTATTGGCGAACGATTAAAGCAATGTAAAGTCTGCCACCCCTCTCCTACCACCCCTTCGTCCCACGACGAATAATTTAAGCGTGCGATTGCTGGCGGGCAAATAATGTCCGTATGATAAACAACAGGCCCGCCGACGCAAGTTAATCGCTCCATTGTCTGATTGCGTGGACGTGCGTGAACGAATTCTATTGGTCCTCTCCGTGTTGAATATGTCTAAAGCTGCACCATTCTGACACTCAGCCCACGAATTTCTCTTCCATTAACGCGTCAAGTATGCTCGCGTGTTTGCGTATTGACCGATGCGCATAATGTGATCATCGTTGTCTCTTGCGTGCTTCGAATGGTTACCTTTGAGACCTATAGGTTAAAAGAATTCGGTATGACATTTCCCATCGTGACGGAGAAAAGGAAATGACACATAATGCTGATACTAATACACTGTCAGTAACAGCATAAAAGAGATAGGCCAAAAATCAATTTATTAAAATATAATTGTAACTTCTATTTTATCGTATGAGTAATGTAGGATAATTTCATATGTATATGAGATAGAATCCATAATGGGAAATCTATGAAACTTACAGATTGCAATTTGAATTATTTCATAAGTGCACTCGAACCATTCTGTTCAGACGGTCCATCGTTCAATTTACATTAATTCAACTTGTTACGCACAGTTAACCGATCGTTGGGAACATGTATTCAGAAGTTACATACCTACATAATCCATTTATCGAATCATTCGTTTTACATCAGACCTTGCAAACAATGTACCATATTGGTAATCGTACAACAATAAACGAATCAAATGGCAGGTTACAATAGGTGATGTTCAATTAACGAGGCGATATAATTTGTATTAGTTCATTCGGGTATACGTCGAATAATAATCGGGAAAATCAGTGAAAAGGGGTAACGATGTCGTCGATACCAGTGAAATGAATGATTTCATCGGGACTCGTTATCGTAGAAATTTCATTTAATGAATTGCTAATTAGATTGTCGTGTAGTTAACGGTCTCGACTTGCGACAAGCGCATTATGCAAATTGATTTATTGGACAATCGAAAATTAAACGAATTATATACCGTGACGTTCATTGAGGTCAAATAATTTAGTAGCTAACTTATCAATCAACAACTTACGATAAGAAATATCAAAGGTAGTATTAAATAGAATTATCAAAATTAATATACACTAAAGTACATTAAAACTCTAGGGTATCAATTCATAAATCACTATTAAATTAGTATTAAATTTTGGTTTATTAATGTATCAAAGAATTAAAGTTTCTAATTTCTAATGAATAATACTAATGGAAACTGCATAATAAATTAATCAATCTTGACAAAGTATAAACATTAAAAAAAAAAAAAAAAAAAACGATAGCCAAATCTACACTCAATCTACCAATTTCCCTGGCATAAGATTTTCCAGCACCCTTATCGTCGCTCCTCGACTAATGATCGAGTAAGCGTATTAATCAATGCGAACGCGTTTTCGCGAAATTATCCATCAACGATCAAACTCGACGAGAGACAAGCAATCTATCATCGCTGGCCTGCTCGAAGAGTCGTCGTTCTCTCAAGCATGATAACGATCCCCCGATTCAGGCTGACCCGTATAACGGATTATGAAAAGGAAATCCGACGTGCGGTCGTCCATCCAATCAGATCTACAAATAGGAATTAACGTTAAGCCACGTACAAACAATGCCCGGCCCCGATTGATTGACTTTTTGCTTGTCTACCCTGACTCGTGGGCGGTGTTTTCGCGTGTTCCGCGTTCCAGCATAGCTATGGTACTTACGGCCAGCATCGGGTAGGGGCAAACGGTAGCCCCCTTTTTTTGTAACGTAGCCACCCTAACAGGGGTGCCAGAGTCTAAGCGAGGTCCCCATCGGTTAGTGCAGTAGGGCGTGATAATCCTGCTAGAGAATGAGATCGCGCGCCATCGGATGAGATTTTCTCGAAAAGCACTAACTTCCGTCGGTTCTCCTTATCGGATTACCACTGGAATCCTGACGATTGAAATCTCCAAGCGTACTCGTCGATAGACGACTCTCGATACGTATTGAAAATAATGAAATCCCTTTTAGAATGCTGCGCTCTGTTAGAGAGTAAAGTATTCTCGTTTAATGTTTCATTTATTACTGTGATAAGAAAGAACCTTATTTTCGTTCTAAGCAATTGGTGATATAAGTTTTAAAGTGCCAAGTTTGGTTTATTTTAATAGTTGGGGTGAAAACTACCCGGGGTCCTTAGCTACTTACGCCGATGCCGATAATACTTTCACCTAGGACGTAAACCCTACGGTTCAGGGAGAAAGTGGTAGGACTTGAAGGAAACTACCGGCAACCCTCGAGATTCGCAGGAATACATATCTATTCCTTGGGAGCCGTTAGCTCGAGTATGACCCCCAAGGGAGGAGAACTCTCAGACTCATCCTGGCAAGCAACCTTCCACCCTCTCTTGTTCCATTCGATCGGTACTCTCTTCTCTTCCTTCATCCTTGTTACCTACACGCCATCCTTCGGATCTTTAACATCTCACCTTGCACGATCATTTAGAACACCTTCCCACTCACGTGTTTATCTTCTTTACGATCGCTGGAATAAGGCAATTTCGACGCGTTTATCAGAATTTATTGTGGCTGGATTACGTTCGCGTTTCCTGACATTAAATAAGATTGACTAGCTGGCTATTTTCTCATTTTTTTGTAATGGGATAGGATGATTGACTTTTAACAATGGAAATCAAATGTACGAAAGGCATTGAAGATGTATTTTTCAAAAATTATGGTAATTTAAATTATTTAAATGATAGTCATTATGATTGACAATTTTCTATTACTTATCAGTGTGACTTTAAATACATAAGCTCTTTTTGCTTGAAATTGATATTATTCTATCTTAATTTTTTTTCTTTGGTGAGACGGAGATTCAGCCAAGAAATTTGCAACTTTCCATTTCACTTGCTGACTCTTCCTACGTTATTCTCAGATCGTTTCTACCTTTCATCCTTTCAATCGACTCATCTCTTTCTTTGAGCCTGCGGGTCTGCGAATTGACTTTGGTCCCGCTTTAAGGGTGGTCGTTTGAATCGATAAGCAACCTCTCTCTATTTTAGACCGCCTATCGAGAGATGAAATTGAATTTGATTAAAGGATTCGATTAATGTTTACCGACATTTTCTATCTCTCTTTTTTTTTACTATCGGCTTCTTTGAGTTCTTGCTTTGACGTTCTGGCTCGATAGATCATTAACCATAATTTTTATAAAATATACTTCTTATATCTGTAATAAATTCGAAACTCTTTTCTATGTAAATTTCAAATTTTTTAATTTGTGAATTTGAAAATTTGATATTAACTTCACCCCATCAGTGCATTGTATAAATGTTGTATATCCGGGTTACAATTGACCCTATTTTCTCGTTGGTCGTAACTAGATTCAGTTTCTATGTACCCAGTGTGGTAATCAGACACGCATACAGCGAAAGAGGACAAGAGAGAAGTTCGTTAACAAGTCGAGTCCACCCTTTACAAGCTGAAGACCATTGTTTCGAAGTCCCGAGGACAAGAAAGTCGTGTTCGTTATGCTGGATAAAGATGATACGCGACATCGACCACACGTAACACGACACTCGTACATCATACATATTAACCAAGCTTGTTCACGATGTTGGACAAATTAGTATTGCGTTTTTTCTTCTCTGTCCCGTATCATTTTGCCCTCTCTTTTTGTCCATCCTCTATCCGCTTACCTTCCACCCACGTCCGACAATTCCACCACCAACATTCCATAACACGTTCTCTCGTAAGCTGATCAACGTTTTACTTGCAGGATAATAATGAGATCTTGATTGTTTCTCATTTGCAACAAAGGGGATTCGTTTATTTTGAATTATTTGTATATTATTAGGATTTTGACTGTTCTTGGGCAATTCTTTTTTCAGAAATACTAATTATGGGGGAATGGTGTTAGAGTTGAAACTGCTTTTAAATTAGCTTAAAGAAAAGTGTACGAGTTATCTTAATTACGAATTTGAGTTAATTAAATTTTTCAAATATTCAGGACAACAGTCCAATTTTACTCAATTGTATGAAACACCTTGAATGGTAATGAATTACTGCGCGAGTACTTGCGAGAAAGCTCCTGTCGGTGTCCCTCTGGTGGTGAATTCGGTAACTACCGCGATAACAGCTTTAATCGCTGTGTCAGTATTGCTAAAAACATCTACGGTATCACTGATCTTTGCCAGAATGTAATTCTAACATGAAAATCCGTGGAATCTCGGATTCCCGGGCACGTTTTACCGGGAGAAACTCGAAAACGCGGAGAATAGAAGCCGCCCTGTTATTGTCAGTGCAAGAGCAGCCCAGTGCGGCTAACTTCCGGCCAATGAAATTGAACGGAATAACGCGCGATGCTGGACGTTTCCTTTGTTCGTACGAATTTTATCGTGGACCCGTGTCCACTTGTGTCGTACGTAGTTTCGTTACCCTTCGCCGACATTACCATATTCGTCGCGTACCCGCTTTAATATTGCTTTGCCTCGCGGAATTACTTCGTAGCTCGTTGCGGTACGGTAATCCTGCACGTACACCCGTACTATGTCGCGTCGAAGCACCGAATTAAGCGAAGCCCGGCGTCCAGAGACGATCAAAGTTACGACGTCGTTACACGGATCTACGTACCACCCACGCAGGACACGTTAATGGTAATTGCATCGATGGATGCCTATCCGTGTTAATTTATTGGCCACCGATACCCAGCCAGAGCCAGCTACTTTGATGATTGCTGATGACGATACGTGATATCTGATGCTGCTACATTTCCAGGATCAATGCTGAAGCACACTATAGGACCTTCCTCCACCTGGGGGATATGGGACTTAATAACGATGCCCGTTTATTTTCCCCCCTTTCCATTCGTCGAGTCTTTCGAAAGGCTGGAAAATTCGCGGCGAGCCAAAGTAATTCGGCTTGCGCATCTTTTGGCAGACGGGCCAACACACTGGCCCGTTCGATGTTTCTGCGAAGGCAGAGGAATCGAGAGAGAAACGATAGGACGTAACTCAGACGATGCTTCGGCTATCTACACCGGTAGATCTGGCATTCAACAATAAGAGCAACGCCCACTCACACTCTCGTGTCTGCAGCGAGGTTGTTGCGGCCGCGGAGCGTGCACGGTTGGGGAGACAGGTAGATCCCGCACCCACATAAACACGCGTCCAGGGGTGGATCGCGCACAATTACCTATTGTCTGATACAGAAATTTATGTGTGGATAGGCGATGGGACCCACGTAACTAACGGACGGTCAGAGATCCACTAAATCGAAAGGGCCGCAAACAGCAGGCGCCTAAAGGTGCGTATTCACTGGCAAACGATTCGCTGACAGTTTTTACGAGAAGTCGCGAATGACCCATTAGTTTTCGCTATAAGGATAGATATAGGAGGAGGGTCTCCCATTTTCTTTTGAGAAGCCTGCCATACTCGATGCTGTAGGATAGAAAGCAGTTTAAAAATTCTTCACAAAAATTTTACGATGATTTTATTTAAACATCAAACTCACCAATAGGGACGCACCTTTAGACCAGGCAGATAAGCGCGAGGGAGAATAAATCAGGGACGTGCTTTGTGATCTGGAACCACCGCCTTACAAGAGCCAGTGCACCAGCTAGTTGTATGCAAAAGATCCGTATATACATAGTTCCTTGTAACCACGTGAGTAAAAAGAAGAAAAGAGATCGATCACCCTAGTTTCCTTCCTTTCCTCACGATCCATTGGTCCTCTTCGCGCGAACGGATTGCACGAGAATGTCGACGACTATTGGAAAGTGATTGGGGGATTTTATGGGCGCTTTGAAGTTAGGTTATCGTTTATAGGAATCCTGATGGATCGGGTTGGTTTGATGACGGTAAACGAATCAATAATCCAAAAGCATATTTTTGTACAATCGTGAATCCAACTGGGAACCTAATCTAAACAATGGGTTTTATTTGGGAAAATAGGAAGCGATTAGTGAATATTATTGAAATACATCACTTCGTCACCCAGTGTTAATAATCTAAGCCAACTAACACCAGTTATATCTATACAAAGCTGTTCGCATAGGTGAACGTGAATACGAAGTTTCCTCGACTACAGAAATTTGACGATGGAAGCACCGCAATTTCCGGCTCACCTCTGCTTCACGAGATCAGAAATTCCTTGAACGCAACGGGATGCGAAATTCATTACGATCAGTCTTCTCCTTAATTAAATAAGCTGATTGAAGTTCACGAATCACTTTTACCTGGATTTCAATAATTCTGAAGATGACGGGACCTGCATTCTGCTTCAAATTAGGGGCGCGTTATCAATGTACCATGGAATATTTGAACTGCCTATAACAATTAACGTTGTTAATCTAATTGATGGAAGAAAACTGAAATTATAATTAAATTGGGGAAATACTGAAATTTTTAATTTCAGATTTTGAAAGATCTTGAGTTTTTGAATTTGGATAGCTTGAAATTTTAAAATTCTGAAATTCTTGATAAATGTCTCCTTTCGAAAGGTTAACCGCGAAATTCGTTGAGAAACGGTCAGTAATTTTTCTAAAGTGGTGGACACTCATGGTTGCGTCCCATTTATGTGGCAAAGGGGGGAAAAACTGTTATGGTCGTGGCGTAACGTTGGCCAAACAAGCATCGCCAGCAGGTGCATTAAAACGGCGGCATAGGAATGGAAAGCAGCAACAGCCGTCCCTTATTTACTCGTGTGGCCTGGGTAGGCACTTAGTATTGTGATACTGTCGGGGTAAATAAAAAGCAGCGGCAGGGGATGCGAACAGTTCAAAGGGCGAAGTTTAAACACGTACGGTCAGGGCCAGCGACAAATCAAGAGTAGTGCTATAAAATGCGTAATAGTATTTTTTTCGTGGGAATTATTTATTAATTTTCCAATTCGAAAATTTTGAATTGTAGAAATTTCAGAATTTTTAATTTTCAAATTCGGGAATTGACTATCCATCAGTGTCCATCGACACGCACCAATCGCCTTCGCGATCGCAATTGTCCACCCACCGATCTTACAATTGTTAGATACAATTAAGATCCACGTGTCACGCGTGATTCCATTTCCTTCCGCGACCTGAACCATTTACCACGGAACGCTATAAGCAGAGCGTAGATTTATGTAAATTCAGGAGTCAACACGAGGCTCGATAAATCTCGATAATCGGGTCGATAGTTCACACGTGTCCGAATACTGGTACAGATAAGTCACGTAAGCACACTTGGGATTTGCTTGAACGGATATCACGTGCTCCGCTCGTCCGATGGCCCTAATCCTTCTTATCGATCCGCTTGGACGATCTTTAGACATTTTTCTTCAGCTAATTGAAAATTCCAAACAGCTTTGATTTATCTGCTTAAAATAGATTTCGATCGTGTCCTGGATACCTCTTATCTACGTATTTCGAAACAGAGAGGATCTGATTTTACTGGCCTACCCTCTGGCGTTTCGTAATCGATTATACAGTGGTGAATGATAACTCGACTACGTTATTAACCCAATTTGAAATATGGACACGGAAATTATATAGTATTGACGGGTAAGTCTGTTGGACACGAGTGGAACACAAATATCCTACCTGGTTCAACTATCGTTTGAAGTAGACTGTTTTTGTTGATATAATGTCACATTGAAATTAATTAATTTACGTCAAGTATTTTACCCATTTAAATTCAACTTTAACGATGGTAAAATTCGGACTGTTTTCTGGAGTGGATCAATTTCCTTAGCTTTAATAACAGTATCAAAGTAAAGCAATATTAAAATTCCAAAAATTTTACATTTTAACCAGTTGGTTAGAATAACAGTGATAGATCAAAAAGTTTACGGTGGTAGAAAGCTAGTTTATCAATGAAATAAGGGCTCATTATTGGATTCCCCGATAGCCAGGGAAAACTCAGAATTTATGTACATTATCGTTGGAATAAGTTTCCTAATTGCGACCACAGCTCGACTCGAATTGTAATTGCTGTTTGCAAATTTATCGTTCCACTTCCGGATCCGATAAAGTAGCAAATTTAAGAGTTTCGATCGGGACGCATAACCGTTCAAACGATCCAGCGACATTGCGAAATCTCATTTTCTAATTGCTCGGAAAACCTTCTCTTCTCCCAAGATTCAATTAATAATACTTACTTTAATTAATAACACTCCGCGTAACGAACTCACCTTCTAATTAATATCGTTCATTGATTCGATCAAAGCAATTAGCCCGATATCGAGGATTGCCAATCGATGTGGTTGCCGATTCGATGAACTTTCAATGCCATTCGAACCTATCGCTCGTTAATGGTGAAAATTATTTAGGGATGATCATCACGCGATATCGCGTGCTCGATGGTCAAAGTTAAATCAAAGTTAAATAATCCTAAATCAAACGCAAATATAATAATAATAAAAATTATGAAATTATCTTATGCCGAAAGAATACCAAAAGGCTTTGATCATTTGTAACCCCTTATTATCCGCTGTAACGTTAATTACTCCCATTATCACGGTGCAATAAATTTCACGGATACAATGGTTTCGAGAATTAGTTTATTAAGAAAAACGAGAAGGTACGGAGGGCGGTAAAACGCGTGATGGTGAAATACGCGTGGAGTTTGAGCAGCA
Organism: Osmia bicornis bicornis; assembly: GCF_907164935.1. Taxonomy (NCBI): domain Eukaryota; kingdom Metazoa; phylum Arthropoda; class Insecta; order Hymenoptera; family Megachilidae; genus Osmia; species Osmia bicornis. Next base: position 978,667 of record NC_060218.1, on the reverse strand, counting down.
TAAAGGTCGTGGCGGGCATAAAGTCGTACGTTATCGGTAACGCAATTTGTGGGACGCATAATGTTGCTTTTATGCGGTGCTACGCACCGTGTATACACGTGGTGCGTACGCGTTATGCGGCAACGCCTGTGATAAAGGCGTCTGTGCAGATAGATAAACGTTTGTTCCATCCTCCGTTAATTACCCGCTACGTTATTTATCACGCTCCTGTGTATGATGCAAGGGGTCAGAACGAGTACAGCCCAACCGCCGCGCCGCGCCGCGCCGTTCGATTGTCCGCCTCCGTTCTATTACTTTAGTGGTGTTCTTCATAATTGATACGGTTCATCGAACCTTGATTCTCAATTAATATTAACGCCAATTGCTAGTGGAAATGTGAGTGGATGAGGTATGGACAGTGGACGAAAGTAGACTAATAGTGAACCGATGGCGTTGGATAGTGAAAAGATGTAGATTGGTTCGATTAAACAACCTAATGGTAGCACAAAACCATCTATGGAATTAAATTTGGATACCCGAAGAATAATCAAACACGTAAGAGTCAACCACATAATGGTTTCAAAAAACCATCTATAAAAGTAAATTTAAACTTTGATCCACATTGCACTAACAATAAAAAAATATAATTGAATCGTGGCAAAAGTAATCTCGAAGCAGAACCATTCCTGTTTTTCTATTATCCATCAACCTCAAATGGATTCGTCGAAACAATTTGAAAAATGTCCCTTAAAAATCCTGCAATCGGTCGCGACAGTAGCTCGCAATAACGGTGTATCGTGCAATGGAAAACGGATCACCATTCGAACAGTGGGGCCAGTGTTTGTTTTTTAATCCAGGCCCGTCGATCGACCGCAACGGAGAAGCTTATGAAAGCCGTGGCGAGTTAAAACAAGCGAGCGGATCCTGTGCGAATCCACGGGCCATCGATCAGCTGTACAGAAACACGGGAAGCTGAAACGATCGGGCAGAAATTTACGACGTAACGTGAAAATCGTTTCGCAGTTGGTCAAGCGACCCGAGCCTTCCGGCATTTCATCCCATCACGTTCTATCCTCGCATAAAATATGAGCCGACCGTATGTAAAGAATCATCGAAGTATCAACTATTATAGCTACTCATAGGAGTTTCTGGAATTTTGAAATTTTAACATTTTTCAATTCTAAGATTTAGTAGATAACATTTTTCAGAGTGAATATACCAATAACTACTAAGAAATATTCCTAGCAAAGAAAAATTACTTTCTAATTTTCTATGCATTCTTGACTTTCTCCCTCCACGATAATAAGGAAACCTAGAAAGAAAAATACGCAGCAGGTTTAACTACCTTTCGCATACAACTACAAAATGATTTTTTTAAACAGCCTAATAATAGCCAAACGCCGCTATTCATCAGATTAAAATTTTATCCCATACAAGTATATATGTATGTACTCAGATACACGATGGTTGAAAAAGATCGATGTGTTTCCACTTACCGCAAAAGTGTGCTAATACAAGTTGACCTATTGCGTTTACACATGTCGACGTTAACGGTTACGGTAAACGGGTTACACAATCTTATGCATACTTTCTTCCGGCTTTAGTCCACTCGTTAAGTGACACTGACAACAGTTGCACGAAGAAAAAGTTTCTGTCCACTTTGTACTCTCGTGTACCTACACAACTGTTATACTATCCACACAAATGTGATTGATCTATCAACAACACGTCTGATACTGCCAATTAATTAACTTTGGACAGAAACATTTTTTTATAAAAATTTCAAATTTTCAAATTCAGATATTTAAGCAGAAATTTAGAAATAAAAATGTTAAATTTTGTATTTTGTCTGCACAGAAGGCAGTTAATCTCCCTGCAATATTATGACAAATTCTTCTACGAAAAAGCTTTGACTCATCACGGACACGTAAGACCCCAGTTCTCGAAAGCACGAACAAAAGTCACGTTTTACAATGTTCCTTGTCCCATGCGCGTGCAGGCATTTACCAAATGTATTCAGAAGTTTACAAGATCTCTATTACGTCAGAGCAGGGGTCCCAGGTTCCATTACAATTACCCGTTTGAATTTTCAATTCGGATTGCGTTACGCGATGTCGTTCGCATTTTTAAGATACGAGATCTCTGGGAGAAGAATTTCTCGTCGGCGAAGAAAAAGCAACGTTGCATTGGTATCTTCGACGGGTCACCATGTAAGGAATAACGTTTGATGTTTGCCCGCTGACGGGTGTTTAGAGAAAATTATAGGTTTCTTGCGTTCGCCAGGGTACGGCATTCACCTGGATGAGTGTCGACTGTGTAAGGCGTGCTTCGAATATCGATCTAGAGTCAACGGTCAGTCGGTACTTCTACTCGTTCTTCGTGAACAGGACATATTCCATTTCTTATGTTCTTTTCCACAGCTGCTGGGAATAGATTCCTTTGAGTTTTTCGAAATCTAGAACTTTATAATTTTGTAATTTTGAAATTCTGGAATTTTTTCAAAATGGACGATCTGGGTCGAAGATGATCTGAATGCACTTCTTGTAAAAATCGAATCGTAAAAGAACACGTTCGAAGTGTATGAATTGAAGAGTTGTGCTGTCTGCAATTTTTATGACTCTCGACGAATGCCAGACGCGCTCGTAAAAGTCTTCATTAGATGTCCGAGTGCCTGCAGACTTATTTGAACTGTGAGACATGTTAAGATGTAAATGAAGACGTTAAGCTGTTTAAAAAATTCCTAATTGAAAATATTTGTTTTAAAAATGAACAAACTTCTATAAATAAACGATTGCTGTCGTTATGGTTGTTCTACATATGTTGATATTAGCTAATTATTTGCGCTTAAATGGTAAACAAAGGTACTATAGAGAACCGTGTGAATCGATGTTCACGGTAATGGCTCCCTAATAAAAAAAAACGAACAAAATGGATACTTGACGCTGAGCTGCATCAAAGAGCCGGATCAGGTTAGTCAGACGGCTACCCTTTAAAGTCAAATAGCTCGGGAAGAGGTCAAGCATGAAAAACGCGTAAATGACACCTCTCTTGCTCAAACATCCTAATTTCTGAAACGGGAAAAAATGCGGAGCTCGTAAAAATCTTCAAGTGCGTTACAAAGTTTGCAGTAAAAAATGAAGATGAAAAAGTTGCTATAAAAAGAAATTGGATACTTTTTTCATAAGCTTCACTCAAGGATTTAAGTTTTATTTTTAGGATTTATTTTATTTTTAATTCAAATATTTTCCCGGGGTTTTCCATACTCGGTACTGTACACTCGTTTCATTGCAAGACGATTCAAATGTTCCGTGTAACTTACCAGGAGGATTCTAAGAAGGTTCCCATCCAATTTCCCGATGAAGGGAAACGTCTATTGTCCTATCCACGGCGCAATCTTTTTACCTGTGATATAATCTCGGATAACGTGTTCGCCATAGATGCTGTTGGAAAGGGAGAGAATGGACGTAGAGGAGAACTCGTTTACCTCGTAACCCCGTCAAGTCGTAGCTATTCGCACAAGCCAGCAGGGAAAATCGATAGGATGCCGTGCCTTGTCGTGCGAGTTGTATGCTGAACGACCTGTTTCATAGGTATCCACCCTCCTCTTCGTCATCCCTCCTCAGTCAAATATGGCATTAGATAATCAGGCGATACCGATACGTTCTTATCGAATAGCTCTGTTATTTCATGGTGTCATGAGAAACGCTCGTTCAGCCTGGGTCATTCCCATTTAGCGAAGTGATCCTAACTGTCCAAACGAACATTTCATTGATAGTCTTAATACTAAATGGCTGGTTGGTAGTTGTATCGAACGTTGACTGATCTCGAGACACAGAAAGTCTGATAAATAAGATCACTAAAAATGACATCTAAGAAATCCTAAAGAACATTTAATTGTTCCAAGAAATTAAATTACTTGTCTGTTGTTGCAGCATTTTAACTAAATGACCGTAAGAAAATTAATTCTTTCAATTTTCTTTCCTTCATCTTACTACCAGTTTTATACAAGTCTGGACACGACACAGAGACACTGTATAAATTCCATCTAATGTTAAGAGGTTCGCGTGTATTCATAAAGTTCAAACATAAATGCTGTTCTAAGAATACCCTTAATATGTGACTTGACGCAGGCCCTAATGCACTATGCACTATGCATTTCTATGCAGCCGTGTAGGTGTCGTTATGCAACCAAGTGTCGTGACATCGCGTTAGAACGATCCGACACGCGCAGATAAAACGTTTATTAAACACTATCCAGTAACGGGCACGGGGCTTTTTCATTGGCGTGGTAAAACAACGTGAAGCATCGATACGCAAAGAATAAAAAAATAAGTATTTCATTTAAAAATGTTTAGAAAAAAAATTTTTCTCAGGAGTTTTTAGGGACCCTTCAGCGATCTTCTAAATTTAAGGAAATCAAACAAGGATGTCGCTTTATGGAGATCAACGATAAATTAATTTAACTCGAATTCGATGAAATCGAAGTGTGTACAAAGGGTTGAAACAGCGTGAGAAGGCGAACAGAGACGAGGCGTGAAACAATCTATTCCACACGGATACTCGTTGGCCAAAACACTTTGTATTTTCCGGTGGTGGCCGGCATTCTCGTCGAATTTCACGTATCCATAATACATTATCGAGTTACCCATAGGGGAATATTGTGGCCACCATAGAGACTCCTGCGATCATATATCCGTCGTTTTCTATGCGCGTATACGTGCACGTGCGTGAACGATTGTAAATTTTCTTCCTAACCTCGAACGTGGATTGTGTTAACCCACATAATTCCATCATCGTTCCCATGATACCGCAACAACGCGAGCGTACGCGAGAATCTATAATTCCATTAACGCGGACACGGACAATAGTATTTCATTAACGCATCGTGCAAAGTGACAGCAACAGAGACAAGTCAATCCTGATCATAGACACTGATTCAAATTCTACTTAATCTTTCAATATTGCACATCTTTCGCTTATTACATTTTATACTATTTTTTTTAGATGTTATTTTCATAAGTAGCTATAGTCTTTTGTAAAAATCTTGATACATTCTATGAATGGACCATTTTGAAACAAGCAATTAGGTATCAAAGGGCTTTTCTCTAAATTGAAATCCAATAGAAAAACCTGATGATTAGATGAAAATTACAAAGAATTTGATCAATAGATTGAATCCATCAAGAATAATAACGTTGTAAACCTAATTACAAAAGACTGTCCTTGTTGTATAATGATCGTACCTCCTTTTAATAATACACTGCATTACACTGGTCCCCTTTCATGAGCACCGAGAACGGTAGTAAAAAAAAATTACTTGAAAACTCGTCGAGTGGTTGGGGGTAGTCACAAACTCGATGCATTACACGCAGACCATAATTAAATGTCGAGCAACTCATCACTGATGGACACGCCTAATTTCATTGCCTGCCATAACTTCATTAATAATTTACCTCCCTTTCAGCTTGCCTCTGCTATCCTCTTTGCCGACGTTAATTGTAGTTCAAAAGATTTTTCACTGTCGTTCGATAATGCCACCATCCAGACAGAACTATTCTGTATAAAAAATTCAACGACTTTAGGTAATTCTTCCATTTGCCAAGGGGCAAATCTGTCACCCCTTTTTCGTGTAAATGGTATCTGTGGTGAGGGATCGTTTAATTAATAGGCAAAAATATGAAGAAGTTAGGGTTATTTTAGTAATATTAAATATTTATTATAGAACGTCTTTCCCAAACGCTAGAAATTATCCAGAGCTTGCCGTATAATAATGTCACAATTATATAAAACGCAATGAAATTTCTTGCAATTGCGTTGAGGTTCAATAAAGTGTCAACCACTTTGCAAGAGTAACAAGAGACATCCTTCAGAAGGATGCAGGCCATCGTGACATCTCGGTGTCCATTTACCAAAGAGCCAGGAACGCGTTGTTGCATTAAGGTTCGCAGGGTATCAGCAGAAGGTGGCAAAACAATTCCAACGTCACGCACACTTGGACAAACATGAAGGAAACACGAGACATCCTGATCGCTCCCTTTACCCTAGGGAAACGTACAAATATTCTTTTCAGCTTCCTCCTCTATTGCGTCATCGAGTTTCTTTCGGTCAGGATGAACCCTGCTGACACTGTCTCCATGAGATTTCTTCAGCGTTTTTGTCACGAGGTTAAACCTCTACCAGAGAGAAGACTAATCGATCCCACGGGTGACCGCGAAGTGTCCAGAAACAGAACAGATGTTCTTGGCTGATGAGCGAACAGGAAAATACGCTTTTAATAGCTGCGAAAGCTATATCTGCCCAAAGTGCTCGATTCTTTTTGGTCGTGTCACATATTTTTGTAAGACTTCGTTTAATTACTACAGGTTCTTCTTAAAGTAGGTCAGGCACGTGATCAAGTGCGTTCAATGTTACAGCTAGAAGTTTCCTCTAGGGTGGTTCAGGTTTCTTAGCTTTCCCAACCGCATCAAATGTTTAATATTCTCTAATTTAAACTTAACTCTAATACTATTTAATTTCACCTAATAAGAACATTATTTTTAATTGCATTACAGGTTGCATTTAGACGAAAATATTTATTTCTATTAAGATAAGATTTTAAGAAAGGATTTTAGAATTTTAAAATCTGTAAAATAATAGGATCTTGGAATATGGAAAATTATCTTGAAATTATAAAATCTGAAGAATTTTTAAATTTTCAAATTGTATCCAATGTATGAAATATAATAATCTCAGCATTTTTTATAACAAAATGAATATCAACAGAACAAAAGCCACTTTTTAATACGAAAGAAGGACAGAATATTCAAAGAATGTTTTTTATTAACCATTTTTCAGGGAAGGGACGGCTCTACCCGGCCTATAGTTTGAGCGGCAGCGAGGGTGAGGAAAATTCGCCAAGTCTGCGAAGTCGCACTTCCGCCTACCCTCCAAACAATCACCAGACCACGCAGTCGCACCTCAATCACTACAACGCCAGTCAGCATAAACAACGTGCCTATCAACAGCAACAACAGCATCCCCTGTATCATATGCCCAGCAGTGGGGCTGGACTCAGTGACACACCGACTTCCGGAAACGCGTCTGACGAAACGCTCACCGACAGTGACCTAATCACCGTTGCTCGGGATTCTGCTCTCCTTGTCCATAACGGTAAGTACATACTCCAGCACACGAATTATGTTAAATGATATTATTAAAAAACCATGGGAATAGGTAGGAGATTTCGCCAATTAGGGAAAATTTTATTTAATATTCATCTTATTAAACTTGGAATTCTGAAACTTAAAAATTTGGATTTTAAAGCAATGAAATTTTGATATCCGATATTCGATATCTTCCAATTTTGAAATTTCATTATTGAATTATGGGCTAAGGAAATTTTGAAATTTAGTCATTGATTAAGTCTCCAAATAGATTGAGAAAAACTGTGCTAAAAATCAATCCAGCCCTCATTATTGTACCTTAACGCAAGGTAATAAAAGGCCACCTTCTTTGGTGATAATCCTCGCACGAAGTTGGTCATTCGCAATAACGTGAAATCGTGTCCCTACATTACTCAAACATGATGGATGGTGTTGCTCGAAATGAGGTGTGAGGCCACACACGGGGCTTTGTCCAGAGACGGAGGTTATCGGCACACCAGCTTGTCAAGGATGACGTATCGTTGCGAAGGTATACACGTGGTATTTCATAGGCAACCTGTGCAACTGCAGCAGCAGCAGCAGCATCTGAAAACCCCTTAGCTTCTTCATCGAACCGGACACTTGCTTCTGAAAGCGACAGAGGACGAGTTAATCGTGTCAGTTTGTCGCTTGAACTTACTCGACAATTTTATCCTGCGTGTAAGTAGCTTCAGCCAGGAGCTTCAACGAACAAATAAAATTGGCCACGGTCCATCAGAAGGAAATGGAGTTGTTTTAACGAAGATTGATAGCGAGAGAATGAAAACATTGAGGAAGGCAATCTTTCAGATAACACTCACGAACACTGTGCTCTATGCTGATGATGGTAGAACAGGGTTATCATCTATCATTGCAAGAAGTTCTAATGAATGACGGAAGACGTTATTGTTAATCCGTGGCAATTCGACACACATGGCGGTTACGTTCGATATAATCGTGAAACGCACCCTCTACTCGCCGATGACTCTTTGCTTTCCACTGTCATGCTAATCCATTGCAGTACATAATTGCCGATTTATGCACGACGCGAGTGAGCCCCACGAGCACAATGCGTGCACATCGTATCCCGAGGGTTGGAATTACTTATACACGGAGAAACGAACTCACCAGTTTGATGGATGATATTGATATATAGTCTAGGTCAAAAATAAGGGATCATCTCGTTCGAAATTACGCTTCTTTGTGCAGTTCCAAAGATATATTATGGCAATTTACTATTAGTTTGTTAATTTTTCACTTTTAACTGAAATTTCACCTAAGCAATATGGCTGCCACCCCTGCCCAAGATAGAAGTTCGGGCTCCGCGTTACTTTCCCAGTCTTTGAGACTTGCTAGACGAGAGTCATTGTGATTCAGCTGAAATCTTAATGGAGTATCGAGAACCGGCGGCAGAATGTCTATTATGAACTCGCCTGTTTCCCATTACGGTCAATAAAAGAAGAAAAAAAAATGGTAGACGAGGGAGAGACTGAAACCACATTTTTTTGCAGCAACGAAAGAGGGTTAGGGGGGTGGTGAGTACGCCTGACGTCGTTTTAGTCCGCGATCCATTCGCCGCGACGAACATTTCCATTTAGATGCTCATCTCGCGGAAAAGATTTCACCGAGGATATATTACCGTAACGTTATGTCTCCTTTCGTTCGAGGAAAACCGGAACGAGATGGTATCTTTGAAATAAACGATCACGGTTAAACGCTTTGCTTGCAATACGACCCATTAACGTGCATCCACGCTAATATCCTGCCTCTGATACTCTCTACCGAGCGGATGGTAGACGTAAACAGGAACAAGATGTCTCGTTTTAATTGATTTCGAACCAACTTGGTCACAATGTGAGCACTCCAACATAGAGTCTCTCTGTAATTTCTTTAAATGCAGTGAAATCTTAAGTGGTGCATAATGTGTACTCTACCATTTAACTACTGGCAAATTTACTTCTTATCTTAACGATGATGATGATTATGAATTATGTCGAATTATATTAGGTCTGTACAAAAGATTTACTTACCTTTTATGAATGAAATTTCAAATAAAAAATTAGGTTCACGAAGAAGATTATACAGTAGAGATTGTGGTATACGGGTGATGATAGTCGTTTAATAAGTTCCAAGATATTAATTATTCCTCATGAACTAACAATCTATATACTTAAATAATAAAAAAAATTTTTAAATATTTAAATAACGATAGCAGAATTTTCTCATAAATTCAGTCTTGGAAACTGTAATACGCTTGCTTGCTAATTTTAATATAAACTGCGGTGATAACGTTATCAGGAACGATGGTAGATTACTACTTGTCCAGTTATTGTAAGGTATGTAATTACTACATCCACTATCATCGACGCGTGTATAATTACTACATGCGCTATCATCAATGGCTATCTAATTTCTACACGTACCCTTGCCAATGGGTGTGAAATTACTGGATATTCTGTTCAACTCTGCCCGTTCAAACTAATACAGGTAACCCATTACGAATTGTGCAATTACTGTGTTAACTTGTTGATGTTCAAATCTACGCTCTATTGAGTGTCTTTTGACGTTCAAATGATTGGATAACTTGTGTCGTCTCTAAACGACTCTGTCAAAGCTTGTGCTAAATACACTACTGACATTTGCAACATTTGAAAATATAATTATAATTTTATCTTTTCATTATTATTAAATTATCTAAAAATAGTTAATCTTAATTGGTAATAGTATCACAGTAATATTTACTATTACAATAAATTCTTCGCCTATCCCTATCGCGGATAATAATGCCCGTTTCCAGCAATGTTTGACCGGAAGACAAGTGATCCACCGATCAAATAACTCCATTTCCTTGCATTATTCATAAACATGAAAGTCATAAATTATGCAACGCCATGCAGAGTCAGATCCAAGTGAGTCAGCCAGCATAATTCGGCGCTGAGAAAGCAGACAAATTTCGCATCCGTCATCGGAGGGGTTAATAATCGGCATTGCGTATACGTTTTCATCGTGCAATGAATTAGGATTTTCGTGGGTGTGTAAGGATACGGTCGGCAGGCGTGACGAATTCCACCGATCTCACCGCGCGGAATCGTGGCCCACGCTAATGAGACGGAAGTAATCCCCTACCCCTCGCCCTTTCCTTTTCGGCTATTCATTCGTCCTGCTTGAAAGCTCTCCAGGGTCGGTCATAGTTCCGCCACGCTGTCAGGAATGGATTTCTCCGCGAAATTCCGGTCGCGCTCTCTAATCCACCTCGTTTCCGACCTTCGACGCTTTTACACCAAGGAAAATCATGCTTTATCACGGATGCACACCTTCCACCGTTTCTCTCTTTGCAAATTATCATCTAAGATAATTAATCTTCCCTTTTGCTATTTGATCATTCTGTAAGCATTACACGCTTCACTTAACGTTGTAAGAAATGAGTTATTAGTTTTGTTTATACAATTTTATTAGGATCAAAAAGGAACCATTCTACGATCTTCTCCTCTAAGGGAAAAATTTGTATATGACCGACACCATTCATTTTCCAAGCTTTTTCTTTGTCCGAGAAAAGAACAGACAAACCGGGTACCGTTCCACCCCCTATTTTCTGCCATCTACGCATTCCACATTTCAGCCACCGCTCTTCGGCTGCCTTGAATTCCACGAGAGTACACTGGGAACTTCTCTTTTCTCTGCCGCCATTATACGTTACATACCGGTTGTTCACATATCGCAGACTATTAGTGAATAGTTTGTGTCAAAACTTGGCTGAACTACGAGAAAACGAACCTAAAGGTATGCGGAGTAAACCTTGTTTGAAAAGTATTGAAAAATATCTGGCTGTTTGATGGGGTCGCATAAAAGCTCCTCTTTAAAGTTGAGAAAAAAATTCTCTATTCAAGAGCTTTGACGATTGACTATAATTAAAGGCCCCATGTTATAAATTAATTATATGGAACAATTATTATTATTATCTACTTACTCTAAATCGCACATTGAATCAAAAATAGTAAAGAAATATTATTTTTACAATATTTCTTCCTACTATGCAAACTATTTTTATTAAAAACAAGTGATGGATGTTTATTCAAATTCATACATCTTCCACATACGATTGATATAGTACTTTGAAGTATTAAACGCGTATGATATTGTTCAAGTTACCGTTGCTCCTGTATCCTTACTCATTTGATATTGGTATTTAGTGATATCCAGAAGATCCTTTGTGCAAGGACAGTTCGTTATAGTCAAGGCGTCGTAATTTGTGTTTCGTATGGCATAAAACCTTTGTCGTTCACGGGCGTTAAAATGGCAAAGCAGGACTATCGAATTTCGTCTTCGTCACTCGGCATTAACGAGCATCTACCCCTTTCAGGAATCTTTGTAGCAATCGGTCGTTTCAGCCTAGCCTTGTTAACAATTTGTTTGATCTTATTACAAACACCCTTAAGACGTCCTTAATAATTTCTTGGTAGTTAATCTTTATTACAAAAGATGATTTGAAATTTTCAAGTTACACTGTTTCATACGAAACAGTACATATATGGTAACCGTGATGATTGCATATTATAATATTAAATTGAAAGTCATTCATGACGAGGCTGCTTCATGAAATTCCCTCTTAAATCGTCTTCTCAAAAATGGTGCTTCAACCCTCGGCGAACGATCTTCTACTTTTAGCAATGAACAAAAAATCAATATATTATTTGATATCTCGTTTCCGAGCGGCGGCTGTTTAACGCCTGCCTCTCGTTCGCGTTCTGTTTCGCGCCCAATTTGCGTCCCATCATCGCTGCGGAAGAAGCAATTTCTAACTTAAATGAAACTCCCTCTCGCTACCCTACGATCGACAGGATACACACATACACATACATGGGCGCGCATGTACAGTGTGCAGTTCGTCTTCGAGGTTTCGAGGGACGCCACGGAAGTACTCTTCTCGAGACGATCGTTCCAAGACCGGAACACCTACACGCAACTCACCACCTTCCCGTCAGAATTCCGTAGGCGAGCTTTGAAACTTTGCCCGCCTGCACGCAACTGGTCGCTTTGGCCCGTTAGTGATCTAACCTCGCCATCCATACTGTCCAGCGATACGAAGACTCACAAAAGAAGGAAACTAATCGAAATCTATATCGTCTGAAATTAAAATTTTTTGAATACTTTGTTTCGCGTAAGCTTTCGATATCTCCGATTTTAAACGAAATTTCCTGCAAGATCGATGAGTTTTCGATGAACGATTGTCCGGTGTCGATGCTTAAGGTGACGCAGACGGTGAAAAGAAAAAAGAAACTGGACAGAGACGAGGGAGATGCTGTCTGGAAGAAAATACACACACATACACCCACGCACACAGAGGGAAAATCAGCGAGGGATACAACACACGTGTCGGAATGTAATTTCTTGTCTGCAAAAGACAATCGAAGAATTGGTCCTGACGGAAGGACATCGGGTTCCAGCAGGATCTAGCCAGATACTCATCTAACGTAACCGAGGAAAACAATTTCAATCGTTCCAAATGTAGCTTTGATGTTTTCCACGGATACCTACGCATTCCTTCGGTTCGTGGACTCGCAATTCGTTTTTTGGGGAAAAAGGAAACGGCTAAGGACACGTGTGACGGTATTACATCATTCCGAAGTCTCACCGCCCTTTGTTTGCCTCTTAAAATAGCAGAGAAAATTTCGTATTTCGTTGCGTCAAACTGATAAAAAACGACCTCCAACACAAAAGTCGATCAACCGGAAAATATAAATAAATTGAAAACACTGAATCCAGAGCAGAAATATTTATTACCATTGTTTTTTGTTTTGAAAAGTCGGAAAGAAAAAAAAACAAAACAGATTTTATCAGATCGTTGTAAATATTCTACGTGCCGTTTAAACGAAGCGTGCCAGGGATTAGAGCGAACCGTTTTCTGCTCCACCGATTTTCCCGCAATGCGACGGAGAAGGCAGCCGATCAACGATTAAATTTCTCGAAACTCGTGACTTCGATTGTACATTCAAGGTGGGTCGCAGTCGGGTATCGAGAAGCGGCACGCTGTAGTCCAGCCCCGCTGGAGGATGTCTATTTGCTTTATTTCAACATAGGGGAGAGAAAAGCCGGCAGAAGAAAATACCTGACTGTGTTTTCAAGCAACAACGACTGATTGTCTCTTGCAGACGGGTTATTTTTGTTTCTCCGCGGATATAGGTCAATTCTTATCGAAAGAATCGCGAGAAAACAGGACTGTGCGTTTTTAGAGGGAAATTGAAACGATTTTTGAAATTTTATTTATCAATATCTATTAGATTTTTATGAAATATTGCATTTTGTATCGAATAGATATACATTTTTAACTGTAACATAAACTCAGAACTCAAATTTCCAAATTCTAACTTTTAAGTTTCCCAGCATCGCTATTTTCCCTGTGAACTGAAAGATGCGACATTTGAAATAAATAATTAAATTTGGAATGTAACTTAGGTTTGTTCTGAAACATTAAGGGTCTCCCATAACTTACAGATGAAAGTTTACATATTTGTCCCATATACGAAAGGTGATGATCTTTCTCTCCGTAACGAAAATGTGTGAAAGCTTTTCTGTGCGAGCACACCGGCAAATTATACAAATAACGTTATCACGAAAAAAAGAAGAAAAAAAGTAATTTGGTTCCATGCTAATAGACATCCTCTATCCTCTTTCTTTTTCCCCATTTGCCGTGCTGTCTTCGCGCCTACTCTTTCTCTGAATAATGCATAGGTTCAACTAGAATGTGATATAACGTAGAGAAAAAGCCTTGGAATAGAGTTCCTCCTCTCGATTATTGACGAAGAAAGGAAGAATATCATTTCCCACTTAGCTCGATATTAAAAAAAGATTCGGGTCGTTCTATTTTCCGTGCGAGTGGCAAAAGTGTGGTAGCTAAGATTAGGCGACTATTCGTGTTCTATAGAATTTCGTCAATCTGATTGTAACTTTGGCGATTTATTTCCTGGAAATTCTATACAGTTTCGTTTGGCATTTAATACGTAATCTTATGACGTCAACCGGTCGAAAGATTTAAATTGATATCTTCTTTAATTTTTTTTAGAGTTTCTTTTCTACCGTCTTCGATTATATTTAACAGATATTATGAAACACATAAGTAGACCGGAAGTTCTTCTTTTGCATGAAGCAATCACGACGTGAGATGAAGTATCGGAAGCACAGTAGTCACGGTCGAGTAAGCATTACCTTTCCCTCTTTTCTTCTTCGTGTCTCGGCACGCTCAGCTGCCTGTCTTCGACAACTTTTATACCCAGGGGAGTTTCCTTACGCCTGATTTCGATGAAACTTTGTCCTTCTGTTCCCCACACGATTGCCTGCCCTTGGTCACCGTCCAGCCCCGTCTTCTTTGCTTGTTTTACGAATACAAGCCTCATTTCCATTCGAGTGTCCTTCTTTCCTTCGAAACTTCATTTCAACTGGAACTTTTACCGTGTATGCGGGTTGAAACGGACATATGTGGATGGGCGGGAGATGGACTTGGACCACTTTGTGTTTTGGCAATGAGGTATCAATTATTCTGGGAAATACTATATATGGGGTGATTTAGATAATTCGTGTTATTACATTTGAAAATGTTTAAATAATTAAATATGAAGAGGACCAAATTTTAGTAGGTGTCCTATAGCTTTTTAAAAATCCTAGTTACGCCAATGCAAGAGTATGCATTGATTATTATCGTTGCTTTTAATGCTATGAAATGGTAATTGAGACGCGAAACCATAGATACTGCCCCAAAGTATTAAGAACTCCCAACAGCATCGTATATCCATTTCGAAAATGGATTATCATCGGTAACGAGAATAGTTTCCTGATAATTTATCATACTTGTTAACTAATTATCGTGGTCAAAGAAGAATCCATATGGCTAGCCCAAATACAGTTTGATTGTTCTGAAGCGATGTGAAGGCGAAACAGAACCCTCTATAATCAAGTATTAACCCAGCAAGAGTTTATGGAAACGATCTAGTTCCCTTACCCTCATCTACCTCCTCGATGACTATATCGTGCAGTATAGTTTTTCTGAACATAAAGAAGTGACATAAAGATTCTTGCACTGGCCAGATCCTTTTTTTTTTACGATCCTTACACGACCCTCCATTTAGCTTACGTTCGCTCGATTTTTATGTTGCTGTTATTTAATGTTTCCACGTTGAGGGTTGAGGGTTGGCTGAGTTTGATGTGAAATAATAGAAGGAAATTTGTTATGCTAGATGAATCATTTTTAATAGAGTCAGTGTTATTATTATTATTTTTTTTTAATTTTTACCACTTTCTAAATGGTCCATCACTGGTCTATATGAAGTAGTTAATACTACATAGTTGGGACGGAAAGAGTTAAAATACAATTTTAATGGCCCTGAGAGAGGTAGATAATTTACTGGGGTCTTTTTTGTGGTTCATCAATATTTTAGTTATAAAATGGCTGATTATTGGGCCATTGATTATTCATTTGAATGCAGAACCAGCCATTTTCTATGAGGAATATTTAAGCAGTTTTTTTCATCAGCCTTTAAGCTCTACACTGACAAAGTAATTTTCACATTGTAAAATCAATTATTCGATATACGAGGAGCCTGATCTACTGATCGCAAAGTGATGCGACGAACGCTAAGAAGAAGGAAGACAATGAGGTGGTGAAGTGGGAGCGAGGCGAGAGGAGTAAGAGAGATTTGCGAGTCTATCGAAAATTCTCTCGTTGGGTGAATCTATCCGGAGCCCTTGAGACGATGCGGCCAAGATTACTCTGTCTTCGAGTAAACGCAGAGTCGACGAAGGGTTACCCGTATTTAATTAAACTGTTACTTCGCATTGATTGCCAAACTTGGGGCCCCGGCCCGTTGCAGAGAAGATTATCGAAGTTCTACGCGCTCCCACTTCGACCATATCGAGAGGCTGCTAAACCAATCTTGCGAACTTCCACCGTCCTGATAGCGGCGCCAGTCTTCTTTGGCAGCTCTCGTTTTATTACCGAGAACTAATATATCCATTCATATCGTTGCCATCGCGAGGAGAAGAAAAAAGGGAAGATTCGAAGGACGGGGATAACAGGAACTCGTGTGCCTCGTTACCACGTGAAATTCTTTTATTATTGAGGGAAATGTACTCACGCTGATCCCCGCTGAGTTCATCGATTTGTTTTGGAAGATATAAAATTTCATAGCGGGTAATATTGTTTCTTGATTGACAATATCTGGGAAGCGATTGCGCGAGGGATGATATATCGAAACATTTCCAAAAATTTGGACCCAACCCCCAGAATAAAAATTCCTAGAATCCAGAATTCCAGAAAATAATATGCAGTCATTCGTGGCTGGTTCACGAAGCATGAGAACGTCGAGAGGAGACCATTGAATGAAACGATAATGTCACCAGAAGCGTTAGCAAGTTGTGTGTACTTTCAGGATGATCTAAGTTTGTGTCAGTATCATGACAAGAATATAACAAGCACTTTGAAAGCGGTTTCTAGGTGCTTTTGGCTTATATATCCTAAGAGAAAGTAGGTTAATCCATATATCGGGTTAATCCTATTACCCTGATACGATTTTAGTGTATTGAAAGTGGTGCTACTGACAATTTATCGAACAGACGTCAAATGCAATATAAACTGATCACGTTTAAAATTGATTCGGAATTCATAGAATTTTTATTACACAACTCATCGGATAAAAAACTTATTGCACATCTTTTAGAAAAATTTGTAAACCTATTAAAGATCTCATTCGTTCTTTTCTTTAATCGAATGATACCCTCAGTAAATTGAGATCACTTATTCAGCACCCTTATAAAAATTATATTTACGCCAGTGGCTGGAAAACATAACCATCCCTAAAATGGAGATTCTAGAAACGAGTGAGATAATAAGATAGCGAACAGTTTCAATACTTCAATGACACGCTTTATGCGTCTGCGAAGTTCTTAAACGCTCATGCAAAGCGCATAAAAGCCAAAGGTCGAACGGTTCGCACTAAATTCAAAATGCAATAGCATTATCGACAGTATTCCTCGCACGTTCGCGATAGCAATAGCAATTGGAAAAAGCTAGCTCGCTAAAGCTTCGAGAAGTCGCGAATACTTGAAGGTAACGAAAGAATGGGTTAGAGGTCATCGTAAATCTGCTCTCACCTTCTACATCCTATTAATTTAAAAAAAAAAAATGTAATTCGTCATATTTGTAGAGACGACAAACCTAGATGTACCTTCAAAGAAGATAGATGAACAAAAATTTCTTCCAAGTAAAACTTCTAGAAATCAAAAGAGTAGACTTCGTTTCCTCGAATGCACCGTTTGAAATGCAGAGCGAGAGAAAATGTCGCGTCTATCAAGTTACGACGATAAAATGGAAGCACCTGTAACAAGGGTACGAGACGTAGAAAGGAAAGGCGGAAGGTGCAGGTAGGGGATACCGGACAGGGTGAAACGCGACAAGGCTTCTGGTAATTGTCACTGTTGCTCCGCCATTTTCATCAGAAGCCGAGAGCAAAGCTGGCTGAAAGCTCTACAAATTGCGTACCCCTTCGTCGAGAGGGAAACCTGTGCCGAGGGTGGGCTATAAATTTTCATTATTTTATAATCAACGCCTCGTTTATATCCACAACAAGCGAGAGTGTAAGAAAAGAAAGAGGAGATGGGAAAAGGGTGAACGATAAGAGAGACAAGACAAGAGCGAGGGGTGAGTGAGAAATGGTGAAGACTCAAAGCAAGTCATGGAGAGACTAGTTTCTACCTTCTTTCATCTTTGTCACTTTCACTCGTTCGATCTACACCTTCTACCTTTCTATGTTCACCTTAAAGGATGCCTTTTAAATCACCGTTGTTCCCTGCCACTCTTCATTTTCTCGGGAAAACACCGGCTGCTCCTTCCATGACGGTAGTTCCTTCGAAGAGGCGAACTTACGCGCGCGAATCCGAAGAAGAGTTTTTAATTCAGAACAGCATTTTTCTCGAGTGGTTAAATTATTTTAGGTTGGGAATTAACTCTGGATCTATTCGAGATCTAGAGAATCTTTTATTTTGAAGAATTTTGGAATTCAGAAAATTTTAGATTTCTTAGGATTCCTTGGATTTTTTTTCGATCTCTTTTAGACTCTTTACATTTGAAAATCAGTCACCATTTACAACGCTTGCAGCATTTCAAACTTACCTCGGCAAATGTTCTCCATTCTAGCACCGCATGAACATTGCACGAAAATTATATGCTTGTAAAGGGGCTCTTAGGAGTGGAGAATTTCGATCCATATATTCTCTGTTACAAGCATCTTGGAGTGTCCCATTTGGTTCCTTTAATTTGGGGCCTTTCAATAGCGATATTTCATTATGGGCGCAGAGAACAACGATTTCGGCCTTAGGTTATTAGTAACCGATGGCCGGATCTCTTTCTTCTTCGTGTTGCATCCACCTCGAGGCGATCTCTCGTGTTCGTACGCCCACACACGCATTCCCCCAGATTGATATCAATCGCTATTCGATAGTCTTGGGAAAGCAAAACGAAGAAAGAAAATCACTGCAAAGCGTACCTAGAATTTATCTGGGATGAGCCAATTGCAATTACTGTAATTTTGTTTGCAATTTTATAGGGTGATTTTGCAACATGAAAAGTTTGTTACAATTTCATGACAAAAAAATTTCCCAAATTGCTATGATATTTTTAATTTTACCTAAAGTTCAATGACACCCATGCACCATCAACGATGGTAGAAAATTTCCTGTGGTTGATGTACTGGAATAAATTGAATCGTTTGCTTCGAAAGAGCACACTGCTAACCTAATGTCCCGAAGAGGTTAATTCGATGAACAAAAGGAAGTTCGCACTCGGTGATCCAATAAGTAGTTTCTATATTCCGGATGCCGGTGTTCGTGAATAGTTTATATTCGCCGGTGGAATAAGGAATAAGCAGTTCCTTTGCACGTGAATGCCTCCAATATGGTATACGTGGATTTGAATGCAAAGTGGATATGGAGAGGATCCGGATATCCTCACGTAAAAAGGTAATTGTGCCGAATAAAGAATTCGAAATCGCGAACACGTATACACCGGCGCGTAACTATCTTCGCTCTGTAATTCTGGATGCATGCATTTTATTTTCCGATTTTCCTATTTGACCGGAATAGAAAGAGGGATAAGCGATACGCTTATTGGATAGCTTATAGACATATGTTTCTTTCAAATAAAAATAACAAGTTGGCGTCACTTCCTTTCACTATATTAGAAGTAATTGTATTATGGTTCGGGAAGATGTAAGAGATAAAATAGAAATACGAAGTTATCAAATATTAATATCAGAAATTAATAATTTTGGATTTCCTTTCTTGGGTATCTTGACACTTATTCTGGTTATATAAATAAAAGTAGAAAATTATCGACTTTCATTCATAACTGAATTAATTCATTCACATTTATTCTAAAAATATCACTAATTAGATCTTATGAACATAATTAAATTAGTAGTCTGTTATATTTCCTTTCAAAATTAGAAAATTCAAACCTTTAGAAATTTCAAAGTTCTAAAATCCAAGTGTTCGCGATTCAAAATACAAAGCTTAAAAAGGTATTAATAATAAAATGAATATTAAATGTAGTTTTTCCAAGTAATTTTTTACACAGAAATGATATTTTGTTCCCCCACATCGCCATTTTCCCTAGGGTAGCCTACAGTGCTCCCCATTCTACTATCTCCAAGTTGAAAAGTAAGTACCAACTTTATAATATACAAACATAATTCTCTCAGTAATATCTTTTTCAACATACTTGATATTTCCATGAAATTTCGTCACAAAAATGGGCAATATTTTCTATACGTATAGTAGATTTTTAGTTACGTGTCCCGTTTAACGTTATCCCTTGGTGCTTGTGTCACTTGTTTCGTTTAACGGGCACAACGAGTGCTTTGTTATGGCTATGACGATAGGAAACGCGATTGCACGTGTGGCACACACGTATACTCGTGCAGGAAAAGTGGCACGCGTCAGCAAGGGTGTCCTTTAACGAGCACTGTCACCACCAGTTACGCCTGTGTCATAATCCTTCGGTGAATTGGTCAACGGGTTTCTAGAGCCTTTGCTTTTGTAGCTGTTTCCCCCTAAAGACTTAGCGACATTCGTATACTGGTCACAAAGAAGGGTTGATTATATTTTGCAATTATTTAAATAAAATCATTGAACAGTGATTATAAATAACTGTATCCAAGCCATAAACTTTTTCTCGAATCCCAAAGGGTTGAAGAAACCGAAGCCAAATGAAATGTACCATTTTCATTATTAACGTTGGGCATCGCCATGCTGGAAAGCGTGTGTGTGCGTTAATGAGTCGGGATTTCGAAATGCAATGGCTGAACCGCCACGCGATATTATCCGTCTCACCCTTTCTGCACGGTTTAAATAGCAACGACCAGCTGAGTCACGGTCAAAGTCAGATACGAGCGTGATAGTCTGCAAGGGGGAGAAAAACAGACGCGACGACAGGGGCATCCGGTTCCGGAGTCGCGTTGTTGGGGTGCCACGGGGAAAAGTCTTCGTTAATTAACTCTGCACTTCCGTCCTGACTCTGATCGAAAAAAGATGAATAACAATGGCTCTTCGCTCCAATTCTTTCGTTGGGAAACTATATTATCATTCGAGGAAGCTTCATTAGGGGTACAAAATAGCTGAGAATAGGGTTTGGACAACTCGATGCCCCTGGGGCGATTATTATACACTCGCTATCCGTTTATGATAATTGATTAAATAACTGAGCGAAAAAATACTGTTCAACAGAGTCTGGGCAGCTCAACTACAATTACAAATTGACTAATTAATATTTTAAGAATTCTAACAATTTTCTATGATAGATATAAAATAGCTGAAATTCAAAAATAAAATTTAACATCGAAATAATTTTCTCGAAAAGAACTGAAAAGAAAAAGAAAAAAATTTATCAGCGACGTACTTATCGTCAAACGAATCCTTCACTCGAGAATTGGAGACACGAAATGCCTGCGTCTCTCATCGGTGATGGCTGCGGATCGGTTGCCTTTAATTAATGCCAACCATTTTAATATCCTGGCCATGTGACAGCGATCACGTAATTATCGCTGTGATCCCCGATGCGACGCGTGCAAATTAAAGCGTGTCGGTGCAGTTTAACGGAGTTTCACCCTCTCCTTACCCTCCCTTCATCGTAAAACGTTAGCCAGCTTGTAATCGTGTGTCATTACGCTTGCTACCGTGATACTCATCGCCGCAACTCTTATGTAATAAAAAGAAATATACCGAGTGGATCGATATAAAATTACACTCTCGCATATTTTCCATACTGGAGAAAAAAATTGTCGATTAAAAATTGCACGATAATACGCGACATCCATCGTTTTGAGCGTGACGTCTTATGACGCCGCCCGATTTGTCATCCTACGATGACGTCTGTTAAATTATAATACGGTTTCAAAGTTCTTAGACCTTCCTAATCCTCGCAGTCTCGTATTTGCTAGCATCAAACATTGTGCACTAATTATAGGATGGCCGAACCTTAGAAACAGATTATTACCTGTAACGAGAATAGTTTTCGGATAGTTCACCCTTCTGATACCTGATTATTGGCTAATGGACGGTCAAAGAACGCTTTTAGGAGGATGCAAAGCTGAAACGCGTACATCCTTTCAAAGCAACCATTGAATATCTCGGATGAAGCAATTTACTTGTTCGCAAACAATATTTCTTTCATTTCTGAACCTCCCACATTTTTCATAATAAATTATAAACAAAGTTAGGGAATTCTTAAGCATTAAAAATGATTGCATTTTTAAGCAACAATAGCTGTATCAACGTTGCAATAATCCGGAGATCGTGGGAGAAGTGCAATGAACGGGTTATGGCATCCCACAAGATTTCCTTACTTTACAAAGACGCGTACCAATGGGGTCGTTTACGTACGCCCGCATTCTACGAGCGCTGCGTCCCCATGGAAAGCGATACTCCCCATTGTAACGCAATATCTCGAGAAATTGACATGGTAATATTTCCGCGAGAAGCGTTAACGACGGCTACCGAGATTCCATCTGCCTCCCTACGCGCTTGTAAATACATTTCTTTTGTTCGAAGAACAGTGTCTTGACGTCCCTGAGGAAATCGAAGCTGAACACGGTTCCCCCTGCATCAAGTTTTCGAACTTCTCGACCGTAGGTCTTTGGAAAACAGGGATCGCGAGAGAAGGGATAGCTTCTTCTCGGTTATTTTAACTTTCTTCTGATTTCTCACTGACAATTTTCCTTCTGAAGCTCATTAAAACGACTATGGACCCTTTTTATTATCTTCGGTTAGATCTAACGTTAGATACCCCTGTAAACATAGCTCCTGTGGAAGTATCTTACTCGAATCTCCATGTTTATATTGTTACTTAAAGAAGCTGCTCTGACGATGTGGTCTAACAGCAGATATCCTACTTTAAACAAGTCTAACTGTTTCGAATAATTAGAATGTCCCTCATTCTAACAAGCTAACGTTAACATTCCAGGGTCTTAAATATACAATGCTTTCTCCTTTAACCATTTTAAACTCGTTAACGTCAAAAGGGTGTAGAGGATTTTTGAAAGATGTTTGGACAAATGATTTAAAAAATCTGCTTCCCGTTCTTAAACGGTCTCTCGAATCAATTCACGTGCACGCGTTAAAGCGTTAGAAAATGAAAGCGTAAATGAAGAGAAGAGCAGTGAATTTAAAATGTTAAGCAACTCGTTGATCGGTAAGAACCGTTTCTAAACGCAGTGGCAAACGGTAGAACGATTGGCACGAAGCTAGGTCCACGAGGAATTAATTGAATCGATGAAAAATGCAGGACACGGCAGGAAAACTCGTAGACGTCTAGACGAGGAAAGCACTGGGAGTCTTGCCAAAAAACACGAGTGCAGCAACCAACCCTCTGTCAGAGGCAACGCTCTGAAAAGATTTCTATTCATCGGTACAGTTGTATCCGCTTATGTACCCTTTTCCCATACATACGTACATCGGACCGGTTAGAATAGGATTGCCAAGCTTCTTCTTACCGACGATTCGACTACCGCCATAATACACGCGCAGGAGGGGGTGACGGTAGTGGTATGGTCATCGAGTGTTGTGAACGGGTCAAACGAAGCATGGAAAATGCAAAAGCGATAGTCCAGCGTGTAACAGATTGCAAGCCGAGCAAAATGCCACGAATCCTATCAAGCTGTTCTTTATTGAGCGAATACCGTGTCAGGAGCGTTTTCGTGAATGGAGCCCGGCCAAAGAGCAAAAAGTACATTATACGGTCAGTTTATGCTTCCACCATACTTGATACTCTGCTTTCATAACATTGTATTAGGGATATAAATAAGTTCTCGTGATATTTTGTTAACACGAAAGCAACAATATTTGCTTTTCGAATTTAATATTTAAAAAATGATTAAAAATTCAACAAAAAATTTTCAAGATTTCAAAGGACTTACGATTAGACATACATATGTAGATTTCTATGTCACGATAGAATTTAAAAAACCGTCCCGTGTTCAATTAAAATATTAAAACGATGATTCATGACGTAATTGCTTGATCAGTCAAACGTTGGTGTATTTTTTCAACGCCAATCAAGATTCCAAAATTTCACGTTCCATGGTAATTACTACATGGCCATTACCTTCCTTCTCTCTTCATTCTGTAGCCATTCGTAGCCTCTCCTTTTTTACTCTCTCGTCGCGTGTTCGCTCGTTGCTCGTGACACAATTCGTTCGTTAACCGCGTGAAATAATAATTATTATCCCTGTTGGGTAGCCCCGGGGCGATTACTCGACCCATTCAACGAGGAGGGACAGCTCAAATGATATTTTATGCAATGGAACAATCGTTCTGAAAATTGATAAATCGTTCGTTTCTCGTTTGTCGATCGACGACCATGGAACGAGCACATCGTCAAGGTAGCCATTCGTCGAGGAAATATATTTCGAAATAAATCGAAAACTAATGAATTATGCTTGCCTGTATCTTCTATACTAATCATAATTTCATATGATCACCTTTCCAGACTGAGTTTCGTATTATCTGTTATTTGTGAATAATGTATCGTTTGAAAATTATTCGAATAAGTATTTTAATTAATCTATTTATTTTGGGTAATATTAAATTGATTGAAACGCTATAATTGATGGTAACCAAGATGATGCTTGCTTCCATTGTGATGCCATCTTTTAATTCGTTACACCGCGCCGATATTATATCATAATTAATTAGTTTATTGGTTAATTAATTAGTCAACGGCCGCTGATTATTTCGACATCAACGTTATTGCTTCAAATTACGACGGAATCAATTGCAATGCCAATGACTGATCAAATAGTATTGATTGTTTGCGGTAGTATTACATGTAGCTAATTATTTTCGGGGAAAATTTATCTTTTACCAAAAATTCCGTATCGTTATTTCCGTTTATATGTTATCAATCGTATTCTTATGCAATTTGGAGAATTGAAAAAGAAAGCAAGATTTTTGAAATTTGTCGCCACAACCATAACTCGAGATTTACAGTTCGTTGATCTCAGCCCACGTGCCGTACGATGTCAGTCAGATAAAATCCGAGTTTTAACGATCAGCGACCACCAGATACCCGTGATTCCACGGTATCGATCAATCAGGATTAAAAACGGTAATGAAAAAGGGGCTCTCAGCCGTTCGAGAAGCAGCAGGTAAACGTTGCTGGCAACAAGAGAAAAAGGTGGCTGGACACGAGGGGCCCAGAATCGGAACCTTTGAACGTGTGTGAGGTCCGGACCCCCTATGGGGGGCACCCTATGGTTCCACGTGAAACAAGAATGACAACAAACCGAGAAACAAGCTCAACCATCATCCCCGGGGGACTGAAGATATGTATGTATTCCGACTTTAATAGCCGAAGGTCGTGACCCTGCTTCTTCTCGTTCGAGTTTCCTTGTACATATGGCACATTTGTGGCTACGTACAAGGTTCGTGGAGGGAGGCCCGACACGTGCCTCCGGGCGAAGATGATTTACATACTCGTACGGGATGTACACCTGGCTCGAGAAAGAGTTTTATGGATTTGAAGAGCGAGGGGGCGTGCCGTGACGGCCATCTTCAAAACTCTGTCGAACCCTTCGTGAATGGAGCGCGTAATAAATGAAAAAAAAGTGAACTTATGATTTAGCATGCCGATTGCCTTTCGACTACGGCAAACTCTTGTTATATTGCCGTGCGAACGATATTCGGATAGATTTTCAAACATTCTAGTGTCTCGTTTCCCCCTCCAAATGGGAGCTTGGAAATTTGAAAAATTTTCTCCTCCTGTCTGCGGCAATATAACGAGAGTCTAGATAACTAAACCACCTGTATTTAACCTCCAATCTTGAATTCTTTCACATCAGACTGAAGAAGAAACTATTTCAAACGTGATCAGCTATTTCCTAGGGAATCTAGGATGCTCGAAGTGGAATGGTAAATTAGTGTGACATTTTGACGTTCCTCTGCATCGGAATCTGTTTGTGTAGAGAGCTGATCTGCGTGTCTGCTGTCAGTGTATAGACAGTGCCCAAGGTAGCTTGATCCCGATGGGGAAAAGCGGGAAAAGGCACTTTGAGCTGCGTCTTCGAAGTAAGTCAAGCGTACCGAAATAATGTCCCTCTGACGTTCAAATTCCAAGACGCCATCGAGTATGGTTCCCCCTTCGCTTTTAGATTCTTACGCCCTTTCTGCCGCATACTTTCGTATTCTTCCATTCGTTCCCTTTCAAAGGTATGTAAAATAGTCTTATCTTGAAATAACGGCCATTTTTAACCAAACCATTTAACCGAATGGTTTCAAAGAACATTGGATAACTAACAGCCTTTACGTACCCTGAAAGCTAGAAAAATAAAAATAAATTTTAACAATTCTTTTTTTTAAGTAAATTATCAGTCGCGTGAGCGGTTTTATTTAAAGAACGAAATTTAGAAAATCCATCTATCCGCATATTTATTTGTTTATAATAGCAAGTTTTCAAAGATACTCAAAGGTCCCTGCCACTTGATAATCTTCTGTAAATTTCTACAAAGTTGCCCTTTAATTAACCGAGCTTAAAGGAACACACCGGCGTTCCATCTCTTGCTTGGTCGTTGGTTTATCCAAAGAGTCCCGTATCCCTTCACGGTAGGCCGACCACAAAAACGAAACTGATTGATCGTTAATCCTTCGGCTTTTCCCCAGGATTCACGTTTTTCCCCTCAGTACCGAGGATGAATTCGTCAGTAATTGGGTATAAATCACCGAGCTTGCGTTCACGGTGCAGGATTTCAAGCTGTTTTTCTATACGTTACATCATTAGGAGAAGTTAGGTTTAGCGTGTCGGATGACAACCGATAAACGCGGGACAATTCTGTCTTGTTTAGTCGAATGTGTGTGATTTCGCACGCAAAAAAGAAACTGTACCTTTGTATCCCCCTTCAAATGATGTCAGAAAATGAGTAGATTCGAATTTTTCGTATTATACTTGTACCACGGTATGCTTTATTTTTTTATTTTTTTGCTTCTTTCATCATCTACCCTTCTTTTTTTCTTTTTCACGTCTCGCCGACACCTCTCCGAGAACACGCGTTTGGATTTCTTTTTCGCCCCGCGCACACTCGTCAGGCTCGTTTACGATCGCCTAAGTGGACCGACCATGAAAATTAATCGCGCCAGCTCGTGGTAATGAAGTCTTCAAGCGGTTGCTTACCCGAGCGTAGGCAAAAATGTTTCTCGCGTGCCATACTTTCCTCAAAACTGCCTTTCGATAACGACAGACGTGATTTCGTGCAGGTATACCGTCAGCATAAGCTTCGATAAAATTCTATACGATAATGTGCAAATTTCGACTTCTTAAAAGCATTGTTAAGTTTCTATGAAAATAAGTACCTATTTAGTAGTAAATTAATTTTGAAAAAATAAAGTCAACGCTTTTAGGTTGACCTTAGACCAAGTCCTTTAAGGGGTAATTAACCTGATTTCTTGAAAAAACTGAGTCCATTGCCAAAACTCCAATTAAAAAATTTCAAATTCTAAAAATTAAAAATTCCCAAATTTCAGTCTGAAAATTTGAATTTCAAGAACCATAAGAACTGTAATGTGAGTCAAGTAAAAAGAGAAGCGATGGAATCTCAGTAATCTCGCCCAGAATGTGTTCCCAACATTACCTCACTCAATTCACTATCAAACAACCCTAACATTTGGCCGTCGATATTCTGGTTTTATCGCCAAGTCGTTAAAAAGCGAGACGCAAGCCAGGAAACGTCCTAAACATTATTTACATCCTTCAGTCGATCGCTCCAATAAATTAAATAATTCTCAGTACGACACATAAAGTGCGACACTAGGGTACGTTCGCCCCTACTTATCTTCCAGCTCTGTGCTCTGCTTCGTAACTTTATGAACGTTGTAAAAAATGATTTCGATTCGTCTGTAGACAGCCAATAAATTTTCCACGCCCCCCTGCAAGCCACTTCCATCATGGAAAATTACCTCGCTCGAGTCTCCAACTTGTTTCCCTCTCTTCATTCCATATTTTCACCTTCCCCCAGAAAGGGGTGAGTTCCTCTTAATTCGATAGTTAAGGGTTGCAAAAATCAAAATTTTTTATTTAATTCTTAATTCGTAAAACTTCATTTTTTAAGACAAAAGAAAATTTCAAATTTTGAAAAATTACCCAAGTTATAACCTTTTAAGTAGAACCTTCATAAAAAAAGAAGAAAAAGAAAATACTTTTTCAGTTGTAAATGAGAACACCCCCTTAAGACGATTCATCCTCGGTATGACCGAAGGCTTTCGCGAAGATTTCCTGGTGTTTTCACCCCGTGCGTGGGTGGGAAAGAAATTGCGAAGAGGGGTCGCGTCGGACTGATAGGGATGGCCTGCACCAGGTGTTGCGACAGTTACTTTTAAAGGGGTTACTTTCGAGGTTACTACCGCGAACTTATACATCGTTTTCTAGGTGTACGTGCACTTCGCCACCCTGCTAAGCCCCTTGGAAATTATTATACGATGCAGTTTCACCAACATCCCCATCTTACGTTGAACGTCTTCTTAATGGCCTACCGAAACGCTGCTAACCTCTTATAAAAATACGTGTTATCGGTGATACGTTTTAAGGAAAATCTATGACCACCATTTTCAGCTTTAAATTTTGGATTCGAACACCCCGAGAAAACGTTATAGCTTGCAGACGATCTCTTAGTATTATTCTTTGTCATGAATGAAGAAATTGTCATGTAGGAGACCATCTACCTGCTCTACACTCGTTACGTGAAACTAAATTTTTCAGAGTGGCTACCATTGAATAGAGCATCGTTACCCTTCTTTTTTATCCTCAGTGGAAATTGGAGAGGAGATACAATGTCTATAGGGCTGTTCAAAGAGGAACATCTTACATGCATAGTACATGCACACCACCTAGTTCTATACTTCCGTAGAATAGACCAAGTCGTTGGATCTAGTTTGCGGAAACGTTCTAACGCTGTTCGATCCCGTAAACACGACACGAATATCCCAACGATCTGCCCAACTATTCCTCTACTGCTTCTCTTATGATCAAACAGAGCACGTAGATGTTATTGCGTAATGCGAGGAGTAGGATTTTATGGAGAAATATAGTTGCTTGTTTTATTTTTAACTAAGTTGCATTTGTTTTTTTGGATCTATGGCCTTAGTTTCGAATTTCTGACGGAATTTTATCCAGAAGTGCTTGCGCACTATTGTTAACCGAATCTAAACTCGAATGCTGGAATTTATTTATACAGCTACTAAATTCTTTGAACAGAGAACGTTATCGAGAAATTCCATATATGGAAGCAGTGTACAGGTGCTCACCGAGCATAATCTACTCGTTAACCGCGGCTACAATTATGGCTGCAAGGTTGTTCTCAGAGGAGTTACAGATTTATTTAGAGATTTCCAAGCAGCTGTAGCAATCGAGGTGTATTCGATGCCTCAGGCGAATGCGAACTCGTATCGACGTGGCATCTGAACGAAAACGGTCCGTCCTTGTTCCAACGATTTCTTCAGGGAAACGAAACACTTGCCTGGATAAACCTGCCTTCTCACAACTATACTAAGAATTTTTACGATAGTTTCCCAAATAAAGAAAGGACTGTGACGATGTTGGTGAAGAATTCAGGAAGTATAATTACAGTAATCGTGTATAGAAACTCCGTATTAGAGAATAAACTATTAATCATTTTAGAGAAAAAAAAAACACTAAAATCAGTGATGATAGGGATGTGTGGGTACTCGAAACTTCAGACATCAATTATTCTACGTGTTATAAAATTGCTTTCAAGTATAAAATATAAATCGTCGATGTGGATTGAAAGTTTCGCAATTGCTGTCGTGAGAAGCCAGTCGCTTCTAATCGCGGATAATTGTATCTGAGCCAGGGAAGAAATACACGTATTTCGCGTTAATGTCCGTCAAGTCAAGGTGCTGACTTGGCGTTCTGTCAGCGTTCTCGCAGGGTCAGACGCTTCAACAAGCTGTCAAGTGCACACGTTATTCTACGAGGATATCCCACGTTTAGGTTAACGATTCAAACTTAAGCCGTACGCGAGCTGACGTCGCAATTTCACTTTTCGACAATTTACCCTCGAGTTATTAGCTCTTCTATCGTTCATTTTGTTCCTCCGTTTGATTCCTCTTACTCTGAAATTCATCGGAAATGACATAATTTTAGTTCTGAAAGAAATATAACTGTATGATAAAAACCGTAGCCAGATTATGCGACACGTTTCGTTGATATTTATTAAGCGTCCGTTAAGAATCCGATATCCTTACGTTTGAGATAACACACGGTTTCTGTATCGTAAACGTGAATAAATCATTTAATAAAGCAACGAGATGAACGAGCATGAGAAAATGGCCGTAAAAGCCATGAAAAGCCGTCCTGTATTTGGTGACATTTATCGTTGTCCCTTTACGACGAGTTATCACGGAAAGCGTAACGGCATATTGACTTTTAATGCCACATCAACGAAAATTTACGAGTAACATTCGTCAAACGAAATACGACGCCCGCTTTGGGCACAGATTAGATGGACTTTCAAGCATCGAATATTACCAGACTAGGGAAAAAGTTTCGAATTTCAATGTTGGGAGGTGGTCAATGTCGTTCATTTGAAACGATACTGGATTTTCGTTTGCGATAATTTTTTTGAGGCACTTTTGACCCTTAGATATTGTGGTCGACGACGCGTAATAATTTTAAACGAGTTCCAAAAATTTGTATATTCTCGTTTTAAAACCATCGATACCACGGATTTGAAAATAATACAATTTTCGGAAAACTTTTATTTTAGTTTCTCCAATAACACGGTTAAAGAAAACTTTCGCGAACATCGTTATCCGTCCGCGGTATGCGAATGCGTTTACTCGCCGCAACTATACAAGAGTTTATACGCTTTGCGTTATCTTGTATTCACCTATTCGTATTTAGCTTATCCGTGTGCGTTAGACTACTTATCTAGTCTGATGTATTGCTTGAGAAACTCGGCTATATACATAGAGGAAGCTAGCTTACCTTTGCGTCTGGTCCTCGTTCCCCATCTTCGCGTCCCCCCTTTCAACGTCCATTCTTGCAACAGTTCCTGCTGGTCCTGTATCCCCCGTCAGTTCGTTGCAGCTCGTTTTCCAGCGGTTACGAGAGCCACGCCAATGGCACCGAGAAATTCGCGAAACTTCACCGTCGAAAGTTGTCCGTCCGTAGCACTTTGCGGTTCATCGAGCGCCTCAAGTGAAGATAATTTGCCCAGAATTTGGCCAAATTCCGTCCTGCTGAAATTGCTTTAGCGGCTACAACGAGAAGAAAATAAAAAAAAAGAAAAACTAACATGGTTTTCAGAAGAGTTTGAATAAATTGGATTACTTTCTTGGATATTGTACTGTGCTTCAGAGCTGGGTAAAATTTTTTCAGAAAATCATTTCTTTGCCATGAGAATAATTTTGTACTATTTGTTTTTTAAAAAGTGTAGTATGATATTCTCCTCTAGTTGCAATAGTTATCCTATCTGTCGATCAAGGCTGCACTCGGCTCACATTGCACAATCGCTGTTATGACTATGACGTCCTTAACATTTTTTCAAGAAACCTTAGATGTTTCCTGGTTGATCAGGTGTCGGTCCAACTTTATTTCGAGCTGTGGAAAAGTTTACGGAGGAAGACGGAATAAGAGAGATTAGGGCCTATAAAAGATTCGTTTCGAGGGGAAAAATCGTTGGCAACTTATCAATCGTGATTCGGTATAAAACTTTCTTCTTCCTAACGACGAGAAATAAACTTGTCAATTAATAATTGGCAAAATACTTTATTGATTATACAAATTTGCAATTCATTTATTATAAAAAATAACGTTAAAAAAGCCCGTTTGAACAGCGCATCCTTTTAAATTCGGTAAGCAAAATTCCAATGTCTTCCGGGATACGGTTTGTCGAGTATTATGTACTTGTAAACGGGAATATATGTGTGTGCAAATCGATTACTGCCAGCCCCTTTATTTAATGCTTCCCAACTCCTGGCAATTCAGGAGTCGCTCGTAAATTCGAAAACTCTACTTGCAGATGTTCATTTTGACGTGCTCGACTAAACGTGACGTCGCGACGCTATTTTCCTCCTTACTGAAATCCCTGAGATACACTAAGGTTCAAAAATATTTCCATATCCATACTTTTCTCGATTCATAGAATACGTGCCTAATTTTTATTATGTCTAAAATCTGAATTTTTTTAAATATATAGATTAGTAGAAATCCTCTATTAATTAGCGTAAGCTGCTAAATATTTATTAAGACTTTTGCTGCCTAACCGAAAAAGCGAGTGACGTAACGTCTAAGTGTTTAGAATTACTTTTCAATATTTTATTATTATATTATATTGAATAAATATTGTCTATTCGTATATGGATTTGGCAAATACTTTTGAACGATGTTGTATAGAGAGTAGTCCTCCCCCGACCCTCGCAGTTTCCCTAAGAAATTCAGGGATTCGTTAGGATTCGGTGCGGTTCCCAGACCAGCTCATAAACCTGACATTCGCCTTTTCATTACCCGACGGTCGCTCTCATTCCACTCGACTTTTTGATCGTTCTTCCATTAAAACAGTTTTTCCATGTTCGCCTTCGCGTACGATCCTCTCGGTAGCTCCATTTGAACGCTCGAAAAATCTTCAAAAAGCTTGATTTCTCTTTGAGAAATTGGTCATTGTACATCGCGTTTGTTCGTAGTACCGCAGGCATGCACTTGCGTCTGATAAAATTTCAATGGTGCATTTAAAACGGGGAACGGTGCTTTAAAACCTCGTGACTGTTTTCATGAACATGGACGAGGGCGGACGAGAGGTTGCACGTTTTCATGTATAAGCGATCTCATTTTTCAAATTTTATACCTGACAAACAGGAGACCGTTAAGTTCGGTCGTGTCACGAACGAGTAGCTGGGATAAAGTTTTTCGTTAGCGGATCGGTAAAATTCGTAGATAAGGGCCTTTATTTCTGCTTCCGGTCAGAAGGTGAATCCGTTTAAAGTGGCCCCCCGGCATTCTATGGAGAAAAGGTAAAAGCCCGGCGATATCTTGAAAATGCTGCCGGCCCTCACCCTTCTCACCCCCTCCGTTTTTCCCTCGCTTCAGCGTCATCATTTATTCCAGCCGCCTATTTACACGCGAAGCCTTCAAAGTCGAGCTTTTCACGAGATAACCTTAGTCCCGGCTTCGGACGAGCCAGGATAACGTCAAAGCGCGTTCGCCAGCAAAGAAGCAAGGAAGGTTACGGTCGGAGGCGACCGATTGAAATAGCCACCGTCAGCACGAGCGGCTACTATTTTTGAGGATGAACGATCAAAACGATCGGAAGCGGCACCAATGCGAAAGTAAATGTCAACCCGGATACCTTCCTGTCCGCGATCAGACGGACACAAGCGAGCGAAAGTTTCGCTTCCCTGGCATTTGCTCGGGAAAAATCTTCAAAGGGTAATGCACCGCGGTCGGCAAGTCGTATTCAATATCACTCTGACAAGTGAGATGAATAAACAGGGGGGAGGGTATTCCCATCGGTGAAATTCTTCTTTCTCTTTTCATCTTTTAGTAATCGTTTCACGATAAATTGATATTAACATAACCAGTCTGCTGATTGATATCTGATTGAGGAATATTATTATTTTTTTCATTGATTCAAAGACGACAAATTAGCCTGTACGTGCAACTGAATAAACAAGTGCATACTTAGAGGGTAATTTACATTTACAAGCGCTCACGGAATCGTGGCCCTCCAAAGATAACAATGTTCTTGAGTAATACCACGAAACTATCCCTTAGAATAATATCAACAATATTAATGCCACTGCTGAGGCCAGTAAACGAGCTATCATTTGTCCCGAGCGAACAAAGATGAAACTAAACAATAGTGCCGATTAAATGTTTCTAAACTTTGAAGTAAAAGAGAAATATCGATGAGGAAGGTAATGATATTCTCCTTTTCGAAACCTGTTTCACCTTTTCTTTCTTTAAAAAATTTAAATGTTTAATTTAAGCGGAAAATCTCTTTCATCTCGGTCACAATTGACCCATCGCCCCATCGTTCGAAAGTAAATGTTTTCATGAAATTTAATTACCGAAAACTATGGAAAAATTGTAACGAAACTTTATCCGGAATTTTATTCATCGATCTGACAGGTAATGGATATCGAAACCGCGTTATCGAGCACCATTTTCCTCACACAATTCTCCAACGTGTAACACCCTATAGAGGTGTAGCAGTGTAGGAACACACCCTTTCGGAGTCTGCTTTCTGTCAGACAGTTGATTGGTGAAACCATTGTTCTCTGAGCCACAGACCTCGTTGTTTGACGGAAATCGTTAATTACTCGCGTAATTAGACCTGGGAATCTCATTTGCATTTGCGTTCTGTACAGGTGCGAAATTTATTGTGAAATTTGTTTGCCTTACTCGGTTCCGCATCGAAATTCGATGAAAAATTTTTCATCTTTCGTTTCATTTCAAAATGTCGAGTCTTTTCATTTCGTGAAAAGTTATCTGCGTGGGTATCCTACCTAACGTGGTCACATAAACCTGCCTTTAAGCGCAGAAGGATACAAATACGCGAATTGACAGCAGGCAACCTCGCGAATCATTTTTTTCTCTCCTACTACAAAGCATCTCTTTCCTCTTCTGTAAAATATTCTTCTCGTTTCCCGTTTTCGCGCCAGCAATCCACGCGTGTCTATCGACTAGACAGTAAAGAAAAAAAAGAGGTGACACTGCTTTCGGAGGGATGGCAGCAGATATCTGGCTATAGCTTTCGTATCAGAAAACGATGATGCAGTCACGATGCAGGGTGAAAAATGACGGGTTTCGAAGGAAGTCAGAGAAATGAAATGCGTGGATTGGTTTAGCCCCGAGCGGCTGCCACGGAACTGGCAGACATTGCATGATGGATTACCAGGCATCGACGACGCTTCACCAACCTCGTTTCCATCTTCCGTTTCCCTTTGATCCGCTCCACCTACGATTCCGTTGCGTCCCGCTTTTATTTTTTTTATTTTCGCGATACCCGACCTGGCAGCTTTCACGATTTTACGCGTGTAATTTGTGATAGACAGGTCTGATCTCTTTCGGTAGAACTGAATAATAGAACTTCTTCTGTCTATGCAGTAAATAACTTCTGTTTTCACCAAATCTAAGAATTATCTTGATAGAATCCCACTGGGTAGATAGTTGGGAATCCTTTGTGCAAGCGGAACTGACTTTCTGTCCCTGTAGAAGCGATCAATCATCGGAATGGCTCCTCGAGGAGCCCGTTACCCTCGCGTTGAAGTTCAGGTCAGAACGGTCGACTCGTAGACGAGCTATACTACGCGAAGTTTATCGCCTCGTTTATTGCTATCTTTCGCTCGTGTTTCCGCTCATATTTGGAGTCTTGGTCGTCCATAAAACAGCATCGAGTGAGATATCCAAGCGTTATATTCGCCGAAGATCGTGTCAGATTTTATCATTCACCCGTCGATGCATCCGCGATGGTCCTCGGGGGGTGGGTGTCGCGTTTCCTCGCGCGGAGGCTGTAATTAAATTCGAATCCAGTGGGCGAACGGGCAAAGTAAATGAGCAGCAGGCATCGAGTCTGCTTGCTTTTCCTCGTCGCCACTCTGTCGTTACCGTCAGTTTCTCCCATTGACATTGGCAGTGTACGAGAGAGAGAGAGAAGGGCAGGTAAAATTGACAGACGTTTGAGCAGAAACGGAAAAGGGTAAACGAGAGAGAAAGGAAGAGGAACGTTGCAACGCGTTCACTGCGTCGACGGGGGTGTTTGCGTGCTCTAAACTCTGTGCCTCGTGTAAATGGTAGCCGCGTCAAGGGCTCAATTAACGAGCGATAACGAACGCCCGTGAGTAAACACACTATGACGGAGAAACCGAACGGATTCCTTCGTAAACCGTGAGCAAACGCCAAAGGATGTCTTGTTCGTTTGATACGCGGAATTTAGCAAACTGACTTTACGAGACATCGTCGTTCAACGACGTCGTCGCCGCCGTCGTCGTCGTCGTCGTCGTCGTCGTCGCTCAGCCGAATTTTCACGGTTTGCTGACGTGGCGGACGTCCGCCTTTTTAGTGGTTCTTTCTACTGATCGCGATGTCCGCGTAGAAAATTGAATTTGGATTCGTTATCGCTAACGAGGGACGATACTCGAGTGGTCTAGATTCAATTTTCCTCTGCTTAACGCGTCGACTGCTATGAGGGTCATCGGTGACCGACGCTGTATATTCAGTATAAAAAGAAAGTTATGCTAGTTATAAAAGGTATCTTAGTAAATTAAAATATTACAACGACAAAATATGCAAAATTATCCGTATGACAGATACATTTCATTTATTAATGATTCGAAACAAACGTGTTCAAATACTTTCGTGTATCACTCTAATCTATGCTTTATCGGATCATGAAACACGAGCGAGATAAATTCGAGTTTTCACTGTATATGGATATAAAGCATTAAAATGTAATCCTATAAAAGCGTCCGCTGATAGCGAGCAAATGCATGCTAATTCGTTTTTAATGTTTATATCGACGTAAGGGACACAACAGAGGAGCATTACGTAATAATGATGATGAACATTCGCTTACTGATAATGTTGTCGCAACTCAAACTTTCACCATTATTATTACTTATTGTTAATAAAATACATTTTAGTAAATTAACGTAATGTATTCAATAATTAAATTATTATTTTAGTAATAACTATAATGTCATTGAAAACTGCGGAACTCAGTATGCCATAAACAAAAAATTGGAAAATTAATTTTGTAAGAAAGTAATTGGAAAGTTTGAATTGAAAAATGGAACTATCCAGTGGTGAATAATTTTGTATTAAAAAATTAATATTTTATGTAAATAATATGACGAGGCACTTGGTAGTAATGGTAAATCAACAAAAACACGTGGGCTGCTAATACTGATGCTTTGTTATGATTACTATGAACGGGCAAGTTGACCTTGCGTGATAATTCCACGCTATGAAAACCAGGCTTAAGTCCTTAAACAGGTTTAATAGTAAGCTGATTAAAGGTAAACAGGAACGTCGAATATTTGGACCTTCGATCAATGCGTACAATTGAGACACAGGGTTGCTTAAAATTAGATATACAATTTTTATTAAAATCATATTATTCAGGGTTATATTGCTTCCAAACACGTTAGGAACGTATTACTTATAATTTTTTACAACATATATCAGTATTTTAAAACAATTATTTAAATTTTTTCTGTTAAATTCGTCATCATTATTACACTGTAACGATTCTAAAAGCAGGCCTTTTTTCTCTCGCAATTATGCGAATGGTACGTTGGAATGTATACACACACATACAGAGGCATTGACACTCATCGTTGTGACGGGATATATGAATCGTCCGTACTTTGCTTCGCAGCCCGCTTCAACCCTCGTGCATGTGTACATAAACTCTCTACGGCTCTCGGGCTGAGCCGTGTATGTTTTAGCGTCTGTGAATAATCAGCAATCAGCAGTAGCTGCGGCAATGGCGGCGGTAACAAATTGCACGTGTACACACACAAACTAGGCATGCAAATTCGAGAACCGAGAGTACCGACTTTGCCCGAATCCCGGGCCTACCAGAGATGTCCCTTTTCGGCTAACGAGTCATGAAACCGCCGCAGAGAATCGACGTAT
Organism: Osmia bicornis bicornis; assembly: GCF_907164935.1. Taxonomy (NCBI): domain Eukaryota; kingdom Metazoa; phylum Arthropoda; class Insecta; order Hymenoptera; family Megachilidae; genus Osmia; species Osmia bicornis. The sequence continues at coordinate 941,347 of NC_060218.1, read as the reverse complement.
TGCTCTTCAGGGACGTGGAGAATTTTAGGGATGAATAAACCCTCCCTCCCTGCCTCTTTTACATTTTACAAATAAGGGCAGTCGAATTTTTGTTGTTCCTCCTAATTGACACTTTCGCGTGTAAATGCGATTCTTCGGGGAAAATATATCGTGACGTTTAATAAAGTATTTAATATAGAAATAAATAAAAATGAATGAAGAGCAGCAGGGGTGGTAGGAGAATGCTCGGAATTCGTATGAATGTCTATAAAGAGAAATTGCGAGGATGATTGTGTTGTGTGCCTTGAGGTAACAGCCCTTATGGGTGAATAAAGAATCTGGGTCATAAATTTAATATGTACTGAGAAACACAGAAATATGGAAAAGGGGTGTATTCGCTTTATTTATACATCACAATAAGTCGGAAAATTGAACAATGAGAAAATTGACGTCACACTTAGTAGACGGTCCAGAGCGTAGCAAAAAGTGTTAATAAATAATATTCATCCGTATTATTAGCTATCATAAATCATACGGTAACGTATCTTCGTGTTTAACTGGTAACCATCAATGGTTTGTAACGACCTGCCCTTTCCAAAGATCGGCCAACCATCGTTTCTCATGGTCACGGGTTCATGGTCCAGGTAGATAATTGACAGGCTCGTACTCTGCTTCCAGCCTCGAGAATAATTGGTGATTCCTATCAAGATGTCTACCATACGGTTCTCGTTGGTCCAAACAAAATGAGTCCTTTCTAACTTGAGGAATGGTTCAATCCGTAGGCGTTGATCGGCCCAATGTTAATCTGATTTTACGATGAACCACGTGTAAGGCTGTGTTTTCTATTTAGAAGAGACCATTTGATGCTTGGGTCATTTATATCCCTTGATCATAGGGATAAAAATGCAGGCGAAGGGTTCTTGAAGTTTCTAATGATGCTGGAGACACGTATAAACGTATTTATTCTCACAAAGAGCTGAGACGTTTCCATGGACAGTATTGATCATCCAATGCGAGATGGTCGAAATTTAAAATTAATATTGAACTGCAAGAGGCGCGTGAGTACACGATCCGTTGCACAGTGCTGTAGCTGTACGGATTAGCCCCCTTCGACCTGCTTCAGTAGCACCCCTGTTAAGCCAACCTATTCTGTGATCCGCTTTCGCCATTTCAATTTCGTTGTCCCTTCGTGTCGCTCCTCTGGCGAGGTCTTCCGTGTCCTGAGAACATCTACAGCTGCGCCTACAGCGGAGAAAAAGCGAGAAAGACGGATGGATAAAAGCAGACCTCTCTCGAACCTTGAGAAATAACACGGTACACTTCCACCTCAGACTTTGCAACCTTTCCACGAAGAAAGAAGCCCGACAATTCCTTTCTTTTTAGAGTGGTAAATTTAACAAAAATAAATAATCGTTTCAAGAATGAAATTGAAATATTGTCCTAATCTAATCTAACGAAAAAACTTTCTCCAGCATATTTAAGACCATACAAGGGTATCGTTGCCGTTCGATTTCCCCGACTAGTAAAGGAGAAAAATATTTTATCCGGTGTTCGTAATTTACTTTAACCCCCCCATCTGGCAAAGAAAGAACGAGAAAGGAAGGCCGAGTGAAAACGGTAAAGAAGAAAAATAAAAGAAGCGGAAGGGTCTTTTTCTCGGAGAAGACGCGTTCTTCGCGGTTCTTCAGCACAGAAAAATATTAAGCCGCGTTCCTTTTTTCTCCCTTGACTTTGAGACGACAGCCGGCGCGCTTACCATTCGCAGCCTATAATAAATTGTGCATGGCGGAACATTTTAACAGCCTCGTTTCTTTCTGTGTTTAAAGCAGTGCAAAAAAACGAAGGAACAGAGCGAGAGAAATAGACGTAGACGTGGACGGGGACAGAGATGGCGAGGGGGAGGTTGAAAGTGGCGGGAGAAAACGAGGGTGAAATGTCTGGTCGGGGCCGCCAACCCCCCTTAACTCGAAGTGTAGACGGTACTTGCGAAGCATGGAGGGCATAGAAAAGAGAAACTCCAGGTAGAAAACGCCGAAAAGGCAACGTATGCACCGATTCCTTCCGCGGACGCGAAAGCTTTAGGGACTGTTTTTCCCATCCCTTGGCTTGGTCGGCGAACCAAGCCAGTCAGCCTCCGCCATAAATGCACGAGTTTTCATCTTGGCGCAAAGCGTTTAGCCGCGCGTACCACCGCCCTGCAAACTCATTAGAAGCTGAAATAAATACGATCCCGTCGTTCCAACGGCTGGCAAGCTCTGCTTGCTTATAGAGAAATGGTCTTCCTGCTAGACCTCAAAACTTTCTATCTGTCTCGACGTATTCGAACGAAACGGCGGAAAATAAAATGGAAAATATGACGAGGCCAGAGCAGACCGAGCCAGGAATCTAGCTTTTTACAACGTTTATTGATTTTTTCGCTCTGCGTCGTCTTTTTCTTCCTCAACATAACGAGAAATATTTATTCAAAAATTCATTTTTCATTTTAACCCTAACCCAAACCCAATTTTAAACTTTCAATTTTGTCACAATGAAATACATTAATTTAAAAATAATTTTTTAAAAATATTATAATATTCTGTACTTTCATGTAACAGAGATATCGTTTAATTTCCGGAAAATGAGCTATAGATTGAATATCGTTAATGTACATATGGGGAATCGAAGCTGCCCGCCATCTTGTAATTATACGAGTATCGGATTGGAGTCGTATGAAAAGAGTAATTAATGATTGCGCAATCGAATAGCAGATCTTGATACAATTCGTTGGATACGCGTAAAGTCTTTTCTGTTTCAGTTCTGCCCTCTAAAATTGCTGATTAATTAATTTTCACGTGTATACCTGAAAGAGCCCCCGGGTTACCTGTATACATATGGTCAGCGCTAAAAGTGAATACACATTTTGTAAATCCGAAATTCAACTAATGGTTTGATGTTGCGCAATGATAACTAGTAACTGATACCGTTGAACAGCTTTTATTACATTTTTCTTTTAATTATATAGCAACTATATTGCAGAACATTATAATTTGATGCAAAAATACTAATTGAATATTATATTTTATGAAAGCTATCATCGCAATGTTATTTATCTAATATTAAATAATAATACAATATTTAATTACTAAAATAAATGAAAAATTACGTGCTTCGATGGTACCGAGGGTATCCGATTTTTGCCGAACCGAGCAGACGTGGGCAGGGAAGTACGAAGGGAAATCATGGACCAAATGAATTTCACCGAGTGTAAAATAATCGTGGCAAATTGAGCCCCGTGATACAATGGTTCGTTGCTTGGGAAGCTACTTTCTAACCGGAAGCAAGCGTCGATGTTCCCTTTCCAAAGTAGGGAGAATAAGAAAGGGTCGTGAAACGTTGGTTGCCAAGAAAATCCTATTATTAATAATCGTAAGCAGCGATAATTGCTACCGTGGTGTCTCGTTTTATGGTATACGGGGTTACGCAATGCCCACAAACTGACGACCATGTTTCGCGTTAATTATCGGTAACGATCGTAATTTATCAGTGAAAACGCAGAAGCAACCGCCCCGTAGCTCGTTCCCGCGTGTCCTTTTACTCCGTTTACTCCGATTTCTCGGAAAACTGCAAACAAAATGCTGTAATATACTACACTTTGCCACCTTTTTCCCCTTTTTATGGTGACGATTTTACGTGATCATTTATTTCAGAAGGGAACTAATTCACCTTGATTTTATACCGGAAGGAGACTTAATCTTTCAACCCTCGAACGGCAGACCATGGAGAGAGACACAATTTTAATCTAATTTTGTATTTTAAAAATTATTCTTCCAATATATGAAACCCTTTCATTTAGAAATTATACGAAATTTGATATTTTTGACATTCCCCGAACAATCCGCGACATTATCCATATTTTTCTGTCGTCTTGTTCCCCCGAGTAGGAAGAAATAAAAGTGTAAAAGGGCTGGAAGTTCGGGGAGGGGGTTGTAGGTTTCAGAGTCGTGCTTAGCGATGAAATTGCCCTTCAGACGATGCTTCATAACCGTACAAGTTCGAACTGGCGAAGAACGAAAATGAGAGTGCCTGACGTCTCGTACGTCGCCATAATCCAGATGAAACCTGTAGGAATAAGAAATGAGAATATCTAGACAAAGGCATAGCAAGTACTGTTCTGAGTGCACAGCGGAATACAAACTTTCCTCTCTTCTTTTTCACGAGCATGAATACTTTTCTTCGCTGTTATGGCTTCGCATATTCTTCTCGTTTAATTAAAAGCAAAATATATATATCCGAAGTAAGGAAGAGATAGGTTAACGTCTGTAGGATAAAGCGTGAAACTCCTTAGCATATTTAATTAAGAGAAATCGGAAACAGAAGCTTCGATCAAACTCAATTAATGAACAGATGTTTTTGCAGGTACAATTACCAGCCTTCGAGGATTCTTGTTATTTATTATGTTTTGCGGTTATCATTAACTTGCTTTCTCTTTTTTCTGTTTTAGGTGAGTAAAAACAACGTTCTTCTATTATCTACTCGTGCAATTTTATGGGTGAGTCTTGTATTTTCTTTGCTAAAAAATTGAATAACAATGCGATAAGTCGGTGCAAAAGTTAGCCGTATCAAATGAATGAAAGATTAAACCTTGAACATTTTTTATGGATGATTAAAAAGTGAAACATGGTCCGTGAAGATTAGTTCGTGTATATTTTTGTAATGTATACTTATACATTCGTCTTAAAAACAGCTATTTCTGTTGGACCAAGAAATATAGTCTCCATTTAGTCCTCCATAAAACAATGGAGTCAAGATCTGGAATAATACCTTCACCTACACCGTGATAGCTCCCATTCTGGAACATTATTTTCTGAACTGAACATTTTACTTCTCAGCAATTTTACACCAGCACTGTTTCTTTTTATAGAAAGTGTTACTTTAAATTTATAACGTCGCTTTTAGAAATCCATGTATTATTCATACCATATAATTTTGGTAATTAGTAGATTATTGTATAATTATTTATCTATGTGAAACGAAGCGATGAAGTTAACTGCTTTGTGATATTAAATTCTAAGCCTTGGAAGATAAGGCAAGGAAAAAAAAAATTGCAACGAGTGGTCGGCGTTCGAGACAAGAAGGGGTCGGTTTTGGGGTAGTTTCAAAAGTCCTTTTGCGAGTCGCGGTCTGATTCGAGGGTGGTCAGGCGAGTCGGAATGGGTATTTGGTATTCTGACGAAGTAACTTCGGCCTCTTTCCTCTTTTCCGCTCATCGCACATGCACGCCAACTATCTTCCGATCGTTCAAGAGTTTCCCGTGTCTTTCGTCTTCGAAGCGAGTAAATATTTGCGACAACTCCGACGACGACGACGACGACGACTAAAACCACGAGACCGGTTCATAGGGCAAAGGGTAAAATAGAATACTCTGTTCACTCAACTGTTCGCTCCTTTTTTCCTTCGAATACTGAAAATTGTTCATTGATTAAAGTCAAACTTTTCAGATTTTACGTAAGTAAAGTACGTACACGTTTGAATCAAGCTAAAATGGTGTTAAGCTATATACCTTAATTTACTTGGTCTGTAAGCAATAATAGTCTCGTCCTTTGGACAAGAAGCAAAACGAACAGGTCGAGTAGTTTTCCAATTTTTAATTAGCGTTTCTTTACGTAATTTCGAAAGCAATTTCTTAGCGAGTTAAGAAACAGGATGGTCGTAGCAGGGACGAGTTCGATTTAAAGCAACTCGCGGTAAACATTCGAGTTGGAGCAAGTTTCCACACGGTCCCCTTCGTCTTCCAGGACTTTAAGGACGAGGAGTCGTTTTCATCGTTCCTTCTTTCTTTCTTTATTCTACTTCTCTGTCAGTCTTTTGCTCGTTTCCTGAAGTATCACAACTTTGCGAGGACCTTCGATTTGGTCGCAGTTGGGCGGCAGGGAGTTACAGAGGGACGAGGGGGAAGAAGGGGGCGGCGGATGGCGAATCCGCATCAAACGAACCGATTGCAGAAAACTTGTCAAGAGCCCCGACGAAATCCTTCCTCGCTCCTTTCTTTTCCCTTCTCGAAGCCACCCTCTTTCCAACCCTCTCCTACGTTGTCTTCTCTCTCGCTACATCCTCCTTCTTCATTCTTTTTTCCTCCCAATTGTCCTGGTTTTATTCCAGGCCATTGGCCCCGTCGTCCTTACTCGCTGAATCGGTACAAGAATATAGTGGAAAAGTGTACAGCTACGAGATAGGAATCAAAAGACCTCAAAGGATTGAAACAACCCTCCGGGAGATGTTGTTCGTTTTCGATCATCGGTTAGCTGAATGTGGAACACCGAAGGAATTGCTGTATTTTTCGCGCCCGATGGCCACGCTTTCTCCAGAGAATCTTCTTTGATCGTCCCATGGATAGGGTAGCTTCTACTCTTCAAATTGTTTTCCTTTACATCGGGATCGTCTATCGGTAACTTACAGATGGATTCTTGGAATTAGAAATACACGATATTTACGATATTGCTGGTTATTTAGTTATTAACTGTTTTTAGAATATTCAATATTTCTTTTCTTTATGAAAGATGAAATTTTATTTTAATATTTAATTTCTAAACTTATCAGTCGTTAAGGAAAGGCTGCCAAGTCTTAGTAAAAGTCTTATCAGTTTATTCAAGGTAATCATAGGACATTAAATTAATGAACGTAGCTGCTGTTGTTTTGTCACGTGGTTTTCTAAGCGGAAATGTCTCAGGACGCTGGAATATCGTAGCCATTTTACCCTAAGGAGAAACATTTCCTGTGCCAACGTAATTTGGAAAGGGACAAGAAACGACCCCTTTATTTTAGCCTTTAATTTACCTATAAATCTTGTAATACTACAAAACTTTACGAGGGTTCGCGCAAATAATTCAATTATATTCGCACTCACCTGCTTTTAAATTGCTGCACTCTGTATATTATTGCCGGATAAATTTAAACCCGTGGACTGGTCCCCTTGCTATTCTAAAATTATAAGATTTCAAAATTTCACAAATTCCAAAGTCACAGAACTTAAAAATCTCAAAATTACAAAATTCTAGATCCAAAATTACAAAATTTAAAAATTTTTAATGAACTTCAAAGTGATAGGTGATTTTGTAGCAAGAAGTTTTGCAAAAGCATCGATTGGATTCTAAAAATATTTTATAGAATACAGTAAAGAGCGCCGGCGGCTGCTGGCCTGTATTGCCGATAACATCCTAACATCCTTCGAATCCAACGAGCTGTACACCTACACGGATACAGACGACTTGAAAGCAGAGCACATCAACAGACTTACACAAATGCACGTCTCAAGTTCCCGTACCCATCCATCTTACACACGCGTACTACCTTGAAGAAGTTTTATTCTGTAGCTTTCCAACCCCTCTGGCCCATCTTCTTCCTTCGCGATAACGTCAGCCTCCGCAACTGATTGTGAGAGAAGGATGTCGCGCCCTATACGGAACTTCCTTCTACGTTTTCGTTCAGGATCATCCGAGGCAACTTAAATCTTTGACACTTCTCCACTGAGTTCACATCGTTGCTCTTGTATTACATTATTGGAGCAGTTACATTCTTTTATTATCACGCGATTTATCTTTTTATTCTCTTTTAACTTTAATCGTTTCTACAGATTCTTTCGCAAAATCATTCTTCTTTCCTATAATATATTCAAGAAAAATCTAGGCAACATCTCATCACAGTCCCAAAAACGTTTTCATACATATTTATATATGTATGTCTTGGTTTATCTAAATCTGGCAACGATACAAAAGAGCGATAGGATAATGGCACTTACTGCTGCATATGTAAATTGAAATCAAAGAGGCGTATACAGAAGAGACGACACACTTCGTTTCTACTTTCTTCGAGTTCCTAGTTCAATTTCCCTTTCATTGGGTACAATCATATAAATATCGGCACACCTCTGATTCTTACAGAGATCATTCTCTTTTCTTCGACATGACTCTGGATATTCGAAAGGGAGGAGCAGAGAAATAGAACATGTAGTAGGTATACTATCAGCCAAAAGTTTGCTTTAAGATAGGAACTATTAAGATAACAATTTTTGGTTTGATATTCTTTGGAAAGAATGATAATTAAACTCTGTCATATATTTGGATTTTGGAAATTTAGACATATTTATAAATTTGAATCTCTAAGCCTTCAAATTAAAAATTTAAATTTCGAAATTTCATGTACATGTATGTATATTAAATTTTATGATATGAAACAAAGAAAATTAAAATTAGTTTTTTCTAAATTAATTTTTACAATAATTTCTATAGGATCTACTTTCCCTCCATCACAACTTTCCCTGGGAAAGTCTACTACGTTGACAAATGTATTTTGAAAAATGCCGCGAAGATCTATTTAAGTAAACTTTTGGCCAATACTGTATATAGGGGTCTCAAAGCCTCTTTCGTTCTTCAATTTCTGTCTGTCTATCTCGCTTCCTCTTTTTCTCTGGCAAACGAACTATCCGGGACTCGTGTCTCTATTCTCCATTCTTTCCTTGACTGCATTTGTTCCTTATTAGATATTCCGTTTTATTGAACGAAGCCTAGAAGCCTTCCTTCCTTCCTTCCTTCCTGACGCCCCTTCTTCTTTACATCCTTTTGCTTTGTTACATACGAGAATATATATATATATATATACATATATATATATATTCTTCCTCTCTTCTAACTTTCTTGATCCATCCTCCCTCCATCTTTTCTCCACCATCAACCGGTCTCTTCTACTACAAGAAACGCCGCCTCTCGTCCACGACATCATTTTATTCCGCGTCTCGAATTTCAAACGTTATTATTCACCCTTCCGCGAGCCCCTCCGCGAATCTTAGATCTTTCTCGTTCGAGCATTTCCGGTTAGCTGCGCACCCGGAAGCCATTCTTTCTTCTTTTTCTGCCGTTCGACTCTTAGAAATGTTTCATTCGGCTATACGTCAATTCCATTTCTCCTTTCGAAAAGAGAGAGAGAGAGAGAAGGAAAGGACACACGAGTGGGTGCAAGGGAAATGGTAGATAGGTAAGAGGAAGAAATTTCTTTGTACGTTCAATCGAGGATCACAAGCGTATTTTTGATCAGGAGATTACTAGATAGGGTTTTTGATCGTCACTCGGAGAAATGGGAACGATCTTGAAAGTGTTGTAATGCAATATGATCATCATGTTACTGGTCATATTTGATTACGAGGAAATCGGGACACTGAATGGTTGTAACCATTACCACGACGTAAATGATTTTATCTTTCAAATTTTCTCTCTTTATTACTAAGAGTCCGGGAACGAGAAATGTAACAATATCTGATCATCCGAAATTGGTCGTACCCTTCTCACGATGTTCTTGATCCAGGCAATCATAGTCCTGTGGCCATCATCCAGAAATGACCGTTACAAATCCTTTCCCTTGGAGTGGCTACAGCATCTTGTACATTTCTTTGATTTCTTTTCTCATTTTTCTCCTCTCACCTTCGATACGTATCCAAGAGTTTTTCTTCCCCTCCCCCCGGTACTCGTCGTGAATCTTCCCTTCCTGTATCTCTCATCTTCCCTCTGTCTTCTTCTTGACGCTTTTCCCTCGGACCTGAACGGCCGATTATGTCAGTCGAAGTTAAAGCCACGTTTGTTTATCTGATGCCACGTTATAAGTAGAGACAGACAGGCAGGCTACCGGTTCGCGAGCTACCTATCCGAATGAAACGGTAAGATAGATAAAGGATAAGAAAAGGAGAGAAAGTGGCAGCGTGCTCTGTCCTGTCGCTCGAGGCGAGGACGCCACCTCCTTCGGAGAACAGTTTAGTTACGATGAATGGACCGAATGAATCACGCGAACCAATTAAGGATTACAGTAGACGATGCTCCAGCCACTGCTGGCAAGAGATAGAGAGAAAGCAAGAACCGACTCCTCTGTGCTTCTTCACGCCTGCTTAACCTTCCCTAGATCCCACTTAATTGCAACTGCTAAATATACTTTACCGATCGGATGTTACCGTCAATTTTACTTACGACGCATTCAACGTCAACCGAATCGACAATTCAACGGAGTAGTTTCGTCATCTATTTGTGGAAAGTTTAATTTTAATTTCATGTGATTTAAAGTAAGTTAAGGAGGTCTAAAGGGTAATAAAATAACAAGTTTATTATCATTGCTAATAAATAAACTATTAGTAGATTTTATCGCGTTTCAACCGTAACCAACGAGTACCAGTTTGTCTTATGTAAATTTACGACGATTTTGAAACAAGTGGGTGTTGTAACCATTCTTTTTCTATGTCTAAAACCAATTTACTTTATCTGACAATCTATCTTCGACACGGCCCATTCGTCCACGGTTTTCCTTTCTTTTATCTGTAACGAGATCACCTGCTACGTGTTATGACTCTAATGCAGTTAAGCTTTAAACGACTGACTGTATGTATACCTACGAAATAACTCAATACATTCCATGATCTTGATAATGTTTAGAATTTTACGTCGTCATACATTCAAGAATGAGCCCAGCATGCTATCCCACCCCCTCACATTAGTATTCATAAAAACCTTATTCCTCGGATCTTAATCTTTGTGATTTCTTTCAATTACCGAAGGATTCTAATAAATTGAAACTTGCGTCGAAATTCTATCACAGTATCAATAATTCATCGATACTTTATTCTATTAATGAAGTTAAAGTATTTACTCTTGCGCAGAAAAAAGATGGGTCTGACTATACGTTGACCTGGATCACTTGAAACCGAAAAAGGAAGCGTTCGTAAACGCAGTCTCATCAATTCCCGAACAGACTACTTAAACCGTTCGAAATCCGGACCTAATCTACTGTCTGGCAGTAGTCCTCGCGCGACGTCCTCTTTCGCGGACCTCGCTCGAGGGTGTTCGACGCGAGAAGCCGACACCTCGTTTTCGAACCGAGTAGGGAACACTCTCGGCGGGCGCCGATTTAGGGGATGAAACACGGAAGTAGCGTTACCCTCGTATAGGTGCACGCATCCTTGTATAGGAAAAGGGTAAAGTAGGGAAGGTGGGGGGTAACAATAGCTAGGAGGACTAGAAGCAGGAGGACGACGTCGACGACGACGACGACGACGATGTCAGCTACGTCGTTGACGACGGCGCATTGTCACTACGGCGCGGCACGCATGCGCCGAGTCGAAGTAACAGCCGCGTACTCGGGTCGAATCGGGAAGCCGAGTCAGTGCATTGCCAGCTCCTGAACCGCGAACGTTCGATTCGCGCAGCTACCCGTAATTCTAATCCGCGAGTCTATCCCCCCCCCCTCCCTCTAACTGATTAACACGCACAATGTTTCCTTCTTTCGATCAGACTCGAAAGCTTCTCCTCCGTTCGCGTTCTCTCATCAACTGACACGGTGTGATTCTTTTCAACTGGGGGGATAAGAAATAATAACACGAAACCAGCAGTGTAGGACGTTGACGTGCTTTATACATACATGTGTTGTGCGACAGGATACACCGGCTGCCTTTGGATATACCCGTTCAGTTGCGACTGCATTCCACAACCGAAAGACGTGCTTTTCTGTCAATGATGATGATCTGGTGGTGATTTAAGAGTGTCGTGCTGTGCTCTGGTGTTTAATGACACAGGCAATCGGTGTTCTTATGGCGATTTAGATGTACCAATTAGGTGAGTGTTGTTATTTCATTCAATTCGGGTTGGGTCTTAGGTGACTTGTCGTGTTTTTACGTGATACCTCGTCTTAAATCGGATCGTCTCCCCACCACGCCCACCGTTTGACCGCTCGCTCGCTGGACCGAAACTTGCTACGCCGGAAGTTGACGGAACGGTCATTTTTTTCGTTTCTCCCTTTTTTTAAACGATACGCGCCCTGCTTTGTGAACCGTTTTCGAAGGATTGATTGGTGCGCCGATGGGTGGGAATGGATCACGGTTCGAATAGAACCGGGTTTATAGAATTTTATTGAAAGAATCTAACCGACGCTCGCGTATATGAAAAATGTGCTCTATGGAGTTGAGTGATTACTTTTTTCCAGAGCTCTGAAAAAACGAAGCGAATGTTGAAAGTTTTTGGATTCTGATGCATTGAAACAAAAATTTTACGTCAAATGGGGGTTGAATGAAAAGTCAACTATTTTTAATGTTATTTTGATTGCTGTGAAATTTTTATGAGAAGAAATTTGACTCACAGTGATCTCCAAGGGCTAATTCTACATTTTTTTTAAATTTATTAATTATTTTATTTTTTATGTTAAATTGAATGTCTTAGAATAATAGTAAAATGATGAAAAATATCTTTATTCTGAGCTGTATTAAGAATATACGCATTTATCTTGTTAAATTGCATCGTACAAAGATTCATAGATAAGGAACAAGTAAGTTAAAGGAGTAGCGAAACCTTTCGAATCGTGAAAGTCGATTAACGAGCTCGTGAATTAGAGGGAGGTACGATAAAAGCAGATAAGATTCATTATTTATTACACTGCTCTCACGACACGAGTGGTATAAATCATTTTCAAACACGAAAGTCATTGTGACAATTGTTGCGCGTTGTCCTTTCGCTACTTTTACTTTCAGTCAGAATTAACTCTTAAAATATTGCCGTTACATAATATATTAAACGTATAAATTAATTCCCTTCTTTACTGACGGGGTACTTTTAAAAAATTCTGGTAACTTTAGTTACTAGTATAATTATTTGAATTATTCAAATAATTATTAATGATAGTCCTCCGTTACTTATTAGAACTATTTCAAATTCACAAAACAAAATATTGTACTCCAAATTCTTCGAAATATCTTAGAAAATGAACAGACGATGAATAAGATATTTTAATTATAGAAGGCAGTATTGTCGTCATTGAGTGAATCATGTGTAATGATTGGAGTCGGTTCGTCGATCGGCAGAACCTTTGACCACTTTCTTCGACGGATGAAGAGGCCGAAGAGGAAGCACGCCGGTCGACCTTTGCTCTTCCTTGCAATTTATTTTCAACGTCTGCTCATAAATGGTACGCATCAATACGAGCATTGTACATTGTTGGTACGATGTTTCGATGTAATGAACGTATTGTACGGCCGGATAACGTTAATGAGCGAAATTAACGACGATTTTCAAATTAGAACAACTTTTAAAATATCAACCTCCTGATCGAGAAATTTTATCGAAATGAATTACACAAATCGCGTGATGGAGCGTCTAACGTTGTTAGTAGTTCACGCGATATCGAATGATTTTTCCCCCTCTTTTCACCCAAAGGTAGGTCTCAAAGGGTTGATGGTCTTAGGTCGCAGAAATCTTCATTCGGCCCTGGTTCTAAGCGAGTCGTATTTTTATTTCCGCATGAATATGTATTCGCGCTATAAATAGATCATAAATTATTATTCGTTACGGCTGTACAAGAGTTTCGAGTGGTAGCTGAATTTTATTGGTAATTCTGTTGTCGCGTATGGTTTTCTACGTGACAGGAGGCCTAATGGTGTGCCTGTAGGCTAAACACGCCCTACCTTGGCTACCTACTATTACCATATCCTGCTCAATTTCGCCTTTCTACTTCGCACCACCTCGCGTGGCTCCCTGTACGGGTCATTATTTTTCGCGTAACTATTTTCGTAGCTGCCAACGGCACGTGTGACACGCTACCGCACAAACGCGCTGTCGCTTTCGAATAGAGAGCCTGACTAGTGTTTGTTCGCGTTTAAATGCTACCAATAGGATTTGGACTTGAGATCTTCGGATTTGTAGTCAAACATCTTATCCACTTTGCTACGGTCTACTGTCAAGTTTAATACAACTCTATAAAAGTGTCGTCGTAAACTTAAAATTACAATAATCATAAATTTTACAAGATGTCATTCTCAGTTTATCGAATTATCGACAACATTTCGATATTATCGTCCATATATTCTTACGTCCATAACCGGTACATCTACCCTAGTGTCTTAAAGACGATTGAAAGTTATTTACTGTCCGACAAGTTGAGAACAAACGATAAATGACTACGATTAAAGGTTCTCGGTAGCGTGGCAATCAATTGCTCTTGATAGAACGGATCAGTGAATACGAGAACGAAGCACTCCTTTGGTCTGGCCGCCTATTAAAAATACTTAACTTGGCCGGTCGTCGACCCATGCTTCGTCGATAGCATCGACATGCAAATGTAGTCCGCGTGTGCCTACATATTTATGCATTCTTCGATTCTAACACTCGTTGCCTTTATTCGACTCGATATCACCGCTTACGTTCCCTTTCTAACCGAGTCTCATTACGAAAAACGACCAATCAGTATTCACACCGTCGATTTACCTAACCGAGACTTTTCAAACGACCATTTTTGCCACGTGCTACGCGATCTAACGTGCGAGCATTGAACATGCATTGGGTAATTATAGGCAGGGCACACGTGTTATTTACAATAGCGTAAGTAGGATGTTTTTCTCGTACGGGCTAGATCACTTAGAAATTCGGCAATTTTTGGAGTATGGGGAATTTTGGAATTTTTTAATTAACGTATTCTTTTTTAAATAGAAAAGTATTGTCCATTATTTTAGAAGTTGTATAAATGCAATGTATTACATTTTTCACATGATTTATTTTACTACAAAGACTTTAGAATTTTTTTAATTTATATGACACAGAAAATGCTTCGAAAAATGATTATATACCAGATTCTCTATGACAGAACAAATGGAAAATCCATTATCATTTAAAAAGCGATATAAAATTGCATATTCTCTAATGGACAACATTTTCTTCCTACGAAAAACCAATTCTGTTTTAAAAATATTAATGGCACGTTTATGTAGACATATTCGTCAAGCTTGAAGCTTCAAATCGATACGTCATAAGTATTGCTTCAGGATACTTTTATGTCATGAAATTGTATCAGACTTACCATATTCACACCTGTTTAACTTTTACTCAATTTTTCCCTTTAAACGGCTAGTATACATTTGCATTCTTGATATCGGAAGAAAAGAGGAAAATGTGTTACGGTGTAACGCGATATTGTGCTTACGAAATAAAAGGGCGACCGTATCATTTTCCTAAGGTAACATTCCGAGGGAAAGGTTGAGTAAAATGTCGTCGAATTGGAGGGTGGGCGTGAAACGACAGATCGTAGGCATCAGGACGTAGGTGAAAAGAAAAAAAAGAAAATGGAACGACGGACAGTCGCATTTAAAAATGCAATCAGGATAATAGCGATGTGAAGGAAGGAACGAGTCTCGGTTCCTCTTTAATATGTCTCTGTTAGTTTCCTTCACGAGAGTTACCCTCGCCGCCGGTTGTTTCGTCATCTCTGCATCCCTCTTGCCGAGCTTCTTCCCCCTTGTGCACCGATTTGCTCGCCTTCCGACACGTGTTTGCCCGTGAAACACGCTCTTTGTCCCTCGCCTCGGCTTTAATTTATTAAAAGCGCGAAAGCTAACGTCTGCCGGAGGAAATTATGGGAACAAGTGCTGGGAAATCACGCGGGTGCCAGGCAAATATGAAAGAAAGAGATTTTTCAAACGGAATAAAATGGTATTGTGGAACACTGATTATCTAAATGTTAATTATATGAATATTATGCGAATGTATTATTGAATAATTTATGTTATGAAAATTAATGTTATTTTACTATTTTTACCATTTTTTGGCATTCTTACCATTTTTACTATTTTATCATTTTACCAATTTATCAATTCACTATTTTTACATATGCGAACTTGAACTTAATAGTTGTAAATTGGAGTTAATTAAGTGTCGTAATTGACTTGTTTTTATCTCGTGTAAAAAGTTGGATTTTTTAAGAGCTGCGTCATTATGCTAGTAAACGAGTTTCAATGAAACTTGTTGAAAGGTTTCAAGCATTTTAACCGTGAAGTTTCATATAGGAACTAAGTAGATCTCTTTAGATATGAAACGAAGTTCGTACAATTGTCGCAAAGTTCACTTTCATGAGGGAACAATATTTTTAACTAGTGATCTTGAAACATTACTTTCTTCACGAGCCGAACTTTCCATAAAAAGTTTTCCCCGGTAGAGAATAACTTTTGTTATTTTCAAACAGCATAAAACTCTGTCTATAAAGAAAGTATGACTATCGTATCTAAAGTAGGAACAGAGTTGAACATTATTCTGTTATTGCATTACTCATTTATTATTTCGTAGAGATGTAGAATATAATTTTGCGGAATTATATTTCGAGATTTTTGTATAATTACATAAAAATTTCAATGAAATCAGTGTCCCAAAGGACATGCACTGCTTTCACGAGATTCCCTCATTTGTCATATTGATTTGACTTTCGTCATAAAACCACCTTGAAATGCAAGCCGTCCTATTTTAATCTCCCCTAGCACGGTGGTATTTTTATTCGAATTATCTCAGCCAGTCCGTCAAAGGAGTACAGCAAGTACATTAATTTCGGGACGACACCCCGGACACAAACTTACACACGAGCCATGTGTGTACGTGTGTGGTCGCGTATAGGTGGTCCGGAATAGTGACCACGACACGGTATATAGCGACGGCTAAACCCTACTAAAGCTCGTAATGTATAGCCTAGCACAACCCGTGCTACGCCCTCTGGCCAAACCCTACGATCCCTCCACCCCAGGCGTTCTCAACCTACTTTGGGTCTCGGGTGCATTTCACAGTGATGGCTAGCAATATCTTTTTCAATGGAAATATCTTTGAGCAATGGAAGGCACATCAAATGCCCGTTGATAATTTGGAGAAATTAAAAAATTTGTAATTTGATAATTTAAAATCTTTTAAAATTGAAAATACAACATTTCAAATTGTCAGAATGCCCTCTGAAAAAATTCTTCCTTTTCTGTGCTCGTAGATAGAGGATTGAGAACCGTTGCTTTACCTTCTCTCTCTTCCGCGTACACTGCTTTTCTGTTACTTTCTACCCTTCGTCCTGATGGTAACTAGAAGGCCCCTAGGATGTTATCGGCCTATCGCGATGGATTTAACGAGTGGCTGATTAATTACATCGAGCCGCTCGATCTAGCCGGTTTAACCCTTAATACCATATCAGGGCCAGATTTGACCCTGTCCAACTTCCATTACACTTAAATTGTCGTTGTTTTAGTAATCCATCATCTTCTCTGCAATTTGCGTTTCCATTTGAAACTAAAAATGGCTACTCTTTAACCCTCAAACAGCGGACCATGTAGAGAGCATGAATGTTAATTTAATTTTAGTTAAACTTTAGATTAATAGTTTTAGGTCGCAATTGACCCAGGTTCCGCTCTTCAAGGGTTAACATCTTTTTTACCAGTTTTCTAAGTTAGATTTTTTCGCCATTTTGGAGAGAATCTTCTTGATTCAGTGCGTTTTAGGTAACGGTCAGATAACGAGACAAGTCTTTAAAGCCTTCGTTCTGGCATCACAAATCACCTTAAGCACGTTAGGATTAAGGTTGGCAGTACTGGCGGAGGCGGTAGCGCCGGCTCCAATTACGCTCACCGACCCCGTCCGTTCCCTATATCCCCTTACTCCTCCCGTGCTGTTTTCTTAAACCTAAATTTATTGTTTATTCTCCGGTGGTAGTTCGACCCGGGTGTTTCTCGTGGGAGACACGGTTAATAAATCTCCGTCGTGTTCCGTGTCGACTAGGAAAACAAGGTCCTTGCGCCCTGTTCCCCGCGGACCTTTCTTACGCGTCACTTCCGGTGAAGAACTTCTTCCATGGAATCAACCAGCTGCTTGAAAACAACACAGCTGAAATTAAAGAAAACAGGGGTTGAAGGTATTTTTAGAGCAATTAGGAATCAATTAGCGCTCTATTATTGCTGATAGATAATTTACAAATTTATTATAGATAATATTAATATTTACGTCTGTAAAAATATTTAATATTCATAATATTAAACTACAGTAACTTCTTATTAAAGTGCAAAAATAACATTTAATCAATTTTGATTAAAATGTCATCGCAAAAATCCCAGAAACACAAATAACTTCCCTCTATATCAATATCACAGGGTTCTAGAGTTAAATCGATGACTTCTTTTTTTGCTGTTATCACGGGAATCAAGCTCGATCGACGATAACTGCAAATCGAACGTTAGTTCATTTGTTCGTCATTTCACCACTAGACCAACCAATCTACGCGTGCTCGAGACAATTGAAATGACGACAAATATGAAAGAAATCAAGTAGCCATGCTCTGTTGGTCGCCATATAGAAATTGTTGTTGCTATTTTTATTTTCATTTTTTTTTTGCTTTTAAACGAACACGCCAATTACATTGGACGTCGAGGCAATTGTAACTGGGACAATTTCCCTATCGGTGTCAATTAGACCCGGTTTTAATACCTCTCGGTCGTTCGCGAACCCCATCCAACGATAAAATGAAAAAAAAAAAAAAATGGTCGATGGAATGGGAAACGAGATCGCCGATTTCCCTCGATTTACTCTCTGGCCAACGATGGGTATTGGCGAATGGGTTCGGCCATTGGAAACTGCTTGATACCGTTTCGTCTCACGCACTCACTGAAATTTACTGTTGCTATAAAATCACTCTAAACGAGACGCGTAAGGAAAAAGAAACATTGCCGGGGAAGAAGATATACCTTGAAAAGGCAAAACGAACGATCGAGACGTTTTCCTGGATTTATTTGGATTGCTGCCTTACAACAACGTTTTATATTATATGTGGGTGGTTTCTAGGACCATTATCTTGTTTGAGTACCATTTTATTATTTCTGTCATTTTTATCATTTTTTTTACTATACTGTAAAATATCTAAATTTAGTTGTCAATCTGAAGTGTAGTGAACATTTAAGTTATTACACAGCGAGTAGTGGTGTTGGAAACTTAAAAGGAAAAGAAGCGCTTAACGAATATTTTAATTCCATTTGCACGATAATGAGAGTTGCCGTGAAGCCAACTTATTCCTGGGTAAAGAACGAAGTTTCGGATTCGAAGGGTTCGTAACGGGCAGGAATAATAAAGACTACCGGAAGGTAAATGTTTTCGCGTTGAGGTCTAAGTACGTGAACACCGTAAATATGCAAATTCCCAACAAATTTCCACTGCTTGCCAATGCACCCACGTAACACGTTTTTCTCGTCGCCTAATTAACTCGTCGTGAAAGTAAGATTAGCGAGTTTGTGACTCTACAGGCTGGTATTAAACATAACTTTATTTCCGATTAGTTTTCTTTGCCCCGTCTCGTCGTTCCCTCTTTTCCTTTCTCGTTTCACTTTTTCAACCGTAAAACTTGAATGAAAATCAGGCTTTATTTCGCGCGACGGTAGCCGAATAAATAACAAGATGAAATCTGATCGTTTTAAACGACGCGACGGACGAATGATCGGAACTGGAACGATTTCCACGGCCGGGACGAATGCGTCACAGGCGGTAGGATTAAAAAATTGGGGAAGAAGCGGAAAAATTCCTGTCCCGTGGTATATATCTACGTGCAGGCCAATAGATATCGATCCCTGTGACTCTATTCGGCGTACACGACTCTCGACGGGGTGAGTTATATACCGCAGCCAGCCGCCACGCTACAGTAACCTCCCTTCTACACGCTTTCCAAACCTGTGTGCTTGTGAAAACACCGATATCGTTATTTATGTATCGCGTCGATGCTAGGCATTGCTTATATATCTCATCCCCCAAATATCATTCTCTCTCTTTATTTCTCTTCTTCTTTCTCCGACTGCAAGTTGGTTGGTAAACTTACGGTTAGACTGCGACATTCCGTGGAATTCTCGGGATTTTCGCGCGATATCTTTTGTCTTCTTTATAGCACAAACATCACTGTGTTCCTTTTACCACGAAATAATGGACGCGATGGGGTTTAAAAGTCTATGAGGGAAACGATAACGGTGATATGGCAGTAGAGAATGGATTTCGGGATACCGTTCAGACGATTTCGTGACACAAAGGTATCGAGAAATGCCACTTATGGCGTATCATTTTCAAGCTTAAGCTTTCGACCAATTTAGATAATAACATTACGACCAATTGTAATGTAAATCAACCAATTTCCATATTAGTACAAAATGTAGGCAATATCGCTCAATATCGTGTGCTCGTCGGTCATGAGACTAGCATGACATTTTCAAAACAGTATAATTTATTGTTGAAATATTCAATAGGAGTATAAAAGCGTTTCCAAAGTTGCATTAAAAAATGGAATTTTTTCCGCTAAAATTCACCGAATATTTCTTGTTCCGTATTTCAATGGAAAATCGACCGATTTCGAAGAATATCTCGATTTTATTGCGTTGGAAAATTGCGCCCGATTTACATGGATAGAGAGAAAGAGAGGGAGAGGAGGGAGGATAGAGGAAATTTTCACAATGGGGTCGTGAGCGGGTCGAATTTCCGCGTCACTGCTAAATACTTTGCTGCAGGTTTCTACCGTGACGCTTTATACGCGGCCAGTTTCGGTCAGATGGGCTTTTCCCGGGGTGTTTAGGGGTTTCGGTGATATATCGAGGGATAAATACAGCCCCGTTTCTGCGGTACCGTTTGCACGACGAGCCGTGCGCTGCTTTTACCACCAACCCCCTCACGGGATCACGCGACACCAAATAATGACCGACTCTGCAACCCTGGATTAGCAAATCCCGAACGGAATTAGGTTCGGTGTGCAATGGTTTGAGCTGGTAGCTTCACGATCTCGTGTTGAGCCTCGTGACTACTGCAACTCTCGATCGATTCGCGTAATCACGAGTACGATTAAAAGCGATAAGAAAACTGGAACAGATTTTCCAGAAATCGTCCTTCAATTTGATTATATCACTTTCCAATTCGTCCAATTCATTTCTATCCCTCTCAAGTAAATTGCTGCTCCATTAAAAGTTTCTATTCTTATTAGAGATGTTGATTCCGATCAATCCCATTTATTACCTATGTCCATCTCATCTAATTTTACATTCAATCTGTTATCTCTAATAGATTTCATTAGTTCGAATGGTAATAATAGGAGGTATCTGAGTAATACACTTTAAACGTAATTACGTACTTCCAGTATCGTTATTATTAAAAATTTTGAAATTTCTAAAGCTACGTACTCTGTTAGGAATAAAAAGGATATTGCACCCTGGTGTCGCCCCGTACAACCTATTAATACTTCAGCTTCGACTTAAGCGATGACTCATCCCTTAATTATTAACGTACTTCGACAGATGTGAGAACGGCCGATCGGTGTACAGGCTATCACGCGTGATTTGTTCCGCGCTCCCGATATATCGTCCACGGTCGATACATCTCGAAAGTGTAACACCGTAATAAAGGGGGATACGAAATAGAACCGGCCTAATCAGGATCGTACTACTTTCATGAATAATGCAGCATCTATCTACATCTTAGCTGAGAGTCCGACAACTCTATTCGTGCCTGCAGATATGGGGCTAATCTTGTCGACCAATAGAACCGTTAGAAACATATTTCTATACATATAGTCAAATTCGATCCGCTAAGACAGGAATTCCGTGAACGTTTTCAATCAATCAAACGTCACTCTGAATACTGACTTTCTACCTATGGTAAATTTAGTATGTTTGATATTCAGCGTTAATTAACAGATGATACGCCGTTAACGAGGATACGGTAAATTCTGTCAAATTACATTAGTAAATAAGAGATTTGCTATTATTGGAAATACTTCAAACCTTATTTGGGGACATGGTTTCCTGGGGCCATTATTTTAAGTACCATAAAATGATACTTAACTAGAGTGGTACTTAATAACAATTCTTCCATAAAATGATACTTGGTAATACCATATTATTAAAAATGGTACCGTTTGACGAAATGGTATCTAAACGAAATAATACCATTTAATAATACTCGAATGAAATGGGTTCCATTTAGTGATACTACAAAAATAGTTTCATTTTACGATTAGAACAAAGTTATTTTATCACAATACACTGTCTGTGAAAAAACAATGCACGCTTCGGTCTCCGGATTTTTCCGTCAGAAACGTACGCCCTTTTCTCGTAATACCGGATAACAGAAGCCATAAATAAGTTCCTTTCACCGATATATCGGCGCGCACCTTGCAACGGGAGTTTAAATCTCTTCGTAAGCGAAACAAGAAGCACGGTATACGGAAGGAGCGTTGACCAGTGGTAGCTGTAATTTTTAGTCCCGGAAGCGGCCAGGGAGCCATTAACCCTTTAGCCTACTGTTGGAGAGGCGACAACTAGGACGCGGGACGAAGATGGCACGGCAGAATGGTAAACGGACAGAGAGGCGGAGGTGGAGGAGGAGGAGGAGGAGGAACGGAAGCGGTCCATCGAGCGGCAGGAGGGTAAAATACGCGAAGAAGCGTGGAAACGTACGAAACGGGTTGAAGGAAAAAGAGGGTGGCCGAGGTTACCATGGCGACCCTCTGAACCAAATGGACCCACACACTGCCTTGAGTGTGCAGCGTTGAAAGAGGACGCTGTCATCTCTACCACTACCATCAGCCTCCTCCTCTCAACCATTTTCCTATAGCCTCTCCTTCTCCAGCTTGGCGGAGGCGCACAGCCAACGGAATTATGCTAAATCCTCGACGAGGAAAATTCGAGACACGACGTCACGACGTGTACCTGCTTCTACGTGCTATATCGCCGTATACAGAAATCTCGACCTCCCGAAGACGACAGTTCGATCCAGATCGATCAGCAACGAAACTGACTCCATTCAATCATTTTCATTTTTTAAATTTAAATCCTAGGCTATTTCTCATATTTTGGTTAGTGAAATTATCAAACGTAGCGAAGGGTGTTCTACTTAATTTCGCCATTCTTCGCTTATAAATCTCATATTGACACGAATTCGTCACCATAAAATTTGAGGATAGCAGAAATATGAAAAAATTGAAAGTGGAATTCCCGTTCTATTAATCATACGTGACAAGGCCGAATTGAAAGCCGGCTGTGCAAAATCAATTCTTTGGATATTTAATGCATGCACCGTGGGCAAGATTCTTTCGACGCTAGGGTTGAACGGGACACAGGAAGCTCGAACAGAAAATGGTCGTATTTAATCCAAGCGCGAGTCATGAATATGCAACCAGAATCGAATATGCGAGACGTGCATCTTTTATCGAATTAGGTATTCGCCTCTCGATTGGTCGGTCAACATTTTCGAAAATAATTCATCGATAAATTTCCCCGGGAAATTGATGCTGTCAAGACGATTAACGGACAACATTTTAATTTTTCCTTTTTAATATTTCTACGGTGAGTGTAGGGTCATTCTGGTAAAAATTCACCATCCGAAAATTTAAGTTCCAAAATTCCAATTTTTTAATTCTTTGACCCATCACGAATTTGCAGGTGTATTCCTTTTGTTGTGTATACTTGGATACTTTCTAAATTTTATCATAGAGGATCCAATTCAGGGTTACAAATGAAGTTGCATCTGCCCATCAAATACTCACGTGCCTGTTCCATCGGAAAAATAAAACTTTTATAGCCCATCTCCATCTTATTAAAATTGAAAAATCCTCGAAACTTGAACTCTCCGCGTTTGATGCCTCCTAAAAAACGAACACCTAAGAGGGAAATGGGCTAGAAAAGAAGATTTTCCAAGCAGTCCGTTTTATACTTAATCAGCTGTACCGTGCGTTCTCTTGGCGCGAGAGGTCAGCTTGATTAAGTAATACATAAAGCGGAATCATCGAGAGGAGCTGGTCAATTTTTCAAAGGTTCTTCCCGGCAAGCTGCTACCGAACGGAAATAAAAATGCCATAAGGCAAAGTGAATCGATAGGACGAAAGAAGAGCGAGCTCAGGTATAGGAGAAGCCGATGGCAAGCAAGCAAGCAGTGCTAGCAGAGAAATGAATTTGAAAAGGGGGTTATCCGAGGTAGGCTGGATATCTATAGTCATAGCCTATCGATCTGAGCATTATTGCTGCAGGAAGTAGCGACCTCAAATTCAACCATCCGTGCCGAGAGAACACGATCGTTCATATTTCATCGCGAGGTGGTTGCACCGTCGTTACTTGCCACCGATGCGATGCAACCCCTTCATGTGTATGCACCGTTTCCCTCTCTGCCGAACCGTTTCTTCTTCACGGTACTTCTTTATCATTAGCCTGGTTAACCGTACGCGTTTTACTCGGTCACAGCTGCATTTATTCGCGTGCACGCAGGGATGCTCTTTCTTTGAACTTTTTATATACCATATACGGAATACTAAATTCCAAGTATCAAGTAGTACGGTTGACATGATAAATATATCAGTACCAAATACGAAGTAAAAATTACCAACTACTAAATACTTACTTCTAATTTTGAAACATTCTAATGATAAATAATACTACAAAATTTGAATAAAAACCCTAAGGGTGTGACCAAGAGTGAAACAAGAGTGAATAGCACTGTACGAGGGATATAATGCTTTCTTTGAGTCGGGTTCGTGGAAGAAATTTCGTGGGTGGGCCAGGCGCGGGGTTGTATGCAGATAAAGGCCGCAGGGGCACTTAGAAGTCCCATTAAAACAATCTGCCTGAGTGGCCTGGCACGTCTAAAAAAGACTAGGCCAGTCGGCCAATGTCGGCGTGGCACGATGTGTTCGTATATAAAACAGACCCCTCTCCATCAACGATATCGTTGATGGTGTAACGTTATATTCCATTCGGATAATTTACGAGCACCCTTCCCTTTTTTTCTTCACTGAAGAAGGGAAAAAACGTGAAACGCTTTACCGATTCCATTACACTGTACGCTTTTTAATTTCTTCGAGGTAAACTAGTTCGCGTTACCGGGTATAAAAATCATCAATTTTTATCCCGTTCTGTGTGTATGCGAACAACGGATAAAGATGATATATCGTAGCGTACGGAGACGCGTGCGAACGTAAGTATATATATGCATCAGAATAATGTAGAGAGCTTACGATATTTTCCTGCCCCTTTGTATTATCGCAAGCCCCATCTCGAGGTAGCGATATATTTCAAGATTTGTTATCTTTAATGCTGTGCCGTGTGCGAGAACGTGAGTCGACGCTTAGGCTTAAGCAAAAAGGCTACCCGGTAGTAGACGTACTACAATACATACATTCATCGTTTGATATATCGATAGGTTTGCTTTGTATTTGCATCGGTCTGTTGAGCATATTCAGTTTTGCTCTTCATTGACTGGTGCTTTTCTCTCGCTTAAAATATGGGTCAAAAGTGAACCGATACACGGCTAGGTCAGGATTAATCACGAAATAATAACAATTATTGATCGCGCAAGGTAGCCGCGATACAATACACTCGGTCAGCCAGAAGCGTGGAATAATACGCTCGCGTAACACGCGTCAGATCGCCTCTCCGACCAGAGAGAACATTAACTGTTCCGCGCTCCGATTCGCGATAAGAGATAGAAGCGCACGTGGCCGTCATCGAAGAGAGGGAAATAGAAAAGAGCAGAGCTGCTCCGAATAGATCATACAGGTCTTATCGGACAATCGGCAATGGTCCAGGGGATTATCAGGGGTCCGTGCATGATTCGATTTATCCCGACCGTCCACCGGATCGTCGAAACTATCATTTTCCATTTATCGACAGAACCGTATTGTGGAATAAATCGGAAAGAGATTTCAAATTTCTTTTTTTCTTTTATTATCCGGTATATTTCCATTCGCCTTACTTATTTTAATATTCCAGATTTTCGTGACTGGAAATGCTAGATATAGATTTGAAAAGATTTGATATGTTTTTATTTATAAGAGAAATTACTATTTAGAAAATAATATTTTTTCGACCTCTAAAAATTAATAAATTAAATTTTCAAAATTTTAATTTTTACAAAAATTGAAAAGCTATTCATTCTAGATAAATTTATAATAAACAATTTGTTAACAGTATAATGAAATTGGAAGTCGGACAAAGGTGAAAAGAACAAAGCATACTCTGAACCAAGAATATTTGAAATAACACGCTTCTGCATTTCCAGTTTCATTTGTTTATTATTCGTTTAAAGCTTAATCATGCACGGTGCCCCACTAAAACTTATCCACTGAATTTGTTAACCGGGATTTCACAACTTTAATTAACGATTGTGAACGAACGGGAAAAAGGTAAGTCATTATCGAACAGCATTGTTCACCCTACGGCTATGTTTACCGAGAGGGAATGAGAGTTTCTAAATTTTCCGGCCGATAACGAGCGACTCGTAGTTATTGTATACCAGTCGCAGGAAAATATTAATTTCTCTCGGATGTAGTTATTCGTGGATCTAGTATTTCCAGACCGATCGTGTTTCGCTGCTACTACCACCGTCACGGATACTCTTTTATCGAGGTCTCTTTATTAGGTTTCAAACGTGTACGGATTAGTCACTTTCAGATTTCTATATTTTTCTATTCCTTACAAGGTGATATGGGAAAGCAGGGGTGTCTACCGTAATACAATTATTAAATGTTATTAAATAACAGAAAGAAACGTGACTTTATCACGAGTGGTTCAGAGAAGCTATCAGTGAAACACATAAATTTATATCACACACGCGCGTACAGTGACAGCATCACACTGTTCTAAAGACCCTTGTTAGAGCCGTCTCATTTGAAGAGCAACATTCCACTGGAATGTCCATTAAAATCGGCCCTCTTGTAGATCGTGCGTAGAAGATAGACGACGACGGCCTGCCGAAACAATTAACGCATTTTTCAGTAATTATCCAGAGCCGACCGGTTGCCACCCAAATGGGAACGAACGCTTCTTATTTAAATCCATCTAGGAACTCGTAAGACCAGTTGCGTCACGGGATAGCCACGGGCTACAGACCGAAGAGGGTCGATTTTGGACCCTACACAAGCAGACGTGAAAGACAAGCTAGCCGAGTGTCTGGTGGTTTGTCGGACAGTAACAAACGTTGGGGTCGTTTTGAAGAGTCTCGACGGAGAAACGGGACCAATAGGAGCTCGTTACAGGCTCCCTATTTCAATTCGTCATGCGACTTCTGTGTGTTCCTTTTATTTTCGCGTCTGATGGTCCGCTTCTTGGAAACTCTGTTGATCGCAAAGAAGAAGAGACCGACTGCTCGCGAGTGATTTAGAGACTCGCTTACAATGGGCAGATGAGCGTGGGCGAGACGTTAATTTACGGATCCACTGCTAAACAGAATGTTTGCCTTCGTGATTTCCTAAGATAAAGCCTTTCCTTAGATTGCATGCCACCATCTGGGGATGCTTCTTCTAGGAAATGATTCACTTGTACCTTTCTTAGTGTCAATGTTTCCATTCCGAACGCCTATTATGTTTTATTTCAATGAATGATAAATTATTATATTTTATTTGGGTATCGTTACATTTTTGAAATATTTTATTTATCTCGTTATATTGCCACAAGTGTGATTTGATCTTCATAGGGATTTTAAGTTTACTCTATACATATACATCAGAGAGGAAGTTCCTAATCTATAATTATTTTATTTAGATATGCATGAAATAATGAAATTTGTAACCTAACCTAACCTTATCCTAATAATAGCTAGTAACCTATTGGGTATTATACCAACCTATCATTACATATTAGAGTAGGTTGAGACCATAACCTATTATTATATGTTAGGCTAGGTTAAGAACTACACAATCGTATGCTTATGCAAATAAAATATAATCACAGGGTTAGGGTTACATAGTTCTGTTACAAAAATATTATCAAGTCTCTTGTCAAAACACTGTTCGCATGTACCTGCGATAAATTAAACAATTGCTCGCATTAAACCAACTTGATGACCGGTTATTTATAACGCTACAACATCGAAGAATGCCATTCACATGTGAATCAAGTTGCAGTACAAGAGAACACGTGCAAAGCATAATGTGTCGTTATGTCGGCACTCCTCGTCCGGTTCTCTCGGGATGTAAAAGCATAAACGAGCCTTTGGTAGCTTCGTCGAGTCCACGACCGATTGGCTACAAGTTTACGACCCTACCCCGTCCTCTTGTTGTCGTTAAACGTAACACTGTTATTAGACAACAGATATACCGTTGCAAGCAGATATTAAAAACGCACGCAGTTGTAAAAATGAAACGCATTAAATTTCATGATCCATTTCTATTTTTTTTTTTAATAAAAAACGTGTAGACATTGCGAATCTGAGTTTCCTTCGCACAGATTTTCACACACTGTCGGAGGTTCGATTGTCACCTATCGCGTGGAAGCAAACTTCCATAATTTTTCTTCACGAATGGCAATATAGCGAGAGTTTACTGTAGTCCATTAAGAGCAATTACGCTTCACGGTCCGTGCCTCCAGCTACCTCTTTCATGGTATAACCTTTAATCGTGCGAAGCTGTTCCCCCTTTCTTCTTCTTCTTCTTCAGCATTACCATGTGTTTCTCGAGCGCGTCCGCTCGTGGGTGGTCGTCGACGACGGAAGCCGGGGAGATTGAAAGACATAACGGATCTATCCTCGTTGATCCTCAATTGCCCCGCGAATATTTTCGTTGGTAAAAAAGAGAAAAGTCGATGGAAGCGGAAGTTTTACCAATAGACAAATTTTTCATCAGTTGCTCTAAAAATCTATCAGTCAGAAATAGAGCAAATGGAGGTTGTGCGAAAGATGCGATATCAAAAAAATGGAAGGTTTTCCCGGTGCCGTCTGTCGGACAAGGAGTCCGGTCGGATGGAATATTGGAAACTTTATTCCTGGTAGGAAGGCGGAGACCAGAAGGAAAAGATGGCGAATAAGGGAGCGGCTGTAAAGCATGCATCCCGTTTTCCCATTCAATAAGGGGAATGCGCAATGATTTAGGCGAACCGGCCAGCCGAGAAAGGTGCAATAAATAGGATAAGCTTACGTGACCGGAATTCGCCTCTGCCTTCGACGAACCACGTCGATTTCGAAGGGACGAATCACCCGGGAACTTTGGGCGAAATACAAATTCTCTTTGACCCTATGGGCTCTTAGTTCGGAAAGTGAAAAAAATAAAACCAAAGGCAATGCTCTATTCGAGAATTTTTAGGTGGGATAATTATGGGGGATATGACTCGCTATTATCATCATCGGGATTATGATTTCCTTTATTTATGTTACTCGAGCGAGAAAAAGATTCTTTTGTTGTTTTAAAAAATTTTGGAAGATTCTTACATGAATCGTAAAATTTCATTTTAGTTTCCATTATTTAGTATTTCTAGTATCCCGTGTCCAGTATCTAGTATCCATCCTTAAATTTCATTTTAACCTCCAGCATCCAGCACAGAATTTAAATTTCTACTTTTCCTCCGAACTTGGCGAAGAAGAAAAAGAGGAAAAGAAAGGTGGATAGATGGTTGAAAGATGAAAGCCAGAGAGGGACGAGTTTCGAACGGAATAGATTTTCTTCTTTTCCGTCCATGGGGTTGAAGGAAAGGAGGTGGAGGGTAGAGTAGGGCCAGTCCCGATTGGACCAAGTCGTCCGAGAATACGGGAACCAGGATAGGGCGGCATAATTCCGGCTTGATAAAGCACGGATGATCGGCGAAAGAGATCCCCTTTTTCCTTTTACCTACCTACCTACGTTCATGTGTGTACACGTCCAGGAGAAAAGGAGCAGCCTTTTATCGCGGCATTATCTGGCCTGGAAATCGACACTGGCTTATTGGCGACGCGATTTGAATGCACACGAGATCGTGTGCGTTCAATGTATGTGCCTCGTTGTTGATTGAAAAGGCACGAGCAGACGGTGGCCACGATCGTCCCCTACTCGAGGAACCCGTTTACAGGATTACCGGGATTCGATTAACCGAAAGAGACGCTGTAATTGTTTTACTTTGATTAAGTTTAGGTTACATTTCTGTTTCGCTTCGAAAAATAACGTTCCAAGAGCACGATTGACCCTTGAAATTTTTACTTAACTATTAAGGGTATGTAAAAACAAATTTTCAGGCTAAGCTACATACATATATCTTTATCAGGACACGCGATATCGCGTGGCAGGATTGAACTGAAATTAGCCGAATTATTTATCAGAGGCTTTTAAATCAATACGGTGAAATTGATATGGCAAATTTCGATTAGGTGGTTTCCTTTCAAATTAATCAAAATTTTAGTTAATTAAACGTGTAATGATATTGGCTGGTTATATAAATGGGCTAACTAATTCAAATGAAATACACGAATACTCGTTACAACGAGAAAATTTTGTGAATAATTTTTGCGTAGAGATGAAATAATGAATTTTTCCGTTTCAGTTACAGCGATGATTAATTATCGGTAGTAATGGTAGCAATTATTCCTGCTCAAATTACAAATGGAAATGACAGAATTCATCGTACAAAAATCTGAATTTCAAATTCGTAAAAGCGTAGAACGAATGTAAATAACGTTTCCTGCATAAAAAATTGTATTTGCACTAAAAATTTGATGCTATCGATCAAAGCACGAATATAAAAATATGCACCTAATTTTCACGCAATCGTTCACGCAAAATTTAGGGAAATTAAACGTTAAAAAGTTGCAAAATTTTTTTTTAAATATACGCAAGATGATTTTAGCGCAAATTTAAGAAAATGACCCCGTTAATAAATTAATCAATATCCCAAAGAATAATTATTCTTACATAATGAAGATCTAAATGATCTTTTAATCTCTATCAAACGAAGAAGATTAAACTTCCCCTAAATTCTAACCGATTAAACTCCTCGAAGAAGCAATCGGTGGTCAATAATAAATATCACGATCGTTCCGAGCGAGAAACTTTCCAAATCTTCGGAATTTCATCGGAACCCTCAAAATACATAACTTTCAGATAAGTATTGAAGAAGGCAACCTTCGTTTCGCAACTTTATACGTGTACGGCCGCTTGGGGATAAGTTTTTCCTAACGGAGCCATTTCTACGAGTTTACGGAGCAAGGAGTCTTGAAAATCTCGCTTAAGGGATTCGTCGGGGTTGCGATTGTAAACGGGATGGAAGGATCCCTGAAGCTAGAGGGACGTAGACCCCTAGGCCTTACGACGATCGTAGATAGACGAAAAGATAAAAGACAGAAGGGCAGGATCAACCCTCTGATTTATTTAATCTACGCCCTTCGAATTCAGGATGATTTTGGCTCGAATTTCGAAATTTGGAAATTCGTTTCCAAAATATCAAAATATCCTTCTGTCATATTATTTTCAAAATTACCTATGCTAAAAATTCATTGATAAAAATCATAAAAGAAACGCTTATCAACTCGATATTTCATCGAATATCACTTTTTAAACATGTTCAATACCGATTCATTGATGAGAATGTTTCAAGCTGTTTGTTATTCCGCCTTGCAATTTAATCAAAACGAAAAATCGTGCAATCTATAGCGACAACGTGGATATCAGAGTTTGTCTGGACTGCTCTTCAAGTTCCCTTTCAACGCAAATTTCGAGGGTCGAAAGAGCCCGTGCATCGTACGCGTATCACGTAGCTGCAATTCGTACAGACCGATCATGGTAGTGTCTCTTTCCATGTACGTACATATGCGCACACATGTACGCATAGAGTACATAGAGAACGCGTTACATACGTCCTCGACAGACCGAGTATTCCCAAGGTGGCTATAGAATACATTCTGCTTTCGTCCCTGAATGTATGTATGCTGGAACGATAGCCAGCTGATAGCAGGAACGAGCGATGACCGGTTGCTTTGACAAAACCCATAACCATCCCTCTTTCGATTCCCACCCTACCCTGTTTCCTTTTTATCCTGTACAACCAGCCGTGATCCGCCCTTTCAGATCGTGAATTTGGATAATTCCTGTAACGAGAATGGATTAAAAGGCGCATTAATGGAATCGAAGGTTGGTTATATGAATCTCTCGTTTGCCGACGCACCAGGTGCGTCGTGGTGTTTTAAATGGGTTAGAAATGTATTTTTTTATTTTTTCCAATTGGCTCCCACAGGAATTATATTTTTATTCAACGATGATCTGTCTGCTGGTGTTCGTTTAGAATTAGATAGGATCGCGATTGTATAATCCATGGATGTACCGAAAGGGACAAAAAGCGTTCCCGTCAAACGGAGGGGTAAGATACGTTTGTTTCGAAGGCAACCCCAGGACATATGTGTACCACCGTCTCCGTTGAGTAATTGTTACAGATTTATCAAAACGATATGTCACCGCCATATTGAGGCCGATCATCTGGCGCATATAATCTTCGTAGGAACCTACCCTTGGCATACGACAATGAAAATGTATATTATAAAAAGAAAAAAAAATTGAATACGTCTCTGGTTGCGTTCTTATCTTGAAACGTTCTTTTTCGAGCAACCACACGGAACATTTAATTGCGTAAAAACGAGAGGAGACAAAAGCGACGGAGCAAGCCTCGTAGACAAAGACTTATTCTGTCTGGCTGTAAAGGTAAATGGAAAAAAAAATAATGCGCACAGACGTGGAGAATAATTTTGAGATTTTTACGCGTAGACGGAGGGTTCTCGTCGACCAACACTTTCGTTTCTAGAAAAAATTTTTTTAATAGTACGAAGTCGTCGTTCATAATGATATTAACTGTGGAAGGGTTATGAAGTTTCTATTCTCCAAAAGTTTCATTCTAATCCGTAACAATTCTACCAACTTCTAATCTCTCCACTTGCAACCGAAGTTTTCGTTCTGCGATTATCAACATTCTGCGGTGTTCGAACAGAAGGTGAACCCATTCACGTGTTCTCTTTGTCCCCGTGAGCTAGTTAGCCGGCTAATATTTTCTTTCAATTTCGCGTAGGGCGTACGGTGTATGTAGGAAAATGAAAGGGCCGAGCCAAGGGTGTTTCGGGTGTCGACGGGGCGAGTACAGGCTATCGGTGACGTCAGTCGACAAATTATAGATGAGTATCAACCGCACGTGATCCGAGCAGATAATACGGCAAATGAATAGCCCAGCCTCGACAATGAGGGACCACCGTGACTCTTTCATACGGGCTTAACTCTGCCTCCCTCTGCCTCCTCCACCCGGCCTTAATCAGTTTTCGATCCCCTAATGATTTTGCTCGCATCGTCCTGGACGAGCGTAACCGGGCCCGGCCATGTTAAAAGGTTTACATAGTCATCATCGAAGCGACGTGGCGTGATTCGCGATACCCTGATGCACATTTCCAACAAGATTGATGGCCGATCTATCATCGCCACCGACGGGATATTTCTTTTGATGCACGCTTCCTGTTGCCGTTTGTTGCTTTTGATGACGTTCTCGTTTTGTGCGCCATGCCGCGTACTATGGGGCTTTGATATCGATGAAATTGGGAATTTTTGATTGATCAGTGGCGGTGATTTCGTGGATCGTGTAAAAGACAGCTTTTCGGTACCATTGGTGCAACCCACATATTAATAATTCCAAAAATAGTATTTAATCTAAGCGTTAATCGAAATTCAATA
The DNA here is from genome assembly GCF_907164935.1 of Osmia bicornis bicornis. Classification (NCBI taxonomy): domain Eukaryota; kingdom Metazoa; phylum Arthropoda; class Insecta; order Hymenoptera; family Megachilidae; genus Osmia; species Osmia bicornis. Next base: position 908,140 of record NC_060218.1, on the reverse strand, counting down.
AATTCCATTTATAACAAACAGGTAGGTTCAATTAATGAACTAATTGATGGAAATAAACATCGAATCACTGAACGCTTAATAAGATCAATCAACGAAGCGTATTACAGAGAATACAGACTAACGAATGAACGCTGTTCTCCTGAAATCGCGATTCAAAGGGAGACACGATTCTCCAACGGCACGGATATCAAGACAAAAGGGTGTCGTAAAACAATATCGCCTGGCGGATTGCAGTTATTACGAGGTAGGAAGGCTAGCCGGAATCATCCGGCCAGTTAAAGATTAAAATCTAATTAATCAAGTCGGCGGTGGCGGCGGTAGAGGAACGGGGTAAGAGAATGGAGAAATACTCAATTAAGCTTCAGGCCTTTTCGTCTCTCCCGGGGACTCGAAAGATTTATCTTTGGATAACCAGCCACGGCGCGGCGGTTGCGTATTTAAATCAGAGTAAATTGAAGAAAAAAGAGGGCCCAGAGAGGGGGTAGGTGTTGAATTCGAGACAAGAGCCTCTCCTCTTTCCACGAGGAGATGAAAGCTTCGCCTAGGTACACCCTCTGATGCTGATCGAAGGTATTATACATAGTTAACCCTGTTAACCCGGCCCGTGGATCGATGGATATTTTCCTGGAGATCGGGTTAACCCTCGGTGTTCGAGAGCTGCGGGTTAAGATGTTGAGTACAGTATTGCCTCGAAATAAGCAAGTGGCTCGGGACCGAACCGTTGCTTATTTCGAGGGAGGTAGCTATTCGGCTTGACTTTGTTCTCGAAACGGGACGATAGAGAACGCGAGAAACGAGTGAGAGATCCGAGGTAGCGGCAAATCATAAAGTGATCGGCCGAGCAGCGATGTTATTTTTTGAACAAGGATAGAAAGCATTATATACATATATTCCATCCTTCTTCTACTAACCGATGTCACTGCTCAGTCGAGCGTGAAATTTATTACCCTAAACATCGGCTTCGCGCTTTCATGGACCTCTCACTCATATCTCGTACCTCTCACTTTGCGGGCGATTTCAAACAAAGAAGAGGGGATAGCGACTTGCTTATTTCGAAGTCGAGACCACTTGCTTATTACGAGGCAATACTGTATATCCTTGAAATACAAATGGTACTAGGCGCCTCCACTTTTACTCTTGTTCGATCTTCACTACTCTACCAGACGATCGATTGTATTTACGTGCTTGCATACACACTGGAAGATTGAAGCGTTTCAGATATTCTTGGCTGCACATTGACGTTAATAGATAGGGACCCAGGGTAGATCTAACCCTCGCCGAAAATGTGGAATAGCTTCGTTAAAATTTCAACAATTTTACAACTCTAGAATTTCAAAGTTTTAGAATCGAAAAATCGAAAAATTTCCAGAATTTTTTAGATTCCAAAATTTTCCAGATCTCAGAATTTCCCGTCTTGTTACGAGTGTATAACATTAAATATTTAACAAAATACAAAATTTTGTGTAGCAGGTTTACAATAGAAAAAAAAATTATTGGAAGGTTTTATTAATTTTGGCCAGCACAAAAAGTGAAGGTCAAATGACATTTCTTTTCAGAGGGATCCTAATGAGACAGTAATTATCCTACCAGAGACAGAAAGACAACTTTCACCCTTTCATTGTCTTTTAACACTGAAATCCCAGCCCCTTCGTTCTTTCTCTGAGCGAAACAGAGATGAGAAAGTTTAATAAAGAGCTTCCTCTTTAATCCAACTGTTTCCTTCTTTTTTTATTTTCTGTTTGCCATGGATTAGGGCAGTCGTCATTCAAACTGTACTCGATTTCAAAGACCGAAGTTCATTGAAAATTCCACTTTTTGAAATTATTTATATTTAACGTCTTTGGGTAAAAAATGACCCGACTATGCAAAATAACATTACAGTTAGTGGGGTCAGAATAATATCAATATCATAAAAATCAGAATTAATAATTGGCGCAGTTTAAAATGAAAAAACCTTTCTATTTATTTATTTTACAATTAATGCATAAATAACGCAATGGTTTTTTTGCACCGTTTGGATAATTTGGAGGAATTCTTTCCTTTTAATTTACCTACGTTTGATGGTTACAGGACGCCTTTCAATTATCCCTATTCATGCTTCAAATAAAGTAATTCGAGCTGTAGCGGAGTTTTTTCTACGCACGTTCCTTCTATTTTGCTCTGTTACCATTTTGTTTGGAACGTGTACCACAACGATGAGAGCGAGGGAGAGAAATGGAATTTTCAACGATGGTCCGCTGCCAGCCAAATGGACTTTCGATCGACTCAAATGACCACCACCACTTTAATTGCCTTACTTTTTTTCTCTCGTTTTCATCGAACTACCGTGTAATTTTCGCGTGGTTTAAGTTTTAAGTGATGCAATCGACGAATTCAATGCGCTCTTTTTAAAATCAAACATTTTTTTCTTTTAGAGATAATAATGGTTGCAATCTACCTTCGCGTCCATTGGCACAATGGGTGATTATAGTACACTCAAATTTCGACGTTTAATTGTTCACTGCTGTATGGATAAAAAAGTATTCGATATTTAGTGAAATAAATTTAAAATCATTAGGTAATCAGATTACTATATGATGATTACAATTTTCTATGTCATTATAATTTTCCGATTTCCACGATGACAGTTCATGGCACATAAAATCTAGTGTCGCAACAACATAATCTTTTATTTTCACTATTGTTGTATGGAAACATACCTAACCTGACCAAAACTGTTTTCTGTTTCAGGTAAGTGTAAACGAAGCATTAGGAAGAATCTCTCGATTCATCAAAAGCAGTAAGTTACTTGTCTGAAACGATCACAGTTTACCGATCCATTAATAAGCGGCCGTTCGAATAGCAAAGAGCGCGGCGTTCCCCTAATAAATATAGATCGAGGCACGCGCGAGTTTGGGGAATTAATTAGTGAAAATTCAACAGTGGAATCAAGGGAAAAGGCGGGCCTGGGCTGTAAAGATTGGTCTGCAGGTTGGGTTAAGGGTGCCGGGAGCCGATGGAAATGGTAGACTTTGGTACTCGAGACTTTGCCCTTCGGAAACCCTCGTAGCAACGAGCTTCTCCCTCGGGAGAACCTACCTTCATCTCATTCAACCTCCTCCGTTCTTCTCTTCTCCATTTTCCATAGCCTCGAACCAATCCTTGGGTAGTCGACTCTTTTCGACCGATACTCAATATTAACCGCATCTCGCCAACGCCAGCGCCGTTATCGTTATAATAAAGAAGGAGAAAAAGGGGTGGCAAAGCGAGTGGGAGAGAGAGGGTTGGGTAGGGTGCAACGCGATTATCTACGAGAGAGAGAGAGGGAGAAAGAGGGAGGGAGGTGTATGGTGGCAGCCGTGCCAGATCATTTCAGAAACGACTTGTAGAAAGTGTATAATATTTTCTCCACCCCCGCGTAAATTGGCACGGTCTGGAATATAAAGGGTTATATTTCATGGTTATAACCTGGTCGACGAAATTCCGGAAATTTACTTCCGCGGGTGTCGTCGACTTCCTCAGGGTTATTTCGAATTATTAATATTTTAGGTATTAATTTAATTTTACAGTTGAACAATAATTTTTTGCCTTGGAATAAATTTCCTCTGTTTGTTTGATGAATTGTGGTAAAAAAATCATTACAAATGAATGGTTGGGTACTAACAATGAGTTTCTTCTTTCTTGGGGTTAAGACTGTGATTAGGTGGTTCTCTGATTGCTTTCTTAGACAAATTACCGTTGGTCGACTGGGTTTTTCATTCTGAATAAGTGATGAGTTCCGACGCGGATTGTACCCTCGTTGTTTGGTGATTTTTTCACGAGCCACCGACGAAATAGCGCCGCGTTAGAACAGAGGGTAGGAACGCAGAAACGGACAAGTACCCTGGGGCCTCGTGCTAACCCTCTTCATCCTCTGCCGCGTCAGTTTTCACACTACACTCGATTATCCGGCGCGAAGGCGAATCGTTATATTAATATCCATAGACCATACCGTTTTAAAGTATCAAAAATATCGTTTTAAAAAAAGAAATGGAAAAAATGGAATGATCTTGAAGAAATGTAATTATAGTGATTTCTACAATACACGGCCATCTTCAGTAACACTAAACACTAAAGATAATAATAATAATAATAATTTAGTAACTCTCAATCACCCTAGTCTATCTTCAAAATTGAAAGGAATTATTTTTTCTTTAATTAAAAATGATAATGAATAAAACATAGGTACTTCCAAGTACTCATCCATTGAATTAACGACCTTTGGTGTTGATAAATTATGGCAGTCCATCTTCAGACTTTATCGAGCAAGATGAAAGAATAAAGAAAGCAGTGGAAACAATACAAGTGCCACGAAAATGATAATCGTAACGAAGGAAAGAATGGGTGCTGGTGAAATAATATCCGAGTATAAGCCGGCGAGACGAATGAGCAAATTTATTATCGCGTCAGCGGATAGTTGTTGTGTTGCGAGGAAAATGGCAGGGACGTGGGGAATATAGAAGGTGGTTAGATTGTCGTAAAGGAGGGAGTTGTTTCTCATTCTCATGAATAACGCTTTAACGCCATTTTTTATGGCCACCATAGCTCGTTGTTTCGGCTGAAACAAGCCCATAATACCGGCTGTCTCAGCTAAGATCTAAAACCTAAATTATAGCTTTCATTTTTAATTATATTAAAAATACTTTAAATGTAATTTGAATATTTTTATTTTAAGGAATATGATAAATAGAAACATTTAGAGGAAAATTAGTGGAAAATTTAAGGGAAATTCATAGCCTATGAGACACTTAACTTGTTCGAAATGGAAAATATCTCATATCTAAATGCTCGGATCTTACACGAGGCAGCCTGTATAGTGAATCGAAGAACGAAATGCATGTTCGAAAATTCACTCGACCCTCTAAGACGATATCCCGCGGTTCGACAGCGCCCCAATACGGAAATTTACATTTGGCCAGGGCCTCGAGCGTGCATTTACCGATTCTCAAGCCCCCTTCTACCGAAATCAAGCCGAGAATGCCTCTATTATCGGATCAGACTCACGCTCGAAGACTACGGTTTCAGCTTGGGTAAAAAAAAAGCTCTGGCAAAGTAATTGACATTATCTACACCGGCGGGGAATTGAAGGCTGTTGAAAGTACCACCCTAATGGTGGTGGGTTCGTGTGATTGTATATGCATTAGAGCCGTACCGATGGTTGTCCATGAGGGTGAATGGTAACGATCATTCTTTTCTTTCTTTTTTGCGAACGAATAAGAAAAGTGCGTTCATGGGTGGTTCATGGTAATACGATTTATGGTTGGAAATGGGTGTGGTTAGGTTGATGGTTCAAGATTACCTCTGATGGATTAAAACGTCGTATATAAAATATTTTATTAGGTAATATTAGACATGTGGGGGAAAATTTTCTTCCCCATTTTCTGATCCCACTTGGGTATATTTATCAGATAGGCGGTGCAACTGCACTTGTCACTCCGGGCCCGAACGTGTTAGTACGCGTCATTGCCAACGAATCTGCTTTCTTTTGATCAATTCGTCGCGGTACGCGTGCCATTACGCTGTCTCCGCTTTCTTTGTTCGGCTTGCCTCGGATAATCGAGAATCCACGACTAGAGGGGGTGGGGTTAAGGAGACGAGGAGGAGAGAATCCCTTCTATCATTGCTTTTCTCGTTCCTCCGGCAATTTCGACGACTAGCGAAGGGGTGCGCCTTCCTGTATTTTATGGGATGAACGAGGATTTGCACGAGGACACGCGTGGGCGTCCCTTCTTCGAGTCTTCAACTTCGAATCCTTGTTCCTGCGTTTAGGACTTGGAGATTCTCTGGCAATCTAAAAGTACACTGATGGGCAACTGCGCCTATAAGGTGAGAAATTGAAACTTCCGTGTTTCTAAATTTCTTCATTTGAAAATTTGAAAATTTTCTTTAAGGATCTTTTTATCTATTAAACTAATAACTAAGACATAAAAATGCCGACTTTGGTGTTTAACCATCCGCGTCTAGATTAATCCTTATAAAAACCTTCGATCGTTAGAAATATTCGATTCAACAGAATCCTTTGATTATAACAACTACTGTTACATCAACAAAGAGTGACGGTCTCAAGAGTCGAGTGGCCACAGGACACTGCTGCCAGGAGCCGATAACTACCCAGAAAGGACGAATCGATGAATTTCGTAACAGCGAATTTCCGCGGGTAAAGGGTGGCGGTGGTGCTGTTGGCGAGTGGGTGGGCAGCACCGCCAGCACCAACAGCAGAGGGATGTAACTCGTAGCGGAGTCGCTTGGAACCGGGGTGTGTAGGTGGTTCGTGAGCGAGGACGAAATCAATAGCGCCGTCGGGTTCATAGCGGCGCGCAGGAAGCGTCCCGTAGAAAAGGGACAAATGTATATAAATTTAAATCAGACCGTTGGTCCGAGCTACAGTTAGTTTCTTGTTCGCTTCGGGCCTCATTGAACTCGAAAAGAGAACTGTATCTTCTGTAGTTGTAGGGACTTCCTGTTAGAGCATGAAAGATCCAAGATCTGCCGCTTTTGAAACAGTACCCAAAGGTATTGCGGGGCAAAAAGGTTGAACACCTTCAGGATAAGAGTTGCCTTTCGTTTAATGTTATTAAATTATTATCTTTAGCCTTTAGATGGTCATATATCATAAGACTCACTATAATTACAATTATTTAAAATACAATCCTTCCATTTTTGGCTAGATTCCCCTAGATAATAACGCGATTCCGAATTTTTACATTTTTTCCCTGATTATTCAATTATGAGACCAGGGATTCCAATGTTTCTTTCGTTAAAATGACACTTTTCCATCCGTCCGGAGAGTCGGCGACACACAGTACCTGACCCTTCCAAAATTAAACCTTACATAAATTAAAAGTACTACTTAAGATAAAGTCGATAAATATTAGCGATGTAATTTCAATAATTTTCTACAAATTTATTTTTAACTTCTAGAACCATGTATAAACACAACTGACAGGTTCATTCTATATAATTTAATTTTCAACCGGGGATACTTTTACTTTCTGGATTTGACATTAAGATTTTAAGAAACAGGAAATCGATTTGCTACAGGTCGGGAATCTAGCTGTCGTTCATTTATGAATCAGATACGGACGTAGATGGTTAGATGGCAATAAAAGATTCAAAAGGGAAAGGGAAAGAATGTCGATAGCTACAGACATAGTATTACGGTATTATGTAGAGACTTAGAGGTACTTTATCCAGGTTTGTAACAATGCAAAGACCGTGCAAGAATCTCTTTCTTTTACGTTCCTTCGTTTCTTCTTTGCTATTGTTACCTAATACCAGAAACCCGTACATTTTAAATTCTTGACGTTTCAAGTACAAAAGCCTTGCTGAAATTTTTATTTATTTTTAATTAAAAAACCTAAAGATTGCAAGCTAAAAACGAATATTGACGAATAAATAAAAATATTAATCGTAATTCAATTAGAAAAACTTTAAAATGAATAATTCCAAGTATGGTAAATAAACAGAGTCGTTGAACAATGGATGGTTCGACACGAAATCGCTCGATCTGGCAAAGTTTCCCAGTCGAACAAAGGATTCTAGGTGGCGAAGAAATTTCTAGGCGAAAGTCTCCATTGAGATGGAAATATTCAGGCAGTGGTGCCATTCAAAATTTAGTATCGGAACTCTTCCGAAATTACATTTTATAGAGGCAATTCGTTCTGCGCCGCACCGGGATTGGCTTGCATTAATAATGCCTTTATGTGGCGCACCGGCTGACCCCGAAGTCAGTATCCCACCTCGATCTTTCACGACAACACTAAAACCAGTCTATAAAAACGCCCGTTGTTTATATCTTGACGCATTCAATGCCTATGCGTTAACTACTGAAGTAAAAATTGGCATAAATGTCTTTTATAAGAAGAAACATTATAATAACTATTATTAAGAATACGATTAAAATTTATAGGGTGCTAACTTGCATTATTGTAATTAATATAGCAATTGTTTTCTACTCTGATTTTCAAATCTACAGAAATAAGCGATTTCTAATAAACTTTGACGAATGTCTCCTTCGAGATTAATTAAATTAATGTTCAAGTTCGAAATATGATTGCAAATTAGAATTTCCAAGTTAAAACTTTCAACTAGAAGGTAAAGCCTGTATGCCACATTGTACAACAGGATGCTGCAGAATATTGTATTAAGCAATAACTAATAGCAGTTTCGTTAGAAACCGCAATTGCTGTGACCACAAGTGGAATTGTTTCGATGGGGTTGCGCTACTTCGTCTACGCTGCTACCCTGTATAGCAGCAAATTTAATTGTACCTGGAAGTTCTATAAGACTGATCTCTGCACGCTTTCACAGATACATCGATCAATTTTTAATAGAATCGTGGTCGATTGGAAATTGAAATTATGCGAGTAACAAACAATTTAATTTTGGCTGTAATTAAGTGAACCACAACTCGCAATCAGTTTTATAGATTATCAAAATTTCTATTGACCGTGTGTCGCGTCTGGTCGAAATGGTTAAGATGACGACATCGATGGAAAGCCTGGCTAATGAGAATCTACGAGGGATGTTAAGTCAGGTAGCCCAAGTTCCGCCACGTAACAAGTTCTCGGCAAGGTGACCAAGTTAAGTAATTTGTGCAGCAACCGGCTGCACCGAATAAGTCATAACTAAGGTAGATTGTGACTAATTGTGTCCCAAGTGGGAGGGTCGTCTGTCGTTTTCCGAAAACGGTTGCCTGAGTAAATAATTCGGTTACAATTCACATTCAGGCCAACTATGATATGCGTAACTGGACACATCCAATCGCTTGTTTCAATATTTGGTAGCAAAAAAAGTAATCTTTCTCCTTGATAAAAATGTTTCCTGTGAAAAAGGAGAAAAGCATAATAACAAAAGAATACAACAGTGTCTTTTCCATTATATCATTTCACGGTCCAGCAGGCGGGTGTAAGGATAGAGCTGGTTTCCGACCTGAAAGATAAAGGCTGACCTCCAAGACGCAACAACCAACTACATAGGGAGCAGACTAGGAAACGGAATAAAACTAACACCCATTAATCAGGCCTTAACCCAGACCCTTTTGCAGGAATAAGTGCGCCACGTGAAATAAAGATCTTTTTTTTTCGGGTGCTTTAAATCATCAGTTTATTTCCTAGAGGTACGAAATCGCCTTAGGGTAGTTTTAATTGAAATAAGAATTGAATTCTTTATTAAGTTAAAAAATAAAATTTTTTAATTTTCGGGATTCTGAAAGTTTTAAAAGTTCAAAATTCTGAATTTCTGAAAAACGAATTTCCAATTAAGTGCTAATAATGTAAAAGGATTACATATACTCATTAACAAGTTTTTTCATAAGAAATTGAAATATTATATTTATTCTGAGCAGAAGAAGAAGAGAGAGGAGTAGCAGCACAAAGGATTGAAACGCGAAAGTTGGTCGTCATGAATTGTGGCCAGAGGAAATAATGAAAAGTTATAAGGGCGACTTCAAAAGCGAAGTCGATCGTGGTTGTTCGCGAAACCGTTTGTCTTCCTTTCGACGTCACCTCTTATCGACTAAAGTGGATTTGCACAGGGAACGCGACTTTCCTCGGTAACGAAAGCTACGGTTATTCGCTGCTTAATATAATACTAATAAAATTGAAATTTCATTTAAACCTTTTCAAATCGGTCGTTCGCAATTTGCGTTTCAAGTAAGAGTCGATTGTAAGGATATAGAACATCGACGTTTTATGAAAAATCGAGGATTTTCCGTCGAAATAATTTTGTCAACCCTTCAGACATTTTCCATCAGGTGACCTGACATTTTGTGACAAGATATATTGCATATACCATCGTGCTTGACATTAAAAGGCTCCTTGTCCCCGGAAATGCGCCTGTTTCAACCTTTCCCATGGCAGTTGGTGAATTTAACGATTCTAATTTCGTAGACACCCTCCGCTCCTTACAGCGTTCGTTAATTGTTTCGACGCAGGCTCGAGTGGATTCGTACTTTAGCCGAGCGTCGAAATTGGAACGCAAAATACACGGCTGAAGATTGTTTAGGTAAAGGAATTTCTCCGTTTTCCTTCAGCGAGGACATTTAAGCAGTGCTTCCTAATTGCACCGCTTCGGTTGCAACGCTCCTAACGAATTCAAAGAGAACGAACGATCAGAATTCTCCAGTGATCGTTCGTCACGCTTTTCTGCGACAAAATTTCAATTCACCTTCGTGTTCAAAGATTATTTTCAATTTGTGACTGAAGTGTTGCCTACTTTGCTTTCAATAAAGAATTAATTGTATTCGACGGCGACAACTTATTACAAAAAGATCTGGAAAAGAAAACTGGGTTATTGGGAATTTTGAAATAAATTTTGAAACTAAAGATGACTGAAGAAAAAATAATTAATAAAATAGAGGAAGAATGCGTGGGATGAAGGACGATGAGTAACCAGAGGTGCAAAACGCAGGATATACAACATTGTTGTGATACAAGCTGGACAAAGTGGCTATTAAACTAGCTCGTTACCTAGGTGAGCTTTTTGAGCACGGTCCACTCGTGCCACTGGTAATACTGGGTCAAAAGCGTCTACTATAGACTCGAGCCGGGGTCAGACGTCGAGTCGGTTGGCATCTCTGAGCACTTCCAAGCCTCGCTGCAACTCGTTTTCCTTTTCTTGGACCCTAACGAATATACCAGCCTCGTCCATTCGTTTTATGCTCTCTTAAGGGAGGCAGACCCGTTGCGCTAAGCTTCTTCGACTAAGAGATCCTTACTTTTTAAATTAACGATGCTACTTCCGTTACTTTTCTTTTTTTTTCTCTACCCTCTAGCCTTTTTACTGGCAACCTGCACGAGAAACTGGCGTAACGCAAGCCGCGATTTACAAATTTGTAGCGTTAAGCAGGCTGTTCGACGGACTCGCGCGTTTCTTTAATCCCACAGACGCGTTGCAACGAGCAACTTTGATAATCCAAACGTTCCAGACTCTCTTTTAAAGTTTTCTACTCTTGGATGCCAGTGCTGTCTTTTTTCAGTTCCACTGGGAGAGAGTGCTCTTTGAAGGCTTGGGTTAGGTCTGGTCTGTTGTGAACAATGTTACTGATAAAGGCTGATGATATTGGATTCGCGTAATGGAAGGTGGCGAGTTCAAATCCCACTGCAATCACTATTTTTTTTTTATGCATTTAAATACTTGTTCGTCAAATTTAATTTCACAAAATTTCATTATAATCATGTACATTTAAATACATGGAAATCAGTAATAAAAAAAATTAGGAACAAAATTTAATTGCAGTGAGATTTGAACCTGAAAGCAGAGAATGTAAAAATCATTTTTATTTTTATTCCTAATAATTCATTTGTCCGTTTGATTTCATTCTTCTCCTGTATAAAAATTGTTTTATTACAATAGTTGATAACTAACTGCTTTATTTTGATGCATCGCTTTATCTGTGAACGTCTGGTTGAACTCGAATATTAAGCTACACAAATTGTGTACTGGGTTAGATTTGGTACGTAAACAAAACCGGTGTCGTTAGCATCGATCCATCGGTCTCGTGTTATCGTTTCTGGTCAATGATCACCGAATTCCGATTGACGTCGGTGTGTTGGTTTTGTTTTCGATTACCGTTTTTGATAGGGTCCTCTCTGTATCTCTCCAAATGAATTCCACGTTGTTACAGCGACCAGTGGAATTCTCTGTCGCAGTTTCAGCGATATTTATGAAAATTAGCAGCTAATTCTTTGGAAATACAATGGACAAACGGGCTAAACATACGTTCCGTTGGACCTGAAATGACGTGGAAAACGATTCTATTAACAAGATAAATGTTTGCGATTTTATGTTTTAATTAATGGAATTCCTGATATAAAATTAAGCTAAAATTATAATTTAGAACAAGCATGCACGTGATATTGCCTGTAGCTCTACTCGCATGCTGTTTTAGGAACCCGTGCATTTTAATGTCTGCTTTGCACATCTGATTCAAAGAGATTCTAACTGAAGCTAACCACCTGACTTAAATTTTTATTTTCACGACTTCATCGTGAGAACGTCCACCATTGCTCAGAGCCCATTAAGAATCCCAAGTTCAGAATAGCATCGTCGACGTTTCGGCCGATCGGCGCCGATAGTTAATTAAATCAGAATCAACATTAAATTAAATTGAAGCGGCGCTGTGCCGCAGAATCATCTCTTATTCTACGTAGCGGCCGCTCGGATCGTCTGAAAACTTCCGATAAGAAGAGGCGAAGAAGGAGGCAGAATAGCGAAAGGTAGTCGGCTGAAAAGGGAAAAGAGAGTAGATCGAATAAGAGTACCCTAAAGTATCTGGCCGAATCCAGCTTCCTTCCTTCCTCTCTTAGCTTCTTCCTCCTTACCGTCCTTCCTTCCTTCCTTCCTTCCTTCCTTCCTTCCTTCTCTTCCTTCCTTCCTTCCTTCCTTCCTTCCTTCCTTCCTTCTCTTCCTTCCTTCCTTCCTTCCTTCCTTCCAACCATTCCAAGTTTCCAATGTATAATTCCGAACTTTCCGCCGACAATGGCAGTTCGCCGCAGTTCCGCAACACAATTGATCGCTCCGTCGCGATTCGCCTCCTCCTTCCCTCTTCGCCTCACTTGCGAGGAGGGTGAGGAATCGACAAGACTGGGGAAAGTCCTTCGCGAAAGTTGAATGTAAGTAGGTTGGTACGCGTGTGCCAGGCCTAACGTAGCCGACGTGCTGACGAGCCGATTTTATCGAAGCTGTTTTGCACGCCGAAGCTGAGCAAGCTCCGACTCAATTGTGGAAAGCACAGTACGTGCGTGCCAAAGAGATTCGAAACTAAAGATTCGTTTTCGTTACGATGTATTGTCGATGTGGTACAATGCATCGGTACGTGAGGCATGGGGAATTTATTGTGTACACTGACGAGGATGGTGAATTGTCCTAGGGAAACTATTGATGTAGAGAGTAGAGAAAGAAGGTATTAACCATTCGCAATGGAAAAATTTTGTCTAAGGTTTTTTAAAATTTTATATCTTAAAAGTTAAATATTTGAATTTTGGAACTTTCTACCGAAAACTTAAACCCTAAATACCCTGTTGTATCCCATAGACGATTCTTTATCTATGATATTATTTCTGAAGAAGTTCGATCTGAAAACAGATCGACTAGCATTCGCAGAAAATATGGAAATCGCGGAATCGAAATGGTACGATAGATCCGACAGGAGGGGGAGAAAGTCGGTGGTGCGTTCGGAGGGTAAGTTCGTTGGAAGGATCATGGGACACGATAACGTAAAAAAAAGTGTCATAAATCACGGTTGGCTCGGTAGAATCAGAAGCGATGGATAAAGGAATAGGAAGAAGAGGAACAACGGAAAAGGGTGGAGTGGTGTGGAAAGTCGATGGGGGAGGGTCGAAAAGTCGGGACGGCGCGGCGTGGCGGGAATATATCACCCGAGCTATCTCGACGTCTCCCGAAGCGTGGCATAACTAGTGTAGCGAGATGCTATCGGTTGTTTCTGACCGGTGTAGAATCGGCCCTTGGATGAGTATATTAGACGGCCGGCAAGACCCTCTTTAGAATTCGCTTTGCAGCGAGCCTGACGAATGTGATCCAGGCACGCGGCCTCGCTAGCCACCGTGTGCCTTTGCCAAAGCGAATATTCATTCCCAGCTGATGTAATGGACTACCTTGACCCCCGTCACCCTTATGTATTTAAATAGTTACGGTCGATGGTAAATCCTGTCGCAGCAAAGCAATGATGGGCAAGGGTGCGGTGCACGGACACGTGCAAATGACGTACCCTCACTGGCACCGATAGATAGACTATTTTTCAATTTCATACTTAGCAAAATTGAAAATTTAAAAATTTCTATATTTCTAAATTTCCAAATGACCAAATTTGTAAATTTATGAATATGAATATTTGATATTTCCCAGAGCTCTGTCATCGCACTAGGTACCGTGCCCGATAGTTCCCCAGCGGGCACTTGATCTGTCCATCGCTGCGCAAAAGCAGTTATGGATAATGGTCACTGAGAGTGACCATTGTTAAAACGGCAGCTGATTAAATTTTTCGAGGAGGATATATGATAATGTGAAATATCGTTTAGTGAACATACGAAAACAGAAAGAACGTAATTACTTCTCTTTCGCATTTTAGTGAGATTAAACGTCACCGGTAATACGTGCAGCAGGAATCTGCTTCGTCGAGATTTAGATAAATTTGAGAAATTGGCTGCAGTTATTCAGATTTCACGACAGATTATAACTCTCTGGGTAGGGTAATTAAGTGGCCGGTTCTGGTCTGGCTCACCAACGAACGTGCCATCCAGCTAGACCTGGCCTTTTTGGCGGACCACCATGGAATTTCAAGTGGAATTGGGGGATTATTTAATTCGCGTCTTTGGGGCTAGAGCTTTCTCCCCCTTTCGCTCTCTCGTTCACCGTTTTAAGCGTTTTCCATAATGCCTGCCCGCGTTTACCCCGATGAATTAGCATTTTAATTAGACACTACTCTAGTTCGACGTGTCCACAATTAATTCCATTATGCCTTTTTAATCAATTCTCCCCATTTCTTGTTCTGACGTGGATTGATGGACGACGTGTTAACCGTGGTGGTCGCGTGACTCTTATTTACATATTCACGGTAGAAAACAATTCATTTTAATTGACTTTATAATATAGAGAAGCTTCGAAATAATATCAAATGGATACGGAGCCTATTTTCAAGCGGTCTGTTATCAATGTGGATAGGCAATATCTAAGGAACGCCAGTGTTTCCGTTTCCGGAACGCCCACGATTTCCGACCGCAATTTCCAGAAACTATCTTTTATCGGGCCGAAGGCCGCGTACATGCCTATTATTATTGAACCTATCAGAGAAATTGTAAATATTTTGTTGAAAATATTCAATTATCCCTTTTCAATTCACACGAACTCTATAAGACGTCGAAGAAACGGTCAGCATAAAATTCAAGCCCCTGGCGTTCGCCTAACCTTTTCAAGAAATGGATTTAAATTTAAAAAAAGGAAAAGGTCGCGTTTCATGGAGGACACTCCTTTCCCGCGACTAAATTTCCTTCGATAGGGAGCTTTCGCGGTGGCAGAGGAGAGGACACCGAGAAGAAGAAGAAGAGAGTGGTGAAAAAGGAAGAAAGACCCTTCGCCGTCTGTTTACTCGGTCGTCTAGGCTGGCCGCAATAAAGGAATCGGCGAGAACGTAGAATTCGTTCCGACAGACGGAGCTAGTGGTTTCCTCAGGAGCGAGCGGAAAAAAAAACAGACGAAATCCACGGGATGGATGAAGGAGGACGATTCCGTGGAAAAAGAAGAAGCTGGAGGGAAAATGAGAGACGAGGAAGAGAGAAGACGCGCGGAAGTCTAGATGGGATGGGTGAATGGGCTTCTTGGAAAATGAGAAGAGACTTTATCCAGCATGGATGGATACCGAGTGAGAAAGTAACCCCTTGAAGCAGCCAAGGAAAGCCTCGCGGAACGAGATACTCGAAAGCTTTTTGGCCTTTAGCCGACATCCACGGCCGACTTTAATCGTATCCATTGCCCTGAGACATTGACGCTGATTTCCCTCTGCAATTGCACCCCTTTATTAGCCCCTCGCGTGTATGTGAAAAAAAAGGATGTCTTTTTTTATGGCTTCTCAGTCGTCTGGATAACAAAGCGTTGCGTTTAGAGGGTAATAAGTGGATAATGATACGGTGCTGAATAAGGGGGATGAATTACGATTATAATAGTAGATAAGCCTGTTACAGAGATTCCTGGATATTGGTAAGCCCTTTCTGCATTTCAAGATTTGCAAACGTGCTTGAATTGAATAATTTAGTGTTATGGAAATCGCTGACTGCTGACTTTAAATTTTTTAAAAATTGTTTGTTATTCTTGAACAATTTCATTTATTCAAATAATTTTTAAATTCCCAATTTTTCGCAAATGTTGAACAACAAACAATTCTCCTATAATTGAAACTCATTAAACGATAATACACTTACATGTCGCAGCAACATATTTATACAGAGCTTACCACAATGTAGACACCGTTAATACTAACGAGAACGACGAATTAAACTGATTATAATATAATTAATAATTTCACGGATTGGTAATAATTTCACGAATGAATGCCGGTTTAATTATAACGAACGCCAGCATAATACAAATGGCTCGAGGGGTAAATAGAGATTTCTAATCATTGATTAGAAGTTTTTAAAGTGGCCGTTTAGGTAAATGACCAATTCGAGTTTCGTCCATGGAACAGCGTGGGGCTCATCCTTGTGTATCTCGACTAGATAAAGCCATCGCTTAAACCGGCGACGGTATAAAAAAAGCTTGTATTATACTCCTCTGTAGTTTAGATTCTCCAAGGATTTCGTACGGATCAGTGTGGGTGTAGCATAATGGCCGCGAAGCATCCGATATCGTCTTGACAAGAACGGTGAAGCGCGCATGTGCCGACTTAATAACGTGTGCTACTATGCCCCACAGGAATTTCGAGAATAACGGTCCCAGAATTTACTGTACAGAGCAACTTTAACTTAATGTAAATTAGTACATGGCTGAATATAGATCGGCTCTGATAGTCGCTACGATGAAAATGTACAGTACCGAGCATGGTACGCTTCCCTAGGGAAAATGGCGTTATAGGGGAAGGTGGCGCAACCACTTGCGTATAAACGTTTACTAAAGAAAATTTCGTTTTAGTACGAGTACTTTCTGAAATTTTCTTTAAAAATTGAACAATTGGATTTCAGAACTTTAAAGTTGGAATTATGAAACCCTAAAATTTTGAAATATTTTAGTGGGACCATTTTTCCTATATTCTTATATGGATAATTTTGGGTATTTACAAAAATGTTACCATAGTTAATCAAACCTTACGTAGTCTGAACCACTGAATACCACAAAATGGTTTCAGAGTTGGTTATAATTAATCGTTGCCAAGTAAGATAAGAGGAAAAGAAGCGAGGCGTAGGCAGAAAGGTACGCGGCAAGAATCATCTTGCCATTCGGGGCGTGTATGCAAATGAACAGTGGATGCCAGGATGCTTTTCTACGCTGGAAAACGGCTGGTTGCGTGCACGCTCCTGGTCAGATAACTTGGCGCGATTCGGTGAATTTGCATTTTTAGCGAATTTACAATTTGATTAGGCCCATGCTGCTTCTAACTACTGACGATCTCTGCCGCCAACACGTGCTGTTATTTTCCCGGTCGGTTTCGTTCCTTGCTTCGGCTGACTTCGTAGAAGACAGATTTTAGATAGTACACTCCTGGGACATATTTAATCGTAACGCTATCCACTTTTCCTGTTCCACCACCAACTTATCATACGAAGACTTACCTTTTTATCCTTGACACTTGCATCACGGTTTCATGATAACAAGACTGTATACGTTTATGCATTAAGTAGTTGTGCACATTATGCAAAATGCAACACTTTATTTTTTCAATATTGAAATTTTGGAATTTTGCAAATTCTTTGTTAATTTTATATAGCAATGGTTAGTACAAATACTATACCTGTCAAGGGAAAAATATATGAAAGCGTTATTAGAAATTGCTCTCATAGTATAGTCTCCCTTCTTAGGGGCGATGTCTACCCTGAGCGTCTAGGAGGTCTAAGAGGATGTCTAATTTTAAATCAATTTCTACCCGATGAATATTACAACGCACAAGGGGAATAAATAAAGGATCAGCCGGACGACTGGAGGGTTCCAGTTTCCCTCTTATTTCGCGTTCCACCATATATCAAGACACATCGAAGTCCTTAATCACGGCAGGGTCAGTTTACTTGGACGAAAGTGGTGCGCTGAGGTTCATTGGTGACCTTTTATGTTTATTAACCTTCGAGTCTATTTGGAGGTACCTATACAGTCTTGTATCATTTGATATACCAAATTGAAACTAAAGGTTTCATCAATTTTCTTAATACAAAAATGGCTGATAGCTACTTATAGCGAACCATGACCGATTTTGAAACGTAAAACGTAAACGTTCTAAGGGAAATGTATTTATTGATAGTCCTGTCAGTTGTGGATAGGAAGAGCAGCAATGGATAGCATTGCGACCATAAACCGCACTTTTATTGACAATCGAGAGTGATATGACCACATTTCGTTCACTCTATCACCGATGCCACTAATCTTTTCGAGACCACATGCGAAATCACATCGGCCAATCGTTCTCGTTCAACGAATCAACCAGGACATTATATTGTAGTTCACATTTAACCTTCGGGTCATTTTAGTTCCATATACCTATACTATACATTCATTGACGTAAGTAGGATTTTATTGGAGGGTGAACCAGGTCACTCAGAAATTTTGAATTTTTAAATCTTAAAGCTTTCAAGTTTGGAAATTTTGTATTATAATTTGGAAACTGTGAAATTTTGAATTCTTCAGATTTTATAACAGTTTACGTTTACATTCAAGGTAAAAGTCCACAATATTTTTTATTCACGAATAAACTCACGAAACTTAATCCGTCGATAAGAAATTTTGTTAAATTTTTCAAAATTTATTTAAGACGGTAATGTTTGTCAATTTGAATTTCTCACGGGCTGTTGAAGCCATTAAACATCTGATTCCACGACTTTTCCACCTGTAAGGTCGGTTAATAGCACCATTCCAAGGGTTTCGTGATTTCGCACAAAGGCGTACCGTGATTGATAACAGCTAGAGAGAGATAAGAATATGGAAGAGTCTGTCCCTGGATAACAAACATGCGAACGATGCTTTAATTAAATGTTATCACGAAATCGTTACGTGTAATCAACTGTATCTCATACGTTACCTTCTAATCTATCTACACGATGATAAGAACTAAATCAGACTAAACTGGCTAAATTTTAGTTGCTGAAAATTACTATATAAATTTTTCACATGTAAGAATTGATCAATAGGGGGTTAAAAGGAACTCAGCCAGCTCAACAGAAACGCACCCCCTTGAAACACAAGCAAGAATCGGAACCATGATATTTTCCGATGAATCGGAGACGGTTAAAGTGATCCGGATTCAGTGCTGCTTTAGCACTGTATGGATATAAAAGGGGGTAAAAGATGGTCGATGGAGGGAGATGATTCTCGACGGCAGGTTCGCGTGCAGGGGCGACATGGCATGTCAGGTTATTCCTTTCAGATCGTTCGATGCCAGTACGCCCGGTCGCTTTGACAGCGTGGTTGGCGTGATACCGAAAGCTTTAGAGACCGCACCGGATATGAAACTAAGTTTGTTCGATCGGTGGTTTCGAAATGCCACGGTGAAACGAACTTTGATGCTTGAACGAGCCACAAAACAGGTTACCACCTCCGCCCACTGGAAATAAGATGCGTAGAAAAAAAAAATGTATTATGTTTGAAAAATTGATTTAACTTGAATTCTATTGTAAATTAATCGATTGAAAAATAATCAATTAACCACGGAATTCGTCATTTTGAAGACGCGAAACTCCGTGACCAAACTCGTTTACAGGTGGCGAATCGAAATTACATTAATTAATCAAGCCCTCGAATTTTCGGCCCGTTACGAGGGATAAAAGCCGTCCCCTGTGGTTGGCACCGTTTCGCTCACGCGAGACACAACGACGTCCCCCGTGTTATGAATGTGAAAACAATCGACTATCAACGGGCTTGAAATTTCATTTAAGTACGTTCGGTGAAATTACGGTTTGAAATCACTCGGCACAACGAAAACCGAGAAAAATCGATCGCGACCCAGAGCTCCGAGCGAACGTTACACGTAAACGACGCTTTCGAATGTCAGCTACAGGTATAACGAAACGGGAACAAAATAATTACGCAATTTTTAAACTTTGTTTGAAAATTTATTAAATACGTGGTTCGTTAATAAACTTTCGCTTTGTCTGATATCTTTATGCTTTCCGAAAATTTATGCTTGACAAGAAGAAATGTTATTAAAAATGTAAAACTTTGCGCGTTCGTGCGCCCTTCGTTGGGGCAAATGCTCCTCGCGTTCTCACAAAACACACAAACGGTTGATCACGACCGCGTTCATTTCCATTTCCCATGTATCAGCGCTTAATTGCCAAGTGATTTTTTCGCCCTGCAAAGAAGCTGATTATCCCGTTGGGTAGGTAGGTCGCCGATTCAGCTGTAATACGTGACCTGACGAAGGGGTTCGAGTCGGTGGGTGCTGTTCACCCAGGCCGGCTTTCGCCCTGGAGATTGCGCTATTACGCTTCCCGGACAATCAGTGCGAGACAAATGAGAGGAATACTGATGCGAGCCACGGGGATCGGCCTGAAGGGCGTCAGACTTCGTGTCCTGAGGGGATGGACGAAAAGGGATGGATAAAAAAAAAAAAAGTTGCCGCGGCCAGAGAAATTTGCATTCAGAGACAAGAAGGAGAGAGAAAGAAATAAATTAGGTGCGCGGCGAAGTGACTTTCAATTGGGGGTGTCCGGGAGTTTTTTCCTCCCTGCCCGTCACTTGTTCCTCCGGCAAAAGGGAAAAAACCTATACCTAACCTGAAAAGAGGACTTCTGCTAATTGCATCCTGTCTAACGTCGCTCGTTAGCCGGCATCCGTGCCGGGAAAGAGAAGGAAGACACAAGGGGACACGGGAAACTTCGTGGCTCCGTTCGACGAAAGCAGTCCGAGATGAAAACCGAAAGGAAAAGAAAGTTGGAAGTGGTACTTATCGATGCCGGTGATATTCATCCAAGAAGTGCTGTCCAATTATATCAACTCGGAATATCTATGGTATTGGTTGCACTGAATGGACAGTGATCAGGGTATCGTCGATAAAATTCGAAATTTTGAAAATTTCAAGGCGAGACAAAATGAACCCAACCACGAAGGCAACACTATTACAGAACAATGCGAAAGCCTCGGGCCCCTGAGCCGTAGAAGTAATTCACGATCAAGACAGCGGAACGAATTCTTCAAACGTAAACCATCCCACGCTGCTTGCCCCATCCCATCGATAACAAAACCATACAAATTTTTCCCTAGACCCTGTCTGGATGCGCGAATATTCCCATGATGAAAATTGCTCGCAGGCTTCGAGCCGTGATGACGTTTACGAATCAGAGCACGGCCGAACGAAACGAAACGAAACGAAACTGATCGCGCGCCGTGCCGCATAGCTACGGTACCACGTGTGCTTTGGGGTAGAGACGTGGGACTGGTCCGAGCTTATTCGGCACGTCGACTCTGGTCGACACGCGTGATCGTGCACGCGTACGGGACGAAACGGGAGGAAACGGCACGCGTGCGTGTCTCTTGGTCCACCAGCAGCTCACGATTTAACAGAGCAAGGGGGTCACGGACGACTAGTTCGCGTTAAGGGTCACACTCGGTTGCATCCTACTCGCACGCCGGTCAATGCACGTTGACCGGGCCGGAGCGGAGCGGTAATTTCTGATCCCGGGCTACAACGACGACGACGGATTGGCGTGTGCGGGGGAGGAGAAATGGCGAACGAAGAAGGGAGAATGGCGCGTGGGAGCAGAAACAGATTCCTGCTGCACAACCGGTTCGCATAACGTTCCTTCTTCTGAGACTTCGGTGCCTTCGGCTAGCCAGAGTCTCACTCGGGACCCAGGAGGTTAAGTAACCTTCCAGAAATATTCATCGACCCACGTCTGTTCGCCTGTCTTCCCATCTAACCGTCATCGATTTTTAATAGTCTTAATGACGAGTAGGCGGATAAGAGGATAGACGGATAGGTAATGCCAGCACGGGCTCAGTTCGGCTAGATGGAATCTAGCTATCTCTGCTGCGAGACCGAGCTTCTTGGCGGCCACGTTGATTGTATCGTTACCAATCCGGACAACGGATATCGATTCCGGCATTAACGACCTTTGTGCAACTGAATTTCTACGGATCTTTGTTGCGTTTATGCAGAGGTAGCGGGCTTCTTTATTTGTCATTCAAGGATTCAATGTGTCCCGTAAATCTACCTAAAGATATTCAAGAATAAGTTCAAGCGATAATTTACCCTATCGAAACGCAACTAGTTTTTATTAAGAAAAAAAATTAGCACGCATCCAAACGATCCACCTAAACGTACAGACAGCGTAGCTAATAGAAAATCTATATGGTCCGTGTCATTAAAATCACTGAAAGCACCTATAAGAACTACACCCGCTCGAGGATTACATTTAATTTAACAGAGATTCTACTCGAAATCGAATCTATCCGCAGACCTAAATTGATTTTCGAACGGTGTTCGTGCGCGACGTAAGCGCGCATGTACCAATATGTAACCCTTTCTGACCCGGTTTCTTCGCCACGAGCCAACACACCGGATCCAATTAGCATTCGCGAGATATTGTCAGTTTCCCAGTTATATTTAAACAGCCTCGAAGCGCAAGTTTCGTTGCACAGCTGCCTTTACACAGCCTTTGACAAATGCATTTCGATTTCCAGCTACAGAATGAGAGTTGGTTACGTTTGATGCATCGACGATTAGTAAAGCGCTTTGTACGATTTCCGAAACACGCAACGAACATTATTCCGTTCGATGTCCTTTGGATTGAACGGTACCGAGTGGCGCGTGCATCGATGCCGCGTAAGCAGTATTGATCGAGCAGGTGCATTACGCTGCTGGCCCCGCAGAAGATGGCGGAGAATACGGGCTTGCGGAGATCTTGGCAGCGTGGACAGACAACGCTAAAATCTACTATCTGGCTATAAATGAAACGCTCGATCCTTATTTATTCTGCCTTCATTGGATTTCCAGCTAGATCGATCGACGCATTCATACTCATCGGAGGTAATTAGGAATTTTTCTGGGGTAGGCCAAGTATCTCAGAAATTTTTAAATTATTAAATTTTGGGGTCTTAGAATCTTAGAATTTTAGAGATATGAAATTTTTAAATTCTAAATTTTGTTTTTTAGAATCTAGGGAATTTTTGAATCCGGGGAATTCAGAAATTCCTTAGACACCTCAAGAAACATTATTTTCCTCTCTTACCATTTCTTTGAATCCGTTCGCCTCTTTGGTAAGGGTACGTCTACTCAAATGTAGTAGTATACCATATGTAGCTCAATACCTTCTTTTTCAAACGTAAATGCAGCTAATGTGTCGACTCTATTTCATATTTCTTGCCATTTGTATGCCCCTTTAATCTCGTAATGCGTTCCGCCTAATTGCTCGTAATTAGCTGCCAATAACGGTAGGCTCGCGTGGCATCGAAATCAGAAGCAAGGCTGCTTATTAAATTGCACATGGAATCCATTATCTCGATGAACGTCGATCGAGCAGGCTGGCTGGTCGGCCAAGCATTCTACTCTTCCGTAGCTTATATCATCCCCGAAACGGGGTATATACTTCACTTTCGGAACTATGCCTATTAATACCTTTGGCCACGGGATCCAGCTGACCGCACGAGGTCAGAGGGAACGAACGAGAAGCTGAGGGATTGGCGATCAACCGTAAAGCGCCGATAGTTGAAGCAGACTTGCTTGATCGTTCGATGACTGTGCGGAGGGATACAGAAACTGTTAGCGAAGAAGGAAATGCTCCTGTTCGTTATCTACAGTGTACCGGGTGCTAAATCAAGTGCTCACTGAAGGACTCGAGGATAACAGCGTGTACAGTGCATGCAGCGATCAGCTATGGAAAATATTTAATTTGAAAATTTATTTGTCAGAAGTTCAGAAATTTGGAAATTTAGAAATATCAAATTTTCGAATTAAAAAATTAATCACCCGTAAATGCCCGAGAGTGTGGATCAATGAAGAATGACTAAACACTTGAAATTCATATTGCATTTAAAAATTTTATTGCAACTTAAAGTATTGCACATCAAATCGAATATAATAAATGCTGAGGAATTCCTGGTAAAGCCAGAAATTACAATTTTGGTCTGCGTCCATTGATCAAGCGAGCGTCGTCATAAATTGTTGATTCAGTACTAGCACACCATACTTAGATCTTAACTACAACACCAGCTTTGACCACAACATGGAGCGATGAGGTGACCAGTTGTACTCCCTCTCCAAGTACGGCGGCCTTCAAGATGAGCAATGGACTGTTCGCGGCGAAGGTGTGGTACGTGTTTAAGATGGTGTAAGCCAAATCGGACAGAGCCTTGGTAGGGTTGGGGGCGTGGATAGCCTTGATGGTGGCACGTTGGATAGCGGTTGGTATGTCATCTGTACCATTCAGGCGAGCCAGCAGACGAGCCCTGGCCAGTCCGATCCTTTCCCTCAGGCCAAGAATGGGGGGCAACAGAAACAGGCTACGCAGCTTGGGCACTTTGGCGACGAAAGTGACGTTGGTGAAGTCAATTTGCGACAGCCATGATTTTAAGTTAGGGATACCGCCGAAGTCTAAAATGGCGGTGTGATTATTTGCAGCAACGAGTTTTTCCACTTGTTTCTGGATGTCGTTGCTCAAATTCGATGACGACGCGGCACTACTAGAAGCTGAGGCTGAAGCTTCCTTTGCAGCTTTGGCTGCTTCGGCTGCGGCTTTGGCTGAAGCGGCTGCGGCTTCGGCTGAAGCGGCTGCGGATTCGGCACTGGTAGAGTTACCGCTAGAGTTACTGGTAGAGTTACTGCTAGAGCTACTGGAAGAAGTACTATTAGAAGAGCTACTAGAAGAATGATCACTCTCAGATGATCCACCAGATGATGCGTTAGAAGAGTTAGATGCTGGAGCTCCACTTTCAGATGGTTCAGGAGATGCCTTAGAAGAGTTAGACGCTGGAGCTCCACTCTCAGATGGTTCAGGAGATGCCTTAGAAGAGTTAGACGCTGGAGCTCCACTCTCAGATGGTTCAGGAGATGCCTTAGAAGAGTTAGACGCTGGAGCTCCACTCTCAGATGGTTCAGGAGATGCCTTAGAAGAGTTAGACGCTGGAGCTCCACTCTCAGATGGTTCAGGAGATGCCTTAGAAGAGTTAGACGCTGGAGCTCCACTCTCAGATGGTTCAGGAGATGATGCCTTAGAAGAGTTGGACGCTGGAGCTCCACTCTCAGATGGTTCACCAGATGATGCCTTAGAAGAGTTAGACGCTGGAGCTCCACTCTCGACGTCCCTCCTGAATTTCTGAAAATAAATTTTTTGTATTATTTACACGATAAAAGGGGCACTGAAAAGGGAGTGTACAGTGCTGATCAACTGTATTGTTTTGGGATAATTCTGGTTACATTACTTATCTTGTATAGGATACTAGTACAGAATTTTGTGTTCAGGCGTGATGATAAAATATTTAAAAATCATGCAATCACTCAAATTAATGCAGCGTACTTTGTAGTAAATTAATAGGGTTCAAGAACTGTCCACTCCTTCCAAGGAGTATTATAATTGGAGCAAAATTCACAATGTAATAATTTTCTAGACACTTAATGTCACTAGCAGAGCTAGGGAAACTGTCAAATTTCCTACGGGACTTGGAAAATCCCCTAGGGAAGCTATAGAATTCCTTGAGCGGCCTATAAAATTCTCCCCAGGTCTATAAAAGTCCCTAAGGGACTTGTGAAATTCCCTAAACCTAAGGGTTTAGTACCCTTGGGGCTATAAAATTCCCTGGGGAACTTATAAAATTCTAATTACATTTTATTAAAATACTATATACATATATTTCACAGATATTTTCTTCAACTACGAAATATGCAATTTTTACGAAGTTTGTAAGACAAGGTATAGTGATATATTAAAAAAGTAGTAACTTACAGGAGAAGCGACAAGAGCGTAGGTCGCTCCAACAATGGCGAGGAAGACGATGAGTTTCGCAGACATGATCACTTTTCAGCTACGTACTTTGGTACTGACATCTTCATCCTCAAACAGTCGGGTATTTATACGAAACCGATGAATGACACCCGGAAACGAATAAAAGGCGAAGATAATGTAGTGCAGCTGTGTTTGTAATTATTGCATAATTAAGTGACATTTCGTAACTAATGGTTACTTATTCTAATTTACATTTAGCATTGTAACAAATTGTGAAAACATACACAACTTCTTATTCGTTTTTCTTCAAAGACAATACAATTCTGCGTTAACAATGTTTCTAATGAAATTATAATACATTCTGACGCAATATTAAATTATTATGAATTTCGCACGCGTTATCGCTTGAAAGGATATTTAACATTCACAGACGACATTATTGACATAGCAAATGTTTTGTAAGTTTGGGTCACTATTCACAGATTACAGATATAATAAATACATGATGAGCGTAGCATAAGGATAAATAATTTATATTGTATCCATATTTTGAAAGCTCCAATGTGGGTATTGCAATTGATTCCTCTTCAGTCACCGAAATGCACTCAAATCTTAGGCAGCCAATCAGTGGACACGTTACCGATAATCTTCAACGATACCTCTGAATCCAGTGAACAAAGCATGTTGTGCGTTGCTTTCGTCAGAGCGAATCGACAGATCAGAGGTATCGCGTCGAGAACCGTCCTCCGGCATCGATGTATGTCGGAACGCGACGGTGAACGCGGTCCCTCATCACTCTGACTGATTAATTCATTGCTCGGCAGAGGGGTGCGAGGGGATGACACGAGAGATGGACGACTCATACACGCGAACGCACGTGCGTAAAGGGTAGAGAATGTTTGGTGCATGGTAACGGACCGGTCGGACGTTTTGATTCAATGCCGCCTGAACGCATTGACTAAATGACTTGAAATTAAAACGGATAGTGCAGCAGGTGCGGCAGTCGAGGCTCAATCGGGAAATGCGAGCCTGTCTGCGAATATTGCTCGACTTTCAACCAGTGTACTTGGTTAATTGACCGAATTTCTTGAAATAGAACCGACCCCATTTTAAGTTCTATCTATCTTTTTAGAATGACCGACAGGATAATGGCGATTGAGCGTGACGTGTGCTATGTGCAACGACGTTGCATGGAATCATTTTAAGAGATTGAATTTCGTGGCTTGTAGAGTTAACAATAATTGATTGGGATTTTTAGAGAATTTCCTTTTTCAATGTGCAGAATACTTTGTACACCTACAGTATCGAGCGCTGTTGCTTTCCCTGGGAAAAATGGCACTCTAGGGGAAAATTCGTGTGTAAACATTTTCTAAGGAAAATTTCATTTCAAAATATTTGGAAACCTGCAATTTGGCATTTTTAAATCTAAATTTTGAAATTTGAATTTTTAAGCTTTGAGAATTTAAAATTTAAAATATATAATTTTTTTGATTTTGGTATTCAGTAACATTTCTATATGTATCGCCATTTTCCTTAAGAAAGCATATTATGCTCCGTACTATACTACCTCGTTGGTGTAGAGCGTGGCACACAAGTGATGGGTGGAATCTCGTGCAAGAGACATCAATAGAAAAAGAAAAGAAAACGAGAAGCATCGTCGAGAGACAAATCGAACGTGGACATTCCTATTGTACGTGGAATGATCGATCCGTAACCATCCCGTTGCCTTTCAAGGCGCACTCTCAACTCCTTTTCTTTTCCAGTATTCCGCTCGATATCTAGCGCCTGTCTTCCGTTAGGAAAGATCCTATCTGCCAGAATCGTGGTGACCTATTTCTACTCTCGAGTCATGCGATATCATCCAACTGATTTGTACAGTCGAAAAGTAGCTCTGTTACCAGTGAATCTAAACTCCTGATCGTACCTTAACACGACGCGCTTTTGCTTCTGATAGTCTATCGATTACATAGAAAATTCCCTTCTAAAAATCGCTTGTGACATAAAGAATTACTGAAACCGAAAAGCCGCGATGTAAATTCCCATCGTTTGCCCTGCTAGTTGAAAATTTCGCGGCTCGGTTGAGCGGCCTTTTAAAACATGCACGTTCGATTTGCACAGTGAACCTTTGAACCGACTATCCCCAAAGGCGATCGTCGATGCATGGAACACCCGGAAGCGGGTTACAGCTTGCCATCGACGCGTCGACAGGCGACAAATCTCGGCCACGAGGTTATTAAACCGACCAGCTATCCCTCTATACTCTACACACGACGCCGAGTTGCCACGATTCGATTATGTATTCGATCGAAAGACTTTTTACTTCCAAAAATGACCCCATTAAACCGGGAATCACGTCTCCTTTGTTTATTTTCTAGCTCCTCTCACGATCAGTTCTATCGTTTGCATGAATATGCATGAGACCGAAGTTAAAGGTACCTATCAATATGAATCAATAGTTTCAAGGGGTAGCCCTGTTATTAACAAGTTTACCTATCCTGGGATTACTATCCATGCTCGTACACGTACAAGCTACGCTCTTTAACTCGATTCCCAACGAACTGGTGTAAACGCTGTCGCATTGATCAGAGCCCGGTCACCGCAGTCATGAATGTCTCGTTTGATTTAACGGAAAGTTTCACTTCGATTCCGAATTAACAGGCATTATACGCCCCCCCGCTCGTTTCCTCCCCCTGTAACACGAACGGTTTATTTTACAGTTGATCAACGACCAACTCTCTCTCTATTCACGATGTTTGCGCCGATGCATCCGCTAACGTTCGTTAAAATATTTGCTTTTGATGCAAACGCGTTGCCGATCATGGAGTACAGACATTGGACAAAATGTTCCACCAGAAATTCATTATTATTGCAACGGTACACGCGTATCCTGATTTGAAAAAAAGTTAGAAAAATGAATTTCTTTAAATTTCTTTCGTTCAGAGAAATAATATTTCTGATGAAAAATAAAATCTCTATTTGGAGTAACCTTAATACCTCGTGCTTCTAATTATAGCCTCAAAGCGATTGTTCAAAAATCGCAGCGGAAGTAATATTCGCTTCTCCAGAAGCTACGAATTCTCTGAGTGCAAAGGGATTTTTCTAGGAAACACAGTTGGGACAAATTACAGGGAGGATAAAAGGCAGTAACGGAACAAACGAAACGACAATAAGCTGTCTCGGCAGGAAACATTACTTTGCTAAATATTCTCGGAGCACTAGAGAAGAGTCATCAACTGTTCGATCTGAAAAGAAGAGAAATTAGACCCTATCCAATCGAGGAAATGAACTGCTCGCCGACGCGACGGTCCCGTAGAAATATGCAAAAAAGAAACGATCCCGACCCCTCCCCGTCCCTCTTTTTCCTAAAGCAGTTTCTGTAACGTTCGACGAAAAGAGGTTTAATTTCCGGTGAGAAAAACCAATGAGACTTGCTGGTTTCTGTGCGACAGTCTCAAACAAAGTACATATGTACAGTATAAAGGGAAACTGAATGAAAAATATGTATACACTGTTTTCCAAGGAAAATATTGATACAGTGTAGAAAAACTCAACTTGTATAAAAGAAATTTTAAAATTCGATAAACTTAAAATTTAATTTCACCTAAATTCTTGTATACAATTGTGATGGCACTATTACGAGTGAAAATGACCTGATATCCGAATACTGTGTCGGTCATAAAGCATCCCCTATTCGAAGGTTAAGAGAATCCCTGGTAAGAATTTTGATGTATGAAAGGTTAAAAAGGTTCCAATTTACAGTAAATATCTGGGTGGGTATCGCAATTTCCTTGAAACGATACTCTCGCACGTCGACGATTGCGAGCTGCAAGACCATTCACAGGAACTCACGAGTCACGAACATCTCTTCCGGCGGCAAAATGTACAGGACTTAGACGGGAATGGGTGAATTTCGAGCTCGTTTCTCCGGGCTTAAATCGTCCAAGACCACTTACGGCACGTTCGCGAACCGCACGTCGAAACGTATCGACGGGAATGTAAGAACGCTCTGCAAGATATTCTGTTCCTATAATCCGCCATTACATGCATATAGCTTTCAAAATTAGAAAACAAAAACAAATCACATATTTTGTATAAAAATAGAAAAATTTATTCAGTTGTGATAAGCAAGCAAATATTCATATTTTTACGGAATGCAATTAAAAAAAAAACATAAACAGAAATTTCTTAATTTTTCAAGTATTGCAATAAATTGTCCACTCGTCTCCTTGACCATCGACTTTTGTTTCTTTTGCTCCTTTTCCACTTCTATGTCAGCTTTTGGTCCCACGGGATTTCTGTAATCCTCTTTCATCATTTCGCTACGATGATATGAAAAGAGTACTTATGTGGGTTCAATTATGGGTCCCCACACCAATAAAAACTTCCCCACTTCCTGGCTTTCTCTCTTTTCCTTCTTGCTTTTCATTGATTTTTTACCTCTGTCCATCTCTATCTCTATTCAGCTATCTAACTTTAATCTTAATACTATCTTCTTGTATGATATCCAGCAGTGAGTAATATCATGAGAAAAGGAAGTATGTATTAATATCAGAAACAGAAAAATCATTATTGTATTTGTCGAATTTTGAAATGTTCAAAACGTTGTGTGAATTATAAATTGCAGTTTCTCAATTAAGAAATTTAGTTTGAACGAACTAAGAATTTAAATGAATTAAAAATTGGCACTTTGAATAAATTAAGAATTGAAATTTTAAAATTTAAATAGTCTTCAATTTTAAAATATTGATAAATTAAAAATAAAAATACGAATAGTCTGAACATCGTAACTTATATCAAGCTTCCAATTTAATTTCCATCGTGAAAGGATGTTTGAATAGTGGTGAAGCAAATCTCAGGCGGAAAGCTATACTTCCGGTCAGTATTTCCGGTCACTGGCCCACTCTCGAGAGTGATCTAGTTTCCGTCGTATAATTACCTGGTATCGCAGCCAGAGATAATTAACCGATAACGGTTGTCAAACAGACGAAATGAAGGGGCGTCATCAAAAATTTATATAGTTAATCGTAAATAGAAGTGATAATCATTTTGACCTCTCAATTTCATTGACAATTTTCTGGAAATTAATGAAATACCTTGTCATAAGTCTCAATAGTCTCATTAATATGTCAGCATACCTATATATTTTCTATTTTCCATTATTTCCAAAAAAAAACATTTATAATAAAAAAAATTCTAGGACTACTCGATTGGTCCACTACCAAAAATACCAAACAATAAAACGAAGCAAAAGACAGCTAAAGTCAAGAGTGGTAGTTACGCGAATTATGCTCGAAACGTTTCTCCCCTATTAATAGCCAGTAACGCGTCTGCTACCATTCGAGTCGTCGTATGTCATCATTTTATTTTTCCAGTTAGTCGCGTGTACGGTCCCTTTCATCTTCAGCCTGGCGAGGAACGATGTATCCCTTGTAGTCTCATCGTACGGTTTCTTTTCGACCTCGAGGACGTCGTAAATCGCGTCTGGAACACGGCCACGGAGCAAAGGCGCACCTTTCGCTGCTATTCGCAGATAGAAGAAACCGCAATGTTCCTTCGTCTTCCCTTGCGGCTCTTGTACTCCTGCCCGAATAATTGTTGGTAATTCCTTCGACTGGGCCATATATCCTCGTCTTTCGTATTTTATTTCTATCATTCCGACAACTTGTTATACAAGGTAGAGGCTAGATCCTGCAATTAGTATTGTATATGTAGCTCGAAAATTATGATCTAGGAATTTTCGTGCCTATGAATTCCAAACATTGTACAAATTCTGGTAACATATTAGTTCTTCTAATTGCAAAAGTATCCCCGCTCCAGCTGTGAATCCATTAATCAGTGTATATCTGGCGGGTACGTGTCAATGGCACCGCGACTCGAATCCGTTTATTACGCACCCAGTCTGCGCAGGGTCATCAATCGTCGATTAATCAACCGGAAATGGTCGATTTAATGCGTTAACGTTACGGCTGCATTGATGCGTGTTTCGCGCCTATCACAGTAACGCTGGTGTTAATTAATGTAATATTGGCGTTCGTGTTACACTAATCCCTGGGGGAATTGGTAGCGTTCGTCTACTGCTTTTTTCCAGTTAAACTCATTTCTATGCTATGCTTTCTATTTTTTCTTGGATCACCATCTTGAAGGTACAGGTGAAATAATGAATAATTTTTAAGGAATTTTTCAATGAGAAAAATAATATATTTACAAAATTTTATAACTGGTGTGCTTGTCGAACCTTTTCTATTTTTGTAGGTTTAAGGTTAAAAAAAAAATATACATATATATATTACATGTTCATTATCTAGACGTCCATCAATGGAACGATCGAAAGCCACGATTTTTCGTTCCAATGCTTCTTAACCGAACGATGACGATGTCCATGTCACTTCCTGGACAGTCGTTTCGCGGACAGATTCGTCCCGGGACACGAGTAGTAATCTCTTCGGGCGGCATGCGCGAGTGCTATCAACGCCAACGAATGGCATCTCTGATAAGCAGCAAACGGTCGTCGCTGCATTCATTTGCACGTTAATTAAAAATAAATTTCACTCGTTTCGCCAGTTTGATCCACACCCGATAATCACAACCGCCAAGCATGCTAGAATCAACTCCTTTTCTAGTACATAATTATTTATAAAGTTATTACAAACTTAATATTATCTTCAATGTAATATTTATTTTCTTGGTGAATTATTTATATGAAAATTGACAGAAATTAATGTTTACCAGAGGGTTAATATGGTACTCAAAATTTTCCCAAGGGCATAGGTTACCCGGATACAAGTTAAATCTGGGTTAGGTCCATATACAAAATATGTATAACGTGCCATCTTTATACATATTTAACACCGAATACATTATTATTGAAATCTCATAATGATTCTCTATAAATTCTCGTTCTGGATGCGCATAAAACAGCATATTGTAAAATTATCATGGCTACGAGATAATACGACGCGTTTAATTAAACGACGCAATTTCCGCGCTACAAAAGTTTTACGAATGATATCAGTAGATACGGTTGTTTGTTCCGATACATCAATCGGCAGGTCATCGAACGTTCTTCGGTTTCTGCAAAATTATCATTCGTTACAAAGGATGCATTATCATGAATTTCCATTTGTGCAGCTGATGCAAAGCTGCTTAAACATCTGCGGCTTTTCATTGTTTCGATAGTTCTACGTATTACGTATTATGAACTAAAAGTTTCCATGGGATTAAAATATTTGCCTCTGTAAATAGGTGCGATCGCATAAACGATTTAGAAATGAGAGATGTTTGATTTGGATCGGAACAGGTGAAAATAGTGAAAGGCGAAGGTGTGCAGGTTAGAAGCGACAAAAGTTTCACCGGTGGGTCGTGTTCGAACGAGGAAAGTTCGCCAGTACGTTCGTCGAACGTAAGAGGCATGAGTGACGCGTAATTACTCGCATCCGAATAGCAGACAACTGAGATTGAAGGGTACCAGGGCTCGGAGTGACAGACCGTGTCAAAGTTAAGCGCACGCTAGAAAAAGATCGTGACGCTAATTGCTCGAAAATATATAGGTGATTCTGACACGAGATGCCCCTGTGGAAAATTCTCCAGCGCATACCTATCTAATTCTGTATAATATTTTTTTATTGAAATTTGCCCATCGTTCTTCAAACATACCAAGCATCCTCTGTTAACACTCGAAAAGAAAAAGAAAACGTACCGGTTCGACATCGGTAAGGGGATCGAACGCTATTTTAATATCCCCCTCGGTAATCTATGACGAAGCTATTAATTAGAGCAGAGCAGGTGATGAGACCGAGGGATCGACGAGCAGCAAATTTATCTGCAAGCTCGAGGGTAACCGAGGTGGTCTGGAGGGGTTGGAAGCCAAGCTCTAGCATCCCTTTGCATCGTTTTCGCCACCCTTCTTGCCATTCTCCACTCATCCCTCTTCCGGTACTCGCGAACTACCATCGTCAACCTTTCCTCCTCCTCTACGGCCAATCTCCTTTCTTGAACGCTTCGCGTTTCACAAGCGTATATTGAAATATAATTAGGGCTGCTTTAATAAGCGCTGGTTTGTGGCTTTCCTAAGCTCTGCCCTGTTAATCGCTACTCTTCCCCCTCCCCTTTTCATCTAGAGAGCTGGGAATTTTCAGATAATTCAGATAATTATTCGTCTTTGGATAATCAGCTGCGTAAGCTGTTTACATTTAAAGGGTTGGAAATTTCAAAATCACTGTTATTTAATAATTCAGTTATCCCGTGTCTGACTACCCACCGTCGCGTTGTTTCTACCGTGGCGGTCAGAGTGTTAATTGTCAGAACGGAAATCGCTGCTGTGCAGCTGCAGCCGTCTGGTACGGTCTGCTTAGCTGGACAAACCGGAAGGTTACGACCTACGGCAACGGGTTGCCGCGAGGAGGAAGAGGAACGCGTGAGCTCCGCGAAGCGTAGATGAAAGGGTAAAGTTCGCCGGAGACGCTTCCACGCCCTTTCACGCGCTATTCCGCCCTCCGAAAAATTCATAGTTTCGTGAACCCGACAGCTGACGCAATCTATAAACATCAGACACGCTTCGAGCCGCTCGCTTAATATATTGAAAAAGTTTAATTGCCGTCAGAATGCACTTGAACGAACAGACCCGTTTCGATCTTGCACCTCCTGCAGGGAACGCTGTTTTTTCTCATTAGTTATTAATGGTTACAATTTTTAACTAAATTGCGGTTGGAATAATTCCCCAAATGCAAGGCTGAGCTCGAGACACTGACTGACAACGAATAATGGGGTATATGTAGTCTTTGAAATCGAAACAGTCTGCTATTACCATCAACGTGCGTTAGACTGTTGCAGTGCCAAGTATTTCACATTTTTATACTAGGATAGAGCAGATGGCATCTAGTCTTGTTGGATTTATAGTCACTGATTTATTTTCGTTTTCAATGTACCGTCTGTTCGAAATTGGATCACGGGTATTGGCGAAGTGAATTTGTTGGACGATTGGGAAATCTTCAAGTTCAAAATTTAATATCCCTATGAAATTTTTATGAGTATACGTACGTATACACTTGTAAAAATTTGATATGAGAAATGAATGTCTATTATTAAAATACTATGGATTATTTCCAATTTTGTTCTATATTTGTTAAGAAATAATTTTATAAATAATCTGAAGAATTGTATGATTTGTTAAATACAGGAAAGGGTAATCTGGGTATATAATAGCAGAACGGTTTGATTAGAAAATGAAGCCAAGAAATTGGCGAAAAACCATTCTTGCAAGTAGAATAGATCCGTCATAACTCAAACAGTGTTCTCAATTTCGCAAGAACTACTATTTCGATTTGTGAACTCATCAAATAGAGAGGACCAGTTATTCTGCATTAAGCATCGTCCAATATTCACATAAGACTTTCTTAATTTATAAGAAAAAAGAATCGGATTTTATAACAATGTACAGACTTTAATTTTCAATTCTGAATTGATTTCTGTTTAAATATATTCAAAGAACTTTTTCATCGTTTTCAAGTGCTAAGTAAATTTGTTTTCATTTATTAAGTAAAATGTTATAAAAAAAATGGTATAGCGACAGGTCGATGTTTCAAGTTATTTGATCTGCTCTGATCCGTTGGTGAACGAAGTCGACTACCCCTATTATCCCGTGGAAAAGCTTCACTCTCTCTCTCGTCATCCGTTTCACGCCTACCCCTTTCACCTTTACTGGCCTCGAAATATCGATTGCCTTGGGCAACGATTACTCTGTGTGTGCACTGCACTCTGACACAAGCTCGCCGACAGTAATGGCCGTGATTACGAACGGATGATTCCATTAAGGGTTACGAGACTCACAATCAACCCGTTTACCCTCCTAGCCGTCGATTAAAAAAGAAAATCAAACTTCTCCAATTTTTCTTCGTTTTAATAAAAATAATATTTATTCAAATATACGTCTGGAAAGTTTCTTGATACAAAAAATAACAGTCAGAAACACTCTGAAGAACAGCAAATGCAATAAATGTTATAAGAATTTTATAGAAATAACTTTTTGTTGAGATTCCATTGAAACACGATACTCAATCACAAATAGAGAATCTTCCACTGATACATGGTTTTTGGGAATAAACAACGGCGTCATGTTGCTGTTTTGAAAATCTGGTACAGATACGAGCAATCGTGCAGCCAGCAAAGAGATCTCACGAAGTGTGCAGAACGATCCATCACTCGTTAAACGCAGCTGCGCTCCCAGATTTCCATTGTCCGTGCACCTGCTGTTACATGTTTGGCCGAAAAAGGTCGCATAACATTTTCTAATTCAGCGAATCGTTTATTTGCATTCCATTTATGAGAATTATAATCAAATACAGTAGCGTAGCTGGGATTGCTTTCTTGGAGGGTCCAGCTCCTTTGAATTATTAAAAATTCATATAATCAACTTTCCTCTGTTGATTTATCCAATTTATAAGTAAAAGCTAATGAAATATTCCAACATTAATAAAAAAAAAAGAACGTGTGCATTCAGGAATGGATATCTCTGGTAACATTTATATTAATTAATATCCATCCATTGCTTCCTCACAGTGTACAATTAATATTTGTTTATTTAATTAAAGAGAACATAAAGGATCGAATTTATTAGTGATACAATATTTTAATTGACAAATATTACGCTTTGTGATTTCTTATACAACTTGTATTTGATTCAGATTCAGTAAATTTTACGTTTAAATTCGCTGTTCACAGAGACCCTATTTACAGATACATTTCCGAACAAATTAACAGCAAATTCGAACGTATGCGTGCACTTTTTTTTTCATTCGCATGTAAATGAAATCCCTTTTGAAACTAAAGCCACGAATGTTCGAATTTATTTCCAGGGAATTTATTTGGAACCATTAAAAGCAAAAATTCTATAGCTGTAAATTGTAAAGAACATAATATTCTTTTTCGTTGAGCAGACAATTGTGATTAGGTTAAAAGTTATAACAATTTAGAGCGAGCAATAAAATATCGATACCATATCGATAATCGACAGCAGCATCTCTATTCTTACCTCCACGATATCGTTAAAATAAATATAATTACTACGTCACGAATTAACGGATCCGTGTATTTGCGATGCTTTCGACTCTCCTACTATTCACGGACCAGTAAGTACCCTTTGTTCGCGATAATCGTTTTGCACGATTATCGACGTCCATCGCAGAATTTGCCGAATGAAAGAGGTATTTGCGAAATCGTTTACCGTCATTTTCTCCGTTGATCAGCAAACGGATTGCATTTTGTTTCGCGATACTGCCGGCGCGCTTCACAAGTGTGATTACTTATCGAGGATAACCAGCGTACCTCTCGACACGAATGTTCGTTACAGTCATTACGTTTCGATGGGGCTACGCGAATATCGGTACACACGGAAACACGAGAACAGCTTCGTGGGTAAATAGACGGATAAAAGAGATAGGAAAATAATGCGATTTGAAATAGGACGATACTTGGTTATAGCGTGACGAACGATTTCTCTGTATTTTGTCGCGGACACTGGAAATGCCATAATTTTTCCGTCGACATTTTACAATACTAAGATTACCAGGCCTCGGTATTATTCATAATTATTCATAACTTCGAATCTGGATATCACCTTCTATCTGTCGGATTACCGCGATTTCGGGCTACAAATGATTCATCTTCTAATTGCATGACGGGCCATCCTCTGCTCCACTACAATCAAAACTCCACCAGCTCATTAATCATCCCGGTCACCCTCCTAAAGGTGTAAATACCTCGACGGTGTGTCCTTCGAAAATGACCGGATATGTTGCACGCTGTTCCTCTTTTTTGTCGTTCGAATAATTAATTATCGGGAAAGCTTTTCGTGTCTTTGAATAATAATAATATTGAAATTCGTGTCTTGACAAAATTCGAAATTGTAATTGACAGGAATTGATATGAATTGGATAACAGAAAATCGATTTGAAAATTGAATTTATTCCAATAATATTCTGGTCCAATTTCCTTATTAACGTGGTAATTAATCACCGCGAGGCTTTTCCGTGTCATCGACTCTGTCCGAGGGAAGACATTTTTCAGGAAGAAAATATTTGTGTTCACGGAGGATCGGCGAGGCAGTTTGATGAAAAATTGAACGATAAAATATGTGCGACGACATGAAAATTAATTGCCGGCTCGTTTAAGAAAATATTACTACTCAAAGGATCCTCCATTTTCTCTGACATACTTGAGATCGATTAATCCAGCATGAAAATTTGATGAAAAATTAAATATTTCAATTTGTCGTAACGAAGAAACTAGGATTGATGTTGTAAAATCGTGCAATTTTATTGTAGAAGCGTGTATCACGTATCTTGTTGGATCCGTAGTCATTGCACCCAGACAGCAATCCGGTTTAATTAATTCCGCTAACTAGCTACGGTAAGTTGAAGTCATCTCTTTAATTAGCCGGCGACAATGCTTGCTTAATCGTATTACGTGTCATAATTAGCGTGCCGCCGCGATGATTACCGCGAAGAGATTTCGCACTCGGCTGCAAACGTTTCAATAAAATGGCTGACAATAGTGTTTACGACGGGTTCGCCGCAATAAAGCTTGTAATTATTTCATTAACCACGAAACGCTGACACCGCGAACATCGTTAACTTGGTCGCTATGAAATATCCTTACGCCTTATCCTTTCGTGGATCGTCAATTACATGAGAATATCCCTAGAGGCTAAATGACGCGTCTAGTTTTTTCCTTTTACCCCCAGAAGCTCGTACGCGATCGGTAGACCGTTGAATGGCGACCAGCTGGACGGACACAAACAGACCACTGTGTACCCAGACTTCTTTGCCGTGGGTGCAAAGAACATTGAGCGAGAAAGAGGAAGGGAAAAAGGCAAGACGAGTTGGAACGCGTGTCAGAGATCTATGCGGCAGTCTGGCCTTACAATGGCGCCGATTGTTTATCTCGAGATCGCAGCAGGCAATGAAAGCTCACTCGAGCCTCGAGCTTGGATACCCCAGCAACGCCATCGCGTTGAGGGCTGCGATCAAGCAGCATCATTGTCTTCTTCGCGTTGTCCTCCTCTTTCTGCCTATCGTGTTCCGTTCCGTTCCGTCCCGTCTCGAAAGACACTTCTTTGTAGAAGAGGTCGAAGATCGACCGTTGTCTGCTGCAACGGCTTACCAGCAATTCCCGCTCGTTATGCCCCTCCACCGCCAAAGATTACGCGGATAGATCACTTTTTCAATTCCTTTCGTTTATGGAGAAATGTGCTGTTCAATAAAGATGGTATGTTGGATGCTTCTTGCTCCGGAGTTCATTCTTCTAACTACAGTGATCTTCGTTTTTTAGGGTGAAATGTTGGATTAGGTTCTGTTGTAATACAAATTCTGTTCGATACAAATCTGTCCCTCTCAATCGCATCCTCATTTTTACATACGAAACCTTCACACGTGTGTAGAAACAGACACATAGACAGACTGTAATTCCGTATGCGACGTAACCAACTATCCGCAGAGAGTTCGAATGCTGGCCCGCGGCCGATCCTCACGGATAAAGGGCTGCTCGCGGATGATGTAGTGCCATGTTTATTGCGTCCTATTTGCTCCTCCGCCATCAAGGCTGGCCGCAATAGCGCAGCCAGACGACACTACATACACTCCCATTCACAAGTCACGAGACACTGATTATACGTTTAAATTAACGCTATTTAACACCAGCGATAACAAATAAAACGATTATTTACTGACTTTTTATTCTAAATATAATTTCTGAGTTTTCATTCTTTATTGAAACTATCCAATAATATTTTAACTAAAGTTAGACAATTATTTTATGTTAAATAAAATTTTTCTCAAATAATTATTGCCTGATTTCACCTTGAATTATTTAAATAAAAATTTGTATAGACAACGCTGTCCATGACTCATGAACGAGAGTGTACATTGTATATGTACATACCTAGATAGAGGTGGTGCCATCCCCTCGTGTAAACGTGTCTATACACGTTCCATCTCCCTGTGCGAATCCTCTGTATCTGTATGTATCCTGGCTACGACCACCTCGTGTTGGTTCTCTGTGTTTTCGTCTGTATGCCGAGCTGACTGAACTCTTGCTCTACAGAAACTAATTACAACGAAGCCCGGCTTGTTGGCCGAGAGAGTGCAATGTTTTCGTTCTTGCGCCCGCTGCTTTCCACCCCCTCCCTCTTGTGGATCCGCCCGCGCCACCCTCCTTCATCCTCGTCCGCGATGCGAGATCTTGTTTGAAAAGAGAAAAAACATCGAATCTTTTGAAAAGTCCTCGCACATATGGGAGGGATGAATTTTTTCAGAAGGACTGGGGATGATCAGAGAGTTGCAACCTCACGGTTGTGGATTTGATGGACGGATAGTAGGAGTGATAGTAGGATAGAAATAAAACGTGCTTATCATTGGTACGCGTTCACCGATTCGAACCTGCTAATGATTTTATCATTGTTTCTTTGGCCCGAAATGATTCGTTATTGACGAGCGGCAAACAATCGCTAATTACGTTTCCAATAACGCCAATGCGGGTGGATTCCTGTAGCACGAGCGAGGCACAATGGGTCGAGAAAGTGTAACAAAAGGAGAAATCGAATGCTCGTTTGTTACATTGCTGATGCGATATGGGGAGTCGTGTGCTAACGACAACGTGCATCCTCGACCTTTATCGGTAAATTGATTTTAATTTGACGTTTACGATGTATGACGGCGTAATTAAGGTGTATGCATTAGGCTCTTGCATATCGAATAGCTGATTTAGGAACGTAACAGATTAAGTCATACTTAGGTTCATATGTATTATTTAATGAAATTTTCTTGGAAAATAGTCCTATGAATTTACACTAGGAAGTGCTGACGGAGAAGAAAACATCTATTCTCATAAATTCGTGTTAACAACTTCCACCATGCATTTGCAAAAAATCATTTTTCTTATACGCCCGAAGATCTGATCACGAGCTACTATATTATCGATCTGATCCCTAAACGGGCGAACACAGCATCCCCATTAACCGCGTCAATTTTTCACGGTTTACCGGGCACCGAGCATCGATAAATTCTGTCGAATGCGTATCCTAAGAAAGACGAACAGCCCTGAGGTATTAATCTTCGCTTTGCTTCGCGAAAATCGTATTCATTGTTACGAAATCGCTGAAAATGGACAGGAAAACTTTCGAATTTAAACTCGAACGAAATTCAGTCGTTTCGGCCAGACAACCCGGCGCGGTTTTCAATCGGCTAGTATCCATCAATCATCGAACCTTCTCTCGTTTTTTCCCTCTCGGTTTTTTGTTACCTGTCTCCCCTTCTGATCGCCCTCCGTTTTTTTCACTCTTTCCATCCCCCTTCGTTGGTGCTGGCAATTTTTGCTATCTCGTCCGCATCCTTCTTCGCCTTTCATCTCTTACCTCGCTGCATATCAAATTGACAATTTTCAAACGTGATTCGACGACGTAAATGCATTGCAAAATTCTATTATTATTATTATTATTATTATTTCTTATCAGAGTGGTATATCACTTTTCTGCAAAGATCAAATTATACCGCGGTGCTGATTGTTTTTCATTTCGTCTTTCCTGGATCCGGGAGAAGGATCCAGGGCGAAGAAATAATATCGTCGGGAAAGTCTACCGGTGAATAATTCATAAGACGTCGGTTCTGTCGACGTTATTTATTAAGCAACAACCCCCTAAAACGGAGGGTTGCCCGTGAAACATATTCTACGAGTACAGTGTTTCTCCACTTGTAATTTACGATTTAATCGTAATACGATCATTAATTAAAACTGGAAGCTTATCTAAGAAATCATTACAGCACAGCGTAATGAACAAACTCCTAAGATCGACTCCAAACTTGTTAATATGATTCTTTACAGAATATCCTTATAAACAATTTTTTCTTTTTCGCAAATCGATAGTTTGTTCTTTATAACATGTACCAACGGTGCAGCAGTTACGTACAATGATAAAAATAAAAAATATCCATCTCCTTACACGTGAAAAAGCGCAACGATTCAGCTTAAATTTTTCAGCCCGTCGAACATCGGAGTGCACCTGTTCCACTTTTTAATTAAACCGAACACGCGGCTCAATGAATTCGCTAATCACGTCATTGCCGGTGACCGTTTGGCCAGCACCGACGCGTGATTTGTTCCGTGAAATTTCAATAAAACGGCTTAATCGATTAAAATCTACCCACGAGATTTCGGAAAGAATGGAAGTTCGTGTATCCATGCATCTACAGGTAAAATTGAATGAAAGTTGGAGAAGGGTGTAATTTTTAACTGATATTTTTCTACCTAACAAGAAAACTGACCTCCTAGAGGTAGGACTAAGGCAAATATAAACAGATAGGACTCCTCCAATAAACTCCTCAGATTGCAAAACGAGGAAGCAATTTTCCATTTGTTTCGCAGAGAGACTACACTACTTTTGGGACAACCAGTATATTCCGCGAGCGCAAGCGTTTCGAAAAATCCTGCGAACCTCTGCGGTTTCCCGAGGGAAGAACAACCGCGAAGGGGTCGCATTATCGTTGCTGTCAATTTCGCATACGTGATATTTCATTAGCCGACCGGTCAAAGGAAGGAGAGGGTGCGGTGTCCCTTGGTGACGATCATTCTACAGGGATGTCGTTTTCGAAGGGACATTTTAGGCTGGCCTTCACCCACGGGACATCGCTGGCTCAAATTCGCTGATTTCACGTTTCTCCTCTGTTGGTATTCAACGTTGCACATATGAATATTATTAAAGGTTGTTTTATGGCATTGCTGGCCAATGGCGTGACAAATCGATTGAAACCACCATGAATTTCACCGTGACCACATTAACGCCCAACCATGTAAAATGATGTAATATTGCTGCTTCTCTTTTTTATTGGGTCATACGAAGGGGGCCGTTGGTCATGCTCGAATTTCTGAGAAAATTATAATATTTTCGGGCACGAGAGGGGTGGGAGTTTTTCCATGGTTTTTCTGGATTTATTACGGCGTTCTACCCTTCCGGTTTTAGTAGAAATTGCACTTGAGCAGTGAAACGTATAGGGGAATATTCCGACGATTCTTTGCATGCTCGATCAAGAGAAAAAGGGGGTAGAATGAGAAATGGATGATATTAGGGGATGGCATCCCTCCTTGATGCAAGAACTCCCTAACAAAGCTTCCGATAGATAATTCCCCGTCTGCTGCAACGTCATTAAGTTCTTCTTATTGCGCGAGTTACACCCTGTACAATGTTCAGGGTGTCGGTCGTAACTTAGCAGGGGGTTCAGTTGTATCGGTGGGGAGCCCTCCTATGCCATTTGTAACTCATCGATCAACACGGTGGAAAGAAGGAGAGAAAAAAGAATGCAGGGTATCTGCACTTTCGCGAACACGGATTTCCTACGTAATCGAGTTTCTTCTCGATTATTGGCGGTCCCAACTACCGGAAATACCGCGTTTCCTACGTTCAACCCCCGGAATGTTTCATTAATAATAAATAGTACAACTGTGTGCAGAAATAGGTCGTCTAAAAAAATTGAAAATTTGGAATTTCTGTATTTCTGAAATTCTAAATTTGAAAATTTATAAGTAAGATAATTTACACGAACTTTGTCCTTCAGTATCTGAACCTTTCAGTAGAACAGCAAATTCGAAAAAGAGCAAGAAAGATAGTACAATTCTTCACCCCGTACTCGCGTAATTAAGGAGCCAAGAATAGACATCGTAGCAACTTTTCTAAGCTTGATTGGCTCTTCAGGATTCGAGACGCACGTGTTCCCGAGGGTACAACCCCAAGGGGTCCCAGGGGAGGCTCATTTGAGAAGGACGATTTTCGAAGTTGGGTGAAGAAAGTTTGGTTGGCTTGTCAATACCAAGTCAGTGTGCAGAGGGGAACCTCCGTATTTTTGTGTGTAGAGGGACATGGCCGTGGTATAGTGTTCGTAATTAGTGCCATTGGGCCACCTTGACTAGTTCGTGCTAGAATTTCACCCTTAGGGTTACGCGAATCTAACATCACATACATGGGTGTGATTAGGATTTCCTTTCTGGACTGAATTAGGCCTCTTAAATTTACTACAAGCGATTTTACGAGAGAAATCTGGAATTTTGGAATGTCAGAGCTTTGGAATTTGAGGAAACTGAAATTTGGAACTTTTAGAATTTTCAAATTTTTAAAATCTACCTTGGCCCTTAGCTAGTTACGCTACTGATACGCGTATACATATACAAGATTTTCACGTGACGACTGAAAAATAACAAAGCCGTATAAATGATATTATTGCCCGAGGATTAATGTCAGAAAAAAAAATATTTTAATGCTCTAAAAATGAAGAGTAACGAAGGAAGGATTTTCTTATTCATATTTCGCAAAGTTGTTTGTTAATAACGAGCATTTTCTTGCGAACAATCCTATAAATGCCAGCGAATGGCCGCGGGGCAACTCGAGATTTCAGAATAGAAGTACAGAAGGTATACCGTAGGTATTATGCAGAAAACGCGAGCTACATTGAAGCTTCTGTACTAGCACTACCGGGTATTGTTATCGTTACACCAGCTGCCAAGCCACGGCTTTAACCTCGCTGCCGTGAGTCGTATCTGCGACCTAGAAATACACCTATCAACCTCTCTTTAACCCTTTCGCTACGAAAACGCTGCCATATTCGTGCAACGAAGCGACGTAAAAACATTATAACCAGAAAAATTAATATAACCGTGAAACTGACCGTGAGGGAGGGTGTCATTGTTATAAACAGCATTTAATTTTCTCATCACGCATTCAATTATTATTCCAACGTAGCATTTATGAAAGCCAACGAAACTTCCGATACACGATACCAATTCCGGCGCAAAGATTTCCACCCAGTTCAAATATTTGACGACGATCGAAAAATATGCCGATATTCGAACGAAAAATTCAATACCCTCCACGATTTAAC
The DNA here is from genome assembly GCF_907164935.1 of Osmia bicornis bicornis. Lineage (NCBI taxonomy): Eukaryota > Metazoa > Arthropoda > Insecta > Hymenoptera > Megachilidae > Osmia > Osmia bicornis. The sequence continues at coordinate 863,616 of NC_060218.1, read as the reverse complement.
TCTGTCTGCTTTTCAAATTGCGATGCGTTAACGTTATCCAATTCAACGATGGGTTATAAATGCCAATGAAAAAAAAAAAAAAACAACCGGGTGATCGAAATTAAAATTGAACAATAAAGATACACACGGAGAGTTGAAATTGTCGATCCTACAGGCTGTCCCAAAAATAGTGTACCGTATCGAGCATGATAGACTTTTCTGAGGAATGTTAAAAATTTAAATACTGCATAAATAAGTAAATAAAAATATAATAATTCTCATAATCTTAATTTCAAAAATAATTGTATTAGTACCCAATCAGGCCTATCGAATACTTTTCACCAAACTCAAAATTGTATCGAACTGATCAAATTTTATAATGCGTAGAAATGTTGCATAATAATACAATGATTACAATTTTAGTAATCAAAGAATAAAAGACAGAATGATGCCCTTTGTTCCCGACCAGTGATCATGTAATCGGTACCTTATTGAGAGACCGATTAATCATTCCCAACAATTAACTCGATTTAATCCTGTCGGTGAATAGATAATAGGAAAATAAAACATATTCGTGCGTCATAATTAACGAATTACACCGGTCCGATTGATTTTCCCCTGTTATTTTGCCGGGAACAAATGGATATTACGGGACGTCATTGTTCTTCGTTGCAACCAATAAAACAAAGAATCGAGCGGTTCGGAATAATGTATTGAATAATGGAAAATGAGGGAAGGGTGACTTCCCCTACATTTCCTTTTAATTAACGGAAGCCCTTCCTGCATGGAAATGTACAATTTTAATAATTTAATTTTTGGTCTTACTACTACTACTACTAATTTTAATTATTAAAACGATGAGCAATAGCTGTTATTTTTTTTCTTTTTTTTGAAATTGGCTATTCTGTTAAAACTGTCTTGTCACGTTTTATAGCCGCGCAAAGTTTCCAAGGAAGAAGTTGTCGCGAAGAACAATAATTTTTCCGGATCGAAACGAGATCGCAGAAAATCTTAGACCCAGTTTTGTAGCCTGGTCGAACGAGCGACCAGGGGGATATTCCTACCGTGAGACGACTCTCGTAAAAGTATAAGGAACTTGTCGTAAAACGTAATCGCCGATTAGCTTGGGGAGTCCGAACGACAACTCTGTTAGAGTCCAGATATACCTAAATACTTTTTCCGGTTCTCTATTTGCAAAAATTGCTAAATTTTGACGATTTTTCAGCTGAAAAAATTTCAGCTGATGAAAATGAAATAATAAAAATTGAGTAATATTTTCAAATCGAGAGGATTCGAGACAGACTCGTGCGAGGGAAGGTTGCAAATTGAAAGAAAGAAAGCTCGAGGGGTCGGTAAACCGGAAGGCAGTGGAGGAAAGGCGGAAGACCAAGCTTAAGGGTCCAAAAGTCCTATTCACAATGAAGCTCCTCCCGTTCGTCCATTGAAACACCGTAACACTACACTGTCGCGCCATTTAATCCGTCCTCGTCTGCTTCCTAATTCCTAAACAACAATAGAACGTCTGTGAGTCGAGCTGGAATGGTTAACGTTCAGAAATGACTCAATAACTGGATCATTGGAGACAGATTTTTGTTGGACTACCTAGAAATGGGATTTTTTTTTCATGAAAACCATCAACAAAGCGCATTAAACGTACTCTGGAACGAAATTGGGAACAACTAAGATCTTCTTGAATGATTATTCATTGAAGAAAAGCGCATTGGGTTGAATACGTCTTTGAATGACAGAAGTAGGTTGCTTATGCTAACTTTGTGCACTGCAAAAAAATATTAATGACCCTCTGATGTAGGTATTCTTCTTTAAATATAAATGTGAGGACTAAGAAAAGAAAATTGATTAACTTAAAATTGGCTTATAGAGAAGTGTTACCAAAATAAAAAGATATCGGGTTCAAATCTTACCGTGTGATCTTCGTATTTTTTAATGATGTCTATTTTTATATAGGTAATAATTTTTTTAAGTGTTATAATCGTTTGACAAGAAAATAATTAATTTATTTCATTTAAACACTAGGGCTATGTATTACAAGTCACTAACAATTTCAAATATAATCATCAAGATCGCGAATGGCAATAAAATCGATTGAAAAAAAAAAGAAATTGATCGACGCGACGAGTCTTTTTTGAAGTATTAAATCATTTCAATTACACGGATGGAATATTGAGATTTTCTTTTCCCTTTCACGAACAGCGGCGATATTCGTTGGAAAATATCAGAACTGGAACGAGCGTCAGAAAATTCGGTGACTTTCATTCGGCAGAGGGAAATGGTAGAAGCGGAAATCGAAACCGTTAAAATTGTCTGACGTAATTAACCGCGACGAAACGAAGTTTCGACGAGTTCGACTCCTCTGTATCGGTGGACTGGGACCGGACTCGAAAATGCGTTTTGTCCGGCGGGTAGAAATTTGATGAGATTTTATATTGTCCCGCGTTTTATCAAGCATTTTCGCGGGCATTAATTCCGTTAGCGGGCGTGTTAGCATGAATACAAATGAAAAGCAGCGGCCTGTCGGAATTGGATCCGAAAACTGGTATTTCGACATTTTTTTCCTTTTTTCCCCCTGTTCGATTGGTACGAACCTCAAAAAGCGTCCGGTCGTTGCGTTTACCGTTTGTATGATTTGAAAAGCGAAAGATTAAAAAACAATGGAAGGAGGGTGGATGAATTACAATTAGAACGTCGACGAAGATGAAACGAAACCCCCTTTTGTCTTTTTCGAGAATGAACAGCGTTATTTAATTATGTCCGTAATGATGACACGCTCGTTTAACGGTTGAAACATTTTTCGCGATAAAAACTTCATTATCCCTTTGCATATTTCCAACCTGTTTGTTCTTGCTCCAGTTTCAAACCTAACCCAACACAATACATAATTCCATCATTGAAATTTAATTACGAACCCTTGTTTGAAAGGTTAGCTTAAATTAGGCGCGACATTCAAACAAATATTTCAGTTTTGAATAATAAAACGATGCGTTACATTTGACTGTAGTCATTCTCATAATATTACCCTCTATGCTACCTTAATGAAATTGAAATTATCAATGTATCGTTGAATATCAATAAAATATTGATACCGTATCAGTAATTAATAGCAGCGGTTCTGCACGTATAATCAACTACCATACGAGATATCACGAATTATGGATTAGCCTTTCAATGTGGACGATCGGTGATAATGTCCAGGACAATACGAGTATCGTGTGTCAGCACAAAGGCCGGCAATAGATTGGTAAGAAGGAAACCAAATAAATACGGAGAGACCTCTCTCATCCCGTACAAGAGTATTACATTAATGAAACTAACTAATACTAGAACAATGGTCAGAAAAACCGCGTTCTCTCGGTATTGCAACCCATTTCTCTCTTTCTCTGTGTTTCGAAAGTAGAATTTATTTTACTAAAAAAAATTTACTGGGATAAATTTGATAGTTCCAAATTTCCACATCCCTTTCCTACGCACTTGTTTATTATTTATCCGGATAAATTTGACCCCTGCCTTTAATCCATCTAATACGCGGTTATTACGGAGTCTTAGTTTTAACAAAGCGTGTCATGAAATTCAATCGCATCTTGGAGGGTCCAATCGACCGAGGGCTAATAATTTGGCAACCCTAAGCCCTTATTAAGAATCGTCCCCGAAATCACAGGCTACAGGGCGAATTATATTGTTTCCCGTCGGCTAATTTCAGATATGACAAACCACCAATTATCAGGAGGTTTAATTATCACTCTCACGTCGAATGTCTGAATCCCATGACACACCTAGAATGGTATCGTAATTCACAAAATCTATAGACATAAGAATGAAACCCGAAGTCCTAACTTGGGCGAAATGGGATTATAGAATTATTGGTGGTAGAATTGAAAATGAAAAGATTTTAAAATAAGAATTTTGAAATTTATTATCAAGTGTCAAAATGTTAAATGCATTTTAGATCAAATAATTCAATGTTCTCACCTAAGCAAAACTATACATATAATTTACGGAGAGCGTCAGAAATAAAAGAAAATAAAACGGCAAATGTTTCAGTATCCCAGTCAGTGATCATTTTGCATGGAAAACAAGCTCGGTAATCAGTTAGAAAGATTTACGACTGGCAAAGCGGTTTCCAGCGTTCCTTCCTGAAATATTGGCACTTCAAACTCGTATGCTGATAAGAACTGCATCTCGCGACCTTTCGTTACGGTGCATTGTACGAATGGCTCGGGAATAAAGATGGAACGACGGATAGAGAAACTTATTGCCGCGATTGTGTTTCAGCGGAAGCATGATAGGTTCGTAAGTCTCGAACCTTGTGAACACGTAAAGATTACTCCAGGAAGGAAACATGATACTTGTTCAAAAATTTTTACAAATGTTAGTTGCAAAGAGTAATAGAACTCCCTGTGAAAAGGGGCGATAATGAGAATTACCAAATGTGACGAACAAATTAAACTTTAAAATTAAAAAATTTCAAAGTTCTAAAATTTACATTTCAAAATTTCAAACTTTCACATGATAAAATTTCAAAGTCCTAAAATACAAATTTAGTTAAAAAAAAATATAGGAATATTAAATACTGTTTTTTGAATTTCCATATCGATTTTATTTAGGAGATGGAGGTTATTTTGAGGCTTTTGAGATTATGTTTCACACAAACAGAGATATGCACCGTGATTTTAGTCGAATTTAAAAAAGTTTCACAAAAGGTGACCAAACAGTTTCGAAGGCTCTTAGGAAAACTAAGAAAAGAAGAAGTGTATAGGATTTTTAGGTCGAAACGTAGGTCTGGTTGGATATCGAGTCTCGATGAAAGTCGAGGCAGATTAAAAACTTTATTATGTATGGAGTCCGTTGGTTTGAAACGGGATTAACCTTTGAATTCGCTAAAACTCTACTTCTTCCTACAACTTTATGCCGTGAAAGAGGAAACTTAGCTTTATAGGGTACGTCCTACACTTTTCATTTAAATGATGTTAAAATTCCACATTGATAATTAAATTTAATAAATTTTCTCAATGCAGAAGTGCTGATAGGCCACAATAAACAAATCATGGAACTGTCGAGTGGAAAAAGATCGAGCCTAAACATTTTCGAAACTGTCATGAATAATGGAGGATGTTTGTGAAAAAAATTCGGAAGTATACAACACTCGCTTATTGGTTACGTCAGCAGGATGTATATGTATAATATTTACACACGTTGTTCGGCAAAGTTTCGGCGCGATTCAATCGTGCGACATTCGTTTGCTCGGAAACTCGTTTATGCAGTTTTGTCTTGTACGGTTCGCTGGTTGCGTGGAAAAATCGTGGAATAGGGATGGTCTATTTGTCATTTATTTTGCACAGCTTCGAAACTTTCCCCATAAACGAGTCCGTATACAAAGTATAGTAAAAACTTGTGCTTACGAGCTTTATAGATTCGCCAGGAGCCTATGGAAATGGGTTTTCGTGAAGAGCTGCTTAGAAATTAACTGTTTCAGGCATGTTTTTCTTTTTGCATTTTTAACAGAAACTTTGTACGTATTATTTCCAGTAAGTACGTAGTAACGAATGTTATTATATTTACGTACTGTGAATATTAGCGGAAGAAATGCGGGTACGATGAATGTATGCTTGTTGAAGGAAATCGAAATGAGTAGATGTTTTTATCTTTAGCAGATATTTTTAAATAGAATTAAGTACAAGGCGATAGCGAAGATAATAATCGAAGACTGGTAAGGGTTTGGTTTGGGGGTCGGTTTGAAAGGAATCGCGGGAAGTATTTCGTTCCAGCCGACAGCCAGGAATTTCGGGCTCTTTGTGATTGGCAATAGACCGAGGAAATTGGTTTGAAATTCGCGGGGCTATGGAATGTATTGGCAATCAGATTTTCCTCCCTCTTGTACACACAGTCTCCCCGTAGATCGTGCAGGTCGAGGCCAGCTTTCAGTTATTCTCAGAATGCCAGCCGTAATCGAGACGATGTTCGGCTATATTTTCTAGAATGTCCCGTTCTTTCAACGAAATTCCGCGAACCAATTGAAAGACCAACCTTCGTGGCCAAGGGTTGAAATCATTTTGACTGGTTTGGTAGTTTCAGCGTTAAAGCTCAATATCTAGCTGTTTATCGATTACGAGCAAACAATAGACATCCGACTCTCGAAACAGGGAAGAAACAGTATGAAATAACTTGAAGGATCAACGTGACTGCAGGGAGCCGAAGACAGCTCGATAAAAAGCCCCCCTTGCGTCGAGTGGTGTGCCAATGGAATGTATAAAGCATACGAGGAAGCCAATTTCCCCGAGCGTGTACGGTTACGTCGCCCTTTCGATAATAATTGGCAGCATGAATGGACGCGGGCGTACAGTAGCCAGAATCGGCCCCCGGAACATGTTACAATTGAAATTGCGCGTGGACGTGCGCGCCCGTCATACGAATTTGATTTCTCGATGCGTCTGGTCATTAGCGAGTCCAGCTGCGTGTACTGACGTTCGATCGATCCTATACGCGTCTCCGTGTCCGTGTATCTTCATTCACTCATACGTTGGAAGAATCGTCTCCATTGGGAGAACCATGGTTCCTGTCATAACCAACGGGACGCGACGCGACGGGCCGGGCGAAAGGGCCACGTGTCACGTGATCGGTAATTCTTCGCGAGATCGATCAATGAGGCGTTTTGAAACGCGAGTGAATTGTTGGAAATGTAATTTGGTTTTGATTCGAGTGAATTCGTTTTAGGGAGATAGGAGGGTGGATTTGAAATGTGACGTTTTTAGTATGTAAAACCTTGAGCACTAACCTTTGGCGTAACTAGGACCATTTTTCTAGGGTCGGCAAAATCTCTTAGGACTTTGAAATTTCAGAATTTTAGATATCTAAAATTTTTGAACTGGTTCCTGTATGGAGTACGTTTTTTTTTTTTTTTTAATTTATTTATTTGCCCGTGTATCGTCGTTGAATGGGTTTTTATTTTCTTTTTCTCTATTAGAGAATCTCTTCCGTCAACTCGTGACGGAGTTAAACCGATCGTGTTAATTATTGATGAGCGGTCGGAGGCCGAGGCGACCCTCGGGTTACAAGAAATTGATCGAGCTTAATTAAAATTAATTAATCACGGTCGGATCGCGATGATACGAATCGCACCGCGTCAAAGAATAACCTGCTCGTGAATTAATTACAATAATCGATACACGGTGGTAAATCTGACCCGCGCATCCGTACAATCGATTGGACGCGTTAATAGGCTTCCGGTAAATGAAATGAAACAACAAAATTCTCAGAATTGCAAAAAGGAACGAAATTATAAGAAGAGAAAAATTATTCTACCGAACCAAATAAGAAAAAGAATTCAGGAAGTCTAGAATGATCCATCACAAGCTGTGACAAATCGAGGCGTGAAGAATCATGAATTTCCGGCTTCGCCGACAGAAACAACCTTGTCCATCCGCATATATGCGGGCGGCGGTCTTTCTCGAAAGGCGAAACCAGAAATTAACAGTCGACACCATCGTTCACGTGCCCGATTGTCGCTTTAGAAATCTTTAAATAGTTTCAGATCATGGACGAACCTGAAAGTCCAAATTTGAAGACTCGCTTAAAAATAAGCGCAAGATAAAGTATAAATACTATGTTAAAATTCTGGATAATTCTGCAAGTAGAATAATCCTGCTGTTAATTACAATATTTATTTAACAGGCAGTAAATTTTCGAAAGCTTGCCAGCTGAAGGTTGAGAAGAAAAATATCCGAGGTTCGTTGGTTAACGGAAGTAACTCAGCCCCCCCTGTCTCGTCCTTCTTCATTTGTACCTTTTCACCGAACAAGGGGCTTTATAAATCTCATCCTTCCTTCGGTGTTGCGATATTTTCCTCTAACCAAACGTGCAGACGGGTCTAACACCGTGAAGCAGAATCAAGGTGGTTGGCTGGCACGAAACAAGGAGAAAATCACAGAGAATGGGGGGGTTGGAAACGGTGGAAGACGGAGAAAGAGAAGCGTCAAAAGAGGGACGCTTAATTTCCTGTCGCGCGTGCTTTATTTCATTAAAAAGTCGTCAATAATATTACCTTAATTACGAGAGTTCGTGTGAGTGTACATAGTCTGGCTCGAACAAGAGCCAGTCGAAATATGTTTGTGGCAAAGTCCCTCATTTTTCTTTTCACTTGCAAATACAAAGTTAAATCTGACGATGTTTAAAATCTAGCGGAAAGGAAAATTTTTATTCACCTCTTGATATTTTAATATTTTCTTTTCCGGAAAAGCCTGTTTGTCGGTTCCATTGGACAGGAACGAAAACAGCCCATCCGTCTGTGGAATTGATTTCCCAGAGAAAGTGGTCGAAACGGCATTCAATTTCGTCCAATTGCCTGACAGAAGTCGAACTCTTCCTCTCTGTACGTTTTGTTGGCGATGGAATCGAGTTCTCCAAGGGAGCTCAAAATTCCAGCCTCGAGCAAACCGGAAGAGCGAGCTAGTCCCAAGAGAAGGGCACGCGGTCGAATGAAAATGTAAAAATGCAAAAGCAACGACAGAACATCGATCGATGGAAGGGAGTTTGCCTTCCAGCTACCTCGTGCTTATGCAAATATCTCTTTTATGCTCTTAAACGCAGTTATTTAATCGCAAAGCGTGTGAATACATATATCGACAGAGAGACTAAAAGTTTCTGTGCTCGTGGACTGAAGGAGCAACACCCAAACCATTATTTAACCGTAGTTTAGAATCAAACGATACTTTCCAAGGTATCGATACTTAAATTGGAATTAATTAACCGGTAAGAGCAAAGTACACAGACGTTGATCTTCAATGTAACAGGATAATGCTAGAGTGTTAGTTGGCTAGAGCTCGTAACTTTGACATTAATTATCCTATCCGGTAATATCTAGCATCATCAAGGATGAATGATCGTTTCGGGTCAATTACTGTAACACGATAACACGTCACGTAAGAGTCTCAGATTTTTAAGTATCATTCTGTCCGTACATCTCTTGTCCTCGATTTACATCAACGAACCACTTTATAATTATTGACACTGTTGTGTTAACAGCTGTAGGGTCGAGGGGTTGTTATTGAAGTGTTCAATTTTTTCAAATTGTCAAAAACTGGGTCGATTTTAACAATTGCATCGCGCGCTTATAATTATATTTTATTAAAAATAAAAATACACGTTTCATCGAGTAATTTCCTGAGAATATTTTAGATAATTTTAGATAAAATTCATCGATGGCTTCGGATAATCCGTAATAGGAATAATCCGTCGTTCATTAATCTGCCACAGTCCAGAAGTAATCCCTCGAGACTTAATTGCAAGTTTGATCATGTAATTTGCTTTAATAATAGATGTTACTTTTCCTTTTAAGATACTTTCTCGTCGTTTAGTCACAATTAATCATGATTAGTTTCTTAATCAGAGATCGTTATGTATGCTATATAAACCCAGTTAATTAAGTTTCACAAACATTCACTGCTACCTAACCATACCCATATGTGAGCGACGCTTCAATTTCTATAGGAATTCTCTGGCTTATTCAATTAGAAATTACTCGTACACGTGTCAAGATTTCAAATCTCAAGTTTGAAAATTTCCAAATTTCCCTTACCTAGTTACACCACTGACGTTACCTAATAAGACAGCTCGTTATTCTTGAAAGGAAAATGATTTTCAGTTGGTTGAAAAGGGCAGCCAACGTAGAGGTGAGAATATCCGTGTACAGGTCGTTAGGTATCGATCGACGTATCGTGTTCTGACCGGGTACACGGTGTCCCAATTTCGTAGCTACAAAAGAGAGTATGCACCAGCCCCTTGTTGTTCACTGATCGGGAGGGCAGAACGCGAAATATCGGCTCTACAGAAGGTGTTCCTCTTTTCAGATTAAAAAAAAAAAAGAAATAATACGTTCCATTTTTGGACATCATGCTGGTAGATCTCTTTGATCTTGTTCAGGCACCTGGTATAGAAAGTCTGTCATTCGTAATAATAACTGAGGGAAAGCTTCTTTTGGGGGGTCCTAGCTTATCTACGCTCGCATCTTATTGCGAGATTCGTATATTGTCTTCTTCTTCTATTCTGGATACGTATCTCTTATCCTGTTTTATTCCCTTTCTTCGTCGCGACGAACATCTGCCTGCTTCCGGTTCAGTCTCGTACAGACTCTTAAAAGGAGGCCAACTGCAAGTGTAATTTAAATTTTGCAAACGTTAAGTATTCGTTCAGATTCGAAAAGCAAGTACCTACTTGAATTGAAATACAGGTGTCTTTTTATTTTTTAATAATTCTAACCTGAGTCAAAGTACATGTTTCAGTGAAAAATCCTATTCTTCTTAAAATATGTCTATTGAAAAATCACGAAAAGTCAGTTACAGTGACCTATATAATAGTCTAGGAACGTTCGTTGCATCGAATAACAGTCACGTGTAGAAAAGAATGACGAAAGACAAATTAGAGGGAAAAAGGCAGTGGTATCTGTTAGTTTAGGTCTAGCCCTGGAGAAACACGACACCACGAACCATTAGCTATTTACGGAAACAGCGAAGCAAATGGGGCATTCGACGATTTTCCTTTTCCTTTCGTTCTGGCTCTTGAAACGTGGATGAAAGAAGTATAGAAGCTTTTTTTCCACCGAGAAACAGAATATCGAGCGTGGCTAGAAAGAAGGGTTGCAGTTCCTTTTATTTCGGGAATGGCGTGCGTCGAACTAAGCGTGTCCCACCACGTGGAAAATCGTACGTAACGATAGCCATGCTTTACCCTCTTTTCTCAACGGTTCCACTGCTTTTTCCTTTTTCCTTTTTCCTTTTTCTTTATGCTTTCAGGCAGTTGTTGCACGTCGATGAAAAGCTGTGTCGGTCTTTAAAGTGTTTTTCTTAACATAGCTAAAATTGTTTCAGTAATTAGCATCACATCCTTATTTCCTGTAGGTTGTAAAGGGAATAGAGTTGATGAAAGATTTAGGTCAGTTGGAAAACTTGTATTTTCTTATTATTCTATGAGATTTTTAATCATGAAATTTTAAACCACGAAATTTGAATTTGGAAAATTTAGAATATGAATATGAATGGTGTGAGGTAGTGCAACACCTTGTGAGATCTTTCTAAAATTAATTTGTAATAGTGGAGGCGGGATATTTTAAAAAATATTTCATAATGTCATTGACGTATAGCAATCTCAGTTGTCAGATATGTTTATCAATAGTTAACTGCTAAGTCAAGAGGCTAAGAATATCATTCTAAAAGCTTACCCTACTCCATCCATCATCCTTTGAAGACGTTCTTCAAAGAGCTACGGCCTGTAAAAAGACAACTTCATTCAACTTCGTATAGAAAGCTTCACACATTTCATGAAACCTTCTAAGTACTTACATACAAAATAAGTATATTCTAAAAATTTTTCACAATTTTTACTTCTTTCTATATTCATAGATTGGCAATTGAATTCATGATTGTTAGAACCATAATAAAATGCAGAAAACTAGCAAGATATTTATTAATGAACGATACCAGCCATACTGCCAGGATAATTTGGCAATGGTAGTAACAAAATGGATGCCCACATACGGTATTAGGAAGCACTATCGATCAGTCGATTCTGTCTTTTTGTCACTGAGCTTAGCTCATAAATTTTTCAAGAACCAGAGTGCTCCGATCGCGTGTGCTAATCTCGCAAGCAGATGCCACGCAATGCCTCGCAAAACCGATTACCAGAGAAAAAGAGAATGTGTCTATGTGTGTGTGTGTTACGTGGTAAAGAGGACCGTGCAGGATAAAAGTGGTGGCACTTTTAAATCCATCAAAACTGCCTATAAACGGAATACGTACAAAGCGGTGTCCTTCCCAGCACGCTCGCCGGTCGCTTTTTTTACTCAAAGGACACTCGGATACCGTAACTAAACGGATTTCTGCCTTTTCCTCGAGATCCTTTTCCCATTGTACCAAATGAACATTGTCAGCTAGTGTGCTATGTGACCTGGATATCTGGTCATATTTTTCTCGATCATCCGTGACATCTTTCTCTGTTTGGAAGACACGTAAAAAATTTTGAAATTCTTAAACTTGAATTTTGAAATTTTAAAATTTTAGAAAGTTAATTGCCCTATTAAGGGAAGTTTTATACCCGCAAAATAACACTATCTGACATAATTCAACTGGAATTTATTATTTCCTTCTTAACGCTGCGTTTCACCGCCCCAGAAATACTCTATACTTACTTAGGGATGGGAGGAAAGGGGCAAAAGAAATGGGAAAAAGAAAATAAGCGAATCGTTCTTACCCCCAGCACCTGTTGAATACGCGTACACGCGTGTCTACCGTTTCTAGATCATTGACAATTACTTGATCACAATATCCAGTACCGTATACTTGAACAAAACGGACAAACGTTGTCGCGTGTGTGCAAGAACAGGAACGTTTCAAGAGAGACGGAAAGGGTTTATATTGCGTGATCGATATTTAATGCACGAAGAATGCCGATGCAACGAAAGCCAGCCCGACCCATTTATCCTCGTTCCGTCGGCCATCAAGGTCAGACGCGATCCCGCCACGCCATATATCATCGTTACCAGCAAGTCAGAATACCCAGTTAAGGGTTAAAAGCTGCCTTTATCAATCCCGCCCGAGCCCTCGGGTCTTTCTCATACATCTATCGCGCTTCCCTGTCCCGGACGTGCATTTCCATTAATCCTCCGCCGCTATAAGCAGACTTTAAAAGCTTGACGAGCCGGATCAACGCTGTTGGCCACGCGTTCTCAGAAATGGCGAAAATGAAGCATACAGTTAGAGAACTTTGGCGTGTCTTGTATAATAAATTTCATGAATACGCGTCCACTTTAGTCCATTTTCTGTCCACTTCTCACCCGGCTGCAATCCGCTCCAAGGACGCTTCTCGTCCGCTTCCAGTCAATTAATTTCTCTCTCCCTGGTCCGCGCTTACTCAACGCCACCAGTACATTTCGATCCACTTTCTGTCCACTTCTCCTACACCACGTCTGTCCGTCTCTTGTCCATTGTTCGTCCACTTACACTTTAAACAGGAACGAGCGAGAACACGTGGAAACGTGGGAACTCGATACGAAAGCTATTTCGCGGGTCCTAATTGATTGAAGCACCTCGGTTTACCGATGAACGGGTGATTTGGTCCAATTAAAATAGTTCGGAGGGTGGATCGTTTGCTTCGACCAATTAGAGGCATTGTTCGAGATGATTTACCGTGTTGAATTCATGGAATGTTTCGTAGAATGATATAAATATTAGGGATGGATAGGGATATCGTGTTTCGTCGGTCCTTCGTGTTCAAATGATGAATTCCGTTCGTTCGTTACTATGGACAGTCGATGTATGTTTTATGTTTCGTAGACGTAAAGATATTTTAATCTTGAATGGCGGAACTGGGTCGATCGTGACCCACATCTACGTACACCGCGGTAGCCGAAAATTTCAAAATTCAAATTGTATATCCATATGTAATTTCCTTTGTTATGAATTTGCGAATCAATTCCGCAAACTAACCAATTAGGAAGCTGAAATGTTACCTAACAAATATGACCGCTCTACTTACTTCCCTATTACTAGTTTTGCTATTCTGTTCAAGTAGAGACCCATGGGTTTATGCATTAGCGAATCTCCAGGAAAGGTTTCACGATAATCAAGAAATAATAATCCTTCTACCTGCTGGTAAAGACCTTCACCCAAGGACTGAGTCATTTCGTGGGAGGATCGAACCTCCTAAAGACGTATCCGATGCACGACCATGAAGAAAATAATAGCAATGAATAAATAATGTGGCTCGTGACTCGCCGAGAGGAAACATAAAGCGTGAGAGGTATCTATTTCCGGTATAGGAAAGTTCAACACAAAAAGAAGGGAAACGTTTGTCTTTTCTATGCAATATAAAATTTGAATTCTATAGAAAAGGTGAATGTAAAAAAAAAATCATACAAATTGGTCGTTTTTTGTATGTAGAATTTAATTAAAAAATTTTATTCATTACTCCAATGAAATTCCTTTACTTTTACATACATACATCGTTATCACGTAAAAGCTGAACTTGCGTTTGTTCGCGTCACAGTTTTCCCACGAATTTGAAATAACGAGGATTTGTCCATTGATGAAATTTATTATATTCCGTGATGCGTCAAAATTCCCTGGTTAGTTACCTTTACTAAAAATTCATCATTTCAAAATGTTTGAATTTAAATAGGATTTAATTTGTACTTTGATCGTTTAACAATTTCCAAATATTGATATAAAATGTATTATTAAGCAGAAGATTCAATTTTTCAGAATTAATAACGATACAATGATCGTTCTACAAACGGATGAGTAAGAAAAAAATGCGGACGTCTAAAATCTCAATTAACCGTGAATGTAATTTTGATTTACGCGCGTTCCAGCTGGCCAACTGCTCGCGGTACCCTTTATACCCGAAGCAACGAGAAGCATTTTAAGAGGGATAAGTTATGTACATGCTCGTGGTCACCTGCTACATCGGCCCTCGAGATGCTTTCGAAGCTCGTTGCCGGTTGCAGGTGCATTGTGCACGTCAGATTGGCGAACTTGAGATCGCGAAAGGCCGAAACCGGCCGGGAAGACAAAGGAGCATGCGAACGAGTTGAAGCAGCGATGCTCTTCAATGTCGACCCGTGTCGGGAGATGCTTTTGCCCCACGAGTGTATAATCACACTTTGACCTTACCCTCGGGTGCTTTCATAAATGGAAGAAAAACGAATTAATAAAAATACAATTATTATATTATTTGATTATGAATCAAATTTTTGAGAAATTTTGAAATTTTGAAATTTTGAAATTTTGAAATTCGAACACGCGATCATCGCGTAATGGCACCCTAAAAATATCTTAATCCGACCCTGATCATTCTGTTACAACGTCCACAAAGCAATTTTTCTTAAAATCCATCTCGGCTGCGATTCGTGGTCGATGGAATATTTAACGCGTTCTTGAAACGTGTTTCATTTCGTCGCGAAACAACCTCTCGCCATAAAATGAAAAAACCTGCCCCTTTTTCTTTTCGCGCGGTAGTCCTTGCTGTCCCACGGGAGAAGGAACGTTCGTCTGGATTTCATATCGTCGACGCGGTTATTCGCAAAGTGCAACACACAAGGGGACGAAGGAGCAGACACGAATTAACATTACCGAAGGGTTGCGTTTTTAATCTGACGCCGTGTATGAGTCAGAACGCGTTTCACCGGACACCTTGCGAGTTTAGGGTATATACCTTAAACACCGTCATCAGGGGCTGCAACTTGAAGCTCTGCCACCCTCGCCACTCGCCAGCCCCTGGGTGATTGATGGCGACAGGCTGAGGGGTAAACTGAAGTCATCGATTCGAGAGAAAAGAAAGTTTCAAGTTTTCAGTGAAACACGTAATACCTTTTAAATACATTTAAGATTAACTCTTGGGTTAATTATCGGCTACCCATTTTCATATTCATGCCTTATTACGTTCTAGATGAAATATTTATTTCTACCATTAAAATATGTTCCTTAAAACAATCTAATTTTGTCACTTGATCATTTTTATTTTTATAAAATTTTTCTAATAAAAATTCTTATGAAAAATATGTGCGAAAATTGTAATCATATTTTGTACATGTTTGTTGTATAACCAACTACATTGATTTTCACACAATATTCTATTTATTTATTAACAATATTAATTAATACTCATATCATTTTCAACGTTGAACAAACTGAAAATGAAAACGATTATTCTGTTCGTAGAAAATTATACAAATTACAACGGTTACAGTTATTTACCCTGTTAAATAATTTCATTTTAATGGACAATGATTAATGATATCGCAAATGAACTGGTGATCCCGCGGAATTCAAAAATATTTGATTACGAACGTTGGGATAATTAATTGTTCCTGACAGATATTTCGAATTTCTTCTGTTCCAGGTACGTACACTCGATTTTAAAATACGATGAACACTGATGCGCTCCACTAACACAGACACGGACGAGACGTCGTGTAAGTAAATTTCAATATTTTCTAAACTTATTTCTTCTCTCTCTATTCTATCTTTATCTATTTTCTCAAATTTTCCTCATTTTCTTGATAAATTTTAACATTATTGCCGTAAGAACACGAACTAGCTGTGCAACATAAGGCAAGCGACAGAAATAATAATTTCGTCGATCATCTAACCCTAACGTTATTGATGACGGTTCACAGGCACAACCTGTTTTCTGACTTCGAAAATTAGTCTCGCATCATCATTAGGTTACCTTGTTTGTTTACGGGTATACTAAATCAACGGTGATTTTTTAAGTTTTTTATAAACGACATATGGTCCACTCTGATGGACTTTTTTAAGATTTATGGTTCGAGCACTTCCTGTCTTTTAACCCTTAAATAAAGAAATAATATTAGGTGTATCAATGTAGAATATTTTTACCCGAGAAAACCGCGAACCTATTTTAAGATATTTTATTTAAATAATACTCCAGCTTATTACAAACTTCGACCCAAAAGAAAATGTCGTACCTTTAAGATTCTAAGGAGTCCACGTGGCTCACAAAGACCCAACCGAGAGTTTTTGCAATGTTATTCAAGCTGAAAGGCGGATGGAGTTCATTCTGAAGAGTAGGACATGAAGCAACCGACACACAATCGTTTAGCACTTCCGTGACAAACTATTGTACACTAAACGTAGAGGCTCTTTAAATCTGACCCAGAATTTTACCTGCTTCCAATTCGACCACGTTAAACCGAGAACGTAGCTGTTTGTGCAGCCGTCCTCTGTCGTTTATCTTACCCACGATCACCTGGACCCGAGACTTTAGTCTTGCCTTTGCGCCCTGTTTATCGAAGCAATTTTCTGCTAGCGAAATGTCCTAAATGCTTCGTGACTCGAGAGGAAAACATTTTTCTTCGATACTTAGCTCTCGACAATGTTTACCTTCGAATATGTTATAATTGTGGTCAGGGTAAAACCCTCTCCTTTCTTCAATTTGTGAAGAACGTTTAGGTTATTTTGATAGAGAAAGCACTTTGTTATTCTTAATCCTTCATCAAAACTGGTCAATTTTCGTAGATTAAGAATCCTGTGTTAAGCGAGATATACTTTCGTTAGGGTGTGAAATTTTCTTTTTAAATCCTAAAAGCTTAAGCCTTATTACAACACTTTCGGTAAAATTAGATCTGATCTACCCCAAACAAAAATCCCACTTACGCCCATGGTCACACTAACAGTTCTTCAGTAAAATGAACGTCGGTCATGGACTGAAAGGACTGTTTACCTGGGTCACGGAAAATTGGAAAAACAAACAACGGGGACTAGGAAAATTGAGTCGTTAGTGACCGATAGTAGCAGTAGGCTGAACGAGACTCGGACCTCGTAATTTTAGGAACCTCAAGGGGCTACTTCGAGGCGAGAACGGTTGATTGGTCTAGTGACCAGACCACCCTGTTAGTTGTCAGAAAATAACGTTAACGCTCGATTTGACTCGATGAAGAGGATGGTTAATTTTTTAGAAAGCTTCTGAAGGAAAATCTACTAGAAATTAAATTACAAATGTAAATTATGCAAGCTAACGAATTTCTTTCCTTTCTACTTATTTCCATAATTTTTGATATGGTGGCTCAGGCACACCCTAGCCCTTACCTAGCTACGGCAATGGGCGTAACAGAGAGGCTCTAATTGTGTCCACGGAAAAATTAGGACTGCCGTCGAACCGTACTTCAAACATCCTGACCGAAAAAGGGTCCTTTTTAAAAAGATACGCTTGAAAGCCAAAAAAAATATATATTCACCCAGCAGGAGACTCGGTGCGTCTGGCATCCAGGAGGTCTGCTCGGCTCCGAACGTCCATTGTCCTGCTCTCAGACTCCCCGTCAGGACTGTTTAGGTTTTAAATGCAAATCCTTCGCGAGGACAATGCTTGCTAAGATTGGCGTGAACTGTTCGCTTTGGGTGGTTCGCAATGTGCGCAACAGATACCGACATACCGGATCCTTGGAGCCTTCTGGCGTCATCCTTCCGGTGACCGCTGGCTCTGAATTTAGAAAATTATTTTATTTAGAAGGAACATAAATTTGGAGGTCTCAGTCGTCATTGATCATTTCTACATCATCTATTTCAATGAAACGAACAAATTTCTCAAATGAAGGAAGAAAGTGGCGCGATATGTTATCGATCAACACAAGAGAATCTCCAGAAACATTCGTAAACGCTTCCTGGCATGGTTTTCCTTTATTCGGCCAGGAACGTGCCGAGTGTTACCGGATTTCATCTGGTGGTATCGTCGATCCATCTGTTCCGAGATCTGTCTCCGATTGTTCTTCGTCACGTACGGCTCTCTCCGTTCCGTTTGGCGTTTTCCTTGCGGCATGCCGGTGAGTGGCACGTGGTGTACAAGCCGCACTCTCGGTCATTTTGACCCCCTGCAATTTGCACTATTGCAATCTGATTCGTCATTTAAATTATGTCGTTTTAATTAATGATAAAGAATTTAGGCTGTTGAGAATTGTATTTGGAGCTAGATAGTAAAATAGAAATGGAACTTAGGACACTGCTTAAATACATGTTGGAAACGAGTACATACATTGAAGAATCGAGGAGTTATAAAGCTGCTCCGAAAGGAGAGCGTATTTTCGTTTGTACGTGGGTCACGTACGAGTTGTACATCCTGTGGACCCGAACCATGATCCCTGACCCGACATCCAGATGGACCACGAGAACATGACACTTCTTAACACAAACAATTCCAGCTGTGACTTGGAAAAGTGTGAAGTCGGACTTCTGTTTTTCATGTTTGTCTTTCTTCAGAAATACCACGTGAAAAATAATATCTTACACTTTTATTTTTTATTATGAGAAAATTGAAATATAAAATTCAATTAAATTAAAATTGGGTCTCTCCCCGTGGTCCATCGTCCGAGGGTTAATATAGTTCCATCATCTATTGATTTACTTTTAAAAAAAATTAATTTTCAAATTCAATTCTTTCACAAAGAGTAATCGCCAAATTTTTGGGAAAAATCAAGAACACACGAAATGGAAAGGTGAAAGTATGCAAAACGACTTGGGAGAAATCGAAAGGAAGATTCGTGTTTTGAGTGCGAGGTTCGAGTGATCGATGGCAGCATCGATTGCTGTCGGGGGGTATTATGGTACCCTAGGGACGTAAAGCAGCCGCACTTGGAGAAATTGCTAATCCCTGCATCTCGTATTTCTCACTATTCTGTTACGGTGTTGCTTTTACGTCGTTTCGCTACGCTTCAGGAATTTCTTTCACCCTTAAACGACCGTTTTTCTAAAATGTTGCAGTATGGAACATCTGGGGGATGAAGTTGGATTTTCGGAACAAAGTGATAAGAACTTTGTTTTAATTTTAATAAGTTCTTTTATAAGGCCCTAGGTTCCTTATAATTGTTAAAATTTTTGAATTTTTGAATTAAGAGAACCAAAAATTTTGGAGCTAAATTTCATTTAGCGCATCAGACGAATATAGTTTTCTTTACACTTGTCCTCAACCTTGCACGCAGTTGTCCAAAGCTGACGAGATGAATTCGGAGCGAAGGGGAACGGTGCGTGTTTGAATAAGCGTCCCTCTAATTCTTTCGAACACCGCGACGACACCGAAAGTCGTCGGTATGACAAACACGTTTGCGTGATGCTTGCGTGGAGGTAGCATCCGGTTCGACTGTAACAGATGTCCTTAGGAACCGAAAGTCCGATTAGTCGCGCTGAACACGCCGATTAGCCGTGTAACATCTTTTCGACTTGGTACAGAGGGTCCTCGAAAATCTATGGTCCAACGCATCTTGAGTATGCGTCCAAAAAGTATAAAACGATTCCCTGGTGAAGTCTCTTTTCCCCATTTTCTCCAGGAAAGCCTACTATGCTCGATGCTGTACGTTCAGAATCCATCTCGAGTAGTTATTGCCAGGGTTTAATATCTTTTACAGTTGCGGCATCATTGTAACGATATCGTTTTATTGCCACTTTAAAGGCCGATACGATTCACCTTTGGTATCGAAAGAAAAACGCTTTTCATTTCGTCATCGAGGCAAAGGGAAGAAAGTGCTTACTCGAGGTACGGTTGAATAAGGCGTATAGAGTTTTTCTCATTTTGTCTCCGGGCAAACGTTCCGCCACCTAAACGTATTACGATCTCCACGTTCCTTTCGTGGTCAGAAAGAAAGAGGACGGCGTGGTCAATAAGAGAGCTCGTGCGTGCTGATACGAGCATATTTCGTCGTTGAGAGGGTAAAGTCTGCGCTGAAATAAGGATCCAATAACGGGCCGAGTGGAGTCGCACTCTTGCGTCCGGTTAACTATCGGATATAGGATAGCGAAGAAAAGAAAATAATTTTATTTTCGCTTCAATATCGTTGAAATATTAAACCTAGAAATAAATACATAAGCTTTTCGAAAGCTTTAAAATCATAATTTCAAAATTTAACACTGACACTGTCCTACGTGTTCGATGATTTCTTTCGAGCCTATCGAGTCTCATCAAACGGAGCTGAAAAGGATTATCAAAGAGGGGAGGATCAGGAATGACTCTTCAGCTAGGAATCTCGAAGGGTGTCTAATTGCTTCAAAACTTGTCACGCGGCATCGATCTGGATGCTCAGCTGGAGCCTGTGAATGATTAATGGAACCGTACCACGAAAAAAAAAGGAAACATGCACCGCTAATGCGTTTTGCCGATGATCACGACCCGGTCTGAAATTGTCACGTAACGACCCTTGGCATGAGAAAACTTCAATATGCTTAAAAACAAACATGTCATTAGGCTGCTTCTGTTGACTGAATCCTTCTGTCAACTTTGATATTAATTATGAATTCAGACATTTTGGAAGTACCCATATTTCAAGTAAATAATTCCTTGTTTAATCTTGGAACTTCAATGTCTCTAGGAATTTAGGAGTTTTTTAAATATGTCCATTCCTCTTTTTCTTCAACCCATCTGTCCGTCGTTCCTCAGCTCTTCTTCGTGGTCTAAATGGATTTAAATAAAGCTGATAGGTTGGCCGATAATTAGAAAGGGTTTTTTCTTTATTAGTGGAAAACCGTGTCCTCGGTAAAAGCATTTCCAAGCTGGTGTCCCATGCGTTTCGTGGAATAAGTTATCAAACTTTTCTTGGATTAAAGATTTTTTGCCAGGCATCCAGTTCAATTATCTGGAAGGTGGATGGTGAGCAGAGCTTAGAGCAATTATGCACAGCAAGTAGCGTATACATACTACTTTCAATTTTAATTTTAACTTTAATCCAAAAACTCTGGTATATATCGTGCAGGTCTGAATTACTATTGATTCAGCATCCACCGGTTAAACAACAGAAGAAAACTTATTCGTTCTTCGATTCTGATTATTGTCACCCCCTTGGTAACTGGTGAAATTTCTTCGAGAGTGTTTAAAAGGAGTGAAAATTCAACGACGCGATTAGACGGTCAAGTATGTTTGCCCTCTCTAATCTTTACCCTCGTCAAAGAAACTTTTCAAGTTTTTCCCTCTTTTTAAACGTTCAATGGTTTGTTCAGTCGGGCCGGGACAATTCTAGTGGCCATTATTCCCCCCGGAGCAGATTCGATTCTCTTGTCAGTTATTGAATCTTCGAAAATCACCAAGCAAAGAAGAGAGGGACGCAAGATAAGATTGGATGGACAAAATGGCCGCGACGATCCTTAAAGCGCTGAAGCAATTTTTCTCCAGTAAAACTGATTTTATTCATAGAAAAGGAAGAGTTTCGGATAACTGATATTTAACCTACAAATGGTCAAGTACTCTAGTTTTCTAGTTCCAAAAAGAATCCAGTTTAACCGTTTCCATTTCCGGTTTGCCGGTTGAAATTTCGACAGGTGTCGCCTATTTCCTTTCCGTCCCTCCAGAATCGCAACAATGTGTCGCGTTCTTAAATTAAACGCAATACAAGCCCTAAACACGGGGAGGCTGGTGCAAAGGGGAGTTGGGTAGCTACCCCCATGAAATAGGTAACGCGAGACCCATAGAGTGTAGCGCGGTGCTGACAAATGCCTGGTAATAAGCCCGATTGTTCGTTGCCGGGCCAATTTGAGTGGCAGCCTAGCAATTTCCAGGACGGGAAGCTCCCACCGGAAAAGGCGATCCCGCCACAATGCCAGGACACACAGTCGGAACCCTCTACGAAAAGGGTTGCTTGCTCGTGCGTGTATATCAAGTTTTTTCTTCGTCCTTGCCATTCGACGGGGACCGGCACCCCGGGTACCGTATGTCGTCCACGGCCCAGGTCGAACGATGGATCGGGAGCTGGAAAGGACGGGAAACAGGCTCCAAAATGTAGCTTTGCCCTGTAAACCACTCGTGCGCGACAGTCATGGAGCGTGCGTTAAGCCGGGTTCACATTGGGCAAGTAGCCTCTATCTACCTGGAGGATAGGCTATCCTCCTCTCGCCCCAGGTATAAACTAGCAAGGCCCATTGGCCCAATATAAATTAGGCCTTAAGAAGGTTACTACCTGAGAACGAGAGAGAGAGAGGGCTTCGACACTCAACCCTTTAACCGGCAGTATAACGAGAGTTTACTGCATGTCCGAAATGTAGGCCTATTATGCCAACTTACAATCTTTGCAGTGTACATAAATGGCGCACGGTCCTCGATCGGAATTGGCAACGATCAGTCGAATTGCGTCCCCCTCCGCATTGACCCGAGCGTATTAGATAATCAGCAGCGAAGAGTAACGGGAAGGGGAAGGTGGACAGTCGGCAGAGGGACTTGAAAGGTCCCGACATTCATCATCTATGGACATATAGGAGGGAGAGACCCCTGTGTGTTCGTCGCTCGATCCTGGACCTGTACGCGACTTCCCTTTCGAAAATGTTCTCTTTGTCGCAGTCTCGCGTCTTGGCTCTCGCTTTTGTCGCTTCTTTCCTACTCGGCCCTTGTGTACACGCTAGGGTAAACACAATGTCAACGAGCACATTAATGTTACACCACGCTTGGTCGTCGGCTTGTTTCGTGACGCTCGATCGACCGTATGTTCGCCCTGCGAATCTTTCCAACGACTCTCTCTCGCTCGCAGAAATCGCTTAGATCGGATGCTGGATAGTTTGGCATTGTTCCACCGGCCAGTGTACGGGCCATTTAAGGCGGACAATCAATGGTAACTTGTTTCGTTGCTCTTGCTACTGAGCTGCTCCGTTGCAAGTGTTTAAAACAACTCTGACATCGTCCACGTGGACGTCTTTTAGATTTCTTCGTTTCAATTAGAAGTGCTGCCCTGGGTAATTAATTGAAGCTACTCTTAATTGTCTTTTCCTCTGAGAAAGATAAATTCTACCCTTATCGTTACTAACCAGCTGACTTCTGACTAAAAAATAAAATTGCTCGTTAGTCCTACTACCAAATGAACGTACTCCAATTTGCACCGCAAATGTACCGAATCGTTTCAATATCCCCTAACAGCGCGGCACAAAGTCGAATCATTTTTCACTCGGCACGAGTCAAAGAATTTCTGTCGTCGGGAGCGACGTCTGTTCAGCAGCTTCCGTTTTACTGGAAGCGTGTCGGACATCCGTGATTTCGGGAACCCGAAGCGACACTGCAAACAGAAGGTTCGGCACTGTTTCTGGCCTATTTCATGCGCGAACACGCACGGAAACGTAAAACGTGCAGGAAGCTCAACGAACCGGCGGCGGTAGCTACCGTATCACGCATCGCCATCCGTTTCCTCCAAAATTTCGCACGTGAGTCACGTGCCTTTTCTGGTATTATATCTAGAACGCCTGCGACACGTCCACGAATGCGACCTTTTTCTTTTTCACCCTCTACTTTCTTTTTTTCACGACACAGTAATCATTGTAACTTCTCGCCAAAAACGACGTTTATGCATCGTTTGTTAGCTGCTGTTGGCTTAGGTTACGACATCACGTAAAATAGCTGGGTATTTACAACTATAACGAACGAGGACATTCGTGTTCCATGGAACTTCTGGAGAGAGCCCTAAAACGCTTGGTTTAGCACAGTTAAAATTTTTAGATTACCGTGGATTTTAAGTTGAATATGTTAAGTTCCATGTTATTATCACTAATTTCAAGAATTTTTAATTAGGTAAATAAAAGAATTTCTAATGATATGGATGATGGATTTCTATATGAATCTTGACGAATCCCTAGTTATTCGTGAAGATACTTAACGGATGAAATTTTGAGCCCTGATAAAGTAGGGAAGTTCTCATGCAACGTGATATTTATGCGAATACGTAAGATCTTCGATTAAAGTTCGGCAAGAGTTACCTATGTATATTTCCATGAAAACTGTTCTATACGCATTGGGAATACATTTACAGTTGAATGAAGAGGCTTTTCCATTAAGAAAACTTGCCAGTGTTTTAGTACTACGTTAAATGACTTATTATTCAAAGCGGCAATTAAATTACAAATTTATACATCTACTAACATAATTACTCAGAGTTGCTTAAACATATCAATAATTGTTGAATGAAAATTAATTTCAGCTAGCAGGATAGATTTTGATGGAAGTTTAAGTGTCAGCCACAAATGGGTATTAAATCATTGTGAAACTTTCCAGATAATCCTACATGATTATCCAAGCCCCTTTTATATCGCGCTAATCCGGATCGAACGTAGAGCTCGAAACTGAAGCAATACTTTCAGATGGAGAGTTTGAATCGGCCGAGAGAAATACGATTACTCGATCCGGAACGTATCGACGTACAAGGGGGAGGAGGATCATCCACGTGGACATTGGTAAACTGGGCAATGGGCAAGGGAGGGCATTAGCATAATTCAAGCTGAGCCTCACTCGAGATTCCTTCGGGAAGGAAGCCTTGGATTGTTAGATGGGCCAGGTTTGGCCTATGAAGAAAGCCGGCGTGCACACAAGGATCTCCCGTTGGGCCATCGAGATTAGCATCGGCGTTCGTAAACGCCAGGAAAATAAGCGACTCGATGGCCCCTCCCGCGCATTGTCGACCCTCGAAAATTTATTCCAATCCTTTGTTCTCGGACGCCCGTTAGTTATCATTAGTACGCGGCGCGCCTCGAGCACTTGTCAGGTAGACCCGGAATACCTGGGAACGACGTATGTACACCCGAGGATGCGGTACGATCGTAAAGAAGCGTACGATTTTCTGCCTCAAGTATTTATTAGCAGGTCCTTCGCGCGAATTCTTGCGTATTTCTTGCGCATATCTTAGAACGAAGGAGGACCAATTTTTATTTCCAAAGTTTAGAATTCTATACCAAAAGTGAGCTTCTTACACCTAAAAGTTTCTAATATCGCAAACTACAAGAATCTAAACCAAGGGAACCTCGAAGATCGCATAGTTTCGAAATACCTGAAAAGATGTTGTGATACGATGATTAATCTTGAAACTTCAGAGTTATTCATGGTTCATAATATACCCGCTATACGTATATGTATAGTGTTACGATGATACTGTAATTAAACGTTCTGATATTTCATGATATTAGCTTCCGTGAGAAAAAGGGTGAAACTATCGAAAAAGCATCGTCTTGGTGATCAAGGAGGTGGACAGGTCGAAAGTACTGGTCCCGCCAGTTTTTAGTTACCAGTCATTTAATCTCTCGTATCTGGTGGTCCATGAAGAATTCTGAAGCACGATCTTCTCCTTTGGTGGCCAGAAAACACCTACTGTCTTTTATTTACCATTTAAATCTAGAAAATCTGCTCTCTCATAAATACCTTTTGGGTTTTGCATAAATAAATGTCTGCTACCTTATTTATTATTATACATACTTATGAGTGGTAATAGTGATGGCAGAACGTGCCGTACTGTATTCACGACCGGCCAAAGAATCCTGACTTCCGTGATACACTTCCTCTTCATGCGACAAACTTGAAGATCTTATCGCTCGAATTCGCCCGTATCTCACATTGTTTTCCCTCGGGTTGCGACGTTCGTCGTCCCTTATTTCCAGGCATACACAGCCGACCAGTTCCGGCCTATCCCTTTTACCTTCGAGAGGTTTATGGCCTGCGAGGGCGGAGGGAGGTTGTATCCTCGAGAGACAGGAAATCGTGCTAAGGTTTCTCGCAAGAGCGTCCATTTCTCGGTGAAAAGGCACGTTAAGTCGGTGGAAATCAAATTCAGCTCCAATGGGTCGCTCCGTTTATCCTCTGAAGAATTTTTGCTATCGTCTGATCGATAGCGGTTGCCATTATAATTTTCCAGATTTAGTAATTTGTCATTTTGAAACCTAAGAATTTTCATTTTGCAATCTTGAAATTTGGAATTTTTTAAACAAGTATTATTAATCAAGGCCGAATACATTGTAAACGGATCAGAAGAACATAACGATTTCCAACGGTTTTCGAGCGGCTTATAGCCAGAGCTGTATCTCGCGGATTTAGATCTCACAGAATAGTTTTCGAATGACATAGCGACACAAAGGCCGATTCTCACGTAGGGTGAACGCTGATCGGGAATCCCGAATTCGATTTTCGCCGCGATACCGGCTTCAAGCCTAACCCTGCTCGTAGGTGCTTTGGAAGAAAGGGCTGAAGGAACGAGTTCCTCGTCCCAGATTGGGAAACGGCTGGGATTACGTAAAAAAAAAAAAAAAGAACAAAGTCAGATTGCGCGTCGACCAGATGGCGAGCTCGCCCTCGTAAAGCTAACCCGGTTTTTCGGAGAGCTGTATCGCATCTACCTGCTTTCTTCAGACTTATTGTGAGAATCCCAACTGAAAGAGTAAAATGGAACCATTTTTGAACAAAAATTGTCATTTACTATGATATAAAATAGAAGATAGCAAGGAAATACGTTAGGTTTTGATATTTCTTCATTTGTATCTGTTGTGTTGATAATTAACCGTAAATAAAAATTTTAAATCAAAAATTTATCATAAAGTTAATACTAGAAAAAGGCAACTTTTCTCTATTTTCGTAAAAATGATTTACACTAGATATCTCTCGCTTTCAAACGCGAAGGTACTTTATACATGGTTCTAAATTTTCTGCCCGTCACTTGCCATCCATTTTGGTGAGAAAAAAAAAGAGAAGCAGTAGTTAGGGTGATTCGAACAGGTTCATCGTGACTTTGCAAAGTAACGTTTTCGAAGGGTGAACGATCCAGTGGACACGGTGATCCTTTAAACAGATCTTCGGCAACCAGATGTTCGATTCAATAGCCTTCGCACAAAGCAATAACATAATCGATTACCTTTATTGCTCCCGACAAAAGAAACGTTCCACTCTCGCGGTCATGTGTTTCCTTGTGAAACGTACTCGATACTTCACGCGATATCGCGTTCATACGTTACGACACACAGCGAGCAACTCGCTTATTAAAAGGTTAATAGACCAATTAATTAATCATGGTATTTATGAATGACCAAACCATTTAAATAAATCACTTGTTTGGGAAATTCGTTTACACAGACGAATGCAGGATTTAAAAATACAGAAATCGATTTTCTCTGCAACGGATAGTTTTCCAGACTAAACATGTTTTGCAACCGGAAGGCTGTTTTCACTTTTCCAGCATAGATGATGGCCGATAAAAGGTAAAATACATATCAAATATTTTTCCAAGTCCTACAAAATCAGTAATATTAATAATAGTAATGCATTCCAAATTAGAAATTAAATTTGAAATATACATTCTCAGTTTACTTATTATGAAAAATATTCGGAAATGCATTTCAAATTTCAAGACCTTCAAGATATTTGTTTCTTACGTCTACGAGACGATTCATATTAATAATTTATAATATTTCGTTTAATGTATCCATGGTTTTTAGCAACTCGTTGGAGTGGAATGTGCTCGAAGAAAACGGCACGTTCTACCTGTCCAAACTTGCACGATTAATCTCCAACGTTATCGAGTAATTTACACGAGACTATTTTCCTCTAGCAACTATTCGTAACATTTTTTTCCTCGTCTTAGAGCAAGTTGTGCTTGCAAGATTCATGGAATTCACCCTTCGTCTCGGAGCTTCTTAGGAGGCGAACACGCGTTCTAGACTAACAGTTATGAAATATGCCGGGAACGTGCTGCAAGAGTTTTGATATTCGTCGCTGAGCTAGTATTACGTTAATGTTCCCTCCTGCCACTAATTTGCCACGTTGAAACCTGCGAAACCGACAATTTTATATCTTAATCTATCATACTAGCGAATGTGTTCATGAAATTAAGATCTTCATACTGTATAAAAGGAATTTTAGGGAGAACTATAACAATAGGGAAATGCTAAGTCTAAACTCTAGCCTTACCTCACCCACAACTTTATCGTCCACGAATAGTCGCAAGGATTTATTACTGGTTCGATGAAAGTGATTGAAGTCGGTGTTGCGAGATATTCACCCCCATCGCACGGTCATATCCTCTCGATCCCGAAGGGTCTGCCACGTCGGTTAGCCGGCACTTTGAAAGAAGCCTTTCGAAACGATCCATTATTACGCGCCTTCTTCTCGCCTGGCGAGCACATTACGCTTACGGAACGCGTGTTTATCCAAGCCTCTGGCTAACAGGCGCGATGCTGCACCGTGCGAGGAAAGTATTTTTTCTTTTTCGATGCATCCACGAGAAGACCAGTTACTCTCTTGACCAAGGAAAGGAAACCGCTCTCGCCTCGGTCACGACGCGCAACGAGAAAGAAATCAGTACCCGAGAGCTCGGTAATTTACGAACCAATCATTCCTCGTATGCAGATGTTAAGGAGCCCGAGGGTTGCCCCCTTGCGAGACCCCTTCACAAGACACGGCGCACCCCTTTTTTTTTCCAAACCTCGATCCTAGCGCACACTACTTGGCCAGACCTCCCGCGCGGCTCAACCGTGCTTCACAGTTTTATTGGCTTAACTCACTATTTTACAGCCGATAGTGGATTAAAGAGATTAAGCGCGAGCTAGAGGGTCGTCCCTGTTTCGCTGGCGAGCTTCCTATAGAGACATAAACTCGCCGAGATAGAGGATTACCCTTCTTTCTTTTTTCTTCTTCTTCTTCTTCTTCTGCTTGTAACGAGTGGTTCGCCTCCTCTCAAGTTTGAGGCGTGTCCGTGCGAGATCCTAATAAAAAGTCGATTTATGTCGATGCACGTGGACGCTTGGCGGGGTTATCGTTTCGGTTCGGTGTAAAGTTGCTGGTATCTGGCCGTCTAAGTGATTTTCTGCTGGGTCGGAATTGATAGAACTGGAGATTTTCACCCTTAATGATCATCGACAGCTAGTCACGCTACTTATGACACTTTCACTGCTGTGACGGCTATATCTGGATGATATACGACTTTTTTTTTAAATTAGTCATCTATTTTAAGGGAAACGATCTTACAAAGGAACTTTGTTCTTCGTTAATGACGTAAAGGATAAAAAATTTTTATCCATTTCCATGATTTGCTGCCGAGCTGGGGAAGCAGGTCAGTCAGAATACATTTTCAATAATTGCTGATGATTTTTTTGGAAAATTTCGAGGATTTTTCTTACACGATCTTCTTGTGTAGCTAACAGAGGAGTCGTGTTGTTGGAAAATGTCGAGATTTTGGATACAATCATGACCAACGGAAAAGCGAATTGGGTCACGCGAATGAAAATCGACCAACGGCACTGTTCCCTGGAAAATTGAACATTTCCTCGCAATCTCTCTGGGTTTTGCGGTGGATACGAGATTGTTCTCGTTTTTTCGATATATCGGCAACGAAGAATCCCGCGAATTTTGTAACCAAACACACTCGTACACGGGCACACACAGGGCCCATTTTAATCCTCATCTCAAACACATCTTTGTATATATTTTGATTTATGTATGGCCTGGGGTGGTTTTGAAAGCGGCAGAGTGGTATTTGGAAAATATGCTCCACGTACCAGAACCCGTCCATGAATCAAACAAGCATTCCGTGAACGTGTATGCACGTATGTTTTTTTACACGATAGTTGAAAATATTGAAAAATCATTCGGATCAATTTTATATTATAATCAACCTTTTGTATTAATTAGGACTGTTATAAATATAACTTGGGAAGGTTTAAAATGAAAAGTTTTGAATGGGATTTTAAATGGTTTCATATTCATAAATAATAATTCCTTGATAAGATATGCAAAATATAGGTTTCACGAGGGATGTTTCTCTTGTTTCTCAACCACCTGTCGACTTCTCAGAGCTGCTCTCCGTTCGAACGAAACCGATGCCGACTCGATTAAATTATCCACCGCGAATAACGTATCGATGTACATACATGGAAACGAATAAATAAATAAAGACGATTTGCGTAATTCTGGTAAATGGGTCGTGCCGATAAACAGGTCGCAAGGGTCAACGAATTGTTCCTATGATTTATGCAATTCGACCTTCGTCGAATCTGTACTCCATTATACGGGTCAGATAATTTCTTTTATTTTTCTCGCGTTAATACGCTGATCAGTGGTACGCAATTCTGTCATAATGATACCTTCAACAAATTATTCGATTAGTTAGCAATTAAACTGGCGATTAATGTTATCAATAAAAGAGAGTAATGAAATTTTCAATGACAGTCTCGTTAATTTTGTAATCATCCCCATATATTGAAAGTGAACTACACGGGTGCTTCCATCTGGTGTTAGTTTTCCGTTTTACCAAAGGGGCAGGAAAAGAAAAGGGGCAAACGGCAGACGTTCTTTGGCTAACGTCAATACTTTCTCGGCTGGTCGTTTACGCAGGAGCATTCGTGTTGGCCCATTCAAGTCTCGTTACGCTAACCATTGACTCGTTAACTCGCCTCTCGCCCATTAATTCCCGATGCATTACGGAGGCATTAGGTCGAGCGCGAATCCCGTGAATGGCGCGAAGCTGCTGGAAGTAATTCGAATCGTTGCGGAAGAAAAACAGAATCGACTTTGCGATAGACGAGCCTGGTTACTCGATAAAACTTCGTCCAGTGAATAAGAAAAAAAGACCACTGTGTCGGTTCGATAATTCCCTCTCTTTCTCTGAAACGAGCTTATCGTCCGCTCGTTTGTCATGGATAACATTATCGTTGTTCTGTGAATTTCATGGAAACGGAACTGTTGCTACCATTCAAATTTATCTTGCGAACTTCTTTATTTGTATGCTGATGTAAGTATTGAAACACTGATTCGGGATAAACAACTGTTGATTTCTACGACATTCGTGGATTAATTTTAGTTTCATACTGGTGCGCATTTATGGGCAAGAAGTTTGAAGAAAAATTTCAGCACGAGGATCTATTTTCATTGCTCCGTTATTATTTTTATTAAACAAATGCACGCGTCATTCTTTGATTAAATTTGACTCACTTATTTTTAGGAAAAAGTGCTCTGATTAGATATTATTTGTTGAGATAGAAAGCTGATGAACTGTTTGTACAAAGAAAAAGATCGTTGTGCCGATTATCGAATAAAATCAATTTTCTTCATGGTGAATCAAAGTGTTCGACTCGGCCGCATTTGCACCACTTTCTATCTCACGATGCGATTCACTGCAGCATCAGTGGAGCAGTGGTAGTCGGGATGTCGAAGACCGGCTGTTGTCTCTCCCTTCTCCGTCCGACGACTACCGTTCCTTTTCCATCCACCCTCTATACATACGCAAGCCACCCCTTCCACGAAGAATCGCCCTGGCGCTCGTTTACCCCCCACTCTTTCTTTCGGCTCCATCCGCCACAGTGTCGGGAGTCATCGGGTGGCCCTGTATCCTCAGTCTGTCAGTGACCGCGCAAGCGTGCGGATGGTCTGATGCGCTGTGTAATCCCTGTCTCCCTCGTGCAACTTTACTCTCCTTTCGAAATTAACGCGATAGTCGATCGACCCTTCCGAAATAATAATCCATTAGTCTGTGTTATCTGGAAGAATTCTATTATAGTGATTAAAACGATGATTTCAACAGCGTAGTTCTTTAAGAAATACAAGTTGATTTTATTTGAAGAAACACGGTGGTTAATTGCATCGAGGGTAATGGTTGATTAGTGTGTGTTTTTTTTTTGGAAAAACTGTACGTTGCTGGACAACGCTGCTAATTGGAACTATCTTAGTAATAATATTGGTAGAGTGATTCGTGGATAGTCTATCACTTTGGATGGTGCTATCGTTCAAGAATAATAATCGACTTCGATTCGATAGTGTAATTCGCTGCTTGAAAAAACTCAACGTTTTTAAAGAGATACTATCGATGGTGTAATTTGTCGACAGAAACATTCGATTCGAATCGCAGCATTGATAGTGTAATTCGTCAATTCGAGAATGGATTGCGAGCGAGCTTTGAACTGAAATCGGAGTATCGATAGAGATCGCATTGGAGGATAATTGATTAGTGCACGCTAACGTTGCTGGACAGCGCTTTCGATCCCGAGAATAATCGATCGATTAGCATAGAAAATCGATAATAATCGATTAATAAGTGTTAACGGTACCGAACACCGAGTTTAATTCAAACCCTATTGGTGCCAGTGTAACTCGTCATAAATCGATTATAATAATCGATCAATCGAACTTTCGTAATTAGCAATCAAACCATAGTGAACATTCTGTGTTATCGATTAATTAAGTGTTCAATCACTCGAAAGTGCCAAGTTCCTAATTTAATCAAACTCAAAATTATCGCAAAATAATTTATTCAACTAAGAATAAAAATAGTGGAGGAAAGTGTATACCCTGCACCGTTATCCAAGGATATTACTAGTGTTTCTAGTGTCTAGTGTGCGAACGAGTCGCAGTTCCGTCGGCAATAGATTCAATTCACCCTAGAAAGAAGTTTAGTCTATACATTGAAAAAAGTGTGGCTGTTTAGGTGCAAATTCGCGCGGCCAACCGATCCATGCAAATTTTTCTCAATCGAAACGTGCAAGTAACTTTTTCGCACTCCGAACACAGGGACGATTAAATCAATTCGATCGGAGGACTATTTTTTATCCAACTTTAATTTCAACCGATAGTTACTTTTACTAAAGGGCTTGGTTGTCCCTTTGAAGCGCGGCAAAAACGGTGACGTTGAATTCGTCGATGACGAACGAGGATCAAAGTTTCAGTCTCGATGTGCGATCCCACGGCGTTGTTGGACCTAGTGCCCAGCGGTGGATTACTCAAGAGGCCGTCCATGGACTATAACGAGTACACGTACTGCTACGGTGGTGGTCGAGGTGGGTGGTATTCTTCAACGTAGTTTTTTCTTTCACGGAAACCAGTCCGTGCGGTCCTTCGAACGTGAAGGATTTTCTCTGCCGATTTCTTTCGTCATTTCGATGATCCTCGATGCTTGGCAAGAATCGAACGTGACGGGATGTCGTTCAGTCAGCATTCGTCCGCTTCTTTCCTCTTCACGGTTTAAGCAGAGTTTTCTGCTGGAATTATTTATCACGGTTTGTTGCACCTTCTGGAATGTTTGTATTGTAGTTCTAGTAGATTGTTATTGATTTAGAATTTTTCGAAACTGAATATGAATATGAAAATGAATATTTATATGAACGTGTCATTGATATTCTTAATACGAAATGGCCAGTGGTCAGTAGCAAACAATGGAATTCTATTACCTTGTTGCATTTTAAATAGCTGGCTTCCAAAGATAGAAAGTGTGACACGATTTCGTGACATAAAGGTATTGCAAAGTAGTATCAGTTTGAAGCTTAGAGTTTGGTAAAACTGATGATGAAATAGGTACTTTGAATTTCCATCAAGGCGGAAAAATTCATCCGCTACAATTGATTTCGCAAACGTTCGTACGATTCGCCGGGTAACGGGATAATAACGGTTCAATCGGGTATAATGCAAATTTTCGCGATCCCCATTTTCCTTCTTTCGGTTGATGAATCGCGACGGGGGTAGGAATTCCGGTTTACGCCGGAATCGAAATCTCGCGGAACGCTATTTCCTGCTTCGACGCATGAAAAATTTTCCCACGCATCACGATTTCGAAATGTCACACGTGACAAATAACGCGCGGCGTGATAATGCAGTTGCGTGACATCACCTTGCTACTCCGCCAGGATGTTGTTTTCAACTGCTGCGTTAACGCGGGACAATCAATTCCGGCCGAAAAATACCGATTTTGATCCTCCCCGAACTGTGTCGAAAAAGAAGGAAGAGAAAGAAGAGTGGTGCCATTTTATCGCTCACTGCTGTAACCGTACCACGGTATTTATACGGAGAGAGTACGAAAAGAAACCGCGAACAGTAACGTCAGAGTGAAAAAACGACGAGGGCACATTGCATTTTCCTCGACCACTTATCACCAGGATGCATGCAAATCACTATACGCTAAATTTATCCGCCGGTGTGTAAATTCATGCGCCTGTAGACCTCTGGTGTATCGATTACCACCACGAAATCTCGGCTTATCCAACGATCGAGCTTGCTGTTCGCGTGATAAAAGCCTTTCTCTCTCACTCTCTATTTTGAGCACGGATCGATTTTACCGAAGCAACACTTTCACCGGTTTAAAAACACCTCGATGAAAGGGCGGGGGGAGGGGGTGGATTACTTCCGTTCGACGAGAGGGCTGCAACAGTGAGAAGTAGAAACGCGATGTTTTCGTGATTCAGGGGTGTTGACGAGATGTTTATGAAAGCAACTTCCCCATTGCGGACGTAAATGGGCCATTGTTACGCGGTTGGATGCTTTGACTATAATTGGATAGCAATCGTTATTGTTTGATTATTCTTTGAAACTTTTACCACTGTACATGATAGTACTGATAAAGAAAGATAGAATATGTGAGCTCTTGAGCATCCCTGATTGACCCTGTGACCCTATCACGTCTTTGAGTCACCTGTCTAACCGCTCCATATCGGGTAAAACCCCTGGTGCAACGCGGTAATTGCCTCGTCGAACTTTCATCGGGTCATAGTGATCCATGATTGTACGTCGGTGCATCAAGGAGCGAAGGCTTTCCTATCCGACGGTTAAGTTGGCAATTAAATTGCACAGAGGCAGGTATGAGATAGACTTACCGGAGGTTACCGATAAACTAAGCGCGTGCCTCTAATGAGGAATCGGCAACCACGGAATCGTTTCCTCCTCCAGCATATTCTGCATCAACGGTTGCCCTCCTCTTTCCCTTGTTATTACTACACGTTAATCTCGTCGAGTAATTCAAGAAGCCCTCCCTCGTTACAGTAGCATTTTAACGTCGGGGGTTCGATAATAGAAACACGTTCTGGCGAGGGTCGCTGACGACGAACGTGACGCCATAGCAATTTCAGAAGCAATGTTTTACGATTTCATGCAACGAGGGTTCGTCAAACCTACATTGATGTCTATAAACCTAATAGAAATACTAAAATTATTCAAATTTCAGAAATTCTCCAAATGATAAAAATTAGATTATAAAGTATTTATTTATCATTAATTTTACATTTACGTAGACGTTAATCGGCTCAAGTCGAAACTGGATTCGTTCGCAGCTGCTCGTGAATATATCCACGTTACAATGTCAATAGACAGCAGCAACAGGAATAGCAGTTGCAACCCTTGATTCGAACCACGCGATGCCTTATTATGTAAATTTAATGACGTCGTCGATTCGATGCACGCCCGTACGTTCCCATGGCTGGGAACACGCGTGCGTGTGACTTAGCCTTAAGCTTTTCCACCCGGGAACACCTGATAAACCGACCGACATTTGGAAATGTCAGCCTGATAAACATTCCACTAAACGTGTTTGCTTTCTTTTCACGAGTACAATCGAAGAAAACGAATATTGTATATCGTGCTTTTAATGAACCAGTTGATGTACCGTGCTTGATATAAACTTTCATGACGCAAGCTATGAAAAGTGTAATTGTTATCTAAAATAAAAAGCTTGGAAATTGTTAAGATTTACTGGGAGTATACTTGAAAATTTCCAATGTCGTGTTCCATGACCTCATCAGGCCTGCTTCCAATATCCACGATCTGCCAAACGCAGAACCCCTCCCCTAAACCCTTGAAAACCCTCTGCCTTCCGTTTCTGCTTCATCTCCTTCCTTTATTTTCCTTCTTTTACGAGGCTCGTCTACCCTCAGCTTCCAGCTTTAGCTAAACGGCCACTGCATCGATTTTAACCTTGGCTTTGCGGATTTATTTTGACCTGGCTTCTTTCAACGTGTCTTCATGAAGAAATAATTTTCTTCTTTATCATAATTTTAGAAAATGAACTTCTTACCTAAACATTGGTGTAATTAGGATTTCACTTCAACGATGATTTATTTCAAATTTTTCTACTTTTATACATTCTTCTGTTTTTCATATAAATTTTTATAAATTGTGGAGCTTGAGGCAATATTTGTGAACAAAGCTGAAATAATTTTCTAAGTTACCCGAGCCTTCCGGAAATGACCCAATTTTCCATCTAGCCCGGGATTCTCCAATAATTTTCATATCCCATTACGCTTTCAAACAAAACATAACTCTCTAACAACCACCATCCACGTTACACTCTATTATTTATTCAGTGAAACGTTACCATTGTTCTAAAACTCAGTCATGGGTGTGCAACGTATTAAATAACATTTTGAATATTACCTACTCTGGCCAGGTTTATCTTTCGCAAAGTATAGCAGAAATTCAACGAATCTAGAGAATCCTGTTTCGAAAGTTCTTCGAAGGTTCGACACATTTTCTAACGACCTAGCCTCCTCGGCTAAGGCTTTAATTAATAGTTGGATCATGCTCTTAGATCCTATATCACTGGATTAAGACTGGCCAATCACGAGGCGGAGATATTATAAGACGATAACGCGCAAAGGAAAGTAATGAGCGATTACTACCTGTGATTTCTATCGGCTGTTAATGGCATCGATTAACGAGTACCGATGCCAAAAGTGCCCCTTGTTAACACCCACGTACTTCTGTTAATTGATTCCGTTTTATCAGATCGTTTCAGATCTCTGTGTGTGTGTGTGTGTGTCTAACGTTGCGTTTACACTGAGACAAATGTTAGTAACTTTATTCGAATAATTTTCGAATAGAAATGAATTTCTAGCAATTATTATGTTGTATGTTCACACGTGTAAATATACACATACGTTATCAAAGTTATTAAAATTATAATTTCTAGTGTTATCGATTCTTTTCTAAAAATATCGGAATAGCTCTCGTTATTTTTAAACGAAACGCTACGTATACTTTTATCACGGAAGCCTCTTGGCGTGGTTCATAATCCATAAACTTCTGTACCACGTTACACCTTAACGTAACATATTACTCACCTACTCGTTATCGCTGATTACATTAAGGAAATCGTGCACATAAATGTGAGCCGGTTAAATATTCGATGTTAGTGCATTTCACTGAACATGAAAGTAGAAATAAAGTTCTAGTAACATTTTTCGTAAATTTTGAGTAATTTCTTTTTATAAGTAACTCGTATTAATTATGTGGTGTTTATTATTTATAATTTTACTTAATATTAATAATTCTTAGTTTCAAGTATAATATAATTAAGAACGTCATCGGGAAGGTTTAATATATATGATATATTGATGTACTCAGCAACAAAAGCAAATGCTTCGAGGAAATCGTGTTGTACGTCGAATATGAGAAAGTGTTCACGTTCCGATTATGACGTTTCTCCACGGATCGGCCAGAATAATCGGTTCTCGCAGATACGATCGGACAGGCGATAATGGTCGTACGCGTGG
This sequence comes from Osmia bicornis bicornis, assembly GCF_907164935.1. Taxonomy (NCBI): domain Eukaryota; kingdom Metazoa; phylum Arthropoda; class Insecta; order Hymenoptera; family Megachilidae; genus Osmia; species Osmia bicornis. Next base: position 826,114 of record NC_060218.1, on the reverse strand, counting down.
GCAAGAAACAAGTCTTGGAAACGCAAAGATGCTTCCATCCACGTATGTAGTTTACACGCCCAGATGATCGGGCTGTCGTCGGCTCCTTATTAGCGTTCTTCGCACGCGAGCCAACTTGGAACCGGTCGTTGGATTCTTCAGGATACCAGTCCACTACTTGCTTGGCCATGTTTCAGTTTCTCACGTTATTGCGTGGTTGCTCCTTTGGAAAAGAAACCAATTACCGACATTAATTATTTCCGACGATAGGAATAATGATTCCTAGGAATTGCTACCGCGTTTTTCTCCATTATTTCAGTTTCCAAATTTTTCATTCGACCGTGCTATAATTTTAGAAGCGAATTCAGCATGTTCCAACGAACAGGAAGCACACTCTAGGTGATGGAGAATACACACACGTCATATACTCGAAACAGGTACAACACGCTAAAAAGTCAGCGTAAAAACGCAGAATCGTGCAAGCTGCTGCGTCCCTTTATTCTCCTCGTTTTTCACTCGCGTTACATAAATCGCCCAGCGAAAGTGCAATCGTAAAACGTCCAAATTTGCATGCTTCCGTAAATCCTTCCGAAAAAATAGAAACGGCCCCTTTGCAAAGAGGAAATTACAGTTTGGTTCGTTTGATCAAATGTCAATCACAGAGAGAAATTCAAACGACCAATTCCAGTGATCGTTTGTGTAAAATTGAGGAAAGAACGAAGATGGAGGTGATAGAGGCTGACCATAAATGGTAGTTTTCAGAACGCGCTAAAGATCTCATACTCGTCCTCGAATTCACACGGAACGCCGCACCTTTGATTTCGATCTTCTGAAAATTCCTCGCGTTAAGACCACCGTCTTCTCGTTTTTCCACGGTCCGTCTGTCCCTTGGATTTCAAGGAAAAAAGAGCAGAACACTGCTTTGGCCCTTCCTATCAAACTTGGAAGTCCACTCGAGTATACGTGCGCTTCAGATCCTGAAGAACGACCGGCTTTTCGTTGCCTCTCATTCCACTCTTCGACTGGTGGCCACAGCACATAAATTCTAATAGGAAACGAATTAAGCTCTGCCCCATTTCCCCGTGGAGACTCTTGCCGCTTCTCTGTTCGCCGGACGCTTTTTCCTCAGCATCAATGGAAGGATATATCATTCGATTACCATTGTGCAGCGTGCTTCTTCGTTCGCTGCTTATATCTCGGCAAATGAACGTTCATTTTTTTCATCTCCGGGCATTATCGGCTCGTTAAGCGAGTTATTACTGTGGGGGGAATCGTTTATCTGCTCCCTAGATAATTTATCATACGTACTGTGTGTAATATTTTTGTTGACCAACAGAAGATCTAAAGTAGCCCACTCTGATTTTAATAAAATTTCATAAATTTATTCGATAAGTGAAAATAACCTGCTTATATTTCTTTTTTTCTATCGGTTAACATTATAAGACGGTTAAAGTTTCAATTTGCAATAAATATTATTGGAAAATGGGTATATTTAATTGCTTCGTGTGATTTTATATTCTTATCGGAATATCAATTTTGTACAGAAGATTACAAGCACCGGCGTTTTAATTGAGTTCGATAACATCAGTTACCGATGACCCCTAGGGCGTTACTAGAAAATAGGTTATCGATGATCCCTCGTGGTAGTTAACGTGTTAAGTTATTTATGACTGTTAATTCCAGACTGAAAGTGTCATCTTAAGATGAATTAAAATAAATATCACTCTCATTTTCGTTTACACGAGAAAAGTCCTGATTTACGTTTGTATGCCTGGATCTGAAAAAGCTTTAAACGCAACCCTGATAGCAGGGAATTAGCGAGCGCTTACTGTTTAAGTTCCGAATCAAAGGCAGCTCTCTTCACAAAACCGTCCTCGTCAACTCGACGAAGCTAATATTATTATCCAGTTATTTCCCGGTCACGAAATTCGATATCAATCCCGAAGAGAAGAAGGAAACGCGATCCACGGATTCTCAAGGCTGACTTTCTTTCCGCTACCGTTTTCGTACCCTCTTTATTTCCCGAGCCACGTAAATTCTAATGGGAAACGAATTAAGCTCTTCTTCACCCCCTCCTTCGCAGTAGTCTCTCGAAGCAGCGGACTTCCCACTTCGTCCGTTGAAAAAACGACCACCCTTGCGCCATTCTGCGCAGTTTAAGGGAACCGTCTACGATGAAAGATCAAGAGAAAAGAAAAGGGACGGCTTGATCGTATCGAGGTGTTGGTGTCCCCCCTCCTTCCCTTTTCTAAGGGCGTGTAGTAGGTACACGCGCGAAAATGTACCTAGCAAGGGTAAAAGGGAGCGAAAGAACGAGCACGAGGGTAAAGAACCACCACATCGCGCTATCGCCACCCCCTCTAACCGTTCGTAGCCCCGCCATGCTTCACCTCACCCTATCTGGAGCTTTGGCCAGGCTGCGCTACTACCACCACCTCTGGCTTCCAATTAAAATCGTTTCGTCCATCACGGCTCCTGTATTCTCTCCTTCGTCTATACCTCTGCCTCCCCACACGCCTCGCGGCAGACCACCCCCTCCCTTCATTTTTCAAGATTTTTCCTCTGACGTCAGCAGAGGAAACTGAAGGGAAGAAACCTTGGGTAGAGGGTCATTTGGGGGCTGGGAATTTATGGAGATTAACGTTTTCGATGCAATGGATAGTTAAGACTTAAGGACAGGTCAGGGATGATTTTCGTGTGAATTTTAAGAGGGGGATTCGGAAGACGAATTTATGATATTTCGTGTTAGATCATTTTTAGATTAATAAATTAACTATACATGACGATGAAACGTGAAAAATTGAACGTGACAAGAAACTTACAGTTAGTCATCAGAGAATTAAACACCATGATTCACTGTTCGTGCGGATACGTGTGCCCTAAGCACAGAAGCAAAGAAGCACGTTCGATTCTCACCGAAATCATCGAAGCAGAAGGCGCCGCCGGCACGTCACGTCGTTATTCTTTCTAATAGATCGGCGGGAGTAGTTATTGTGTCGGTCGTTACTTGGAGGATCCTTTTTTTCCTTTCCGCTCGGTACACGCGAAAGAAGGGGAGAAAAAAAAAGAGCAACGACAGAGAGGCGTAGAGTAACCTGGACAAAAGGGCCCAGGCCACTGGGCTACCGATGATCCAGTATCGAGGATGAGTCTCGTGCTATAGAAGGTGAACACGTTGCCAAGGACCCTGTCGTTGGTGAATCGAATTATCCTCGGTTCGCTTGAACCATAGGTCCCTCTTCCAGGGACCAGCGAGTCCAGTGGCCCCGAAAAGGATTCCGCTGAATGAGCTTCTCTTTGACGGTTGTTGTCGCACCGGGCCACGTAATGGATGCACGTCCATTGAGAATACACGTCAAAACGCGTAACATAATATCCGGGACCTCGGGAGTAAGAGGCCATGTCTAATGGAATTTATTAGAGAAGCAGCCCATCTTTCTTCGGGTATAGTACCTGAAGAAGGTACACCCGAGGACCTTTCTTCTTTCGGTGCCGAGTGGCCTCTTGTTACCGATCACGATTAGCCAACACGTGCAGACCGTGCTTTGTGCCAGTCAAGGGTGTGGCTGCTCGGATTAACAGCTTGATTTTCGCAGCCATCTTGCTACAGGAAAATGTAGAGCAGAGTAGATTTTAATAACTGTTTTACTAGGAATTCTTATTTGTAATTTCGTTTTTTAATAATAATTTCACTTCTATAGACAGATCATTTTTCTATAATAAAGAACATATGGTCTTTTCCTTAACTATCGAATTTTGTATTTTTTACTTAAATATTCGATCGATTGGATTAGACGAAAAATGAATTTCATCCAAGTTTACAGCAACATTGTTCTATTTACAACAGGCGGTAAAAACGTTGGGAACAACTGGGTCGATCGGTTACGATAGAGTTCGGAATAAAATGTACGTGATGGCCGAATTAATTTTTTTCATCCAATCGTGGACCGTGTTAAATCGTTCAGAAGTAAAACGTGGCCCGTAGGAACATCGTACAGCAACGTTTACTACCATTCCAAAGGGGAGAAGTAAAACGATTCGAAGCCCTAGTCACGTATCGTGGGGCAGAATCGACGTATTTTTGAGAGTGGAACGGAGAAAATGGACACAAGGGTTACTAGTCTCGTGTCTGGGATTAGCTTCCGAACCGGAACGAATTAATACTATAGCGAGCGATGGGAAAAATATTCCTTCGTATTATTCAACGCCCTGAGAAAACGAATGAACGAATAAACCAACCGATTAGAAATTAATTAATAAATCAACCAATCAAAAAACTGGAATTTTACCTAAATTTCATAAGTGAACATCCCCAGTTTAATCTATGATATATTAGTAACAATAGATATATTCATTAAATATTTAATTGTATAGAATTACAAGTTGGAGAAGTTTCCTTTCATATTTTGAGCCATTGTGAGGAACGCGAATATCTACTTTTTTATGATAAACGATATGAAAGCATGGTAATGGTACATTTTAATATCCTGGTTAAAATAATGAAGCAGGGAGGGCTTGTGATAATTAAGCAACATGGAACTATGATCAAAAAACCAGCTGAATAAAATTATACCGTGAAATATGAAAGAAATATACACGTTAGTAGGTTAATTATACAGTAAATTTAATTTTTTCAAATTATTTGTTATAAAAACAGATCCTTGATACATTATAAATTATTATCCTTGATACATTAAAAATTAATTTCAAACTACAAAATTCAAATATATAAAAAAATTACAATTAGAACTATAATAAACTTCGCTAGAATAAAAAAAAAGGATTTTAAGAGATTTTATTATTTATCTTTACAATTTTTAATGGAACATTTAATCGAATCAAATAAATAAATAAAACCTCATGAAATGTTCCTTTGCGCATTGAATTATAGGTCAAAGTAGTTCCCTTTCATATTTCGAGCTAGTGCGGGAAACGGGCATTCGAAAAGGAATAAAACGTGAATAGCCGTAAATTTTCGAGGCAACCGATCAAAGTCGATCAAAGTTTCGAACTACGGCAACGAAAAGTTCCAGAAGTGCTCCCTATAAAAAGACGAGATCGACGTGTAACGAGTGAAAACGTGCTACCGGAAGGGCTTCTGGCACAGGATGTGAATTATATCCTGGCTCGTGGCGAGATAATTATGTTCTCGTAGATAGCGAGGGCCTTCTGTGAAAATATTATCGAACGAATACACGTTATTTCCGTGCCTTTTTTTATCAGCAAATACAACCCGTGCATGGTTCCATCAAAGATGTTTTTTGGCGCTTTAATACGGGATGTTCATGAGTTTTTAGACATTTCCTGTTTTTGACATTCTATTTTTTCATGGAACCGAAAAAGTTGATTGTAAATTATTAGCATAAAGAATCTGTTTCTTCTTAAAAATGTTTAACCCAGAGTCTCAGTTTATTATGTCGGCGATAGCAGATCTGAAGAGTGGGTTTACACAACACATGTTTCTGAAGCTCTTAGTTTGTAGATTTTAACTGCCACATCTTAAAACATTCTGAGAAATAGTAGGACTTTGACTTTCATTCCAGTACAGAACAGATTTAACTGAGAGTTCACTGTGTCTTCTCTTTTTATTATAGTTCATTTAAAAAGCAATTATATTGATTATTAATGATGGAGGAATTAATTTAAACTAATTTAAATAATTATTCAATATTAAATTCAATTCCACTGATTAGGTTAGAATAATTCATTTAATAATGAATAATTTATTACTTGCCCATTGCTGCATTGAAATCTAGCATATTATAAAATAATAATTCTTAATCATTAAATCATAAGAATATTTTCAGAACCTTCATCATCTCCCTAAATCTGTTTTAGCCATCCCTGAATTATAGAAGAGTGGTGAGACGATCATGTGGTCGACCCAGAATTTTCCAAATTTTTAATTTGGTAATTCGGAAATTCAGAAATTCAGGAATATAAAAATACCAAATTTTCTGGAAATCTGGAAATTTCAAATCTTTAAACTAAGATATTGACAACCCGTCAATGTCATAGAACATCCACCAGACTGGATTCTCCGACCGATAACAATAAAAGGAACGCATAGATGAATATCCGGAAATGATCTTACCCCTGTCATTTCCGTTTCCGGAACGTTAGAAGGAGGATGGGATCTCCCAATCGAAATTTGCTTGGAAAAAAGTAGAAAAAAGGGTAGACAATTGAACGATTAGGGGTGAAACTTCTTTTCCCCTTTGATTTTCTGCTCCACCCTATTTCTTCGTTCACGCTCCTGCTTCCTGTTGCGTGTTTCATAGAGAATAGTTTAGGAGGGACGAGAAAGGTCCAGTTCATTGGCTGATATGGCGTAAAAAGAGCATGGACTCGAATTTCTTGACGGTCACCCTATCCGTAGGGTCTGTTCGCTTTTTTTTTATATATTGTGCCCGATACAATGAGAGGGCGAGGTGCTTCGAATCCGAGACCAGGCTTGTAATCGACTTAAAGATGCCGACTTCGAAAGAATCTAAAAGTGAGCCGATACTCTTCTCCGTACATTTATCAAACTAAAGTAATTATAAAAATCAATCAATTGTAGCAATGTGTAGCAAATTAACAATGTGTTTTTGTATCGTGCTTCACGGAGAAACTGATACAACCCCTATTTTTCAAAAAGGGATCAGAAGTATGACATTGAAGTGCTTCAAAAGGTCCAAGGGACAAAGCTTGGGGTACTTAAAAAAAATTTTCATTTCGCGTCGTTGCGCAGAGAAGAAGGTTCGCAATTCTGGGTCACTTCTTGGTGATAATCCCTGTAACAACGAAAGACTGGCCGTGTGAAACGTGCCTAATCGCGAAATCGGCTCAACCCTTTCGCCCCGCTTGAAAACCATCTGGCCACCTGCCCAGGATTACGCGTACATATTGTTCGCCATTGAATCTCGAAGAAGACCCGGTTAGATTATCTAGACCGCAACGTTATTTTTACATTAAGTCGACTTATCTTCCAACCTTTTTTATAATGATCTTGATTCTCAAACGGTTGTTTATTCTTTAGGTCTTCAGAATTTTTACACTCTAACGAAACTTAACATTTGCGTCTGGGGCACAATTTATAATATAATGTGAGGGTTCTACACGTTCGTCTCTGCTGGAAATCTATCAAACACCCTGTACATTGACATAGATATGATCGATAACAATTACAATACACAATATTGTCAATTTATGGAAAAAGAATTACCGTTTTAATCAACTATAGAATAGTTGTCCCAATAAAAGATTCTTTCCGTTGTTACAGGGTGTTTGCTGGACAATTCGGCGCCGCGGGGCCCGCCCGATGTGCCACCCCGTAACCCTACAATGAGCCGTGTCAACGGAAGATTACCAGGAAGTCATACAGCCAGCGATCACGAGCGTGATCCTGATCTTCAGCCGTCCTGTCTCGTACGCAGCCCGTCCGGCGGCTTCTACAGTATACCAAGTGAGTCTTCAGGCTAGTTTAGAGGGCTAGAAAAGGGGTCACTAAGGCGCGGATAAGGCTGCTACTCGAGAACGTCCCCTGATTTCATGAGCTTACCCTTGTTCTATAATTGAGCGTTCTAGAGCTTACGCTCATGCCTAGGGTTTCGCTATTCAGAAAATTATTTTAAATTATTTTAGAAAATTTTGTTCTAAATTGGGAAAAATCTGTCTACAAATCGAAAGGTCTAGAGTTCGAATCCTATTATTTCAGGGGCTCCATTTTTGTTAAATTTTTAACAAATGCCGAATATTTAATTCCAATAAAATTCAAAGATTTGAAAGAAAATTTTCTAAGTAAAGCGACAGAAGACATTTATCTCATCTCTGAATAATATTTGTCGCTCACAAACATAATCGCTCACAATTGTGATAACGTGGCCTGAGAATTTCTGAAAATCCTGGAAATCTCTATTGTCAATCAGTTTAAAGTTCGCATCTGTTTATCAATAGATCATTATTTACTGATAGAAAGATTCCGATGAAAAGCAGACAAATGATGATTCTGACGTTCGGAGGAGGTGTGTCTGGCGATAAGTATTTCGGAGAACGCTATAATAAGAAAGCTTAAGGGTGGAAGAGAACGAGTGACATTTCTGACGAGGGTAGTACGGCGTAATCAGTGATGAGCAACGTGGGCGGGGGTGCGATAATTTCCCAAGACCAACCGGGGGGCTTCTTCTGCTATCTTATCGCGTAGCCAGGATTCTGAAGTGGTTACAGGAAAAATGTCTGGCGTACCTGAAAAGTTCCGACGCTCCTTCATGAGGATTTACCTCGATTATTTATCGAAATATCTCGGCCGAAAGCTTCTTAGTTTATCTTCGAGGAGCAAGCCGCTTTCTGGTTACCTCGAGATTACGACCTAGTTAGTCTAGAAATTCTGGAATCGATAATGCGCTTTAAAATAAGAAGCCTTTCTTCATCCTCTGTGAAAAGTAACGATCCTTGTTCCTTTTTTAAATCCTTCGGGCATCTGGTATCGATTTTTCTTCTTAACATGTGCTGCACCCTTGAAATTTAAGGGTTCGACAAATTCTTCGTTTTCAATTCTCGTTTAGTTCAAAAATTGATGATCGAACAACTTGTTTTTTTTTTTTTCATTTGTAAAAAGAAAAAGGGTGGATCGTTTGAAAGTGCACGCAGCCAGGCGTTCTGGAATTTTACCAGAAACGATAACCGGTAAAATGCCGTCTGGATGCGGCAGAGGGCTCGAATGCACTCGAGAGAAGAAAAGCACACGAAGGTACAACGTTTTCGAGACACTTTAACGCCAGGGGTATCGGCTGCAAGGAAAACAACGGGCGAAACCTAACCTCCTTGACGTTTCAAGTGGTGAAGAGAAGCAGGGACACGAAAGTACACCCGCAAGAAGAAGTTTCTTCTCTTGTTTGGTTTTTCCATGAACTAGAAGTCGAAATTTTTTTTCTTTTTCTTCTCTTCAAAATGACTTTTCCTCGGCCATCTGTATACTTAACGCGGTTGGGTATACTTGAATAGACCGTGGGACGGTTCGAACAGTGATTTATGATCTCTGGACTTATTGACCTTTGGTTATGACACTGGCTGACACTTATGACCTTCCACAGAATACTTTTAGGCTCCTCCTAAAGGTCCTGTCTGAATACTTCCTTTGCTTCTTGCTTGGTCATCGACGTTACCATCAATATGCTTTGTCACCTACGCTTCTGTGGACCATTCGCTTAGGCCACTCAAATCGTGGAAATTTTTGCAAACATCTTGTTACAGGGAATATTTGGAAAGAAAATAACATTTTTACTTAAATTCAAAATTCAAATTGGAGATGGGATCGCAAAGGGTTTAGAATTAAACAATAAACTTTGACAGTGACGCTTGTCAAAAGAAACCAGAAGAATCATTAATTAAATACCAGACTGCGTGCAAATAAATCATATCCGGGCCAGATAGATCATTAAAAGCAATTCTGACACGCCAACCAACGGACGTATCCCGCCTTTTTTATTCGGCTGCTCGCATTAGACGTCTCGTGCTGCCAATAACCATGAAAAAGGAAGAAGCTTAGCTAAGGGGAACCCCATGAATTGGCCGTAATCATGGATATCTGGCTAAATGCCATAATCATGGGATTTCGGGGCCGAACGACCGGCAACACCTGCAATTAGCGGCATGGGGTCGCTTTTGCAGGACCTTCGTCTTCCCACGCTCCGATTTTCGTGTTCAACCAGGTACATGTTACCGGTGAAGGGTGAACCAACTAATTTCTATCCCTTTCTTTCTTCAACATCGAATTTCAGACCCTTTTACCTGGTCCTATTGGAAACAACACCAGGGAACAAGGATCTTTCTGGCCGTTATTTGGAAAGGAACTTAAATGAACTTGTATTCGTAGTATGAAATGTTAGAAAATTCCTTCGTTAGTCATTTTCGTTACGTGGATTTTGGAGAAATCGTCGATCATAATTTTGTTTAGATTAACATTTAAAATTTCTAAAATTCCCAATTTCTACCTATGGCCTCGATAATCTAATGACCTCGATATTTTTAACGCTATTAGATATACCTCTCCATTCGGGTAAAAATTCCTAATTATCAAGATACACACATAACTGAAGAAAACAGGAAAGACCGCATCGATGGGTGTAGTTGGTATAAATACAACAAGAAAGGAAACGAATTAACCAAACGTCAAGTTTTTCCCCTCGATCCGAGGATAGACGGACAACGTCGGCGTCGCGGGTGTACGTTTTGCGATGCCAGACGCGACGCCCTTTTCTTTTCCATCGTGTTCTCCAATATACACGAAGAAGCAGGAAAAAGAGGAAGAAGCGAGACGGTGAACGAACGCCTGTGTTGAATCGATAAGTACATGATTCATCGTGGTTTCGGTTTGAATTTCAAGCGACCAACACCGTAAGGTGCATAAGAAAAATCGAACACCTTCGGATTACACCTGTGTAATCCGTGCTAGGCGCTTCAAATCTGAAGTTTGGTAATTAAATACATTTTCTCTTAAAAAAAATGTTAAGAGAAACATTAAAATACAATATTTTTAATTTTAATTTTTAATGAATAAAATATTTCCCTTCAGGGGGTGGTTTTATCTGATAAAACCCTACAATGTTATCCAAAAAAAATGAAATTATTTTGCTAATGAACTACCGCAATATTAATAAAAAGTTTCATAATTTCATAAACTTTCATTGTTACTGTGCCACGTACTTTTTTGCATAGAAACAAGGATAACCCGTTAAGGCTGTTTCAAACGTTGTCGAGTGTATAAAAGTGAGATGGTGTGGAGAAGTAGGCCACCGTATCCCATGAGAAATTTTCCTCGATCTGCAACGTTACAAATTGTATGTTCTCTCTTTTTTTTCCAGAGATACCGAAGAATGAGTACAACAACAAGAATCAGTCCTCAGGGAATAGTCCAATAAAGGTCGAGCTGCAGAACAACATGGACAGGTAAGCCTATTTTCAATTCTCCGTTATCGACGATAAAGAAAGGTCGGAACGAATGAGTCGTGGCGAACACGTTGATTTCTTCAACAATGAAGACACTCGTGAATCATCCGTAGAATGTTTGAAGACGAAGTGTCATTCCATAGAAAAACCATGGAAAATCGTGTTCCTTCGGTTCCATTGAATGAGTCACTGCAGCACCTCGAGTGTCCACTCAAAATTTGCTAAACGGTCGTAAATTTTCGACCACCACGGGGTTTCTGTTTTTCCACAAAACGTTTCCTTTGCACTTCTGTTCTTGAAAAAGAGAAAAAAAAAGAAAAAACCGGACCAAAGACGACGGTGCGTCTGGCTTTCGTTTTTCCATTATCGCGTGATGCAACGAAAGCAAACAGACACCCTCGCACTCGAGGCACCCGGTCGGTCCCGTTTAAATATTTTTTTTAGAAGTTTCTGAGTTACATGGAAGCGTGTGACGCTCGAGCATAAACATACTCCTGAAGCAATGCTTTCGCGCAAAAGCACGTGACGGCTTCAAACATATTTGCTGGATAACAAGCGGAGTGAAACGACGTTTCCTTTCCTTTGAAATTGGCATTAAAACTACCGTAAAATCGTCCAACTTACGGTGCAAACCAGACCTTACTTTTAATAGTGAAACCTTAAAATAACTTAAATCAAAATTTAAATTTTAATTATCACTTAAACGAAACTTGGGGATATTTGCGTTTTGGTTCCTTTCTTTCTTGATATAATGATTCTTACTTGCAGTCATCAAAGTTAAACGAGCCTGTTGTTGATTAATTACAGAGTACCTTTACCGTACGGGCACGCGCCCTCAATGATCCCAATGAGGAGACAAAGCATTCGTTGTCATTTTGTGAAAGGGGTTGATTGGTGCAGCTGGAAATTGATCGCAATGATACTGCTTATGGTTTCCTTGTGCATAACAGCAGTGTTGGCCTATGTCGTAGGTAAGTTGTTTTTCAATTTATTCAAATACGCCATTCGAGCAGGCGATATCCATTCCTAATTTTTTTCTAACATGAGGCTAGTTTTCATTTGAAAATCCTATTGGCTGCAAGACCATTTAAAAACATCTTTCTGTATTTCAGTTTCGAGCATAGTGAACCGGTCTTACCAAGGTACAAAAGCGTGCACGGTGTTGGTGGGCGAGAACGCGGACCCGAAAACTTTATTATCAGAGGGTAACAAGACGTCCACGTCGAGCACGTCGTCGTCGCAGTCGAACAGCAGAACGCGTCAACAATCGTCGTCAGGAGGTAGTATTAAACCGTCGGCTAGCATGTTAGAGCACGTGTACATCCGTAAGCGTAGGGATACGTATAACCAGCATGCGTTGCACCAAACTGTCGCATCATCCTTTAAACCCACCGTACAGCTGCGCTCGACCGTGGTCCAAGAAGACGAATCATCGCCACGGTCTTCGCAGCCATCGGCCCTCCCATTAGACGAGGATCGTCCTGGTAAGATTGTGCATGAAACGGCTGCGTATACGGATGATCCTCAGCCAAATGAAACCGGAAGCGAATCAGGATCGTCTACGACTCCCATGGGGACGTTGCTGCTTGCCCTGAATCTCTCTGACTCTTCGGTTACTAACTTGACTCCTACAACTGTCGCCTCTTCGTCCTCTGTCTCTGTTGCCTCTTATTCGTACGCCTCCTCTTCCGTTTCACTTAACCGGCCTTCCGAGACCCCACCAGGGTCTGGGATCGAATTAGCTTACGGTCATGATTCGGTCATCGCCGTTACTACTGATCCAGTTACCCCGGAAGATGTCCACTCCACTGGCTGGACCGTGGACAGTGGTAAGGTAGAAAGCTCAACCGTCTCTGAAGATGACGTTAGTCAACACGAAGAGTCTACGTTGGGTATAGATACTTTGGACGTTGAGAACGATACCGTTAGTGGTGTAGAATCGCTGCTTGAAAGTTCTACCACTGGCTCATCGAGCGTAAGTACTCCTGGCTCCACGAGTGATATCGAGGAGCCGGTGCCACCGGTGGATGAATCTTCGGCAGAGAATTCGGCAAGTGAAAAGAACACCTCTGACAATACTTCGGACGTAGTGAAGGAAACTCGAGAGCTCTCCCGGGAGGACCTGTCGACAGAACCCGACGCTCCTCCTACTGGCTTGAAAAGTTCCGAGAAATCCGAAGAACTCCAACGGGACTACCCTTTACCGATTTATAATTACGGCCAAGAGGAAGTGGAGATCGTGAAGTTGAATCATGGCGGGGAGTCGGATACCGTGACGAAGACGAGGCTGGATCGGACTAGCAGCTTCGGCAACAGCGTTCCCCGTCTAGGTCAGAACAGTGATTTCCGAGTGATCACCAGAGAGGAAAGCGACGAGGAGTTCCTGCGGGAGTTCGAGAAAAAGTTTCGCGAGGATGATACACCGACGGACCAGGAAGAGGCCCCGAAAGATACTCATATTCCTCCTAACGTCCCGGTTGAACCTAACCCGCCATTAACCCAGCAAGTGAAAATCATCGAGGTGCCGGTTGATCGGTCTCACCCATCACCTTCATCCGCCTCATCGGCATCATCGGCATCATCGTCGCCGCATCGTGTGCTTGTGAACATAACCATCGCTTCGAGCGACTCATCCTCGAAGCCGCTTTACGTGCTCTCCGTGTCCGTGCCCACGGACGGCGCTCACCAGACGCCCGAAGTTCACCAGCGGGAGGAATCGGGCTCGAATGTGGTTTCTAACACGAATGATAACAAACTGCCCCCGCCGCCGCAGCCTCCTTCGTCGCCGCCACCCCCTCTGTGGGCGGGCGGCGAGTGCGAGTGCTCCTGCCCGTGCATGGGCTCCGCTTCTGACGAGTGGGACAATTTTTCAGCAATCGACGAGAACAACGAGCATGAGATAGTTAACTCGAGTCTGTCTGTAGAGCCAAACAAGATGGCGGAGGAGGAGGTGGTGAAAGAGAATTTCTCGACCACCGAGGAAAATGGCGGATCTACCGATTGGACCACCGCGAATTACGACACTGAATCGAGCAGCGTCGACTTGTCGTGTTCTGGGTCCACCCCGTTACCCCCAGAACCCACTATACTGATCCTGGAAGGTGAGGCCCCGTTTATGGTTTCTTTTTTTTTCAGCTTCTTTTCTTTTTCTCTCTCTCTTTCTCTTCTCCGCTCATGCCGGCTTTGATACACGTAGCGATCCGCCAAGTACAGCCAGTTTGCTTCGGTGTTGTAGAACGGTAGTTTGTTGAGTGTTTAACGTGGTCGTGGTTAGAGCAGAAGTTTGTGTAACGCTGTAACGAGGTACTGGTGCATCGTGACGTACGCAAGTACATAACACAGGTAACTCTAATCGGCTTTTACACGGAATAAAAGGAGAATAAGTGGACTGGTGTGGGGATTAAAACTAAATTTTTGCTATCTTTCTTCTTTCCTTTTGGAATCTCAATAACTTTAACCTTTCTTTGGATAATTAAAATTTTTTAAAGAGTCTAATGTAAGAACCATTGCAATACTTTCTAATTTTATATTATTTTAAATATTAAAAATAATGTGTGCTGGTTCTTGCATAGACGAGTGATGAAAATGATTAAAATTGATGAATTATGTATGTAAGGTAATACGAATGTTAAGTCGTCGACAAAATTCGCTGATACGCAAAGCCTAGCTAAGTATACAGCCATGCAATTTTTAAATATCTCTTATGCTTTACATTTTAACAAGAACAGTCAGTTTTCTCACGGGAGATGTTTTCTCGTGGTTGTACTGAATTTCATGCACGTCAGCAAAATACAAGATAACTTTAAAAACTAGGATAATACCTAGTTATATTTTGTTTTTAGATGAACATGGAAAAAGTTTATATTTTTATAAACGTGATATTTTATTACAAGTATTCTAATTTTTCATTTTAATCAACAACGTTACTGTTTAACATTATTTTAAAAAATTCGTGTATTCAGATATAAGTTTAAGTTTTTCTTAAACAAAAATTCAATTTTCATGAACATATCTCGTCGGAAAACTGATTTGTAATAAAAACTGAAAGCATTATATTGATGTGTCCGCCGTTTTCCATATTCAGGTGCCAGAACTTTCCCAGCCAGGTCTTTCCCACCTGACGGCACGACTTTCGCTCAGGTCGGTCTTGGCCAGAAGCTGAGCAAAGAAATTCCACCGTACAGCTACTGGAACATGCAATTCTACCAATCGGAAGCCGCGTACGTGCGGTTTGACTACAATATCCCACGTGGCGCGAGCATCGGCGTATACGCGCGGAGGAATGCCCTTCCCACGCACACGCAATACGATCTGCTGGAGGTGTTAAGCGGCTTCAAGGCGAGGACCACTCGGGCGTCCCATGTTAGTGTTATTGTATGTGCCACTGCCCCATTTTTCATTTTCTTTTCTATCATAGGACTCGTAGAGCCGTCTATCAAGATCTTCTATTCAGATGTCCTGAAGAAAATTTATTTTTTATTCTTTTTTTTGAACAATTTCAAATCTACGGTTCAAAAGGTCGTCTTTTTTTATTATTCTTTTCCCTGAAATGTAGTGGAGGAATTGAGTGTATCGATGGAGTGTTTCTGAGATTTGTATTGATTTCTCGTGTAGCCTTCGATCAAGAAAGAAGTGACTCACTATATGGAGCCTGGTCATTGGTTTCTCTCGTTGTACAATGATGATGGAGATCCACAGGAGGTGTCTTTTATAGCCATAATCGCTGAAGATATGACGCACAATTGTCCTAACGGGTGCAGCGGAAAGGGTGAATGTTTGCTGGGTCACTGTCAATGCAATCCTGGCTTCGGTGGAGAGGATTGCAGCGAAAGTGTCTGCCCGGTTCTCTGTAGCCAGCGTGGTAAGTGTAGGGTTTGATTAGGGGTCCTAATCTGGGTCCTCCCAAAACTGTATTTAGATTATCTTCCTCATCCTTCTAAAATTTTAAGATTTTCAAATTCTAGATTTCTAAAATCCCCAAATTTCAGACCTTCGAAGCTCCAGAATTTCTAAATCTTCAAATTCCAAAATTTTTAAGGGAGCTGACCCACTCCCAAATATACCCTAGTTACACCAATGGTCCCAATTCCAATTACCCTCATCGGTATCATTAATTTCCGTGCAATTACAGGAGAATACATAAACGGAGAGTGTCAGTGCAACCCCGGCTGGAAAGGGAAGGAGTGTTCCCTGCGCCACGACGAATGTGAAGTGCCCGATTGCAATGGACATGGCCACTGCACCAACGGGAAGTGTAATTGCGTGCGCGGTTATAAAGGAAAGTACTGCGAGGAAGTGGACTGTCCTCACCCAACCTGTTCCGGTCACGGTTTCTGCGCCGAAGGTACTTGCATCTGTAAGAAAGGATGGAAAGGTGCGGATTGCAGTCAAATGGACAAGGAAGCACTGCAGTGTCTACCAGACTGCAGCGGACATGGGAACTTTGATCTTGAGACGCAGACCTGCCTATGCGAGCCTATGTGGTCTGGCGATGACTGTTCGAAAGGTAATACGAGAGAATAGATATCTTGTAGTAGGGGGTTCTGTTGACCCTTAGAGCAGTGGCGGGCAGATCAAGTGCCCGCTGGAGAGTTCAGGTTCGGCAGCAAATGTGTTAATAATGGTTTTATGAAAATATAATTATTAAAATTCAATTACTTATTGAGCTATAAATTTATTAGACGCGGATATAAATACTCATCGGATCCAAATTCATTTTTAGACGAAGAATCATCGCTTGCTCTCAGGTGTCTTCAATTCTTTAAATAAATTCAGTATGCATATTTATTATTCTATTCATATGTTTCCAGGTTATACGTCAATTTTACGACCGATTCTGTTTGACCCTTTTACTAATAACGTGACATTGATACCTTCTTGTTGACTAACTTGATTTTATTCTAAACAAAAACTATTGACTTGCTAGCTTTTATATGTTGCTTGTCCCCACTAATGCAATAAAAGACTAGAAATCTAAAAACATTTTTGTAATTCAAAATTTCACACCTTTTTCAGAATTATGCGATCTGGACTGTGGGCCCCACGGCCACTGCGTGGACAATGCCTGCGACTGCCTGCCCGGATGGTCCGGCGAATTGTGCAATTTGAAGCAATGCGATCCAAGATGCAATGAACATGGTCAATGCAAGAATGGAACATGCTTGTGCGTGACTGGGTGGAACGGGAAACATTGTACCATGGAAGGTTGCCCGAATTCGTGTTCTGGTCATGGCCAGTGCAGAGTCAGCAACGATGGCCAGTGGGAGTGCAGGTGTTACGACGGCTGGGATGGCAAAGACTGCAACGTGCTTCTTGAACAGAATTGCAACGACGGAAGAGACAACGATAAAGGTATAGTACGAATAAAAACGACATTCAAAGAAATTTTACCGTCTTTACAGATTCAAGATTTAACCCTAGAAGGACCAAGAAGCGGGCTCGTCGAACCCACCGGTCATAAAGTATTGAAAATATTTGAAATTCTGGAATTTTAGAATTTTAGTGTTAGAATCTTCGAACGACGAGGTGGTCAGTCCACATAGAGAGAGGGAGCTTATCTTGGCCCCTATTTTTTTAGGGGCCCCTCAAAAAGCGAATTTCCAGCAGCTCTTTCATAAGTCTATCAGAAATCCTACCCCAATGCCATAAACCCTTATTCTGACCTGAATCAATATATTCTTTCCAGACGGTCTGATCGATTGCGCGGATCCGGAATGTTGCTCGAATCATATATGCCGTAGCAGTCAGCTTTGCGTGTCGGCCCCGAAGCCGATCGATATACTTCTGCGAAAGCAACCGCCGGCTATCACCGCTTCCTTCTTCGAGAGGATGAAATTTTTAATCGACGAGGGTAGTTTGCAGAACTACGCCCGACAAGAAACCTTCAACGAGAGGTGAGTTAACAAAGCTTGTGTCGGCAGCACGATGGATCGCGTGCGCGATTCGTATTTCGTTGACCCGCGATCGGTTTGTCTCGTTATCGATCACCTTTCGATCAAATACATACGTTATTACTCGCTCGTGGTAACCGTGTCCGTCCCGACTTTGATGTTACGTGGTACAGTTCAATAAATACACATCCGGTTACAGACACCCGGAATCATCAAAACAGATAACATATAGTGTTACAATTATCCTTTATACATCTTAAAACAGATGCATGTGTTTATATGGGTCTACTAAAAGTCATTAACGGGGGTACCGAGCATGTCGTCTTATGACATCCATCCAGCTAACGTGTTTCTCCGACTTGTTTACAACCTAAAAACTAATTCAGGCATCATATGAAGTACGAAAAGCTATGGGAGACCTTATAACAGGTATGCACACGATGTTGTCCGCAGGGCACTTAAGTACCCTCGTGCTTTCCACAGTTCGGATCTGTGCCCGTAAATTTGCCTGCGGGCAACCGGGCATGTGCATTCCTGCCCTAGAAACACATGCATATACTACTATATACTTATTCGTTATACGTTACAAGAGACACTAAAGACGTATACAATAGATATATGATATATTCTCTGCGTTGTTGTGACCCGTGTGAAATCACATCCCAAAAGTTTTATACATATGTTTGTACGTACGTGTGCGCGAGCGTGTGCCCTGCACTGAACCCCGTCTCCATTCTACTTCATTCTCATTCTGAACACGATTGATCTTTATCGATATTTATACGTGTTAACACGTTCGGACCCACTTGGGTGGATTTACCCATAGCATAGAGGCGAAGGGGTTGAAACCTGTTACCCCAGGCTCGAACGTGTTAATCTATCTCTATCTCTTTCTATCACCGTGTCCGTCCGAGTGAAGCTTGGCGTGAATGTGTGACTCCATGTTCGAGCATCAAGCTTTTCGCTACCGATTCAGGGATCCAGAAGTCTAAATTTCTTTATCCTTTCATTAAAAAAAAAAAATATTACTCTGAACTAATAAATTTCTTTTCTCTTCTACCTCTCTCTCTCTCTATCTATCTTCTCCATCTAGCTTTGCCTTTAATCACATCATTTTTAACTCGGTTCTGTTTTATCCGTGCTGCCCGGTCAGTATGTTCTGGAATCACTTCAATACAAGGTAAGAAATTTCGTCGACGAGAAAAAATGGAACAAAAAAAAAATTACACCCGTTTGCGAGTTAGTAGAGTGTAAGCAGAGTCGAATAGCTGCTGCTGTTTGACGATATTTTCATGCATTTGGTATCATGTGTACATAATCAAAATCCTGCATCCAAACGGGGTCGCTCGTGGACGTTCGATTCGAGGAACGAGCCCGTGTCTTCATCGTTTGTCCGCAAATTGACGAAGACAAGCTACCTCGAATGAATTGTAACGCCACGTGCCGCTAACCAATAAAAAAAAAAGAAAAGGAAGAACTTTCATGACCTCTTCCTACCTCACCGAAACCTTCATCATTGTTTGACTCTTTCTCGTTGCATGGTTTGGTTACCTTATTATTCCTACGTTGTCTTTCGTGCCTTTTAAGTTGAGCTTCTGACTTTGTGTTAATCGTGTATATGTGTATGTATCTATTTGTATTTAATGACAGTTCGACGTCGACCGATGCTTCAGTGCCAAAGAGGCATCGAGGTATTTCGTGGGAGTATGTCACCATTTTGCTACTAAAGTAACAGATTTTCACGTTACTGCGTCATCTAAGGGATAATAATTTCTTAAAGCATAGGTCCTGCTAGGTAGCCCTGTTTATAGGAGTTCACTACCAGGTTCCAGCCCAAGACACTCTCTTTCTTCCTCCTTTCCCATCTCTTCACAGGATCACCGCCACAGGAACCCACCCTGGACGTTCATTACTCGATACTACCTCTTTAGCACTGAAAAGCAACGTCGGCAAGACTGGAATCGTGATTCGTAAAATTACACGATTTCAAACAGGTGCTGTCACATCGAAAGAGGATAAACATAATTCAATGACACTTTTCATCGTTCTTGATATTCGAAATGACAGCACAGTTTTGTTATGCGCGACGATTAACTCCAATAACACTGCAAGAAATAAATTTACAAATGATAGTAATACTGTTGTAGATTGAAAATTAGTTTAGACGATAGCAATTGCTTTGCTGAGAAAAAAAAGTACACACACCCGAGCTGACTATTATCCGGTGGTCGTTAATGTTCTTATTTCCTGACAGCCGTTCGGCCGTCGTTCGTGGCCGAGTTGTCACGCACCTTGGCACCGGACTAATGGGAGTACGAGTTAGCACCAGTACACCCCTGGAAGGTTTCACTCTGACGAGAGACGACGGTTGGTTCGATCTCTTGGTGAACGGTGGAGGCGCGGTCACCCTGCAGTTTGGCAGGTCGCCCTTCAAGCCGCAAAGCCACATAGTCTTTGTACCTTGGAACGAGGTAATAATCTAGGACCTGCCTACCAAACTAAATCCTATATCAAAGACTACATGTAACAAAAATCTTCGTTTCTTCAAGGTGGTAATTATCGACAAGATCGTGATGAGCACCGCTGAGGAGAAGCAACCCTTCCATGTCCCTCATGCCTGTGCCGCCCACGACTACGACCTAATGAAGCCGGTGGTCTTGGCCACTTGGAAGCACGGCT
Source organism: Osmia bicornis bicornis (assembly GCF_907164935.1). Classification (NCBI taxonomy): domain Eukaryota; kingdom Metazoa; phylum Arthropoda; class Insecta; order Hymenoptera; family Megachilidae; genus Osmia; species Osmia bicornis. Next base: position 805,637 of record NC_060218.1, on the reverse strand, counting down.
TTCAGGGCGCTTGTCCTGACAAGAGCGCCATTTTAGCAGAGTCCCAGGTCATCCAAGAGAGTCTTCAAATACCAGGCACTGGTTTGAACCTTGTTTACCACAGCTCCAGAGCAGCCGGATATTTGTCCACCATTCAGTTGCAACTGACACCCGAAGTCATTCCACCGACTCTTAATTTAATTCACCTGAGAATCACCATTGAGGGCATTCTATTTGAGAAGATATTCGAGGCGGATCCTGTGATCAAGTTTACATACGCGTGGAACCGACTGAACGTATATAGACAACGAGTCTATGGTGTGACTACAGCTATGGTGAAGGTGGGGTATGAGTACAGGGACTGTAAGGACATCATCTGGGACGTGCAAACGACGAAGCTCAGCGGCCACGATATGTCCATATCTGAAGTTGGAGGTTGGAACCTGGACATCCATCACAGGTACAACTTCCATGAAGGCATTCTGCAGAAAGGAGACGGATCGAACATCTACCTAAAGCAGAAGCCTCGAGTAATACTTACAACCATGGGCGATGGGCATCAGAGGCCTCTGGATTGTTACGATTGCGATGGACAGGCCTCCAAGCAGCGACTGCTAGCGCCGGTTGCTCTTGCCACAGCTCCAGACGGCTCCATCTTCGTCGGAGACTTCAATCTCGTTAGGAAAATCCTCGTCGATGGCACTGTCAGGACCGTCGTTCGGCTGAAGTAAGTCCCACGATTCAATTTCTAAAGCCCCTCGCATTATTTAATCTTGCTTAATTGAATAAATGTTCTTTCAGTGCTACAAGAGTCTCCTACCGCTACCACATTGCCCTGAGTCCTCTGGACGGTTCCCTGTACATCTCTGATCCGGAGTCCCATCAGATCATCCGCGTGCGCGACACTAACGACTATTCCGACCCAGATCACAACTGGGAGACGGTGGTTGGTTCGGGAGAGCGGTGTCTCCCTGGGGACGAAGCTCACTGTGGCGATGGTGCACTGGCTCGGGACGCTAAATTGGCGTATCCCAAGGGGGTCGCCATATCAGCCGACAACGTTCTGTACTTCGCCGATGGGACCAATATTAGGATGGTCGACAGGGACGGTATCATCACCACGGTGATCGGCAATCATATGCACAAGTCGCACTGGAAGCCCATTCCTTGCGAGGGCACATTGAATGTAGAAGAGGTTCATCTGCGGTGGCCCACTGAATTGGCTATTAACCCTCTGGATAATTCCCTTCACATGATAGACGACCATATGGTGCTGCAACTGGCTCCAGATGGTAGAGTCAAGGTGGTAGCTGGTCGTCCTCTCCACTGCGCCTCGCCGTCCTCCTCGTTTGACACCGAGTTGGCGACACACGCTACTCTGGTGATGCCGCAGAGCATCGCATTCGGCCCGTCCGGAAACCTGTACATCGCCGAGAGCGATTCGCAGCGAATCAACCGCGTGAGGGTGATCGGAACCGACGGCAAGATCTCCCCTTACGCCGGCGCGGAGTCGAAGTGCAACTGTTTAGAGCGCGGCTGCGATTGCTTCGAAGCCGACCACTACTTGGCGTCCACTTCCAAGTTCAATACCATCTCCGCTGTTGCCGTATCCCCTGACGGAGTGGTTCACATCGGTGATCAGGCGAACTATAGGATCCGATCAGTGATGGCCAGCATCCCAGACGCCAGTGGCGCCAGGGAGTACGAGATCTACTCGCCGGACACCCAGGAAATCTACGTATTCAACCGATTCGGGCAGCACGTGGCTACTAAGAACATCCTGACAGGGGAGACAGTGTACCAATTCACGTACAATGTGAACACCAGTAATGGTAAACTCAGCACGGTCACTGACGCAGCAGGTAACAAGGTGTTCCTGCTGAGGGACTACAGCAGCCAGGTGAACTCCATCGAGAACACGAAGGGCCAGAAGTGCAGGCTTCGAATGTCTAGGATGAAGATGCTTCACGAGCTGAGCACGCCCGATAACTACAACGTTACGTTCGATTATCACGGGCCCACTGGGCTGCTGAAGACCAAATTGGACAGCACGGGCAGGAGTTTTGTATACAACTACGATGAATTCGGCAGACTAACCAGCGCAGTCACTCCTACGGGCAAGGTAATCAGTCTGACCTTCGATCTTAGCCTGAAAGGAGCTGTGGTGAAGGTGGGGCAAAACAACAGGAAGCCTATTTCGATGCTGATCAAGGGATCCTCGGTTGTTACGAAGGTTGGAGAGGCAGAACAGAGGACTACTGTCCTGGCCGATGGATCCGTTGGCCAGGTAACACCCTGGGCCCATACAGTCAGCACCGATACCTTGCCTTACTCGGTCCTGGCTGAAATCGAGCCTCTGTTGGGTGAGAGCTACCCAGTGCCCGCTAAGCAGAGGACTGAAATTGCTGGAGATTTGGCGAACAGATTCGAGTGGCGATACTTCCTCAGAAAGCTTCAGTCCAACAAAAATAGAGGCAATTCAAAGTCTGTTGCTCAAGTTGGCAGGAAGCTACGGGTTAACGGTGATATTTTGCTGTCTCTTGAATACGACAGAGAAACCAATAGCGTAGCTGTATTTATGGACGATGTAGAGCTTTTGAATGTGACCTACGATAGAACAGCGAGACCAGTGAAATGGGGTCCGAGGAATGGTATCTTCTCTGGAGTGGAATTGGAGTACGACCGCTTCAGTAGACTGACCAGTTGGACTTGGGGGGATATCAGTGAGACTTATGGCTTTGACAGAGCTGGGCGGTTATACGAGATCAAATACAGCGATGGTACGTCTATGGTGTATGCCTTCAAAGACATGTTCAGTAGTCTTCCACTGAAAGTGACTACGCCAAGGGGAAGCGACTACTTGCTACAGTACGATGAAGCTGGGGCATTGCAGTCTTTAACCACACCAAGAGGACACATTCATGCGTTCTCGTTGCAAACTTCGTTAGGATTCTACAAGTATCAATACTACTCGCCCATGAACAGACATCCGTATGAAATTTTGTATAATGATGACGGGCAGATTTTGGCGAAGGTATATCCACATCAAAGCGGCAAAGTTGCTTATATCTACGACCACACTGGGAAATTGGAGACTACTCTTGCTGGTATGTATATCTTCTTAGTAAAATTATTCCAAATTATAATTACGTTAAAACTGACGTCGGGGTATTCTCGGGGCATATGGTCAACATAGACATTGGCGACAAGTGGGTCCTATTTCAAATTAATCTTCATTCACTTCCGCAGGATTATCTTCGATCCACTACACATACCAAGAAACAACGAGCTTGGTCCACAGCATTGACATCAACGAACCAAACTTCGAAATGCGCATTGAGTACAAGTACCATGCTGGTATCGTCAAAGACGAGAAAATCAAATTCGGTAGCAAGAGCGGCCTGGACAATGCTCGGTATCGTTACCAATACGATGGTAATGCAAGAATTTCCAGCATTGAAGTGGACATCAATGGTAAACAGCTTCCTCAGTTACGGCTGAAGTACAACCAGAATTTGGGCATACTGGAAGGAGTCGGTGACCTTAGGATATACAGGAACCTGTTTAACCGATCAGTCATGCAGGACAGTAGCAAGCAGTTCTTCACGGTCACCGATTATGATGAACATGGACGGGTTAAGACTGTCCTTATGAATATTCGGTCACTGGATGTCTTCCGTATGGAGCTGGAGTATGATAATCGTAATCGCATAAAAATGAGGAAGATGTTAATTGGAAAAGATTCCATGGAGAAGGAATGGGCGAAGATAGAAAAGATCACGTATAATGCGGATGGACATGTCCTAGAGGTGGCAGAAACTGAGAACAATTGGCAGTATGCTTATGACGAAAATGGTAACGTGATTGGAGTGACGGAACACAATGAGAAGATTGCTTTGGGTTATGACAGCGGCGATCGTGTGGTCCAATATGGCGACGTTGAGTTCAATTCGTATGATAGCAGAGGATTCGTCGTCATTCGAGGGGAACATAAATACAGGTTTGTTAAGATTTCAATTATTCTGACATTTATTTTTCTGTCCACTAATTCCCATTTCTTCATTTTAGTCAACACCTCTGAAATATACACCCACCAAGTTTTCAGTGTCATCCAAAATGACATCCCCCTCCTGAACCTATGATAATAATATTTCTTGCTTTGTATAGGTACAATTCGCGTGGTCAACTGATTCACGCATCAGAGCACAAGAAGTTCCAGATATGGTACTTCTACGACGACCGCGGACGCCTGGTGGCCTGGAACGACGACCGCGAGAACATCACGCAGTTCTTCTACGCGAATCCAAAGACGCCGGACCTGATCACGCACATTCACTTCCCGAAATCCGCGAAAACCTTCCGGTTCCTCTACGACGCCCGCAACTTCCTTATGACAGTGGAAACCTCCGAGCAGAGGTTCTACGTGGCGACGGATCAAAATGGTTCCCCCATAGCATTATTCGACACCAATGGAAATCTGATCAAGGAGATGAGACGCACGCCATTTGGCAAAATCATTAAGGACACCAACCCAGATTTCTACCTGCCCATCGATTTCCATGGTGGACTCCTGGACCCGATCACAAAACTGGTCTACCTGAACAAGAGGTTATATGATCCAACTGTTGGACAATGGATGACGCCAGCCTGGGAACAAATGGCGAATGAACTCACTACTCCGACCGACATTTTCATTTACCGCTTCCGCAACAATGATCCAGTGAACTTCAAACAGAACGTCGAGTACATGACTGACCTCTCCAGTTGGCTGAAATTGTACGGCTACGACATCTCCGCCATGCTGGGCTCGGAGTACATGAAGCACATGGTGTACCAGCCGACCGCTACCGTCACGTCTCCCCAATTAACACCAGACTTCGGCGTCATGTCTGGGTTACAGTGCATCGTGAATCGCGTGCACGAGAAATTCTCCGACCTAGGATTCGTTCCTAAACCTTTGCTGAAACTGGAACCAAAGACGAGGAACCTTCTTCCGCGAGTGGCCCACCGGCGTGCCGTTTTCGGTGAAGGTATCTTGGTATCCCGGATCGGTGGACGGGCGTTAGTCAGTGTGGTGGATGGTGTGAACAGCGTCGTCCAAGACGTGGTCACCTCGGTGTTCAACAACTCCTACTTCCTACCTCTCCACTTCAGTGTGCATGATCAGGATGTGTTCTATTTCGTGAAGGACAACGCGCTGAAGATTCGTGACGATATGGAGGAGCTGCGCCGTCTGGGAGGCATGTTCAACGTGTCTACTTACGAGACCACGGAGCACGGAGTGGGCACTTGGAAGGAATTGAAGCTGCATAACCCGGATGCCGCGGTAGTGATCAGGTACGGGGCTGATCCTGAACAGGAGAGGCATAGGATATTGAAACACATTCATAAGAGGGCCGTGGAAAGAGCCTGGGAAATCGAGAAGCAGTTGGTTATGGCTGGTTTCCAAGGCAGAGGAGACTGGTCAAAGGAGGAGAAGGACGAACTGATCAGCCGGGGGGCAGTGAACGGCTACGAGGGTGTAGATATCCACAGTGTCCACAGATATCCCCAACTAGCCGATGACCCCGGTAATGTTGCCTTCACTAGGGATACGAAGAGGAAAAGGAGGAAGAGTGGGAACAGGCGCAATAGGATTCACAGGCACGACTCGTGATTCGAGGATGTGACGCGAGATCGCAACGCCATCTGGGACTTGATTCACGCGCCCACGTGAATCGCGCAGCGGACAAACATACGGAAGCATAACGAAGAGAGACAAGACTAAAAAAATTCATTAACCTTCAGCTCGTCCAAGGTCGCGTATACGTGGCGTCGTTCTCGATCCTCTTTGTTCCCTTCTAATCGCACTCGTTGAACGAACGAAAGTGTGTTCTTGTGCCCGTTCTGTGTGCCATAATAGCGTTGCTCGTGTTCATTCCTAACCTATACACCGGGAGTCCTGCTTCAGCTAGTCACGAGCTTGCAAACGGAGGAAGGTGCGTGCAGGGACATTCAAGGTGCCGTCCGTGATGATGACGAGTGGTAGAGGGGGGGAAGAAGGAAGAAGAGAAGCTGGTGTATTTATGCAACAGGGTCTAAAAACGAGCGGTGCACGAACGAGGCCGACGTATCCCGAGCGTTTGCGTTCGGAAAGGGGTAATATACGCAAGATGTACTTTCGATGTCGCCTAATAGACTATTACGTAGGGACAAGTATACTCATACACATACTCACACAAACACATGAAAAGAAATACGTCGACAAACAGATATTTTTAACATGACGCAAGGAAATGGTGTGCTAGGGCGAGCGATTTGTAAATATAGCTACTCGACTAAACGTAACGTGTAGATATACATACAATTAAAGTAAACCGATAAGGTTAAGTGGAAACTGTTGATAATGCTTTTATATATGTATACATATGGTACTCGTACACAACACCTACCTACACCTTCTAGAGCTGTGAGGAGCAAATTGGACGCCCAGGCAATTAATGAGTACGGAAGGCATCACATGTGCACTGATGAGTTGGGAAGCAAGAATGATGACACTTGATCCATCTCTCCAGCCGCCCTCAGCTATCCCTGTGTGTCCCACGCCCTCTAGGTGCAATTACTCCTCACTGCTCTACAGGTCTAGCGTTGACAAAGAAAAGAAAATGGAGGATTTAATGAATTTGGACCTCAGGCTTATTCACAAACGAGTAAATATACTCGTTTGCCTAGAAGATAGCGTCGATCGTCTCAGATTGATCCACGCTTTGCTCGGAGGAGCCATGTAAATAGATCTGCTAGGTTATGTTTGCGTGTCGTACCAGCTATAATAATGGAAGCGAGGAATTTGCAACGTTGTATGATATTATGCCTCGTGTCAGTACTTCGAGACGAGCAATAGACGGGGAAAGGTTTTTAGGAGTCTAATAATGTCCAGGTGGAATAATAACCTAATAATAACGATAATAATAAAAATAGTAATAATATAATAATACTAACGCTAATAATAGTAATAACTGATAAAATATTAATATGATACTATTGTACGGAAATACCCCGCCTATCTTTCTACTAAACAGAAAAGAAAAAAAGAAGTGAAAAAATTATTTTTTGAATTGTGTCGTCAAAGATGTCCTATGTAACCGTGTGTCTGTCTGTGGGATCATCCCGTGGAGATCAACCCTACGCCCTCTCTGAGACAAACCTTCGAACCTCCTCTCTGTAATATGTAATTGTAAACTGAACTCGTCGGTGTTTATATCGGTAACCAAAAAAAAGGAAATTAAAAAAAAAATAAAGTGTAGAGATCGAGCTGTAACGATTTGGATCGAAGCCGAGTAAAAGGGGGAAATAAAGATACGTACGTATAAAAATAATAATTATAGAGAAATAGCGAGCCAACGTGCGAGCCATCTTGACCACGTTGTGTTCCAGGTTAGGTGGATTAATGAAAAAAAAAAAAAGCAAAACATACATAATCATAATTAACTAGTACACTAGTTGACGAGGGATTTAGTAAACGGTTAAGATTTAAACAATGAACGACCCGCTGTACATATCCGTTGTGTATAGCCAGTGTATGCTGCAAACCCACGCAAAAAAATAGTAGATTTCGCGTTCACCCTGTAAAAACAATGCATTTTTCTACCAATGTGTAACGGAGGCTGATGGTCAAACGAATCGGCACTTTTTGTTTCGTCGGACACAGTAATGGTTGGTTAGTGGATGGAGATTATGTTCACTTGTAAGCACAGTCAGTTCTACTACTTCCTGAAGGGATTGCATAAGTACTAATGATCTATTAAAGTGGCAGACATCAGAATTATGTATTTTTTACTTCGTAATTGTGAAATTCCTTTGGCCACGTTAGAATATTAACTATTACCCTTGTAACGAAGAGGACTTTGGGCCGGTACACCTCAGGGCAATGTAGGCCTTCTTTGGTCGAGGATGAGGCTAGAGGGAGCAGTTAATTTTAGGAAAACCCGAAGAGTCTAAAGGATTATTTGAGAAATATACATTGCACCTGAGAGTGTACAACCCTTCAATAAATACTAATCAAGTCCTAGGCCTACATCCACTAATCAGACATTACTGTAACTTTCATCCTCATCATTGACAACGATCTTTAGTTCCTCGAAACACTATAGTTCCATTTCTTTGTTCGATGAGACGGAAGCCCGAGGTGACACGAGGCATATCAGTCTGTGATCCACCATTTTCAATATCCCCATCACGAAGCTCATTGGTTCACATTCGTTCCTACTTTGAAGTCTTAAGCATCGAGCCGTTGAAAGCCTCGGGCTCTGATCACCAAATCCTAATACCTTTTCATCGACCATCATGAAAGTACGAGAAACAGTGCTCGTTTGATTTGCCCGTTAACTAATCGTTACATCCGCCATCCGCCATGTGTAATAGAGTGTTCTAGATGCTCAGCATACGCGTGACACTTTCTGTTAGGTGTACTCGTTTAAAAAGGAATCAAAGGAGAGAGGAGAAGGAAACACGACAGAGAAATGATAAGGTCCTGTGTACTCGAGTTAACTTTACGCTTAGCGCATGGACACCTGCCCGCGAGACTGCGCCCAGAGAATTCTGCCCTAAAGAATATTTGCAAACTATGAAGGAATTTTCTAGACGAGGACTGCAGCCATTCTGTTGACTTTGTGGAGAGATAATAGGTGTTTATGACTCTGAAGATCTGAGGAACTTCTTTGCCCCCGAGGGGTGGCAGAGCCTTCTGGCCGAAGCTACTGGCCCAACGCAAACTCGGCCTACCGTCAGGTGCAGGGGGGGCTTCAACATTGGTATTCGACTTTGTTTATATAAGAATAGCAGAATTCTCATGGAGGCTTAATCTCGCGACAAGGTGGAAAGACTTTATAACTGTTACGCTCGACACGAATCTTCGCCGTCGACGGGCAACCGTCCGCTGTGACTCGGTTTAAGAGGGCGAACCGCGACTAAAAAAAAGCAATACTTCGTAACTATCGTGTATGTGTTTAAAAGGATCCAAATGTGTTTGGTGAGCGAGAGATAGATAGATAGAGAGAGAGAGAGAGAGAGAGAGCGAGAGAGCGAGCGCGTTAGGTGTTGAGCAGCGTGAGTGAACAGAGAGTGAGCGAAAGCTATTATAGTAAATTTAATATATAACAAATTGTGTTTAACGATAACTGAGGGGGAAGTTGTGCGCATTGTTTTTCTTTTGTTTTCGAGGACCTCGCGTGTTTTAAACTATGCCCGGGCAACTGATGCCCGGATGGTGTGAATGTTGTTCTCTGGGGCAGGCGCGGGCAATTCGAACAAGAGCAATGTCTCATTCTATAAATTAAAGACCTATTGGAAATCTGGCACATATTACATAAAAATAATTTTTTAGAATATTTTTTGAAGTAATTTTGATTCCAACATTCATGTCATTTGATTTTGTACACATCATTTGAAAGTGTACAATCGTGGTCCTTATAGTGGGGGCAGCCGAAGCCTGCCGGAACGAGCCGAAACTTAACGGCGCGAACCGAATTGTGTCGAGTTCGTACCACGTGTGACTTAAATGGGCGGTAGGGATTCTTAGACTTCTCCATAACGAAAAAAGTCATCTGTGCTAGCAGCTGTACCTTTGCAAACAAAAAAAGCACATATTCAGCTTTTGTCATATTGTACCCCTACTCAAGTATCTTAAACAACATTGCCCTTGTTTGGAAGAGATTGCTAGCTGATCATCGAGTTGCTCAGACGCGATACCGATACCCAGAGGCAATGTTCGTTCGCAACTAGTTGTCTTGTTGCGTTTCTCCTATTTTCCAAATGACACAAAGAAAGTGTCTCTTCTTTCTGTACATAACCTCATCATGGTCCGTCATTCATACGATGCGTTTTATTCCGTTGACATTGTCGACCAGTAATCGAAACGGAGACTGGTTTTTCTATTGCTCATGAAAATAAATGATCGGACATACGCGGCATCGATGTTGGCGATTTTTTAGGGTACCCGCAAGATAATTATAGCGCCCTTTATACTTTCGTATAAGACCCCAGGAAGTGATTCCTTCCGGACGAATAAAATCGAGTAGATGAAAATGGCTCGTTCGTCCGTTCTTCTGGTACTTTTTCGTTTCTTGTCCTTTCGTGAAAATTGTACATATTGATTATGCGAGCATTGTGTAAATATATTCGTCAACACAGAAACACACAAACAGCCACACAACACGCGCAAACTGTCCGCGCGAGGTTTTATTTTAAAGACTACATCATTATACAATGATACCATGTAATGATATTTAACGGATAAGGTAACATATTATTCTATACTCTTACACGCTAAGTACTCAATAAATATATCTATAAAATTCCCCCGTGTTTGTGATTGTCTGCCCTTTGACCCGTCCCGAGGAATCCTGTCGTTATTCGTGGCGTCTTGTCAAATTGTTTTTCTCTCTTCACACCTGTGTCGTCCAATCTGCCAGGCTCAGTGTGTTCGAACCTTGTCCATGTTTTGTTCATCTGTCGTGCCCATTGGTGTAATTAGGATGTTTTCTGGGGTCGGCCATATACCTTCGAAATTTTTCAAGTTTAAAACTCCGAAATTTAAAAATTCTGAAATTTTAGAAATTTTAGATTTTGAAATCCACTATGCCTACCCCCCCACCTAGCTACGCCAATGGTCCTACCAATTCTTCCCAAAAAGTTAACGATAACGTAATGCTTTTAAGTGTATAAAACAGATATTTATATATATATGTCCAATTGTCTGGAAAAAGTACCTATGAATGCGTGATGTGATACAAGTTGTTTTTGCTAAAGGAATCATGATGAGAGATTAATTAAACTTTTAGTAACATTATTGACAGAATTGTTGTCATTGATTTCTTTCTGAATGACTTTTCAATGCGTGCCCAACATAACAATCGCATCCTCCCTTTCACCTCACTTGCCTCACCTTCGCAATAATTAAAACAAGGTTTTATTGTTCTTTTTGTATGAAAAAAAAAAAGATTGATCATACGTACGATTGATTGATCAGATCATTATACTAACGAATATCGACCTCTAGTCTTGTCTTATTCGTGTGTCCAGTGGAATCATCCGTTATTCTGGAAAAATTATAAACAAAATGAAACGAAAGGTACCGAATCACTCGCTTGAGTGAATGAAGAGATAAAGTTCTAACTTTTATACGATTTAAAAAAAAAAAAAAGATTCTAATTGTTAACAGTTCCTAACGATAGACTGTTTTATAAATTTTATTGATGAGAAATAAATTTTACATGAAATTGGTATCTTTTTGTACATCATTTATTACGGAACAATGTTTCTCGTGTCTGAAATTTTACAATTTCTAATATTTACAATGCTTCGACAAAAGGAATTATGAAACAATGTAAGATATGAAAATCTGATCGTTATACGATCCAACCTTCAAGTCCTTTTGTACATTATTTTACAGTAGCAGAATATTCGTACACATTTTCCTTTTTCACGAGCTTTTAAAGTGACGTAACTAGGATTTTTGGAGAGTAGGTCATCCCTTAGCAATGTTGAAATTTTGGGATTTTATCATTTTTAGGAAAGTGAATTTTGAACTGATCGGAATTTTGGAAATCTGAAAATGTCAAATTCTAAAATTTGGGGTTTTGGGATTTTGAAATTCTCAAATTATGGATTTCTGAATTTTTTTAAATCTTGAAATTTTGAAGTTGTGGAACTTCAGAATGGCGAAAGGACCAGTTCATATTTTTGCGGGGCCAGTTTTACCCTGCCCCCTCCGCAGTTACGCCACTATTTTGCTGTCATGTAGTGACAATATATTCTAATTTTTCATGCTTTGCTATTAGAACAAGTTTAACGCTCCTTACAATGCACCCAAAAAGATTGAAAGATCTGCTGCTTCGATATTACTTTTAAACCTAATCTGCCTACTAAAATCTATAATAAAATTGCTTCTCCGGAATGAAAATAAATATAAGGTACTACTTAACTGCAAACTTAAATCGACTAGCTTTAACAAGGAAGCGGAATGATAAAAGAAATAGTAAATATGCTACGTTCCTATCATTCTCAATCAATTCAGGATATTTTTGCGGGTAGCGAACTAAGAGTTTGGGTCCATTCGGAAAGTCGGCTCTAAGCTGGCGTTAATTAGAAAGATTTCAAGTCATGTGCCTTCGGGAAGCTCTCCATTTATATTCACCTGAACAGAGAAAGTACTGGAAAAAAGAGAAGGAAAAATCGAAGAGGGTACAAAAGTTGAATTTTGGATATTTTGGATTTAAGAAATTTGAAATTTTTTTATTTCGAAATTCTGTAACTTTGGATATCTGATGTTTTGAGATTTTTTAATTTTGAAATTATGAAATCCGACTTTGGTCACGCCAATGTGTGCAAATTCTTCATAAATCTCCAACATTTATACATAGCAAGATACTTTCGCGACCTCCCCTCTCTCGCTCGACCATTTCCGACTCTACCCGAAGTTCGAATAGCCGAACATTAAATAATTTCAATACAAATTATCCGAATTAATCTTTTTTTCATAACTCAAAGCATTCATAGCGTACCTCTGAGGTTCCATAAAATATTCTGAACTGCTTTTCCTGCTACTGCTAATACTGCTCTTTTTCTTATTTTTAAATTTCAGTTAATTCGGATAACCGCATAGGAATTTAAATTAGAACACATTTATAGTCAATATCACATAGTCGTTTGAAAAACTTATTTTTTTTTTTTTATGAAATCAGTAACAGTATGAAGATCTTCATACATATAGTAAAAAATGTTTCTTTGGAAGAATTATTATTAAATATTACATAAGTCAGAATGGATAGCACTTCGTAAGTCGTAAGATCGTTCTGATCATATAAAATGTTTCAACACGGTGCAACACTAATTTTGCGTTTGATTAAAATTGGACTGGATTTCGTTGTTATAAATAACAAATGTAATAGCAACTGTTGCGTAGAAAAATACAAACAGATACTTGTTTGTTTACATAAATTAGTTTGACGGAAACACAATGGTGATGTAAGTGCAATTCAAATACCCTATTACTTACTCGAGGCCTAGGCCCCAATTGATACCTTGAACAAGAAACAAAATTAACGGTTGCCAGGCGATCGACCACCTGATCCAGTCTAGTAACTGACCGTACAAGACGTGAGGTCGTTCCCATCTTTACGCATTATTAAGGAATGTATAGTTCACTAAATAATAAAAGTAATATCAACAATTAAAAAGAAAGGATACGGATTGCAAAACATCTTCTTTAAATCCACTTTTTCTTTGCAATATGGACACGTCTGCTGCTTTCCTACGATGCACCATCCTCTAATACAAAATTCGTGGAACACGTGTTCACAACTAAGCTTGTATGTATTCTCGATAACACCGGGTTCATTTTCTGACACTAAAAGTCTGTTTCCACATACAGCACACACACCAGGCTCTAAGGTCCTTGTTGGCATATGTCCTGGCACATAATACTGCAAATTAAAAAATCCCGGAATATTTAAATTTTTGAATTCTAGAATCTTAAAATTTTAAAATAGTGAGAGAGATTCAATGGATTTAATTCTTATTGTATTTTTACATACCCCAACATGTGAAGCCATTTTATCCGCACAAATCTCTGCGACGTCTCTCCCTAATACTCCGAAATAAAGACCATAAAACAACAAAAGCATACCACAATCCATCCACACTTGAGGTTTCACTTCAAATACAAGATTTAAACCAAAAAATGTAGCTAACAATATAATGTAACTTATAATACCCAACACGTAACTTAGTTTATAAATAAAAAGAAACCATTTGTACACCAATCTATAAAAAAAGAAATTCGGTAAAAAATATATAGAATACTATACATGTATCAATAATAGTAAACGTACCTTGGTGTTGTACCTGCTATAGGTTTTTGAACAGCCTTTCGTACTACTAATCCTGTTATACAGGATGATACCAACCAAAGAAATATAAACCTCCACCAATGATTTTTTAAACTTAATCCAAATGGAATAATCCACATGGCAACTAAGGTAATAAGCTGGAAAACACATTTAATATAGGTTAATGTAAATTAATTAGATTATATATGGCATTCATTGCAACACCAGCCTAACTGGTGTAAAAGAAACAGAAATTTTTTTGGCTACATGCTCCAGAATCATTCATCAATGAAACTACATTAGCTCAATTTATGTCAGTTCCCTGAAATTATCAGTGATAGGCTAAAATAATGAGGAATTAATTGTGACATAATGAAGTGCTACTTACTCAAAAGTAATTGCTTTACAGTTAGGCTTATGTTGTATTAAATCCTTTATATATTTTCAAAAAGATCCACTTACCTGGTAGGATTTGTAATGTATTTTTTTCCATTCAACTATAATAATTTGTACCACTAATACAGTTACTAATAAAACAAGTAACATCTTTGCATGCATTGATTCGTGTCCATGGTGCTGTTTTTCGTATATGCTGCAAACAAAATATCAAACATCATTAAAGTAAGACTTTTCATTATGTAATTTAACAAAATCTTCTGTATAGAAAACATAATTTATTCCCAGTTACTTGAGCGATTTAAGTAATATATTAATACTTACTTCCATTTTTCTTCCACACTCAATTTATCTTCACTCTAGAACAGAAAATGAGACATCCATTTTCCTTAAAAAATACATGTAATGCAAATATAAAAAATACAATTTTTCATTTTCTCATTTACGCCATTAATAGTAATTTGCACAATAATCAAATATTCTTTAAAATGTAAAAGCTTATGCTCTTTTTTAAATAATTCTCCTCAGAGGTTATATTTGCATATGCACGGTTTACATGTACATACATTAATTCCGTGAATATCACCAATGCGATTGCATTTTAAATAATATTATACCTTATTCTGAAGCGCGTGCGAGTGCATATTTAATAATATACTAAATTGTCAGTTATAAACTAAATTTTAATAAATTGACATTATACAGCAGTTCTTCAGGGACAAAGTTCTATTCACATTCGTGTAAGCGGTATACAGCAATAAATATATTTTAGAGCAAAATGTTTTCACAATTAGAAAATAAAAATGCTACAGATTTTACTTCATAAAAAGTATTTTACAATTTACAATATTAATAATAATAGATGGATTTTCTAATTTTCCATGAACTTATTGTGTAGTGTGATAAATATTCGGTTCAAATTTTGCGCGAAACTCTAATTCGCCGTACATTCTTCGTCCAAGTGTGAATCAGTCTGTCGTTCTACCAATGGTCGCTGTTCGTGCATGTCGTGTTTGTTCGCGCGTCGTCGGTTTATAAACCACGCCCATCGTTGGGATCAGAGAGGGAAGCTGGTAATTCATTCTGCGAAGCAGCAATATGAGCGTTTGTACCGTTTCCTGAGAAAACGCGCGACGTGACGAGATTCCATAGCCGTAAAATCGCGCGTCGAAAGTGTCATCCGATTGCGCGCCGTTTACGGATTCAGTGAGTGGTACAGTGTCGTGATTGGTTTCGTTTCGTACACGTGGATACGATTTTTGGTTAGTTCCGGAGCATCGAAAGGATACACACCGCTCGTCGGTTCGTTTGCCTCGAGGAATTGCTTTCGGTGAGTAACAGAACAGACCGTACGAACATTTTTCTCTCGCCTGTCAAATTATACGACAACACATATCTTGCGATTTTAAATGTCACCTAAGTAATTAAAAATACGTCAGGTTACGTATTCTCCATCTAGGACATACCTACGGTAGCTAGTGGAATTCTTGTTTAACAGGTAGTATGGTTGCGTTGAAAAACTATTATTGATACACGGTACTGGCAGAGAAACAGATACGAATTAGGTCGATAGGTTTTACCTTCGATTTCCACCTGATAGAATATCAAATTTATGAGAATGATTCACAAGCCTGTCATTTCTGTTATTCTGACTCGGTCGAATCATTGACCTTAATCGGTATTGATTTAATTAACTTTTCATTTTCTCGTAATTCAATCTATTAGGCAATGTATCAATTTACAGTCGTAGAAAATTGAGCGGGTTTATGGTTCGCACTGAGTAAGTCAGGGAACTCGAAAAGAGCAAAATCCTCGTATAGCGCAATTGGATGTTGTATAAATTGGCGGCTACCCAAGTTTCCGTACTCTCACCACGTCTTGTTTCTACGCTAGCACATTCCTTGATAGTATACGTATGAACGTGCTGTCTTTCCGCATGATTTTGTGCAAACCACTTTTACCGACTGACACATAAGTGCTTGGGCGTTCCATGTAAACAGATACCTACGAATAGTTTTAGGTTAACAGAAGGAATGCACGACAATGAACTCAGTAATATAACTTAAATTTCGCGTAATAATACAGGACATCAAAATCTACAAGTCTGTAAAGTTGCATGACATAATTATTAAAAATTCGCACAAATTTGATTTATATTTAAATTAAATCTTTAGTCCATATAATTTGGCTTAATGATAAAATGACAGATTCCATAACAAAGGTTCGCGAGTTCAAATCTCGTAGTGTGTATACATATTTTTTTTTTTCAATTTTATGATAACTCATATTTATGAAATTTTGTAATCGAAGTCAGCAATTACGGCTGTTGTCAAACATAATCTATATGGAAATTTATAAATATTATATGTATTTATACATATGTGAAAAAATGTATAAACGTGTATGTATATTTTGTTTCCGTTTGGTGAAGAAATCATTAACGTGACCACAACGTCGTTCCGTTTCTTCATTGATCGAGTTAACTCGGTCAATAATGGACGTATTTTTGTAATCACATGATACCACAAAAAGTACATTATAATTGGTGTAAGAAGCGGAAGGTCATGGTCTGCATTCCCAACTTAAAATTTTAGTGCGTACAATAAACCAAACGTGACCCTTTTTTTTAATGATAATTTTTATGTAATAGTTATTCAAAAAGAGACAAATTATCATTAAAAAAAAAAAAAAATGTTGGGAATCAAGGATTTAAACCGTGGATCTCTAGATTGCGAGTTGTATGTATGAGTATGTCATACTTCTCAATGTAAGTAGTAACTAACTTTAATTATTAATATCTTTTAAACAATTAGTCGTCTGCCCACAAAACGGAGTATAGGCGTGTTCAGTTCGACGAGCTCTACAAGCTGGCAAAGTTTCATTAATAAGTGAGTGTAACACTTGGGTAGTTCTCCTTATGAGATATTTATTACTATTTCTGTTATATCATCAATTGCTCAGTTGATTATATCAAATAATATTTAAAACTTTATTTTTAATAAATCTGGGTCGACGACCCAGATTACTAATAGACGATTAATCTGAATGTAAAAGTAATTTTACTATTTATCAACGTCAGTGCAATTTTATCATTTGATTAATGCAGATCCATTAAACGGTAAAACTTCGAGCCATCTATCGATTAGAAATTTGAAAGCGATATTTATCTCCCGTATGAAAGTGAATATCGTGTGCTAGATACATTGAAACTATCATTGTGGTTTACCTCGTGGTAATAATAATTCTGCAAACGAGTCATGTTTATACATAGATATATTGCTGTATATTATAGTCACTTATTTATTATATTTACATGAATGTATCTAATTATTCACTGAATATTGATTAAACAGTTCCATGAAGATTAATGCAAGGATTTATATAGGGTGGTTTTGAATCGATAGTCTCTCTTTGGAATTTTATTTTATTGATAACATTGAATTTGTGTTTAAAGAGGCATAAAAGAATGCAATGATCTCTGTACGTTAGATTTTCACTTTTTATGGGTTTTATACGTAGCTGTAGAAAGAGAGAAGGTCGATTTCAACAGGTGGGCTTTCTAAGTTATAGGAGGAAAAGTAAATGAGATAGAACGCATTAGGTACAGATACATCGACGATCGTAAATAAAATTTTATCCAACATCGGTAATTACATTAATAGTAAGTACCACTTGGTATCGAATGTACCAGCTTTAATATCTAAAAAATTAGTTTCTCGACGTCACTACATTTATTTTCTTATGATTGGATAAAAAATTATAAGTTAAATTTCATATTAATAATAATCTATGATTTAGATCATACGTTTTTGTGGCAGAAAAAAAAATTGTCGAAAATTAAAAGGCAGTCATTATTTCTCGTAACTGTATGATAACTACTTCGTGTGACATTAATTCAGAGACACGATGCACATGATTGAATCACGTAACCAGCATTAACTATCCGAAAGGACGTTACGTGAGTAATGTCGAGTACAATGGTGAAACGGAACCAGATAATATGCACACGGGTGCATATTAGACCCCTACCCGAGGACGCCTACGGGTAGGGGGTGAGAACTAGGGTCACCATTTTTTTCTTTCTTTTTTTGGAAAATCCTGATATGATCGTAAAAGTATATTCAAAAGTATATTTACGTTTGATAATATACTAAATGCTCGATACATTTTTTATTGGACAGAGGAATTACGTTTTCAATGGGTGAGCACATGCACGTGTGCAAAGGGAAAGGCAATGCGCAAGCAATAAATCTACATTGCTCCTATTATGCAATGACTCACGCTTTTCATCTCGTCACTTTTGTAAATAAATAAATCACGACCAATTGAAAACAAAAGTGACTTGATTTTAAATTTCTCTACAAAGAGTGTCTTGATTCGAGAATGTTGAAGCTGAATGATTTGGATGATATTACGTTGTTTTGAATGGAAAGTAGCCAATGGTGCCGGTGACTAGCGGTTGGCATTTAATGACTTCATAGGTGCTAATCATTTGAATGTTCCGCATTCCTCAAATTATTGCTTCATTGTCTTATACGCGTGTAATATAATTTTAGGAATTTTTTTTCATAATTACAAATAACATTTTGTGGGATATTAATTTGGGGTGGAGACATTGATGATGCTACAAATTTAGTTTAATTAAACAATGGATGAAAATGAAGTATTTCATGGCATAACTAGGTAGAGTTTAAGGTGCTGAGAAATAAAAATTCATTGTTGAAACAAGAAATTTTTCAATTGATTCGTGTTTTAACTTTGCCCCGAGTCTAGTTTGCGAAGTGAATAGCGTTGGTGTAACCAAAGCGAGGGCAATCAGATCGATGCAATGAAACCATAAATCTGTGGAAACGATGACACGTCATTCCAAAGACGGTACGTGCATACCGTGGGACGAAAGTAGGTTATCTCAATGGAACAGTGTACCGTGGCTCTTCGATTTTCTCTTGCAATTCTTCCTTTTCTTAATCCATCTGGCGCTCTCTCTGAAAAGAAGCAGCGTATCGAAACCGGCATCGATGTGTAAAATTACACCTTACTAGGAACCTGTCGTTATCCAATCTATAATTACGAATAATTCTCGTACATTTCGCGAAAGTTTGAACACTGTCGTGATACGAGCTTGACTCTCGGACAAAAACCATTGGAATTTTAGTTTGGACTCTGTTTTGCTTTGATTTTTTAAATTTTATGCCATTTAATAATATTGGAAATAGGATTATAGGAAGCTTTTGTAGGTACTTTTTTTATGTCATATTATGTGAAGGGACCCTGAGTATATGTACCGTAATAAGCGGAAAGATGATGTACGGTGCATCAGCGTAATAAGACTCGATCCATGGACAAATTATACAAAAATTACGCTCAATGTCCGTACGAAACACAACCTGCGAGCGGTGAAACTTAACGGCGCGTATATCCGCGAAAATCGAATATGGAAGACTAAATTGAATTAATATTTAATTAGTACCCGACATGGCTATGAAAAAAATTGCCCTACGATCAAATTACTATCAAAATATTAAATAAATAATTCAATCGAAACAATTAACAATAACAAATTTTAACTTTGATAAGTTATCGTCGATGAATCGATCTTTATCTTGATTTAATCATCATTGAAAAATAAAATTTCTCTTGCATTTTAATTAATGTCATTCACGCAAGTTAATAATTACAATGATTTTTCTATTATTATCCACTGATTAGATTCAAACAATCAAGATATCTATCACGCACTCGCGTAGCTGATTCTCAGAAGAGAATCACTGATGCACGCAACTTTTTAATTAGTCTCTTCTCTCCTCGTATTTTACAGTTCTATAAAAAAAAAATATGCGTTACGCAGAGCCGTTTTTATCAGATAGACATATAACCATAACTCTTTGCGGGCTGACACATCCTGCGGTTGCAAGCAAAATATTTCATTAAGTGCGTGTGTTAAATTGGAAACGAAACAATAATGGAAAAGTGTTTCCAAAAAGATAATTGATTTCGTAATTTTTTTGTTACACGGTTATGTGTACAGCGATGATGAAATCAGAGAAACCGAAAGAAAGGGAAACAATGGCTAATGAAAATTAAAACACGGAAGCGAAAGAGTGAAGGCAGCATCTTATATTTACGTCCTCATCAATATTAAAATGATGTGCACGATGTCGCTGATGCAGCAAGGAATTTTGAGGCTGAACTTTTAAGCACATTCGAGTGTCTGTTGCTACATCGTCGATTTTCAACGGCAATTAAAATCTCCATTGCCTTATAGATTAAATTATCATATTACCTGATGAAACGTAATTATCGTGAACAATTATGTTATTTTTCCGTCAGATGACATTTATCTCTCAGTATATACAAAGTCCAAAGCAATTATTATTTTTTATATTTAATTTTTTGTTACTTCGTTCATTAGCGTAACTACGATTTCGTTTTGGGGTGAAAGAGTGACAAGCGTTTAACGTTGTTCCATTCTGACTTGATTTTAATATTGCCTCATACTGTATATTGCATTTTGGTCGAAATATTTATTTCCTTAGAGTTTAAAATGTACGAAACAAATGAAAACAGCATTCGTTTCGTTCCACTTTGATCCGTTCCTAAACGCAAAGTTCTAGATAATCATTGACAACCACGAGCAAATCACATTACCCGCGCTAATTCCGCTTTCACGTTTCCGTTTCCACGATGAAATAACTGGTTCTCGGTACAGATTAATATTCAATTTGATTGACGCGTGTTCACGCGTGACTTCTAATATAGACTTGCGACCGTTTGCCTTTCTATTCGAATCCTGCATCGGTGCATCGGAATTTCTATGCAGAAAGCTAATCACGAGCAAAACATTGTGTTATACTTAACACGTTAAGTGCTCGATCAATTTAATATAACTTGATAAAAAATTTTATTATACAATGAATGTTGTGATTGAATTGAACACTTCATGTGTTTATCTTACATACAGTTAAGTTAGATTAGATCACCGCTGCCCTCCATGGCATTCTTAATCTAAAAAATGTTTTATGTTTGAAGTCGATCTAAAGAAGTGTGTGTAAAAATTCCAAAGTTCAAACATCAAAATTACAACATTTCTCCATTTTCTCTAGGATGCTTTACTGCGCTCGATAATACCTATACATAATTTCAAGAATTTCATTTTTTACCAGACAATCGTTATCTTCTCTAAATTTATTTGTTTCCGATGGCAATTAGTTTGTCGTAAAGAATTGATGGTAAACTCAAATGGAATTCACACGCAGCGTAAAAGTGACTGGATAATAATCCATCGAGGTGCAACGGAGCATAAAGTGGTGGAATGAATGAGAGCATATCTTGTAGTCGGAATGAATAAAACGCTATTGGAAGAAAAGGGACGTTATGTTTCCAGCCGGTATTAATTGCTCTCATTAATCATTTTTAAAATATTGGGCTGTTGTAGGTGTTCTATCGGCTAATAAACATGGGAGAGGAATTCCATTTTTGAAATCACGGTATGTATTTTGGTCATAATTCTTTGATCATATCATTTAATCATACGATTTTGATTTATTTAATATCCCCAGTGAAATAAAGCTGTAATTATCATTTCATCGAATTGTAAGTTGCACTGTATATTGAACATACCAGGAATCATACAGAGGTCGTTTGGAATTCGTAGTTCGCTTATGTATTTCTGCAAGAAACTCTTCTGATAGATGTGTTTCGCATAAGGGGGATTTATTATTGCCGGCAGTGGCCGGAACGTTCAGGTAAAAACACTCGAAGAAACGTGTAACAGATGAGGCGAAAGATTTAACAGCGATCGCACGGTATGCATGGCGAGGAACATTTCACTACAGAGTTACTTTTCTGACTTAACGGGTTCTCTCTTTTCACCTTCGACCTTCTTAACACCTTCGACTCGCTTAGGCACTGCTGAACTTGTCCCAAATTCTATGAAACTTCGATGAAATTCAATGAAAGAGCGATTAATTTTCTATCTAACGACTTTTCAAAAAAGTAAATTATTCACGATGATCGATGTTTTGTGGTTTTAACCATTAGCGTAATTACGTAGGAGCTAGAGTGGGTTTGCTTACCCCTCCCCAAATGTGGACTGCACCTTTCACTATTCTAGAATTACAGAAATTCACTAGTTCAGAATTCCAAGAGTTCAAAATTGATTAATTTTTAAATTTCAATGGGACTTGGCCCATTCCAGTAGAAAATCCTATTTTCGCCAGTGGTTTGAACAATTAACATTTTTAGTATTATTGAAAGTTATGAGATAAGAAAGTCTGTGTCAGCTGAAAATGAATCGATCGAAAGGGAGAAAGCAACCGTCAAAGCTGAACAATATAGGAATACAATCAAATGCACACCCTCGTCTAGAAGTTCTTTTCATTTTGCGATGTGGTATTTCGAGGGATGACCTTAAGGAAAAATCGATGCCAGATGTCGTATATAGGGTGCCCCACGGACAAGTTGTATCATTAAAACGATTAGAAATAGACAAGAATGTCATAGGGTGAGAATAAATAACGTCGAATTGAGCTTATGCATTTATGTGCATTGATTTTTATTACGTTGAATTTATTTAACTCTAAAACTACGAAACTCGTCAAAACGAGAGGTCATTTCTTCTATTTTATTTTCAACTGAAAAGTAAGCGCGTAAAACAGTTTTCTTTAATTAATAAAAATGACGCCCTAAGCACGTTATATTGAATTTATTAGCAGGAGAAGACTACTACATATCGTCTTTTCCCGTCTAAGAAACAATTATAAATACATTTTGAAACACCCTGTATATATTTATGTTGCGTTTCCAGACGAGGATATTCATCGTGTGCATAGCCAAGACTCTCTCGAAAGTGAACTCGTCGCGCGACCCCTTTTAAATCGTAGAACTTTCGTCTGAATAATTTCTCCGCGCGCGCTGAAAAGTTTTCACGAGTTCTCACTTGCGTTCACTCTCACGATTGTCACGTTGAATCGACGATAACCTGGCTCGCCGTTTTTTTGATTCGTATTCGGTATCGAACGCGACACGGATTCCACGTGCAAACGATATTACTATGCAGTTATATACTGACAATGAATAAAACAACGATCTAGCGGAGGCTACTTACTTTATTGCTGCGCTGTTGTAATTTACAATCGAGGAAGTTATTCAATCGTTTGAATTTTAAAATCCAATTTTATCCAAGTTAATAATTGACAAGGCATAAAAACAATGTGAAAACGTACAAGCGATATCTTGAACCTGATTAATCAGATATACGTGTACCGAGCTGATTTCTCGAATGAAAGCAAAGGAGAGCTCGAGCAATCTAGATTCGAGGCAAGCTAAGAGAATCGTACACGTACGGAATGTCAGTCCGCTTAGAAAGGCGTCAATGAATCGAATCAGGGTGAACGCACTGCAAGAGTTGATTTTCAGGTCGAAAGTCATGGTCATTCGCGTAGGAGGTATGCGATCCACGATTCGAATTCACTTTCGTAATAATTAACTCTTGCAGTGCGTTCACCATTTTGCAAGTGAAATATAAAATTAAATTATAATTTAATGGTCCGCCGTCCGAGGGTTAACACCTTGAACGATCGTTCGCTTAATTCGTATGAAATTCTGTAATATGGAGGAATTATAAGATCGGATTGATGGAGAAATCGATGCGTTCAAGAGTTTAATCGATTGATACATTATCTTGCCTTATCACGTTTCTTTAGCGATAACGTCGTACACTTCTTAGCTGTTTTATTGCAGCTGTCGTAGGATTATCCACGAATCCATCACATCCAGGCCCTCGATACGTCAGTCTCGCAGCGGGAAGCGTAAAAGGCTTTTAATGACGCTTAAACTACGCGTTCCAATTAGGGCACCTACGATCACCTTGCATGCGCAATTGATGAATAGTGTCGGTGAATAAATTCTAATTGTCCATGCGTTTATTGTGTCGGTCCGTAAAGAGGGCAATAATCAGATACAGTCAGAGACAAAAGTATTAACGCATCTTTTAATTATCATATATTATTGCGGAGAAATTTTAATGAACAAAATGGTATTCGATTAACTTCGTTCATATTCAGTTTTCAATGTTTGAACAAATAATATTAGGTACTAGAAGAACGTACATCATCGCAGATGAATCTAAGTAGCCTGAACCAAAGTCACAGTTTTGCTTCTCCATCTCTGTTCAGCAACACAGAACCGCTATAAAATCAATAACACATGATGTGGCACATGACACAGCTGCATTGACAATACCTTGTACGATGTGTCCTCGTTACGTTTCCATTATTCGCGAGGTTTCGTGTTCCAAATTAGGCATGAACAGAGAGTAGCATAAAAAAGAAGAGTAGCATTAAAATTACACTCTTGATCATTCGATGATTAATGAATATGTACGTGTAAGGATATGAGACAGGCAATTGCATAGTGTATTGAGATTGTAATACGACAATCAGTTCCTAATGGTAGAGAATTTTTTCTTTTTGGTGGTACTAACAATTAGTGTTGGTATACTTTTGTTAGGAAACAACTTGTTGGATTAAAACATCGTAAAAGTTTCATCAACTTTTATGAAATTTCAACGTAGTAGCTTTTCGAATCACAGTATTTGATACATCAAAGAGCTCGTATCATTTCCACGAAATAATAGTAATCGAGAGCTGTACACCGTTAATCCAGATGTAAATGTTGTAAGCGTACGCAAAACTGATTATGTAACGGTTATACGGTACAGGAAGTTGCGTTCTGTGTATCAGCTGATTGCTGACCCCGATTTTGACATTCCAATCCTGGTATTCCGAATACTGGACGATCTTGTTCCAAATATTTCTCCAAATGTTTGAAATTCGCCATAAGCGAATTTCTCGCCTTTAAAGTAGTGCATTTTCCATGCGATACCGCAGAGAAACGGCAACAAGATAAAGTCTAGAATTTCTGAATTTTGAAATTTTGAAGATGCGAAATTTCGATTTTCTAACTTTGGAATTTTTTAATTCTGAAATGTTTAAATAATCGTTCTTTTTCTTTACACTCACTGTTGGTAACAGAAACGAAAAACTATTTTCACATCGTGACGTCCAAAGGTTATTCTGAGAACGCATCAGCTGACGTTAAAAAAGATTCTTTCCAGTAACTTGACGAACTTACAATGGTACCTTTTGTAGAAGGGTTATAAGGGCTGAAGTTAAGGGCGATAAAATTGTCTGAGTAACTGTGAGTTAACGTCAACGAGCCGTCTAAAACGTTTATGAAACTCAATTAAGACGCCAGACGTTGCTCACGTCACGCCCGGCAATTTAATCCAGTTATTTTTATCTTTTTCTTCGTTAATCATCTTTCTTTCGTACCGTTAAACGCACTTCTGGAAAATAACGAGGCGTCCATTCTATATTACGTGACTTACGATATCTCAGTCTCGTAACAACTGCATTGTAATTAGTGATAAGATTACAGTAAACTGCAAGTAGCTTGGAATATGACCGGATAGTTTATAATAGTTCATCGGTATTTTAGAAAATATGAAATATCTAATAATTTTAAAGAAAAATTGATTTCATACGATTTTGGTTTTTATTAAACACAAAATTTTAGTATCCAGACGAAAGTGGACTTACCTCATTTTTATAATTATCAACTCGTATATTACATGATTTGCAATTTAAATAAAAAATGTAAAGGAATGTACATTTACAAACCATAAATTACACGCTGACAATGAGTCACCAATGATCCCGGTTCACCATCCAAGGATTAATGCAAATGGATAGAAAATTCAATATTACCCGGCTAATCATCCGGTATGTAATTTTATTACCCGATAGGGATGATCAATCGATGAACTTCCGCGAGTAGTAGAACCGAGATTACAAAACCATCAATTACACGAAGCGGCAGGTATTACGTGGTTGCCAGGGTCGATCCAGATGTCTGGACAGGTCGATACGTTTATTCAGGTCTCTCTAAAGTTGGTCCCAACCGGCGAAGAAGACCCCCTGGTCGTCGGAACCGGTCCTGAACACTACCTGTACAGATTGACCGATACCAACCTGTTCGTAAATACATAATGTTCGTTCTGTTCTTCAACGTGTCTTCTCCTATCCTCTTCGACACACTTTGGAAACTCTCGTGGGAATGAGCCGACTGACCGACTCGATTCAACCTGAAACTGAGCTTGGATCGGCTATGGACTTTCTAGGAACGTGTCTTTGTTTCCATCCCACTGCGGGTTCTGCCTTGAAACGAGAGAGATTTTAAAGGATTTAGGAAAAATATCATTGCAGCTGGGCTAGTTTTGGAAAATGAAAAGTCTGATATGAGTTTGTGATATAAAAGTCTCGCGAAATGGTACTTGAGATGAAATAATTTATATTTCTGACATAGAATGATAGGTAGACAATTTTAACAAATAATAAACAATTTCGAAATGTATAAATAATCATTTTTCAAATACTTTTCTATTACATTATTATTTTACTACGTGAGAAATATTTGTACCGTTTTACTGTGCATCGTTGCACGGTATTATTTCCTCCAAACAATTGTTAGTCGTTATCATTAAATATTTATGGTTCAGATAAGAGTGATAACGTTCTTCAGGAATAAAAATTATTTACGAACAAGTTGAAAAACTTCCGGGTGTAAGGTTATATATCTTTGTGCAAGACGTTATTTGACATTCCGCCAGAAATGTATATAGCTTTCAAATGAGAACAGGGGCTTAAATAAAGGACAACTAGAAAGCTCGTCCCGATGTTAGTACAGCCTTGGGTCATTGATCAAGTTAACCGTAACATTGGCAAATTGTCAAAAACATTTTCCAAAAGGACACGATTTACACTTTGTATAGTGGACACTTTTATGCGAATACTTTGGTGATAAAATATACAAAGTTCAATATAAAAAATAAGTTTTTTTACTTGAATAAAAATAAACATATAGGAAATCACGTAACAACTGAGTTCGTGAATGGAATCGAAGAAGGAAGAACTTCTATTGAAAGAAATCGGTATCTGTTTGGAAAATTAATGAACTTTATCAATGGAAATTATGTGTTAAAGGTTACACAAGGTAATAGAGTATGAATCACTGTTTGCTTTGGAAGCACTTTTGTCATTCATTCTTCGATTTATCACATTGGCGTACCAACGTGTTTTTAGAATAGGCCATTTCCCTCGGAAATTTTGAAATTCTGACATTACAAAATAATGTAATTTACCATTACTGGAATGTTGAAATTATGAAAATTAAAAATTTTGGAATTTTGTAAATCTGAAATTATTGAATTTTTGACATTCTAGAGTTCTGGGATATTAGCATTGCAAAATTCTAAAGTTATGGATTTTTAAAATGGTGAAGTAGACAGATTTAGAAAGGGGGGCACTCTGACCCCTACCTAGTTACGCCAATGCATACGCATAACAATACTCTCTAAGAATACTACGACTATAACGAAGGAAGCACAAACAATTGAATTGATACTTTTATTCTTTTCAAAAATGTCAATGTTAGTTGTCGTATGGCAATGAAAGAATGCAACCTAGGAGAGTATCGCTTTCACCATGCTCGTATGTACGTAGAATCTCTCTGTCACTTCCGGAATAGCGTACATTCTTTCCATAAGTGGTGCGTTTACGCGTGGAACTGAATTTCAAGTTTTCCTTCTCAGCATTGCCACGATACGATCTAGAACTATCATAGTGGATCGTGAATAACGGTGTTCGCACGTTTCAATGAGATCGCGCTGTCTCTGGTAACGTTCTACGCCTTATGCAACTTGCGTAGATTTCAAAATACCTAACAGTTTCATGGCAATCTTCTTTCGTTGCGATCTTAGTGATCAAGCTTCACATTTATGGTACTATTCAATTTTCGAAATTTACTTTTACAAATTTCTTTCCATTTTCAACAGAAAGCTATATCTAACGTAGGATGTGAATGCTGGGAGGAGCCTAACGTAGCGTACGGGGGGTGGGAGGAGCCTAATCTAAGCACCTCCCATCACTGAGATAGATATTTAGTACCATTTTCTTTCTTTCAGGATCAATTTTCTTTCTATGGGCCTGGTGCCCATAGTTCACGCGGATGCACGTGATCTGCCCCTCACTGATATAGACATTCGTATTCTTAGGCCCCCCTCCATTGTCTTCAGTTAGAGGGTTGGGCGGAGCTTGCTACTGGGCAGGACCTCCTAAGGCGTGGCTAAGATATCTCAGACCTACTATAGAATCACAAGAGTCATCACACTCTAAAGTGAACCCTGCATATTCATGCAAATTAGAACAATTTGCGTGCCACGTAAGATGCTATTAATATCGCACCGTTCGTGTCGTTAATTGTTCGCGAAAAAAGTATAATTCACGCAACAGCAGCCTCGTCGACGACGCGTCCGAGC
This sequence comes from Osmia bicornis bicornis, assembly GCF_907164935.1. NCBI lineage: Eukaryota > Metazoa > Arthropoda > Insecta > Hymenoptera > Megachilidae > Osmia > Osmia bicornis. Next base: position 777,020 of record NC_060218.1, on the reverse strand, counting down.
AGCTGGACGGTATGTTGAGGAATGCCGCGCGAAACGGGAGTGGATGCAACACGCGTAGCGACGCGTGCGTTATTAATATCGGCGTTTATGCCACCGAGGCGAGCATAATTTGCGCTCGTCATTCAGACCGGGTACATCCTCATTAAGCTGATCAGACTGAGTTTGCATGCATTACCTATATGAACAATTGTGGGACAGAACAGTGTAGCAAGAGGCAAACGACAGGTTTCTTTTAATCACTCGAATTAGACACAACTTTCAATTAAACAGATTTTCCTGATATACAGATTGGCTAAGAATATGAAGCTCCATTGTGTTTTGCTTCTTTTGTGAGAAAGCAGCACACGGTGCCAAGAAGTTGAATGGTCACCGAGGGAATGAAAGGGCGAAACAACAAATGCCAAAAATAAATTATACATACGATGAAATTGCGCTCCGTATTTGGAGCGGCAAGCATCCCGTTGCCGTTTTTTCACGGCTTACAGTAAAACAGTTACATTGCACATAGCTTCTGTTCCATCGATGGAACGGAACAATTTAATACCCGGTGCACTCACATTTGACCCTGTGCCTTTAAATTCGCTTGATAAATTTTTATGTTGCAAAGTTTGGAAGTCTAACACTTGATGTTACTTTTGTTCTGAAGGAAAAGTGTAGTGGGAGGAGTCATCATCTTAGAATGGTTAAGAGGGGGAATTGAAGACGGATGGTGGGAGGTGCCAATGTTAGGCTTCTCCCACCACCTACACCCTATGTTATGATGATCGTAGGAGTTAAGTTTAGTCAAATATAGAATTTGGAAGTTTAGGTGGAAAACTGCTTTCCCATACAGCTTCTCTGAATTGAAAGAAGCCTAATTCTATGTTGCACGCGAATGTACACAAGTGGTCCTTCTTCTGTGTGCAATATAATCATCGTTAGATTTATAACAGGATTTAACACAAATACGGCCTCTCGACCCATCAAGCCACGGGAAGCCAACCCCTTTATACGCTCCATCGGTAACTTAATCAATAGAGACAAGAAGCATGCCACGCTTTTTACATGTCGTATCTGTATTCTCATAAATTTCTTTTTCGTACGACATGTGATTAAACATTCAAACAGCAACCAGTTTTTTTACTTTCATTGTTTTCTTTTTGCCAACAATTGTCTTCTGTTTCTTTCTTTTATAGATTTGTAATATTCTGTTTTCCAAAATCCCAAACTCAAAAATTTTTTATTTAAAAATTTTAGGTATTAGCTTCTTGAAGAAATTTTTTCCAGCTTATTGGTTTTTATTTGTTCGATAGTTCGTAATGATGAATGAGAACGAACGCATTTCAGCGTGATGGAAACAGAGTGAAACGTGAAGTAACCTCATCGTGAAACAAGCTTCCTAACTGCTTATGGTAACGAATTTAGCTGGCTTCGGATAAACTGACCAACATTACCCGTATTACGGCATCTGTAGCACGTTCGTGCTAGTCCACTTTGATTAGGCTTTAGTTGCATTTCGCGCCGTATTGTGCAATATGCTCAACGAACATAACTTCAATCATTAAACGATACTTATCTCTAAGTTGTTTCATTTTTAACGAAAGATATTCAACCTAATTATTCAGGAAAGTTAATATACATCTTGTAAAACAATAATTAATTTCCACAGGAATGATCGTAATTATAAATGTAACAAGAACTACAGTTTTCTAATACTGTTACACTAAATGATTATAAATATTTATTTTTAATCTCAGAACACGCAAAGCTTTTTAAATTATAAATTATCCGTGAAGAAATGCAGTAAATTTTAATTATCTTGATAGCTTAGTTTATTGCTAATTGAAATATTGATAGTAATGTATGATTAATTCTTGTTTTCTTTTAAATATTTTAACTACTTCAATGATTTATTTTTCTTAAAGCTTTTAAGAAATGTTAATAAGTATTCTATAACTTTTGACCAAGGTTGTACAATTATTTACATTGCCTTTGTGTGTACATACATCTTGCGCCGCGACCGTCCGTGAGCCGAGCGTTCTATGGAGAACGTCAGTTCTGCTCCGAACGGCGTACAGTGCGGATCGAGCGTTTATAGTCCTCGAAGAAACGCGTTATTTATAAATTCGTGTGCGTGTTCCATTCACTTCGTGTTTTTTTCGGAACAAAAGTATGCGTGATTCAGTGTCGGCAGTGATATCGTGTGGTTCATCTGCAGTGTGAATTAACAGCGTTCACGAGAGTCATTATCCAATCATGCCAAGGTAAAGATACTGCCTTACCATTTGTGTAATATCACATTGGTCTGTCATTTGTGCGTGAATGTGATAGATGGTTAATCGATAAATATGATTAAAATACAGAGATTAGAAACAATTTTCTGTTATAAATAAAATTTTATTCGCGTTTGGATATTGTAAAAACCATATAAAAACGATTTTACTGACGAGGTTAACAAATTTGGTGCCGCGACCTTCAAATTACCTAAGAATTTAGCACGCGATATCGCGTGATCGAATATTTAGTACCGGATTCTTAGACGGAGGAAAAAGAGCCACCGTTGACCGTGCAAGCATTAAAATGTACATACACAGTACGTAATGTTTAAAGCATCTATGTACATACCGAGTAAATCAAGGATACGGTCTAACGAGTGCACGCGTGGTTACGTGCACACCTGTGCATCTGGTAGGTTGCATTTGAATGAAAAAGATATGTCAGAGAGCAAGGAGATCGAGTTTATCCTAGTTTTCAAAGTCGTCAAAGTTAGTCGAGTGACGACGCAAGTCAGTAATTGGAGGACACTGGTGAAAAGAGAACAAGTGGTAGGGAACTAGTTAAACTTTTGTTTCGTTAATTTCGTACGTTGTTAGGTATGCACACGCACGTTAACTTCACGGTTCGTTGCTCGTACACCACGCACACATGCATCCTGTATGCACTCCCATGTGCATCTTCTTTTTTTCTTTTCTTCCTTCCTTTTTTTGGTCTTTAAATACGTCTGCTACTTACGTTCTGCACGAAAGCCCGCTCTAGATTAATCAAGGATCTGAAGAATCTTGGAAATCGTTAGTTCAGGTAGCACGTACAGATTCTTTTGATGATTTTTACCCTTTGCAGAGATTCTTTTCTCTGTATAATTTTTATTATCCGTATTTGTTATTCTGTTTTTAATTCTTCACAGAGGTATTTGTTTTGTTGAAAAGATCTTTGTATGTATTTATTAATAGCAGTTCCAATTGATAAATTAGCAATGCAAAACAGAATAACGTTGTTTATCTGTGATATAGGTTGACTTTAACCTTAATCAAAGCAACGCAGCACCCTAATGCTCCTCATCAGCCTTGACTTTTCTCGGCTACTAGTTAATTTCATGATCGTTTATAGAATAATGTCCCTCTGTATCGGGGGTCTGACCCTGTTTACTGAACGGGGGATAATGATAATGATAATTATTGCAGTATGTATTAGATATTGATTGATTCAATTAAACATTCATTATGTGGACTTTTTAATTCGTTATTGAATTATGCCGATTCTGAGAATAGTTATAATTATCTACGATAATTATGACTACAATAATTATAATGATAGCAAAAATTAATTCTTATGTATGCTTAAAGTTAAGAATCCCAAAATTAATATATTATAGCTTACTCTGTTTACTTCTATAAATGAAAAAATAATAATAAAGGAACAGTTGCACTGGAACTCTAGTAGACTGAAGAGCGTAGAGCAGAGATGCGTAAAGATGTCTCTGTCAAAGATATCTAGATGTGCACATCATGCATAAAATACATTTTCGCTTGAAAATATTTCAGCAAGTTTTAATTGTTACTCCGTCTTTCCATTTGTTATCAAAGTTATCAACATTTCTATAGCCAGGGTTCGTTGGAACGTTGGTGAAAATGAAATCTCGACGACCAGGACAACCATCTTGACTGTCTGGAGATGAAACACGGCCACTGAAATTTGTCGGTACCTTTACGCTCCGAATACTTCAAGCCCATTCCCGTGTCACTCTGCTAGCCGTTTTCATCCATTTTCCAAGCTTTTGTTGGAATTTCAGTTAATGCTCGTGGTGAAGAAATTTGAGAAGTAGGAAGTAGCTCTCGTCGAATAAAAAAGAACGGTTATTCATACCTGTGATTTTTATTTTTTTCAAATAAGGTAGTCTAATTAAACTAATTAGGTACTTGTTAGGTAGAATATTCGTTCAAGATTAAATTAAACCATTGATTTTAGAAAATTCGTTTTTCTGATGGTCCACTTTGCACATACTTATTTAAAAATTTTAATTAAAAATATTTATACAAAAATTAAAAGAATACAGAAATTGGCATGACAATACGCGACTATACAGCCCTGTTCAATTCGAGGGGCTAAAGAGAACAAAAGAGCTTTTTTTGTCAAGACTCGTTTCAACATCGATCCGAATTCAAATCCTTTCTTCATGATCTATACACAAACTGTTCCCCACGTTCTTTTATTTTTTTGCAGTCTACTTTTACATACTACCACAATGTCCGGTTCTGATGCTTCTCTCTTTTTATGAAGACATATGTGACACGACTAACGTCACAAATACCTTCAAGTTACAGTTCTTACTGCAGTATAAGTAGAATATTTCATACTAGCAGAATTACTTAAGTTTGTAACATTTATAAATATTCAAAAAGAAAACAATTTTAATACCCAAAGCAAAATTCAAATTTCGAGGTTCAGAAATTAAAAATTTAAAGTTGCACACACGATAATAAGCTTAAAAATTCGTATAGGAATCTTATTAACAAAATAAAGCGGACAAACACGTATGCAGGGATTTTTAAAATTACCTGGAAAATGCATTTCTGCATTTTGCAAAGAAATGGGCTACGAACTGACCTCATACCTCTGAAGCAGGTCTCTGTAGGATCTCAAAGAGTCTAGGCATCCATAGGAAAATGAGGGTTTTTCTATAGCAACACCTTAGGCGATTCATGTTTTCAATACCTCTTCGTCGAGTGAAATAGATACGCGAACGTGTGAGTATAGTGTCGCTGAAGGAATCGTCTTCTAGATGGTATCTTTGAACGAACCACTTTGCGGGTCAACATACTAGATAAACGTTGCATCGTAGAAAATAATTGTTTCTGTTTGGCCTAGATAACGTTCCATCCAGTTTAATATTCCAGAAAATACTATTTAATTAAAAAAAAAAGATTTAGAATTATACTGTTGCGTGCAAGAAAAGCCTTAGGATTCTTTGTTCCTTTATTAGTAAAATGTTTAATTAGATTCTACATTCTTCTTTATACATTCCCCTAAGTTTCATTGTTGTAACTTCAAAATTGTGAGTCTTAAACCAATTTTGTAAATCAGTATCGACCAATTGACCTTTGTTCTTCGAGAGATAAGAAGTATCTTCAGTCCTCGAACGTCGGACCATGGAGAGAGCCCCAATTTTATTATAATTAATCTTGTATTTTTTATTATTTTCATTTTGTAAATGAAAGCCCTTTTGTATAAATATAATATACACAGTTTAGTAGGTATAGAATTTTATTTTTATGCGCAGTATTAGTTCGTATTTCTTTTGTAAGTATTGTCGGGTACAATTGTCATTTTCTTTGGTCGTCGTTGTACGTTCAACTGAAAACGGGTCAGAAAGTTATTTCCTGCTGGTCCGAAACGACGAAGATGAGGCGCATACTTGTTATAAAAGGAATTCGATACAACGTTAAAGTCTTCGTTTCTTACTGTGCAGTTGGTACACGAGGCTGCTTTTAAAGGACGTCCATTTCCTCGGTCGTTGTATTCTCAGCATTGTTCGTGTCTCCATCACGACGCGAATTTCCGTCGCCAGATTTGTAATCTCGGAAAATCATTCGTACTTTGGCTATAATAACTACTATACCAAGTAGTACAATTAGGCTACAGTTATACTGCTGCTGTTAACCTACTACCATCTTATTGTGCTATTATTACTACACTAATATATAGGTAAAACTAACTATACATTGGTGTGGTATATTTATGTTACTAGGCTACTATACTACAATTGCACTACTTGAAGGGGCGATAGCTGGGGTGATTCTGAATAACATTTTCCTTTGCCAAAATGTTCAGAATCACCCCAGCTACCACCTCATTTGGGATACCCTGTATTACGCTCTTATTGCCTTCCAACTGTATTACTATCCTATCATGCTACTTGTATCTATTCTACCGTGTAACTACTACCATACTGGTTGTAATAGCTATTATGCTATTGAACTACTAATATGATACTGCTACTACTACATCAGTTATACTTGCTTGCCTCTTTTTTTTACTCTTCTGAAAAATATCTGGATTAAAAAAAAAATATAGATACATATGTGAACATTATTGTAAAAGTACTTTTTATATTGCCTGGAAAAAAATGTGCTTATCTGTTCAGATTATCGAATATTATCTGATAATACAAATCAACGTGATGCATACTTATTTATATCTTTGTTGATAAATCAGTGACTTAAAAGAAAGTTGTAATCAACCGACAGTAAAGTGATATGTAACTACTTGTTGTTGTTCTTGTAGAAATAACAGTATGGTTATTATGTGATTTAAAGGAAAGGGGTGAGAATACGAGGGAGGAGATTAAACGGTATTCTTATTTTAAAATAAACCATGTAAAGAACCTTATTTTCCACCAGTGCATTGTTCTCTTTTTACATCATAACATGATAAACACTTTTCGGGATCATTGATAAAGCCAACAAAATATAGATTAAAGATAACTGTTCTAAATCGTTATAAAGTTATCATTTCCAAACACAAATGATCGATTATGTTTCAATAAGAAAACGTAAATAAAAGTATCAGAATCTAGAAAACATTTAGTAATAGATGATGTTAAATAGGACATGTATTTAGAACAAAGATAGGGTCTCTTTTCTGTATAGTTCTATAGCATTTGTTTAGATTGAGCATCTTTAAAATAAGCCATTTGTATGTATATTTCTTCTTGAGTTATTGAAATTGAAACCGTGTAAAATATTTTATTAGCAAAATTATTTGATTCATCTCTTTTTTTCAATGATATGAGTATAATAAAAATTCGAACAGTGCGTAAAAGTTGTGAAAAAGAACCTTCTGTACTTATAATAGAATTTTAAAATAGAATGTTTCATAGAAAACAGGAAGTATAGTATTCTCCACAATTATAGTCACTTATAAATAGAAAGGTGAATATATGCAGATGTTCATTTACCGTAGAAGCTTTATAAATACAGAAAAGATAAAAATACAACATATTGTTATATTTTAAAAGCTTGGAGCGGTAGCAACATTATTTATAAGCGAAACCATAAACATTATTCATCTTCTTACAGGAATTATGAATTCTTAAAAAAATTAATTTATACAGCACATAAATTTGTAGTAACTAGATGGCCGGATGTGAAGAGAATAGCTGAATAAAATTTCTTAAATTGCTAAATTCAAAGGCTATGGTTTCTACATTCCATGATCTAACTTTCAAAGTTCCCGAATTTCAAAAGACTTCCCTCTCAATAAGGGTTTTGGATACGTTCCTGAGTTCTCGTTAGTTGTGACGTTCGCAACTCATTGGTTCTATGCTCACGCGGTTGTTAGTCACGTTTATTCACGACACCCAGTATCTTATCGACATTCCTCTAGATGGCTGTAATCGGCAGACGCGCTGACGTTTTATCAGGAAAAGCAAACACGATGATGTCATCGATCAACGACCAAAAAAAAACTAAGTCTTTTTTTTTATTGACTTATAATACGCTATTTCGTTGATTAATTCCTCACATTAACACCTTGTACGACTGACTAATTGTCGAATAGGTTTTCTGCGTTTCGACTGTAAAAACATCATATAAGCGTGAAGATAGTGATTTGAATTTAGCAGTAAAAATTATTTGTGTCCTAGCCTCTTTTATTAAATTAGAGAAAAATTATATTAGCGCAGTGAAATTAATTAAATTTAATTTAGAAATGGTACAAGATAATAAAAGACAGTGATTCAGACATTTTGATTTATAGTGTATCAAATTATATATTAAAATTCGAGTAAGTAGAAACCAACGAATTTTAATGTGGATTTTTATGTCATAATTGCGATTCTAGTTTGCCTCCCCCCAACCTCATTATCGTAATAAATAATATTGTGCTCCTTTTCCATGAGACGATTAATAATGATTCATTAATGAATTATGTAGTAATACAACTAAAACGATGTTGAATCATTAATGATACTTAAATGTATGGCTTTTAAGTAGTAGGTCATATCCAGTTAATGAATTATAGTGGTTTTAACAAAACGCAAACTTATTATCCCAAAGCTGGAAACGATAATGGTGACATAATAAAAAAAAAACAAAAAAAAACTTGGTGATTCATCTGATTTGTCTGTCGTCAGCTTCTTCACAAGCGTTTATATAAAGACAGTGATTAATCGCTAAAGTTCGTCGCAGTTTTATTTAAACGCAGCAGAAAAGTAATTTGCAAGAAATTACATTTAAAGTTCCTAGAGATTGACTTATCTATATATAGACTCCATAAATAACATAAAATTGACGTAAATTACATACTTATATGTATATAAAAATTAGAAGATTTTATCATTTTTCTTTACTAACATGGGGTCTGGGTTAAATAAAAAATTTCCTGATAGCTTCGAATAAAGTAATCCTGATATTGAATTCATTGTATAGAATCTGTTATCAGATAAGCCTGACTCGGCTAATTTAGATATACCATTAAACAAGTTTATTAATACTCTAATACTTTACGAAAGTTAGAAATCTAAATATAGATATAACAATAAAAGGATTTTATTAATCACTAGTTTCTTAGAATATTATCAACCAGTTTAAGAAATCAGTTTATTTGTTCTAAGAAAGAAGAATGGAATATGAAAAATGAGAATTACATTGAAAATGAAATGTATTCGCTTGCGTGTTTGCTGTTACAATAAGGTCGAGTAAAAGAATACGGGAGAGACTTTTGAAACGACCTGATAAGATCTCCGGTAGCCAGTAATGCTAGAATCAACTAATCAGCACAAGTCGTGGCGCCTACGAGATCGCTGGTAACACGGTGCTTATCGAGCCGGTGGAGCAACATTCCATGCTTCGGAATGACCGTACTCGTTCCTCCATAGCTTGTAACAGGGACGGGGCAGCAGGACAGTCTTTTCGAGCAATGTGATACATTAGGGTGTATTCGAATACCTGATCATGTTCACTTTATTTTTCTTATGAGGTTTTGAAATTACTTTGATTCCAAGGATCTAAAATTCCAAAATTTTTTAAGTCTGTGATTTTTAAATTCTAAGATTCGAAAATATTAAAATTGAAGAATTTTTACCTACCACAATTTTACATTAATTTTGTATTCAATAGAGCGAGTAAGGTGAAAAATAGCAGGGTAAAGAATTAATATTTATAATAATACGAATATCCATTTATATTGTATCGACCAACGTGTGAATAAGGTATCAGTACCGTATCGATAGCAACACCTTTACTCGAAAAGATTGCGATGATGCCCGTCCCTGATCCGTAGTCCGCTTACTCGGAGGATCCTCCGTGAAGGTGCAGTGGCTTCGTCACGGTTGCACTGGCGTATACGTGTGAGCGTGAAAGGTGAAACAGGAAACCATTTCGTTCACCTGTTCCACCGGTCGCCGAAAATCGAACCCCACGGAACCTTGATCCGACCTTCTCCTCCTCCGCATCGAGCATAAACGCCCTCAGCTCTGCTGACCCGACAACATTCCTCGGCCCACCTTTCTTCTTCCTCTGTTTCACTCTTTCTTTCCCTTTTTCAACCATTTTCTCCGGCATCGTTCTATTCTTTTTCGTTTGTTTATCGATCCCTGTTCCGCGCACACGCGTATACATACAAGTATTACGTAGGCAAGCGTATCAACATTACTGTTCTAAGAATGCTGTTCATATTTTTTTATATTTTTCAGCAAATATAACATTGACGTGGAGTATTATGAAATTTAATTTTGTATAATTTTTTGTCGAGTATAAGAAGTTTACATAACGGTACTTTCTTTTTATCGTAATTAGAGAATTGTGCCTATTGTTCTCGGGTTTATGTGACCTAAAATGAACATGGTTTTACTTCTTTGCTTTCAGGTGAAAGGAATTTCTCAAATTAGGCTAGGATGTCACATCACAGCGACGATAATATGCTGATAGCAACCTCGGACTCCTTTTGGGAGCCGGGTAACTACAAACGAACAACCAAAAGAATCGAGGATGGTCACAAACTGTGCGACAGTTTGATAGCTCTGGTCCAAGAAAGGGCGGAGATAGAGAAGAGTTACGCGAAAGCTTTGAAAAATTGGTCGAAGAATTGGAACGATAAGATTGAGAAAGGGCCTGAATATGGCACTACCGAGGCAGCGTGGAAAGGGGTTCTGGTTGAATCGGACAGGTTGTGCGATCTTCACCTCAAGGTCAAAGAGAACCTCTGTAATGACATCATTCATCAGGTGAAAACGTGGCAGAAGGACACCTATCACAAGGTATGTCCTCGTTAAAAAAAAAATTAAATTTTAATGATTGCAGTTTTAAAAAAAGACAACCTTAAGTTTGTACATTATAATTAACCCTTAAGTTCACTTGCTATCAAATTAGGCTTCCTCAGGATCCATCAAAATTTATAAAATTCATTAAAAATTCTCAATTGATCTCTCAAAATTCATCAAGTTCCTCAACAGTTTTACACGTTTACTTTTCCATGTAGGTATTGCATAATTGTTAATGTAGCATGGATGTGGTTCCCATTGCAGTCGATGATGACCCTGAAGGAACGTAAGGAGATGGAGGATGCCTTCAAAAAAGCGCAGAAACCATGGGCGAAGCTTTTGCAGAAAGTGGAAAAAGCGAAAGCCGAATATCACAACAGCTGTAAAACAGAACGAACCGCAGCGAACGTTGAAAGGAACGCTTCTGCTGATAGTTCACTTTCGCCAGACCAGGTAAAAAAGGATGTTAGTGATTAACATTGATCACGGTTATTGACGGGTTACGTCATTCCCGTTTATCGACGATTAGCGCAATCGTCACGTTACGTATTCGAGTCACAACGTGTTTGTCATCTTGTTCGCTTTTAAAAGGTGCACCAAACAAACATCGTTTCGAATCGCAAATTACATTGAAAAGTGAATCTGAACGTTTGAATTGATTTGACGCGCTGCTCGGAATGATTAGAGGATCTTTAGTTGAATATTTTACTTTCGTAAAATACTTTTTAAAAAAAAATATATTTTTTTTGTAAATTTTAGTTTATTAACAGGAGAATAATTTTGAGAAATTCAATCAAGATTCTTCATTAGCTATCGGTACGAGTAATTATTCTGTACGTAACAGTAGCAAATTAAATTACTGCAATTAAATTCTTTTTAAAGCGACAATATCCTTGACAAAACATAACGCACACACGCAATACACAATGATGTAATGTGTACACGTGTGTTGTACGTACCAACAGTAGTAGTGTGCATCTCGATTCACGCATTCGCGGCTCAATACAGTAGATACAGCTGTTCTTTAGCAAGTATTATTTTCAGATGGCCCGAGGCTCTGAAAACGTATGTTAATAACAAAATCTCGTGTTGTTATTCGTTTTATCGAAAAATTTGCATGTCGTGTTATACCATGTCCTTGATATACATATTTATATCTTGACGTTCTAAATGCCACGAAATGCTTCACAAATTTTCGTGAATGATTCTTGCACGTTTAGATTATTAATCGTAGATAAATGTTAAATTATATTATATACTTATTAGCTGTCAAAGAAACAAACTGTTTTATTCCATTATAACATGCACTGACGTAACTAGGTAGGGGGCATAAATTCAAAATTTTCAAAATTTGGGAATTTTGAAATTTCGAATTTTTTATTTAAAAATCCCGAAGTAAAATCCTAGTTACGCCAATGGTAATATGCATTAAAAAACTCGAATTTAAAAAATTCTCCAATTACCATTTTATTATCTTGAACGTGCTGTTTCTGATATAAAAATATTCGAAACCTGTTTTGAAAAGTCGAAGTGTAGCAGAAAGATAATGTTGTACGTTGTGCGTCTCTATTGTTCGAAAGATGAATTAATTGGCGAACGGGAGACGATCTTCTGAAAGAAGGCTAACGACGTTTTTAGATGACAGTTTGTGGATGTGGTGCATGGGGCCTGAGATTACGAAAAACCTTTGCGAAATCTAAAATAGGAGACGTTCAGCTTGTATGTATAATAATATTGCATGCGGCATGTTTATCGATTAACGTTCTTTCTTATCTTTCGTTACAGAAAGCACAGCTGGTAAGCGAATTCTCTGTTTCAATGCTTTCTTTGCGTAGATTATCGTAGTATATACACGTAAAACACAATGCTTTTAAACATATGTTTCAAACTGTTCAAAACAGTTAGGGAATCGCATTGAATATATCGTACAATTTGTTGATGCATAGAAATACTCAAGTATGCTAAGAGAATCTAATATAACTTGAGGGTGTACTTCCGAAAGACCCCTTCCACCGTAGGGTAGCCAAACTTCGGATTGAATTAATTAAATAACAAACAGAAAACATACAACTGCTTGCTTAGCTCGAAAGTATTGAAACTAAAATTTGGGGTAGAGCTATAATTTTATAGAACATCGTATAAAAGATATAAATAACACCATCTGCAATTAGTGATTTTCTAATTCCTGTGATCCTCTAATTATTTTAAACAATATCTATCATTTCTTTAAATATTAATATGAAAATAGAATTAAATATGTAGAAGTACAACTTAATATACAAAAATACTTGCACATCTAAATAATAACTCTAAAACGCTTTATTAATTATTTCCTTTAATTAAATAAACCTGCATTTTCAATTGAATGCACACAAAACACACTTTGTACCGTAAAGAATTGTAAGGAATACCTTCGATGATTACAATAAGGTAAGAAAAACAAAACAACTAAATATCGTTAAGTCATTATTGTGCATGACAAGATAACGTACTTACCTCCCACTCGATAGTGATGCAACTGTTTTTTTAACGCCGGCTTTAATAATTACATGTTTTAGAAAGCAATAAATATTCAAGGGCATTGTGCACAGCTCTTTACGGTACAATTACCATTTCACACACCCTTTGTAATACATCATTTTAATGACACGCATTTAAATTTTATAATAAAATTTATATACATACACAGGTACCTAAAGAATTTCACAGAACACTGTACAGACAATAGAAAACAATTTACACGGTTTATTATATTTACTGTCGCACGTGTAGTTCTATTTATTTTTTATTTGACGTAAAGGCATTGGCGTAACTAAATAGATCTAGATTTCAAATTCCAAAAGTTCAAAACCATGATATTTCAAATTTTCAAAATTCCACTAAGGAACATGTTCCGCCTCAAAAAATAATCTTTGTTACGTCAATGTATACATGTCACGCTTACTTTTCTATAGGTATTCCTTTATCGCAGTGTTGGGCAATATTTAATGCAATTAGCGATTGAAATATTTGATTATCAATTGAACTTTCAAAAAATTTTAATTGATTGATATCCAACACTGCTTTGTAAGCTTGAGGGTAAAGAATTGGAGATTGTCATAATTCGCGAGAATATTGCATTCAGAACACGTTTCGACACTTGTGATACGATTAGATACAAGAACGTGCATATTTTTCAATCGAAAATTAATACATAATAATTTCTTTTATTGTCGACCAGCTTGCAAATGTGGGTTTGTACCAAGATCTTTACCCTTCGATGTAGCCCTTGCGATATATCATGTACCCCCAAAAATCATCCTTGTTTTTTCGTTTAAATTGGCAGGTGAAGAAAATGCAAGACAGGGTGCAGAAAACGAAGGAAGAAGTACAGAAAGCGAAAGAAAAGTACGAAGCAGCTCTACAAGAAATTAATCAGTACAATCCTAAGTATATGGAAGATATGACCCAGGTGTTCGAGAAGTGTCAAGAAATGGAGGCGCAGAGACTCCAATTCTTCAAAGAAGTTCTCTTTGGCATCCACAAGTGTCTCAATATATCACAAGACCCAGTGTAATTATACATTTTCTATATATTAGGTCTGCATAAATAATTCTTAACTAGTGGCACGTTAAAAAATTTGAATAATTCTAAAAAAAAAATTATAATTCATAGGTTGTTAACTCGGATTTTTATTTCTTTAAATAAATTTCATATTGTTGTTTAATGTTTACAGACTTCCACAAATATACGAGGAATTCTATCACACAATCAACAATGCAGACCATGAAAAGGATTTGAAATGGTGGTCGAATAATCATGGTGTAAATATGGCTATGAACTGGCCACAATTCGAGGTAATGTAATCAGATATTAATGTACGCATTGCAGATTCTTATTATCGCATGTAAACCCTTGCTCATGATTGGATATCTAATATTAGAAAAACATAGCTGTAGAGTTGTTCTTCCCCCTTTTTTTATAACTGTATTAATATTATCCGTTAGTTATGTGTCTCAATATTTTGCAATTTTGTTGTTTATAGAAATCTAAAATAACGATATTTTCAATCGCTCAAAATCTTATATTTACAAGTTGGAAAGCATAATTAATAAACGTATTCCCCAGTCTAACAAATCTCTAACCCATAATTGCACACTTGCGATCAAATCAGGCTTTTCTCGGGAAAAATAGTGATATAAGTAATGTTTATTCAAATTTTCCCACGTAAACGTTTACATCCAAGTAGTGGGAGACTACCTTTCACTAAGCTCTCATTTTTCCCGGGGAAGCCTACGGTGTAAGGCAGGAAACCCGGGGCATCACCATTTCTTCAGGGATTTTTAGCCTGATTTAATCACGAGTGTATCTATTCTTATTTTTTTTTTTTTTTTTCCAAAATTATATAGATGAAAAAAAGAATTTTCTTTTCGTTGATGGTATTTCTGTACAGTGGCGACCATAAATCCCTTTTTTAAGTAAGGAACGCCTAAATTATTCGGAGTGCCTATTATTATTAATCCTCATACTCGATGTTTTATTGAACAAAAGTAAATCAAGAGGTCCATCTTACCATAGAGTTCTCTTTACCTAAAAAAAGCCCCCATTCTTGTCACTGTACAAGCAGAAACGCGATAAAATACCTGCTTTGTACCCCATGTAAAGCTTAAAAACTATATCCCCCCTTGAGACGATCGACATATCTCCTGGAATGCATGCATGTGATTGTTTTTTGGGCATTGCTATTATGCAGGACTACACAGAGGAATTCCGTGACATCACCAAAGGCTCGAAGTCGAAGGAGGCACTTCCGGCTGGCTCCATCACGCTCATCAATCAACGCCCGGTCGGCGAGGATCTGCATGTAAAGTTTTGTTATGTTTTACACCATCGATTCGCTTATGCTAATACATGCCGTGAATGAACTAGACAGAAAATATGCAAGCTTCTTTTACTCTATTTAATCGAGAACCATGAACATAGTGTCATAACGGACAGGCAGGACGAGGTCATCGAGGATGGGTTTCCTTTTTAAGCTTCTGGCTCGTCTAACCTCATTGAATTAACCGTAACCGGCTATGCGCTTCTTCTTGCACGTAAAATCTCAGATTTGTTAAGCCTAGTTCATAAACCTATACTTAAAATTTTTTAATTTTTAAATTACAAATTTTCTAAATTTCTGAGGAACCAAGCTCATCCTAGAAAAAAAATCCTAGTTACGAGAATGGTAACTGTTAGAAACCATGAATTACTCTGTGTAGAAAATTAAAAAATCTTTTATACATCGCATAAGTGTGAGTTCAAGCATGCGTTCAAATTGTTTCAAAGAGAAATTCTTATGCACAGCTGTCGTTTTTCAGAGAAAAGATGAAATTTTTATTTTAGAAAAAAATCAGCTTTTCTGTTATTATACGAAAAATTCCATTATATTTCGACAATGTTATCATAATAATTATAAAGATATAGTTATCATCATTTGCAAAGGAAATCAGCTTTTCCAAAATAACACATTAATCTTTAATAATTTCATCAGGCACGAACCGTATGCAATTTAATAAAATAAAAACTGTACATACGAGCTTATCAATCATTATTTACATATGTAAATAAAGGCTCAGTATTATCATACGTACTTGATTGCACGCATGATTTTAATATTCGAATACGGTCTGAAGCACTAAATAGAAATTCCATGAAAACAGGGTTGAATTATGTTCTTCCATTGATACAGGAGTTCCCACCTGTTAATAACAAATCAAAATCGAAACCAACATCCCGGGTAATATCAACGGACAGTGGTCAGGGAGATAACAAAACCGACACGATCAGTTCTGGTAAACATTCTTCTGAGAAGAATAATCACGATGGTAATTCAGTCAACAGGACTTCCACGATTACGTGAGTGTTAAATTTATTTTACCGCATTGCGAGAATATTTTTCATTTCATTTCATTTCATTCATTTAATAACATTAAGGTTTACATCTGACGTATAACCCTTTTTTCTTAGTAACGGTACAAACGCTAAGCAAGAATCAAATCCATTTGAAGAAGAGGAATGGGATGAAGATGGAGGTGAACCGTTGGTCGATAATGGAGAACCTGGAGTTCTTGTGCGTGCGTTGTATGACTATGAAGGAGCTGAAGCTGACGAGCTTAGCTTTAAGCAAGGTATGAGAAAAACCAGAATTACAACTAGGTATCAAAATTACGTGACTACCACAAGTGCCAAAATTAATATGCCATAAGTGTTATTTTTTGATATGTTGATTCTTTTGAAAGACCACACTTTAGTACATTTTTTTAAATATTTAGAGGGGCAAAATATATTATTGCACAGGGTAGCAAAATTCCTGCGCCGGCCCTGCTAGTGTGTATGAACATCCGCCCGAAAACTTGCACAATCGGCAATATGGCGAATATTTAACTATAAAATAGTTAAAGAATGAATGTTTTGTACACTCTTTCACAGGTGACATGTTTGAAAAATTAGAAGACGAAGATGAACAAGGATGGTGTAAAGGACGAAAAGACGGTAGAGTGGGTCTTTATCCCGCAAACTACGTAGACCTCGTGTCTCAGTAAATCATCACGTGAAGCCAAATTTCATAAACACTGTTAGTTACTTAATACGTATCGCGTAACGAAAACAAGAAAAAGGAATTCTTATTTTGTTGTTTATTTCTCTATGAAATAGCGCCTTCATTGAAATTTGTAAATGTTGTTAGATAAGAGAGTTGCACGAGACTCTATATTTATTAGAGATTATTCATTTTTGTGTGATACATGATGATTGCTAAAACAGACAGAAATCTGAACAGTTCGATGTTATGAGTAACTAATATTCTAAAATATTATTAAAACACGCGTAAATCATTGATATCAAAGATATTGTCATACAACAGTCATCAGAAATGTAATTTCGAGTACTCCCTCCGCAGTCCCATAAAAAATGACTTAATCTGTAACATTGATCAGTGGCGTAGCTAGGATTTTTGGATGGAGTGGGACAGGTCCCTCGAAATTTTTGGAATTCTGAAATCCTAAAATCCAAACTTTTGGAGAAGCCTAGCCCATCCTGGTCACGCCAATGGCTCTGATAAATACTTTCATTCCAGTTCGATGAAATTATTATTGAAATGTTGATAACATTGAAACGAGAAAAAACGACTTATTCTTTTCCTCAGAAGTGAAAAGAAACTTTTACTCTTAGGAGTAATGGTTTCTCATAGATAGCTAGGGTTCTCTATATCCATCAAATATATATAGCGCTAAACAATAAGATGGATAACACGAGTATATTAAGTTAAACTTCGGAATAATGTACAATCATACGTTTTTTCGACTCATTATTATTACCATTATTGCTATAAACAAAATTATTGGGCGAACGCTATGAGAGCGAGAGATAGAGGTATACTTAATTTATTGTTATTCAAATGATACTATTGCAAATCTGTTCTTTCATGAATGGTATCGTTGTATATAATAGATTTAAGAACGTAATGATATGTAAAGTTGCAATTGTTCAATGAAGTTGATATTTTATGATGTTTGAAAGCGAAACGTCGAAAAATCCGTACATTAAAATTTAATGTACAGTACCGAACGTGGGAGGCTTTCCTAGGATAAATGACGATCTGGGGGAAAGAAACCTTACCACTACCTATTACACTTGAGAGTTATCACGTATTATGATTAAATCTCTAGTTTCAAAACATAACATTTTTAAAAATATTAAATAAAGTTTTCCCTGGAAAATCCTCCCATGCTTGGCACTATACAGAGCTACATAATATATTTGGGACCCAAAATTGTCAAACTCGTTTTTTTTTTTTGTTTCTAATCAAAAATAAAGCATCACGGCTATAACGTATAAAATTTACTTGTAAGGGATGAAGTTTTTAAAAATTTATAAATTCTAATTAAAGTTGTATCTTGTTTTATAACTTGCGTCATTATTATTGTACTTTTTTGTACATAATCTTTTTACATTGAAGCACTGTTTCAGTTATGAAATCATAATATCTTTGTTAAATGAAAAAAAATTTTATATAAAAATTAGATATATGTCATTTCATGTAATCATTACACTTTTTCTAGTAACCATAATCACGACCTAAGGAATGGAAATGAAAGCGCAAAATGATGTATTGAAATGAATTTTTTTTTTTCATAATCAATGTACCTTCACGAATTACATGCTTTCAAAATATTTAGTATAGAGATGTCTTTAAGTTTAGTGAATAGACAACAGTGTTGTGAAGTAATTGTGAAACCAAACGGACTGTGTAGATTTAAAAATGATTCGAAGGGTGAAGCATTTATATAGTTTTACATACAATGAAAAATGAATTCAAACATAGTTAAAGTCAGCTTTAACAAAGATGTTGTTTATACAAAAAATATTTTTTGTTTTCGCGATGCGCTCAGAAAAGTTGATTTGTATACGTACAAAGTCAAATTTTCAATGATATATATATATATAATATATATAAATATATAGTGATATAAATTACTAGTTATTCTTCACGAATGAACGACCGTGTCACTATACACAGTATTTATGTAAATATGGTAGAATATACATATATATATATATATATAAAATAACATTTACAATTCAGCCAGCGACTGATTTTTGTAATTGTTTACATCATTAGTCCTCCAAATTATTTTCTGTAAAGAGTGTTCACGATTCCAATAATGTTGTTAAATAGATTCTAGTTTGTGTATAAATTTTATTATGTATAACTTAATAAATAGAATATGTATGATATATTGCATAATAAATCAGGCATCGATGACATTTTTTGGAAACGCTGATTATATTTGAAAGAAGAAAAAAGTATGGTATACAATGGCGTAACTGTACCGCAGTTCACCAGAGTCCATAACTGCGAAAAGACCAGTTTTCGTTCTTCGCGCATCTCCAGTACGCATCTTCGCCCTGATTGGCGATACTCCCAAACGAAGTGGAAAGCGATTAGCAGAGAGCTCGCTGCGTTCCCCCACCATCTTGCAACCTGCGCAGTGGGAATCGCAGTTATGGACTCTGGTGAACTGCGATATAGATAGGGTTCAGGGGTATTATTACCACACCCAGCGGCCAGCGGTATTACACTACAATAAAGTTGTTAGAAGGAAAAAATTTACATAAAACACTATGTCGTATAAAAAATATGTATATTATTTGCATAGTGTGTAACATACATGATTTAGATTCCATAGAACAAAACACATTAAGATTTATATACGAATGTTTATTTATCAATTCTATTCTCTAGCATATTTTATATTACAACTCGTATTTTGTTTAAAATAAAGCCGTACTTTATGCATAATTAATTTATATTTATCAGGAAACAATGTTTTATTATGTATGTATACATCAACTTAATATACTCATATATAGATATGAAATATTAAATTATTGAAGAACTAATTCTTTCTAAAAAAACATTGTATGATAACAAAATTATTATTGAAATGAAAAAAAAAATCCTCGTATATACTTTACATACCATCTTTATGTTTATCATTTGTAAGCTATACCTACCTAGATATGCAGATACAAAGTCAAGTAAGTGCAATAAAGTTTAATAACTAAAATGAGAACAACCTGTATATACTTACATACTGGTATTTACATGTATCATATTATTTAAATTTAAAAAGATGCTTTTTAAATACAAAATCAAAGAGTAGTGAATGATACATGAACGTGTTAATATAGCAATTATGTTGCTTAATACAATCTGTATGTTTTCAACGAATTGCAAAATTGCATTAATGTGTCGCAACATGATTCTGTAAATCTTCTAAACTTGAAAACGGTTTGTCACATAATTGACAAACATGCCCATCACTATTATGTATATTTAAATGTTCTGTTAAATCTTCTTCAGTTTCAAGAAGTTCATCGCATATCACGCATTGAAACTCATAGGTCTTTATTCCCTGCTTTTCCCATTCTGCTATCGCAACTTCTTCTTCGTGAGCTTGCATATGCATTTCTAACAACATTTCTGAATTGAATGTCTCTGAACACTGTACACACTGATAAATTTCATCCTTCGATTTTTCATTTTCATTAGCGATGTTAATGAGATTGGGATTATCATCTTCTTCGTCGAACAAATGTTTTTCAACGTGTGCTTCCAGAGCGTCTTCAGAATCTAAAGAATCTCCACAAATCGCACACTGGTACTGCTCTTTACCAGGACTCTGATCGCCTTCGCTCATGTCATCACAATGTTTCTGTAAATGGTCTTTCAATATTTCTTCATCTGTAAATATTTTATCGCATACAAAACATGTGTACGTCTTCTTTGGCCTTTCGCTTTCTGACATAGCATTTTCCTTCAATCCTTTATCCAATTTTATATTATTTTCTTCTTTCGAAACTTGATTCTTAGATTTAGAATTTAATGCATTCAACTTCTGAGAATCTCCTTTTGTTATGTTCTCTATATTAAATTCAGACTGATCATGGTTTTCCAAATGACGCACCAAAAGTTTCTCAGTTCGGAACGTAGAATTACACACGTAACATTTATGAACGTGTTTCGTAGATTTACAAATATGAGCCTTGACAAACCTCGCTTCTACTATCTCATGACATCTTTTACATCGCATCATCTTATGCTTATTAGATTTTGATATGGTGTCTGTTTTGTGTGTACGAATATGAGTCGCAGCATCGTTATAATTATTAAATGACTCTTGACATACACCGCATACATGTTTTTCACTGCTCGATGAATTTATTTTGCATACATTTTCTTGCCGATCCATTCGCTGTTCATTAAGTTGTTCTATGTGCTTTGCCACATTACTATTTTGTGATTTTTGTACATTATGATTATTTTCTATTCCAGACGTTCCTGTTTCTTCTGATAAATTAGAATCAGAGTCCAATGGAGAAGTATTGTAATCATTATACCTTATCGGCGGAACACTCTGACGCTTATGTGAAACCATACTGAATGGTCCACCAAGCTTACCCTTAACTGTACGTTTTATTGCAAGGTGCATGTTATTGATATTGCGTAGCTTACTTTCTTTCATTATATCTAAACGTTTCAATACAACTTTTGGTTGGTATTTTTGAGAATTCATTACTTCCTGTATAAATGTGGGCGAAACCCTCCCAGGAGTCTGAGGAGCATCACAGCTTCTCATCACGGAAGATTCAAAATTTTTCTTTATAGTTTTTTCTACAATACTCTTCAACTGCTGGTCTAAAGTGTTATGTGAATTTTGGCAAATGTTCCTTGTTTTCTTATCAATATTCGTACCAATTAATCTCTGTTTCATTTCTTTCTTTACGAAATCTGCCAATTCAACTTGTACCCTTTTTAAGACTTCTATTTCTGTTCCTTCTATTTCAATATTCAAGCACCTTTCAATACACTTTTTATCAGTGGAATCTGTTGGAATTGGATTTATTCTACGAAGCTGCACAGCATCAATGATATCAGTATTCTTCTCTCTAAGATTCTGTTCGCTACTTCCATTTTTGCATTCCTTTAAGAGACTGTTCAGATTTGCTTTGTTTAGGTAATGAGACTCTGTGAGCGTAGAAGTGACAATATATGTAGTACCTCCAATCTTCAATTCTGATTTCAATGAAGAGGACTTAAATGAATCCTCGGCGATTTCTATTTCGCCTATCTTCAATGACATTACTCTCGGAGAATTTTCCTTCTCCTTGGAATCATTTTTCACCTCCCCTTTCAAGGAATTATTTTTACATGAAGTATCAGAATTAACATCTTTGAAGGACCGTGTTCTGCGTGTATCAGAATCAGTGTCCACACTCATAAAACCATTTTTATTTTTTATACTACAATTATCTACCATATCAATTTCTAAATTCTTTAGAGCTCTTGCTAATCTCTTCTGCTTCTCAGTTTCTTTATCCAAATTTGTTTTTGCTCTTGCTTTCTGCACTGGTGTCAATTGAATATCATCTGATGTCATAGAATCTGTGTCTGAAACACTTTCTCCTGTTGCAGCTAAAAGAGCTTTTTTCCTCTCAACCCATCTCTGTGTTGATGCCTTCCTTTGTTCCAATGTTCTGTTACGCCTTGCCATAAAGATTTTAACCTTACTCAAAACCTGGGATGACTTTGCTTCTACGTTATCTTTGTCATGAGCTCTCTGTGAGGAATCTTTAGATGATGTGACATCATCTTCTGATACGTACATCTCATTGAGCATTATTTGATCAACTACACTATCTTTGTTTGCAAAGTCTAGTGGTATCAGTGGAGGGACTTCTGATTTTGATTTCTTCTGGAAAAAATATTTTTGTAAATAGTTTAAATCATTCACTAGAGAAATCAGGTTATTTATTGGAACATATATTGGTAGTGATATTGATACCTTATCAGAAGCATCAGACAGACTGTTTTCTCCACTTTGATCTAAATCGCCATATGCTTTCTTAAATTCTGAATTCTGTTATAAAAGTATAAAAGGTTATTGTATACACGTAAGCAAATATTTTTATATGAAATTAAAAAATATTTTCACAGCCTAATTTTTATAACAAATTAAATCTTTTAATTTTTTATTCTCACCTTATCATTTGAAGTTTCAACAATTTCTAATTGACTCAATAGCATTTGATTGGATCTTATGAATTGCTCTTTGAATTCATTCCATATATCTAATTTATAAAGACATGCATGGCAAATAATATCCGGCAAACCATTTTCATCCTTAATCTATAAAAATAATTTTCAAATTTGTATGATAAAAAAATACATATAATTAAATCTTTATGTTAAAATAGTAGTGTATACATACATTGATGGAAGTGCATTTACTTAGATCATCCAGTTTTGATTGCACATTTTCATCGAATAAATTACTCATGCAACCATGTTCAACGAGGCAAATACGACACCTTTCACTTATACTTAATAATTTGCGTTTTCTTGACATTATGATCGGTTTTGAGGTAAATATAAAACGCAATTACCTTCTTAAATGGTTTCGAATGCTGTGAAGTAAACTGAGGAATAAGTACTATTTGTTGCCAATATGATAAATTTTCCTAGAGAATATGGTGTTCTAAAAAAAAAAACCCCCACTACTCGCATATAAACATTTACTTAGAAAAATATTATATAATATTTATTTCATTACGAATATTTTCTAAGAAACTTACCTCGTGCTATTCTGTTTCTCGGTACTGCAGCATTAGGCTTCGATTCTTGGTTACGACTGTACCGACCCCTGCTGACCTGATGTTCAGACGTCGGTGCTGGGCGGGTTGCAGGTTTCAGGCGCATTTTACTCGAATTTCTGGAAAACAAAGCCGCAAACGCTATTTCGTTATTCTTGATTTTCGTCTTATTTTGATCCCTAGAATCACCCCTTAAAATTTTGTATATACACCTAATATATTCAACCATCAAACATCATTTCCATTTCTTGAATTTTATTTTTTAAAAAGTGGGATGCTTCTTGTTATAATAAAAACATCTTACATAGTTCAATATAGAATATTATTTTCTGTACATAACACTGTACGCAGTTAAAGAAAACAATCTCTTCAAATATTATTTGCTTCGTTATAAACCTAATTGCTTATTAATATTGAATCTCTTTTGAGTCTCGATTAAGACGCAACTGCATATTTTAGTTTATGTAACAAGGTTAATACACGTGGTCCGGATTTACATCATTTACAACAGAGGTAGCCTCGTAAGCTAATTGTTCGGCTTCTCTTTGAGCTGCAATTGCAGCATGTTCCTCGGCAATCTTCTGATAGAGTTGAATATGCCTGTCCTTCGCTCTCCCCACGCTCACGGAATCCTGCAAAACAACACACTCGATCATTAAGTGAAAGCTACTGTTTCAAATTATCTGTGGAATATAGATTAAATTTTTTAATTATGTAATTTATATTTTATTAAGAAAATGTAAATATCAGGAATTGTAAGACTTTTGTATTTCTTACTGTACAAGCGGCTGCGCATGCGTGAATAGACAAGTACACAAGGAATCCTTGTGCAGCGTTCTCTTTCTATTACATACTAACATATGGTTAATACAATAACTAATTAGCGAAGCAAAATGTTAAACATGCAGAATTGAAGTACATCAATGTATACATGAATATAAAATTAATGCAATTTACATTAGAAGATTATTCTGTTTCCAAGATTACCTTTGGAAGATTTGTTGGGACACTGTGAGCATTTGCTTCGGCTATCTTCTGATAAAGTCGAAAGTGTTTCTCCTTACCGAGCCTCACTGCTTCGGAATCGACCGGTTGAGCAACCGTGTCCTCGTAATTTATCAAGGATGCATGAAATCCAGTTTCGTCGGCGGTGTAATGTACTGTCCGCACTTTATGCTTGGGATCAATGAAGGAATAAGCACCTGGAAAGATATTGTTGGTCCATTTAGAAATTTGGATAGCGTTGATAATGAGTATTGGCGTAACTAGGTGAGGGTCAGGATTACCATTCCCCTTACCATTCTAAAATTTCGAAATTCCAATTTGAAAACTGTAAAATCTCAAAACTTTAAAATTTCAATGTCCAGGTTTCAAAATTGTAGAATTTCAAAATTTCTAAGGGACCTGGCCCACCTGAGAAAAAATCATAATTATGCCAATGACAATAAGTTAAGATCAATCTTGTGATGAGGGTAATCTGTGATTACCTTGAACATGCCCATCGCCGTCTCCACGTTCTTGATGAACCCTATCCACCTTTCCAGGATATCGTCCTGCTTGGTATTTGAAGCTGTAAGGTCTAGGAGGCGGTGGAGGTGTGGTAGTGGTCGTTGTAGAGTGTTCTGACAAAATATGCGATACATCCCCCAGGCAGGGGCTTATCAGAACAATTGCGATCTAATGTAGAAACATTTCAATCCAATTAAATATCGTGATCGAATCATCTAGAAATACTTAATTGGATCCAAATTGGAAATATCTTCATATTTTCATCTTTTTATTGTATTCTTATATTTTTTGTATATTAAGACTTTGATATTAGTTTTCATTATACATATGTCCAAATATTTAATACCAACATCATGTTAATTAGAAAGTTTTTTTTATCGAATAGATTTATTATGGAATCGAAATACTTACCATTAGATTCTTCATCGTGCATGCAGGTGGACACCTTCTTTAACACGAACCGACATAAACTGAGAGAACAGTGTCTACCAGTGAAAGTAAATATAAGAAATCGACGAAAAGGTGGAGGCAATACGTGTTAAGCCTGTTTTAACATTGGCTCTTCTTCGAACGTAATAGACATTCCTTCGCATTCCAAATTATATAAAAACCTATTGTGCATATTTCTTCGTGAAAATATGTTATCATATTGTGTGCAATGAAGTAATATTGAATATGAAAATCCTTGGTATCAAGTAACAATCGATATAGAAATTATACAAGGCTTTTGAAATTAGAAACTTCATTACATTCACCATATTTCTTAAATTTATTTTTCATTGACGATGAGATCATTTGAACAGTTTCATTAAATAAAAAAAATTATTTTCCCTTTGAAAAAATGAAGCATGTGATTTATTACAAATAATGTTACAAATTCTAAATTTATAATATTATAAGCTTTATAAGCGGTTGACAAGATTTTCATTTATCGATATGCCTTTCACTGCATGTGCAACTTTTCTTTTATAAAAGTGTTGAAAAACATTTATAAATTATTGTAACAATTATTTTTATTTAATCGATTTCGAGTTTTTTAAATGTTCCTTCAACACCAAAAAGATCAGAAGCTGTTTTCCCTTTGCCAGCTCTCAACGATTCGTTAACACGTCTCGTTCGTTCGTCTTGCAAAAACCAATCACGATTTGCTTCAAGTGCTTCGACCGTCTTTTCGTGAAGCTGCGCTATTGCGCCCGCTTTTCCACCGGTTTCGTTTGGAAGTGCGTCTAAAGGAAGGAATTTCGACAACGTCTCCAAATTTGTATGCGTGTGAAGCTGAAATGTACAATGTATTTAATCGATAAAGTATCAAATTAATAGTTCATAATTAAATTATGTTACCATGTCCAGTAATTCTTTCTTCATGAACGGCTTCATCATGTTGAGTATCACATCCATCACAGATGTGATGTTCATGAAATGGAGCCCTTTTAGACGAACTGGCAATCCTTCTTGCAAGTAATAAAGATACTTCTTCAATCCCATGGGACTTAACCGTGCAGCATGACCAAATACAACATTTTTCATGTCGAATAAAATTATATGACCCGGTGTTGTACCCTCTATGTAAAGCCACAAATCTACGACCATGGTGAGAAATTTAGTTCCATCGTTGTAGACATAATTTGATGGTTCTGGATCGCGTAGTGCTCCATAAAGAATCGAGTAACCTTCTGGCGTTTTCTTATCCAATATTTGCATGGTACTGAAAAAGGCCAAAAAATTTCGGTGAATATTCAAACAATACGACTCCGAATTATTCAAAACTTCTTTATTTTTCTTCAATTCAAAATTATTGTTATTTAACTTTCGTACGCCGAATGCAGGGTTATTTTGAATAACTCCTTTCGATGTATATGTCGGGTATGCACACGACATTGTTGTCTATTTTCCTGTAGGCTTTCACACTTTTACATAACTGATTTCAGTGTGTCGAGAGTTAAATGTATTTTAAATTTTGTATACAATAGTGTTCAATGACATTTTTATGGATCAAAATGACCCTCTATCTTACTACCGCGTTAATCATACAGTTTACAATGATTAATCTAAAGGTACGACATACTTCATGAGTTAAAGATATAGCATGATGTTTTGTGCGTGCAACTAGTAATTAAAGTGATATGCAAGAAGATAATTCTGGATTATAGAAATAATGATCGTGAAGATGGACAGTGTTCCGTAACATTTTACATCATTGTGACGTTATTCGTGCAGTGTCCTTGATGATGACGGTAAAGAGCATCTTCATCTCTATTATGCTCTATTATTTTAAAGCCTCTAAGATGACTTTAATATCTAATACAATTTTTGGTAAAATTTATGAATAGTCTTGAAATTTTCTATATACTCACATTGTCTGAAAGGACTTTCTCAAATCTTTATTTCCCAAAGGATCTCTATTAGAAAAAAATTCGGGAACGTGTGTCCTCACTGTATAATACGTATCAATAGTAGCTTTCGTCGGTTCCATACGATAATAATTACTATGCAAAAATGTCGCCAACTCAGTGTCGGTTATTGGCGGTAAATATGGTTGTTTCTTGCACCAATCTCTCAACATTTGTACATCCTCCTCTTTCAATTCTGGATTCTCTTTTAGCAAATCTTCAAACTTCACTGGTTTAGCGACGGCCATGGTTAATTAGAATAATTCTTGCTATAAGCACCTACAATTTCGAAAGTTGTTGAAACTTTAATGAAGATAAAAATGACAAAATTTTAATTTTAATTATTGTTGTTAAAATTAATATTTTTTTTTAAATTCTTTTTCTTTGTAAACGACACTTATAATTTAAAGAAACAAAGCACTGCAGTACCAAAGAAAAATTTTTTCTGTCGATTGCGTCCACGCGACGCCTGGAACAATACTGGCAATTCATAGTCATTCCAGCACAGTTCAACTCTTAAAATATCTTGGAATGGGTTATTACCTTGCAATTGTGTATAGCATGACAATTAACAAACTAGTTATTAAAATGTTAAGCATTAAATTATAGGTTCGTTCTGAAGTGACATGAAAATTTTATAATGATAACAAGAAAAATACTTGCTACGTTGAATTAAAAATAAATGTATACAACTGTCAGTATAATGTTGCTAAAAGCAAAAACGAAACATATGTCTCACAGTTTTGATTGAACCTTCGTGTTCTAAAAGCGAACGCTTTAACCCGGACAAATACTAAAATAAATTTTGTATCTTTTGCAGGTAGTGTGTGTTGTCTGATTACGAGGGTGCATTTGAGATAGAAGAACGGTGGATATTTTTCAACATCTCCTCCACATCGAATTATGGAGATCTGAGGGTGCCCACAGCTTTAGAATAAATTTCAATTCTTGAACCCCAGTAATCTTAATCCGACCGCGCCTATAGCTGCACGAATTACTACAGATGGGACAATCACGACTCAGGTATGCGTATTTTAGTGCGTATTTTAATTAGGTAGGTAAAAAATTACATTTAAAAGTAGTATAACAATAATATACATATACCAGTGTTTTCAATGTCTTTATAAAAAATGTTATTAAAAAAGTAGTCTTAGTCTATTTCGAGCTTCTTGAAAGTGCCTTCAACACCAAATAGGTCATTCGCAATGTTACTCTTGCCGATACGCAATGACTCATCAACCCGAGCCAATTTCTCCTCTTCGATGAACCATTCTCGTTTACTGTCGATTTCCTTTATCTGTTTATCATGCAATGACGATATCGGTCCTCCTTTACCACCCACTTCGTTCGGCAGAATATCAACAGAAACAAATTCTTCCAACGTCTTCAACGATGAATGCAAATGAATCTGAAAAATAAATTAATGATCACAGGTTAGAGCAGTAAAGATTAATTAACCCTCGTACACGGAGTGTATATTATATACTAGGCTAAAATGATCCGTCATTCGGCATACGAAGTAAGCAATCAACTTTACAAGATGTTATTTATTATTTTTCCCTTGTCATTCTACAAACCGGAAAATTATTGTTTCGTCTAAAGTCCAATTCATAAGATAATTGAAACTTTACATAAAACGATCGGAAATACGAGATACAAGAAGCTCATGAATTATTGCTCTCGTAATCAACCGGTATAACATAGTAAAAACAGACGTTAAAATGAAAAAATGGTAAGGTTTATTGAATAATGTTACTTAATCACAGCATCCAAAGAAACATTTTATGTTCTTACCATATTCCACAGTTCCTTCTTCATAAAAGGCTTCGCCATGTTCAGTATTACATCCATCACTTGTGGTGTATTAAAAAAATGTATCCCTTTCAAGCGAACAGGTATTGCCTCCTGAACATACATGACCAATTTCTTCATTCCCATAGGACTGATACGTCCCACGTGACCCAGAGACACATTGGCCGAATCTCCGATAAAGAGGTACCCTTCACAGGAGCCATTTCTTAATCCCATTAAATCGGATGCCATGAAAAAATATTTCGTCACATCGTCGAAAGAATAATGCGATGGATCAGGATCCACCAATTTAGAGAAGAGTACTTTGTAACCTTCTTTCGAGACACCCGGTAATTCGCTAACCGCTCTGCATGAGCGAAAAAAAAGATATAGATATTACTAAGTTATTGAATTGTGAAATATAAAAATAAACTTACACAGTATTGAGTGCCTGACGAACTTCCTTCGATCCCAGAGGATCCCTGTTTGAGAAGAACTCTGGAACATGGGACCTGATAGTAAAGAAGTTTTCCACCGTGTTTTTTGCTGCTTCCATGCTGAAGTAATTACTGTGCAAAAACATTAGCAGCAGCAAATCCGACATCTTAGGTAAGTGTTGTTGCTTCTCACACCATTCTCTTAGCATTTCTATATCCGACACTTTTATTTGCGGATTCTTCTTCAACTCCTCCTCAATCGAATAGGGGTAGGGTGCTGGTACCATCTTTTTGGACACCATGTTTTGAAAACTTAAAAATAAATAACGTTTTAATCTTCGTGCGACGAAACTGGATCATTTTGACCCAGTAGATCTACTGTGTTATATTTAAATATATTTACACACGGAAAATGTCTCGAATATACTAAACACAAATAAAAAATTCAAATATTAACCCTCAAATGCATTTTAACCAAGTAAATATATTTTAGTATTGTAACATTTTCTTGAAATATTATTATAATAATCATATGCATAAAGTCATTTTACTTACAAGAGTACCTGCGATTCTCCTAGTGAACGACTTGGAGTCTTGACGAAGACTGAGGGAATCACGGAATCCCGTTGATTTTTAATTGATATCACAAATTAATCAGTAGTATAACGTTATGAACGACCACTTGGTTACAGGCTTCCGTTAGAACGCTAGGAGAACGTATGTTTCCGTTTGAAGAGTGGCGTACTTTTTAGCTGACCGGATCGCGTAAGAGGATAATTGCAGTGGCAGCAAAGCATGAATTAATATGAAATAACCAAGCCGTGTTAAAGTGGCCCAAGAGAGGTAAGGGGGGCACCTTACCACAACACGAACCATCGATATGGCGATCGTACTGTTATAACGTTAATTAATTTTCACAAGGAACACAGGTGGATTATGAAAGCAACTTCTGAAATGGAAGAGGCATTCACCGGACATGAAGGCATCGCGACGCTTTCTAATTTAATCATTTTCTGATCTAATTCCTTTCATCGCTCTGATTTAGGCGTTAGTATGCACCGTTGAAATTTCTTTTGACCATATGGTGCTTAGAATATAATTACAAAGTTAAATTAATCGATACTGTACTAAGGTACTCATAGTTAGGAATCTTTTAATCTGTAATTTAAAGATATATCATGTACCACATTGTGGCATTACATTTGTGAAACAGTATGAATTATAATATTAAGATTAGTTTAAAGTAATCCCCTACATTACTGCATCCCTTACATCTTTGCATCCCCTACATCCCTGCAACCCTTACTCCATGTATCTCTTATGCAGGTTGGGAGTATCGCCAATCAGGGCGAAGATGCGTACTGGAGATGCGCAAAGAACGAAAACTGGTCTTTCGCAGTTATGGACTCTGGTGAACTGCGGTATACCTCACTATAGATAAACAAAATCATGATGAATTTAGTTTCCATTTTTACCGCCAGAGGGTATAATTTCAAGTTTAGGGACAGTACTAGAGTAGACTTTCTCTGTTTTTTTATATTCCTATACTTTATGATTAATTTACGTCACAGGATTCAATATGTATACGAAAATCCTGGATACGTATAACGAAATTTTACGAGGTGGTTTTGTAAACGTTACACTTTATAATTAGGTTTGTCGAAAAGAGTCGACCGCTAAGAATTAATGTACATAATATGAACCGTTTGGATGATCCTCCGGGTCTCATGAAAGGCAGAAAACCATCTTTCATTGGAATGAACGGTATTTATTTTTTAATAATGTTATAAGTATATAATAAAATAAAATTCATGCATTTTCTAATTTTTTTCTTTATCTGTTGTGTACTGTTTACGTATTTTGTATGTTTATTTTAGGTTAATGTTAAATAAATGAAAAAATTAAAAAAGTATAATCATTGTGGTATAATTTTTTCAAGACTAACAAAAAGATATAAAATGTTATGATGTGATATGAGACATGAGACTTATACTTTATAACTTTATACTAATATAATTTATATTTTTAGGGGGCCCAGAAACAGATGATCAGCAGCGCTTAAGATTTCAGGTTGAGTTAGAATTTGTCCAGTGTCTTGCTAATCCAAACTATTTAAACTGTATGTATATATACAAAAAAGATCATAAAATATTTGAAACCTCTTTTAAAAATAATACTACAAAATTTTATTACAGTTCTAGCACAGCGTGGATACTTCAAGGATTCAACATTCATTAACTATCTTAAATATTTATTATATTGGAAAGAACCAGAATATGCAAAGTATTTAAAATATCCTATGTGCTTGTACTTCCTAGACTTATTACAATACGAACACTTTAGAAGAGAAGTAGTGAATTCTCAGTGTACAAAATTTATAGATGATCAACAGATTTTATTATGGCAACATTATACCAGACGTAGAACAAGACTGTTACAGACAGCTGCAGAGCAAACGCAACATACAAATCCTCAGAACAATGGTATTGTACAACCTAAAGTTCCTTGAACAATATTTATATGAAACTTGCTACTAAATGGGTCCATAAAAACTACAGTTCTCTCTATAATATAGTTCCTTGTCAAAGTTGTTTTAGTAGCGTTTTTTGATAAGTCGCAAATAAAGTACTTTTCTATGTTGGCAATATATTTGTGGTTACACTTCTTCCTCTTTCCTTCTATTTCTTATTTAAAATTTAACACTCTCAAAACAGTATTAAATTATAAATAAAAGTGTTAATATTTAGATACATGCATTGACATAACTAGTTAGGGGCCAGGTTTGCTGCTCCCTCCCCCTATAAATTGGCTCCATAAATTGCTTCTCTCTTTATTCTAAAATTTTAGATTTTCACATTTCCAGATTTTAGAAAACAAAAATTTCAGATTTCCAAACTTAAAAAATTTAAAGGTTTCTAATAATGGGGGACCTGGCCTATCTTTAAAAAAGGTACTAGTTACGCCAATGGAGATGTGCATAATTGGCAAAAACAAATGGAATAAAGACACTCAAATTGTAGAATCTGATTTTGGACGAGTGATGCTGAAACCTGAATAGCTGTTCATAAATGTTTATGACTGTTTGTGCTTGGAAAAAGCACAAGTCAGTGGAAAAAGTGGAAAATTATTGAAGATATTAATAGATGCTGTGGATTTCACCAATTTTAGTAAGTCATTTTGTTTCATTTTAAACAATTTGTATTAATATAGTTATTGCAGTACTGTTCAATTTTTTTTTTTTACTTTATATTTTTTGTAAAACACATTTTTATTTATTAAGAGGACGAAAATAATAAAAGGCTGTATTCGTGTAACAATATAATAATTTCCGCAATTTATGTTAACTTAATTTTTACACTACTTAAACCTAATGCTTAATTGATTATAAATGTAATACTTTGGTATAGTACTGAGCATAGTACTAGAGAAGCGTATTATGCTCGGTACTGTACCTATTGAACTCACAGAGAATTAACATTTTGAATTGTATACAATTCAAAGTATTTATAAATACTTCTACTCCTTGACATAAATGTTTACGATTTCGATGAGATATGATTTTTTGTTTTAACTGGCAGTGACAATTTGCTTTATTATAATCTGTTTAATGTTTAAGGCATTATAACAAATAAGAAATTATTATAATATGAAAAATATAGTTGCGCTTAAGTAATCTAAATCACATATTACAACATTAAATATACATAAAAAATAGCAAATGTCCAGTCAAAAATTTACATTTCTAATCACATCATAAAAAAGCGAGTAATCGCAATAAACAGTACAATAAAGTGATCTCATCTTTTAACATTGTATCAACATTATTGATTATTGAGGATAATCCCTGTAAAAATGCAGTATAGTTTCCAGCGGGTGACTATAATTTTCAGTCAGAATTCTTATTTTCCGTGAAATTCACTAATATACCATTTCCAGCATCCACCCAGTCCTCGGAGAACAATTTCGTTCTGAGTATCTCCCTCTCCGATGCATCTTCATTGGTAACTGTGGTTTCATTATTTAAATTATCATTGTTCGTTTTTTCTCTTCTTTTCACGGTCAGCAATTCAGAATCTTCTGCCGTGTCAGGTAAAACTTTGTCGAAAGTTTCTGGTAAAATCAATGCAAGACCTCCAGACACTAAGCAAAGCATTCCAATGATTATTAATGGAATGGTGACTGGAAAATATTCTCCCTGAAAATAAAATTTATTAAAGATCAAATTTTTTAATTAATTCTTTTTCGAGCCAACGATTCAGCAGAATGTATTTCATTAAATTAATTCTGCAAACAAAATACACTGAGATATGCAAATTCTTACCGATAATAATACGTGCGGTGTGCACAAACTACCGATTTTCGCGGATACAGTGCAGAGACCCAAACAGGTACCTCGTATAACAGTTGGAAATATCTCAGTCGTGTATAAATATGCTACAAAAACGGTACTCATCACTGTTATTCTTCCAAATAAGAGCATAATAGTTTTCGTGAGATCTGCAAATAGAGGTACAAAAAATTATTATATTTTATCATGATAAAAAAGTAAGCACCTACCGATTGTTTTCACTGGATGTGACAATATAATTGTAGCTGCTGTTAGGATGCAAATAACACCACAGATAGATTGGTACGCAGACATTGGTAATCGCCTGCCATATCTGGATAATATGAAATACGTGAATACGTATGTTGCAATTTCTAATGCACCTCCTAGAGCAAAGTTGATGTGTCGATTAAGGGGTAAGGGTGAAACGAGTGTCATGAAAACGTAACACGCCATGGAAGAGGTGAACCTTGAATAAATAAAAATTCAAAATTATTGTACGAACCCTTGTGACGATATACTGTACAAACATAAGTTAATTACCATTGAAAAATCATTGCAACAGCATGTCTTCTTAAAATCGTGGATTTAAACTGTTCTTTGAATTCAAGTTTTGTACGACTACTATTAGAATTCTCTTCAATCTTTTCACACTTCTTCTCTTCGTCTTTGCTTAACATTTCTTTTTTCTCAGGTATTCGTAGTTCTACAGTGTCGTACGCTTTCTTCATAGATAATCGTTGATTATTAGCTGGCTGTGATATAGATTTCGTCTTTCGATGACTTTTAGAGCTAGATGGAACGTTCCTCTTCTCCATTTCGCTATTTTCACCTTGAGAAGATATTGATTCGCAGTCCGATTTAGACAGTTTGCTTTTCCGATTTTCTGACATTACTTTCAAGCTTGCTTCTGTAAAAAATATGGAAGAAAAGATTCGTTTATTGAAAATGTTCGTAATAGAATATCTGAAATATTGCTCGAAGTTATTTTACTTTGAACTTTTTCTTCAGATGCATCCGCACTGCTGCTTAGCAAATTAGCAGCCTCTTCTTTGAGTTCATTATCGGTTTTTGATTTCTTCAAGTCCGCGCACGAAACCCGCGACTTCCTTTCTGGTTTCACCGGAATTGTATTCTCGAGAACGCTCATTTCCGTTTTAGCATTCTCCCTTCGGGATTTAGTGCAACAGACATTGTACTTTCCAATGCGTTCCACTGCCATGTCTGCCTCTGTTGTTTTTCCCTTTGCTATCAACCATCTTGGCGATTCTGGAATGATCCTATAAATAAAATTACATTTATGTAATCTCTATGAACAGCTCTGGTAATGATAATGTAATTATCTCATTATGAATAATTAGTTGATTACCATATGTAAAGTACGGTGACCGCAGTGGGAACCGAAATTGCCAACTGTAAAATTCTCCAGTCCGGTATGGCGTAGCTGAGTGCAGCCAAAAGGAGTAAACCAATAGCCCAGGCAATTTGCATAACTAACGCGACGAATGTCCGAGCCTTTGCAGGCAACAATTCCAAGGAAAGAATGTATGTCGAATTTTGTAGACCTTGAACAAAGACCCCTTGCAGACCACGAAGAACCAAAAACGTCGGATAATTCTGAAATTAACATCCCGTTTAAAATAAAACAAGAATATTTTGTTTGTTATTTTTTTGTCATTTAAAATTTGTAATAATCTTATAAAAAAGTTTACCTGCACGACGTACAATGCCACAGCCATCGTACCCTGAGTATAAAGGCATATCGCTTGAACCGGAAGTCTTCCGATACGATCTGCCAAAAGTCCGGCAATCCATGCGCCCATCAAAACACCGATATAATATACAGTTGGTCCAAGAAACGTCAAGTATTGTTTCTCGCATATTAAACCCCATTCAGTTACAACGCTATTTTCACCGAACTCGGTTGCAAATTGATAGTCGCCAAAACACAAATTTGTATCCGGTGATTCAGTCAGACCGGAAGTCTGGTTGGTTGCAACAGTCACGTTGCTGAGTTCTTGGCAGCCATACGTTCGTTTCGTTCCGTTCTTTACCTGCAATATGTAAATGAAAATGCTTGCATAGACTTCAAAATTTTACCTAAACCAGGCAAGGCGACCTGGTATACATATAAGATGTACTGTGCAGAGATAGAAAAATGACTAGCGGGACATCGTAGGGGTAAAGGTAGCACTTGGCGAGCTCAGCCCTGTCTCCACATTTGATCCTCGCGTTTAAACTTCATCTCACTTTGTCACAAAGTTTCATTTTCCTTCTTTATCAGGCGACGCAATCAGTGTGTGACCGCATCGGCCAATAACACGCGACGATCTAGAATGCGTGTGCATGAGGTGTGATTTATGTACCGACTACGACCAATCGTACCCCGAATCCTTTCACTCGTCATCTTCTCATCTCCGCACAGTACATCCTATTGCAACCTATTCATTTTTATCTTCATTTAAAAAAACAAATTTCCATAATTATATTTATTTATTACACAAATTTTATTTTCAAATGAATTAGGCTACCACTGATTGTTGAATTCTGCTACACGTGTATAATCATATACACCATTGAAAACGGTTTCAAACTTTACATCAGACAAAACTTCATGATATCTACTTCAGTGTGAGTTTCCAAACAAA
The DNA here is from genome assembly GCF_907164935.1 of Osmia bicornis bicornis. Classification (NCBI taxonomy): domain Eukaryota; kingdom Metazoa; phylum Arthropoda; class Insecta; order Hymenoptera; family Megachilidae; genus Osmia; species Osmia bicornis. The sequence goes on along the minus strand of NC_060218.1, from coordinate 740,226 downwards.
ACTACAGCAGGAAAGTTTGTTCTAACAATTCTTATCACTTACAAGTTATATAAAAAGTGAACTAGGAAATTATTTCCACTTTTTATAATATCTGTTTTTGTTTATTTAAGATTCTTTTACAGTGTCACTTTAAGTTCAATTTTTGATTATAACATTTCTTTGTCAGGTTACCGGAAGCGGTTCAAAAATCGCATCGCATCGACCGTCGCACTGAATCCGATCTATCACATCTAATCAGTTTCAATTTTCACACGAGTCTCAGAAATAAATCTCCACATTTTAAGAACCTTACCTGACAATAAAACTTCGGTGTATAATTGTGAAAAATCGGCAACGCATGGCTCATGGCAACGATCGCATAATTAACACCCAACAGCAACACAATAACTACTTGAAAGCATCCAACTTTTATCTCCTCCGCGTTCATCTCTTACAAGAAATTCTTCCACAGAATCACGTGTCACAATATTAAGTTAATTTCACTGTGTACCAATGAAAGTCAATCGAGATAATAGCTTAAGAATAATTCGCTTATCCGCTTGCATCGTAAAGTAAGAAGGAACTTAATAAAATTCGAAGTAACTTTCTCGAGACATTTTTGTCAAAGACCGAGGCGAGACGGCGAGGAAAAGTTGTGTCGCGGAGACCGAACAAAGTGTCATCGGTGAGGGTGAAGCACGCACTAGCCGAACAGGAGAATCCTCTTTCTCTCGAAGGATAGCACGAAAGAGGAACTGATTCCAAGCCTTGTTGAATCGGACAAGGACAGATACGCGTACTATTGTTTCATGCTTGACGACACGTATGTATCCCATTAACGCACCCACGTCACGGGAAAACGATCTTCTGTCAATAATAATCGATTTTTAAATTGACGTAACATGAATTTTGCATTTCGAGGAAATGTACGTTTGTAACACCATTTCCGCTCGTGTCTAGACAGACTGGAAGAGGACTAATGGTTGTTGAAGTAATGGTAATGAGCAACGCTGTAATTACTTTCTTTATCTTTTTATTTATTTATTTAATTTTCAGGATTGTATCAATTTTTTAGTGAACTCTTTTGCTTATATGAAATATTTTTATTTGCAGTAATGATACATGGCACGCAGTAGCTACAAACTTAAATAATAGCCCGACTAGGTCTATGAACTCTTGACGCCCGCTTGCTTCATTCTCTCCTCACCTGTATAGGTTGCAATAGAAAGTTCCATTGATAGGTATTGATCGTTTTGTGTTACTGAATCACAACCCTCCATGAAAATCTCTGTTACGGTCAAATACAGATGACGTTGCCTTTATCTTCCGTACAAAGGGATGTTTAAGAAAATGACCAATACAAGTGTATCAAATCGGTTATCAATACGTAGTAACGTAGATTGTATACGTGTGCAGTATTGAGTATAATAGGCTTCTTTAGGGAAAATGACGACGATGGACGACAAGACTTTATCATTAGCTGTTTCAGTCTTTCAAAATTTCAATATTTCCCAATTTCGGAATTTAACTTTAAATTTTTTAATCTGAAAATCCCCAATTTCAAAAATATTAATTGAAACTTTACGGAGTGTAGATCTGAGTAGGTACATAGTGAGATCATTTTTCCCTAAGTAATACTACCATGCTCTGTGCTATACACAATGTTAATTACATTTGTGACTTGAATTGTAACTAATAACAATTCCTTTCCTTTTGCAGGTAAATGGTTTGGAAAGGGCTCTAAAGCCCTATGGAGAAATTTCCGGTTTGCAGAGAACGAGAATGATGGTTGTGCCCATAATTAAATGCAGAAACTGTTGAGAAAGCATAAAAATTTATCCGGTGACGTCTTCCTCAGCATGTCATACTTAGAGCACGGTTATCTTGATGAAGGAGGGGAGTACCAATCATCATAGTCCAGCGACGGTGTTTCCTTCGTTTCTGGAACTGTTTCTGTATGCAGAGTACATCACGTCCGGTCCCGAGCGCATCCTGCCTTTCATTAAAGGTTCCTCCTCCTCCTCGTGTTGGCTCGATCGCTGATTCCAAAGGAAACCATCGGTACCAGCTGAATCCTCCTCTCTTGTCTTAGCCACAAATCGGACTTTGTCATTAGCATCGTCATTCGTGGCCGTTGATCGTACCCTCGGTCATCGTCACGATGCCTCTGAACGACTTTCATTTCCATTCAATAGTTGGAATACGTCGATTGTCCGCCATTATTGGTAATCGGCTATTTTAGATGATTTTCATATATTTCATTTAGATAATGAATATACTTTACTTAACAAATATACAGTAAACAACAAAACTATACCAACGTGAGATAAAAGAATTACAACCTGGTTATAATTTTACATTTCAGTTCAAGAAATTTACCGAAAACGAGATGTAAATTTTAAAATCTGAAAATTTTGGAAACAATTAACGTTTATCTATTTCTACAACAGTATATTTATCTACAGCGGACGTTAATCTTTCATCAATAAACTTAAATAGTAGATAAATAAGACTCATTAGAATGGCGGATGATTAACGCACAGTTTAATGCTCGTAAACGATTCAATGGTAATCAAAGCACCATTCCAAGCATAAATGATAATGGTGCAGTGACGACAATGAACCATAAATTCAAAAACTTCACTAATGTCGATCAAACGAAAATAAAACGTAAGAAATAAATTGCCATGGTCTTTTAAAAATTATTTATTTCACATTTTTAATACAATATATTGTATTAAGCATATAGATTACAGTACATATTCTTAATATTAACGATAAGCTTATTATTTTCGGTCTCGCATGTTTGGCAAGCAACGATCTGTATCAGCATTATTATCCGTAATTCATTATAATTTCTTGACTACATTTAACATATTCTTGCATTTATCGTGAAAGTTCATTTTTTCATAATAATCGGAACAAAGTCATCAAATAGACAATTCAGGCTAAGTACCTTCAAAATTACCTGTAAATGATGCATACGTAAGTACTCAACCTTCTTTAGAAAATCCGTTTTCTCATACATTTTACTAAAAATTTACAAAGTGTCTTTGTTATTCTTTTTTCCAACTATTAAAACTCTACTTTTTCTTTGCAAAATTAACAAGGAAAGCGATCAGGTTTTAATAATAATTATGTTGATAGTAAAAAAGGGTGCGACATGATTGCACACGATTACACTCGAGTATGGAGGTTTCCCTAGGGAAAGGGGCATCACTATTTGCTATAATACTTGAAATCTATTACTTGAAAGATTTGAATGTACTTCTTCTACGCCTGAGTATACTAGCAAGTACCGTTTATCTTGTTTACAGTATTCATTAACTATTAGAAATATACTCAAACCCCGTCACTTATTGACACTTTCACAAAACAATTCCATTTTCACGCACTCAATTCCAATAGAGATCCTCCGCTAGCGTGACTACGTACCGGCCGAGCACGTATCACATAACCCGAAGAGATGGCCTGAATGCCTTTTTTTGTCGTGTACCGTTACCGTAGAATAACTTCGGTTCTGTGATCATGGTTACTACCACTTATTTCGCTTTGTCCCCATCGTTCACCTGCTCGATCGTGCTCTATCGATGACGAACTTTGAAACTAGAATAAGAACGGTACGAGTTTCTCCCGCCTAAAAGGCGATTCGTTCAGTTCTCATTGCTCGCTCTTCGGGTTCAGTCGAGGCAGTTTACATCTATGCAAACGAAGAATTAATTCATCGACAATCGAAAAAGTATTCGACGGAAGTGATTAACGTGTCGGAAGTGCAACATGAGAGTTACGCTCGCCCTCATGGTAATTCTTCTTGCTTGTCTTGGCGTAAGTACCGACTGAGTAAAATAACAGATAAAATAACATCTAAGTTTTTATTTTGAATACACATTACAAGTTATCTTGATATTGAAATATGATTCAAAGAAAAGAATTCTCTCGGCAGATTCAATGCGTTGAGAGCCGGGCAAAGAAAACAACACAAGTCTCTCTGCAAAGCAAAGAGACTAATGTGGTTAACTTTATGAGAATACTTATGATGAGGCTCGTATTCGGAATCGCTTCGACGATGGGCCTCGGCGAAAATCTTTCCGATGTACTTGGGGGAATATTTGTACCACCTGGAGCAGACGATTACAGTGATTACGGCGATGATGATCTTGTACCAGATTTATTTTAATGATTCTGCATATTAGCACCTAATTCAAGTACATTACACATAAATTTATATAAAGATCAGTTTTCTCTAATATTATGTATTATCTTATTTTATTATTCAATGCGTAAACAGAATTAATATCTGAAAATTAGTTCTGTTTGGTTTTGTGTTTTTTGTATCTAAATGAAGTATGACTTGCAACGCATTTAAATTTCGCGCACTAATTGTACTCTTTTCGCGCCAATTCCAGTTATGACAGACTGGCTGAAATGTAAGGAGAATATCAATAAGTGTAATCCATTTAAATCATGCATTTGCATTCATCACTGCTGCGCCCTAAAATTGATTCACAATGAGGCCTTTACCAAGTTTTTTTCTGTACCGTTATTTGTCATAATTTGCGAATCAGTATGTACATGTAGAAGTTACATTAATTAATAATGTTTTATAGACAATTATTTTCACTTGTTTTCCGTATTATTAGAAGATCCAATAGTTTTGAGGATTATATTGTTAATTTATTATATTATTCTATTAGAACTTTATTATTTTTAAATTAATTGTTCTTTCTGAACAAGCTAGATTTAATTTTTCATCGGCATTTATTACTATTATTCTTATTACTTGTAAATAATAGTGCACTAATTTATTAATTATTTATTTATGAATTTAAATTTGTAAACAAATCAAATCCTGTTAAGTCGAGAACCATTTTAAGTTAGTCATAAAACTATTTATACATATTAAATACTGCTCTTTGTATGTATTAAGGTTTCAGTAAAATAAAACCTTATGTTTACATTATATTTGTTACTTTCTTATATTCCTGCATCTCCCATACATCCTTCCATCTCCTATATACCTCAACAGAGATCGAAAAACGTGATGAATTTAGTTCCTTTTTTCACAACCAGAGGGCGCTGATTCGACATCGCAATTTTAGTTCACATTTTTGCCGCTAGAGGGCCAAAATCTCTGCGTGATTTAGTTCCTTTTTCAAAAACCAGATGGCGCTGATTCGACGTCGAAAATTTAGTTCACATTTTTGCCGCTAGAGGGCCAAAATCTCTGCGTGATTTAGTTCCTTTTTCAAAAACCAGATGGCGCTGATTCGACATCGAAAATTTAGTTCACATTTTTGCCGCTAGAGGGCCAAAATCTCTGCGTGATTTAGTTCCTTTTTCAAAAACCAGATGGCGCTGATTCGACATCGAAAATTTAGTTCACATTTTTGCCGCTAGAGGGCCAAAATCTCTGCGTGATTTAGTTCCTTTTTCAAAAACCAGATGGCGCTGATTCGACATCGAAAATTTAGTTCACATTTTTGCCGCTAGAGGGCCAAAATCTCTGCGTGATTTAGTTCCTTTTTCAAAAACCAGATGGCGCTGATTCGACATCGAAAATTTAGTTCACATTTTTGCCGCTAGAGGGCCAAAATCTCTGCGTGATTTAGTTCCTTTTTCAAAAACCAGATGGCGCTGATTCGACATCGAAAATTTAGTTCACATTTTTGCCGCTAGAGGGCCAAAATCTCTGCGTGATTTAGTTCCTTTTTCAAAAACCAGATGGCGCTGATTCGACGTCGAAAATTAAGGGTTGCAGGGGTGTAAGGGGTGCAGGGTTGTAAGGGATGCAGGGGTGTAAGGGGTGCATGGATGTAAGGGATGCCGGGATGTAAGGGATGCCGGGATGTAAGGAATGCGGGGATGTAAGGGATGCGGGGATGTAAGGGATGCAGGGATGTAAGGGATGCAGGGATGTAGGGATGTAAGGAATGCAGGGATGTAAGGGATGCAGGGATGTAAGGGCTGCAGGAATGTAAGAGATATAGGGTTTTGCTTCGTGAGGCCCACAAAGGCAAAAGAATGAATACCCGCGAAGGGAGGGCCGAGGACCATGAAGAAGAATAAACTATTGCTAGCGGTCTGCAAAAGCATGCATTCGCTTATGTCACTTGTACCAAATGACGCATGCGCGTTGTTTTTGGGTACGGAATTATTAGAACCAATCAAAACCAACCAGTGTGGAACGAACAAAAACACGTTCATTCGTCAGCATTTTTCTGTCGTGACATTTACTATAAACGATACATACCAACAATAATACACCTTTACTCATCATGCTATGGATTTCAAGAAAGTAAAGCAAAAACTCAATAAGAAATATAAAATTCAAAAGATAACAAACTGTTAAACATAAAAATGACTGATTACACGGACGAAGATTTTTTTGACAATTTACACCAATGTTCTCTTCTTGAAGGTAATGACTATGTCACATTGTTTGGTTAATTTCTATTTTATTTATCATTTATTCCTGTATTATAGATACTGCGTTTACTGTGGATCTTTTACCCGTAACCGAAGATGGTGTGCCAATTAGAAAATTATTTATCAGCAATTTGGCAGAAAGGGTTTGTATATGTATATTTTCATATATAAAAGTTACATAAAGTAAAATCATAAAGATGGGAAATAAATACAAAAATTGCTTATTTATAAGCAACACAATGTGTATTAGTATATAATAAAAAATCTTCCTCAATCATTTAAAGATATTTGGGAAGAATTGAAATGCATTGTGAGTAAATGTATATAATAATACAATGTTTTATCTCAGACAACTTACAAAGACCTCATCAAACTATTTTCTGAATATGGAGATGTTGAGAATTGTTATTTACAAAGAAATCAGGGAAACCAAGGAAAATCGTGTAACTATGCATTTCTGACATTTAACAGTGTGGAGGCAGCTATAAGGTAAATGAAGATGAAATTATATATCATAGAATCGTAACGCTAATTTTAAAACGTTAAAATTTGGAAATTTCGACTTTGAAATCTGAATTTCCAAATTTGTATAGTTTATAATTTATAGAGCTCGATACGAGGAGAGAATAAAATTACACAACAGAAATTTAAGAGTGGTACCAGCTGATTCCTGGCATCAACCGGATAACATAGAAAATCAATATTACAATACAAAAGACAAATACAAAGCTGACAAAAAACAGGCAGACGAACAATGTAATCAAGATTATTTGCAAAATGACATTACAGATATTAGTATTCAAACATTGAATGATGATTGTTTGATGCACATCTTTCTTCAGCTGCCAATTGTAGATAGAATTAGAATAGAAAGAGGTAAGAATATTTATTTATTTGTTTAATCCAGAAAATATTACAATATCATAAACGAATTTATTACATTATTCTTACTAATTTCTTTAATTATAGTGTGCAAAAGATGGAGGGCATTGAGTCAAGAATCTTGGCGCAGTGTGAAGAGATTAGATTTATCATGTTCGACTTGGGGTTTTTTTCCTAACACAAAACGAAAAGAAATTAATACTGGAATCCTTCGCAAAGTATTATTACGATGTGGTCGATTTTTGACTGAAATAAATCTATCACAATTCCCTTGTCAATTAAATCAAAGTACATTAACCATTGTTGGGAAATTATGTCCAAATTTGCAGAGAATTGATGTTACTGATTTAACTGTTTCTGCATCCGGTATAAATTCCCTGACAAATAATTGTCGTGATATCACAAGATTTAGTCTTGGTTCTACTACGCACATCTGTGATATGGATTTACAAAAGTTGTTTGAAGTGAATCCAAAATTACGTTATTTCAAAGTAGCCTTTGGTAAAATATGTGGGAAATGTTTAGGGTATTTGCCATTAGATACAATGGAAGAAATTGTTTTGGAATGTTGTACATGTCTTCAGAGACATTTATTGTCGCAGGTAAATTAAAAATATTTTAATGCAGTGAAGGACAGAAAATTTAAATTTTCCGAATTTTGAAATTTATAAATTTGTCTAATTGTAGGATGCAAGAAAATAAAATACAATAAAATTTATTGTGTTTTATTTTCTTTAATGATTCTAATAATTTTTTCAGGCAATTGCAAAGTTACAGAATTTGAAATCTCTTACGATAAGCAAATGTGTTGACATATCTGGGAACGTCATCCAGACTATCGGTACACATTGTGTTAATTTGAAAACATTAGAACTTTCTAATGTTTCATATTTGATACAATCAGATGATATGTTACATATAACGCAATTAAGTAATCTTGAAGTTTTAAAAATTAGTATGAATATTGCTGTTATGGATGAACTTCTAACTAATTTGGCATTGAAGTGTCTACGACTTACTTATGTAGATATTTCCGGTGAGTTAAATATTCCTTTACAGTAATTTATTTGTATAGTACCGAGCATGATGTTCAATACTACACATAATGTCTTGCATGTTGCAGAATGTTTCTTCGTTAAAAATGTTGGTATAGCAGCTATAGCAACATTACCAAAGCTAGAAGTCCTGATAATTAATGATCTGCAAAGAATAACAGACATGAATTTCCCTGACATGAATAATTTAAAAAGATTCGAATGTCGTTGCTGCCAATTTACGGATAAAACAGTGACCGACCTTATTGGATCGGCACCTCAGTTAGAACTACTGGATCTATCAGAATGCCGTGGTATTACAAATATAACTTTAAACAAAGCTGCTACAATTACAATTAGCCGAACTAACAATATACTTTTGAAAATATTTGTTGGCGGAACTTCTGTAAATATTTGTAAGTTTGATAAAGTATCTCCATTTTTGCAAGTAGTTAATGTAAATCTTTTTAGGCGTAAAAGATTTTGTACACCATTTGTACCTCAATAAAACATAATATAAAAATTTTATTAGCAACTTTCAAATTAATATTTTACCTTAAAAAAGAAAAAAAGCATGTGTACACGAAATTGTCCATTGGATACCCGAGTACTCGCGAGTTGTATTGGGTGCCCGTGATTAAGACGCTGAATATATTGTTAAAAAATAAGTGCCCAGATGTAAGACTGAAACCCATAATGTGGGATAAATTTATTTGTTAAATAGTTACAACATTTAGACAGTGAATCAATACAACAGCAATTATGCAGAAATTTGCAACAAGGAATATTGACATATTTTTTAATAAGTGCCAGAAGTAATTATTCCTTTAAGATTCACTGCTTAGTGAGTAAAATTGTATCTTACATTTTTCTTTTTTTCTTTTTATCTTCTTAACAGAACTTAACTATTGAAACTTGTCTCTGTTTACAATATATCATGAAAGTCATTGTCAGACATAAATACATTTAATACGAAAGGTCAGTTCTTGGGCGTCTTACGCGTAGGCACATGAATGTCCTTACTGTGCTTGTAAACATCACAATGCGCTCATAGTACACTCCGATATATTTTAAGCCAAATCGGAAAAGGCTAACAATCATATTCGCTTATGTAAAAAAAGTAGTGACTAAGCAAACATAAATATAATCTGAAGAAATATTTACTACATCTATAATGGTTTAATGAATCTTTCCAATTAATTATTCTATTGTGATATTTTTTGATAGAAGAAAAGTGACGTTTGCGTACAACGGAATAAGAATGCTTACACTAGTATTATTCTATGTACATATAGACATTGTTTTATTCATTGGCGTAACTAGGTAGAGGTCAAGGTCAGCACGCCCCCCTTAAAAAAAAATTAACATTATAATAAACAATATTTAAACACTTGATACTGGCAGCAAATCTAAAGGACTTGGTCCACCCCAAAAGAACATCCTAATTACACCAATCTTTTAATCAGCATATTACAATGATAAGCAACTATGTATATTAGATTGTACAATATTACACATCTATCTATGATCTACAGATATGGACCAAATTCTTACCATCTGTCTAAAAAAGAAAAATCACTGCTAATCAAAATTATGAATTTCTACCATTTATAGTATCTTATAATATTTATAACATTTTGATTGAATATTTTTTTGAATAAAGGTTCATCAAATTTAAACCTTAATACCTATTTCTTTTACTCACAGTTGTAATTAAATTATTAACATCTTCTAATTATTCTTAATTACTGAAATATATGTGTAAATAAGAAAGTAGCCAAACAGGTGGCTGATCTTTCAAATATGTCTCACAAAAATTGCACAAGAAAGACTCAATGCACAGCTATACAATACATACAATTGTATATTATTCATTATTGTGTGAACACATGGACTCGCATCAAAAATTATCTTGTCAATTGCACCTACAAACTGTAATGTTTACAATATGATGTATATGTTGTCAGAAATAAAGAAATACTTAACAAAAATTTGTGTAGTATTTTACTATACATTCATTTTACATTAACGCATAATAAAATAGTATTTCAGAATTAATTACAATAAAGAACATTTCTGGTGATGTAATCCTTATAAATAATACTTTATTGTAATTATATTTCAAATACTTGTGTTTGCTGTTTAAAATACTATTTCATTCGACAGTGACTTTAAATCATGCTTGACCGCTGATTGATTTAGTAGAAAATAGCAATGATAGAACGAAAGTCTTTTTTCAATGTGTATAGTGTTCTACGAATGTCAGGTACAAATGTTATACTAGTAAACTTGATCACTAGCCAACACTTCGCTTGCTTCATCAAATTATGTTCTTATAAATCCGATGCCTATTTATGGATCCTAGTTATCATTATAGGGAACACAATTTGCCCATGAGTGTACAATAATGTTGAACTTATATGGATAAATTCTTTATCTTACATACTTTCAACAAAATCATAAGATAAGAATACAAAACGTGTATAAAATGAAATAAAATTTAAGCACAGTGACGTATTTCATGCAAATATGTCAATATATATAGATCTCTGGATTTTCTATTATGGTGTGTATAGCGCCGAGGATGAAGACCTCCCGAGGGAAAATGGTGATATAGAGGAAGAAGGTCCCGTCGTTCGTGGATAAAAATTTACCCGGGAAAATTTTATTTAATATTTTCAGAAACTTTACCTTTTTGAAACTTAAAGCTCGGGATTTTAAAAACGTTAAAATTCTGAATTTGAATTCTTCTAGAAGGCCTCCGTACTCGACACTGTACCATATAAAAATTATTAAGTCTTACATGATTATTACCCGCGACTTCAAAACCAGACCACAATATAATTTAATGCCTTAAATTTGATAATCATTTAAAGAACATAATATAATATATAAAGGTATAATTAAAAACTAACATCTTGCATCTTAAAAAAGAAAAAATAAATTTTTGATACGTATATCAAAGTCTACTTTAATAAATGCTATTGCTCAAAGCTTAACAAATTGAGCAACGATACATAAAAAAACTAATGGCAATAAGTCTGTTTTTAAAATCGCGATAGACTTCAATTTCTGGATCGTTATAATATAAAAGAAAAAATTCACAAACGCCACTGTTTATATGAATTAAACAAAAAGAACCTAAAACTCCATTTAAGAGTACTGAACGCGTATATAGGTAGTCAAGTATGTAAGAGTGACATTTATTCAGGATTGTACGTTAGCTAAACGGGTTGGAGTAGTGGGTTGCAAATCCATTGTGCGACATACCCATCCAGCGATGTCCACGTTTTCGGATTCAGCTTTCTTTATCCATTCATGATTCTAAGGACCAAGAACCATAATTAATTTAAATAGAAAATGACCACACAATTAAATGACATACCATTAGTGTTTTTAGGTCTGCCCTTTCAGCAGGATTCTTCTTCAAACAACGATCAACGAAATCTGTAAAAGCATCGCTGAAGATTCCAGAGGGCAATTTTGGAGGTGGTTCGTTTACAATGTAATCCAACAATTCGAATATAGCCATCGGTCTCGGACTACCGGTATCTAAAGTATATAAATGAAAAAATATTTGGCCGAATTAAAATAGGAATATAAAAGAAATGAAACTAACTGTGGCCAGGTGATTGTGTAGTTGGAGTAGAAGCGTGATTCGTAGCAGCGGTATCTGGTAGTTGACCTGGGGGCGTGCTAAATATTGTAGTTAAAGTTTTCTCGTCTGGTGGTGGAATTGGATACATTCCAATGGCCATTTCTACAAGTGATAATCCTAAGGACCAGATATCACTTTGGACTGAGTAATGTGTACCCTGGAGCCTCTCCGGCTGCAAATAAATTAACATACACAAACTCTGTAATAATCTAAACTCATAATCCAGTAGCGCAACAGAGAAGGGAGCTATGAACAGGGAGAATCTGATATGAACAAATTTTTGTAACACTCTCTATTGTACAATTATGGTTGCGCTACTGTAATAATCATATTTACTCTGGTAATCGCTTACAGACATATAACTCCTTGTTCCAACAAACGAATTAGCCATGGAATCAATTAATTGTCCAGAAACACCGAAATCGCAAATTTTTATTTCTCCAGCACTATTTACCAGAATATTGCTAGGTTTTACATCTCGGTGCATAATTGCGTGCTTGTCTCGTAAATAACTCAGACCTTTCAAGACCTATAAAAAACGCCAATATGCATCATTTAACTGGGCTATTTTGACCTGAAACGATGTCATTATAATTGTATACAAAATTTAAAATATATATTTAAGCATATTATGTACATATATACTATTCGTGATGAATCTATTCGTTATAATTAAAAAAAAAAAGAAGAATTACATAAACTTAAAATCTTCCTGCACAAGTAGGTCATGACTTCAGCCATAAAAAAAAATTGAATTTTAAAGATGATCGATTTCCAAAAGCGTCGTGAAAAATATTCTTAACTCATACTCCGTTTATCTAAATTTAAATGTAATGCAACGATCAAGTAGAATAATGAGACAAGCGAGCTCTACTCCAATATTCAAGAAAAAGCTTACTGAAGAAGAAATAGAGGATCTGCACCAAGAACTGAGTACCAAAGATCACATGATTCCCTTGGAACAATTGTGTGAAAAATTAAACACAGATATTGTCAATGGTTTGACACAAGAGGAAGCAAATAATGTTCTCCATCGAGTGGGACCGAACTCTTTGACCCCGCCGAAAGTAACGCCAGAATATATAAAATTTATGAAATGTATGTTTCACGGATTCGCCGGCCTCTTATGGGGTTGTGCATTATTGTGTTATATTTTATATGGACTTAGTATGGGACTCGAAGGCACAGGTGGTGGGATCGAATGGTTAGGAGTTATTATTACACTGATATGTTTGATCTCAGGAATATGTGCTTACGTACAAGAAAGTAAAAATACAAAAGTAAGTATATTACAACGATCTGTGTAAAATCAATTTGACTGTTTAAGGCAGTGAAAGGGGCAAGGGGGCAGTGCACCGGGTAGTTCATTTCTTAACTATTTGAAAATTTCAAATTTCTATACCTCTGAATGTACAAATTTTTATATTTCTAAATATGAACATTTAAAATTTGAAATACTTGATCTACCCTTCACTGATTCAAGTTTCCATTTTCCAGATAATGGAATCGTTCAAAAAAATGGTACCTACATTTGCAACAGTAATAAGAGGGGGTATGAAAATGCGTATAGCAACTGAAGATTTAGTTCCAGGGGATCTAGTACAAATCAGACTTGGAGATAAAATTCCAGCCGACATCAGGATCATAGAATGTCGTGAACTCAGAGTAGAAAACTCGAGCATCACTGGAGAAAGCGAACCTGTGCTTCGAACAAACTACCCAACTGATGAGAATCCCTTGGAATCTTCTAATGTAGCTTTCTTCTCGTCCTTTGCAGTGGAAGGACAGGGCAATGCAATAGTGATAGCCACTGGTGATGAGACAATGATAGGGAGACTTGCAGGGCTCACCTCTCACCTTGAGAAAGAAGAAACACCAATCGCCAAAGAGATTAGACACTTTGTTCAAATAATTACCACCATATCCATAATATTCGGACTGTTCTTTTTTATAGTATCATTAATACTAGATCCCAATATACTGAAAGCATTTACGTACATGTTGGGTATAGTAATAGCTAATGTGCCTGAAGTTCTATTGGTTACCGTCACCACGAGTCTAACGCTTACAGCCCAAAAAATGGCAGAGAATAATTGTTTAATTAAAAATTTAGAAGCAGTCGAGACGCTTGGCTCTACGTCAACTATCTGCTCGGATAAAACTGGAACTCTGACTCAGAACAAAATGAGCGTCTCCAATTTATGGTTTGGACATACGAGGTACAATTTTCCCCCAGGTGAGAGGCTCGGCGTTGAGAAACACTTGTTAACGGAGAAACCAGCTTTCAATATAATGATCAAGAACGCCACTCTCTGTCTGCGTGCAGAGTTCATCGCAGAATCCACTTTGTTGAATCCAATCGACGAGCGAGAGGTAATTGGGGACGCTTCAGAGACAGGTATTCTCAGATTCTGCGAGCACATACACCCCACAGAAAAATTCAGAGAGGTGCACCAAAAGGTCGCGGAAATTCCCTTCAACTCCATAACAAAATACCAGCTATCCATTCACAAGGATGAATATGGATATACAATGATCATGAAAGGTGCTCCAGAGGTAATCCTAGAAAACTGTACCCATATACTAACCACCGATGGAGAAACAAAAGAAATGACTCCTCTGGATCTCACAATATCCCGAAGAGCCTGTGCAGAGTTGGGATACTTAGGAGAGCGAGTTTTAGCTTACTGCGATCTCCATCTACCTGAGAGCATTTACGGTCCAAATTTTAAATTCTATACCGAGTCTTCTAGTTCCTACAATTTCCCAACAATGGGTTATAGGTTTGCTGGACTGATTAGTCTCATAGACCCTCCAAGGCCAGCTGTGCCTGATGCAGTGAGAAAGTGTCGCACAGCAGGGATCAAGGTGATAATGGTGACTGGTGACCATCCAGTGACGGCAATGGCAATAGCAAAGAAAGTTGGCATCATTGGAGAGGGGAATGAGACGAAATATGAAAGAGCGATACTACAGAACAAGTCATATTCACAAATAAGTGAGAGCGACTCTGGTGCTATAATCATAACTGGTTCTGAATTGAGAAACATGGATGCAGCACAGTTAGACCATATTGTGAGGAACTATGAAGAGATAGTCTTTGCAAGAACTTCTCCGCAGCAGAAGCTCCTTATAGTGGAAAGCTGTCAGAGATTAGGAGAAATTGTGGCAGTTACCGGAGATGGGGTGAATGATTCTCCAGCGTTAAGAAAGGCGGATATTGGTGTGGCAATGGGCATAACAGGCTCCGACGTGGCGAAAAATGCGGCAGACATGATTCTCATGGACGACAATTTTGCGTCAATTGTGACCGGGATAGAAGAAGGTAGACTGGTATTTGACAATCTTAAGAAGTCTATTGTGTATACCTTAACTTCTAGCATACCTGAGATGCTGCCTATGCTAAGCAGTCTCATTTTTGCTATACCTCTACCATTCATTCTGGAGATGATTCTGTGCGTTGATATAGGCACTGATTTGCTTCCAGCAATTGCACTGGCATACGAGAAGGCTGAGTCTGATATAATGCGCCGTGCGCCAAGAAATCCACAGTATGATAAACTTGTTAATAAGCGCTTAATATCTATTGCTTATGGGCAGATCGGAATGACCCAGTCTTTGGCTGGACTTTATACCTATTTCATGATTCTTATGTTAAATGGATTTCTACCTGATCGTCTTTTAGGACTACGATTAGATTGGGAGAATAAATCTATTAATGATTTGCAAGATTCTTACGGGCAGACGTGGACTTATGATACGAGGATGGATTTATTAAATGAAGCTCGTACTGGGTATTTCTTGTCCATTGTTATAACACAACTGATAGATTTGATCATGTGTAAAACTAGAGTTAATTCGATTGTAGAACAGGGAATGGATAATTGGTTTTTGAATTTTTCGTTGATTTTTGAAATCATTTTAACGGGGTTTCTGTTGTATGTACCAGGGATAGGAAAAGTATTGAAGTTTATGCCTTTGAGTGCTTATTGGTATTGGCCGAGTTTACCGCTTGGGGTGTTTCTTTGGATATACGACGAATTTAGGAGGTTTTGTATTAGGAAGTTTCCTGGGGGAATCATAGACCAGGAAACTTATTACTAACAGATGATACGTATTTATGAACAATGGCGAAATTAGGATTTATTTCTGGGGTGGATTATGTAGTTTAGGAAAGTGTATAGTAAGTGTCAAGTGTTTAAAATTCTGGAATTTTAAAACTGTGAAATTTTGAAATTATGGAATTATAGAACTTATAGACTTGTCCACATTTTTGAGAAAGTCAAATCCACCCTTGCTTCTACTAATTATGCCAATGTTTATGTTTACAAAGTATTGATTAATTTAGCTTGTAAGTTGATATTTATAATCATAGGTTTAAGTTGTGATTTTTAGAGTTATTTCATAGTACTTACAGCAGAAGTAATTGTGCTTAATATAGGTTCTGGAATTCTGCCAGCTTTTTTCAGTATTAAATCTAACGATCCACCATCCATGTATTCCATACATATACTAATTTCTCCATCACTGTATAAAGTAAAATATATCATGTTAAATAACAGCATAGTTCAATAAGTTTTATTAATTTATATATTACCTATAAAAAGCACCATAGAATCCAACTATATGTGCAAAATTACATTCATGAAGAACTTTCAGTTCTCTAATTATCTGCTTCTTTATAGCAGGTTTAACTTCTAAATGTATTAACTGAAACATTACAATCATTATTATTACATTAATGCATTAACTATCAAATAAAAATAAATAAACACTACTGCACCTTTCTTGCCATTATAAGTCCATACTTTTTATGCCTAACTTTCATAACAACACCACCATTACCAGCACCAAGTTCACCTAATTTCTCAAAATCTTCATCGCACAACTCTCCAACTTTCTCTTTTTGTCCTAGAAAGCTTTCCAGTCTTTTTCTTTGTTCCTCATCCATTTCTAATTCTTCCAACCTTTCCTGAATAGCATCTATACTCATCTTTCCCATAACTCCGCTACAATTAAAAGAAACCAAATTGAAGGACAAATCTAAAAAATTTGCAGTTTGATGTAAGGAAGATAATTACTCTGGAATTACTGGTGGTTCTGAGTAAATGGGCAATGGTGGTACTGGTGGTGATGGTGATACAGCTGGAACTGGTTCTATTGAGCCAGGTGGTAGCGTTAAATTTAATTTGTTTTTTGACATTTGGTATATGAAATTAATCACCACTAATACACAATTAGCGACGCTGCTACGAATTAGATCAACTGAGAATTTATTCAGTCGAAAATATTTTATCCTCCTATTTATACTACACGCACTGCCGTTGAAATCGTTCTCATTGTGAATTTTGTTGTAAAGTGAAGGAAAGGGTGGTTTTCGGTCAGTGTTGTTGAAGCGGAACTGTCAAGCTTCGAACTGTCAAATTTCTTGATGGAATGTACCTTTTGGTAAATTATTTAAAAATGTATGATTTGTTTTGAAAGATCATTCGTTTGATAACGATGATCAGTAAATGACACAAATATACATGTTTTTTTGCAAATATTTTGTAAATGAGATGAGGTTATACAAATCTTCCCGGGACAACGACAAACTCACGTACAGTATTGCTTAAATGTCCCTAGAGAGAAAATTTGGATAAGATTCTTATATATTATTTATATATATTTATATATATATATATATATATATATATATATCATGTATATATACTCTAAAATTAGTGTTATTGAATTTGTAATTAGTGTTATGTTAACAAGAAAAATCAAGTACTGATTGTTGAGATTCTAATAAACTGGTGAAATGCATTTTTTCTTGATTTATAACAACTGTTAGAACAATAAGTTCTAGAAATAATTTTTAGAAAATTTGAGAAATTATAAAGCTTATAATGATTCAAATTCTTGTGTTAATTCTATTATTGTAGCAACCACTATGTGCAAATCTGCTTTGAAGTCTACTGTGTAGGCGCTAAACGCAATGTATGTATACCGCAGTTCACCAGAGTCCATAACTGCGACCCTGTGACGCGCAGGTTGGGAGGTGGTGGGGGAACGCTTCGTTTGGGAGTATCGCCAATCAGAACGAAGATGCGTACTGGAGATGCGCGAAGAACGAAAATTGGTCTTTTCGCAGTTATGGACTCTGGTGAACTGCGGATGGCGCACTTTTCAGAAAAACACTACCCTTTCTCGATATTTTTTGTATTTTTTTCTTTTTTAGATATACCTTGTTACTATTAAAATATATATTTCTTTAATTAATCATTTTTTCCCTAGCCACCTCTATAACCTTCCCTTTTTTCTTAGTAATGTTTTATGTTGGCAACTCTAATTTGACAGGAAGTCTTTTTCTAGTTGCACACGTGACGTCTTTTCCTTTAAAATTGTGCTGTGAAAAGGTACGTATGGCTTAACCCACATCAATTTTCAAATCTATTTGCATCTTCGTTTACAAATTAATAATCGTCCTGACGTTGTGTGTTCTTTGAACATGTGATTTCAAGTTGTTATTTCGTTAAAAAAGTGTGATGTAGATATTTAATATACGATGATTGTCGAATTTCAAATACGTGTGACGACAGGTTAAGCCGCGACACCTACACTAACGGGATGCCAGTGTGAATGATTGTCATCGAATTTTTATAATTGCAGAACGCAATGGGACGTTATTCGCATGAACCAGTAAATGCGACCAAATCGTGCAAAGCGCGAGGTTCCAATTTACGAGTGCACTTTAAGGTAAGTGAAATAATTATCGTACGTTCGGACATTAACCTCAAACATCTGATTGTGTTTACAAAATTCATTGTGCTAGTAATCGATACAATGTAAATCTCCAGTAAAAAAAAATACTTATTTTTTTGCAGAACACGCATGAAGCAGCACGAGCCATCAAGAACATGCCCTTACGTAGGGCACAGAAATACCTGAAAAACGTAATTGAACACAAAGAGTGTGTTCCATTTCGTAGATTTAACGGTGGTGTTGGCAGGTGTGCTCAAGCAAAACAGTTTGGTACCACACAAGGTAAAGTTCAGTAAATATTCCAAAACTACTCTCCAAAATAGAATATAGGTGTGTTTAGTTGTGCCATCTCTGTAACATAACAGTTATATAAATGAGTGTTACAATTGGGAGGTCCTGTTCATTAAATGATATTTGTGAGATTCAAAAATAATGTTTACAGTTAATAAGGTTTTTATATTTAAATTCAGGTCGTTGGCCTAAGAAGTCAGCTGAATTTCTACTGCAGCTGTTAAAGAATGCCGAGAGTAACGCTGATGTTAGGGGTTTAGATATTGACCGTCTTGTAATTAATCACATTCAAGTAAACCATGCTCCCTGTTTACGCAGAAGAACATACAGAGCTCATGGTCGCATCAACCGTAAGTATTTCCAATTATTTGCATCTAAAACAAAAATTATAAAGCTTTAGTGATTTAATTAAATTTTTATGTTTGTATAGCTTATATGAGTTCACCGTGTCATATTGAAGTTATTTTGACTGAAAAGGAAGATTTTGTAATAAAGAGCCCAGAAGAGGAGCCTTCGAAAAAGAAACTTAGTAAAAAGAAACTTGCCAGGCAAAAGGAAAAAATGATGAGAGAATAATTTTAAGGTATTGAATGTACTTGTGAAAAATAAAAATTACACTGTTCTCTAATTTTTCTATTTCATTTTTATCCTTATCCAACTATGTATATTTTTCTTAATAGATAAAAAAGAATTTATGCTTGAGGTAAGTTTTATATTGAAGTAAAATTTCATGTTAGAAATTTGAATTTAGAGATTAATGAGTAGGTATATTAAAAGAAGTATTTTAGATAAAATTTTACTTTTTTTTTTTTTTTTTTTTTTTTTTACATTTCGGTTTTACATTTCAAATACCTTGGAATCGTTACACTTCATATTATAAATATACGAAGATCATTGGCGTAATAAGAATATTTTTCTGGGGTGGGCCAGATCCCGTAGATTTACTAACAATATCAAATGTTTGATATTTAATTTTAACCTGCTTCTAATATCGATAAAAGAATCGTAGAATATCATTGGGTTTAATATTATTCTTTCTATTTCAATTTTAAAACTTTAGAATTCTGGAATACTTAAATTTTTGAATTTTGGTCTATATTTTTTGGGGGGCGCGGAGGCGGGGGGGACACAAACCCACCTTGCTACTTACAATTAGTTACGCTAATGACGAGGGTACACAACAAATAACATTGATGACTGTATTAAAATATTCTCAAACGATAAAGGTACAAAAGTACATGGCAAAATATTGTAAATATGATGGAATACACTGTCAGATACAAAGTGCCATATCTACATAATACATTTAATATCAGTGTACAAAATCTACACATTTTCAGGTCTTAATATCCTAATCCATGAAAATACATAGAAATTATGTATCTGAAATCTCTGTCTTCTTGTAAAGAAAGTGTCATACGAATTCACATTCGTATCATATACATATATAATCTACTATCTACTACATGTTCTAATTGCTAATACTACTTTATTGCCATTTGAACTTGATATGTAAAATAGGAATGTGGAGCTCAATACGCATGTTTATAATGAACTGAATGTGAACGGAGATGGATGTTTATAATGTGTTGCTTTAAGACTTTTTAAGTTCCTAAACTTGAATGCATTTATGATTGCACATTGGTTAGTCAGGTCTGGTGTAATTCTCCACTGGTATCAAGAAAGTGGTTCACGCGTTGTGTTTGGTAAAAATAAGCACAATAATCCTCCACCTGGAAAATAAAAGCAAATAAAAATAAGATACAATAATGAGAATTAAAAGAATGCATAAAACAGTACCAAGTCTAATAGGCTCTCCTAGGGAAAATGGCGATAGAGGGGAAAGAGGTTCAGGTGTATGCTGCTTTTCCGCGAGAAGATGGCATGCGATATAGGAGAGAGTCGACGGAGGATCTTCGTTTGCTCCGCCTGACCTCACTCTTACGATTAATGTCTAACTTAATCCCCACCTATAGGTTCTGGAGGCTATCTTCCAGTCACACTTGACCGATTCATTTGTTTTTTTCGTCAAGCGATTCGACCAATTACGAAAATACTTGTGATCCGAAGTAGGGATATCTGGTAGTGGGGCATAGATCTCTACAAGTTTTAGCCGTGCCATCTTTTCGCGCACGAATAGTATATAAAGAGTCATGTTAAAAGATCAGAAAACCAAATTTTTAAAATATTAAATAAAATGTTGCCAAGTGAAGGTTTTGCCACACGAGTGGCGGAGTCATTCTCCCCTACACAGTTGCTTTCACTAGGGAAGGCTGCCTTGTTCGGTACTGTATTTATATTATACTTATACCAACCAATTAAAAGAGCAGCAACGATGAAGGTTGGTGCTGGGCAGTACATGTCCAAGAGTTGAGCTATTACGATATTCCCAATGATTCCACCAAGACGTGCTGCCACCATGGAGATGGCAATTCCTGTGGCACGCAGATGAGTTGGGAAAACCTCTGTTATGAGACAGTCTAAGGCCGCGTTACCACAGCTTATTACACCACTGAAAAAGGCTGATACGATGAGATTATGTTGTTTATTGTACACGAAGTACAGCCCGATTGAGCACAGCCCTGACGACAGTGTACTAAAAACTGCAAAAAAAGGAAATTTAAATTTTCATTCATTTGCGTGAGTGATGGACAACTGCGGTTAAAGGTAAACAATTATTACTTACCAAGGAAGAATTTACGTCCAAGACGGTCCATTCCCAAAACAGCAATGATATTTGCTGGAATAGCAGACGCCACTGTGATTAATGATTCCATGAAGACGGAGGCACCAATTTTATCCGAGCAAAGATTCTCAACATTGTAAGAACCCTTTTGAACAACATAGTCGGTCACCTGACATATGGAGGCGACCTCACCAGGATGATCGCGATGGAATTCGTCGAAGCGATTGAACAGTTCGGGGAACCACATCATAAGACCGTAATAACCGATGTGAAAAGTAAAGTTGATGATGATGGAGATGATAGTGAAGCGAAGTATCGGTGAAACGAACAGTTGTTTACTATTGTCTACAATATCGCTAAGCATTGTTTTACATTTGTTCTTTTCGATGCCATCCTTGGTCGGTTCCGGTTCACGGAAGTCGTCCAAGATCAATTCTTTTACCTGTACAAAAAGTTAATTGATGTTTTTACATGACCTAAAATGCAGAGATACTATTGATCCTTATTTAATAAGGTGGTGGGCAAATAACGGCCCGCTCGTCTAGTTACGTTAACGAAAATGACATAAAAACATTAAAAATGTCATATTTACCGTGTAACTGTCACGTGGTTTACCAGTGTTAATGGCATAAATCCCACGGAAGATATCGAGTGCCTCCTCGTATCTTCCACAGGAGAGGAGGTATTTAGGGGATTCAGGGAGCAGCAGGAGTAGCCCCGCGACGATAAACGACGGAGCAGCGCAGATCAGCAGGAAGATTCGCCAAGAATTATAAGTGAACGCCGTACTCGTGATACCGATGTCATTAGGGATGATCGACCATGCTAAACCTAAAGAAAAACACATTTGTTATCTAATATTCTATACACGTGTCCCAGAAATAAATGAACTGTGAAGAATGCACGGATGTCATCGACACTCGATAATTCCTCGTTTCTTAGAAAGATTTGTCTCCAGAGTTTCATATGCAGGAAGCTATCAAGGGCTTATCGTATCATGAAGGACCCCACTATGAAATTTTAGTTTTGGGAATTCGTATATTCGGAACATATAAATCTAAAAATAGTGAAAACGTACCAGCAACAAACAGATTTCCAAGCGTCCAGAAGGCAGCCATGAAGGACAGCATCGAGCCTCGCTTAGACTTCGGCTGGAATTCAGCGAAATAAGACCAGATGACCGGTCCACTGCCTCCGAGGCTGAAAATTTAACACCGATACATACACTACCGATCACCAAAGATTTCCCTAAGAAAAAAGGAAAAAAGTACCATCGCTCGCGTATAAATGTTTACTAAGGAAACTTAATTTAAATATTAACTAATGATGTAATGTAATGATATATATATGCTTACGCAGCGCCGTTAAGAAAACGAAAGAACATGAAGAGTTCATAGGACTGGCTGAAGCTGGAGGCTACGATGCAAAGGGCGTTGGTGAAGGAGATGGCAATTAAAACCTTCCGACGTCCCAGGGCATCTGCGACAGAGCCCCAGGCGTACGCCCCTGCCATCATGCCGATGAAGATGATCGAGTTGAGCCATCCCTTGGCTTGGGTATCGAGCTTCAAATCACATTGTGCACTTGGGAGGATGAAGGACATAGAAATTACGTCCATCTCCTCGCTGGTGCTGACGAAGCCACATACTGTGAGGAGGAAGTAGTGAAACTTGCCATAGTCTGGAATTATAAGAAAAATATCATAAAAAGTGATATAAGAATAACTATAGGAGATATAGTAATTATAGAGACGGAAAACAGAAATAGGGCTGAAGGTGTCTGAATATTAAAAATTGAAATTAGTTTAAGTAAATAATGATAATTACCGGTAAGTTCAATAGCTTTCTCGAAATCTGCTTTAACGAAGGATCCTTTCTCTGGATCTAGGGTCTTGCCCTTTGTTCCAATACCTGTTACAGAAACTTATAATTACTTGAATATAAAATTAGTATTAAGGGATCTGTAAGTACCTACATCTCCTTATAAATGGAGATTGTAGTGAATTTCTACCTACGGGCAAGTTCGAGATCCTTTGAGCCACAGCCGTTTAGCCGCTCGTCTTTTACATCACACTCTAATTTTGTAAAAGGAACAAATAAATTAGTATCAAAAATAAATATTGAAAAAAGAAACTATTTCAGTTACCCTCCCCACCCCCTCTCCAGGTGACAATTTAAAAATTTTTACTGCTTTCCCCACAGAGGATTAATATCTTATCATTTCTGAGATACGTACTATGATTGTGCTTTGAGTTGGATTCACTCTCTACCATTCTACGATGTCGGCGCAGTTGGGTGAATCTGGCTTGTTGATGGAGTTAGATGAGAAATCTTCGTACTCGACGATGGGCTTCGATCGATATTAGATTGATCTTATTCTTGCGGATTGCTGGATCTCGGCGAAGTCTTCCTGCTGAATCTGCGCTGATCTGCTGCTGCTCGTCGGCGGGGCTAGGTTTTGCGCTCACTTGTGAGCTGAAACAAATCGTAAAAACCTCCAATTAGAGAAATGAAAAAAAATCTTTATACAAACAGACGGAGATGGCGAATGAAAGTCAACAAAAAAAACAGGGGTCTGTATTGAAACTTACACAGAAAATTACACGGACATCACCATTTTACCTGGGAAAGCCTGACTTGATCGCAAGCGTGTTTCTTCCCCTGTATACGTATATTTTGTTACGCTTAAATAAATGTCAAATTTTATATACAATTATAATGAAATTGTTATGGGTCGAAATGACCCGGTACCCGATGACAGGAAAATTATGACCCATAAGGGGTGCGTACGAAATTTTCATTGAAAACGTAACTGGGCACAAACACGTGTTTCAAATCAATATCCAGAGGTTAAGTAAGGCCAATTTGTAATTGTATTGATAATAGACGTGGGTCGTAACGTTTTGAAAGGAAACGATTTGGAGGCTTTCCGATGATGGAGAATGATAATTGAATCTGTTTACAAAGCGATTTGAAAAGCAGGACGTGATTCGCATTTACGAGGGTACTTTTATTCTTTGCCTTAAGATAATAAGATTGTTATTGTTATAAACGACCATTGTGTGATGATATTTTGACTGGAAATTTTAATTCTCAAATGGAATTTCAAAACGTTTCATTTAAAAAATAGAAAAACAGAAATAAAGATCTTATTCCAACAAAATTTGTTTAACGATAAGGGAACAGTAAGTTTTGTACTTATTCATTTTTGCTTTGCCATCGTAGATATGTCCATTATATTTTTCTTCTTTCATATTTATAATTTCTTAGTATTTCTCTGTAAATTTAACTTTGCATCCATAAAGATGGTTCAAGGGTTTTGGAGAGTTCATTTAGTCAAAGGTAGCAAGAAAACTGTGCGCAAAACAAACTGTTACGTTACAGATGGTTAACGTTAACGTCGAATATAATAGAATTGTGGGAACATGTAACAATTAAGTTGGTCATAACGTGTTTTGTTTATGTGTTAAACAGGTGCAGTCATCTGTGAAGCAAGGCTGCTCTTTACTATTCCCCAGGATGCTGAAATTTTTCCTCGGTTCGAGTAATTCCTTTGTTTTGAACAAATTCAATTCCCTTATCAATCAAATCTTTTTTAATTTTAAAAATAGCCATACAAGTGTCCATCCATTCATTCAAGATGCGTTCAATACATTTTTATTTCAATTAAATAATTTCACACTTATAAATTGAATTTTCTGTAATAATTAATAATCTCTTTTAAAACCATTAAAAATAAAATTGTTTTTATTCTCCAAAAGTAGTATTATATGTTATAACTTATGATGAAAAATACGTAAGCACGTTGGAAAATAACAGTAAAACTGCACGATATGAATCTTGTTTCCTGCAGCAAGAAATATTTTCCAATTTAAATCAATCCTGGTTTGTTATGGTACATATTAGAATTCACATTACAGAGAAGGCTGTATTAATTTATTTTCAAGACAGAATACATGATCATTACATCTTTAGTTTTCATAATAATCCTTGGTCTTTGTTATTTAATAATATAGTATGTTAAGTACATTTTATTAATTTAATTTAATTTTTTATTTTTAAATAGAATATATAACCTCAATGATAATTCTAAGAGGTTGATATATCGCATATTTAAAAATTAAACATAATTTCAAATAAATAATTATTCTGATCAAAATTAATACAGAAATTAATTTGTATGGTTCAAATAAAAAAGTAACAAAAGAATTAATTTTCGACCGTGACAGGACTCGAACCTGCAATCTTCGGATCCGAAGTCCGACGCCTTATCCGTTAGGCCACACGGTCGTTGAAGGGTAGTTTTCTGAAAATGATATTTCAACACTAAAGAAAATATCACCCTTATTGTCTTTAAATACAAAATAAACTCATAACACAAATGTTTAAACCTTCAATTTACAACATTACCACATCTAAATAAATGCATCATTTACGTGATATTGTCTGAAGACAATTATCAGTCTGTAATTTATTAAAATAATTATACATATATGGGGTAAATCACTTTTCATTCTTAATATAAAATGAATATGATTATAATTTTAAATATTTTGTCAATAATATCGGTGATAGAATCTAAATTAAATTTTAACCTTCGCACATTAAAAGGAGGGTCATTTTGACCCAGCATGATATGTATATTCATATGTGTACTCCTTTTTGCTGTGTATTTTATTTAGAGATTTTCTAATTTTGTAAACTAAAAATATCGAAAAGTTAATAACTTAAATATTAGCACATTAACGTTTCGATAGGGTGTATTTACTACTAATTTTGAATGGCGTTAATATTACGCTAACAATGTAAGATATGAAATTGAAAAATTAAAAAATCGTATCTCAAGTAAACGACACGATAATGTATCGTGCATTTTCAACGCGCCACTCGACGACGTATCTATTAACACGTAAAGGCGATTAAAAATAACAGTGTCTAATAAATCATAGCGAACGTACGTCCTCGGAGACACACGTGTAACGAAGTAAATGAGGAAGTCGAGCCGCGCGAAATCTTCCGGAATAATTGTGATTCGCAATAGTTCACGGAAAGTTTCGAATAAACGCGCGTGATGTCGTCTATTTAACGATTATTTGGTACAGGATGTCTGTCAATGTCTGCTAATATTTAGTCGTTTTCTAGAACGATATTAAGCCAAGGCACGCCTCCCCCGCAATTATATCGTTCAGCCTTCAGCCTCTCTAATGTATGGAGCTGCTGCAGATACTGAATGGAAGTTTCTTTCTTCAAATTTTTATATTATCTTAATTAATATTACATTTGTCAATTTTTTAAAATAGATTGGATTGGATTAATTATCTTCTGCTTGGCTTTACCAGAGCCTCAACGAAAGCGCCCCTTTCCCTAGCCCCCCAAAAATTCCCTTATCCCTGGGGTCGAGAGGGTCGAAAGGACAGGAGAAAACCGGAAGAAAAATGAAGAGTAGAAGGCCCCCAAAAGGCAAAGGCCAGCAATTGTCCCCGTGGTGCCATCTCTACCCGGCGAAGGGTCCCCCATCAAAAGCTGCGTCGCACGTCGTCCTCCATATCGACCCGTTATCGATCCGATCCCCCCAGCCAATCATCCACCGACCAATTAGCCCCGGACCCGACACCGCGACCCAATCCCCGGCCCGTTCCCCCTCCCCAAAAATCCCGTGCGCAATGCTCGCCGTCGCATCGACGAGACGCTATAAATTAAAAAGGAGGCGTCTTGGTGAGTCCCCCCATTTACCCTTTTGTAAATTGCGATTATCGAAGGAAAATTTACCCTTTTGCCACCTAAGAACCCCTGTTCCCTTTTCTTCTCCTCGATCGTGTAACATAGTAAATCCCCTTACCACCATTCTGACGCCCAACAATTGTAATTATAGAGTGCACCCCCGCGTAAGGGTCGTGATACATACTGTATTGAATTTCTTAAGTGATTCTTTAAGGTAAACAATTAATAATACTCTAATAAAGTGAATAAATCTTGAACGTCCTTTTTCAGAAACTTGGAGAAAAATCAATGACACATAGTAATGATAAGTGCAATCGTGTCTTCTTTTAAAGGTATAAATGGTTTGCGACGTTGCATCGAGGTCGTTGTACGACACACTGTAATTAACTACATCAGTTAAATTGTCAATTATCCGTTGTGAAATTGAGTTCAATGATCCGCCCTAATGCAATTGCGATCTACGATGATGTACACTGCAGGTGCAACGTGATGCACGTGGTGCACAATTCACGATTTCGTCATAAATTCTTTCTTTAAGAAGAATAAAAATAATTAGAAAACCCTAATCAACAGATTACAAACAAAATCAATTCTTTTTTAAAGTTGAACTGTTTTTATGGATGTAGTATAACAGTACTGTTCGGAGATCAGTAAGTTGCCGTTCAATCAAATTCGTTGACCTGTCCCCAGTCACACGTATTATGTTTATTGGCCGAGGCCCTTACATCTAAGTACAAATCTATGTTTGTAGCCGCTCGGTTACTTACGATCTCCGAACAGTACACTGACGTCAAACGGTTGTTAATTTTCAAAGTTGATAATCAAAGTGGTACGTTTTGTTAAAACCACTTATTTGCCTTTGTATATTAATAAATATTGAATATAATATTAGTGCGATGTCACGTGAGTGGCAGTGTGAACGTGTCAAGCAACGAAAGGCTATCAAAGTAACATCTTACATTAAAATACTGCACTGAGGGTTAAAAGATTACATTCTATCAGCGTACTGATTTGCATGGGTCATAATATACCCACGATTGGCCTGATGCCTGTCCCTGCTTGTCATGCTTGATCGAGTATCGTTCGCGATCGCGGATCGAACGGTAGAAGAGGAAAACGAGGTCAAGCTGCTCTCGAAAGCTCTAATCGGCGTGTCAAGCGTGTGGCACTGAAAGTAAAGCGGTTTGTAATTATCGTCAGTCTCGCAAGGACATAATAATCAGTCTCGTTGCCGACAAATTTGCCAAACGGGGTGGAAGGAGAAGGCGGAACGCGAGCGGTGTCGTCGCTTGAAAAGCGGTGTCATCACACTCGTTAAGATTCACACTCGGGCTACGCAGAGGCTAATTGAGGCCCGTTTTCGACAAACATTCAGCGAGCTGAAATGGCGATATAGCGATAGAAAAAGAATGTTGCATACGAACCCTTTCTATCCTTGTCCGTTCACCCATGCGCAATTAATATCTACGATGAATGTAGCGCGCGTTTGATGAGTAGTGCGTAGATCATAATGACAATGATCACAACTTACATTCTTTACTTGTGTACTTAATTTGTATTTTATTAAGGAAACGCAACTTTTGGGAATTGTAAGGTTTTTGTATTTTTCAATGCCGAAATTATTGAAATTCCCGCGCAATTCTGATTATAGTACTTTAATGTTTAACAGTATTCACCAAAGTGTATTGAACTTTGTTGCAGTTGAGAAACCACGTGGTGATGTGTCAGCTAGTTAGATTTTTAATCGTACGCTTTAATAGCCATTCTTCTAATAGAGCATACTTGGCTCAATTATCGCGTTACTAAACCACCTTTCTCATCAAATAATTAATTAATTAATCAAATTACTGTTTCCAACATGCTCCCTCTTTGATGACAGAAAATGATAGATTTGTAATTTTTAAAAATTTCACGGAAAATTATTTTATATGATAGACCTGGTGGTTGGACGAGTACGACTGATTGGATAGGCTGAATTATTGAATTAATCATAACGTCTAATTAGTGAAGAGCGTTTAATTGCTAGAATTGTCCAAACACCTGTATGTATTTACACGTCCAATCACTACACTTCCGTTACCTTAAATGATTGATTCATAGTAAACGAATGTTGTGAAAGTATTTCGACCCGGAGAAGCTAAATAAATTGTCAATATTTATATAATTATGAAATATAGATACATAATGATCGAGCAAAATAATGTTAAATTTTTATGTCAGTATTTTATGTACTTATCATGAGTCATGTTGTTTTTCGATATCAAGAATAAGACTTTATGAAGATGTAGTATGATTTAAATAACTCGAAATACCAAATACATAAAGTAATGAACCGTAATTTTCTCCAAAATTAATACCAGTAATTGTTTCTGTTTATATAACTGGTTCACGGCACTGTCACGATTCGATCACAAACTGTACAAATATTATTTCATATCATGAAGCAAGCGTAAAACGCGTGAATTGGATCACGAAAAATATTCATCAAGTATATTAACAGATTCCAAGTAATAATTGCAACGATTTCTTTCTTCAAGTCGTTAAAATAAATTTTCATGAATTTTAATAAAGAAATTGCACAGGTATCAATTTTCATAAGTATCAATTATGGACCCAACAGACAATTCCAATTCACTTACTTGAAGAACGAGCGTAGAATTTCCTTTAAAATTAAAGTCCAAGGAACCGTGGCCCAATACGAGAAGCTTAATTGCCGTGACACGTGAATGTCACAAGTGAAATATCAGTAAAGATATAGCTTCAACGCAATTGCATTTTCACACTTCATCTGTCTACGTCACGATACCAAAGGGCACTTTTCTTTATTTCTTTCAAAATTTCAAAAATCAATCCTCTTCTAAAGAATATGGAATTACGAGGATATTGAAGCGTTGTCGGATGCTGAAGCATTAATAAACGCTTCTTTTTCAAATACGAATGATAACGCACTGAGGAACTCGCGTAGTCGGTTCGATAACCGAGAGGGTTGATTAAGTTTTTTTTCTACGCGCGATCTACGCGGTACACGTTGTAAATCGACATTTAATGGATTGAACCGCGAGAGACGGTGCGTGGAAACGAAATGAGTGTTGAGGAATCGAGACGTTAAAAGCTACCTGCCACCTCCCACTAACTCAGATAACTTGAGTGTAAATGCTCCACTAGCGTTTCCTAGTCGCACTCTAGTGATATGCCTAACGATGACCGTGAAAGGATATGCCCCCTTTACTTGATCATGTGAGGCTTTCGAAAGATAAAAAACAAGCGTGATCCTTTCACGCTTTAAATTCTCGTTTCAATCTTTTGCAACTTGTAAACACTGTTACAACATTCCTGTCGTTTATTATTAGCACGCAGTATTATGCGTATGAATGTTTTTCTGAATAATAATGATAGACAACTGGGTAGGGGGACTGGAGTATTTTGTACGTAATGGGTTTTTGATACATATTGAATGAGGATATCGTTAGAGTAAATGAAGCTTATTCAAATTTAAACTAAACAGAAGCAAACTGTTTAAATCAACTAATTACTCACGTAAGAAAACATATAAATATAAGAGGAGTCCAGGGTCAGTGACCCCCTCATCGTGAGTCAGCTATTGGCGCATACGCACAAGATTTCAAAATGGCGGCTGGAAGTCGAGTAACTAAACTTGAAGCACTTATATCTCGAAAACGGAATTTCGATTTCGAAACATTTTTTAAGTCTTCGTGTTTTTCACTCGATTATTAACATTACTATATTATCAGTATATTATTAAACGTTATGCTAGCTACTTAATATTTCATGACATGTTAATTTATTACGTACGAGTCTGTTTTTTTAACGCGTTGCGAACGAAGGCTGTAGATCTACTTTCTGTGAAACGAGGCGTTAGGTCCTGAGAACTTGTTAGATCTACCGCCTTAGAAATATGTGCAAATTTTACAGTATTAGAAACCGACAGTAGTCAAGGTATCAAAATTAAAATACGACAGTAATTTATCAACAGAAAGCCAATCTGAAACATGGTTAAAAGCCAAATATGTGTCTGAGGTCGGATTCCTCGTGTAAGGTAATATGAAAAATGGAAATACATATGCTGACCTCGACGTCACTGGGGCAAGGTTTATTCCATCTATGCTCAAAGAACTATTGCAATTTCTTACATTACTTCTTCTGTTGATACGTTTTAATTGTTATCGTGCAAGAATCGTAAGAGCTAATTTTATCATTGTTACTGTTTCCTTAAGAAAAAGTAAACAAACCAATAAAATCAAAGAATTCTTAAGAAAATGTATCAGAAAAATTAGAAAAATTTTCGACCTTCGCAATGTATTTTTCATAAAAATTAAACAAACAACGTAGTTTCTCAACCTTCACAATTTTTTTTGTTTTTAGTAAAATTCAAAAATAATCGAGTTGTGTTATAATTAAAATAAACTTCATAATATATGGTATTATTATTTTATCGTTTTGATCGTGCGTGCGGTATGGTTTCGTTTTTTAATAGAATTGAAGAATTGTTTTGCGTGAAACAATTTACTTGTCAATCTGTTTCGAATTTATTGCAGACTTCGATTATTGAGAATTTAACCGGACATCATCGATCATTTTTAACCATGATACATGTAATCAATCGAAGAAATTACCACGGGCTACTGACGACCCCATCGGACACGTGCTCGAACATTTTAAAAGTGGTTCGAACCGGTTACGTCCCGAACACCGAGAATAATACGGTGCTCTAGTTCGCGATCCTGGATCTTTAATTACTTCGACTTTACGCAGACCGTTTGCACAGTTTACTGTCACTTTATAATTAACTCATCAACACGATGACCGGTTTCGTACACTCTCTATTTATAACCTTACTATATTCTTTCCACCCAGCATTTAAATATTTATTAAGAGTACAAGGCTGGCAATTAAGAAATGGACTCATACGTTAAAATAATTTTATAATATAAAATAAAATGTGTAATGTTTAGTATGATAATGTAAACATGAATATGGATATTAAAGGCTGCCAATATCTTTATAGATTTCAAGACTTCCAAGACTGGAATTTAAATAATATTCAAAGTGATTCAGTGCTCTGGTAAGCTTGAATTACTTGGAAAATGTGCCTTGGAGAATGTATTCATATCACTGAAATTTTATTTTTTATCTTCTGATTGACGTCAAACGCAATAAAACGAATGGAAAAGACATTATTTTTGTGATTCGATTTAATTTCAGTAAGAATTCGTAACTTGAATCTTTTTACGTAACCATAAAATATTATTCTGCCTAAAATAGAACGATCTTAAAAATTGTCGAAACTTTCGAGACTTGAAGACGTTTTAAAAGCAGCCGGAATTCAATATTTTTAGATCTTCTAAAAGTCTCAAGTTGTTCAAAATTATCAAGACTAAACAATCCTATATATTTAATACTTTAAAGAATTCTAAAACTATCACAAGTTTTACAAGTTACAAATTCAAAACGATTTAAAGATATAGATCGAATTTTTCTTTGTCTCCAAATTGCTATCGAACTCAATAAAACGACTGAAAAGGCACATAAAAAATCCTTTAATAAATTCAGACATCCCTCATAATTATTATCATTACTATTATTTCCATGCACATCTACTTTGTCTACGCTCAGATGCATCTGTTGCTCTTACAATAGCCTAATCAGAACGAACGAACATATCCATTTCTGATGCAAATAGATTAATATTAGATTGGCAATCAATTTCACAATCTTCATACTTCTTTCCCTACAAAATCATTTACTAAAATTCATCGAGCAATAATTTTCAATCAACATACATTAGACTCTCGTTTGAAAGAGGAATAGATGTGAACATTAAATCGTTCACCTGGTAATATAACAAGAGACCACCGTAAC
Organism: Osmia bicornis bicornis; assembly: GCF_907164935.1. Lineage (NCBI taxonomy): Eukaryota > Metazoa > Arthropoda > Insecta > Hymenoptera > Megachilidae > Osmia > Osmia bicornis. The sequence continues at coordinate 706,923 of NC_060218.1, read as the reverse complement.
TCAATTTGAGTCAATAACTTTTTCATTCCTCTCGATTTTGAAACAAAGTATGCAGAAAGTTGCGTATTTCATTGTTAAGCTAATATATAAGAAAAAAAAAAATAGGACTTACAGTGTGCGGTTTGCCAAGTCTTGGAGAAGTTGCCCGAATTGGGGAACAACCGAGAGAAGATGAGAGAGCGCAAACCTTATATAGGGTAGCCCACAAGGCACCGATACCCCCACTCCCGATTCGTAGAATCCGCACACAGGCATATCATCTGGATCCTGGTATCCAAACGTCTTCCAATGTAGAATTATATTTTTCTTTTAAACTAACAATTATATTAAAGAAGAATCCGTGCATGTTCAGGCACTGGTTTACGTTCTGTGTCTTCTCGAAGAACACAACTACCTCTCGCGTATAATGTGTCGAAGAATGGAGTCGTTGAAATTCACAACACTCGTCGGGGTGTTGCGTAATATCGTGCAAACGATTCGTCGGAACGTCGCAGCATTAATATAAGGAGTCGGTCGTTGGACACCGACGAGAAAACATTTTATTCGGTAATCGTTGTGGATGTTCTTCTCTTCTCTTACACGTGCTTCGAAGGATTTAGAAATTGATCAGCAATTTTGAGTGACACGTCACTTGAATCTGAGTGATGTTTCAACTTTCATTTGAATATGTCGTAATATTGTACATTGGAGCTAATAAAATTTTAATGGAATTAAGCATAAGAATAAGCTACTGGATTCATTGAAAATATAACAATAAATGATAATAAAAATTATTAAGTGAAAGGATCTTTTGCAATATGTTACATGTCACTGATATTTGAATTAAACATTAAATATCATGCAAATAATAATAATAAAAATAATTATACAAAAAAACTAGATTTATTAAAATCTAGTACTTAGAATCACATGGTGAATGTCACTTTACTCCACATATTGCCATATTATACATGAGGGAATAAAAGAAAATGTGCGTGAGCGTGTGAGGCGGAGTGGCAATTATTAGAGAGGGATAACGACCGACGACCGATGGTATCGTCGGAAGAAAAAAAGAAAGATTTTTTCTTTGTAATTTTAGTATGTCACCCGAAAGTGTTAAAATTAAATTTTCACTATACTGACATGTCACTATATTATAAACTGATACCCCATTACATTACATTTAAAACTGGTTTAGTAGAAAGAGTTAAGTATCATAAAAGTAACATATAAGATTTATTCTATTTTCTTGCATGCTCTTAATTTTCAAGAATCAGATATACTTTAATATTCCAAAAAATTTTAAAAATTACAAAATCTTTAAAATCTTTAAGACTTTTTGAAATTTCAGAGACTTTAAAATTTTCAAAATTTCCAAAAAATTTCTAATTTCTAATAATTAAAGAATTACTCAAAAACTCGTAACAGAATATCGAATATCCATCGCTACAGAGCGCTAACGTTTCGAGCTCTTCCTCGTAATCCATGCAACGCTCGTCGTAAGTACGAGTCATAAATCTAGACAAACAGTCTTAATGATTTACTGTACCCTACTGTACTTGCTTTTCCGTCGACAGTAATTATGCTGGTAATTGTTTATTTTTGTATTACTCTCGTACTACTTGTACCAGCCAGATTATTCTTCTGCGACAAACTGTTACAATCTTCGTTATTACGAATCTTTGTGAATTAAATATAGACATCTACCCGGTGTTTTTCATCTAAAACATTTCAATTAAATCCACAAGAACATACAAACAAAATCATTTGCATATCATTCACTAAACCTGCTGCGAATTAAATATAAATTAATTATACTTAAGTGAGTTTTATATATTCATGGTCAGATTCGTTTCTTCGCTGAACCGGTTAGCCAATCAACCAATCAGAAAGCTAAAATATGTATATGCGTCAGTGTTTTTCCTTAATAATTCAAAAACGAAGCTTCAAACAACATTGTCGCAAAGGAAAATGTTGTTCAGAATCACCCCAGCTACCATCCCCTTAATAGACTAACACTCTTTCTTGGGACACCCTATATAATATAATAGCCTCCCAGGTATTTGTTTATGTGTATAAATACAGAATCTGCAGTTTTGGGGGCATTAATGTATTCTTACGTCCCTGATCGTTTTAATATACGCAATGATTTACGACTACGATGATCATGTAATCGATTGTCGCGCCGCGCAATGATTGTCTCCATTCGCCTGTTTTGCTCAACGTTCCATTTCGTATCTTTTCTTTGCCATCAATAATATTTGACATTCATCGTTGCAATATTTAATAATGAAACCAGACCAGTTATAACTTGAAAAAGTTTGAATTTTTAAACGGAACACTGAAATTTAAATGGTAAAAATCGAAATGGAATTTAGATTAAAATTAGACTCTGAATCATAGGTTGACTTAAAACTTAAGCTAAGAGGAACGATCTTTATTTTGTGAAATAAGAGGATGATTTAAAGTCGGAATGACGCAGATTGGTTTCACATTTGTCAATTAGCGATGATCAAGTAACAATAGATGCGCTCGCACGCACGAGCAATAAATATTTTTCCGGACTATGGTCTTTGGCATTCTAATCAATCGTGACGTCATCGAACTTTGTTGCACTTGAAACCACGTGGCGATGTGTCAGATAGTTAAACTTGTAATTATACGCTTTGATAACGATACTCATTGTTCTGTCCAGTTACAATTATCATTAAACTAACTTTTTCGTTAACACGTTCGTTTGCCAAGTCCTTGAAGCGAGTTGGTCGCTGTGTGCTGTAATGTTTGAATACTACGTAGGTATCTAACCCGCGATATCGCGTGAGCGAACATTTCGAAATTTTGATAATTTGAAATTTCAATCTCTTGAAACTTAATCTTAACTTTCTCCTTTTGAATAACTTGTTCGTTACAGATTAAGTTCTTCGTGTGGGTAAAAGATACTAAGAAACTTAAAATGGCAAACAACGTGCATTAGGTATGTTAATATAAAATACAATATTTTTCACAAATTACAATCTTTGTTCAGGCGTACAAATTATCTAAAAACAGGATCAATTGTTTGCTTAAGTCGGAGTATATTCAAGCAAAATTAAGAAATATTTATAAAAGCCTTCAAATATCATGTCTTTGGTGACAATTTCTTGATATCTTGATAAGTTGTGATAAACTGTTCTGTCTCGTGTCGCAAGTATGTTAAACATAAATTATCGGCACGTTTTTCAGTGATACGGATGTTCTTTCTTTATTTCCTTACGAGAAATGTTTGTTCCGTTATTTTTTCTTTCGGATAGGGACTATTATCATGGGTGAAATTTTGACAATATTAATATTGAAAGTAATTTAAAAAACAAATAACATAATTTTTAATTATTAAGCAGTTACGAAATTTATGAACAATAAATAAATTGTAATTCAAAGTTTCCCGTGTAAACGTTTAGGCACAACAGGTAGGAGGGCACAGACCTTTATGTATACGTACTGGGTGTCCTAGTATTAATGGTACAACCGTGATAGGGATGATTCTACACGAAATAAAATAAGTCGAAAATATGGAAAAAAACATTTTTCATTTAAGTTCCGAAGAAACACGAATACGCGTCGAATTCAAAATCCTCCTTTCTCGAAGTCGATTAAAAGAAAGGAAAAGTTGTTATTTGCTGAATACGTCTACACAGGAAACTGTACGCGTTCAGGTATGTAAATACACGTGCGAGAAAGTAATGCGAATAATTCGCGTATACGCTGATATGTGTACATTAATGTACAAGCATGCAGTGGCTTGCACGTAGTGACTCACCGAGCTTACTGACGTCACCAACGTGCTCGAGGGGCAATCAACCGTCAAGCAGCGTAAAAATCTTCTGGATCACGAGTGACATAGAGCGCGATTGCGTGGGTGAACGCATGAAGCTGAATGGACATTGGATACGTGTCGTTTCGATCGAACCGACGAAACTGGAGAATATTGTTACGTCATCTTGTTACATTTCAACATTCCTGATTCGTTAAAAACTGAAAGGTGGAAATAAATAAGGCCGCATAACTAAATTTCTAAGGAAAACAATTTTTTGCTTAAATACCGAAATTCTATATTTCCGTCTTTTTCTTTTGTTACTAGAAATGCTAAAATTTATATTATGCTCGATACTGTACATTTTTTTTATTCAATACCATTCTTTTTCTTCCACTTTAACGAGTTTCTAGGAGAACCTACTTTGTCCAATAAAAGAATCCAAAGAAATCACCTTTTTAGTATACATAGGATTTAGAACACGACGCGACGTGACTTATGGGCAAAAGTGCCAAGAAGTCTTAAATGGCAAATAATTTGATTGCGAAAGATGCTTCATTGCGAAATTGAAAGCATCTTTACTTCTGCTTAAAGGCTGAAAATCTAGTGAATTTTGAATATCTTATAAATTTTGTAGATTATGTTTTTGCCAATTTCCTAATCTCTTATGGAAGTCATAACCCTTTTGAGATTTCATTTTCACTTTTATTACTAGTACTCATGGCAGTAAATGAGTTTGTTTCATCATATCTCTAATTATTAACCCCTCAATATCAGACATAATTCTTTTCGGTTCTAACTCTAGAATCTTGTTTCATAACTCACAATGGAAATTTTGAGTAGATTAATTGCATGCTTGCAACAATAAATCTGTCTGTCAATGAGTTCAGAAACAAACGAATGTTAGAAATCAGATTATAAATCACACAGTCATTACTATGTTAGATCTACATCACTTCACTTCATAAGTTTCCCTCTATTGAGGGTGGCATAATCTAGGGACTTGGATCTGTCCCTTTTTGCCCAACGAAAAGTTATCGGCCACGCGCATTATCGCGCCATTTTCAATTACATTATTTATGCTATATGCTTCTGTACTTTTAATTCCACTCATACTTGTCCGTACTTTTAAATCTCACACTCTTTCTGTACTTTTAAGTCCACTCATCTTACTCGTTCCTTTACATTCCCCTTTTAGTCGCCTCTTACGACAGGCAGGGGATACCGTGGCCGTATTCTAAGCCCCCCGAGCCACAGGGGGTTAGATCTACATCATTCCTCCGTCAAAATAGTGCGTTACCTTCAATTTTTTTTTTTTAACCTACTTTATTTTTCGTTTAAATCACTAATTAACGAGCAGTTTCACGTTATATACAGTGATTCTATGGGTCAGATAGACCCCAGCTTAACAGTTATAGAGTTAATAATGTAAAATTACTTCCGATTAGAAAATTATGAACTTTAAACACGATTACGTTGAGCATAAGTGTTCATACGTGTTGCAAACAGTCGGTATGATCTATTTCCGCTCGAAATCTACTCGGCTTATTAACGGAGCTGATTTCGCGAGGAATTTCATCTCTCTTACTTTGTTGAATGTTAAGAAACTTCGTGTACAAAAAATTAAGAAATATTTCGTTAAAGCAATAATAAGTATTAAATTAAAATACATAATTTGTAAGTATCTACATTAATCTACGTCATCTATACAAAAAGAAGGTAATTAAGAAAATTTATCTAAATATGCGTTAATTCGGAACTATACAAATTTTATTCGAATTAATTTATGCATATTATCAAAACACTCAATCTACAAAAGCGAATTCATTTTTAAAAATAGCAACTGAAACTATAAATCTCAGAACAGCAAAAGCCCATCAACCAATATTTTGAGGAAAAAACCAATTTCTATTTTGATCTTTTTTAATTCTTCATTAATTATTTTGATTTTCCTCAACAGTATTCTAGGGATAAAACGATAAAAAGTGTTATTTTAAATGTTATTATTCACTAGGTCTTAAAAAGTGGACTTATATTGTTTGGGAATTTATGGCTCCAATTGCATTGTTTATGCACAGGCATACCTCCGAGATATTGCAGGTTTGTTCTCAGGCGATTGCAATGAAACAAATCTCGCGATAAAGCGAGTCACAAGAATTTTTTCAATTTCTCAGTACGCTATAAAACTTATGTTCACGATAACAATAGTCCATTAAGTGTACAATAATTAATATGATATAAAATATGTTATATTTCCGATTTATGTTATTATTTTCTAAATGTACCAAAATTTAGTTTTAGTAAGCGTTCTCGCATCTTTGGTACATAGTAAAATAACTAACTTTAAATTTAAAATTTCGCGGGAAAGCGCAGAAAAATTTTGATGTAGTAGCATGCCGAGTGTAAGTACATACCCGCCCAAAGTATTCTAACGTTAAGAGTATAAACCACACAAAACAAAAGGTTAGAATTTCATATTAAAAATTCAAAATCTTACATGTATGTCCAGCTCATTTGCAAAATTGATTAACTGCAGAAACTAAAAACTAGAAAAATTAATAAATTAGTGCTAAATTTTTCGAAAATTCTCACAGTGAAATTAATCACTTTAACTCCAGTACGGCTCATATGCGTATCCGTATTTCTATATACGGCCTATCTAAAACTTCCCTAAATTCCCCCGAAATACTCCCTAAACACTTCAAACAGAAATCCAGAAAAAAACAATGAGAAAACAAAGTAGTACACTTACCTAATCATAATATCTCGTCTCAAGACGATCCCCAACCGGCAGAAGCTCATTCAGTGAAGAGCACGTATTACCTTCCTATACAACACTTCCGGTAACACTATTTCCCTTATTTCTTTATATAAGTGTACGAGGCGTCGATAGAGAGATAACTAAATCACTACGAAGGGGTCAGTTCGCGGCGAGCACGTCTGTCAATCTGTTAGTACCACTGCCAACTCAGGGACGTCGCACGGGACCGCGAAATCAGGCGACCTCCCTCCCCTCCCGCGAGGCTAGAAAAAAAGGTGTACCACACGCGATTGGGGATAATAGCCGACCATTGACAGCTTCACGGAAGTAATAAAACTCACGGTTAAGGATAACTAAGTGAAGCACGAACCTGCCTGGTGAATAAATAAATTATACACCGAGAACGGAAGTTACTCCTTGGATCTTACCGATCGATCATTCGGATGCTGGTAACCATTTTGTTTTTGTGGCTGCGAGTATCATTGGGATAGATAAGATGATCAAGCAGCGCCGGACCAAGGGGCTCTAAAGGGGGCTATAACCTTGGGCCCACTTTTCAGGGGGCTCCATTTTAAGCTTTCCGCTTACTATGAAATTAGAATAAAATTCAATTTTTGAACCAAGGGGGCTTCGAAAATTTGATATTCCCGAGCCCCCAGAATTAATATAAATGACCTGGACCTAAGAAAATAGCTTTGGGTAACTATACCACCTTGAGCCTGGATTTTTTTTTATCCGTTATAAGTTTGAAAGTACAATTAATTACTAAGGATAATTAATTATAATAAACATATCCGGCAGAAATGATATTGTATAGTCATGAATATGGTTAAGTAAAAAAGAAGAGATCACCGAAGGGCCCAGTCTCTGCACCCCTGTGCCCTGTTCGAGTTAAATTACTATAGAAGACTTTATCCACTTTAGGCACCGGCCGTCAGGCAATCATCCTATTGCCGTACCATAGTATCATGAATGACGGTAAGAAAAGCCACCGAGAGCCGGTTGCCACGAGTTCCCCTGAAATACTGTGTGCCGTTCACTCTCTTGTATTCCCACGGTCCACTTCGCAAACAGAAAACAATGTTCAGTGATTGTATTTTCAATCGCTCCGACCGATCATAAACACACGTGGGGGTTCGTCTTGACGGATGTGTCAGGATACTTGATATGTTTGTTACCGTTGCCTGACGGTTTAATGAAACGGACAGAGACAAAGCACGATTGTTACCAATCTAAGGTAATTCAAGAACAGATGAGTTATCAGAAGAGACGATATGCGCGACCTTATCCACGGTATGAGAGGATAATGTAAAAGATGATAAATTGAGCATTTGCGTGGATGTACAGTATTGAGCATGGTGGAGTTTCCTAGGGAAAATGGTATTTCTCTATACTACCATTTTCCCTAGGAAAGCTTACAATGCTCAGAACTGTACACGATATTCTTCACCTCATCCAATGATGTAAACAACGAACACTATTTTACCTAAAGTTCGAACATAACGATCAATTCAAAGAATTTCACATATGAAACGTTCGTGATCCACAATGCTCCTTATTGCGTCTCTTGCCACTTTAAGAAGCAACTGTAAGATAATGACCCAATTAGATGTCATTTACACGTGACTCATATCGTCAATTTATCCATGTCCGGCCGCTAGGCTTTACTACCTTGCACGTAAGATTATCCACGTTTGGTATAGAAAGGTAAACCGCATCGAATAACAGGACAATAATAGCCACTGCACCTGCTAACTTCAATAGAAATTGTCGGTTTACATTCTCAAACATTCTTAACCTCGACCACATGTTGCTTAAACTTAAAATGTAAAGAAACAAAATTCATTTAACACTTTTTAGAATGATTTGCATATTGAATACAAAAATACCTAAATAATAGATAATATAAACACTCCGGATCTTATTTTATTTCTCAGAACCGAAGTGGTATGATCGTAATGGTTGACAAATCAGACGAAGATGCGCCTAAATCAGCTGGATAATAATTACCACAACAGTGTATAACAGCGTTGCATCTGTGGATGGGGGTGTAAAACTAGTTTGATGTCGACTGACGTAGGAGCTCTCATTTTCTTCGGCCACCTAGTATACACATCCGGTCGGCCAACACTCTGCAACTTTCCTACTTCATTCATCGACGCATTCTGTGGCCTTTGAAGGTTGCACAGGCAGAAAGGAGCGGGCACAGTCGCGCGCCGGCGATCAGAGCCAGCCGCGTGCTCGCCGACCAGTTTCAACATAATAATTCCTTCTTGGAAATACATATCGTATTGCCACCACATTCTGAAGCATCTCGAATACGAGTAATATCGCATTCGTTACAAGTGAATCGAGCTGCGAACACTTTGCACACTATCTTCCCATACCTTTTTCTGCTCAACTTGTTGCGCTACTAAGAAGTACCTTCCAAACGATCGTGCTATTATGTAACGATGAAAACATCAATGCCATGTTACAGATACTTAAGTGATAATATATTTGAGTATGATTTTTGGCAGATATTTATATGAGAATAATATTTCTTCTGAAGAAAATTGCTACTCTATAATTCCTTTGGGATATAAAGAGAAAAGGTACTTGTAGGTTATTGGGGCACAAAATGAGGGAGTCTAATATCTAGAGTTCCACTTGGATGGAGAACTGCGCATGCGTATCAGTACATCCACGTAATAGACTAGGTTAGAAATTTGAATGCTAAAACTTCCTTGAAATTTTGAAATTTTGAGATTTTATACATCATTTATCTACATACTCAGTTATTCACAGATATCGAAAAAATTATGACAGCGTCTGCAGGAAGTCATAATAACAGAGAGAATGGCATCGTCAATGAAATGGGAAACTACCAATGACTGGAATACCACCGTCATCTCTACGTCACCTTTGGGTCAGTAGCCATGACGTGGCTTTCACTGACTACACCAGCACAATCTCCATAGGTATTGCAACTTCTTGTAATCTGATGAACCACTTTCCTTAAAGATGCAACTATAAGGGAAAGGAAGTAAATACATCCAAATTTATTAGTAATCATAGAAACATAGCGTAAAACTTTCTAACAAAATAACTCCAAATGGTTGTACACAATTTCTGATGCACAAACTTTCCTCGCCGCATTCCATGCTCAGAGATATAATGGTAAGGATACGGCTGGGAACGGTGCTCGATACCAAGCGAACTCCGCGTTCCATCGAAAATTCCGTTCGTTTCGATTCTCAGAGCGCACACAGGTATTCGCGCTTGTGGCGGTGCACGTGCGCGAGAGCACTCTTTGGAAGGGTGGGAGGTTATCGACGGCGCCTCCGCCGAGAAGCAGAGATAGGACACGAACGAAAAAGGAAAGGAGATAGTTCCAGTCGCACACATGTATAAAATTCCTATAGATGTTGCTTGAGTTTGTGTGGAATACGCGAGTAGTCAATGGTGGGGAGGAAACGTGAATGATCCATAGAAGCCGGTACCGTTGTGCACTTCCCTCGCCGAACATGTGTAAGCTTATAGAGAGTAGTATACGTATAGAAGAGAATGGAGTGGTGTTGAAGCGGGTAGGAAACGTCAAAGAAGTGGTGGGGAGTAACAGTCAGAGAAGTGGGGTGCGGGTTCGGCTTCGGCTTCGGCTTCGGAAATGGCCGCGGGAAAGTAGAGAGCGTTACGTCGTCTGGCAAGCGAGCCAAAGTTTTTCGTGTGCAGCGCTCGTTAACCCGGCGCTTCGGGCGATTCACCACACTTTCCACCACGGTGCCATGTTTTGAGAGGAAAAAAATTAAAATCGAGTAATAGTGTAAAATCTTGGTGGTGAAGAGCAGTGCGGGCGGTCGTGCGCGAGGATGGCCGGCGACGACGGTGCACCACCGAACAATGAGATCCTCGGAGAGGGGCAGGCCGCGTCAGTGCGGGGGGAACCGCATTCCAGAGTGGGCGGCATCCTGGAATGCGATCCCCCCGGTAACAAGAATTCGTCGAGCGAGCGAGCCTGCGACGACGACTGCGACGAGTCTGTGATCGCCGACGACAGCGGAGGCGGTGGAACAGTGATTGCCGGCGATAACGGCGCCCTGTGCCGATATGCCATCGGCACTGCCAATACCGCTATGTCTTTCATCGAAGTCTGTCAGGTAACAACCAACTGTCAATCTACCGTATGGCTTGCAGACGTCAACTCAGAAGCACCGTTAAATTACGTTTCTTCCAGATACGACTGCAGCATCTATTCCCACACTTGGTCTCCTCTACTCGGTACAATCTCTGCGAGGATTCCATAGAACTCACCGCGGAATGTTTGGCCAACGACGTGATACGGTATCTGCTGAAGGAAGATATCTATCTCATATCACGGGACCCTGTATCGAGGAGCATGAGGCACAACGTGTATCAGATGTTAAATAAACACAGCATATTGTTCGCGAGCATGGTGAACCGTTTGAACGTCGTGCCGGATACGGCATACGAAGCGTTCATGGGAGTCGCAGATGAGCTCTTCTTACACGGCGGTGTTACTTGGGCGAGGATCGTGTGTTTGTACGCGTTCATGGGCAGGCTTGCTCTGTGGGCTCGTGACAGACGAATGCACGCTCTCAAAAAGAGATTGCCGCTTTATGTGTCAAGATTCATCGGGGAAAAGGTGGCACATTTTATCAAAGGGTATGGAGGATGGGTAAGTACCACCTCTTTTACAACTTCCTTACAAAATAATGTCACAAATAATTGTGAGCATTTTTGGTTTCATATTAAAACTAAATCTAAAGCTAATTTAAAACTTAAATTTAATAAGTTTTATTTTTTATTTGTTATTTTATTACTTTAATTTATTATTAATAAATATTGAATTTCTTTTTTAACCATTTATGATCTTTAACTTTTTAGGTTAGGCCTAAATCTAGCCTTAATGTCACATTAACACTACTCAAAATTATTTCTAATACCTATTTATCTGATACATATTTCTCATACATATTCATATTTTTATCAGTTTCAATAAATTAAAATTTGAAATAGTTCACCTTTTTTTTTAAATTTAAAAACGTGTTTGTTTTTAGGAACAGTTGTGTATAGAATACCCTGTGGCAGAAGAGATCAGTGGAGCAATCTGGAGGAGTCTTTTAATGACAGGTGCTACTTTGGGTTTGGTTGCAACAATTTTAACAGTGACCTCCTGATAAACTCTTAGAAATTAAATGATGCAGGGTATGTTTCTGGTACAACCTATCAGTGTACTTATATTTAAAAAATGGAATTGTGTGATTGGAAAGCTGTCTTCAGTCAGTTTAGATTTTATATAACAAGTTTCCTATTATATTCATATTTTGTAATAACTGCAGCTCTGGACTAGTTAAATTAATGAGAAGATACTTTATTTAATGTTATCAAAATATAATTTCATGTAATACTCAAAATTCATGTTTTAGACATACATTAGATGTACAAATTAATTTGGTGCCTTTTTCTTTTTTTAATTCAAGATTTGTTTTCAAAAAGTCATATTTTAGAAATTCACAAAAGCGCGGGAAAACATTCAAATTTAAATTAGTAACATTAAAGGCCCCTAATTGATTTTTACATGTAATATATACATATAGCAAACAGGAATCTCAAAATTGTATTGAATTTAGGTAGAAACAATCTAAATGTATTTATTTATAATTTATTTTAGTTAGAAAATATATTAAATAATAAATTTTCCTTGTCAATCAAACATTGTCATAATAAATATTTAGAATTTATAAATCGGCACAACAGTGTCCGTACAGTAACATTTTTTAAACAGCAATGAATATTATATGTGGTAGTTTCTTAAAAATTTTATACAAGTATTTAAAGATAATAAATATTTCTAAAAAAAATATCAATTTTCTTAGTCTGTATCTATTATTTTTTACATCTTTTATATCCCTGCATTCCTCACATCCCAGCTCTCTTTATGTTCGTGCATCCCACACATCCCTGCATTTCCTATGTACCTCATTAGAGATCGAAAAATTGTGATGAATTTAATTTCCATTTTTACTGTCAGAGGGCGCTATTTCGCGGTACGAAATTTTTGCCCCTAGGGGCCGTATTCACAGTCGCAGACTTAAGATGTTTTTGACTAAGATAGTCTTATTCAAATAAGCAATGCTTAAGTCGCTATGTATTCACAGTCGGCGAATAAGACCGACTTAGTTAAGGAAGCGATGCTTAAGCTTTGCTTAGTGAAGTCCATGCTTAACCCAAAGAGGAGGTATAACAAGAGGCGACACTCCCGGCGGCACCTTTGATGTCGACGATTCGCTGTCCCTGGGTTGTATCAACGAGCGGGAAGTTTGAATGAATTGGATGTAATACTTTCTTTTCATAACAATCTTTTACAACTAAAAACCTTTTTGCATCGTTTGCATATTTGAACATAAATACACAATTATACAATAGTATGAGGGAAGGTTTCGGATAATATATTTCAAGACATTACAATATTTACAAATTTAATACAACATGCAGTTTCCTATCTTTTCTAATGCAAGTTTTAAAATCCCTATTGCTGTATTTAAATGTCTAATAAATAACTTTAATAAATATTCTAGAGGAAAATTGTTGCAAGGGTGAATAAAACCAGTTACATTTCTACATAAATGATACATATTTTTACCTACATGGGTGCGAGGTAAAATAGAATGTGCATTTGAAAAAAAGATGTTTTCTAAAGTAAATAAATAATTGTAAAAGGATTCATCTGGATTGATGTAATGTCTCCCTGATGAGATGGACCTGCAATTGCTAAAGATCAAACATATTTATTCTCATTTATCTAAATTATTTATTCTTATGTATTTAAATGTATTTTTATCGGCTATGTCTACAACACGAATTTTTGCTGGAGGCTCAAACTCAGGATTATTACTGCTCTCTTCTTGAATATTTGTATCTGATACGAAAATAGGAGGACCCATGTACTATTTTAAATGCTTACTACATACTCTGTGGGTCTTGTGGTAGTGTTCATATTCCGAAGCAGGAAGATATTCTCTACCACATGCCTGAAGCCAGAGCTTGCATCTAAAGAACATAATGATATAAATATATATACTTGAAGCATGTTATTAGTAAATCCATCTGAAGCGTGTAATAAATCCATCAATGCCATTAACATTTTCCACGTTTCCTGATAATTTTTCTCCATCTTCATTTTGGTTTTCAATTTCATCTTCTTCTACAAGAATGTCATTGAAAATTAGGACTAAATTATGCAACACAGCACATGCAACTACCGTTGTTGTAGAACATAAGAACTTCGTTGTTAAACCCCTTGTAAGACATGGAAACCGGCGCTTCCAAACACCGAACGCTCTTTCTACTATCTATCGGGTCCTGATCTGAATTTCCTTGTACTTGTGTCGATCGAATAATTCAATATTAATTTGTGCATCAATCAGTCGACTAAACAGTAGCAGTATTACCTTATTTCTTCTTCAGACTATGGATTCCGCAGGGGTGTCATGAGAAAGGGCAGACAAAACAATCAAACGGGTCACTCCCGTCTCGATATTCGTGGATATAAATGTATACAAATTATGATCAATGTCCTCGATATCATCGATATCCGCAAAGTCCAACTCCATTTTGTACTTTTTTAAAAATAATTTACCACAATTAATCAAAATAAATCGTTCAACACTGCACAATAACACCTTCAAACGCGTGCTTAAGTCCTCAATATCGACGACTTAAAAACATAACCTCAATGAAGCCAAATAAGAACTTGTTTTCTACAAATAATTTACTTTCCTAAGCAAATGCTTAAGTTGATGTTTAAGACGTTGCTTATTCGGGACTGTGAATCTAGCCGATGTCTTAAGCACATGCTTAAGGCCAGCTTAGAAATAAGTTGCGACTCTGAATACCGGCCTATGTCTATCACTATCACTAATTTCGCCCCTACAGGGGCCGGCGCTTTTTCGGGACTTATCTGTCCCCATGTTGCCCAACGAACACTACCGTCCACGCGCATTGGGGTTGGCAGTGCTGCCAACCCCAAACCCCGCGTATTTTTTAAATTTCTCCTCCTTTTCTTTTCCATACTTTTACTTCTGTAAACTTATCTCTCCATACTGTTATCGTGGTCGGTGTGTGTGTGTGTACGTGTGTGCATGTGTTAGTGTGGCCCCTTTTAGTCGCCTCTTACGACAGGCAGGGGATACCGTGGCCGTATTCTAAGCCCCCCGAGCCACAGGGGGTAAAAGTACGTCTAGTCTTGTTAGATCTGTAGTCACTGTATGTACTACGCATGAAGTCACTGATTAGTCACTAGAGACTGTACCTTAGGCGTTACAGTTTAAAAGATATTTTCTTAAATTAAAAAGAAAAAAAAAGAAAAAGAAAGACTAATTCTGTAGTGTTACAATTATTAAAAATATATTTTTCAGATATTGATATAGTTTTATTTAAAGTAGTATACTTATTCAAACGTAAATACAATCTATGTACTACTCAAAATATATTGATTTATTGATCGATATCAGAATGTAGGTATTTTAAAAATTTCTAAAATACATAATTAGTTAGCGAACTTACTATTATCTGACTCTTTTTGTATTCATTTAAATGTGACAATGTTAGTAAAATATCATTGTGTAGATCATTGATCTTTTGACTGCTGAATTAAACACATGATTTCACTAATGTTATATATTACGTGGTTTCTGCGTACAGATTGAGAAGTAATAGGTATTAAAAACATGCTAACAGAGAGCGCTTCTTTGAGTAGTATCAAAGTTCCTGATATCATTAAAAGTTCCTAGTGCTCTTTTTTTAACTTTTACATTCATGGGATATGTTTAACAATAATTGAAAAGTCCAAAATTAATTACTTAAAATTTATCGCACATGTCTTAATAAATAGATAATGATTTTAAGGACGAACAATATACATTGGTGTAACTAGGTAGAGGCCAGGGTGAGCCCCTAAAAAAAACGTAAAATTTGCAAAATTTCAGAGTTCTAAAAATTTCAAAATTCAAAATCCGAAACTCCAAAATATCAGAAATCACAAATTCCGGAACTTCAAAATTCTAAAAATCTAAAACTTAGATTATTCAAAATATCAGACTTCAAAAATTTCAAAATTCTCTTGTAGACAAGGCCGCGTTTACTCCTGGGCAAAATGGAAGTATATGTTATTACTGCATGAAATAAATAAACCAAATGATATAAATATATGTAAGAAAGACCGCGATTTCCATGTATATACCTAGGGTTCAAATAGCTCTAGACGCGGCCCTGTTCGTAGAATCTTATACTTTGCCTAAATTGTAATACGTAATTCAACTAAAACAGAACAAAATTAAACAGTATTAAACATCCTGGTCCATTCCATAAAAGAATTCTAATTACACCAATGACAATATACGAAACTTTTTCAGATCTTCTTTTAGAATATCTCTTACGTTTGAATATAAAGAACTGTTTATTCCCTGATCATTGTTTATAAGTTGATGAATTACATAAACGTATCATATAAAACCACGAACCAGAGAATAATTTGCTGCGAATTATATTCATGTCTAACAGTTCTCTTACTTTTACTCTGATTTTGCGACTGTACAGAAAACAACTGTATTTTTACCTTTTTAATTCCTAACATGGATAATAGTAAGAATCAACAATTTTTTCTTCTTTTCATAAACCTTCAAATGTTTCTACTTTAAGTTCACTAATATTGATATTACAACTATGTATTATGCATTTATATGTGAATATGTAACTATATAACTGTACAAATGGAACTTATTTCGTTCCCCACTTATATAACAGTAAGTGATCATTGTACTACATTCATTCACCACAAGTTATTTGATTAATGATATATGAAGCATATCGTCAGCATTACGAGAACATCACATCAAACAAGTTCTATGTGAAATTATTCATTTACAATTTGTTTAAATATATAAAGGAATTATTTCTATAAAAATATGCAAATTTTATCCATCGGTGCACCCCAAAAATAAATTTCAAATTTTTAAAAACGTTGGACCCTTTTGCGTTAACTTCGATAATTTCTTAGAAATAAATTAAAACTCCTTTCATTCAGATTTTCGCTTTCTTGATTTTAACAGATGCAATATCAAGCATGATAAGTTTCCCTAGGAAAAATGGCGGGAAAAAGGAATGTTCAAAATCCTAATTTGAGGTACTAATTTAACTGGATATAATTTTTAATTATTAAATATGATACAATATAACATATGTATTAAATTTCAAGATTCCGAAATTAAAATTTCGGAATTTGTTTAATCTGAGAAATTCAAATTTAAAAGTTCTAAAGAAACAAATTAAAAATTTTTAAATATTAAGAGTAAAATATTCCCGGGTAAACGTTTATACACGAGTGGTAGAGCTTTTTCTTCCCATATCGCCATTTTGCCTAGGCAAACCTCGTATGTTCTATACTGTACAGAATTATTCGTTTAAACAATATTCAATTTATTACATAGAAAGTAAGAGCTAAAATAATATAAGTTGATGTAAAAATTGCACATGATACTGACGACACGATCACTTAAATTCAGTTTCTCATAAAGAATTGGCAGTTATAGCCTGGACACAATTACTGTCCAAAATAGAGCGAAAATGGTAGACATTTTATCCAGCACTATCCTTTTTTTTCTTTTATCCCTTCATAAATCGAGTGCACAGTACTGAGAATAAAAGACAAGGTTAAGGTAATCTAGTGGCTATATTAACCTTTTCATTATCTATTTGAAGAACTCTTGAAAAGTCTTTTCCATTTCAAAGATTATGTAATACTTTCCCAGAGAATCTTATAATAGTATGAAAAGGTGAACCGTATTATACTATTAAGCAAATTTCCGATAAATTGTTCAATTTCTTTTATATCTATATATATAAAATTCATTCGAGACTTGAAAATATTATTGCAAGGCATGTTTATGAAGGATGAAAATAGCACGCAGCGAGTGCAAATTAGCATCAGTAATTAATACAAAAGTACTTTACATTTAGCCTGATGATAATAGGATTTCAATTTTTTAATAAATTCAAAATTCAGTAACGATATATGTGTTGCCACAGATCATATATATATCTAACACGTAAATCACTCAATGACATGCTCTATTTATGTCTCTTGTCAGCTTTCTTGATTTATCACAGCTGGGGCTAAAACGACAAGAAAGGAACCTTGTCCGGTACGCCCTGAAAACGAAGCTGGTGCAGATCTCTATTCCACGTAATCCCACCAATCCTTTTCATAACCTTCGTGAACATGCTCCAAAAGCACCTTCCTTCGACTATCGCAATATCTTTAAAAAAAAATTTATTTGACAATATTAGAATTTTATTATTTTTCATATAAAGATAACTTACCTATATTTATCCTGAACTTTCTGTTTAATGTCAGCAAGATTTTCACTTGTAATATCTCGTTCTAAATACTCGGAAAGACGTTCTGTAGTGCCCTCTAAATCTTTTTGGTTGTCCTCAAAAATCACAGATTGGTTATTCTTTCGCACGTAGTAAGCAAAGACGTAAGTATACATAAGTGTCTGTCTACAAGAACACAAGATATCTACTGCTTTCTTTAAAAATTGTACCTAGAAATGATATAAGAATTTAAATAATTTTTTCAATAAGATACGTTTTGAATTTCGATAGGGTAGGCCAGGTCCCTTATGTTTATAAGCAGTCTCAAATGTTTAATACAGTTTACATTTTGGGGGGTACCTAGCTTACTCTACCCTCTACCTAGTGGTCCCAACAATTAATTCTACCTCAATCCAAGACATGTTATGCTGCTGCATCTCTTCCATTTTTTCCTTCACACTCGCGTAGAGTTTACTTTCGAATTTCAGTGACTGCATATGATTCATATATCTATTGCAATAAAATAAGTATCTTTGTAACGCAGATCGTGATTTTTCTTGAGCATCTCTAGCTGCCTTAGCCTCTTCTTCATCATAACGATTACAATTATACCAACTAGAACCATGCGGTTCCCAAGGTCCAAGACACACCCAACAAAAATCAGTTTTACAATTTTGATTTTTGCACACCATGTGATTACATCCACCGTCCTTTTCAATAGTAACATTACATTTCGGACACTCTTTTGTATTCGCGGCGATCCAGTTTGATGTTTCGGAATCATCATCACACTTCTTAATCCATTTACGTAGTAAATGACATTTCACGGGATCATGCCAATTCTCACCGCAATGGAAACAGAATGTGTGTCCACATTTACAAGTGACTGGTCTTGCTTCTACATACTGTACTTTTATAGCGTTATTACAGTCTGGAGATGGACACCACCTTAATAACCTATTACACTGTAACATAATTCAATTAGTATAATAGACAAATTTTTTTTAATGAATAAGAGTATTCATATTTACTTCGACAAAACTATTGGTTATTAGGTGTTGATACTTCAGTTTAACTCTTGGATCTTTCACAAGACGCATCACACTGGCATCGTCAACTAAAATGTCACAGGCATGCGCTGCACACGCTATCGTTTGACCCACTCCTTCTTCCATTATTTTAGTGGTGAGATACTCTCCCCAGCAACCAGTACAAAAGCGATGGCCACATTCAAGACCAGTCATCATCTAATTTTGGTTAAAAACAAGTAATTTGAACACAAACATCAGCACATTATATCTGATTGAGTATTATGTATACATACTGCAGATGGTTGCACTGTGAAACAGATTCCACATTCTTCTGTACCATTTGTTGATGTTCTTCGAGACTGTAAATATGATTTTGGTTATTTATGTTACATGTATGATATGCAAAAAAATATTAGTGTAACTAGCATTTTTTCCTAGATGGACTAGGTACCTTAGAAATTTAGAAATATTTTAATTCTGAAATTCTAAAATTTTAGAGACTGATCTTAATTTTTTAAAATAGGTGGGAGACCAGATCCATTCCCATTTAGTTACACAAATGGATAGAAAAATAAATATTAATCACCAGAGAACTCTGTGATGATCGATTTCTATTTAATGGACCCTTTCTGAATGGATTAATGACTCTTGCTTCTGCAAATAATTTTTCTTGATCACCATCATAAAAGCGTTCCATTAATTTCTCTTTATCCCACTTGAAATGATTTAGTAAGATGCGAGTAGTTGTTGCTGGTATCTACAATTAAATCACACAATATTCCAATTACATCTATATAAGACCCACAATTTCTTTCTTATGTTTCTTAACCTACTTCCACAACAATGTTGACTTCCTTAATAGAGTCAACCATATGCTGCACTATTTCTTCTGTAGACAAAACTTCAAAAGGATAATCGTCAACATCCGTTGCCCTTTCTCTTGGATTTCCAGCTTCTATTTCCATCGCAAAATCCACATCATCCCCACTGGATTCATTACCAGAATCAACATCATCATACATTTCCTCTTCAGAATCCATTATAATCCCTCTGATTTATTTAGCAATCAATGTACAAATATATCCTTTTATTCTATCTATTTTACACCTGTGTAAAAAATTGTTATGCCTCAAACTCCATTTTGTTGCAAACAATGAAAGCACCACAATTAAATGAAAACAGAAGGTTTCAGAAGTTTTCGAGTAATTATGAAAAATATAGTTGTATCCAATGGATATTAAGAAATGTATCGCACCTGTACCCGCGAAATACTGTTGTATCGGAACAAGGTGAAAACAGCTTATGTTTCAGTACATGACGTCATCGTTCTCTACTTCCCGAATAAAGGAAGAAGCATTATCGTCCATTTCTCATTACTTACACTATCGATGAAATATCACAGAATGACAAGAACAACACGAATCCTTCGATAATATGAACGACTGAAACTTCAGAAAGTTTTCGAGCGACATAAACGAGAATAAAATCAGCTGCCAAAACATCCGAGTTGAACTCCGGCAGCTGATACACCGAACGCTATTATCACGGCAGAAACGATGAATGAGCTATCGTGCTCTCAGCCAATCAGAATGCTTCTATGTAAACGTCAACCAATGACGGCTCTCTGTTTATCGCGGTGATTTTTTACATTGTTCTTTAATTACTTTTAATGCTTTGTTTTAGTATTCAGTAGTTATACGATTGATAAATTGAAATAATAAAGTATACGATAAATTATAGAAAAATGTAATTATAACCTTACAAAAATTATAGATATATACTAATTGGAACTTATAGCGGGAATTTTGAATGAGAATTACTTTCATAGATAAATATTTAAATACAGCACACTTTCATTTTAATCACATATTTAACCGCTTTGCAAATTATAATGTATGTAAATAGTTATATTGCAAGCCATAATAATTATATTGATTTTGTGTAATGTAAACAGTTTAAAAACATAATCAATGATTTCAACAAACATGAAATACACCTTGCACAATATCTAATATTTACAAAGTTATTACCATTCAAAATCTTTTCATCCATCGCACTGGACAAATCAGTAGGCTAATCCATAAGTAAATCTATACTGCTCCATTTGCTGTGATAAACGGAACGAGCTTATAGCTCGAGCACTGCTGTCACGTCCATAGTAATGAGGTACAGATGCCCTTTTTTTTTCCTAACGATTCAGCCAAATACTTTGTTATTTTACATACGCTTTTTCTAGTTGCAATTAAAGTTTGGTGATTGGTGAACAAGAATAAACACAAAATTTCACGTAATACTATCCGAGGAAATGAAAATCTATCAGTGACGCGACAACGAAATGTCCTCGTCGCCAACTAACGTTTTACTGGCTCTAGTCAACTACTTGAAGTGTGCTCCTTGTGCGACACAGCTGATACATGGGCGTCTCTATGAAGGGTGCTATTTTAATAAATTTATTTCCAAAGGAAATTTAATCCTGCAATTAACTGTAAATTAAATTAAATATATACAAACGCATCAAATATACTCAATATAATTTTTTTAAAGCATATAATTTATAAATTATAAATTTTTTTTACTTTATTTCAAATTGTTAAAATTATCTTTGTTATATAGTAAGATTGAAATTAATAAAAACTTTATAAAAGTGACGTTATATTATTATTTACAAATTATAAATTTCTTCTTACCTTATTTAAAACTATTCAAATTACATTTATTATGTAACAAGATTAGAATAAATAGAAATTTAGCAATAACTGAAATAGTATTTCTATTAAATACTAATCATATAAGAATTTTTGTTTCTGACGTATGTTTGTTTATATGTAAAGAATATTTAGAAATTAATGATAATATTGAAGTTTTACGCCATTGCGAATATGAACGATAAGCAGCAACCTCACACTGTTCCGTCAAAGTTAAACCTAACCCTATAGTGTTGTAATATTTGAGGTAAATGTCGGAGTGAATTACACGGTTATCGGGCAAAATGAGTTTGCCCAGTTCGAGTGATTATTGTTTGTTAGAAAAAATCGGCTCGGGAAGTTATGCAACTGTTTACAAAGCATTTAAAAAGGTAAGTACATTTTGTGGTTCGATGCGGTATACAAAACATATGACAAAACAGTATTGTAGCTAGATTAATTGGTGCCGCGATTTTTTCCTTTTAAATTATGCAGTTTGTTATATTTATTAAATTAATTACATATTTTTATTTAAATTTGTATTTTTTATTTTATTGACCTATAAAAGTAATTCTTATTCTAATTTTCTTCCCTGCTGCAAATTTGCATAATTTCCTCCACTTCTATTTTCATAATTATTCCAATGGAAACAATTGTTTATGTTATTTGTAGTAAAAATTTTAATTAGTAACGCATAGTATGCTTATAGTTTTAGTACCTTTTTTATGTATAATATAATGCATAATACTTTATTTCTCTTTGCTTACACTTAAAGTAGAATACTGCAATACCATAATATATAGATCGGTAAGTGATTATGTATTAGACGGATAATTTAGTAACACTCTAACACGGTTGTGAAGTCGATAATTTATAACCACATCTGCCCAATAATTAAATATTTATATTTGAATTTAATTTTTAATATGTTCAAATTGATTTGAATAGAGTAATGAAAAATTAATGAATCTTCCACGTGTACCGATTACCGTGAATTTTAGATACGTTACGCACGATAAATTGAAAGTTACGGCATAAAAAAATATCTATAAGAAAAGGCGCTCCCCCTCTGATTTCGATAACTTTAAAGTATGTTGTAAAATTTAACATTTTAAGCAACTTTTTTCCTCTAAGCTATATGTCGGACTTGATTAATTTACGCGAAAGTATATTGTTATTACCCCAGCCAATTCCGCCTATACGTATGCATCCGTAGCCACGTGTGCGTCGGCTCGCTTGCCTACCGTTTGTTTTAAGCAGCACCATGTGATCCGGTTCCTATTCGTACAATGGGTGAACTGAAAAATCAAAGTATGACGTTTGATTCAAGTGGCTGGCCACCAAAAAGCGACCGGAATATTAATATAATATAATACAACCTAACCTAACGTAACCTAACCAATCATTGTGCACCACAATGTTTAATACTAACGTTGACGGAATATGTATAATTTTTTCCGTTATTTATACATCTAGATTAGATCAGGTGGCCGGCCACGCAAGTCCAATATCAAAATGATTAAAATTAGTTAAATTTGAGTTTAAGTTCACCCGTTGTATGGACAGTAGCCGGGCCATGTGGTGCTGACAGAAACAGTAGAGAAGCGAGGGTTGCTTGCCGACGCGCACACAGCCACGGACGTATACATACAGGAGAAATTCAATGCAGTAGTACTCATAGTTTTTCGCGAATATCTCGCAAACTACTCAAGTCCGACATATAGCTTATATTTTACAACATACTTAAAAATCATCGAAATCGTAGGGGGAGTAGCTTTTCTACAAGTTCACTACATTTTTAAATTTCAATTCATAATAATTAAAACAAAAATATTTGTATAGAAACAAAGCATTCCAACACTTACGTTAAACTATAAATATGTCCCTTTTATACAGTGGTCGCTTATATTGTAATCTATCATATCATCAGTATTATACAAATAATCACGTTAAAAGTATATTCCACATAGTCGATCGAAGATTGCACGAAACCATAAACAAACCTTTGCACCAGTTTTTTCCCCCTGTCTCGTCGGTTCACTATTGATTTATATTAGCGAGTCATGGAGTCAAGTGCAACTTGTTTAAATACATTTTAATGACTGAACTTTGGCCACCGAATGACACCGTTTATTTGAGAGGTAGCCAGAAAGATGGTCGTTGCATTGAAGAGTGAAAAAAAAAAACCAAAGTAAGTTTATCTCAAGGCGACTTAACGCATGCTATTGTTGGTTGGTTTTGTAGGATAGATGCCGAGAGGTAGTCGCAATCAAATGTGTAGACAAATCGACGCTTTCCAAGTCGGCTATCGATAATCTCGTGACCGAGATCAATCTCCTAAAGATACTGAAGCACGAGCATATAGTGGAAATGAGAGATTTTTTCTGGGACAATGGGTTAGTCGATTGTCCAAGTTACAGTATTTTAGTTCCTTAATCCTTGAACAGCGGAGTCTAGGTCAATCGTGACCTAGACTTAAAAAGGGTATTAACTTAAAATTAAATGTATAATTTTTCAAGCAAAAGGGGTTCTAAAATTTAGAAAATGAAAATAATATGAAATACGATATTAAATTAGGAGGGTTAATCCTTTGAAAATGAAATATTCCTTAGCTTGACACAATATACTCTCAGAGCTGTTCCTAACACTGAGCAATCGGGGCACTTGCCCCGGATTTTACACTTTTATACTTTCAAAATACTAAAACCATAAAATTTCACAATAAATGATAAGTACAAAATATACGTGTTACATTATACATAGAGTCGAGAAGTAATTTGTACTTCTAATACTTATAAAATCATTGGATTGATTCTTTAATTATTTTAAACAACATAGAACGTCTTTATCACCTATGTATAACGCAGGCACATATACATCGTGATGGAATACTGCAACGCCGGTGATTTATCGAGCTTTATAAGGAAGAAGCACAAGCTACCCGAGCAGATTTGTCGTAGATTCTTACAACAGCTCGCGCTAGCTTTGAAATATCTGCGCAATCACAATGTCTCTCACATGGACTTAAAACCGCAGAACTTGTTACTAACCAGAAAGCCACATTTGGTACTAAAACTCGGAGGTTCGTTTCATTGATTCCAATCATAGTTATTCCACGATTTTTCTTCTTCCCTGTTTCGTTTCAGATTTTGGTTTCGCTCAGTATCTTTCGAATTCGGAACAAAAGTTTACCATCCGTGGTTCTCCTTTGTACATGGCGCCAGAGATTTTATTAAAACACAAATATGATGCTCGTGTTGATTTGTGGAGCGTTGGCGTGATTATGTACGAATGTCTTTTCGGCAAAGCTCCGTATTCCAGCAGTAGTTTTCAGGAATTAGCTGAAAAGATCAAGGACATGCGACCTATTGAGGTGATTTTATTGTAAATCTATTTTACACAATGAACCACTGTTAGGTACTCCAAGTAACTCGTACGGTTTCCCCTTAACCTAACCTAACATAAGTCCACTTTACCGTTAGGTGTGCAGATTAGTTTTATTGCTTTACCTGCTTTTATGTATTTAAGGAGAATACAATTTAATGAATCATGTCTACTTTATATTGGGCAAATAAATAAATAAATGTAGTGCTAAAAAATATTTCATTGTTGAGTAAAAAATTCTAAAACATAGTTTTAGATCGGAGTAAGTAAATGGTAAGGTAAGTAGCTGCTCGATAATTCAAACGCCTTTGGCGTTTTATAAATGGATCTTTCTAAGAAACGGACAGTTATCAAGCGCCAATGAGATGCATGCTTTTATTCGCGACGGATTTGTCCTGTCACATAGGTATGCACTTATTGGCTAACTAGGCAAGGGAGTGAAGCGCATGCGCGTATGTAAGTAATGCGTGTGCGCAGAACGTATACGTAAGTAATGACCTGAACACACGAACAAAGAGTGTTTTTCATAGGGAATTATCGAGCACCTAGTGTAGTAAAAGAATCCACTTATAATACTATATTAATGTAAACTATTAGATAAATAATTAGTGTAGTACTAAAACCTAGAGCATACCAAAGCTTTATCATTGGTTCATATTGGTAGAATAAATGGTAGAACAACCACAAAAAGCAATAAAACTAAAACTGATAGAATAAGTAAAGTTGATAGAAAAATCTTTGTGCTATACTTGTATAAATCATTAGATAAATAGCTAGTGTAGTACTAAAGCATAATTTAAATTAATATAGTAAATAGTAGAATCCATGCTGTTTGACAAATTATATATTTTATGCGCTAACTACTAACCCGTAATTTATTTTTCTCCTGTACTTAGTTTTTGAAAAATTTAATTAACACGTTCGCTGCCGGATCGGAGAAGCTGGACGAATACTGTGTGCCATAACGTTTAAGTTTTGATGATTTAGCACGCGATATCGCATCGGAAATCCAACACGCAATATCACATCTCAAATCTAACACGCGATATCGCGTGAACAGCAGCGAACGCGTTAAAAAGTAAAGAAAATACAAATTTTCCACTATAATATCAACAATTATCATTAAACATCATGAATTTCATAAACAATACTATATAAATAATACAGGTTTTTTTACTAGAAAAACAATTTCTCTTTTATCATAAACTATAGCTACCCAAAGGATCATATATATCACCCGAATGCAAAGATTTATTGATGTCCTTATTGAAGTACAACCCCGAAGAAAGGATAACATTCGATGACTTTTTTGCCCATGATTTTCTGGACTTGTCTCATGCTCCTACAAGGGAAAATTATGATAAGGCGGTAGAGTTAATACAAAAAGCTGTGAAATCGGATAGTGAGAAAAACTCCAAAGAAGCTTTTCATCTTTATTGCGAAGCTCTTAGATATTTTATTCCTATTCTTACAAGTAAGAATGTGTATATGATTATGAATAATTAAATACACAATTATTCCTCTGAAGACTGATGTTATGGGATTGAGACGGTACATAATTTAAATTCACTTTATTAGGTGAGACGGACTTGAAACGAAAAGAAACGTTAAGATCCCATGTTAATGATTATATTAGAAGAGCAGAGATACTTAAAGCATCATATTTAGATGACGATAGCGATAAAGTGAAGTGTGCACGAGTAGAGGATAAAGGAAGTTCTTCGTCGATTCGATGGATACCATCCTTGAACAGAGGAGCTTCGATTGTGTATCAAGAGCTACGTCTGTATAAAAATCTTTATAATACAATAATTCTTTTAATAAAATATACAAATTATCGAACAGATGTTGAATTCCACTTAAAAATACAGAAAGTGTTCAGTATTGTTTTTTAATTAAAGCATTACCCCGTATTAACGTTGTCTGTTATCAGGAAATATAAAAAATACATATTCGATTTTTCAACACTCCTTAGGTAATGCACGATTTGGAATTTAAATTTAATTTTAAATTCATACTCGTTTTCCTTTTTGAAATTTTATGCTATTTCTTTAGATACTATTTTTTCACTGTATGAAGGTCTTCCGTTTGAAAATTTTTAGCGCTCAATATTAATGCATGCACCATTTAGATGTTGAATTAACTTAAGCTAACTTAACTTAATTGTACGGACAATTCAGTTTACCTAAAGAGTGTAGAAAAATTAAATCATGTTCTTCTACGAAGAGTTAATAATGCGCAGAAGATGTTAACTTGTGTGCTTATCTATTTATTGATAGGAACTCTTAGTAAAACTACACCCAGTATGGCGGATGCGCTGGAGATAGGAGAGGTTGCAGAACAATATCTTGCAGAAGGAAACTATGCTCTCGCGTTAGAAAAATTTCAGATCTGTTTAGGGATATTGGTACCCCTGTTGGGGAAAGAACCAGCAGGACGACGAAGAGATTTGTTACATAAACAGGTGATTACTTTCTCATTTCTAATTTTTGTCAAGAATTCATAACACGCGATATCGCGTGAACGGATATTTAGAGTGGACGATGGAGCATGCGATATCGGGTGTACGTATTTATACTTTTATTTTATTTAACACTAAAAGGACCAAATGGCAAGCGATTCCAAGTACTGTTCGTCTCGTAGAGCATAGATCTACAACTTTCGATCACAATATGTAAGAAAATAAAATAAAGGAGTTCAATTTTTTTAAACCGTCAGGGTGGTATCCTCCCTTTATGTTCCGCTTGAATGCAGGTATAAAATTGCACCTAGTTTACGAAGCTGGCTGGCTGGAAAATAAAAAAAAGATGGTTGATAGTTTGCATACATAGTCCTGGCGATGCCACGTGTAGTATAATAACGCATTTTAATGATGGCCGCCATAAATATGGTAATTTGATGCAGGAGTAACAAAGTACCTAAGTTTATGACTTAAATATACAATAAACTTAAATACAGGGTGTCCCAGAATTAATCGTACATACAACAAGAAGGCAACTAGGGGAGGGGGGTGTCAGAAGTGTCAGTTGAACTCCCCTTTACGAAAATAAAAACTTTCTTTTTCGATAAATACTTGCTAATTTTTCTTAAACCCTATTTTAATCGTATTTATACTATAATTATAATTATGTTATTTAATTACACTTCTTAATATCATTGTTAAAGAATTTTTTTAAGTACATAACCTATAAAATTTAACCTTATACTATTATAATTATTATTAATATTATACTGATAAGTATTTGCCTTAAATATATACATTTTACATATTATCTTACGGTAATTACCAGGTACAACTGTGGATGAAAGAAGCCGAGAGCACCAAAGGCCTATTAGCAACTAAAGAAATGGAAGAATTCACGAAACATGGTACCGAATCGTTCGAGCATTGTATACTACAATAATTAATAATTTACAATTTAAACATAAATGCTATTTTCATTAGTGATGGCCACTTCAATTGTTGGAGTTCAAATTGTATAAATGTTACATCGTTCGTCACATGTATATGCACATAAATACGAATTGTACATAAAATATTTAATTTATAAAAAGATAAATAAATGATTTTGTATCAAATATTTAATGTGAATGAAATATAACGTTTCGCTGTAATGAGTTTCATCGGTTTATTTAAATCAATGAAATTTGAAATAGTGTATTATTAAAACATAATTAAATTATTATTGCGTCTATTTATTTATTAAAACATTTTCTAAAAATATACCAAAAAATTAATTGCACCAAATGTCTAGCTTTTCATTCAGATTTAAGCAAACAAGAAAAGAAATTGTGATTAAATTTTCATTAATAAATTGATTACTGCACATAATATAGAAACATTCGAAAACAATTGTTTTGTACATTATGTACTTGTTTTTATCAAATTACACGAAATATTTCATCTAAGGACACGAAAAGGCTGTTCATTTTATACACTATCTACGTACTTACCTGCCCCAGAGATTCAGTGAAAAAAGTTGCATAAACTGTTTACATACAATTCAGTGTATGAAAATATAGCTACATTTCGTGCGAAGGAAACTCTAGTTTATCCTTGACACTTCGAACGAACAAACGGTTGTGAAATCTATTTACAAAATGTACGAAAAAACTATTAAATTAAACAAAAAAAAAACGAAAATAATTAAACATTTATTTATTTTAATATGACAAAGTAATTTTTAGGAAGAAAACGAGAAAACTTAGAACGGAAAAGGAGGGCGCGCGCGTCGTGGCGCGTCTCCCTTACGACTTCCGGTAAAACCACGTGACCCAGCTAACGGTCGCCGTTGCCCTGAAGCATCATGGAAAATTCCCATTCCCTCCCAACAACCCGCTCCCCTCCCTTCTCTATGTACACAACCCCCTGCTTACCCCCACCCCCTTCGCGAGTCCCCACTATGCCGTTGTCAGGTACTTATGTACATCCCCCACTCTCGTGCGAAATTCTCGTACCCCCACTACTCGGCTGGTGGAACCGGATGTGCGGCAACGTCGCAACCGTTAAGTACATAAGGCCGTATGGGAGGGGGGCGGAAGGGGGGTACGAGAAAGAACTGGCAACGTGTACCACATTCAAATCTGGACGGAACCCGGTCGGCCTCTCGGTTCACCTCCGCACAAAACAGCAGAAAACGCGGGCCGTGATACTATTGCATACACGCGATTTTCGAATAAGTATCCTTCCGGCAAGCATTGCGTGTGTCTATCTCCTAGGATCTTGTGGGTGAGTGTATCGTGGTGTGTCCAATCTTCGGCGTGTCGAAAAGCACAACACGAGGATAGATTCGTACAGACGAAAAGAGCGGATTTCGCGGCGCCCCCGTGCGACGAGCTTCCTCGTAAGTGTGAATTTTACGCGCGCGCACAGTTTAATGTAAATGTCACGGGACAATAGGGGTTGTGCGAGCGTGCGACGAAAGTGGTGTTCGGCGGTAAGGAATTATGTGCATGGACATTCAGGTTAACGAGAAGAAGAAGATGAGTGATAGCAGCGTCGACGAAGACGTACAGATCGTCGAGGCACGACTCAACAAAGGTAAGATTTGAGGTTATGGGTGGCGGCAGTAGCGGTAGCGGCAGCGACACCAGACTCGCGCGTATCGCCTCCCCCCTCTTCTCCTTCTGTACATTTCTTGTTGTTCCGTCCTTTTTCTTCTTCCTACCACGTCCAATCACACGTTACCCTCGCTGCCGTTGCCGCGTAGAAGCGCCTAGAATTCATCGTGCTTTCTGTTTTCTACGAGCTGCGCCTCGTGCGAGGCCCGGCAAAACGTGCTCTCTCTTTGCTATCTGTCAACATCTGCAACTTTTGTTGACTATTTATCGCAACGACAACAACACGTGGAATTCGTTTTGTTTATTAAACACTTGGTGATGTTCTTCGGCGACTCCTTTGTAAACACTATGTGTGTTAATTTAAATTAATGAATTGATCCATTTCTTTGATTATCCACTATTTGTTTGCGGTGGATTTGCTTTGATGTCACGTGACTACGAAATTCTTTCGTATCAGTGCGCTAGTAAATATTTACGGGTTTCGTTGTAATACGAAACTCACGTGATCATATATAGGTGAGAAATATAATACTTTAGAAGCGTATTGCAACTGCATATCTATTTTATGTTAAAAATTGATATGTTTATGTAAATATAAGTTAATTACTGTTTATTATTTACATACTTGATAAGCCACTGATGGGGTTGAATTTTAATATATTTCCAAATGTGATCAATAAAAGGATGTTAATTCTCATTTCATTCTGTACGTGTGTGCATATAGGAGATGACGTCATGGCTTATTTAAAGCAAACGGTAAGGTGATCCTGGCAATATCGCACTTTTTTTTAAGGAAAATAATTAAAGTTTTTAAATATATAGAAAGATGTACTTTTCTTTAGTAAGAGTAAATATTTAATAAATGCGAAGCAATTACTTTTTAGCTGTTCATTTTTAAAATTATATGAATGTTTGCTTCTTGAATTTAGGTTAGGTTTAGGTCGTTGAATCAAGTAACTATATTTCTCCATAATGTTAGTTGAATTTAATAAAAGATTATGGAAAGCACATATGAATTTAATTTTACGGCTGCGGCGTAAAATATTAATTATAATGTTACTTCTGGATACGTTAAATTCAATTCATTTTACAGCTTTTATAATAATATTATAAAAAAACTACAGTTAACCTAAATGCAATATTTTTATTGATTGTTAGAAACGATTGTATATTGTTCATCAACAAATTCAATTTGATCCTGCTTTTCAGTTATTTTTTAATTGATTTTAAAAATGCAGTTAATTTGTCTATAAACATATAGATAGAATATGTATGTATAGGAAAATTCTACGATTTTCTATACATACATAAGAAACTGGGTTTTCTTCGTACCTACCCTTAGGAAACTAACGTTTTGCAATACAGTCATTTAAATCCATAAATGTGCAAGTTTGAAAGCTGAACTATGTACAAAATTGAGAACATACTTCCACTAAAAAGCTTTCTATATCTTGCATATTTTATTACTATAGTAGTGTCAAAGTAACTATAGCGTAAAGCATAAACTTATTAAACTAGCGAAATATTTGAAAACATTATAATCCTAATAGTTCGTTTAAGAAATAAGACCATCAAAATATTTTCTATTTATTTTATTATAATTCATAACTTTATCAACGATAAAAAACATACATTAGTGGTCGTTCTATTTGATTTCCGTCTCTACGCCTCGTGTAACGCGGAGTCCAGCTCGTTCCTCGGATCGCCCGCCCATTTGCTCCGCCGGTACATATATGCACAAGCAACTATATACAGAGTATATACGCGAGCGAGAGCTGGGAGGGAAATATGTGCAGGCGGTAGTACATAATATACCCGCCCCTATATACTACATAGGAGGCTAAAGAATGATGTAACAAAGAGGCAGTATCCACGAAGTTTGCCGAACACTCCCGAGGCGGCAGCTTCGTCAAGTCGCATGCGTGGCTGTATTCTATGGACACACACCACGATGCTTGTCAGCTGCTAGAATTGTACACCGCCATGTGTAATTCTACCGAGTTGCGCAAAAAATTACATCTACCTAGAATGATATACCCATACTTGGATGATCCTCTTCCATCATTACAATGAAATATATGAAATATGTACATATATATGAAATCGTGACCCGTAGGTCGTTCGTTTTATCGTAAAGTATGTTTCATATAAATGCACGATATCTTAATGCCTTATATAATGTTTATTTTGATGATTTTATAATAACAGATATATTGATTGTTAGAGAAACGTTAGAAAGAAAAGAGAATGTATGGAGGGCTCATCCGGTTCAACGCCATATTGTTCTTTAGCAATCTCTACCCCCTCCATTTGGTAGTGACTCCCCTCCTCGCAGACTAAGCGAGTCTTCGGCTGGCATAGCAACAGCAGCAATAGAGAGCTACTATAAATAGATCGCTATGGCTTTCCAGCGTTGCCAAAACGACTGGCCCAACATTCGCTATAGAAAAAACCGAGCCAATCAAGGTCGCGCCAGCCATTTTGTCTTGGCAACACCGCACAACCAGTGATCAACGATAACCTTTAACGGACACAAAACAAAAAACATAAAATCAAATGTCCCTATATTTTCCCCTTCGTTAGCTAGTGTTTAGCTCGTTCGTCAAAATGATAACGATAAATGCATATTTTTTTATTTCATGTTTCTTTAAGTATCGATCAAGCGACGTTGCTTTAGGAGTGGAAAAAGCGAAAAAAGAGATAGAGTGGGCGTGCCTGGAAGAAGAACCGGCAACGCCGCAGCCGTAAATCATGATTAAAATAATAAGTATAATACATATGTAGTACATAGGAGGTCGTCGGGTATATGTATGTAAGAGGTGCGCAAAGGCACAAACAGCGACGCTTGTCTGCTGCATTCTGCGCAGCTTCAGTTCCCCCACTTTCGTTGCTCGTCCCCCCCACGATCGTGGCGAATCCCACGGGTAAGTTGGTGGAGCAGCAGTGGGGATAAAACGCGGGCGCTAGAGGAGGGAAGGGCACCTGAAACCGCGACTATATACCCCCGCGTGCGTTTACCAATCTTGGCACTTTGCCTGAAAGAGCATATCGACCGTGCAACGTTGTCACATCGTCTGCGCGATCTTACGCGCTGGCCCTGGCCATTCTTTGAGCGGTATGTACCTAGCTGCTGCAGCCGATCCCCGACACACGATGCAAAATCTGATCGAGGATACGGTTCACCTATTTATATGATTCAGTAACGTACATAGTGCTCAATTTCATTACTTTCCAACTAATGAATGTGTTTAAAAAAATGGCAATGCTTACAGGGAAGAAAAGTGAAACATCGACAAGTAGCAGAGTGTACATTAGAAATATAATGAAAATATATATGTACACACTTGGGCTACAATTGTTATGTGCCTAAAAAAATTCACACAATATTGCCAGATGTGGCAATATATGATAATGTACACAAGAAGTTATGGAAATTTCTCTGATTAAAATTTAAATATTTAAAATTTCAAGAATAGAGAAATTATTTTTATAAATAGATTATGCACCTCATAGGAAGTTTTATGTGAAATGAATTTACATAACTTTGTTTATGTATCTCAAGATTTTTATTAAATTCGCATTATAAAACTTGTGTACATCCTCCACCTGTCACTGTTCGGCTTCGACTAAAGACTGCAGCCACGTAACACTTATACATATACTGCTGGAATGAACGTTGAAGTACGCGGTTACAGGGCAATTAGTCCAAACCCAATATTTTTTATTTTTCATAAATTACTAATTATCAGCAAACGTATAATCATTTTTTTTACAAATTCAATGTCATTTGTAACTTATAACAGTATAAAAATTATATTTGTATTGCTTATATTGATTCGATACATATCCGCGGTAAACGATTTTAAATTTACTTAAATTATCCGCGCATGTGCAGTGCGTAGTTACATCTAAATCCTTGTGTAATTTATAATATTATGTGCGATGGGTAGATGGCGGCAGCTATTGGACGTCCGTCGATCCCTTATAATGTACCCGGAACATTCGGGATTTCTATTTTCGAAACCTAAAAACTTAAGAAATTAACTCATACACAATTCTTAAAAGGTCATAGTGCCTCTAGTTCTTTATTTCACACGACCAAACTAAGATTATGGTGATTTGACAGACTCCAGTATAATAATAAATTATAATAAAATGAAAGTGGAAATAATAAAGTATTGAAATCAGATGGATTGGTAAAAATGGAAAGTTAAAGTGAAGTTGGTGATGTGTCGTGGAGGACGATCGCAGTACTTTACGTACCTAGCATAGTACAGTCCGTGTGGAAAATGAGAGGTTTGCGCTGAGGTCCGTAGGATTCGCGGTCGGCTAGACCGTGGAATTGCCTAGTATCCCGTGCAGTTGCAAGCAAGGCAGCTCGATGCTACGGCATGGCCTACTGGGCGGCCTGAAAGCGAGGATTAACAGAGGCTGTGTCCACGTAAAATGGCGCTACCCTCGGCCGAGAACAGCTTAATCCACGGGAAAGCTTCGTCGGGGTCCAGAGGTACGCCCGTTCGAAGAACACGTACGTAGTCAGTGTCGACGATACAGCGTACGGTTTATCTACCCCCCAAATGTATCCCTTGAGCGTGGTTAACTATTTCTCGCCGTTTGCTGTAATCGTAATCGGCAGCAGGCAAAGTGAAACGTCGAGGGAAAGCGTGAAAACTGCCAAGCCGAAACAGGGATAATAACTTTTCCGTCTGAGAGAGAGACGACTGTGTTGTTCGCTTTTGGTCGTGTAACATGGTCGTGTGTCGTTTCATCGACAGTGTACAGATCGGTAGACGCACCGCGATTATAACCTCTTCGCTGCTCTGCGCCCTCCTACATTTGCCATCTATCAAAATGTGATTTAACGATTTAAGTAGAAAACATTCTCGATCGGGGAAATATGAGGAACGACATTACGGACATGCACACCGTGAACGCTGATAGCAGCACGGACGCCATATGGCTCGAGAAAAGGAGTCCGTCGCAGACGGTGCCCGATCAAGTGTCATTCAGTACGTTCGAAATATGCATCTTTCCTTGGCCAAATGAAAGATGTGCTTCACGAAATTAGTGCTTTTAATGATTTTTTCACTTGCACGTGCGCGCGCTTTCAGTTCCTTACTTGTTTTCGTTGGTAATCAATGTCGGCTGGAAAAAGCGTGAGAACCTGCATTTTTTCCCCGAAATTAGTAAAATGCACACTGAAATGTTTTAAAACTGTGACTGTTTTATTTAAATGTTATTTTAAAAGCAATTGTAGAAATGTCACGTGTACCCAGTATTTTGAAGCATCCAGTGTGCACTATTTTTGTTAATTACATGCTTTTGGAAAATTTGATTTACGCTAAGAAATCTTGGAATTCTTCTAAATCTGACTAAATGTGCTCTTTACATTTATTTTAAACAATTATACCTATTAAAAGTGTCATTTTCTGTGTATGTTTACGTTTAATAACGTTATAGTCAACGTTTATAAACATAATCTGTAATACTTAAAAAATAATTATCAAAGTTTACAATTGATGCACCAGTTGTTTAATCGTACGAATACGATACTTGTGCGCATGCGTCATATACGTGTACTTACATAGATTCTTGTCAATTGGTTGTTACATTCAAATTTTGTTTAATATCAGTTTTTTGGTGTGAAAATAATTTTTAAGTTTAAATAATGTTAAACGAAATTTTTTATTGGATGTGTATGATGTAAACGGTAAAGAATAATGACTTTAATTCACTACTGATTCGTGAAGGTATATTGACACGTGATACATATTTTCCCGCGCTTTTCTCCACCGGCCAACCATCGACTTTTTTAGATAATAATTAATGAAAATTCAAAGATAGCAAGTTTTGAACATTGAATATTGTGGAAAATTTGTTATTTAATTTTTCTTTCGTGGTTTTTCTATTTTTCCATTAATATTTCGCATATCGAATGTAGGGTCATTTTAACTCGCTGTATAATACATACTGGATCAAAATAACCCAAAATTGGGATTGTATGTACAGGTTAATTAGCCTACTGATCTAACCTATGATTCATAGTTTAAATTTAATTTTAACCTTTACATACCAATTGCAAAGTTATTTTAAACGCCGTATAAATTGTACATTTCCATGTGTATTCTTTTCGGTGTGTATATTTTAAGTTTTGTACATTATTATGATGCCGTTGTTATGGGTCAATTACCAATTTGATCACATTTGAATTTTATTACTTTAGCTCCAAAATGGTACTTTCGTATTTCGTGACCACGTGATGTGTGATGTGTAAAGGTTTAACTGAAGAACCTTACCTTAGCGTTATTGTTATTAAAAGTTATTGAAATAAGGATACTTTTTTCCAGATCTCGATAAAGTCGTTGTCAAGCAAGAACTTCCCGATGAAGCGGAGATCCGAGAACTGGCAGCCAAAATGGTGGAAGCAAACAAGGCGAAAATGGTCAGCGGTGCACCAGGAGCACCACCGCAGCAGCAGAGGCCTCCCCAATGTGTTCTACCACAATCAAATTTCCCAGGTATTCTGGGATACCTGAACAAACGACCGGCAGATTCGTCAACGGCCGTTGCAACGAAGCCCCCTTCGACGGAGGGCAAGGTGCCCCCCGATGACGAGAGTCAAAGGGGCCGTTTCGGCTGGACGAGCTTCGACGACTGTCACATACCGTACATATTCCGTTCGGGCGAAAAGTATTGCGCCGTACGAATCTTAGAATCTAAGTTATTAAACAAGTACCTGAGTTACCTGCACTCGGACATCTACAGTTGCACATGTATAAGGAGTTACTATATTACGGAAGCAGAGAGCAAATTGTTCACCGAGATAAACGTAAAACATTGTGAGAATCAGTTTGGAAGGGAACAGTTTACGTGTAAAGACTTGGTGGTACGTCTATCAGACGCTAAGGAGTTTTACACGTTTCTGGACGTGTGTTACACGAAACTAACCACCGGCACCAATCCGAACGCGAGCAATGGATCTGACAAATGCGGTTTCATACGGATAAACAAGGAGTCGGTGGTTCCGTACACGGTGAAGGACGGTCTCCAGTACGTACCTTTGTTCTACTTCGAGGGCGAAACGGAGAATCTTAAGTTAAAAGCGGAGAAGCTCGAAGGTTGGGATCTGTCGTATTTGAAATTTTGTTGCAAAGTACAGGGTATACGTAACGAACTGTTCGCAAGTGAGACGTGCTCGGTGATTAGTTTAAATGACATTAAGAGTTACTTTCCCCCCGGAACGGGGTTCGAGGACTATTGGCCGACCAAAGTTATGGACTCTCAGTTGTTAGTGACTAGTAAAGGTGGTGGCGGTGGAGGCGGTTGGACAAAGCAGCCGCCGACACCGCCGGCGACGAAATCCGTTCCTGTACAAAATAACACGACTAAAGCGACGGTCAATGCTCGTGCTGCTCCTCTGCATAACATTCTACCCCGTGGATCGGTCACCAGTGCGTCACAAGCGCAACGTGTTAGCCAGCCCAGGCCTGTTGTCACTACACACCCTGCACACTCTTCTCCAACGGCTCTCTCCTCCAGCAGATCTAACATTGTGACCCAACCCATGTTGAACACAGTGCAGAGTGTCAATGGGTGGACAGGACTGGTCGGCGGGCAGCCTACCTTTCAGACAGCGCCTGTGTCTCAGGCTAATTCTATCATACGAATGCCTTCAATCTTAAACATGCACAATGTAAGTTTTATAAATTCTTAAATTGAATTATATCTCACGAACGTACAATTTTGTATTAGATTTAACATATTACTTATTTTATTGCAGCAAATATCTAATCCACTAAAAACGTATTCGCAAGCTAGTAGAAGTAGAGGGGGTGGTGGCAATGCAGCAGCTCAGTATCCTGGAGTATATCCAGTTACAACAATGCAAACTGTCGCTCAAGCTCAACCACCCCCTCTTGTTAGAGCAACAGTCCATTCCAGTCAACCTAATCTTGGGTAAGTAATTAAAAGATTCATCAAAGTTTGTCTTTTCGAATATATACATGTATATGTTTTAGAATATTGAGGACAATTTATTTTTTCATTTAAGCACTACACGGCATTATCAGTATTTTATGCTTGTTTATGATTTAGTGACTGAGAACAGTAAATTATATATTAGGTGTGAGTTTGGTGTTCAAAGCACGCCATAAACAATACACATTAAATATTGTTTTCTGCTTGAAAGTTGTGTTATACAAATGAAATGAATTGTTAATTAAAATGCTGTCTTATTCACTCGAATAGTAGATATACTGTTAAAAGTTTTCAATGTACATATCACTCACATTGTATATAGTTTACAAAATGAAATAGTTTTATATTAAAATTCATATCTGATACAAAGTGCAATAGAGTAATACAAGCATGCCAATGTTAGGGAATTTTTACGTACCTCGAAGTACTTAATACTTTTATAAGTAAGAAATTATTGTTTATTATGTGAAAAAACAGGGGCGTCGACTTAAAGGTATGGAATAACAGACCTTAAAATTTACTAAAAAACTTTCAAAAAATAAAGTTGATGTGGAGTGATTGTAACTTTTTTTCATGCTCGAACATTTTGACTATCTTGCACACAAACATCTGTATTAATGAGAGAGGAAAAAAAAAGTAACATTTGTTACCTTTGTTTTTTTCTGTTAAATTATTATTTATACATAAATCAAATTTTTTATTTATTAAAAAAAGGAAGTTGACAAAACTCCATGCCTAGAAAAAAGTTAACATGACGTCCCTGTGAGGAAAACTTGCACTATAGCTTTTTGCATTTGTACATACAATGTATGATTTTTTTGTATAGTTATCCAACCTATGGGAAGGATGACTGGTGAGTTCCTGTAAAATGTACTATAGTCATGATTACTACATGAAAGTAAGATAGCATGCATAAGAACGTTGTGATTAACAAGTTTTTTATTTATGTAAAACTGCAATAACTACATACTGCCTGTTTTGCCTATTTTATTTCTTTTATTTACTAAACATGATATACATTCGCTTTATATTTTTTTCAATACAATTTTACGTTTTTGGTCAAATGTTGACACATGAAAAATGTGAATAATTGTCCTTCATTATGATTGTTGTATATTTTCTCTTTTTATTAAAATAGTATATCTATTTAATTTTAAATGATCTTTTATTTTAATCATTATAATAATGGAAATACAAATATTAGAAAATGTTTATTTTTTCTTTTTTAGAGAATTTAAACGATATACATATATTTTCATATTCATTTTCTTTTGTTTCACTGTTTAGTATAAAATATCTTAAATTGTTTATAAGGACAAACACATTATACATAAAATGTATACAATCATTGTCGTAACTAGGTAGGAGTCAGGGTAGGTTTCTTCATTAGTTCCAAAATTTCAACTTTAGAATAAAAAGAATTAAACAATATTAAACATTTGGTACTGTTGGTAAAGTTAAGGTACTTGGTCTACCTAGAGTAAGGTCCCAGTTACGTCAATGTATACAATACTGTATATTTTTAAAAATATTTTACAATTCTTTTTTTATCTAAATTATTTAGTTGAATGTATATATTTTAACTACTTGTATTTTTTAATATGTAATGTAAATTTCTCTTTTATTTTAGGGTCACATCTACATATACTACACCTACTTTAGGTGTACCAAATGCTGTTACAGCAAGTACCTACCCTCAGATGCTTGGCTTAAGCGAACAAGTACAAGCTCTGATGCCATCACCTACTTCAGCATCTACACCCTCAATCTTATTACCCCCACAAAGGCATACATCTGTTCACAATTCATCTCATTCAAAATACCCACCACCCTTAATACCAGTTAATGGAAGTAATAATAGTTCCAGGTATAAAATCATATTAACAGAGTAAAACAAAACATTTGTAATAGGATATGTAAATGATTAAACTTATTATTACTTTCAGGGATTCAAGAGGCAGAAAGCCATTGATTCCAATATCAGAAACACATATGACAACTTGTCAAGTACAACCTTATCAAATTCAGAAAGCACTTGTCGAAGATAAAATGGTACCTTGTATTAATTTCAAGCCATACATTTACTCTGAATTATTGATGACGCTTCCTGACTTTGTCACTCAGTATTTTCCCGCCTGCGACATCAATAGCTGTCGACAGGTTCTTACGGATGTGTTACACATAGACTTATACCAAGGAAATAGGTAAACTAAAATACTGTTTTGCTATAGACATTGTAGCCATTGGTGTAATCTAAGTAGCGCCCCAGGATGAACCTAAAAATCCTAACTAACGCCAATGATTGTAACAGAATATATTATGACATATTATGAGTAATATATCATGTATATTTCTTCAAAGGTTACAAATGAAGATGTTAATGGAAGCAGGAAAATGTTCATCTCTAAACGAAGAGCTCCCTTTAATCCAAGTAAAAAGCATAATGAAGTACATGCCCCAATTTAAGTATATGTTCAATAGAGGTGAAATGGTAATGCCAGCACCTGCACATTCCGCCGAGGAACACCCTGCCAAAAAGCGTCAGCGCACTAGCTAGGACTGGCTACAGCCTTACTGGCCTACATATGACTACTACCATTCGGCATTTTAAAAAAGCCGACTACTTTGACTCATGTGTAAGAAATCAGCAGCATAATGCTCTGAAACACATGATTGACGTCACGTGCCAGAAAGTATGCACACAACTGAGGATGAGCCTTCTCCGACGAAGGAGTCTGCGACATAGTGTGAGCTACTTCTTTCTCCAAAGTTTATGCTTGTAAATAAAAACTGAGGTGTAAAAAAAAAAAGGAAAAAAACTAGCGTTGCACAGTTGGCAAATTAGATATGCTTTTATATATTCAAATTAACACTTTTCTTTAAGGTTTTGTTCCAACTTGAGATTATTGAACGAAGGGAAAAAAAGAAAATACTGTCAAGACCATTCCTCATATTTTTATTTTGTTTCATTTTTCTACCTCTGCTACAGAGTATCTTACGTGTAGTATTTCTATGTAAATAAAATGAAAGTTTTAATCTTAATGTGATTCGGAGAAAGAAAGTGGTGCGTATAAATGAAACGCTGTAGGTGATTTAAAGACTTACCTACAAATGAATATCAAATAAATTTGGCATTTGTATATTTAAAAAAGAAAAAAGGGAAGTAATGCTTCTTCAAGTTCCTAGCTATTACTAATGCTATCTTCATAACTGCTGAGAAATAATTTTAAAAATGTTCAACATTAATTATAACGCGAGTTTAGCAGAAAAACATTCTGTTTCGAATATTGAAGAAATTCTATTTTCTAACATCACCGTACACAGAGATGCAGGTACTTTTTTGTCAGTGTATAAATATCTAAGTCAATAAAAATTCAGTTTAGAATATGATACGTATTAACAGCTAATGAGATATGTATTATCAGTGTTTACTAAACACTTTTGTCATTTTTTCAGTATCAATTCAGACATCCTCGATTAGATAAGAAAGTATTCTATTATTGTTTTTGTTATTTATAGATTTCCAGTTTGTTAAGTAAACATATCTCATGAATTTGTTAATATAACATACTTATAATAAGTAATGAGTATTTTGAAAATGACGAGAAAAACGAGAAAAAGAAAAAAAAATTAGTAAAAGAAACTGACAGATCGTAGAATTTAAAAAACCCGCCTGAGATGGTCTTCCGTTCCATTCTTTTTGTAGTAAGATGTAATTAAAGGAGATTGTACCCTTCAATTACGATATTTCAACTGGTTCTGTATTCTCAAAAAGAAAAACTTAAAAAAAAATAGAAGAAAAGAGGCTTAAATTAGTATTATTGACTGACTAACTTTCTCTTTCGCTATTACTATTACATTAAAAAAAATAAGTATATGCGAAAACGGTATGTATATATATGTATATGTATAGTGATAACTTAATGTTGACCATCATGGATTTTTCCATATAAGAAGAAAGGCTTAAGCATCCTGTTACGGTGAAAATGGTATATTTTGTTATTTATAATCTTACATTTCGTCATATCATTGTACCATATGACTTCATTTGTATCACCATTCAAAGAATCATACGGAACGGACTGGTGTCTACCATTTTCCAAAATTATCAACAAAATAACACAAGAAATTCGTACAGAAATAAAAAAGAAATCTGTGCAATAATAATGTAAAATAATACTTCTTATTTACATTTGATAACGCGCTAGATTTTAATTTTTGTATTTTTGTAAAGGAAAATTAAACGAAGTACTATGGTGGTAATTTCAAATATAACGTGTTATAGTATTACGTGATGTTTTATTTTATTTAATAAACAATAGAGGATTAGTAACGTTATTCTCGTTAATGTCATTTTGAGTTACAGTGTATACTTGGTACACTTTTTCATTGTAAGAACAATAAAGTATTGCAAAAATTATAAGAATATGAATTCATCGGTTGATATTCAAGTTTCAAGAATTTCTTGAATTATTTTGATTGTACAATATTATACAATATAGTGTACAATATTATATGTACTGTATTTTTAAATAAAGAAAGAAAAATAAATCCAATAGACAGAAATTTGTGGACCCAGTCCAAAAGAATTGGATCTTAATTACTTTTAGTATGTTTAAATTAGAGCATTTATTTGTTAACACATGGTTAAATAATGCGTGTATTATACTTTATCACATTATCATCTGTACATATAGATCATAAGAATTAGAGGTACTAGATATTTCAAATAAATTCATGATGCAATTAACAAGTGTTGATCATTAAACATTATTTTCATTCAAATGAAAATATACCAATTTTAGCATTTAAGATGCATGTACTATTGCATGACATAGATCCCTGGTGCGTAAACATTACAGCACACAATGATCGTCCCTCTTCTAGTAGCCGGCATAAAAAGTAGGTATTTATTTATAATACTAAATACGTAGTGAAAAAAAAATCTTGTGACTAAACTTTCGACGATCTGCACATATTTATTCAAAAGATAGTAGATGAAATTTTGAAGTATAGTATTTCAAAAATACATATATGTAGTATTATTAATCAAACCTTGGAAGAAATTTGAGGCTCCATGTTAGAGAAGAATAATAATTTTAGAAACCATTACCATTTAAATAGCGCCCGATGTTCAACCGCACTCAGCTGTACCGGAAGTACGTCACGATTATTTGAATAGTCGAGTGTCGCCATCTGTGACGAAAGCGAACGAATTTGTACGAGGCTGGCCGAAGCAGTCAGTCGCGGTCGCCATTTTGTCGGGTAGTCATCGGGTACGTCGTGTTTCTTTTCGGGTTGCTATACAAATTTTCGGACAGGCATCTCCGAAAAATTTGGGGTCCGGCAATTTCGTTCGTTCCCCCAAATGGCTTGTTTGAACACCCTCAAGCAGGAGATCAAAACTCTTGAGTCCGTCTTCCCAAAGAGCCATGAGAGATTTCAGATAATGTCTGCGAGTGTGGACGAACTGAGCTGCAGGTTCGTCGGTAAAAATGGGAAGAAATACGAAATACACGCCAATATTACAGTAAGTGTAACAAGCATGGATGAAATTTCGAACAGAGTAAGTTGTGATTGTCGTGAATTTATCGCTGAGAATATTCCTGTTTACACACGGGGACCATGTTAATTTTTCGTCGCTGTCTACGACCGTGTTCGGACAAAGAAACAATAACACTCGGTGTTGTTATTTGGCCTTTTTGACAAGAGCCATGCCCGGGTCCACGTAATACCGTGTATCCCCTATTGCACGTTTTCCTCCCTGCTGCACTTTTCCGTTGCTCTCTACATTTTGTTGTAGTTACGATCGATTCTTTCTCGCTTCCATGAGGCAGTTTCCGTGGAGATTTTCAGACGAATTAATAGTGCGCTAGAGGTCAATGTATGTCACAAATAGAGGGTAGGCCCCTCGTAATAGTATCTCTTTTACACGCGGAGAAAAATTCTATGCACTTTATATCTCATTTGCACGAAACCGTACTATATTTCGTATATACCAGATAATATTTACAGATAAAGTAGATAACAATGAACATATCCATTTGCGTTGCCGTTACCGTTGCCATTACCGTTTGGCTCGTTACGAAATTTTTTTATTTAATGCCAATAAACTTTAACTATCAAAGAGAAACATTTATTTATTTCAGCATATTGAAAATGTTATCCCCAGTTTATATATGTATGAAAACTAATCACGTGTGTTTAAAAAAAAATTGCGTTCTACGTTATTCTGTTTACTTTGTCAAACGCATTTTGATACAAGTTCGAATCCGATTTGAAATTAAATTTTTTTCTTTGTAAGATTAATTAAAAATCAATTCTGTATTTTTTACTATTGTTTATTTAATAGAAAATTGAAAATGCTGATTGGTTTCTGCATATTAATTAATATTGTTAATTAATTTACGGTTCCTGTTACGCATATATGTATAGACGATCAGCGACGCTGAACTGCAATTTCAGATATATATCCTTATTTAAATATTATACATATACGAGTTCATGATAAACATTCGTTATTCAATTAATTATTATTGGTAATTTATTTTTCTTATTAATATTT
This sequence comes from Osmia bicornis bicornis, assembly GCF_907164935.1. Taxonomy (NCBI): domain Eukaryota; kingdom Metazoa; phylum Arthropoda; class Insecta; order Hymenoptera; family Megachilidae; genus Osmia; species Osmia bicornis. Next base: position 662,315 of record NC_060218.1, on the reverse strand, counting down.
ATGAACGATATTTTATTTATAGAGATTGTCATTCGAATTTGAATTTGAATTTGAATTTGAATTTGAATTTTTGTGCAAAGAAATCTTTTTGTTTTTTAAACAAGATTTTTTTCTATTCTTATAAATTTTAAATAAAGGTAAATTGTATATAGATTAAATAAAAATTTAACAATTTATTACTGCCACAGGAAACCTATCCTTCAACACCACCAGTATGGTTTGCAGAGTCAGAGGAAACAAGTGTGACGAATGCTGTACAAATTTAAGTACTACCACTGGCAGAGACAACCACGTCATTAATCAAGTTGGGATTCTCTTAAAAGAATTATGTAGACTTCACTCATTACCAGAACCCCCTGATGTTGAAAGGTTGAGGACAGCTTTGGATCCATTGCGCTTAGGAGGACCAAATGAAGCTGCAGCACAAAGGATGGAAGCTGAGGATGCTGAAGACATTGATGAAGATGAAGAAAGTGATACAGAGGAAGACCTCCATTTAGATATGGATGAGGGTGATGCTAATGCTAAGAGTAAGGTAAATAAGGCAGATTGGGATAAAAACTGTGTTCATCTATAAATTGTACATGTATGTACTTATTTGTGTATGATAATTTTATTTCTAAGGGTGAGGAAATAGAATTGGAACATCTTGCGACATTAGAAGGTTGAGACAAAATCAAAGACAAGATTATTTAAAGGGATCTGTCTGTGGAAGCGTGCAAGCCACAGACAGACTTATGAAAGAATTGCGCGACATTTATCGAAGTGACAGTTTCAAAAAAGGTGATATTACATTTCAAAATTTTATCAATTGAAATATAATTTTACATTTTTAACTATATTCGAATATTTGTTAAAATTTGTTACAGGAATGTACAGCATAGAATTAGTAAATGACAGTTTGTATGAATGGAACGTCAGGCTGATGTGTGTTGATCCTGATTCACCTTTACACAGTGATCTCATACTTCTGAAAGAAAAAGAAGGCAAAGACAGTATTCTTCTTAACATGCTTTTTAAGGTAAGAAAATTTCAATTATTTAAAGAAAATTATTGATTCTACTTCTGTTTTAGATTTAAATTGTATAGTATCAAGGATGGTAGGCTTTTTTAAGGAAATTGGCAGTGTAGAGGGAAAAGGCTGCACGTACTTGCGTGTAAATGCCCACTCGGGAAAATTTGATTTAATATTTATTTTTCTATTCACATCTTTCCAAATTTTATTATTATTTTTATTTAATTATTCATAATGCCTGGTAGCTCTTGATAGTGATTACCTTCTCCTATGCCGCCATTTTCCCTAGGGAGACCTACCATGTTCACTACTTATCTTGTCATTTTTTTTAAATATGTTCAGTATTGTAAACTCTGTATTGGTCTAAATTGATGTATTAATTATGTATGATATTAACAATTTTGACATATAATATTAGATTTATAAGATGGAAGGCAATATTAATGTGTCTTCTCTGTTACAGGAAACGTATCCTTTTGAACCCCCATTTGTTAGAGTTGTGCATCCCATGATCTCTGGCGGATATGTCCTTATAGGAGGCGCTATTTGTATGGAACTCTTAACGAAACAAGGTTGGAGTTCAGCCTACACAGTTGAAGCCGTCATCATGCAGATTTCAGCAACATTAGTGAAGGGAAAAGCGCGCATACAATTTCAGGGACCGGGTAGTGCTAGCAAAGTATGTGGACAAGGCCAATACAGCCTAGCACGTGCACAACAGTCATTCAAGTCTCTTGTACAAATACATGAAAAAAATGGTAAGAGAATAATTTTATCTTTTTATAATTATGTTCCAGTACTTCAGTAGAATTTAGCGTATAATATTAAGGGCGGTAGAAACTTTTCTAGGGAAAATTACTCAGATACTTGAAAGTTGCTAGACATTATAAAGGTCAAAATTGCAGGATCTAAAAATTTCAAAATTCAAATCTCCCGATCTTCAGAATTCGAATTTCAAAGTTATAAATTTAAATTAAAAAATGGAGTTCAAATTTTAAAGTTTCAGAATGTACAATTTTAGTTTCGAAATTCAAGTTTCAGAGTTTCTGAATATGGAATATATTTTTAATAAATTAATAGAGGTCGTATTATGTATATTTAAACATGCTTATAGGTTGGTTTACCCCTCCAAAAGAGGATGGCTAATGAATAGAAATCCTTGGGAGACAAAAGTTTGGGGCGTGCTTACAGCTGAGACTTTAATTCGGTGTGTGCCCAACAAATAATTGTTACGATAATGATTTGATACACAAAACACAACATTAACTAGGTAACTTAAGATACTGAATTAATCTAACGCGTAATTCCTTTGATGGCTGAGAAAGGCTGCCGCGCAAACAGTGAAGTGTTTGATTCTGTATGCATATAGATTTTTAGTAATTAGTGATTAGAAAACGCCAATCGCATTTGTGAATGTGAGGTATAATCATTTTTATCTGGAATTGATTCTTACGTTTCGGAATTACTAAGAATCGTAATTATTCCAAATAACAATTAATATTAGTTCTTTTTCTTGTGAGTACACATTGTTGTACGTACGTACGAAACAGTGTAAAACATTCTGTGAAATGCGTTTGCGCAATCCGTGCTTCCTGTTTTTCGAACAGGGAGGGGAGGAACCCGACGGTTAGCAACTTAGATAGTTATATATATTGAAAATTTTTCTAAATGTTTTTTTTTTATCATTGTGAGCTTTCATTCGTTCCATTCTATCTTATATTTTAATTCTTTCATTCATTGTGCAATTTCATAAATAAGTTGTTTGGGTATATACATTTGTTAAAGAAGAAAAACGAAAAAAAAAAATAAGGAAGTAAGCAGTATCTAATTAAATGCGATGTTTCTGGGGGTAATGTTAGCTTTGCCATTACCTTTCAATTTTCTTTTTGTATTTATTCATTGACGAGCATAATTGGAACGATGCGAACGAGCACACAACTAAATCATTACCTGCAGAAAAGTACCTTCAAGTAAGACACATTTTTCAATAAAATTAATATTGCAGTAGCATATAATGAGGCTTTAGAAGATATAGGATTAATTGTAAGCATTCTATTTTAAATTTCTCTCTGCCACACAGTATACTGTGTTAACTATTATTAAAATAACGAATGTACATATTTCCCAATGCTTTACGTTGTAATTATTATTCATTTAACTTCCAATTAAAACTCAACTGATAATGCATTTACTTAACAAATTTTTATAATTCACGTTTCAATTTTTCATCTAATTACGGATAAAGAAATCGCATAGCAATACTAGTTAGTATATATTTCCTTAATAAAATAGTTAAGGGTTGTATAGATGTACATATACACGTTCGTATGCGAGTTCTTATAAATTGGTTTTCTTTGGAAATAATTATTTTGTTTCCTTTTGAAAATTAAGATTTGGTTGTGTGACTCGTTTAATACGAACAACTTTTTTGTTACATCGTCTAATAAGCGATTGATGTCCTTGAAATTCACACGAAAATTAGCTCTGTATTTTGGACGTACGTTCATGCGAACTTTTAGTGACACCTACTCTACTAATATGTTATACAGGGTGTTTTAAAAATATTGTGCAATCCAAAAACTTCATATTAAAGTAAATGGAAAATCTGCAGATTTCAGGACCGTATAATGTTTTTCAATTATTCTGTATATCGTAACATCAATTTTTAATTGAAACTCTATTTACGCAACGTATCAAACGTGAAAGTAAGAAACATTTATTTGTGCCACAGTAGCGTTTTACACTGGCCAGTCAAAAAAAAAAATAAAAATAAAGCATAATAATAAAAATGTATTCAGTATCGAACACGGTAGGATTTCCTAGGTAACAAGGCGATATAGGGAAAGGAGGACCTATTTAATTACCAGGCATTATGAAGGTTTCAAAGTTTCAAGACTCGAATTTTCAAATTTCAGAATCTACATTTCTAAATTCAAAATTTTAATAACTAACTAAATATCATAGAGATCATAGATTTACCCTCTCTGATAATGAGATGAACCGTATGTATATCCTCCCTTACACTAATTTTCCAATCGCAGGAATCGACTGATTAGGTTAAATAAAATTTTCTCTACTAGACGTTTACACTCTATTAATGTAGCTTGATCGCTATTTTCCTTAAGGAAGTTTACCGTGTTCGATACTGTACATTAAAGACACCGTTAAGATCGCCAGACGAATAATCGTTTTCGAAAACTTATATACGTATGTATTATTGCACATGTATTTTGACAAATTTACGAGACTATGCTATTCTCTTGCGTCTTTATTCGCCAAAACATTGTCTGATACAAACCTATCTTAGTTTTCCATTCTGTACATTCATGGACTTCCGTTGTTTCTTTTCTTTCATCTCTAGGCGATAGTAACGTGCACGAGGGCGGAAAAAAAAAACAACTTATTGCGCATACGTTTATTAACAAACGAATTTCTACATTGCTTTCGTATACCGGCGATACGTGGTCTCGATTCCACTCCCAGAACGTCTAACGCGACATGTTTCGTACATACATACATGCACACGCAGCATACACCTCATATATACACACACGTACAGTTATGTGCAATTTAGGCATCTCTTAATCAAAAGAAAGTGCAGGATAAGAAGTGTTCCGCTTCTTCTCCTTCGTACGCTCACTTTTAACAAAGAGAAGTTTATTTTGCATCCAAGTGTATGTACATGCATGCATACTATGCATGCACACACATGCTCCGATTCGTGTATATAAAGTATACATATTCCGTTCCTTGTATTTCATCTTCGTACACGAACTTTCACGGATCGAAAACGAAACTTTCGCACCCTTATCTGAAGAGAACATGTTTGTGCAACTGTACAGGAGATATCTAAAGAGAGAAACATGATTTGTAAACGTATATCCAGGAAACAACGATAAGTACGAAGATGAAGACGCGATACATATGTTATTTTGGCGATAATACGTGCACCGTCTTGTATGGTAATTTTTTCTAGGAAAAAAAGTGGTGTTATGGGAAGGAGATTAGCTACTCGTTATGTCTGATAATTTTGGAACTCCCAAACGTGACCTCGTGTCATGAGTAGTGACGTCTGCTCTCTTTATGTCGCTGATTTTCCTAAGGAAGGTTATACTTGACATTGTACAATCTATTCGTAAACATAACGAATTGGATCAATCGAGCGGAGTAGTATGGGTCAGCAGTTTCTTTTTTCCTGGTGTAATTAAACAAGGAAGAAATTCGTGCGAGCAGTATCGTAATGAAACTAGATTTTTAAGTATAAGGTGTGTACAATCAATGAGCTCATTGTCAGTGGGTATCAATGATTTGTACAGCCTCCACGCCTGACTGACATTGAGTACTGGTTGTTTGACGTCGTTAACCGTTATGTTCTTTGTCAAAAGAAAAGAAGAAAAAAAAAGAAAAAAAAAGAAAAAAAAGATCTTTCATTTCTCGTGTCTGTTAAGTTTTTTCTTTCTTTCATTGGAGAATTTTGCGAAGCGTAATATTGTAAGCAGCCACGTGGCCTGTATATTTTTGCTACAAATATCGTTAGTAGTACCACCGTTTTGAAAAATTCAAGCTTTATTGCGTTTTACTCTTATTATTATCTTATGTTTCCTCTTTTTTTTTTTTTTTTTGTTTAAAATTCATCTGACGTTTGAAAAAACACGAAGTGCACCAATGTAATTGAATGCAGATTACATTTCATGATTTATAATTAAACTAATGCAAATTTTTTTCTCAGCTGTTAAACAAACGATGACTTTCGGTAGATGCAAAAGTAACGGGAATTTTCGTAACGAAGATCGTATTTTTTATCCGATCGATTTCAAATGTTCAATAAAGTAATATTAACACGTTAATTGCCACAGTGAAAATAAACGTCTATATTAAGACGTATTTAGATATTAATTATTGACCTTAGAAAGACTGATTTTCAAATATTGGAAATATGTTGTTCTTCACATATTACAGAAAATTTCCTGAAATTATTTATGTTTACTTATGTTCTCAAAATAAATGTTGAAGAAGTGATTTTGGTTTAGCAAAATATTAAGTTGACAACTAAATTTGACGCGATATCGCGTGTTATATACCTCGTATTACTAACATAATATAAATAAATTTAATAATACAGTTATATAAAATTTGGAACGTCGGTCATTGGTAACTCTCATAGCAGTAAATGTGTTAAATATTTCTGTTGATTCTAAAGCAAATTCGATTCCCTATTCCTTTTTGCTTTCTCGTTGCATGGCAGAAGAAAGTGTTAAGAATTGACCAAGAACGATGTAAATTGCGAATGACAAATAAAGATGTCCTGTCTACTTTTAAAAGAAGAGTATAATGAAAAATTCTCCTCACTCTTGCATCGACATTGTCCCATTTGTTTACAAATTAAAATGGACTCTTGATTTTGGTTGTGAATTATACGAAAAAAGTGTGCTGAAGCGAAGAAGAAGGTGCGCTGACTCGAAAATGGCTTTTCTCATCTGTTTCACTTCTAAACGAGCGTAGTTTGTACTTGTACTATGTGCTTAACGAACTTTCGACTTTTTACAGTGGATTTTTGATTCGAAGACTGATTAAAGCCGGAACTGTTGCATTCCCTCTTCCACGTCAAGATTTTCTCTTACATCGGCCTGTATCGCATTAAAGCTATCTTTTTTATAATACTTTGTCGTATGAAATGTTACTGGCGATCCTGTTTAGAACAAATGGTCGTGTCTATTCAAAAATCTACAAACTCGATTTTACTTATCCACTGTATAATTATCCAATTAATTAATCAAAAAAATTGATCGTCTGGGTCACTTTGTCTCGTCATTTAGTTGAAATCTTTGCCGTTAGAGGCCCTGCGATTTTGTACAAATTTAGTTCCTACTTTTACCATCAGAGAGCGTTATTTCGATTTGCGAAATTTAGTTGAAATTTTTGCCAAATTTAGTTCCATTTTTTGCTGCCAGGGGGCGCAATTCAGTGATATCTGGGTTGCTCAGATGTAAGGGGTACTTGGATTTAGGGATGAAAAGAATGTAGGGATATAAGGGACATAGGGTTGGGCTCTGTGAGGTCCACAAAGACAAAAAAATAATAAATAACCGGGAAGGGTGAGAGCCAAGGTCCATGAAAAGCGATAAAATAATAAATAAAAGGGATGGTGAATAAAATGGGAAATATTTGGAAAGGTTAGTCCCCGCGGGGTCCACAAAGAGTAGTAAAATAATAAATAACAGAATACTGAGGCGAGGCTCTCGCAAAGCTCGGGAGCGAAACAAACAAGAACAACTGCATATTCGAAACAGACAAAACAACAATCACTTGATGAATCAACATACAGGTATAATTTCATTGCAGTGAAACTTAATGTATGATACGGCGCTGATAATCAGTTCCGTACACGGTATGGTTTAATATGTTGCATACGTTGCTACCATCTGTTTGTATTTCCCATGGGATGCTTGCTTCCACCCTATATGCATGCAGTTTCCGATAACATGCTCATCCTGGACTATGCATATGTGCAACAAACTAGTTACTTTTGAAATTCTTTATTTTCCAATATATTGGAAAACTTCCAATTAAAATTATATACTTTCTTATGGCGATTAGTTGGTTCACATCTTAAATTAAAAAAAAAATCTCAAGGTGTTAGAACCTTAATCCTCAGTTTACCTTTGTGCACGTATTTCTTCACCAAGAATATTGGTTTGGAGTTTGGGGTGAAAGAATACGGGCAAGGGAAAATAGAGGATCGTTGCCAGACAAGAAGTAGTAAAGAGACGAAAAAGTCAGACAGTAGAGAAAACGAGTAATGATCGTACCACTGTAGAAGGTTGTTACTGCAACATGGGTCACTGTGTGAAAAGGTGTTTCCCTTCTCGTAATTCTAATGCGATTTTACATTTGTTTTATCTTAAACAGAAGATTTTTACCGAGACAATGATTTATTAAATGTATCGATTGATTGATTGTAACGATATGTCAAGATTTATTGACAATACTTCAATAAAGAGTTTATAGATTAATTTAAAAGATCCATAAAGAAAGAAGAAATAAAGTCAGTGGGTTTTTATTATTCAGCAAACTATTCTTCTTTTATCCATCGAAATAATATTAATGTCATTTATTGAAGTTACCTAGAAATCGATTTGCGGTTTAATGGGCCAGTGTCCGAATCTTGTCACGCGAAAACCGAAGTTATTCCTTATTGCTTCCGCAGCGATGGTCAATTTCATCGGTCTGGGAACTTGTTAAATTGTCGGACTTTACCGGTACGTGGACAGTGGATTTGTAACAGAAGCTGTTTCCGCTATTAGGGATGAGTTTTAGGCGAATGGGGTAGACAGACGATAGATTTTATTATCAAAAATTCAAAAATCATGTTTAAAAATTTCAAAACATTAACACTCAAATTCTTGATTCAAATTCTGAAGTTTAAAATTTTAATTTTCTCCCAGAAATTTAAATCCTGTAATTTACTTTAAACAAGTTAAAACATTATGTAATTCTGGATTAGGCTTATGATCAGTGTTTAATGATGGACGAGTGACGCGATCGTAATCCTTGGAATGTAGGAAGGAAACTGAATCGGGAGGATCGAATGGACAATACGATGGTCTGACTTGTCACGCGTTTCCTGTACGGATCTATTCTGTTCTATCTCGGATACGTATCGATTGATAGAGACACGCTTCATGGTCATTGAGTAGAAACTGATGATTATTTATGATAGGACGAATTAGACATTGATTGGCACTTTAAGGCAAAGCTCTAAACCAATGCATCAGATGAATTTTGCATTAAGGAAATGTTAAAACTGAATCGTGACCCAAATTTAAATATATAATTTTTAATCGAAAGGGTAATTAAAATTAGGGTTCTCTCCATAGAAATCAAACGAATAGAAAATTTATCCTATTTCTATTTGTTTAAAAATTTCGAAATATAAAAATTGCAAAATTTCAGAGCTTTAAATCACAGAGGAGGATTAAAAGACACGGTGATTTAAAGATTTCGGTTTCAGTCCACGTGTACGGGGCTATTTCGAAAAGCGATCGGATAATCATACTTGGCCAAAGACACTGGAACCACGTCGACTGAATACCCTCGGGAGATATCACGAATTACGGGGCGGAGCTTAGAAGTCTCGGTCACAGAATAGAAACCGATTAAGCGAAACAACCAACTGAGTACACCTGTTGATATTTCCCTAGCCATTGTACATACCCAGCCACCTACGGCTACAAACAACTGTGCCATCACCACTAGCGTAACTAGAATCTTTTTTCGGATGGGTTGTCTCCCTTAACTTGATTCATAATCGACCTTACGTTTCTTTTTGTAAAGTAACTCACATCGTAAATCTAGGAGACACTTGAGCTAAATTTTAGACTTTTCGAATGTGAAAATTTTCGGACTTTAAGACCTTGGAATCTCGGTTTATAAATGTCAGGGACTAGTCCTGCCGTGTGAATATTCCTAAAAGCAACAAATTACCATGCCTCGACGATAAAATTTAAAACTGATCTATAAGCTTCTCCGCAGCTTAACGTAACCCGCTCTACACCTGGTTGGTATCCAATGAATTCTCTTAATTCAGCCTGTCAACGCAAAAGCCAACCCGGTGCATTCGAGCTGCCCATTGTTAGCGGCTAAGCATTATGCATCGTTGCCACGGCAATATCCATATAATATGTTTATATAGCATTAGGTAATATAAAGTGCATTCACGGGGGTGCAATATATTATAACGTTAAAATTACATCGGCGTATCCGGTTATTGAAAGTCTTCCATCGAGTCTGGTAATCAGCAATAAGTCACGGCCCCTCGATCGAATAAACGGATTTGCATTGGATAAAGATGAAAACCAGCTACGATATGCAAACTTTACGAGTATCACGTGCTCAGATTCTATTTTACCAAGAGAATACGCTGCATTTTGTTTCCGGGAGATTAACCAATTATGTAGCATCGATTAAAATAATAGACCGTGCGACCATTGGTGTAATTAGGTTTTCAGCTTTAATAACAGCGTCAAGTGTTTAATATTGTGTGAGATGTTGATTAAAATCTTAAAATTTTGAATTCTAAAAATTTAAGAATACGGTGGAAGTCATTTCATATTTTTAATAGAGGTTGTCCCCTGTTTATGGTTAGTTAGTTAGTTAGACCAATAAGTGCGTCAGTGAACTTTTGCGCAAAGTATCAGAAATGGACGTGTTAATCATCATCAGCGTTTAATCTCGTTAAAATTCAGCGTATCCTTTGCCACATTCTATTTGGTGTTTATGGCATGCCGTTATCGCGAACGTTAAGAGACGAGAGACATCACGTGTGCCAGCAACAAACACGTTTGACCCGTTGATTTTCTCGTGACCCCGCCGAAAGCAGTAACAGCTAATTCTCAGTTATCACCAGTTTCCAACGTACGCCCGTTAAATTTGTCCGATTGCCGATGGCACTCGCTGCTACGCGGCGGGATCAATTAGTTTAATGACGAAGGACCCGGAGGCGTCACTGGAAGCGATATGCCGACACGACCAACCGCTATATGTCCGCTAATTGACTATGATTAATACTTAACCGTGTCTAAGTTGTTGCCAGACACCGTAACGCTTCCGGTTTGCCTCGCTTCTCGTTGCTTTTTACTTTCGCGACTTTTCGACCAAAATCATTTTTCGAGTGCTCTCTAAAGGCACAGAAATTTGGAAATATGGAAATTCTTAAACTTAGACTTTTCGAAATATCAAAATATCAAATTAAGTCTGAATTATGCCCTATCGAGTAATAAAGTAAAGAACAGAGAATGGCGAGTAGGAAGAGGTTGGCAGTATGTATAGGTAAGTTGTTTGGCATTCATTTGGCGTGCAATGCCTAGCCCATTCCAAGATTGAATCCCACAAAACTGGCTGCTCTACGGCGTTATAATTAATTTATAATACCTCTAATTACGTGGCCATGTCGGATGTGGCTGTCCCGACGTTTAATTTGTTCGCTAATTAAACAGGCTATGCTCCCTATGAGGGAGCAACGTAGTTGTCTTGTTTCTCTACCTTCATCCCTTCTCGTATTCCCGTCTCTCCCTTCGTCCTTTCCAACTGGCCGTTTAGCTTGTGTTCTCGTAAACACGCTAAATTTTAGAATAAAGTTTCAATATGTTTATTATTTTATCTGATACAATAGTTATAAATATTCGAAGCCCTCGTAGTGATATTTGTATAAAACAATTTTCTATCACTTTTGCGGTATAAATGTTCCTCTCTGCAATGTATAATTATTATAAAGAAAGTTTTTTTTGTTATATTTATTGCTTACAATCACCCGGTACGAAGGATTTGCCTAAAAATAATTACCCGGAAGTAGAAGTTGAATTGAAGAAAAGCATTCCGTTCAGTTTGCCTTTACTCTTTGATGGCTTCCTTTGACGTTGAACCTTAATTTCCTATGGGAATTCATAGGTACTCCGCAAGTATGCCAATCTATTATCCTGCTACTGTCGGATCACTCTGGTTTTGATGAGTGTCCTTCTCGATCCTCTATCCATAAACAGTGTACTGTGCTGTGCTATGCTGCTTACTGTGATCATAATCATCAAAAATTCGGTCTAGTACATTAAATAAATTATCCGGTCCCTTTTATTAAATATGTAAACTATTAGGTGTATTTTCAGTAATTTTCAGAAATGATTTTTGATCGAATACTTCATTTTTAATCAGCAAAATTGCATGCGTTTCATGCGAGAGGTATGATAAAAGTTGGTAATAAAAAAGCATCAAATTATTCCAAAAAAAAAAGATAGAATCTTTTAAGAAAGTTTGATAACTATTCGTAAGCCGTTATGAGAAATGGAATGCTTCATTTGGAACAACTTTTGATCCCGTGACATTTATTCTTTCCATTATTTCCATAAATTCTGTTCTAACATTTGCTTGTTAATCACCGAGCATTGCAATTTCCGCATACTTCTCGTGCATAATGATTCAATTCATCGCAGATTCTCGCGTTTCTAATTAGACCACGTTAAATTAGATTGTCCCAACAGAATTAAAGCGGGCTTTACTGTTTGATAAGTACCGTACAGAAGAACTTAAGGAGCTCGAAAGTACAGTTTATTTTAAAGAAGTTTAAGGGAAAGGTTAATGGGACCCTTAATTAGATAAGAAAAGAAATACAAGACAGAATATTAACTATTTTTATCTTCATTTTGCACTGCTTCTTATAGGCTATAATTTATCTAAAGAGTAGAAAGGATGAAATATTTCAATGACTTTGACATGTAACACCATGCAACAAACTAATAAGGTGGTAGGCAACTATATGTAATTAAATATTTGCAAGCCGTGAAAATGGAGAACACATTACATCTATATTGAACGAAACAATTATACCATCGCGATTGAAATGAAATGAAACCAAGTTGCGCTTGTATCAATACATGAACGGGTGTATGAAATATGCATGAAGCATTATATGGTAAAACACTGGTTCTCGAGCTTAGAAACACGAGGAAATTTCGCGGCGACATGCAGGAGGTTGAAAAGTTTCAGCAAAACGGAATTTGATGTCGTAGAAAAAGTTTTACTTCTTTTAAATCCACGTGTCTCAAAGATACAAGTGTTTTTCATTTTGAATTATTCAACGTGTGAACAACGTTGGCCTAATGCTTTCTACTAAAATGAGAAAAAGTACGACGTTAGCAAATTTACAGGTAAATTATTATACAATGGAGGATTCCACTAAACGGAAAAATCAATCTGTCTATGTTTTCCTTAGGAGATAAAGATTTTTTACGTGTCGTCGCATTTCCAAGTTAGAACTGGATCCCGTGTTTCATTGATAAACGATCAGGATGGACTCGGGAGTTCACTTTAAACTCCAATCTGAACTTCAAACGTTCGTTCATCCACAAAGTTTTCGGAAGCTGAGCAAAAGAGCTTTCCAAGTAATATGAAACGTGCAATCGCCGATTACTCGAATAGCATTGATTCTAAACTCGTAGCTCTACGTGTGGTACATATAATGGCTGACAACTTTGATTGGAAATGTATACAGGGTATTCGTTATACATAATTATGTCATAACAGACTTTCTACATGATATGCAACAACCTGATATTTATCAGAATCACGAAAAAAGATTTTTCAAAACTTGTTGAATAACATCACTATTACATTAACAATTTAAAGTGAAAAATAAAAACTTGTATAACTGAATCATATAACTTCGAAGTTTCATTGTAAAGGTTACACTGTTCATTGAAAATTTTGCAGAAAGATACATACACGAGCCGCTATCTTTGTTGAACAATTTTCATGAAATAATCTTCACGGTGCACGATGTTACACATTTCATTGTTACTCGTTGTAATTGGATCGAAATAATTCAGCCTCTTCCTCAAGTAAAAGCAAGCAAACTAAAACTCCATCGAACTGGCTTTCTCGAGAACGCAAACGGGGCCTTCAATTCCGCTAGATAATTGCTACCGTTTGTTGGCACCAAAAAGGAAGAAAAAAAGTATTGATTGTTGCGCTGCATCGCGCCAATAGCATCCAATCAGAGTATTTACTAAAGAGTCATTGAGAAATTTTAAAACCTTCTTTCCAATCGTTAGAAATTGCTATTATCGTCGATTTTTCGTAACGCAACCGAACGAATATGGCAATTAACGATGACAAAAATTTTCGTGGATAAACTTTTCGATTGAGAAACCGTGACAACAGTTTTCTCGATGTGTGAACCGGAAATCGAAGTACCACCGTGTGTCAGTGGAAAGTGATGAAACGTTTAATATAAAGTTCATGTAATTTAAAAGGAAAGGATTGATCGATGCAGCACATCGATCATGATTGCGATACAAGTACAAGTTTTGCAATGATTGCAGCAAGTAAAAATACAAATGCAATTCGTATTTAACAAAATAAATAACACAGCAATTATTTTTTTTTATTAGAAGCAAATATTGTAAAAAGAAACTTATATAAATTTTACTTTAGTTATACGTAAAATAAATATTGTTTGACAAAGCAAGTGACAAAATTTTGTATTAATATTTTAGAATACAGTATAACAAAGATATATTGTCCCTGTTATATTTATTATAATTTGTTCAAACAATGTTAAATTAGTTACTAAAAATTACAAATATGGAAGAACGTAATTTTATTCATGGTATTTGCTTGAAGACCTTAATGTTGCTTAATTTAATTAACCTTTCGCGCTCGAAATACCAGTTATAGTGGTTGTCATATCCCACCCGCGTTGAGGGTGGAATGATAACCAACATGGAATTTGGGTCCTTGTTCCGGTCGGAGGAACGTAGCGAGATTGAAATACGCGCGTTTTACTTGTTTCAACTATTTATTCTTTTGTCGAGCGAAATGTTAAAAAGCTCGCGTGATTGGCAATTTAATGTTCAGAAATGAGCCAGCTCAGATTTCAAAAAAATGACATTATCCTTTGATACATTTGTTCTCAAATACAGCATCTTCCCCGCATACCCATAATATTATTCATCATACGATGGATCTCTCGCGATCCACTGTGGGTTAGCATCGGCACGATTCCGCGAGTGCATGTATCGCAAGGGCGCGAAAGGAAAGCGGAAAAGCGTGGAGCGCCAGCTACCCGTTTGGTATTGGTTGATATCGGCGCGAGCAAGGAGGGTTAAGGGGGATGCGTGAGCGTGTTGCGCGGTAGCTTTTGCCGCGGCGCCCGGCAGTCCACAGGCGAAGTCCTAACGAGCAACCGGCGACCGAATCGCGTCATCGATAAACTTCCTTTAGCGATCAAACCCTGTGAAGAATCACGCGTTCGTGTCCGTAAACACAGGTCTAATCGGTTGCGTGCCCAATTTCAATCCGCGTTTCGTTAATTCGCGTTCCGTGTGCGTGTATTTCGTTGATGATTTTCGCGTGAGTCCGATCGACATCGATCGATCGTTTCCGGAAAGTTTCGGAGTGACTTCGGGCCCCGTCGAAGCGGCCTGATTGGCCACGATATGTGACGAAGTTCATTGTCTATCGTGCGTGAACGACGCTTGCTCTTTGTTTGTTATTCCACCAACTGCAGTGTGCATCAGTGAACAAACGGAAGTACGTGTTGAACCCTGTGACAAGTGTCCACGTTTCCCGCGATTTGCAAGTTGTTTGTGCGTACCAGTGGTGTCGAAGACGAGCCTAACGAAAATTGTAAGTTTAACTCAAAAACGTTTAGGTTATTTAAGATTCTCTCTAAGGAATTCTCGATCGATTCGGGCTATTGTCGTGTCGATTATCGTTTGAGGTTAGTTCACGTCGTTAACGTGGTGATTATAAAGTCATTGTCGGTCACACCGCAAAACTGGGGCACACCCAGTCCAGATTTCCGCAGTGTTACCTGATTCGAGGTTCACGTACGAGAAAATAGAGAAGGTGGCGGGAAAAAGGAGAAAAAAAAAAACGTGTCGAGAAAAATGGGGTAACCGGGGAAAAAATAGAGAGTAAAGGGAGCCGGAAAACACCGAACGATACCAATTGCGACAAATTACACGTTGCTTTATCCGGTAACGGCGGTTCGCAATTAAAAGAGAATATACGGGTGATTCACTCTTTTTTTTCTCTCTTGGTACTTGGATATTGTTATAAGAATGAAACTTACTCGGGTTATTGAAGAACTTTAATTAACGCGTTGTTTACTTACGTTGGCGCTCTTCGTTTTCATTTTGGTTGGGAAATTGTGTTGAGGAATAAAAGTGGACCAATGAGAAAAATTGTTATCCTTTCGATGGCGGACCATGGAGAGAACCTTAGTTTTAATTCAATTTCTTTTTGAATTAATTTTAATTTCCAACATTCATTTTATGGTTATATTTTATTATATTTTAAGGTTACACCAATATCCTTAATTGAATTAAATATTAGCATAATTTTAATAAAATTAATATTGTTCGACATTTTATATCACTTTAATTTCCCAAATATTACACTATTCTTCGAAATACTATTTTTCCAGTACAATGAATCAAAGTAAAATTTTCCAGTTTTATTTAAAAATTGTGTACCCAACTTTAGTTGACAAGCTCCTCTGTTACTTGTGAGATATTCTAATTTTGAATCATATTAACAGTTTTGGAATATCATATTTCTGTCCATTATCTGGAATCTGGAGGAAGAGTCAAAAAGTTAGTTGCACGCTATCGCCGCGGCGCGTTGATTTGCTGACCAAAAATCAAAACAAATTGCATAATAGTTATGGTTTTCGTTTATTCTCTAACCCAGTATAATGCAAACATAATCTAAATTTAAGTCAAACCCAAAACTCAAAATACAATACGTAGCGTCGAAAATATTTGTGCGTTTCTCGGAAACATTGACAAAATATTTCAAGCTCAGTAAAATCAGTGAGATATGTTTTTAAAAATATTTATTATTAAACTTGGCCGACTTGTTACGAATAAAGTGTTTCAAATATCTATCTTGATACGTTATGAAAATTCAATATGAATGCTGCACGGGATACCGAGGACCCCCGTGGTAGAAAACGTATTAAATATATTTTTCTATTGAAAATACGTAAGGGCCGACGTTAAATTTGAATTTGTATGTCTATTAAATAGAGCTTTAGAAACTCAATGGATTCTAGCTTTCGATCGATCGTGAAAGGAAACTTTGAAACGAAATACTGGAGTGATACCTGGATTTATCGTAATCGTGTTCGTTATATACCTGAGATTCAGCTTGGATTGAAAGAGAACTTCCTCATAGTGTTTTGTTTAGGTTCTACCTTTACGAACATACAAATTTTATGTTAAATTTCACTTGTTAATTAATTTTCAAATTTGTTTAATTTTATTTTATTAATGAACTTATTACACAGTCTAATAGTTTTGGAAGAATTTTTCATGAGGATAAATACATAAATGAAATAAAAGATATAAATTAAATGAATGCAATAGAATTTGATTGGAAGGAATTTTTATATTAATTTAATGAAAGGAGGAGAAATTTTGTTTTTGCATATTTCCTTTCTTATGGCCAGGCAGTTGAAAAATATACGCAATTTAGATTTCAATCGTACCACGTTCCATATTGTTAGAATTTATCCATTCTTGTCAATAGAAGCATTTCCGAACGCACGTGATCACAATCTATGTTTGTCCTTTTTATATCGATCCTTGCATCGGCTATTTTGAACCGACATTTTTACTCTAACATACATCCTCGGTTATTTTTCTCTTATTACGTACCCATAGATATTCAACAAATATTTTGTATTTTTATCGTAGATATAGATCGAAGAAAAATCCTGGATAAAACCGATAAATTTAATATTTGCTTATCAAAATGTATAGAAATAATCATACGCACTGTACAAAAATATTTTTCTTAATAGAAAAATATTGGCTAAAACCAGTCTGTATTTTCCCCACTTCACCTTTATGCAAAATGATCATATCTCGAACATTCATGTTGCATTTTAACAAAATGAACAATATTTCTCTGTTAAAAAAAATTCGGTTTATTTTCCGACACTGACTTACCTGTCGCATTTTTGAACCTTAGAAATTTGCAAATGGAGGTTTTACTTGTTTTCCAATCGACAAGTTTAGTTAACGAATCCAATCGCATGGTCCAAGTGCTCGAGAACGTGATGTTTCCAGGTGTCATCGTCTCGTCATCGTGCTGAGCTTAACGAGGCAACGTGCTGTTAAACGTCGGCGTTGTTAGAGGACGAGAGCGGACGCTCCTGGCGCTTCTAAATCCTCCAAGCTACATCCTTCCAGTGCAATGAGAATAGTAGTGTTCGTGTGTTAATGACTGACGAGCTTTCGATCAAACAGTGTAAAAACGACAAATGTAAACGGTACGGAAATACTGGTTGAATGCAGAGGAAAATGAGGAAGGACGTAACTGATGGTGAACATGTGAAAGTGTTTCTCTGGAGAGGATTAGATCAGTAAACGAATAAAGATAACTACTTACAACTGAAGAAGAAATATACGAGTAGACGAAGAAGAAAGAGAGGGACTCGTCTGCAAAAGAGTAAGTGCATTGATGAATAAGTTAAATAAAAACAAAGAATTAGGATTAGTAATTCGGCTTATCTGCCGAAAATCTAGTTACTTTTTAATTACCGTTTAAGCGTTGGAGATATCTAAGAAAAGTCTAATTACTTTTGAGCCAGTTAAATAACATCTAGAATTATCTAATGAAATTCTAGTTACTTCTGAGTCAGTGATACGGGGTTGAAGTCGTATAAGGAAAATCTAGTTACTATCAAGTTATGTTACGGCATCTAGGATTACCTAGAAATAGCCTCTGTCCGAACCGTAAGATAAATGAATGTAACCATATGTACGGGCGGTACGTTTATTAACGCCTCCTCCTAATTCGATTCGATAATACTGATTTACATATTTTCCGATAATGCCACATATTTCGGCGTGTCGCTTTAGAGCTGTAATCGCACGTGTAATTTTCGCCGTACCTGCAGGGCTGGTTTTACCGGAAATCCGTCTTAAATCTTTTGTAATTAAATGTTCGATGTTGCGAGCATCATCGCAACCTGATGGCACATCTAATGCATCGGATAACCCGGGTTAGTTTGCTTTTCCACGGATAACAAGCAGACTTTATCGAAGCCTAAAATGTGCCTTAAAGTTTCGAACATCGTATCCATTATCGACATATTGTAATACATTATTCCTCCAAGCGTTAAGGTAATTTTAACCTTGTTGTTTCTCGCTTCGAATAGCGCACACGTACTTACTTACTTAGGATGCTCAGTTTAAAGAATGGCATCGGAACTTAATATTGCAGTCAGAGTCTGTAGGGAGACGTATCGTGCTCGGTACTGTATCCACCGCGATAATTAACACTAGAAGTACCAAACTAGTAGTTTGGTTGAAATATATAGTGGCTATCGTCGCGATAAAGAACGAATGTATATATTAAATTATATTTCATCCTTCATCTGTTTAATTTTCTACATTATTTTCAACTCAAAAATGAGCGTGCATCACACGTCGCGTCGGGTAGTTTTAGTGTTAATGACGCAACGCACACATCGTCCTTTTATTCAAGACTTTTCTCGCCTGATCCAAAGGTTTCTTTCGGGGATCTTCGCTCGCGTTCATATTTTTAATTACTATCCTAAATGAATACCTACTTGGGTTCTTTTTTGTGAAATTACACCTCGTTTCTGTAAAACACAGTTATTCTCTCCCTCTATTTTTTAGTCTCAGTCTGAATAAATCCAGTTACAAACTGCAAAGCATGTAATTAGAAAATCACTGCATAAAGCGAAATTTGTGCAATAAATTGTTTTTCTATCAACGGGATTTGACTCTCAGCAACGAGAGATGCATAGCTCTCGATACATCCAATCGTAGCTGTTTATTTCAACCCGTTCGAACGATATTTCAGTTAATTGGTTCTCGCATAATAGTGCGCAGTGCACGTTCATTTTCCGCCAGGCTAATGGAGCAGTCCGCACAGTTCATTTTCCCTAATCACGGCGACAAGATGAACGCGTTCATCCACACATTTTCACTTCGCAAAAGGAAACTGTGATTTGATGTTGAAACGATGGTTGTTTATTTTATTAACATTGATAATTAAAAAGTAACGATATGAAAACGGGGTACATATAACGTTGGGAAAGTTTATGATGGGTGAAAGAAAAAAGATGGGTGCAGGAATTCGTTGAATATTCCATTAGAATAGTCTTAGACGTAACAGGAAACAGGTGCCTTGTAAATTTTCGTATTATAAAATAATATGGGGAAATAATTATTATATAAATATCAATCAGTGAATTCCGCGAGCTATTTAATGGCAGATTGCAGGAAATCTCGGTCAACGATCAAACATCGTTTGCGATCCACGGTGATCACCTTTGTTCCGCGAAACTATTGTCAAACGAAACTGTTACGTAAAGGCACCAAGATGGAATGCTCGCACGATACGTTTCACTGTGGAAGACGTGTGATTAATTAAAGTTTGCACCGGTAAGATCGGAACGACACGCGATTGTACGCAAGAACGGCAACGTAACACTGATTGGAATTTAGCGTGGAGAACGGTTACACTTCCTACGTTCCTCCAATTAAGCTGGCCGAATGTAAATCAGACCTAGAGGAAATCCCGCAGCCCTGTCGGCGGGATTCGCTCGCGAAAGGAACACGGGACGACCATGAATTCGTAGACGGGAAAATTGTTAATCCCTACGAAAGATCCTTCACGATGAACTTGCTACGTTTTCGAGCATAAAATCTTTTGACGACATTAATTTCACGAACGAATTAGAATGTTCTGAATATTTCATCATTTGTTACGTGAAATATTTCATATTAAATGATTCATTTCAAAGCATTAGAAAACTAACAAAATTTGATTTATAGCTTAACAGTTTGAAAATTGAAATTTAACAAAATTATGATGAATTTCGAGACACGTTCCCTTTAATTAGTATTTTTTAATAATTTTTAAATTATCGTCGTTAAATTATTTATTTAATTATACACACATTGAGATTCAATATTGATATAGCAATATATTGAAATTAATTAATAAAATAAAAACACAAATATATGCGTTTGCATAAATATCCGCAGTATGCTGATCACAAAACGTTTAATTCGAAGACGATGAAATATTCGAAGGGGTTGATCGTGCGATAGCACGCGATTTCTGACAAATGTTCGTGCGATAAGCCTCGCATCTCTAGGGACTCGGAAAGCTTACGAAAAACCACAAGCATTTCCATTGGAATTCACGGGACCATTACATTCCTTTCTTCATTTTTTTTTTTCTGCCAGCCAGTTGCCGCAAGAAAGTCGCGAAGTTCGATCACGTTGGATGCTTGCGCCTTAGATAAGAATTTCGTGGTTTTTTCCCTCGGATTGAAAGCACTCACCCACATCCTAATTCTCACCCTCGAGAACACCATGAGTGTTTGTTTATTTTGTTTATTCCAAAAGCAGTGGTTGGCAGAACAAGTGTTCCTCAGGCATCGATCTGATCATCACTGTCGAAGGGAACCCGCGAGACCATAAATCGTTGAATTTCAAGGTTTCTTAGCGAGGTGAAATTTTGATTAATCAGTAACGGATCCCTCGTCTGTCTACAATATCGAACAATTACTTTGGAAAGTCTGTTCGCGAACAGTTGGACGAACAGTATGGTAGCAGAAAAGCAAGGGAAATAGGGAAGTGGCGGAAGTGTAATACCTCAAAACGCTTATTGTCAGAGTACTCTAACGTTCGAGGTATTAGACGACAAGGAGAAAATCAACGAGGAGTATAGAGCTTTCAGAGTAGCCTTATCGCGAATAGTTTGAAACGATAGCAGTTCCATTAAGTATACGACCCCCTTTTCTCCATGGCATTCGCTTAGAGAAGCGGCAGGATTTCTGCAAGGTGCATCTATCCAAGTAATATACCAGTTGCACCAGCCATGTTAGCGAATGCACAATTCCTATTCTCCTATCTAAGATGACAGTAGTATCGTGGAAACACAGCCGGCAACGAACTGAAACGTTCCATTACGATGCTATCGCAATTCGCGAAATGATAAACGACGATACGCTTCGATAGTCTCGTTGTTGGAGAAAAGTTTATTCGAGATATGAGAATACCGAAACGAGTAGTTGCAAGAATTATCAAATGATAAATCGATTATCGATGGCAATGATAAGAAGACAAATTGCATGTTACGAACGATCTGTTAACGCTGGAATGGTCAGCGGGGCGAACGCTTGGGGCAATATGTTAACCCCTCGGAAGATGAATGCATTGCTACCGACGTGACAGTCCGATATAGGGTCAGTTTGACCCGCAACCGTATTAATATAATTTCAAACATCGTTTAACATGTGCGGACAGGTAGATACTGAATGCTAAAAATATTGGAAGATACAGAAAATATTAAATGCTAGAAAATAAAATACTACAAAATAGGAAGAATAGTGTAATAGAAATACTAAACATTAAAAGGTATTAAATATATTTAACACAATAGTAAATATCCAAAAAATTTCGTCTATAATTAGTTATTTTCAAAACATGTAAAGTCTGATAAGAATTGATGACACATAAAGGTATCGTAAAAGAATAACGTCTAATTAAAAGAATCAATCTAATTATAAATTAGTATTTTTCATATAAACAAATTAGCAAAGGCACTCTGCAAATTATTTTGAACTGATGTGAAAGGTACAAGTAAATACGCGTATAAATAGCCAGCACGAACATTGATTACGTTTACCGATTAAGTTGATTTAATTTCTCGACACTAATGAGCGTAAGTAGGTATAGGGTGACGAGGGAACGAAGATGGCAACGACCGATAAAAATAACATCCACCGCTCGTAAAGCGTGGCTAATAAAAGAGAGAAAAGAAGGAAGTGTAATAACAAAAAAAGCACAGGGTAAACCGCGAAAGAGGCTCAAAATGAATGATGCGCTTGAATTAAAATGCTGGCTCTTGTTGAAGACACACAGCTTTAAAACCACTTTCGTGTCATCTGGTATAGAAAGTCGAAAGAAAGACTAATGATGTATTGCGATCATTAATAATTAAATATATGTATATCATAATATCAATTACGAATCGTGATCCAAATATGAGTAAAAAATAACTTCGTATTACGGTAATTAACGAATGCAGAGAGGCACAACAATTTTCTGATCGTAACAACAAACGACACGGTGAAATGTATTTATATTTGTAATCAACAAATTTCCCCCTACTCTTTCGAATAATACAGATCGATTGTTCGATTGAATATTCTCCATTACGGGATAAACATTTGCTGACTTCATATTTTCATTACACTCTTTCCCCATCGTAATTTCCGAACTTAATCGGCTTATTACTTCCATTCGATGAGTAACTTCGTTAACGATAATTGTCTCTGTTATCTTCTGTATACGTTATGTATCATGAATGTTTCGATTTTATTTAAGAGAAATTATCAAAATGGTACATCAATTATTTATGATTATTTTTTATTTCGTTTTTGAGACTTATTAGGTATTTAAAATTCGTGTCAAATGAACAGTTATTAGATTATTGTTATATTGAATCGACAATGATATAAGAGTACGTACAAACGTACTCTTTAATTATTTTCTTTAAATTTTTAACTTCAAATTGATGTGTCACAAGTGTTATTTCGCAATGCTTTTATTTTATGAAATTGTAGCAGATACGACACGTTCTGAAATTGGTTATTGAATACTCAGAAACTTAATATCACCCACTTGTTCGATATTTGTCCCTTTCAACTTTCGATTCTATACAAAATTTCAACAAACCAGCGATTTATTTTAATCGAACAGTACTCTTTCAAACCCACTATCAACTGAAACGGGGATTTTCATACAAATTTCACGATATGTATTGTCAAACGTGTTAGCGAACAAAGTTGAGCTCTCTATGCTTTGAAATTTCAAACGTCACGCACAATTGCGTTCAACGTAATTATCGCATTATTTCTGTAGGTGAGGACATATTTAAAACGTGATTTATAAAGCGAGTAACAGCTTTGTAGTCTTTGTTCATATTCAAAGGTATTATATTGCGCACCAGCTCAAATCGTATAGGAATACTTGAAAAGGGGGATAACGAATTTTAACATTGTTTTAAATATACTGAAAATTTTAAAACTGAAATATTTTATATACCTGGTATATTTTATATCTACTAAATTTTTTATTTTCATATGAAATTGGTAGTTTATTAAGTAGTAGCATCGAAAAATTTGAACAAGTTAAAAAATATTGCGTTGAGAATGTTCACGTATCTGATGGATTAATTAATAACGATTCTCGTTAAAGTTTTGGGAAAATTTCGCGTAGATATATAGAAATGTGAAGGCGTGCCCTATTAAAGTTTGGCAGAGGCGAAATAAGAGGAAGCTGGCAAGTCATTAAGACAACTAATTAAATATTTTATAGCGAACGCTACAACTTCTCGTGTAAATTTCGTAGAATGGAGGATCTTCTGGGTTTCGCGAGGAAATGCATGTTACAAGCTGAAACTATAAATTTCAAACTATTCGAGATCGTATCAGTTCATTTTTTTTTTCCTTTTTCTTTCATGAAATTGCTACCTCTTTCATTTAAGTGTAACAGATTGTCAAATCTTTTAACAACTACTTATTATAATTAAAATGTATACATATAATGAAAATCAGTAATTGTTCATCGAAGTGGAAATTGAAAAGTATATAGAAATTGGTGAGTTCGCAGTCGTGAGTTGAGGCGAAAGAAAAAAAATAAAAGGAGAAAGAACTAGTGACGCAACTTTCTGCTCGGAGACACTGTCGATCCGTTGGGTTATCTAGAAATCGTAACAACGTTAAAGAAGACGAAGAAATCAGAAGTAGATTAGAGGATGCCTGGTGATCCTCTTTTCCACTGGGGAAAGACGAAGAAATACTCTCGAGAATCCTTGATGGAAGAAAATAATCAAAAGAGCGCAATGGAAATGAGAAATCCTACAGGACCTATGTGCCCGATAGATCGATCTATCGATCGAATTTTATTGCAATAGAAATAGGAGCTAAGTGAAACGAAGAGGCTTAAGATTCCTTTTTAAGAACACTGTCTTCAAAAGGTGTATCAAAGATGTTCTAAAGAAATAGCGATGGTAGCTGATAAATTACAATCAAGTGAAGACTACAAGATAATAATCTTGTAGATTGCTGCCTTTGAGGAAGAAAAGTGTATATATAATTAGAAATTTGTTTCAAGTTTCGAAAATTTATAAATTCTTATCCCCAAATTTACAAGTTATTGTAAAATTCTCAACTTCTCGCCAAATTAAACAAGGCAAGAAGAGGGAAATAAATGAAACAAAGTAGCTACGAGATAGAAGAATTGATCCAGAAAAAGGAAATGGAGAAACGAGTGAAATAAGAGATAGAGGGAAGGGTAAGGGTCAAGGTGCAAGTTAGATATGTAGGTACAAAACACACCTATGGTGTATATTCTCGCCATTGTATCACTCCATTAAACATTCACTGCAGACCAGTATAAACCATGATATAATCTCACAATGCGGTAAACACTGCTGAGTTAAACGAACATACATAGACCCCGGTCTGAATACCCAAGCACTCGAGAAACATGTTGAAACTATGTATGTTTCAAGTGGTAAAAACGAGTAGGAAAAGTAATTAAACGACTAATCTCCAACTTTTTCATTGTTCGTGATGGTTATCATTGCCGTAACTAAATAGGTAGGCTTTCAAATATGTCATTATTCTAAACTGTTAAGATTTTAAAAGTCCTTTTCTTTGAAAAAAATTCCTTAAAGATTATGGAAACAACTGGAGAATCTTAAATTCAATAGAAACTTTCTTGCAATGTACGTAACACTTTAAGAAGACGTTACGGAAACTTTGAAAGTGAATTTCTTTTTTATTTTTGAAAATTTGGAGTTTTTCTTACGAGTTAGTGGAGCTAGACCCAACGTTAAAGGTTCAAATTTTACCAGTATCTTGTTTCGCCCTCGGATTTTGCGGTTGTTGAAATGAAAATTTTACCTTTACCCTGTCTTTCTGTTTCTTCTTTTTCTTCTTTTCGTTCCTCTTTCCCAAGGAAAACTTTTGAACTCCTCTTTATGAAGCTACCTTCTAAATGAGAGGGCCGTGTGTCCTTTTGAAATGGTCGTCTCGTAATCTTTACTTTGATGGTAAGCTTTTCCTGTTTCACGTCCCTTTTACTTTTTCAACTTACAAGGATTACCAACCGAACGTTCAATCGCGATCCTGATGAAACTTTTCCCAGTTTGTACAACAACCAAAAATAAGAGACATTTATTATCTTTCTTTATCGATGGAGAGTTGAGCTCTTAAGGGTTGGAATAATCTTAAAACGGTTACCCCGCGGCTGTTTCAGGAACTATTAAAGATAAAAATATACTTTAAATTGCAAAGTTGTATGGCTTTTCATGTACATTAACGTGGTATAGAGACGTTTAGAGAATGGGGGTTGCTACCCTTGTATTAAACTTTGTCTCTTTTATGATAATAAAAAATGATCGGTGTTTCTAAATATACCGCGTATTCCTCTGCTATTTTTTCAATTATTTTGTTATTTCTGGAGATGCAAAAAATGCTTCCAGGAAAATGAAATTTTCTCATTTTAACCACGATATTATCTACTCGTTAATAATATCTATAATTCCCTTTTGAATGCCACGTGTTGAAATTCCTCGTTTTCTGGTCCCTGAGGAGATCGGTTCATTGAAAGTACTCGAAGGAACTTTTTGCCACTATTACTGCTTGATTTTAATCGAGTGAACCGAATCAAAGCCGGGAATCGATTATTCAAATTACATGCTCCATTTGAATGTGAAAACGTAGAAATGAATTGCACCGGACAACGAGTGATAAAAAAAAAAGAAACGAACTTGACGTTATCGGTGTTTTTTGTTGAACGATGACCGACACTGAATGGACAAAACCGATTGAATTATACGTGGGGCTTTTCAACATTTCTCATTAAATTTGTATCAATGCATTTTGTAATAAAACGAACTGACAACGAGTACAGCGCTCACTTCTATCTTTATATCGCATAGGAATATTTTAATATGACCTGTGAAAATATTCCAAGTTCAAAATTTCAAAATTCAGGTTGAAAAATTTCCAAGTTGTTGAATTCAGAATTTTAATTTACTCGATATTGTACATGTATCGAAATGGTTGTCTAACAATAAGTAATTGTACATTAAGCATAACAATGAAAAGTTCATAGGATCATTTTGAACGGACCCTAAAATTGATGCGGAAAGTCTGTAACTCTAGCGGATGAATTACTCGTGCAAGTATTTTACCTCGCTCGGATCTTCTGGTAAAGAAAAAAATCCCATCCAACATTCAGGAGACATTAAACATTAACCCCGGTCGTGGCGAGTAGGCGATACTGGTATGTACGTAACATGCATTCGTTTGTTGGTTGCACCGGCATTCCAGTAATCGTACGTTTTAATCTTTGTCAGGATGGTTAATGGAACGTGCACCATGATTTTCTGTTACGCGGTTCGTTTCACAGCGTTGCATGGCCGGGGCCGATCGTCGGAAAAATTCGCAAACCGGAAAGCATCGTAGTTGGGAAAGTAAAGCATACTCGAAAAAAAAGGATCACGTTCCAATTTGTTTCATATACCCGCTCGTTACACGTTAACCGTGCCACCAAAGACCCCCTTGCCCTGGTAAAAGAGGCAAGCGTTAAAACGATCCATTAACCTGGTTGAGGTAATTGTGCTTTAAGCACGTCCTGCCCTAACCTTTCGACTTTATTTCAAACAATGTCTTACGAGTGTGTAAACCTGATCGTTTTATGACTCCACGGTACCTAAAGACTGAGATTGGAAGCCTCAGAACTGTATTAAAATATAATATCATCTTTTTAGTCAACCAACTATTTTACGATCTTCTTATGGAGGCAATAATAATAAAAAGTTCGAAAGAGAGGTATTGCGTTAACAAAATTACACGTTTCTAAGCAATCAAATTTTTTTAATTCAATTTACGAGTTATAAATATGAGCTTTTTAATACAAATGCTGGTTCATTTGGTTTTCAAATCATTAATAACACTCTATATTTGTTTCTTGCAATAAACTTCATCATCTTCTCTATTATCCTCCTTCCAATGATTTAAGTCGCGAAAAAAATAAGCGAGAGTTACGTTTCGATTTCTGCATTTATTTCGGTCAGTTTGACCGTTAAATAGGTGTTCGCGTCACATTCGTCGCTTTATTTATCGCCGGGTATAAATAACTAGCAATCCGTTAACGTACCGAGACTCCTACAATTTCCTCGTTATTACACCGCAGCTGGTGCATGCTGAATCAATTTATTCCGCGTCGCGGATCTCGCTGAAACGACGGAAACGAGAAATCAGTTTGTTGTGCAGTCGCCATAGATCCTCGAAAGTTATGTTTAGCAGGGGCTGAGCATGATCTTTCGAGCTTAAACTTGGCTTTAAGCTTTCGTCAAGACGGTATACACACAGCCCTCTGTCTACTCTGTTTCCCTTTTATTTCCATCGTCTTTCTCTCCCTTTCGCGTCGAGTCAGCGACCTTAATTGGACGTCGAATTGTACGGCACGGAGCAGGAGGAGCTGACTTGAAAAGCTTTCTAAAACCGTTTCTAAACAGATGGCTTACGACAGAAGGGTTCTGGAAATTTAGGTATCTCAAGAATTGTCGAATTTCAGGGTTTGAGGGATATAAATATGTAGTTTGAAAGTCAGCGTTAGCAATTTTATTTACTCTAGGTAGTATCGTTTAATTATAATGAAAACACATCTAAACGATATTTTGAGATATTTTTGAAAAATCATGTCTTCAAAATGTTGTATATACGAAGAGAAAAAGTAATGATAAATATTTTTGGTAACAGACGGTAAACACGGTGAGGATTGAAGAAAGTAATGTTCGAACGTTTCTTTTCTACCGTTTACTCAACATTTTTAGGTCAACACACATATTTCATCGGAGAAAGGTCCAACTTTTTTCACTTATTCCGATGAAACTCCGAAGGCGTTGCCTCGACGCCTCGATTTACAGTCTTCTTTACGGCATTTAAACCTTCAAAACGTTCCTTCTCGCAGAACTTCCCTCAATTTAGGGAACAGATGTCAATCCCAAGAAATAAGATTTTTAAGGTGGGATGGGTCGGGTTGCAAATGCACTTTTCATCACGAACAGGAAATCATTTTTCACGAAAATGGGATTACTGAAAATAATAGAACTTTCGTAAGTTTCTTTCAAGTATTCAGATACTATGGAATATATGGTGCTGTTGCATATCAAGTGGCCAATTTAGAAGGGCAAAAAGTCCCTAAAAGCGCCACCCCAATTGTGGAAAACAGGGATATATCATCTCCAGTCTTTCCTAGGGGAAACATCAATCCAATCCAATCGTTTAAGTCTGGTGTACACATAAAAATTTAAGAGAGAATTTACATTAAATTGTGTCCTTTTTTCTTTCTAATAGAATAATTGCACAAAAAAATTAACACGTACGATTATCAAACTATATTAAAATTGTTATACTGCTGTAAATGATACAAATTATCCACGTATTAGTTGAGAATCGTTGAATCAAACGATAAAGAATTCATCGAATCGAAGCTTATCGAATCAGTTTCTCTATAATTCTTTTTTTCCATATCATATTTCATAAATTATTTGCTCGAATCAGGGAAATTCATCGACCGATCGGATCGCATTATATTAATGCGAGGAACGTTGGCTGGTTTGGCAAACAAATGGAATTAGATCGTGTGAGCAAGTTTCTCTCTGTTCGATGTTGAACAAAAACGAGAACATAGAACGGAAGTCGTTTCTTTGCCGCCTCTTTGTCACAGAACGGTCGATCGTCCCTTCACGTTTCACCCTTTTTCCCCTTTGTTTTTATCTAGCCAAGATTAATCCTTTCATTCTGTAGCTCGTCCACGGATAAATAACCGGTAAAACCACTTCCAGTATATCGTTTTCTTGCAAAATTTGTCCTCCCGCGTCGCTGTCATTGACATCCGACCAAAATCGAATCGATTTTCGAATCAATGAAAAATAATTTTTCATCGGCACGTTGAATTGGAGTTCTCACAAATGTTTTTAACATTAACCGCATAGTGAAACCTGTTCTTGCTTAATCTTGGATCTTTGATTTTGATTTAAATTCAGACAGACGTCGTTGGCGTTTAGAGGGAATAATTATCAGGTATCTGAGAAGAAAGTTTGCGTTAGGAAGAGGATTTTGGTTGGCGATGTTGAACGCTTTGCTTCGCGAGCAATATTTTATTCATTGGGATATTTGACTAGCTGAATTTATGGATTTAGTAGTTCTGGCCGCATGGTTTTAGCGGTTTTTAAATTTATTACTCTTCTGCTGGAATTCTATTTGATTAATGTGACTTAGAAACGATAACAAACGATCAATTAAGATGAGACTTGTCTTTGATTTTTACGAACTGGGATTTTTAATAACATATCGTATAATATTAAATGGGTAATTAATAAGGTTCATTAATATTCTAATTATAATTTATATCTAATTAAATAAAAATGCAATAATTATCATCTTAAGCTAAAATTTCATTTAATTTCAAAATTTAGAACATTCAGCATTTCATTATTTGGGGGTTAATAAAAAAATCGAACTCTGACCTCCTCCTCTTTAAAATGCTTCAAATTTTTCTAACAGTATTTTTCCATTTTACCAATATTCCAATAACTTTTGATCAGCAATTTTCTATATATTGAATATTTATTGTCCAATATCCAATATATGTAAATAGTAATACCTAAAGCAATAAACAATGGATATTCAGTAGGAAAATATGAAAGTTTTTTGTTACAAAATTCCACTACCTCATTTGAGTGGAAATATCGTTGCGTTTCATTAAGCTGGATCATAATTAGCCTAGATCGGTTCTATTATTTGGAGGAAAAATCGTCAAAGAAAGGTCATTATTCACAAATAAGCTGCAAAAATATTCGTCGATTCTTTAAAGTAGAATGCTTTCAAAATTAGACGTCCGCAAACCTACTTTGCTATAGTTAAATATATTTTATATTTTCTATACAAGTGCGATTATATTGTTGTGAGCCAATGTCTAACTACAAAAACAAAATCAGAGAACTTTATGATGATTAAGAATAAAAATGAACGAAACCCATCTTTTCTTTTATTTTCATGAATCGTAAATTTATACAAAATCTCAAATCTTATGAAAGAAATGAATTAATCTTTATTAACCAATCCCTCGTTTCTTTATCGAATTTTTTTAATCAGTTTGTGTTTTTCATCCCTGTTCTTTCGCGCATCCTTTTAATCGGCCATTGTAGAAAATATCCACGACCCTGCTGGTCGAGAGGAGTTAATCCATTTATATTAACGCAATCCAGGGACGCGTGAAATCCGGTTAACGGAAAAGGCCAACGACGGAGGAGGAAGTTAGAATCGAGAATCTCATCCGCGCGTTCTATTCGTCTATCACCCCGGAACGATCAATTTTTCAACCGGTCAATAGTTGAGTCCGTCTGGTTTTGAAGCTTGAAATTTTCTCGGCAAACCTGTAGAAATGAAAGTGACAGTTCTGTCCGCGAGACGGAGAAATATTGTGCAGATATAATAAGTAGCTTCGAAGAGGAAGAAGAAATATGATTATACAAGATGGTTCAATAAATAGCTGGTCGAATTTTAATTCTCAGATTATTTTCCAATTGTAAATTATTTTTCTTTTACATCAATAATAGTTTTTGATAATATTCAATTATTGTCAGGATTTTAATAATCGTGGGATTCGCAATCAACGGTTGTCCATGGTTACCATATCTTTCATAATTTCAAGATATAAAATTTGGAAATTCAAATGTAAACTCACAATTATTAATCGTTATGCAAAATTTATCTTTTCCAAACCCTTTACGAGAGTAATTCGATGGAAGGCGATTCGACGCCTGGTAGAAACAATATTAATCATTTTGATAACAGTTCGAAGACAAAGTTTGCTTGAAATCATTCTAGTTTTTACATTAAAATGCAATTATGTCGTAAAGTTGGTGCAGTATGTCAACGTTGACCCAATTATAACGTTTCAAAAGTTAATATAGATATTCTAATGACGCCCCGAAACTTTCCTACGACTCTAATCCAATTAGAGATAAAAATCCCATTAGTATTATTAAACGACAAGCTATCTAACAGTTTCATCGGTCCACGTCTGTTATACTTATATATCTCCTCGAAAAATCTCCTGCTAGGGAAACGAGTGTGTCATTTAACTTTGTTTGTCCCGAATGATTTATTCTTGTTTGTAAATACTCTCGACAGAGAATTTTTTTTTAATAAGAAAATGATGGGAAGATTTATATAAACAAAAATACACAGTTCCAGTGCATTTATGTCACAAAAATGTGAAGCTTGCAGAAAAATGAAGCATCATTAAACCAAATGCAATTTCCATTATCATTTTTCCCCATTAGCATTTAGAAAAGAGCTGTAGCCTGTCTTTCATTTCTATGAACATATTTTCATTCACATATTAAAAGTATTTATAGCACACACAACATAATAATTATTTTTTTAATTGAAATTTATATTGAAAATAAAAAACAGCAAATCAGCTCTTGCTTCAATTTTCAAATTTTCAAATCACACAATAATTCAATTGTAAAAATTTATTAATTTTTGATCGTTTTACAATGAAAAGACAATTATTTATTATCATTTCAAAACCATAATCTGATTTCTCTATCCTTGTTATATCGGGGACTATAGTTCCATTTGTCAAGCCCAATCTCTATCGTTTGTCGAGGAAATCCATTGTGTCGATTGCGTCGCGTGTCGTTGCGAAACAAAGCCATTCACCAGGTTTTCTTAAAGGCCATTGAAAACAAAGAGGGTGGAAAAGGAGAGAAAACGAAAATGGAACAGTCGAATGTCTGGTCCCAGAGATCCATTAACCTTAGAAAGGTGGGTCATTCAGACGTCGACAATTTAAATTTTATTTTATAACCTCTCTCATTTCCATTATACGATAAATAAAGTTTAATATCGTATCGTGCAGAAAATCATCAAAGTGTCATGGAAATTTGGTGTAATAGCGAGATGCATACATTATTACTATCCATCTCATATCCTAGGCCGTTCCTTCGTTCTTCCTATGTAAATGCAGCGTGATTAGCAATTAGCTGTAACAGGCTGACATCCTCTCTCATACATATCTCACAGTACATGTAAATGCTTATCCGTTGTGTAACTCATTTTAAATCGTTCTATCCTGATGAAATTATATTACACTTCTCATCTTTTATTTTATTCGTGGTATTGAAGAAAATTAAATGTAAAAAATAGATATATCCCCGTTCGTTCTTCATTTTTCAATAAATACAGTATCGAAGATTCGTAGCATCGACCGCGGGATGCACGATATCAGAAATGATTAAATCGCAACGATGCGTCCTTCAATTCTCTCGTTGGCATCCAAATACCGTGGTCGGCCTTAATCACGAGGAAAGTACGTTTTCCCAATAATGAAATATCGAAGACGAAGAAGCAAAACGACAACGAGAAAAGCTTCTCTGATAATGAAATATCAGACGAGAGTGACTACTACTGAAGCGGCACGATTTGGTTTCTTCTCGAGTCGTCCTCCTGCACCCCGGTATTCATCCTAGTTCGTTAACTATGAACACCAACCGAATCGAAAACTTGCTGCTGCCTCGAACCGACGGTAATTACGCGAACCGGCTAATTATGTCGTTAATGAATGGACCGATCAACGACCAACGACCAACGAAAGAGGACGGGACAGTTATGCACAAAGAGTTTGGGAAACAACGGAAGTAGGAATCCTGACGTTACTTTCCTTATGATTTATGAAAAAAGATTTAATGATTATACTTGTTACACATCAGCAATGCATATTCTTCACTTTCTATCAATGTCTTATTCAGTCTACTTCGATTTATACAATGATTTCGTGAATCGAAGAACATAACCAGCGACTTCGACATTTCACGGACGATAAAATAAACCTAATCCACCCTCAGTCACAACCGTTCGCATCCCTTTCGTTGTAGCGTCATTTTCATGCTATAGACCCGGTGGCGATATACAACCAGAGATCGCCATAAACTTTACGAGTACCATGTTATATTCTGGCCAACGGAAAAGATTCCCTTCTTTATCTAGCTGCCTGAGAGCGCACATTTATTGTCACTAGCATTTGTTTTGCAAATGGATCCATCTTTCTTCTATTTTTTTTTTTTTTTAACTGCTTGGGAAACAGTTCGCCTTTTCATTTTCTTTTCTTTGTATCGGAGAATTTAAATCGAGAATAAAATTACGTATCAGTTATTGGTACGTTTAGTTTCAATCATCGTGTTAAGTGCTGAATAAGTTAAAAAAAAAAAAAATGAAAAACAATTTCGAATTGTTCGAATCACTTACCTGTAATTTAGAGCTTTTTCCCAGTTAAATGAATGATGAATGGAGAACGGAAGTGAAAGCTGGACCTGGTTTAAGGTAACACTAACGCGACCTCTTGGTCGAACGAGATAGAAGGAGTAAAGAGAAGCGGAAGGATCCTCGGGTCTGTTACAGATTAGAGATATTTATGGTCCAGTAAATCAGATACTGTCTCCGCTTTTCCGTACACGGCGGTGCGACGTTGATTCATCAATATAGGTATAAGCTTTTCCAACAGTCAGCGTGTTCACAAAGTACAACCGTTCATAAACGTCTTGAAAGAATAATTGATGGTGATGTTTGCTTTTAGAAGAACCTCTTCCTTTTTCCTCTACTTTTCGATATTGCTATTCGTTCATCTTTTTAAACTTAATTCTAATTTAACTTGAAAAATTCAATTTGAAAATTTTGTATTTCCCATATCTTTGTTCGACTCACCGTATCGGTGCGTTAATTTCTTCACTAATATTTATAAATAATAAAATAATAATTGTTGGTTGAGTTAAACGACAAAAATTTGGTGAAACACAAGAAACACTGGGAGGCAAAAAACGAAGGCAGTAGGTCGCGATAAACCGACGTCGAAATTTAACGTCGTTTCCTCTTTTTCCCCTTGCAGTGACGTTATTTTTACCGATCTCTTGTACAACCCTCTGCATCTACTTCCCCTTTTTTCTTTCTCGTAAATTCCTACTTCACAGATAAGTTCCATAACGTCACGCTGCTATCACGCTCCCCCTTTTTCTCTCTTTTCTGTTTTATTCGCGAGGCGAGCAATAGAGCGGGAAAAAAGGCGCGGGAAAAGAGGCAGAAGAACGAAGGAACCATGACGAGTAGGGGGTGCAAAAGTGGCTGAGAAAGAATCTCCGCAATGGATGAAACAGAACGATGCACTTATTATGTAAAGAGAACGATGCCTTTTTCTCGTTTAGTCTCCGTTTCCTCTTTATTTCCTATTCAAAATCCATCGGAATTAATATTGCATTACGAGCACAAGAGATAAACAGGAATCTCCTCTGTCGTTAGCCTCGAAATCCTTCTTCAAAGTGAAGGTTTGAATTATCATTATCTCAGAGGAAAAATTAAATTAATAATCAATTATATTCGGAGTTGATGTATTATTAACTGACTGAACATACAAGTAAGAGAAAGGTTGGTTTGGTACACGTCCTATACCGAGGTACCACTGTAATTCGAATGCTAGCAATTATCAAACGAATTCACCACAATTAGTTTCCCTCTTTTAGCTTCAATTTCGAGGAACAAATTAATTAATCTGTTACCTATTGTGAACACGTAAATAAATGTTGTGTAAGCTCGTTGCGTGCTATCAGAGAGAATGAATATAGGTATACGTGATAATTAATGACTAATTGAATTGAACGTTTGATATCATCGACTAAAAATATCGGTTAAATTGATTGCTATTTGAGCTTCAGACGCCTGGAAGTCAAAATACCTAATAACCAAACTGTACATCTGACAATTAAATGCGAAAGACCAGATCAATTTGTTAATGGTTGACGTTATTATGTATTTGTAATACTGATGCTTTTAATTGTTTAACAGTAATTACCGTTTTTGATATTGCTGGATAATTTAGGAAGGGCCTAAATACTGACAAAAGCAAAAATATTATTAAACAGTAATACTATTTGCCAGTTAATTGCTTGTATTAATCAGCCTTCACTACTAATACAATTTTTAGTTTTAATTTATTATTGTAGGATTTTACTATTATATAAGTAATATCCAACATCAATGTTTCTATAGAATTCACTTAATTGAAGTTTGATCCAAAGCTTCAAAGAGATCGACATAAACCCGTATAAGACATTTGAACGATAAAAAACGATATTCTATTGTGGTATGAATAAATATACCCGCTTCAGAGTTCACTTTGAAGCTCTTCAATTGACCATAATAGAGAACGGACCGTGCTATCGAAATGAAAAGGAAGTACCGGAAATAGGAGGCGGAAGAAAATCGATAAAGTTGGTCGAACATCGACTAACAGGTCCCTTTGTTCTATCGTTAATCGATGAACCTTGCACAGTACATGGTGTGAAAGTAACACGATTGTATGGGACACGAAAAAGAGAGGAAAGAGGATCAGTGTCATGGTATGGATGTCGTTATCGCAAAGAGCGCTTCTGCATTACCTAATTTTCGTGTTAACGATACTCTTCGTCCATACTAATGATCAAAAATTTATATTTATGGTCTATGCTGGTCGTTAGCGACGCTTGAATTAAGACATTGAAAGTGGAGGATCTGTTACACTGAAGAAGTGATGGTGCCACGAAGTAACGAGATTATTGAGAAGGAATATAATAAGAACTCGTGGAAAGTAGGAGGTTATTGGTGCTTGGGATACTTCGATGGATAATAAATATTTGTAATAATAATAAAATTTATTGCTAATTGGAGAATACTTTAATCGATAATTAAATATAATTATGTTATGTCAAAAGGAACCTTCGGGCATTCTAAATTCGAATTTCAAAGTTCACAAGTTTAAAATTTGAAAATTTCAATATTTTAGGTGCCAAATTTTTAAGTTTCATAATATTGTACAAAATTTCAAAAAATATCAATAATAATATAAATATTCAATAAAATTGTTCTGACTAAACTGTAGAGAAACATTCCTTTCTCAATAAACAGTTTTGATTATATTATCAAGTTTGGATGTTGTTCTTAAAGCTCCACAATTCCAAAGTAATTTAATACCAATTTAGTTAATTCATAATAAAAGAAAAAATTCCTCTCTGCAGGCAAGTAATAAGATGAACGAAAATTAATGCACGATTTAATTAAAATTATTTAATTACTTTTTGTTCGTCTCATTATTGGCCAGAACAGGCTAATCTTTTTCTTTGTTATGCATTAAATGAATTGATATTTCAATTACTTAATTCAGGGGCGTTTAAACAATAGATTGTAATAAAATACAATATTTAGATAATTATGTAAACGAATGTAGCTGATAGTCTATTTTCTATGGTCTATGGACTTCTAGCTAGAAGCGATGTTGCCATATGTTAAAGCACGTAGTGTAATTACACTTACCTTCTTTAGGGAATCATGTCACGTCACTGGAGAATGTTGGATGCACCAACGTTATACCTACGTGATTCGCAAGCTGCAGTTTCGCACGCGTTTACGGTTCACTGACGTATCCGGGATTACGATAACACAGGAGAATTTCATATAAATGCATGAATTTGAATAAACCTGTATACGTATAGATGTGACTTTGAACGAAAATGATGTATCCAATCCTTCGGATGAATAATGGTTTGATAGTCGGAAACATGATTAAAGTCAGGTCAAATATGATCCACTATAGTCTTTCAATTTAAGCCATAATTATTAATTAGTGCATAAACTTTCCTTTTACAAATCTTCTGCGAGAGATCGTGGGTGGAATGTGATTCGTCGCATGGCAGAAATAAAACGAAACCTAAACGAAGTTTGACCTAAATTTTTGTCAGCAGCTAGTATATTAAGACGATAGTAGTAGCAAACGAGATTTTCACAAGAAATCAGCCACGAGGTGGAAGTTACGTGGCTCGAACTCGTTAAGGATGATAGGTGGTTGTGTCGTCAGGAAAATAAGGTACCTAGTACGAAGAAGACATCAAAGAAGATAGTTTCAGAGGCATCGACCAATCTCCCAACGGGATCGTTCAACTGTGCTAGACGATCATTGTTGATCATGAAACAGAGACTAACGAAGGGATTAAAGTGGATGAAAATCGATGAACAGTGTCGAACGCAAGGGTCGACGAAGAATATTCGAACGGCGAGAGACTTTGCACCGGCCGGGATGTCGTTAAATCTTAACAAACGTGATTTTGTTGGAAAATTCAAGTTTCGTAATTACGCGACAATTACCCTCCGTGCGTCGAGGCAGCTCGTTCGGTTTTCGCTAGATGGAAAACGCCTTTATTACACACAGGATTAATTTTCTCCCAAGAATAACTGGAGGGCGGATCTTTCAGGATATTCAAAGCTAGTTACGCCACGTGAAAGCGTATTGTCTCGGATACTTTGCGAATTTCTTAATATTGGGCTAATATACATACTAAGCTTTCTTTATTTAATTTATTAAACTAAATTATTGTAAGTAATGAAACGCAGAGAGGTGCCAAGTTTGCCCGCGGGCAGGCTCACCGGCTCCTATTAGGGCATCAGCTTAAACTAGGCATTTCAAAGTGGTGGGGAGCCTATAATGGAGTACAATAATGCATCTCACGTTGTCCGTAAGCCGGGAAGCGAAAATGGACAATAAGGGTAGAACAGATACTATTTCTCGAGCCAAGAAATGAACAACAGTTTAATTTTCTTATTTTTAGATTTTTCTATATGAAAATTATTTTCACATATTGGTACAATTTTTCTGATTAAAATGAGACCAAACATGACATAATTTGGATTGTATGGACGAAAAAAAAAAATTCGCATTGGGGATGTTTTTTTGTGCATAAAACTTGTGTTTGGTTTCATTTTAACCAAAAAAATGTTAACAATATGTTAAACAGCATATTATTTGCAGTATTATTTTTAATTTTGGATCAAATCTTGAGTAATAAACGGATATTAAAGTTACTTACTCGTTGTATTATGTATATCTTTGGTGACCCATGCTTCCTCACCATCGAATGTGTTAATCACTCTGTACTTTCGTCCGTGCAGTGTTTACAAGCGTATCAATTATTTCAAGTGACAATATCAGCTATCGTACAGTGTTTGCCTTTCTCCTAGTTCCGGGTTCCTTTGTGTAGAAAGATAAACAGCGTCGTCTAGGAATCGTAGGCGGATATGTAACTACGGAATTCCTGTCTAAACAAGCAGAGCCAATAAACGCGAGCCGTAGACGCGCGCGAGTAGGATCGGTGTCGTAAAGGGGGCTAAATTTTCGCTGTGTTAGAGGGAGCTGATTTCGTGGAGAACTTCTCAGTTCGCAGTTGAGTTTCCGCTTCGTATCCGAACAGAGAGGCCGATACCGAGTTTTCCCGCTACTTGCGGCCGCATTTCCTCGGGCGTAATGCGATTTCACGCGCGCGCGCCACTTCTTGCGCGCAGTTCGCCGCATCCGTAATGGAAGAATCGATTAAGCGGAGAACGGAGAGTTGCGTTTTCCGTGCCAGCTGTTTGCGATACTTTTCGCGACACGCGTCACAACCCGTCCGTCAACTGCTTTCAGCTCTACGAACCGCCACTGTTTTTGTTAACACAGGATATCTTTCGAAACTTGAATTATAAAAATTAATTATTTCTAAATTAATTTCAATGTTATACTCGAGACTCGAAAAGAATAAATTCTTTTGGGTTAGCGTTTGACCCATTTTCTACAAACACACGATTCCTATATAGGGGAGTGAGCATCCGGTATAAAAGCATAGACGAAACCGTCATGTCGGGAAGAGAATTGTTTCTCGCCATTTCTTAATTTCGTGGAAAGAAAAATGTCCAAGCAATAGGAGCAACCGAAACGAGACCATAAACTTTTGGCGGGAAGATTCTCAGGAGTTGGCATCGTCACCCCCGTCGAGGTTTTATTCGAGGCTTAAGGTCAATCTTCTAGGGTTCACCGATCTCATGATTCTTCATCCCGTCTTGTCGTTTCAAGATGAAGTTTCAGTGGACATCGAAGTTGAACGTGAAAAGGGGTCAAAAAGTAGTAGATCGTCCTGAATAGGTGGAAGAGAGAGAGAGAGAAAAAGTATTCTGACAAAGGTGATCCTCTCTCCATGAGGGTTAATGTATTCTATCCTCGAATTATGATCGCCATCATGAACGTGATTCATAAAATCACGAGAGTAATTTCAGGATAAGCTACTCTTAACGTTTCTCGATAGAAGTTATAGTTACATTTTCTATAGTCGTGGAATTTTTAAATTCGAATTTTGCAATTTAAATTTGAAATTACATAATTTTTGTATAATAAATTTATTAAAATTTTTATGTGATAACATTAAACATGTTCCTTCTTTCAAATATTTAAAAGAAATAAATTGATAGCACCGGATACTTGGTAATCTAATTGATTTGTCAATAGCAAGTGTTAATAGCAAGGTTTGCAGAAACATACGTAAAGAAAAGCTGTTTGATATTTCCTGATAAAAATCCACTCTGTTCGATCGTATATCGCGGAAACGGTACGATGGACAGGAACTATTAGTCATCGTGGCGTCTCAACTGGACGACGATTTGTGATTTTCTACTTGCCAGCGACAGTAACTAACGAGCTCTCCAAGCAATCGGTCTTTTTCAATATTGAAGTCGATACGATCTGACGCGAATCCTAACATTCCATATTATTCGACAAACGAACGTTTTTATACGTTACTCAAGTTTACTGTAATTATAATTCTACAGGATATCCTAAGAAAGGTGTGCTATTCGCCGAGTGCATAATAAATTTTCTATGGAGAAGAAAATTTCTCTGAAAATAGATATAAAATTCAAATACATGAATTTTTTCATCATACGTCATAGACGTTTATTTATGCGTGGGTAACGTCTTCGGGTGATCACTATTGGTACAATAAACTCCTGGTGTCCAGGTATTCAGGATTCCCTTGTATACCTATCTGTCTCTTGATCCAGCGAACATTCCAATGGTTACTCGATTGCGAATCGTGGAATTCGTGTCTGCGGCTTCCATTAAGGGAATTCGAATTGTAGTTCCGTGTCCGTAGCTACATTCTCCTCCTCTTTCACGGCATGTTGAACGACCGGAACTACCCTTTGCCCACCCCTTTCTCTCACCTATCGTTGTCCATGCTGCTTCTTGCAATTGTGCTCTTTAATTAACGATATTTGCCGACCACTGTTATCATTCGTATTTACCGATCCAAATGACCCATTCGACTATTAAACGGTTAGCAATTACTTCCAAAGGGGAATGCTATTTTAAACGTCTTACTAAAAAGGATAAAGTATTCGGAATTAAGGCCGGTTGGTTGAGAATTGGTTAATAAATTTCCAGTAATAATTACTGTTTACTTGGATCGATTTTCCATCAATTCCTATGGAGTTCCGTTTTTATATCTTGTTTGTCGAGAGTTTTAGAGGCATCCTGTCTTACGATATCGTCCACGGAACCAATACGTAATGGCGTTTCAAGTCTTCGGCTTTATTTCCCATTTTCCTTGGAGTAACTTTTCCTGGCTAGCACTCGATCGACAATACCCTCGTTCGAGTATTTTCATTTCAGGATCAGGACGTGTGTCGACACTTGTCCCGTAACACGTATTTCCTGATCAATGTAGCGGAAACGTAATAACGATGCACAATGAAGACGACGGCGCGAGACCGTTCGTTCTTGTTATTCGACCGGAAACGCAATGGATCGTGTCTGAGCTGCTTCTAAACTGGGCTAGAGCAAATCGATGCTCACTGACAATGAGTATGTTAAAGGTTGTCTGATGCGAGCAATTAAACCACGTTCGTCAGGGCCAGCTATGTTACGCCTTTCGAATCATCTGAGCCACTGAGAATTTAGAGCTATTAAACCACGCCTATCGGGGTCATCTATGTCACATCTGGGCCCAGTTAAATTAAATAACTAAGCCACTGAAGGTACAGATCTACTAAGCTACACCTCCAAAGTTAATTAAGCCACGCCTCTCAAGTCATCCAAGTTACTAAAAGGTTAATAACTAGTAAACCAAGATGACAAAGTATAGCAAACATCAGTCATTTCGTATCAGAAATGAAGCTGAGAAGATGAAAAAAATTTTTCTTACATTTCACAAGCGTTGCAGCAATCTTTATCGCTGATCTGAGAACGCATCGACATTTCGATTAGAAATCTGCGAATTACGGTTTTTGCTGATCCTTATGATTTCCAAATTCGTTCTTGTAATACTAGTCCAGTGCAAATTTATACAGTGTTATTCTTATGAACTGTATTCCATATACATTCAATGAATATATTATCTTCTCTGGTTCTTTTATGCAGCATAGAATTGTAGGAATCTTCAACTTCTTTCTTTTTGCTTTTTTTTTTAAAAGAAGAAATAGATAGCATTTCTTTAGTTATGAATCATAGAAGGTGAAAAGAAGATGCGTTATTAATGAACGTTTGAGCCACAACTTTCGTGTTCGTAAATATAATCCAGCTTATCTGTTCTCCCGTATTTAATGCGCTTAGTTCGATGGAGACGAAAGATACTATTATAATAAATGAAAGAAGACACGGTAAAAATTAATTAAATCGATTAATCTTGTGAGGTAGAAAGGAAAGGGAATTTATGACGTTCTAAATAACACTAATAAGAAATTTATTCAAAGTTATTCAAGATTCATTTCATCTCTGTTCTTCTTTTTATCTTTTTTTTTCTTTTTATTCAATTAAAAATCATTAACTTTTTATTTTTCATTTTTTGTACCAGAATGAATTACTAAACCAGTTTCTGAAAAAGGAAGTTTATTTTTTGAACATTTTTTTTTCAAATTTAACCAATTTGAATTAAATTCATTGTATTTTGAGGTTAATTATATTTTGTACAGAGGGGCTGCAGCCCCTGCGGCGTGAGCATGTGTTAGAGTCACACGCCGCGACAGATTCGATCAGACTCGTGTACAATAGATATAAAAGAAAAATGATTAAAAGTCAAATAATTTTAGTTTGAAAATTTGTAAATATTTCGAAATTTCGTTTTCCTTCTTTGTACATGAAATACGATTACGCATATATGTTTCTATCATTTCATAGAATAATATGTATAATATGCGGCAAAGACAATAAATTATACGATGCAGTAAAGTAACAGGCTTAAATTTTGTCTGCAGCGAAGTATGCAGTTGCGGTTTATCCATCTGTGCTGCGGTATACCTTGCCGACTAATTCTACCGTAGGGAAAGGATTAAGCTAATTGTACGTCTTATAATTAGAGTAAAGAAAACTTGCATCGCTCTCGGGTTTCATTCTTTCTCGAATAAAACGGGCAACGAAGAAACGAGAAGTTTTATAATCTTCAGAAGATGAAATAATTGTGCTTGGAATTGATATAAATATAAAAAAAACCTTAATGACATGAAAAAGCAAAAAATGATTGCAGTGTTGTGCAAGTTGAAATTCATTTATTCTAATTAATGTAACCGAATGTTCGCGTTATCGGAACAAGGCATACTCGTTAAAAATACATATACATAGGTAGGCGAACCACAGACAGAATACACGATCCTGTTTCGCGAGGTTAGTGTCCTTTGTTCCGCGGTCCGGATGATTCGTCAGGAAACGAAATTACGTTACATCACGGCGAGTTACATCGTATTAATTCCATTCGAACGGGCTTATCTTGGTGCGCAAACTTCAGCCGGAGCTCGCATATTGAAAGTTGCCGTGCGAATGGTAATTAGTTAGCTGGTATTAATATTACAAATACGGTTCGATTCCGTCGGAACGGAAACACGGAGATCGCGTTTCCGTGTTTGCGCGGCTGGATATTATTTCCAGATAGCTCGGTAAACATATTGTGTTCATTGTACATGTTTATCGACGCGTTAGATCGGCCTACATTCGAGGAGGAGTCTCTTCCCTCTGGTAGTTGTCGAAGAGGGAGGAAGAGCGCGAGGGTGGGTTTCAGGAACGTTGGCCGACAATCCGAGCGGATTTCGTACCGAGCCAACAGTTATATTCCGGTTTTATGAATCACTTACCGTGACAGCAATAATACCGGCCACGGAGAATCCTCGGTGGTATGATTTGAATAATAAGACGGCCACGGCACGGTTCCTCGCGATTCATGGGCTTAGTCGAAAGCCGATTTGAATTTTCAACGAACGAACGAAGGAACGAACGGTTAATTGGTTCATTGCCGAGCCACTCGGCAAGCTGAGATTGCTGGCAAAGATTCATCATTTTCTATCGTAAATAATTGCCTACACGCTGTTCGTTGAATAAATGTTAAGTAATAACGAGCAGTATGGAATAAGGTGATTTTAAAAACGGAATTTCTACCGTGAACCAATCTGGCACGATCGAATTCGAGCCGAGGCT
This sequence comes from Osmia bicornis bicornis, assembly GCF_907164935.1. NCBI lineage: Eukaryota > Metazoa > Arthropoda > Insecta > Hymenoptera > Megachilidae > Osmia > Osmia bicornis. Next base: position 618,317 of record NC_060218.1, on the reverse strand, counting down.
GTTGCTACGGTTTCTCTCAGAGTAATCAAATTATCAACTAGCAGCACGCGAAACGCTCGCTTTATTTCACTGGGCCGAATTCCGATTATGGCGTACCTCACCGGGGACCACTTAATTAGAGGAAACAAAGGTTTGTTTAATCCGATTGCATAAAATGAACGTTGATTCGCTCTGTGCCGAGCGAAACAGACAGCTTCCCGGAAAGTGTTTCCGGTTCCAGATTGGTACCGGGGAAAATTTAAGTGGATCCGTTTAACGGCTGTTGATTGTAAACAAAAGTAGGATTTTTGATTTATTCGACTACTCAAACGTGCACGTGCAAGTGGAATGCACTAATGTTTCAATTTTAAACTTTGAAATTTTTATATTTCTATATCCGTAAATTTGAAAAGTTGATTTTTCGAATTTGCAAGCTTTCAAAAAAGAGAACTTAAAAACTTGAAAATTTGGTATTTCTAAATTTACCTATATTGTTATTGTCCTCGAAAACGCCTATTTATAGGCATATATATTGTATATATTATATATATATAGAGTTTGTTATCCTTCTTGTCTTGAACGTGTCCTAAATTTTGACCAAGCTAAGATCTGGGGATCTTAGGCGCAGGTGTGGGTCGCACAAGATAGCTTAAATTAATTAGTCAGCTCATTGAATCGGCAGCAGCTCGGTGGGAAGGTTTGTGCATCGCTCGAACTACTCTTAACACCAATGGAATTGTTAATTCTCCTTCCGTACAGGCATCGCTACTTTCCTAGCCGCACACCAACGACTTGTTCTGAGTCGATGTGTTAACGAGCGCAATAACAATTATCGTTTCAGTTATGCTCGCCATATTGTTCCTCTGCGGTGATTACCGATTACTTCCGAGGTGAAAATATCGTCGTACTACGATCATCTGGTATGGGGCTATATTACCACGCTTTCCTCTACCCTTCTGATGACATCCATTTTATCACAGTCGTCTACTCGTTCAGAAGAACAGCCCCGTTCTTTTTTTTACCAAATCTGTCGCTCGCTGGATAGTAGTATCGAATGGGCGGGAAGAACATTAGTTACCGTTAACAAGCGCACAGAACAACAAGGTTACATCGTAGCCAGGGCGTGTTCTACACAACCGTAAAGTATGTGTCGCATCGTGGAATCGTGTAAGCCTATCTCGCAAACTGATGCTACACGCCGTCGCGAACCAATTCCGCGATAATTCTATTAATCCTGAACAATGAACACAAACGACTACCTTGTTTCTTTGATGTTGTTGCTCCAGTTGAAAATTAACCTATAGGAGTATGATATTGAAAATATTTTTGGGTACCTATATTTCGAACTTGTACCATTTTTCATTCAAACTCGTCATTAGTTCAATTAATTAGTTAACAAGGTTGTCAATCATGACCCGTGGTTAAAGAGAAAAAGACATTTCTACTTAAGATCTTTTATTTGGGGAAGAGGGTATTTAATGGCTCATTATTGCATCGTGTCGTTTTAATTCTCTTTCTCGTTTACTTTCGTCGCCGTTAAACGGGATTAAAAAGCGCGGGCGCAATTATTTGGTCGGTACGAGGGTGGAACCGGGTCGCAAATTGTCCTGGAAGATAATTGAACAAGTGTAGCGGTCGTGTTGTAACTTATAGTCGTTGTTGTTAAGCTTCGCAATGGCTGTTCGTGTCTGTTCACCGCAGGGATGGGCAACGCGATACCATTAGGGCAATTATTTTATCGCTACGGGGACGAAAAGCTATCTTTCTAAATTCGTGCGTTAACACTTTGGAGGATCATTTAATAGGTCGTCCTATAAATAATATCATTAATTTCAAATCGGTCGTACGTATTTTGAGATTGTTTGAAAATAATTAATTTCGAAACTGCACCGTTCGTCGACTCGGATTCAATTTCGTTGATGACGTTGCCAGCGATTTTTCTTTTTTTAAATTGAAACTGGGTATGCGTGGTCGACGCTCGTTGGAAGGAAAAAAGCGGTCGTAATAAAATTCCACCGAATGTATAAAATGGGCTACCGTTTCGGCAAATTTGCTAGAAACGTCGGTTAACGGCTACACTCCGTCCTGTGAATAAACATTTATTAATACCGCGGTACAGACGAAAGAAATTAAAGCGTAGCAAACTGCTAAATGGTAAATATTCGTGAATTTCTGAAAAATTCATTGCGAACAATTCGGCAAGAAAATAATGATTCTATTTCTTTCTCGATAAATTCGGAATTCTCAATTATGCAGAGAATTTTAAATTCTCGATGGTTCATTTGTAATAATTATAGTTAATAAAATACAAATCTTCTGCGAATAATCAGCAAACAGTGTGTGCAAGGTAAATTGAAATTGAAAAGACAAGCAGAGATAGAATAAAAACAAATTGCATTGCATGTTGATCATATACATGATCGTATTATATTACCCAAGGAAATTATCGAATAAATAGAAATCCACGTTGTATGCAACTTATTTTGTACACGTGGAAATTCAACAGCGGCAGCATTCTACGTGAAAGTGGTTTACTTCTCTGGCGAACTTCCGAAGAGGATATTCGTTTGAAAAGCGTATCCCAGAAAGCTTGACAGCCACGACAGCTATCCGAACTCATACCTCGGTTGTATATCCTGAAATCCTTAGACAAGGTTTCATGGTTTCACGTCGACGCGTTGGATTATTCCAATACAAAGTGACGCAAAGAAAAACGTAAGATGGAAGGCAAAACTATCACACCGGATTAAACAAATAACATTAGAACGTTAGAAAATCGAATATGTAATGTAAGAGAGGGGAGAAAAATTATGAATGAAAGAAATGAAACGATATTAGACTGGCATTAGAACGAAACAATGATAAACGTTTGATATTGTTAGTAAAGGTAAGTGACCTGTCTCGTTTCTAGTTACGCCAATGGTGTCAGGGTTTGGAAAATGTATCAAAGAGAATAACTGCGGGTCATAATGAAGAAAACAGAGTAAAACGATGGTTCGAAGGCGAAAGATGGGAAGTGAGGGAAGAATGTAACGGGAGCGAGAATAAAAGCAAAATAGAGAACTCGAGTAAATTACGAAAGGTAATATGTGTATGTAGCATGCGAAGCAAAGGCAAAGTCTATCACAGAATGCGACGGGCGAGAAGCTTCTCGTTTTGCCCGATCGGACCTCGGAAACAAATGTCTGCCGTCATAGCTGTGCGCTCGCATTTATTTCCACCGAACGGTTTTTCGATTTGTCTATTGGCGATCGATCAGACCGGAACCACCAGATCGTTTGTCGAATAGACCGCAGCATACGCTTTTTTTCCGATTTTCTCTTGCTTGCAGGTAAAAATAACAGCCGAGGCAGCATTGGGTTAGAAACAGGGTCAACAAGTGTCGGTATACGTGGACAGGTGTTGTTCGTTTAGGAGGCTGGAAAAACTCAGTCACTCGTACGTCGTTTCTTGATTATGCGTTCATAGCTTAATAATTAGATCGTGGAGTATTAAATGGTTCAGTTTGATGGATTCAAATGGTTCAGCATCTTTCTGGAAATTTTTTAAGAATCCTTGAAATTTTCGAGGATTATTTCTAGAAATTTTTTACACTTTTCTTTTCTTTCGCAGTTTGATAAGTTTTTTAATATAATTCACTTTTTCGATTGAAAAATTTCTTTTTGTATCTCTTATGTTTTTCAAAATAAAGAGAAGGTTGAATTTATACATCCGTGTGATGTACCAGACAGATTAAACGTCTATATCCATCGCTCTCTGTTATCATTGAAACTCTGTAGAGGATGATAGGAAGGTGGTCAGTTTAAAGGAAAAATTAAGAACACTCGAGATTCAACGGAGCAAAATTCCGTCGAGTGGTTTGCCTGATTTGAATATCGTAGCATAGAAGCAGCATAGGTAGAAGTGAGTGTGTTTCAGGAAAGCGGCACCGGGAATTGGCAGCAACAGCTACGCGAATCACGTTCCTTCTGCCTCTCATTTTCTCCGTCTTTATTTCTAGCGGATAAGTTCGCTGAATAGAGGAAACCTTACAAAAGCCGTGGAACCATAGGAGTAGCAGCTTTTTCATCCCACTTTTGATCAGAGTCGAGGAAAGATTCGTGATGACCGATACACGGGTATACGGGTCATCGTTTCATCGAATACCTCGATCGTTCAGAGGTTAGAGATCAAACTGTTCGATGCAGACCACAATGCGAACGACCTATTTGTTCCATGTTTCAATGTTGGCTTTTAATTCCATTAAAAGTAGGGAAATAGTTAACGAAATTCGGAAGTACACAGGCTGTTTCATTGAAGTAATCAAATAACATAGATAGGTAATTAAAATAATTATCATCAATAATATCCATAATAAAACACGACATTAGAATGCAATCAACGAACGCAAATCAAAATTTATCTCATTTAGGTATTACACGCGTTCCGTGTAATTAACAATCCTTTAGACAACCTGCTCATTCATCGGACCAAATGAAAATGAATCGTGCCGTGGCAGATGTAACGTTAATGATTAATAATAATCATCCACGATATCACGTAGCATTAATGGAGGGGAACACGCGTGTGTGTGTGTGTGTGTGCTGGATAGGCGATGCAGAGGAAATTTAATAATCGGAAACGAACCGATGGTAATACGTCGTCAAAGTAGGGGACGTGCACAAGTGGCACGATTCAGTTATTCAGCGATTCACTAGAAACACCCTAATTCCTCGTGTGCCCAATGGTTTACACGGGGGCAGCCGTGCTACCAATGCAATTAATAACTTCCAGCTGGAGAGCCCGCGGCTAATAGCGGTTAGTTTGTCGGGTCCACAGAGGTTTATTGAGCAAACATTGGTCGAAACTACAATTGCCCGAGCTTCCACTGCCAGAACCGATCGATTCGTTGCTACAAGACGTCCGCCCAGAAAAACATTCAAGAGTAAACACATATCTGTCCATCTTCCTATCGGAAATTTCCATATCGGACGCTTCCATAAAGATCCGTAGATTTCATACCCTCTCAAAGAACGTCTCAGATCTAATTAGCCTCGCTTAATTTATGTTTCTGAATTCAATCGATTAACGAGCATGAAAATGAATAAATAAAATTTTTCAAAATCAAAAATCTAAATTCGAATTTTTCAATTTCGAAATATTAAATCCCCAGAATGTTAGAATGCTAGGATACTAGGATAGTACAGCAGAAGCAAAGGAACTATTGGTAAAAGTTAAAAACACGTGTACAAGTGTGCAGTTTATCATGAAATCGATGGTAAAGACCAATTTAACCGTTCGTTTCGAATAATTCGTGACAAGAACTAGCTCGTCAACCGGACAAAGTGAGTCGCCGAGAGGTAAACCACTTTGAACGACGTATGTAGACTCAAAGGGCACGGTAAATCAGACGGTCTGCCCGAAGTCAAATAGAAGATTGTTACCACGAAATTCCACGTGATTCAATTTGACCGGAAGTTCGACCGAAAACACGATTCTCCGTCGAGTTACCGGTGCCGTCCTAATGAATCTATCGGCAACTCTTGAACTTTCAATCCCCTTCACCTTTCTCCCCCTTCCGACAACCCTTTCATCGACTCCATCACCCCTCGTATCCCACCTTAACGTTCAATTCCAACGTGTAAGCGGGAGCTTTTGTACCCGTGAGCCAGGTACAAGCAATTTCTCGCATCGTAGCATCGAAACAGCTGTCGTTTCTCTTTAGACTTTCGAAATTATTTCAGTGTTTCACGCAGGTGTTGCTGGCGCACGGTGTTTCCCAGTTCAGACGAAAGAAAAACTTTCTTTTCTTCTGTGCCTCGCGAAATCCCTGCAACCTGGCGGACTCTGAAGAACCGCGATAGAGACAAAAAGTTGATGATCAAAGTTTAGACGGTCTTTTGTACCTGATATATATATCGCTACGATTGCTTCTGTCAGCGGACTTTACAACTTATTATTAGAAGATGGATAAGTGTACTTCTACATACATATATCTTCAACATGCTCGTGTTTAATCTAAAAGAAGGACATACTTCAGATTTTCCAAATGGTGTAAATCCGAGCCGAAAGTGGTTGGGCAGTTTTTCTAGGACACAGACATTGTGGATGGTCGTAGTAAAGCATTGATCTCTGCCTAGGGAGGCTTTGTGTCTCCGTGAACCCGATTGGGTCAGCCCCAGGCAACCGGAGGTGTTATTTCGAAGTCCAGAGGGATTTCCGTAGGCTTGCTAGGATCGTTTGACATTGTAGACCGAGGAAACCGGCTATAATTAACGACCGCATTCGTCTTGTCCGGTGCTTTATCTTTAATTATCATGCGATAAGATTCAATTTCAGATATCAATTTCGACCCTCCTCGTACGTTGCCCTTTATAACAAATTTATTTCATGTTTCTTTTCTTCGCTGAATTAGAATTAGGATTTATGCAGAACGTTTTGCACAGTATGGGAATAAATAAGAATAAAAATAATAATTATCATAGATTGTCTTTTTCTCGTTAAAATTAAGATTAACATAAACATTGTAATACCAAATGTATTTAACAGAAATCATAGAATATTTTGTTGATTTTTATTAGAGAAATATTAATAAAAAATGATTCATGAAGTAATGAATTTCGATTAACGGTTGTTGTTTTCGAATTTTAGATCAAAAAGGGAACAGAGGTGCCCTGTTTCAAATTTCGAAACAGAAATGAGCTGAGAATCAGCTACGATGTTGAGTCGTCTTTCGGCCGTGGTGGCCTCCATTTTGGTTCACCAGCTACACGTTTTGTGGGCCGCCACTTCATTAGGTGAGTAGACAACACTGTTTACTTTCAAAAATAATTATGCTATTATTTTAATTAATATTTGCAATTCTAAAAAAACTCGTTATTTAGAAAAATGATGCCTTGATTGGAAATAGTGATTTGAGTCACTTTACGTTGCGCGGTAAGGTGATATAATAAAAAGAAAGTTTGATTAGAATTTGATTCATCCTTTTAGTGGCTGATGGTCCTGGTTAGTCCGCGGTGTCCCTTATCGAAAATATCGAGGTGCGGTCGTGAAAGTCGGTTACCCAGTGAGGAAGCAGATTATACACGTTGAATAACGAGCCGTAGGTCGAACGATCGGTTTCCAGACATTGTCCTATAATTTTCCAATTAAGGCATTGGATTCCCATAAATTCTATGACCACCGATAGGATCCATAAATTTGAAGGTGTATTAAGCGACAAGTTGCGTTCTGTCCAAGCCACTTTTCAATCCAAGACAATTTTTAATGTTGGGGATAGAAATCAAGAACAAGTATAATTGAAATTTTTTTTCTTCGAAAAAGAAATCCTTGAGCAAAATAATTTTACTCCATTTATCTTAATTTTACACTGTCCTTTTAAAAATTATCCTTCCGATGTATGAAACTGTTTCATTTCAAAATTATACATTTAACTTTAGATTAATATCCTTGTTAGATCTTTTCTATAGTATAACTCCACAAAATGTAGCAGTTACATCTCGCCATGATTGTTCAGGGATTTCCGGGAACATGATAAAAAAAATGTGTCCATAAAAATTAATCGAATAACGGTAGCTTTTAGTCGCTATATGTTGGAATTTAAAAAATTTTAAAAAAGATTTTTAAAAAATTTTTCGATGCAAAGTTAAAGCTATTTTTACTTTTTTAAACGATATAAATGAATTCAACGACCTACTACAGTATGTCCTTCAAGCGAACTTATCATTATCGTGAAAAATTATTTTATTTAACGTCTTGACTGAAAAATAGCCTGTCGAGGAACTGTCATATACTCCTTTTAGAAATCCTCACATAATTGGTTAATACTTTTTGTAAGTAATATCAGATTGTCTATTCCAAAACAATTCTCTTTAAATCGCACGCTCTGCTCGCGCTTCATTTGGACCCGTTGGGTAATCCCACGGGCGACATTCCCAAGACGTATTTCGAAATCCTGACCGGTAACCGGGTTTATCCTTTCGTAGAGATTATGTGCTTCGTCTTTTCTAGCGGATATTAGAACTTCCTTCCTTCCTTCCTTCTTTCCTTCTTACCTCTGTGTGGCATACCGTGAGAATTCAGTTCGCGAGATTGGTCCTGCCAGAAAAAGACGAAATAGGGGCCAGTTCTTTGCCGTGGCTGATAAATTTCTCCAGGATTATCCCGTCGTTCTTCAAGAAATAGTTAGAACCTGGAGGAAAGAAGCCAGAGAGGAGATTGAAAGGGTCCGAAACCTGGGGAATCAGAGCGATCAGCCGAGGAAAATAATTTTCGGACGCGTTAAAGAAAAAGAAAGGTATCTCCTCGGTGTTCGAGCTGATGAAAAGTATTCGTCGCTCGTGTTCCGGAAGAAGGGAAACCGTTCGAATCGCCGAATTCGATGGAAAAAGATATTGCCCTTTTCGTGTGGTCTTTCGAATTCTACTTTTCTTCCCTTTTATTCACTGTGGTTGGCCTGTGTGTCTCTTTCGACGCGCCTTTATAACCGACGAGATTGCTCGGTTACCACGGTTCCGGTTCAAAGGAGCAGACACGTTGGAAACTGACTTTATTACTTCTTCCCTTTCGATAGTACATAACGCGCCAAGAAAGGTGTGAACCTTTCTATGTTTGAATCGAACGCGGTATATTTTATTTTCTCAAATATGGGAAATGGAGTCTAGGTTTAATTTGAATATGGAAAATTGGTAAAAGTAAGTTACATCAGTAGATTACACTAGTGCCAGTAACTTAATTAGGCCTTCTGTTCCCTTACTATGTACTCAGTTTTTCCTCCCTTTGCTTAGAAACTACATATGTATTTACTTACCTACCTTAGTAAAAATGTACAACAGTGCGATTAAATGTTCAAAATTTATTCAAAGAAAATTTCACGAACGCTTTCGTGTCGCACATTTCAACCGAAATGATAATCGGTTATGCTTTTACGGTAGCGCTTAACACGGTTTTTAAACGTTTCATTGAATCGAGGTGGAAATATACGGAACATCGAGTCGGAATGATAGCATTAAAGCGTGGCGGTTAAATTAACAAATGGAGGCGAGTTTCTCCTGGCTGGAATACAAATGGAAGAGCACGCGCGTGTTTCAATTTCGTCTGTGGCGAATGCTGCGCGCGATCGCCGTGGGATTTATGCAAGAATTGTATCGATGTATGCACGAGCACACGCGTGTCGTTATGGTTGAACCGACCAGAGAAGCACGCAGCTGCGAACTAAAGGTGATTGAATTAACTCGCGCACCGTGTTCACCGACAAAATTGAATCGTGATGAAAGAACGATTAGTCGGAGAATCTACCGAAGAAAGTTTCAAAAGACGATGGTACAGTTGGAAAATTATAACGAGTTACTGCGCTAGTGTATCTTTTTCTCCCCTCTCCTACACAATAATATTTTATTTACTTATTTTTGAAACACGCTGTACATCTAGTGTTTTCTTCAAGCGTACCCCAGTTCTGGTATCACGAAAGTCTCAATAATTGTACGGATCAGGAGGAATATCGACTGCTGTCATGTTTCATAGATACATACATATATTTTTTCTCCGGTTCGCATGAAAACGTTTATTTTAACGAAAGTTCGCTGTTGTTTCTCTGCTATCTGGTTCGTTGTGTAACCTTCCGAGGAGAATACATTTATGTGCATCGTCTTGGAAACTCGCAGCAGAGTCGCGTGTGCTCGTTGCTGATAAGGCCATTCTATCCGTCGACAAGCGGCGAGCAGAGTTTGCCTTCTACTCGGTGGAAAGTGAAAAACTTTTCCACTGCAGTACACTCGTTCTCCCAAGTTCGCGATTGTTTCCATAGTAATTCGATTTTCTGCGTCTGTTACGCTAACGACGTGGTCGCCGCTCGCTGTTTGCCTTCTCTACAAACATTTTTGTTGCACCGCATGAAAATACGAGATAAAGTCACGTCTGACATTGATCACGACTTTTCACAACTTAATTTATAACAGTGTCGCCTGAGAAGTTTTATTAGCTATCATTCTTATCACTCTACTTTGTCCGCATTTCTTCGCAACATTGAAGTGTCATGATAGATGTATTACTAATCTTCGCAAGCTGAATCCAGGATTAGTTTGTTACATATTTCTGTAACTATTGAATATTATAAAATTTATTCAAATGAATTCAAATTTCAAAGTCTCCAAATTTGAACCTTCGCTCCTGGAATGTTGGGTCATTTTGATTTAGCATAAATGATATATTCTTATATGTATTAATCAATTATAATAACATCGTTACGGATCAAAGCAACCTTATATCGCTCATAGAGAATCCGTCTTTTGAGGGTTAATGAAGAAGTGATAGAGCTTTAATTAGATTTAATCGAATTCAATTACCGTGACATGTTTCTTCATCTTTCATTAAAATCTTCATTATCCGACGGAAGTTATAGAACATGGTTCGATTAATCAAGCCTCCATGATTCTATTCATTTGAATAGCTGAGAGTATCGTGCATTAATTATAACAGGAAAGGGGATGGGATAGGGAGTAGTAGTAAATTTACCGGTACGTTTTAATTATATCGTCGTACCTATGTGATATAGCCTTGGTTAGGACACGTATAATCTGATTTGAAATTGTTTCAGGTGCTAAGCCGTTTCCCGGACTGGAAAACCTGCCCAAATCGTTCTGGGATGAGCTCAGTTCGCCTTTTACCGAGGTAAGTCAGCTGTATAATCGAAATGAGCAATTCGAGTGTCTTTTCGTAAGAACACCAAAGTATTTTTAACACCTCTCTGTTTATCTTTTCTTCTCTTACAAAGCAACATCCTCTTCCTGACACCTTTTGAGATCTCTTAAATATTTATGTAACCTTAAAATAATAAAGTCCTTTGAAGAGTTTTATTGAAATTTCAATTTAAGTAAAATTCATCTGTCAAATGCTTATTATTGAACTTTTGATAGAATATATTGTACAAAAAAATGGGTGAATTTTTAAACCCCTGTTCAGGTAATTTTCTAGCAGTGTCTTTCTTATGGTTGCAAAAAATCTGAAAGAAGAATGATAGAAGAGTATATTAAATTCAGCTTTTTGTGCCATCATTTTTCTCCAAAGTATAATATAAAACCGAATCCAAGCGTGTGACCCACCTTGAAACATGTTATCCCAAGTAATATGATTTCCTTGGAAAAATATACTAGTTTGTTTCAGAACCACCTGTAGCACCAGCTAATATTATTTTCCTCTTTCTTTGTACAGTTGAAAGCTTTTTGTCCAGACCATGACATTACTTCTCTCTTCATAAAAGTTTTAATAAAGAAATTTTATTTGTATTTATCACGCAACAGAAGAGTTCTTTCACAATTACGAGAAACGATATTTGTACGAAATGGCAAAGAAACGTTGGCACGTTTGATAAACTTTTTGTGTTCTCTTTTAACTTACAGGTATACGAGGTGGAAAGTTTTGCGACAGAAACTAGCGGCACGCCCGAGCCAAGACCCTTTTTCGAAGATCCAGAAAGCAACATAACCGTGCAACTCGGTGCCAAAGTGTACATGCATTGCAGGGTGCAGAACCTGCAGGATCCTCTCAAAGTAAGTCTTTCTGTCTCTTTCCTTTTTCTCACTTTTTAGCAACCATCAATTCGATTTGCGCGAACAGTGGAAACAAACGTTGTTACACTTTTTCAAAATACCAATAGTGGAAGTAATTATAAATACATAGGTGATCATCAAAAGACTCGTTTACAACTGGGGGGTAGGATTAAATTTAATATAATAATTCTTTGTTCCTAATTTATCCCGATTAGTAACGTATGTATAAATTTATGAAGAGTAAATTTAAATGTTATATAGGAAAGTTGATAGATCAGATATGCTCTGATTCTTTCGTAGCAAGTTCTCAACTATCTTCTCTGTTTTCTGTTTTCCTGCGTTACTAAAAGCTTTGCGTCGTTACCTCTGTTTTCCACGAAGATATTTCGTTGCGTTTTCTTCCGTTTCGCATCGTCGGGTCTTTCTCTTCAGATAGGACTGGCACTTTAACCCGTTACGGAAGTTGCAACGAAGAAAATTCCACAAATGGCGACCCAAATATTTTCCTCTTAATTTCGTGGCAGATCGAGTAGAAAAACCTTTATCGATGTTACATACTCGTGTACCTTTTATCGAGGTAAATGTAACTGAACGGCGCATTACCCACAAGTTAGAGTGGTTTTATTTTATTCTAATGGAGCTTGTATCGGAATGAAGAGAAACTGTTCGTATCGATTCAACGTCAGTTTGGTTTTAATCGGAAAGATAACGAGGTTGATTGAAATTGAAGCGTGAAAATGGTTATTAATTCTTTGATGAAGCTTATCTATCATGGTCTTCTCAATTTGTTCAAATTACAGGTTAATTGCTTAAATTTAAGGCGAATAATTACATCATTTTATGAATTAAACTTCAATTAGGGATAAAGTTTCTAATACTTCTAATGAATTAAGCGAGTAATTTACTTAGTCAATAAACAATTACTTACAGTTTGAGTTAGATTACTGATTGTGAAATTTCAATTTTAATGTTTTGAAATCTGAATGTTATTAAGAAATTTTCAATTGATATCAAAACTTCGCGAGACAAGCAAAAGTTGTTTCCATTGTCACATTGACGGTTCCATAGGACAGAATGACGATAAAAAGACGAACGGTGGCAAGAAGAAGGCAGTAAATGTTTCTGTGCACTTATTGTTGTGGCATGACCGATAAATCGTCGAATTCAGCAATTCTGTACAAAGTCGTAACGACGATGCTTTGGAAGCTGTCTCGAAACGGGGAACGCGGTTCCGTTCACGATTGCTGTTTGGAATTCAATCTTTCTAAGTGGAGGAACGTTAGATCGATCGATCGAAACAGACTGTTTCATTGCGTTTGAACGAGAACTGCCAGCTTTCTGTTTAGTCTGAAAATTTTGCACAATTGTTTCCGATTTCTAATAGAACGAATGGTTCCATCAATGGACTTGGAGAAGTAGTTTTATCCAATAATTGATTAAGGGTGACTGATAACAAACTTTTCTTTTTAATTTAAAGTAATTAATAAATATTTCTTTATAGTCTAATTGAAATGTTTGGTAACAAAAAAATATATCTAAGGTGGTATATAAAAATCGAAAAACATTTTGAAATTTTTGAATTTCCAAATTTTCTGTAATGTGATTTTTACCAAGTTAATATTGTTCAAAATTTTACACAAGGTTTAAACAATGTAGCAATAATATTTTCGTCTCTGATACTTTAAAACATCATTTTTCTTTGAGTATAAGATAAAAAGAACGTGATTTTCAACTTCGATTGAAATCAAAACTTGGCAATGTACCAGGAGGAAACTTTACTCTTTGTTCCAATTATCCCGTCGAAAAAACTTGCTTCATTAACACAGAATAATATTAATGGTGTTGTTGATATCTGGATTGTAGTTACGCTCGGATGAAATGTAAATTTTCTTTCGTTATAAACTTCGAACTACAAACAGAAGTTAGCGTCGTTTTGCTTCGGGCAGTTAATAATTTAAAAACTGCCTAGTTGACTGCGAGAAAAATCAAATTAACTTAATTATTCACGGTATACGAATTACGTGGCGGGATCATAGGAACTGGATATTGAAAAACTTAATAAATCTGAGATTCTCTGCTTTACCAACTTTGTTAAGAAGTCAAGCAAACAATTATCTCGGCAGCACCGACGATATTCACCTCATTAAAAAGTCCATAAATTCAAGATTGCAGTTGTTCATTCTGTCTATTATTCGTCGTATTAAAATCCTTAACGGACAATTAAATTATATTATAGAGTAGTAAGGGCGTACATTCGCAGGCACTAATGAATTGTCAGTTTCTCAATTTGAAAATGTACCGTGCAGAGATGGAAAGAAAAGCTAATATAGCTTGACAGCTAATATTAAGTGTCCATAAACTCTCTCTTCAGCGTGCACTTTCATAGACCATCTCTTTCTAATAACAAAATTCTCAGAATAGATTGTCATTAATTGCCGATCTCTAAAAGGACTTAAAAGTTTCGAATAATAGTAATAATAATAGAAAGTTGGCAAATCTAGAACACTAGTTGCAGAAGCTCGAGTTTCCTAATTATGTATCGCAGAACTTTTCACAAAACCGTAGACAAAGTCTTCAGGTCGTCTGCTGCCTCCTAGAAGATACAAGTTCCTGAAACTTCTTCCGCAAGTCTGTCAGTTGTCTTAAGAGGTTGGAAACGCGATTCTATCTGAAACTTCATTAACAGCAACAAAAGACCGTACTCTACAGCGACGATCAATAATTTTAATATAATGGGACACTTTAGACCCGGCTGATCTCCTGTTATGCCCGTGTTTTGATTGACTCACGCGGTGGGAGGTAATCGACCCATGTCTGAAGTTCGTTAAATGTCCTAGTGGTTTCTCATTATGTTCGTAGAGGTGATTATTTAGCAAATGACAATGCTGTTATTTGTCTATACTAGAATTGGACAATTTGATAACAATTTTAGCTCTTTATACGAGAATTTGTAGAAGTTTAAAATCTACAAATTTTCGATCAAAATCTAACGAATATAATAATAGGTACATACATGTAATACTAAAATGTCAGTCCAAAGTAGAAAATCAGATTAGACGAAGAATCAGCATGATTGGCTAAGTACATGGATCTCATGAACTGATGTTGGCAGTGGAAGTCACTGGAAACTAGCTACTTTCCCACTTATAACGACCAGAGGTGAACTTTTGACGGTCCTCTCGTCTAACAGCCACTAGAAGTTTGTACACGTGTAATTAGCTTAACAAGTAAGCCGATGCTACGTTAATTGCCTGCGAGCGAATCGCAGCGATGCAAAAGAGAGAGACAGAAATACTGGTGAAATTGTTACTGTGATGCTCTAACTGTTGTTTTGTTCTCTACCAACTTATGCAGTAGCACAGCTAGAAGGGTGAGTGGAGAACCAGAAAAATCAGCTGCCCCATATTAAGAAATTAAAATTTCTTTTCCGTATATACTGGAATGTTTCTGAAAATTTTAGATCACATTGCTATGAATAATCAAAAATAAAGAAAATCGGATTTAACATTATAAGCTTTGAAGAAAATTTGAAAAAATTTTTTGTAGGAATATTTTTAATTAAATAAATACAAGAATTTCTGATATCATGGGTAATGGATTTCTACGGAATTGATAGTCAACATGTTAAACCGCAAATTATAAAGCCATACGGATGATGCTTCTTTTTCTTTCATCCATTTTTCCAGATCAACAGTGGTTAATGTGATTTATGTTAATATTGACCGTGTGGTAGAAACGTCGGTTCAGAAAGGAGAGGCGGTATAGAGGGTGCTCGAAAGAAAAGATATGACTGAGACGAGGGTGAGGTTAAAGAGGATTCGGTATCTTTGTTTGCTGCTGGATTAATCCGAGCTCAAGACTACTTTTACTCGGACCCATCTCTGATCTTCTCTCATCCTTTGGATTTTTTTTCATATCTCGTTTTCGCTTCTACGGTTTAGGGCTACCCTCGTACCGAAGGATTTTCCAGGACTTCCTTCATCCTGCTAAATTCTGTCAGTAGTTTCGAAGATATTGTGTGCAGAAATCATGATAATTATGAATTAGAGAAGTTTCTTACAAAAGTTTTGTAGAACAATAGTTGGAATTTTATTCTGTTAGGAAGAATTAATGAAAGAAGAGAGTCAACTTTATTTACTTTTTAGTGGAATACTGTATTTTATTTGTCTGTAGATGATAGCTCGGAGACCAACGATTCCACAAGCGTCCAATTTGGAATTTATGACCCCCAGGCTGTCCAACTTTAGATCTAACCGTACGACCTCGAGGTCATTCAACCTGAGGCTACGATTTCGTTCCAAATAGTTCATTAACTTGATTTATAAAATCTATAATTAAACTATTACCGAAAATAAATTTTGTCTATTCATAAAAGAAAAGAATCATCGAGTATCAAATTGTAAAATCTCTTCATTTTTTATTTCACGTGTCCTGGCCACAGATAGGAAGAGTTAAAAGAGTCGGACAGATTTATACCGTGGAAGATTCATGTCAGACAAGTTCCTATCCTAGTGTTTGCGTTATATGTATCAGTGCTGTCGATCTCGGCTACGGTATAATTTTGCCATAAGCTAAATTAGCCGTCTCTGTAAATTGTTTAATTTTATATCTCTTCACCGAGCGTAGGTAGGTACTCATATTCCATCTACTCGCCACGTCGTCAAATTTTTCATCTCCCTGTGTCCATTGGCGTGGATACTTTTTTCGAAGGATAATTCATAACTCCAGTGATAACAACCGCGATTCCATTATGCTGAAGTACTCTCAGAAAGAAAAAGACTGAGAATTTTTTCCAGCGAGATTGAATCCATGACACAAAGATAACTTTGTCAGCGGATTTACCGCGTTGAATATCATGGTAGAAATAACCATAATTGGTAATGGAATAAGTAGCATAATATTGATTAACAAAAACTGTATTTATAAATTATTATATTTCTATAGATACTTCAGTTTCTTTGCATTAATTCAATGTGTATAGAATAAACTAATTTCAGTAATTACTAATTAGTAAAAGACTAAATGTATAACGTAATTAAACAGAGCCTCGAATAATTTGCAAGATCAAAGAACCGTTTCTAAAATTTTGAATTTATACTTGTTTTGTAGCTACAGTTTTTTTTTATATTAATAAGTTCGGCAAGGATATTAATAAGTTGGCTTAAGAAGGAGTTGGAAAGTTTTGGTTATCACCTGAAAAGACTTAAAGTTTCCTTTTAGTGGTTAGCAAAATTTCTCCCTTACCTAAACGATGCTTGATTTATAATTTATAATGAACTTACAAGGATGTTGCATCTTTTGAAAACACGAACAAAAGTATTAAAAATCATCTTTTTTGTGTTTAACAATATAATAAAAATATGATCTTCTACTGAGAAAAAACCCCATGCAAGCGCATCACTGCGTTACATTGTCATTTTCTTCGGGACATTACTATTTTCCTGGGGGAGCCTGATTTAATTGCAAATGTACAACGATACTGATGGTAATATGTGGCGATTTCCAATTATGTATATTGAAATATTTAACAGTGTGTGAGAGATACTGATCATCATCAGAGTTAAAATTATTCCAATATAATGACAAAACTATTTCAATAAACCTGGAAAATTTAATCAAATCTTCTTCCATTAATAATTCATTAATCATACCAATTCATTATCGTTATATTTCAATTTCTCAATTGCTGTTATTGAATGAAACTTTGTCCACTACCAAATACGAAGTCTAAACATCTAGAAATTATTATCAACGAAAAGCATCCGTTCCAATTAAATTCAATCATAAAATTGAGATTGTAAATAATTCGTAAACAGACAATTTGGAAGATATAAATCAGAGAGTCAAAGGAACAGCCTCCAATGAATTTAATTATTTTAAATGAAATTTAAATAACTGCAAAAAGCAATTTAATATTTTTGACCAATAAAATTGGAATAATTTCGATTTTCACCCTGGGCCTCGCAATCTCTGAGTTATAATTATAATTTTTATCGCACTAGATTATTAACGCACCGTTAATTGGACAATTGTTATGTACAAAGTGTAGGTTCAAACAATGTAAGATTTAGTCGAGGGAGTAATAAAGAGTAAAACAAGGAAGAGCTTTTAAATCGTGAAACGAAGATAACCTTAGCATAATGAGCCTATAAAGTTCTAATCAACCACCGAGGGCTGAATAATAGTTCGGATATAGAACGCCTCAAGGTGCTTCTGCAAACTCTCAAGGAGATTAGATGGGACAGCAGAGGACTTACAATAATTACAATGTCGTATCCAGAAATACACTTCCATTTGACTTTGAGATATTTGCGTGCGTCGAACGAATTCACCTTCCACGATATAATTAAGCTGATTAGATGGATCCTACAATAGACGCATCAATAACGAGAGAAACGTACGTACATAAATAGAAAGTTACTCATACTAATCCCTTCCAAGCCGATAATTTGTAACGAAGCAGTATTTCATTAATTAGAAAAAAAGTACATATATGCTATTGGTATGAAATAAGTTTATTTGCAAAAGTCAGTGGGTAACCTTTTTTTTAGGGGCAGGATTTTGATAAATTGCAAGGTTCCTTTGAATGGAGCTATTATTGCTGTAACGATTTTAATAGAAATTAATAGGAATTCTAATATTTTATCGTTCTATCCCAGTTTTGCACCATTTTGTTGTCGGTGTCGCTGGGTCACCATCGTTTCTTTGCTTTAAGAACGAAGTTTCTCAGCAGTTCGTCAATAGAATCCGAGAGCTAATTAAAGTTTTCTGAACACTATTCGATTGGTCGATCGTCTCAAGGGATCGACCACTTATTTCCAGGTATTTCTAGGTACAACTTTACATAACATTGAATCGAGTAGTAAAATGCATTAAAATTCATAATTTCAATTTAAAATAATTTCATTTATTCATAATCAGCTTGAAAACAATGCAAACAACTCATAAAATTTGTTGCTGGCATTCAATAAAAATGTACTTAATTAATTATATGAAATTTTAAATTTATTAATTACCGAGTAATCATAAATTGTGGATAGTAGTATAACCGAGAATGATTTTACCTCGTAAAACTCTGTTTTGATGTATAAAATACCTTTGGGACAAGCCTGTATAGTACATTATGGTCAATAATTCGTTTTCTCAGGCTCGTTTAGTGGACGTGAGGGTACTACTCATTTCCAGCAGACAGGTCACGTTCGGTTATAACCGATCAAAGATCGATACGATCGATTCGTTCCAGTTTCATCGTAGCATCGCGTTTTATCGGATCTGTATCCTTTCCTTAGCAGAGATCGTTGTCTGATCTCTCGAGTACGTTCAGCTTTCCGTCGATCTCGCATTTTTAAACTGCTGATTCGACGGGCGACGATTTATCTCGGACACTGCAACGACAGGCAAACATTATTACGCCTTGTTATCGAGACTCGAAGCTCTACGTGCTGTACATCGTTCACTTTCTTTTTTCCTTTCCCACCTTTTCACCATTATTTCCCGCCTAATGACGACAGTGCTGTTGCTTTTCACTTACGATGAAACGCGCTGGAATATTCGTTTCTGATCTTTTAAGCAGGTGAAAATAAATAGCAAGTATTCTTTTGAAATTACTGGTTAATTTTTAGAAGACGGATAACACATAAAAACACATTTTATAAACACATATTTTTCTAATTTTTTATTATTTTATTTGGAAATATTAATCTTGCGGAAAAATACGTTACAATTTTGTGTAATTATTAAATATGAACAAAGTCGGTTTTCTCTTTCTTTATAAGAAAAATGAATGGACCAAATGCTCCGAAACTTTTTAGAACACAATGTATATTTATCATCACATTGAATAGTAGTAATGAAATTTAAAGTAAACTTTTCACTCAGCCAGACTTGTCGAGGGTCATTAAAAAACAGAACATTAGATTTCAATTAACAATTTCCGTTACTGTTAATCGCAGCAACCGGGTCAAAGTGTCGCGCGTAGGAATCAAGATAAACGTAACCGGTAGGTAGGTACGGGCTGGGCCAAAGTTTCCTAAGATGTAATTATTCACTGCTGAGTCCTTTATAATAATGACAAATGACTGTAGATGCCCGTTTCAAGCTATCCTTTGTGTCGACGACTAGAAATAGCGGAATTTCAACGATTCGGCTGCGCCTAACGATCCTTTAATTCGTCTGTATCAAACTACGGAACACGAGTACCGTATTAAATCGTACCAATGGCATTTTACTCGAGACATTTTCGATTTTCTCGAAACTCGAACGGTCACAGGTGCTTTTAACAATACTAAACGACAGAATAATAATTGAATTATTGAATACGTATATAGATTTTGTCAAATTATTTTAATAAATTCTAAGGAAAGGGTTTTGAACGTCACAAAAAATCTCATACTTTTTTTTCTATTTTATTTTTCTATAGTTTCATCATTTTCCTTTGCTTATTAAAAAACGATGTCAATCGTCTCGTCCTTAAGATGCAAGATATATCTCATATTCTTTGATATCTGAAGAAAAAAGATCAAGCTTGTATTCTTTCGGCCTTCGGTTGAAAACTAGGACACTTTGAGGGTTATTCCTTGAGGGTTTTTCTGCGTACTTGGGATGTAGCTGTCCATGGCGTACTAGCATTCTCTTTGAAATGTAGTACATCTGAAAAGTGATTATCTCGGAAGGTGTGCATCAAGAGAGTGGCTGTCGTCTATCCAGGAAAATGATGTTTGAATTCGAGTACATACGAGGCCAGGATGTCCGATTTACATTGAATTTACATTGCTATAAGCCGTCTTTGTATTTCAAATTGATACGTTGCAGTAACTCTTACGTCGTAGAATCTCTCAGGAATAGCCTTTCATGTGATATTATATTGCAAGAAAATCTTAACTCTTTTAACCAAATGATCGTGGTTCATGTTTCGCTTCTTTTCTCCATTTATATATTACATTTAGATTCTGAAATTTGAAATTATTGAAAAATTGTTATGATTGGAAGAGATATATGAATTTATCACAACCGGGCCGTTCGGATTGGTCGAACATTTTTTATCCATTGGCTACCAGCCGTCGAGTCCCTAGCCGGGAGCCAATCAGCGCGCGGCAACCGATCCGGTGTCGGATCGTTCTGAAGGTGGTTGCGTTCAATTGCGTCGCCATTACGTTCTTTATGGCGTTTGTCTCTATGCGTTACGTTTTATTTTGTGGCATACATACATTTAACAAAAGTGTTGCCCTTAGCAAACGTTTTATTTTTTACCGGAAATAGTGCTCCAAGAACACGCATTTGCCAGAAACACGAGGTGGGTCGCTGCAAGTTAAATCGGGAGGTTCTAACCTCCCGAAGATCTACCAGCGATGATCGAATATCAAGGTGAATTGATTTTTTTTTTAAATATTCACAAAAATGTTTTAGTGTTGTATTAGGAAATTCTGTTGTACAGTATCGAGCACAGTAGGCTTTGTTAAGGAAAATATTATGCCTCAGCATTCTATTCTAGAACACCTACTAATAATCAGCTTGTATGATTTCAGGTGTCCTGGGTTCGCAGACGAGGCGAGGAGCTTCACTTGCTCACCTACGGTCCGGACACATACTCAAACGACGCCAGGTTCTCGTTGGAGTTTGAGAAGCCGAATGATTGGCGGTTGCTTTTGAGCACGGTGACCGAACGAGACGGTGGCCTGTACGAGTGTCAAGTCAGTGCTCATCCTCCATTAGTCAGAACTGTCCATCTGACGGTATCAGGTAAGTAACTATCTGTATACGTATGTCTGCTAGTGTGCGTAAATGTACTGTTCCCGCACCAGAAGAGTTCGCGCCAAATTCTTTTCTAATAGGTCCACTACGTGACGAAATACGCGAACGAAACTAAATGCGACAAATCGAGTATCGCTGTCTCATTCTGCTAGGTCAAAATTCAGATTTAAAATGTTTTTTTCATTTCAAAGCTTAAAATCGAAAATTCTAGAATTAAATTTTTCGTGCTTTAAAATACAAAATTTCATGCAATATGAAATAAATATTCACTTTCGACGTATATTACACTCTATCCATATTACATTCAGCTTTTATTACATTATATTACCTGCATTCTTTCAAACCATATTACATTTTACTATAAAAGGGTATGCTCGTATACCGAATAAATTTCTCTCTAGCTTGTACTTCCTTATTTGCACGCAACAAAAACATGCATTTGCATGAAGATTCATTGTCTGGTTATCAGGATCGACCAGCAATCACGGTTGCAATTTCTAGCATGGTCGTTGTAGAACGTATGCCCTTTGATCTTGACGACTTCCGTGTCACCGATAAATCAGCCTCCACCCACCTGGCACGGGCACTGTTCAAAATCAGACAGTTTGACGCGATAGATCTTCGCTAATCAACCGTAACGAGAATTTGACGTGGGAAGGGAGACCGTGACGATTATCGGTTCTCCGTTTTTCGTTGCTAGATAACGGGGAATAGCGACCACGTTTCAAATGATTCTGACGCTGATCAGGCGTTAATTTCTGCTTTAAAACGGTGGAACGGTGTTACGCTCGTTACACTTCTTTCGCTCTCTCGTCTTTGATAAGGGAGGATTTGGAGTAGAAAAGGGAGGATGTGAAATTAGGTCGGACCGGTTTGCCAGTTTACGTCTGTTAAGGTTTTTCTTATGTTCTGCACGGAGATTGGATCTCGTGCTTGTTTTTATAGAGAAAAAAAGCACTGTTTCTTTTCGCTTTCGTTAAATATTTATGGTACATGTATAATTTATTGCAATAAATTCAAGATTTCTTTGGAAATTAATGGATCGAATAGTTTCTGAGAGTTATTATTAATTCTTAAACGATATAACAATTAAGTTTTGCAAACGTTTATTTATTTAAAGTTTAATCTAAACACTTACCATGATTTATTAAAAGGCACCTATGACTCAAATTACAGCACGTGTTACTTGGTGGTCCTAATAAGGGCGCAGGGACCATTAAATATTAAACTGCTATGTTCCAAGTGACCACGGGGGTTCGGTTATTAGATACACGCGGTGGTTCCCCGTGGAAACGTTGTAATTTTGGGTTGTATCGTCGAAATTATAATTCTCTCCAGTATCGTTAAATCGGCCCAACTAAAATGCCAGATAGTGTCTCAGTCCACATTTTTGTAGAGGGGGGTTTATCAATTTTCATGAAATATATTGGAAATTTTGAAAAACAAAGGCTCAGGTGGTTAAGTTTGCAAAATATCACGTTTAAAAAGGTTAAACGGTTAATATCAGGCTAGGTATCTCGTTCGTGGGTGTGAAGGAGTTAATTTAATCCAGCTAGGTATAGTTGGTAAAGTTGACCGTTGGATACATAATCCACGAAGCGTTCTGCGGAACATTTTCTGGTGGATCATAAATCACGGAGGTTCGAGTCGTTAGGGTCGTCCTTGTCGTGGCATAATGGCGATCTTGGAGCTGTAACGATGTCCTTGTGGCACTCACGACCCCACGGTACATACACCCCTTAATTGGAGTCCCGTCTGCTCTTTGCCTTTCACTCCCACCTCTTGCTTGCTCTTATTAATCCTGCAAGTTTCTGCAAAAATCCTATGAAAAGGGAGGAGAGGAAAGATTTAACAATGTAGAAATATGTGTTACGCTCATTAAAATCAAGTAAAAACGTTCTGGAGATGTGAGAATTTATTCGAATAGAAATGGAGATGTTTTCATGGGACTCCGAGGGAATTAGAGTTTCTAAAGAAGAATTAATGTATGTTTGAGAACTTTAAATCCTTTTCATTTATTTTCACCATCGTGGTTCGAATAATTTCTTATCAACAAATAAGTCTGCCATTTTTCTAGTATTTTATAATATGTTAGGTCCTATAATAGGTCCATAAACGTGACACGATCAGAACATTCGCTAAAAAATTTGTTGCCTCGTGAAACATTTTTCCCCTGATATTTTCGAATATTCCATTCACGAAGTTTAATTCAATCTGCCGCTAAGCTGGATGGTCGTTAACGAAAAAGTGATACCCAGGAGACGGTTCACAAGCGGTCAAATATGTATGAATTCTGGTGGAAAGTGAAGCAATTGAATGGCACGCTAACGAAAACTCTCGTAGATGGTTCGTGTATGTACAGAGATGTGCGTGCAACAACCGCTGTATTGCTTGCGGATTCAACGATGCGTGTCGTAAAGTGGCGGTTTACGATGGCAACGACTCAAAACCGTTTGGTTCAACTGTGCTACATAAGGATAATGTGTCTCGCTACGAGTCGGCCATTAAACTTCACGTTTTCGTACCCGGGGGTTAATATTCCTTGACCCCGTTTCTCTTCCTTCTTTCTCCCGCTCTGTTTCGCTTCGGTCAGCAAAACATCCTGCTTGCACAGTGGGTGAAAATCACGAAACCACTGGAAAAATCGAAATCTAAACAAAACTTTAGTAACCAGGAACAGTTGGGGGTAAATTAATGTATTTCTTTTTGAAACGTAAATAACTTTTGACAAATATTAGATATCATCATTACAAATAAATTAATCTAATTAGGAAAATTTAAAAATATAGGTAATCACTTGATGTTATATTCTATTATTGGTCAAGTAAGAGCATGGAATTTTTAAGTTGTTAATTTTCTTCTGTTCAAAAGGTGTAGAATTATGATTTTTTTACGGGACGGAAGAACGAACAGTAGAACAAGATTTAAACTGAAACTATGTTTCATAGTCAAAGTGGAAAATGAGAAAGAGCAAAAAGCTTTTGTCGCTAATGAACGTACGCGTTGCCTCTCAAAGTAAATCATTAATTGTGTCGAAAAGGGGAAGAGAGCGTGCATTTTCGCGCTAGACTGACTTCCATAAATTTGGCACACGTACCCACATGGTAAATCGCTTTTTCGATCTTGCATATAAATTAAGAGAATGTTAACGCGTAAATAATTTTAGACGAAAATCGGAAGATAACGATTAAAATAAATTAATTTGTTCATTCAGTTGTGAATTTTCATTTAAAATAAGAGTTAAATCGACGATTTCGAAATTTTCGCAAAAATTACTAACAGGAAAACGAACTTTATTTTATTTATAATTCCAAACCTTTTACGAAAATTTCTAATTAATCATATCCGTAGAATAGAACCGTTTTTTTAAAGTAAATATTCTGAGATCTTGCAAATCTGCATTTTGAATTTGAGAATTTTTTTATTTCACTTTGAAAATTTGAATTTTGATGTTTAACTTAAATTGCTTAAGTGGTACTGTTTAAAAACCCCTATCATATTATTCGATTTATGCATTCAAAATAATGAAATATACATTAGAAGCAAGAAATAAAAAAGTATAAGGGTCTTGAAAAAGTGAAGGATTTGAATCAATCATTATGAAAGTGTTTGATCGCTTATAAAGTGCCACATACATGTAAGAATCACGTAGTTTCGAATCTTTGATACTTTGCTAGTGAATAAATCGTCCATTTATCATGATAAATTGAGTATCTAACCGTAAAAGAATTTTCCAAAGACTGTTGAACGAGACAGGAACACGTAACCTTGGGTAGTTTTACATCTTATGTAAGAAACAGCAATCCGTTGGAAACGTTTCAATCTTCAGCAGTACTTTATGTAATCATCGTTTTATTTTATCTCTTGAAAGAAGAAAGTCAGATAATAAGCTGTCATTGAAGAAAACAATAATGAACAAATATAAATAAAAATAATTTGATTCCGATATGTAAGAAACAAGTATTTAATACGTGATAACCAGTATATCAATTACATATTCAATAAAGAAAAATTAGTTGGGTCTTGAAGGGGTTAAGTCAGATTGTTCAATGAGAAGAGTCACATATGGTGGTATTATTACGATTGGAATTATCGAGAAAACGAATCGATACATCGTTAAAATAGTAATACGCATATTATCAGCTGTGTATCGAGGACAGTTTTAACGATAGCCGCATTGCGAAAAAAGTGGAAGCGAAGTGTAATTTCGCTCGTGGGATTATTGGACGGAATATTCGCACGAATCAACCGTGTAATGACGATTATAACCGTATCGAGGTAATTTTACGGTGTATCGATCGAAAGATTTGAAAAATTGTAGTTGTCCCTTTGAATGGTTTTGCTTTCAAGTTATAGACGGCTTAAATAAGTCGGTTTTTTACATTAAAAAATTATTCTGTCACGAATACTGGTGCCATTACTTTGTTACATATAAATAGTTTATGTAACTTGGAAAGCTATGCTCTTGGTAGTCGGTTAGCGTCAGTGGCAGTTAGTTCACGTCAGAAATTCGGTAAGTCGATTTAACTGGAACTCCGTTATGCTTTGTCCTATCACAAGAAACTATAACCAAAATATGATTTATGGTTACCATGTAACTTGCTATCTGCTTCGCTTGTTCGGATTACCATATAAATTGAAGGTTCAATCTTCTTTTCGTAAACATCCTCGGAGATTCTTTCACTATAATACTTTTCTTCCAGAAAAACATCATTATTTGCATATTTAATATATCGTGTATAATAATATTAGAAATAACATGAAAAATAAACTTCTCGCAGACCAAGTTTCGAAAGTGTTAATATAGTGATTACTGTTGAAAAATAAAAAAAAAATTTTATAATTCAGAATTACAAAATCTGATAATTCAAATTTTAAGATTTTAGGATTTTAAAATTATAGATTTATAGTATTTCAAAATTTTGAATGAATTATTTGCTCATATCTAAAGTTTTGTTCCGACACCTCCAATTTCACTGCGTCATTTAACGTATTAATCATCCCTAAACTCATCTCGCTGAACCAACAAGTTTTATTTACCAACATTTCAAATCAACCGCTCCGATCAAGTGACCGTGATAAATAACGAGCGGTGCAATAATTTCCAGACGATTCGTTTGTTCGTGGCTGCATCGTTTCTCGGAGGTAGAAAAATTTCGATCTCGCCGACGTCGAGACGCATTACGACAAAAGAAAACGCCAATATGCCAGCGATCGTGGCTAAGAGATGGTAGAAACGGACGAATAGGTGGAAGCAATAAGCACGCCAACACGGAAGATATTTTTCCAGCCGGGATCGACGCGATAGACTCTTACGATGGTTATGAAATATTTGACCGAAATACCAGGTGCGGGACGAGCAGAATTTATGCTGTTCCTTCGCGATATAAACGGGGACGTTTCGCGTGTTCAAATGGTGGAACGAACGATCGTGTCCGCGTGTTAACCGTACGTGAGGATATAGGATATTTATCATTGCCCTTTCTATAACCAACGATTGTTCGTATCGATTCCGCTGGAATCGTTGCTTTTTAACGATACGTTGATATCTTAGGTAGCACAATCGCTAAACGATTGCTTGTAGTTCTTCTGTGTCAGCTTTCAATCAGAAAGGATATCACGAAAGATATCGGCCCGTTGCGACGCATAATTACTCCCTAATAGAATCGAGTCGAGAGCCGATGAACCAAGCTAGTACTTGAGTGACGATAAAACCCTGTTAAGCGAGATACGGCTCGTCCGACGATTCTGGATTTAACAACGATCGACTTTTCGATTTACGGCGACAAAGGGGCAGCTTTGCTAGATCGTTGACCTACTTTCCTATGGCGGCGTTCACGTGGGAATCGCAAAATTAAATGATTCGTTCCGAGTCAGGGGTTCTTTGGTCGTCTTTTAAAATTTCTAGTCTACCAGCTTCTTTCAGAAAGTGTAAGCTCCCTTGTGACGAACGTTCAAATTATTTAATTCTTTAATTCTTACTGTTAATGATACACAGTCGCGCAATTTTCAGAAATTAATATAGTTCTGAAACTGTCCGTATCATGAATAAAACAGCGATGCGGTGGTAGACCAAACGCTAGTTCCATGCAGTTTCAAGGTTTTATGTGGACAGAGGAGGGTACCATAGAAATGTCGGGCAGCAGGCATACATTGTCGGTGGCAGGTTCGGCGCAAGTGGTTCCTTGAAACACGTTTCTTCAGCTTTGGAAACAAGCCGGGGGCTAGTCGGGGGGGATACGCACAAACAAGCATCCTCTTTGTCTTTCCGTGAACTTGCGAAATAATTCCTCGCCGGAAGCTTCGCCAGAGACGTGGTCGGCGAGCTTCTTATTTTTGGCAGACGTTCAAATAGTTAAGGAAACTTAAATTCCGAGCTCCTTTTCCCGACGGTGCAAAACTGGTAGCGGGCTCTTCCTCTCGTTCTCGCCTCTGCGAACTTTCGCGAGCCATCCAGTGATCGGATTTCGATAATGGCCAGCTCGTCGATTGATCCGGACACCGTGCCGGTTGAAAGAACGCGGGAAATTAGTATGGAAGAGAGCTCTCTAAGCGCAATCGATGTTCCACGCGCAACCGATCCGACTCACGGGATGTTCTTATTGAGCTGTGAGGTGATTGATCGACTTTGCGCCGGAATAAATTTCATGCGATCGGATTAATCCTGTTATTGTTGAATTAAACTTCGTCCAATTGCCGACAGTCTTATTGATCACCCTTATTTTCATTCAAATAAAACGATCTATTGATCGCAATGAGAATTTCTTAGGATTAATCTTGTGTATGTATTATTAAATTGTCTTCGAGGAAATTCCAAGAAAAATGCAAAAGGTCTCTAGGAATGTCTGAGAGTTCCAAGCAACTCTGAAAATTCTAGGGATTCTTAAGAAATCTACAGAGAAATTCCAAACATCCCTAGGAATGTCCAAAAATGCAGCAAATTCCTAGAAATGTCTAACAGTTCTAAGAAACCCTAAGAATTCCAAGGATTCTTAGGAAATCCTCAGAAAAGTGCAAAAACTCTTTAGGAATGTTTAGTCTAAGGAAGTCCAAAAATTTCGAGGATTTCCAACAAAATCATAAGAAGGATAGAAAATAATGTCTAGGAATTTTCATAAGTGCCAAGGAATCTCAGCAATCTCATGGATTCCTACAAAATCTTCCTTGCTTCCACAGCATAAATTCGAAAAATTCATAGAAATATCTAAGAGTCCAAAGGAATCTCAAAATTATACATTTTTCTAAATGAAATTCCCAAAAGACCATGTTTTTTTATTCTTCTAAATTTTAAACAGACATAATCCTTGAAAATCATTGAAAAACCAGAAAAATCTGTCATTTGCTGTAGAAGAAACGTGTTAATACACGTGTCGTGACCAAAAACGAGGGCGTTTCATGGCTCGAAACGAGAAAAAAATAAAAGTGTAAAAAGTAGAGAAAATGGTGAATGCAATTTCATCGAGGGAAAACTGGTTGTCGCGTTTCGGAAACGCCGGTTAAGAAGCGAATGGCGATAACTGGCCCCGAAGTAACGAGCTCGAACGGCGTGGAGTAAAGGTGGAAAACGAAGGGACAGGATTGAAAGAAGAAAACGAGGCGAGCAAACCCTTTGTAAATAAAGGCGACGAGTGACGGGTGGCAAGCAACGTACTCTGTAATAAAAGCTCGTAACGCTTGGTATTGGCAAGCCTTGATTTATTCTCAGCAACTGTGCCCGAAGCTTTGACCCATTTTGCGTACGGAATGCGAAAGAGACTATCGCGTTTCACCCCTTACCTTCGTTCACCATACCTTTGAATTCTATGCCCTTCGACCATCTGATTTAATGCCCTTGGAATGATCTGTTTTTGCAACCTTTAAATTGCTCTTAAACTTTCCACGCCGAATGCAACGTTACATTATTTTCCAGATGTTTCCATATTACGCTTACCATCGATATATCGATAATATCGTTAAAGTACCATTAAGTAAAGTTCAGCCAAGTTACAACCTCGCCACGGTATTTAACAGTTAAATAACTTAAACTAATTAACCCTTTAATCGAGATTTATAATCATTAATTGTAAAATCGGCTTAGAAAAGACATAGACGAAGCTTCGACATAGCGCTCAGCAATAAACTTCCATCAAGCACTTAATTTCAATCGCAAGGAGGGTGTGCGTTACTCGAAAGTAGGGTGCAAAGTTCGCCGTCAAAGTAACCGAAGTGAAAAGTTTCCTCTGTTTTCGACTTGTTCTTGCCTGTTCCACCGGTTCGAGCACACGTGTAGTCGTGCTTGCTTACACGAACCGAAACTTGAGCCGAATTCCTCCGGTGGCACGAGGGGGTTAGAAAATCGCAAGCGCCGGCAACCACGGTTAGAGCTTTAATAGCCGTCCGTGTTAATAATGACGCTGTTACAAGCACTTTCCAAGTTCACTGCGCCATCGTTGCCGGTGAAAGTAGATCACTGACATCGTTTGCTTGTCAGAACAGGGATGGAAAACGTCCTCGTTTGCTCGTGATTCTAATTGCTAGGCACCGTCCCTCTCCGTTTATGCGTCTTCTAATTTGACGCGGCTGCCTTTCCCAGATTCCTTGATTACTGGCGGCAGAACTTCAAGATATCTGTTTGCAAACTTTCAAACAAGTCGAACATTCTATAATAAATTTCTGAAATTTTTTTAAAACTGAATTTTGCACTTTAAGAAATTTGAGTTTAGTGATTTTGAAATACAATTGGGTCGTATCAATATTATACATCCAATACTTGATTTTACAACGTACGGACTGTGACATGAATAACATATCGTGTACGGCATGTCAATTCGAAGTTTAGAATTTAATGAAAATTATTGTTTAATCGATTCATCAATGCTCCCGCTACAAAATGGCCAGCACGCAATCATAATCAATGAGACGTGTTATATTAGCCTGGCTAATGTTTAACAATTTGATTTTCAATTGTTTATGTAGATATACTGCTACTAATTGAATAGTAAAGCAGAGTGATCTTTCAATAGCAGAATCTATCCCATCGCTAATCTCATGAATATACCGCGTTTAGCAAAGTTCCATTATGGAATATTCGTAGGATAATAACTGTGATCTCCTAGTGATGCTATCGTTATTATTAACTTCGCATTTCGTGTAATGGGCATTAGCAGTTAATAGAATTATTCTACCTATTATATTCTCCACGTCTATAGTAAGATTTTCAAGAATATCTCAGTTACATCGTTTATAAATTTTATTTTATTGCTATATTTGATCAAATTTTTACTAATTCTTTAACGTTAACATTAAAATTAAAATTACAATTAAATAATGAAGTGTATTATTTCTTCTTAAATATATATTAGGCCATTTGATTCATTGAATAATTCTATATTAAATGATGTTATGGACACATTTACATCAGTATCGTCCAGGATATCAATGAGTGGAAATTTATTCGAAATTATATGATAATGAGTAACTTTATTTAATGACGAGGACCGGAACGACCTGTGTAATGCAGAAGCAAAAACAATCGTGCTGAATGTTATAAATACAACCAAGCTGTGATATTAATATTCTCATGGTAGCTGTTTTTGTTCGAAATAGTTCTGGTGGGTTAGAAATTCTAATTGTAAGTTTGATAACCACGGCCCCTAAAGATCATCTTAATGCGGTCCTGTATTAAAAGTTACGGATTCTAAATAATAGAATTATTTCATTTGTCGTAACTTTTAAATCTGATTTTTGTTACACAACCGCGTCAATACATTTGTTAACAGTTCGTCGATTTAGAGCGTAATTTATCAGCTTTACCGTGTCAGCAAATTTTAATATCAATGAAACGATTGCAGAATGTGATATTGATTTTATTTTAACGAGGAAAATTACTTTCTGGATATAATGAATTGGCAGACGGTTGATTTAATGACGCCACGGTCTTGCTTAATTTATAATGGGTTAAAGAAAAATTATTCTTCGGATGCTGGGTTCGCTCATTAAATATCTCGTATACTCGTTAGAAGGGAATATGTAATTATGCAGATTATTTTATGAAGATGCAAACGAGGGAAATGAAAAATTGCGAAATTCTCGCCGTTTTATGATAAATCACTTACCGATGATATTACAATTATTTTTATATTTTGCAGTAATAAAATGTATGAAATACGATATCTCTGAAGCGCTAAACAGTGAATTATAGTTATTACAATACATGATACGCTAACTTTTAACTCTTTGAACTTGATTTGTTTTCAACTTGTTATTGCGCTTCAGCTGTATGTACCTATGATTAGAATATTTATGAAATATAAATTGTTCATCTTAGAAGTGTCATAAGCGTACTTACTTAACGTTATAGCGTGAAGCGTAATGCAATTTAAACGAGCATCTCAAGTTTCATCGAGAGTAGTAGTAGTTCAAAGTTCGATCTTCTTGCAAATACATAATCTGGAGCATAAATTTGTCCCGGTGATAACGGGCAGAAAGCCTCGTTTACACGAGCATTACGTCGCATAATCTAATGCGGTGCTATGCAGCCGAGTAGACGGAAGAGATGCATCTCTCCTTACTTCGTGGAATCTCGTCGCATTATCGGCGTAATGTCCTTACCTCTGTTCCCCTTCATCGAGTTAATGTTTAACTTTAACTTAACTATCAAGAATTTTTACTCTAGAAACTTTCATTCTATTGCAAATTACTCTTTCTCCACCTAATAGGTGATTCAGTGTGGTGTAAGACATACCCTTAGGAATTGAAAAATGATCGTATTACAAACCCTTGTTCGGTGTTATCGATCAATGTACGCAGAAAATATGGTTACAAATACGATTACAAATTGCCTACGTACTGTTACTAACGAGGGAACAGCCGCAAACGTTCGCATAGATCATACGATGCAAATGAACGATACAGGTAAATTACGGGTTTGGAAACGTTAGCCATTTCGACTTCCGACATCGATACCAGGGATTCGTTGCATTGTTACGGTTAATTCTTTCGTTGCGGCGAAACAACCGAATGATTATCGAATTAACGCGTCACTTTACATTTGCGAATTATTTCTGATCCATGTAATATGATTTTATGCTACAATGGATTAATTTAACACGCGAAATAATTGATCTCCAATTGGGTATTTCGTTTCGGATCATTACAGCTGTTTCGAAATTAATACAAAATTGTATAAAATAGCAAATTACAATTTAAACATTTTTTTATTTTAGAAGTCAACAATTTCAGAATTCGAAAGTTCTAAAATTCCAAAATTTAAGAATTCCACAGGTTCAGAATTCAAAAATTCCTAAGAGATCCGGTCCATTAAATCTTGTTAAATCTTCAAGTATCTCTTCGCCGAATATGTACAAAACAACGCGAAGCTTTCTCATTAAATTGAACTACGCATTTGACCTGGTATTATGTATGAAAGGGATTCATTTTTATCAGAGAAAAAGTTTTTGCATCTCGACGATGTCCGTGTTCTTTTACGTCCCGTGCAAAACTCGTCGCATTCTTTGACATCTCAGCAGAGAAACTCTTTTGCTTTCGACTCCTTTTCTATAAACTGTCAGCGAAAAATTCTCCGCTCTTCTCTTCAAACGCTTCACTCTTAATCCTTCAGATGCACCACGCGCTTCTTATAACGGAATCTTTCTTTTCATCCTGCTTAAACGTACTTCCAGAATCCACTCGTATGTCTTCCCCCTTTTTTTCTCTCTCAAAACACTTGGTTTGTTTTTATTGTGACCTGTGCGAAAGGCATTTTTAAAAATGGTAATTTTGTGAATGGAGGTATAGAGTGGCAAAATATGTAATTCAACTACAACGAGGACACGAAACGCAATTAGTCCGTCTTGTTTTTGTCAATTAATGACCGATATCACAGGCGGTCGACTGATAATTCGATTGATCACCGACAAAGGTCCGCGATTTCGAGTGCTCTTGTTGACCTCGCCATTTTCAAATTGCCGCAAAACGGCTATAGGCCTTGTCCCCTAATAATCGGTATCCCTCTAATGGATCGTTGCTGTTTCGCCACGCGTAGTCGAGTATCGCGTTCCTCTAACAAGATTATACGATCGCTTGCGAGAGTACGTCGCGGGTCTCGATGATACATGGCTGTAATTATGCGAGAATGTATCAAGAAACCGTGTGACTAGTTGTGGATCCTCTATTGTGGTTTGGCGACATTTAGGTTTCTGTCGAGATGAGAGATGAACGTAGGTTACGAAGGAAAACATTGATCAAAAACGCTTAACTGCTATGGTGGAATCTTAGGGTATCCTACGCAATCAAATATGTAACAGATAACACTAAAAATTGGAGCATTAAAATACTGGAACACTAAAACATTGGAACATTATATTATTGAAAAACCAGAACACTGGAACACTGAAACATAGAAACATTGGAATATTGGAATAAGTATTTCAATGTTCCAATATTCAAATATTCTAATATTTCAATATTCGGCTGAACTTTAGTTTGAAGGAAATAAAATTATTAATTTTTTCGTTTTACTATTCAATAATTTTCTAACATTCTTCTAATATTTTTTTATTCCAGTATTCGAAAATTTCATCGTTCCAGTACTCAAATATTTGAACTTTCAAAATGATCGAAATGTGAAAA
The DNA here is from genome assembly GCF_907164935.1 of Osmia bicornis bicornis. Lineage (NCBI taxonomy): Eukaryota > Metazoa > Arthropoda > Insecta > Hymenoptera > Megachilidae > Osmia > Osmia bicornis. The sequence continues at coordinate 584,454 of NC_060218.1, read as the reverse complement.
TTCCAGTTCTTACAATTCGAAATTCCAACACATCGTACTCATTCATATTCAAAATGATTGAAATTATTCAAATTTTACAGACTGAAAATGTATCGGGTCTCTGTTTTTTTTCCGATCCACCGTATACAGCATCAGAGACAGGAAAGGGGTATGGGGCAAAGCGTGGCCATATTTGCCGTTAAACTGCGAAAGTTGCGAATGTAAATCCGGCTTCTGCCGTCGCGATACACGTTGTCGTGTTGCAAACTGGCACGATTTCGTCGTATAGCCGCATCTGGCCCCCGTTGACTCCCCCGGATCTTCCATAAATAAATGCATGAGCTTGTACACGTAGCAAACCGTACCCCCGTCTACAATGTATTCGACATATGTTGCGTACGTAACGTTCCGATGTTGATTGTTGTGCACGCTGACACACCAGTTGTATTCGTACGTGCAGCGGTACATAGAAACAATCGGTACGCGCATTGCGGATGTGCCTGTATCTATCCTCGGATGGATGATGCATGGTTAAACAATGAAAACGCAATCAATTGCTGCGAGATGGATCCCAAAAGGTCGTTGAGAATTCCTTTATTATCGTGCAGCAAAGAAAATGAATGCAACCGGAACAAGTTGATGAGTAAACGAGATGAATAAGGAATGCACGTTTCTTTGTGACTAACGTTGGGGTAACCAAACAGAGGTCGGGATGAGACTGACCTCCGTAAAAATGTGAATTTGAACAAATTTTAATCTATTTATATACTATAATAATTCAAATATATTCAAAATTTACCTGATCAATTTATAAACATTCACTTATTGATACGTATACTTTCATTAATAACCGTTTTTTGAATCGAATATTTACCATTTACTACGAGCTACACATTTAAACTTTATTAACAATTTTCTTCATATTGCTGCAATTTTATCATCTTTTATAGTATTTCTAAGAATTCTTTTCCTTCTTCTTTTTTTAAAATCTTCAGACACTTCGCCTTGAGTGAAAACATTCTATCTGTATTATTCCTAATTTTCCAATAATCTTAAAAGAAAAGTTAAACAGCGTAATTTTACGAGGAAAAGTTCACTCGTGTAATTTTATTTTCCGAGAATTTTATTGTGATATACAAACTTTTAAAGAGAATGGCTCGTATCCGAAAGCTTTGCGTTAAAACATTATTCATAATGGTTCATTAATCTTAAAAAGAAAATATTTGGAATACTGTTGGTAATTAACGTTATCTGATTTGTAAGACCACAAATATTTAGAAAAAGGGTTAAATTTTGTTAGTATGTAAAATTTTTTCGTTTCTTATGATTTTTCTAAGAATTTTCGGCGGTTTTAAAAGCTCCAGGCAGATTGCTTGTATACAAGAGCGTTCAATCAGAATTTCGATTTACATTTCTCATTGTCAAAACGTTGGTTGGATCGTCAAAGAGTCAAGGCAACGTTATTTCACATACCTACACACGCGTCAGCCTATCCAAGTTTTTGCGGCGATATATTATGCGTTATGGATATATGGATATATGGAAATATGAAAATACCCAACGAAACGTGCATGTCACGCTCGACGCCGAATATGTCGATAGTTCAGCCGAAACAGACCGCCTTTGTTCTCGATCAACGAAATTTTTTCTTTTTTTTCTTATCATCGTGTTCATCGTTTGTTGAATCAAAACGGAGCGACAATTTCAATTCTTACTTTGTAGTTGATTTGTTGACGGATTCATTTGAATAATTTATATTTCGAAACTCCTACAAACTTGTAAGAAATCCCAAGGAATTTCAAAGAATTCTAAGGAGTTCAAGACGAAAGCCATGCAATCCCAAAAAATCCCAGAATTTTTTATTTATATTCAAATCTAACTCAATTTCAAGTAAACTATTTTACTGAACTTTTATGTTATTCAAACTGTATCAGACTGTTGATGTTCTGAAATCTATTACTTAACAAACAACTATCCAATAATTAGTCTATAACCAGTCGGTTAAAAAGGGTTGAAAAATGGTGGTGATTGTTAATCGAGGTAAAATTTCGTTGTATGCAGATTTGTAGATTGACACGGCACGATAAACAGAGAATTTTCGAAATGTCAGTGACGATTGTCACGAGTAAATTGGCAAGTAAATTGGTCGTGGAGCTTGTTTATTTCGAAGTGGTCAATTAAAAATGCAGTTGACAGCTGTGAAATGGCTTGAAAAATATACGACGATATTCTCCGCTCAATTATTTACCCGTTTCCATTGTTTTATACTGCAAATACATATAACGCATCTACATTACAGTTCAAAAGTTTGAAGCCACTTGTATTAGAATTCTAATATTTTAAAATTTGATACCTAAATTTTACAATTCTAAAATTTGAATTTTCAAACGCAGATTCAGCGTGCGCGAAGATCATGAAAATTTGCAAAAAGAATTTGATTTTTTTTTTAATTCAGCAAATGATTACAAACTTTTGAGCAGTAGTGTACCACTTCCGAAATTTCAATCATCGGATTTTCTCTGGAAATTTCTCACTAAACGACCGAGCCAACGTTTTGTTCTACATTCTAATATTATTTATTTGGTTTTTCTTTTTTATGGTGCGGTATGTTTTTGTACGAATCGTTATCCTGCACGTCGCGTCGCGTCGCTTTGTTTGAAATTTCAATGTCGTTTGCATCTCTGTATTATCACAACTGGAAATTCATTATTTTTATGATTTTATAACCTTAGTAAATTTGAATATTTTACTACATTTTTTTAATTATACATATAATAAGTGAATTAATAATCAGTTATGGAAATTGAAAAGGAACGAATTTCTTTGATACTTCGGATATTCAATTTTTTTTGTATTCACCTTTGATTAATTAGAAATTGTCAATTTTATTCATATAATATTTTTCGTTCAATATTTACATCGTTAATGGACAAAATTTTGATATTTTACAAATTTTAATTAGTAATGAAAATATAAAAGAACAGAATTTATTGAGAAAATTTGGTGTACATTTGCTTTCTATTCAGTTTTGTGTAATAAAAAATTGTCTATTTTATTGGTAAAACATTGTTCAATTAATTTTGAATATTGCACGAATTTTAATTAGTCACAGAAATATAAAACAAATGAATTTAATTGGAATATTTTCTACAGAAATTTTCTGCGTGTTCAGTTTCTCGTAACTGAAAATTAACTTTAGCGATAGAATGTTTTCAAACGGTATTGACTCATTTCATCTTTGTTAATGATCAATTCTTTCCGTTTCCAATCAATCCAATCAAAACATTGGAAATTTTATCCAACACTGTATAAATTTCATAATTTATACATCAAATAGCGATTTCATTTTTTTTCAAATAATATTTCACTTTTAAATTAATGAAATAAAATGAAATTCGTACTTTTATAATATATAATACAAATATAACTTCGATTATATTTAACAATCAATACTGCACAAATTTTATTGAATTATCGGGAGTTACGGGACACCCTGAACATATATATGTTTGTGGCCTCCCACCATCGCGTATAAACATTTACGTGAGAAAATTTTAATTGTTATTTGTATTACTATTCAGATTTCTTAATTATTGTATGCCCGTTTGAATTGTTCAAATATTATAGAAAGTAGATTGGTATTTATATCATACAATATTTTTGGTTTAAATGATCAGCCACCATGTATTTTCATACCAATATCTTTTGTCCACATTTTTCCTTACAAATATTCCCCTTACTGTTCTCTACGAGTCAGTCAGGCATTCGTAAATTGCTTTCCAATCGATAGAGTTCCACATACGCGTTCCAGTTCTAAAAAAAAAAAAAAGAAAAAAGAAAAACAGGAGTAGAAATAAACAAAGCAATGGAAAGCTTTTGCGCAGTCGACCATTATATGCACTTCGATATAAATTCGATCACGATTCTCTTTTTGTCGTTCGAAAAGACCGGAAAAGTTTCTTTTAACTTAATGACCCGTGAGCTTGTCTTAATTCAGTTAGTTATTCAAATCAGTCGAGAACCAGACGCGAATTGTATCTTGCATTTTAAAATTGACCAAATCGAATTGTGATGGAATTCTTTCTTCCATTTATCAGAAACGATTTTATCCGATCGGCAGCCTCTGGTTATTCGTCTTCGTAGATAAAATTGGAATTATGCTAGCATGAAACTGGCTACTCTCGGACCGGTCAGGCGATTAGTAACCAGCGATAAAGCAATGGGAGTTTGATCGATGGTACACCATCCAACAAGATATCGAATTTTCTGCGAATCAATTTTTCTTTTCGTACGTTGTTTCCAACGAATCGTGTTCTCTCGTTCGTGAATATCCTCGTCAAAACGCAGGCGAAAATATTAAAGAAAGAAAAAGATTAGATAAAAATCTTTCATTTGTAAAAATTAGTCAAGATTGTCGTAATTTTAAAGATTTATGCCCTTGAGCAATACTTTGAGAACCGTTCAAAGTTTAAGAAGGAGGTTCGGTAGATTCGGTGGAAAAAGAAGTAGCATCGGAACGATAGGAAATGCAGGCAAAGAAACGAGAAAAAGAGAAACGATTCAAATCGCAGGACAACAGGGAAGTCGTGAAAGAGTGGCGGTCCCTATTACCGAACTTTTAGTGTTTTCAAACGGTATTGTCTCTACGATGTAAGATGGAATGCCGCCATTTCGTTTTCTTCGACGAGGCAGTCTGGTCTCTGTAAGCTTTTACAGTTTCTTGATCCTATTTCACGCCAGGCCATTCTATTTCCATATCAAATAGATTGAATTACTTTCAAACTGTCCCGATACTTTAGCGTAGGTACACAATAGCCACGAAGAGTATTTGTCAGTTTTCAAGAAAGTTGAATATCTTAAAGACGATCACGTAGCAAACAAATTGATATTTCAATTTTCAGTTGCTTGTATTGTTTGTTCATGATCGTCGTTCGAACGTAATCAATAGCCAACACTCTCGCGATTCAGTCCGCGCTCTATTTTCACGGTGTTTTTCCTTAATAATTCAACAAAAACGAATCGTTAGCACTAGATTGCCGGAGCGAGTCAATTTGACCAATATTCTGGGACACCCTGTATAACGTAGGAAACGTGGCCAGGATCAAGATGTCGTTTTGACATGGAGCACGTAACATCCGGCAAGGTATTTGCTAGCTGCCCGTTCCATGGCCTGACATGTACATGCACTCCTGGATGCGACGAAAAGAGTTCCTTTCGAAAAACTCCTGGCAACGCAGTGCCACGGACAACGCGAGAAAGCTTCTTCCTTAAATGCGTCGTGATGGAAAATCGGACTACAGCTCTATATCTCTTCTTCGATCTACATCCGGTTCTCGCGGATTCAATGAAAATACGAGATGGGTTTATCGACAATGGCTCGTATTTCGTGTATTACGTTGTTCAACTGAATTTTTATCGCTTTTGTTCCATAAACTGAACATTAGCTTGGTGTTTATATTATTTTATTGTTTATCTGAATGTTAGTATATCTAAAAAATTAAAAAAGAAACAAAAATAGAGAAAAAAATTCAAAATCATTTTTCACTATTATTTTGTGATGGAATGACCCTAATACGCTAGGAACTTGAAGGACCATATTTAATAAAAATACCGTGTCTCGAAGTATCAGGATTCTCTTTTGAATAATCCTGTATCTACATTAAAGAGTATCGGGGGAGAAACGGTTCTTTCCTGACAAATTTTTCGCATCAAAGATGTAGGAGCTTTTGTTTTCACAGAAGGTGAAGGAGAGGGTGGGCGCTGGGGTAGAAACGCGATCCGTATTAGATGAAATCTTGATTTCGAAACGTTAAGGGTTGGAGGGGTGGCGTGCTAACTCGGTAAACTCGGTAACGTATTTTCCAGCCCCTTATTGGCTCGAGCAAGGTTGTCCCCTTGGTTATCGAGGATTTATCTCTCGGATGTGCGCCAGCCATCGATTCCTCTTCCTTAACGTAGCGGAGTTAAATCGACCGTCCCACGCGGCTCCTGTCAAACTACCTTTCTTTCTTCCTATACCAGCACCTTTATTTTATCCCAAAGTATTTTACTCCTACCACGTGCCACCCGCGACAATTTTACCAACGAAAGGCAAATATAGAATTTTTATCTTCTTTTTTTTTTTTATATATTCTCAATTTTAAAAATGGCGAGAAAATGTGGTATTCATGGATAGATGGAGTGGATCTTGATTCGTGTGAAAATATTATCATAAGAAAGTTCTTGATAGATGGAAATATTGAATAGCTGTGTAGATGAGGTTTGAAAGGTTAACGTTTAAAATTTTTTAAACACATCTTAGTAAAATTCACGATCATTACCCATCAATTTTAATACATTATACGTCATAGATATATATATATAATATCGCGACAGTATGGTCGATGGAAGGTGTACGGGTTGATATAGTAGTACCTTGGACAATGATACAGTCCACACACGGTATCCGGAGGAGTTACGAGCCTTTGGGGGTTGATAATTCCATCCGTCCTCGCACAATGCTCTCAGACGACGGATACACTGTTGCTGAACCGTGGGTTCGCTAGCCACAACCCCCCGCCCTTCTAGTAACCTGTATGAGTGAAATTACCCCTGAAATTTATGTTCCTATTGGGGGATGATCATTTTCCTCGTCAAACTGTTGTTTGAAAGCTGTACACTGTACTACCTTCATCGTTACCTACATACTTTTTACCAGCTACATTTGATACATGGAACGAATCATTTGTTGTTAATTTGAAGATAGTACTTACGTGACACCCGAAAAACCCATAAAACATTCATAATGGATATCGATGGCATAATTCACAGCTACAAATATAAGTTTCCGATGGATCTGATAAATGAATAATAAAATGGATGAAATTTGTATGGTTGGGAATATTGAGATTGTCAGGAAACTACTGAAAATCTCGGTACGATCAAAGTACCTTGTACAGGGGAGCGCAAACTTCGCGCAGGCCACAAAGCCGTGTGTAATCCAAAAGTTCGGTAGCTTCAGCACCGCAGTAAATCCATCACGATTCGAGTTATCTCTCGATCGACTTCGAGTGGCCGAAATTCAGCTAGGTGCTCCATCTAAATCCAGCTAGGCCAAGTACGCGTCTACCCCACTGAAATATCGATTAACGATTCTTTTATTGTCGATTCTCCAACTATACCATTGGTCTCCATGTTGGAATTTCTCTTTACTCATCCCCTTTATGACGTGTTTATTGTGAACAGGTACCTAGTTTTAAATCCTTTAACGTCGTTCTTATTCTTAGTATTATTTATTATTTACTTTATTATTTATGAGGGAAGGGGCCACTCCTATTGTCTCCCTCTGAATCCGTCACTGCTATCGCAATTTTTCTACTCGTTATCGCTAAAACGCAGGTATTAAGAAAAGTTTTTCGTACGATACGAATAGGTTAAAGAAATTAAATGCAGGTACTTAATAATTCTGCCAGATTTATCAAAAGATTAATTAAATAACTACATACAATTACGGCAAGATACGAATCAAGTTCAATCCGAGACGATGATTTAATCTTGATTTAAAACGGCCGATATTTATCGCAGTGAAGAAAGGGAAAGAGAAAAAAAGAAACACGACCGTAATTCTCACGGCCTTATCGCATTATCTCGCGTCGTGTTCGCTTAATGCGGCAGACATGTTAAATTAATCGTTCTATCGAGACAAAAGATCACGGTTTAATTACGTAGAGAGCGTTTCACTGGAACTACTGGGTCTATGTTGAAATGTCCGCTGCCGCACGCAAGGCTATTGTCTGGATCGTTTAAAAGCTCGAGTTTATCAAGCTTGCTGCTCAGAAAGGTTCTTACATTCGACTCCATTATCCGTGGCGAATCAAAATTATTCTCTTCTTTTACCTTTTCCCTTTGCGCCTTTGCGGCACGGTTAAAAACCAATTAAGGGAACAACGAACACGCGTCAAGATTTTCTACAGTGCTATCGTCGGTTTGCAAGAATAGCGATACAACTAAAAAATCATCAATTACGAGATACCTGTTTGGAAAAATAAACTTTAAAAATATTTTACCTCGTGGTAAACACGACCCTGTCGTGAATAAGTAGAATCTCTCGTTATATTGCTGCAATTTTCTGTATTTAGTTAAATAATTCGAGCAAAACCTCTAATCGTATTCAATTAACTCGACTTTGAACACCAATCACCGATGAGGTTTCACGAATCCTACAGTATGCCGGAAACTTCGATAGTTTCCTAAGTAGCGGGCAAGATTTTCTTGGAAGTCCAAGAGTTTGGTAAAGAGCCATGAGCCATGAGCCATGATGGTTCTGATAGTTGGGCGAAATCCCAACTGGGTTTCGTTTCGAAAGTCCAGATGTCTCAAGGGTATATAGGAGCAATCCCGGTGGTTTTCGAACCACCGGAAGTCCAATGTGTTTGCCCCGAGATCTTGGTGATCCACACTATTACAGAAACTGGCATATCGCTCGTATATCGTTGTCCCATGAGTACGCGTATGCTGATATCGAGTTACATGCCCTAGCAGATAATCCATATGGGATTTCACGAGTTTCCGATTATCCTCATTAACTTCCTCAAGTTTACAACCCATATTCATTCGGCTTAACTAGTTCGCAAACTGTTTTATCGCGTTACCAGTGTTTTTATTAGACTCGGCTAGCTTACCAGGATTAACAGGTTGATTGTAACAAGGGTCGTGTGTAATAGGTGCCAGAACGGTAAGAAAAAATTTGTACAGGTTTCTGAAGAAGTTCAGAATTCAATAATTCAATATTCAATAATTTACTTTATACATAGTGGCAATATTATTAAATAATTAAGTCCATGAATGTCAAAGGATATATGTAAACCTCTGTAGGATCCAACATACGTCAGGAGTATAAATCTGCATAGGGCTGCATATCTGCAAGTAATATTAACTCACGTATAGTCAGACAGATGTAAGTAGTACGAAGCCGTGTGCAGACGGCCAAATGCAAGTGGTACGACCGCGTGCATGTTCAGCCGCTTTTAAGTAGTACAACCACGTATACAGTTCTCTAGCGTAGGGATATTATACAAATGACTACGTAAACAAGTATCTAAAGTTGTTTTAATGTATCATAACATAATACAAATATTGATATCTAATAATAAAGTGTAATATAATAACATAATATTGAAACATATTAAGTTTAATTATAAACGCTGCATAAAACATTTATGTTGACATTGCAAATTTTATTTATTTCTTACCTGCTTTAGCATGCTGTGAATGTATAACCGGATAAACGAATTGCTTCAATTCATTTATCTCCTCAAAACTGCTAACTGTAGACGTTCAAGTTGCAGTTGGAATTATTTATCTTAGTAGCTGGTGATCTCCATGACCGATTCAATGTGCACCGTGAAATTCAACCGTGTCCGTCACGTAACCGTGCAAGTGTATTTGCAGCAATCCCTCTTGACACAGTCGGAATCGCTAATAAGCTGTCGTGGATACGTCCACGGGGTCGAAGGACCCTTTCCAGCTGACGTTTGAAATACGTAATATCCGATGGCAGGCTCGGTATCGTCAAAAGGTCGTCTCTCATCGAGGATACGTCGATCCGATTCCCTTTTGGAATCGTTCAATTTACTCTGATGCAGCAATTTTTACTTTTTACTGCAGAATCGTTTTTCTGTAATTCGAATTTCTTTTTTCCTGTCCAGTGATGGTCGACACAGGTTTTTTTTTTCTTTTACTAGATCTTCTATAAATTTATTCACGTTATATATTTAGGGTTCATTTATTTTGAAAAATACTCGAAAGTTTTCTTTGTTTTGGGTTGGCTGAATCACTTAACTGATTAATCAGTTAGACGGCTCAAGTATTGTATAAGTTAGTTGCTTCTTACGTCTGTACTATGTAAGCAAAGTCGATAGTGATGTTACGAGTACCTTGGTAAATACAAATTGAACAAAACCGAAACGTTGCAGAAGGTTAGTTTACGGGGACAGACAGCAGTATGTAGAAAGGTGTCTGGAAAGGGCCTCGGTTGGTGAACCGCATCCGGTCTCATTCCAGAAGTTCGTTGAATCGAAGCATGCGGCTCCACCGCAAAGTCGAATGCATTTTCATCGTACCAACGTTGGTATGTTCGTTCCCCCTCGAATGTGGGGAATGAGGACTGGAATTTAGATTAACGATCGTGCGTGACTTCAAAATCGTCCACGATGCCGTCACACCTTCCGTTTTATATTTTTCTTCTTTTTCTCTCTCATTCTTTCGTCGTCCTCGACATTCTCCTTCCTCCTTTTTTTTTTATTCGTTCTCACATACCGTCACTTTTCTGGTTTTCTGTAGTGTTCTGAATATTTCCTTTTGAATTTATGGTTTAATGAAAATAAAGTTTCTTAATAAGTAGGAAACAAACCTTTTGCCGCGAAAATTGTTTATTTTTGAATTCTTGTGAATTTACAGTGACAGTCAACAGAGACGTTGACAAGTTGCATTACTATATTACGTATTTACATCCACAGAGCGTGCTTGATGCTCGTAAAAGGAAAAATGCAAGTGACGAGACTAGAAGGAAAATAAGGAGACGGTTTCATACGAAACGTGAGTAAGATCTGTCGTGATACTCGACTCAACATATGAGATGTCACTATTCAACGTCCATAAATCGATTTAGTTCTTCAGTATACGAGGAGAATATTTTTTGAAATTCAATAATTAGATAGTCTCATTTCTATAAATAATTTTTTTAAGTACCAGTAAAAGTCACAGCGGATGTATTGGATTTTATTCTACTAGTAATTACGTGTATCAATTTCATACTTAAATACTCGATCAATTTAACTTAACACCATTTTAATAGAAGCCTTAACGAAAATTTTAAATGCTGTGCGTCATTTAAATGCATTACGCTATAAATGAGTTAAAACGGCGATAAATGAATATTATAATTGACATTTTCTATTAATCATTTTAATACCTCCTTTTAATCACTGTTTAATGTACCGTAAAATTAATAACTGCTACGTGCTGACATATATTTCTTAATGAATATTATAAAATTTCAATATTTAGATAATTTTTCGAGTATATGTTACCAAAATTAGAATAAGCTACATTTATAGTAAAAAGCATTATTTCATTAACCTTCCATTGCACTAATCTTTTTCTAGTTTAAAAAATGAAATCTTTTGAAAACTGCACTACTACAGTTTTCTTAATAAATTGAAAAGTTCAAATGCATCGATAAAACCAATTCCCTATTAAAAAGCAGAGAAACATTACTCTTACCGTTTAATCAGTATAACATAAAATATGATGGAAAATTATCGCGCAAGTATAAATTTCCATATGAAAGACAGGCTACAAAATGCATACAAAGGATCAGTAAATTGACTTGGTTGTAACATTTTTATCGCTAAGGTTTTCGTTGCATAAATGCGCTATTAATCATAAAAGTGAATGACAGGTACACGACACGAACAACGTGCTTACGAGCGAAAATACTTAATGGAGAAATTTAAAGGGTTGACACGTAACCATCAATCGTTGATTGATCAGATATATTTATCACGAGCTCGTTAACCATTCGCGATCCGGCCGTGAGCTATCACCGATGCGTGATTAAAGTACCAGGCTAATTGCGTTTTCATTTAATCCTGTTATCGAAGCGATACAATTGGATTCTAATTCGATTCGATGAGCACTAGAGCATACTCGACTAATTACTAATGGGATTCTGTTACCGTCTTCGAGTCTCTAACACCAATTTCCTAAGCTTCTATTCAACACCTTCTTTTTCTCTCTATTATATTTTAACCCTTTAACGACCGAAGCCTGAGCCGATCATGATTTAAATTTGCAAAACATATACAAGAATATTAATTCCAAACTCGAATGTAGCTGTAACTTTTAAACGAAGGGGTTTCATATATATTAGAAAAATAATTTTAAAAGAATATTCACATTTAATAAATTTAACAATTTAAACTTATAATAATATCAGTAACAGTAGTGCAATTATATTTAAATCAGTAATTATTTTTTTAGATATATTAGTTTTTATATCTTTTTTTTTAATTTTTTGCTGTTACTCAAAGCATAAATATGCAGTAGCGTTGCCAAATTAAGAATGTTTTATGCAAACAACTCGTTCGTACGAATTCTTGTCTCTTTTATACAGAAGCTATGAAATTCATATCTGTCTTATTAAAATTATAGACAGTGTGTTCGCTTAGAACGAGGTGTTTTTATTAAAGCTTTTATTAAAGTCTGTGAATATAAAGTGATAGATAAGCCAAAATGAAGAGAGAATTTCCGACGGTTAATGATAATAAGGAACGAAACCGTAAACTTGGATTTAATTAATAATGGATAAGACTGTCAAACTAACTATTTTTTCTAATACGGTATTAGAAGTACGATATGTACTTCACGTTCAATTATTCAACTTCTGTTATTTAAAAATTTATTTTGAACATTTTGTTGTAAATTATGGTCGACATTATTGAAAATATTTAATTAGGAACAGATAACCTTAAAATAGATTCTAATAAAACTATACCATAGCGCACGTTGAATAGATTGCCAGTTTCAAATAAATCTTGCAAGGGATTAGCTAGTCGTGTAAGGCACTAAGAAGGAAACAAGAGGAGGAAAGAAAAAAGTAGAAGGAACGGCGCCAAGTAAATGAAGGTGAAGGAAGAAACCGCTTTATGGTAGCCCATATAAATTTCCTTTACAAGAGGAAAGGGAATGGTAAGAATTTATCGGGTGTCTTCTGTGAGAACAGTTTTAGAGCAGTCGAAAAACCTTTGATCCGGTTTAGAACCCTGATTTTTCTATGTATGTTCATTATTTTCTCGCAAGAGTCATTCGCATAAGATACATAGTAGGTTGAACAGTATCAATTCTAATCGCGAATTTGCGAACATGTTCCTGTATTTGTATTCCGTGAATGTTCTGCTAGTAGTACAGGCCGCGGATGTACGTATCAATGATCGGCTATTGATTATTCGAGCCGGAACGCTGGTACACGCGTACAATCCGATCTGTGTACCCGTCTCGTTCCCTTTATCAGCCTTGATGATTGAAGAACCATACGTGGGAACGATCGAATTCAGTTTCCGGTTGGATCAAAGTTCTCGTTCTGTCCGATGAACGACTATCTCACGCGGAAATGGAGTTACATAAGCTTTTCCTCTTACATTTCGATTCGCCTGTTGGCATTACGCGAGCTCTCGCACTGAATTTTTCTTTTTGCAATACCTTCTTATAATAATACCTTTATTCTTTATCCTTCATGCAAACACAGAAAACACGTTCTTCGCTTCGGTGTCCTAATAATTTGAGTAGCCATTGTAAATTCATGGGTCCCATAGAATATACGAATTTTGTCGACTGTGTTCCACATCGCCAGTCTTTCACAATGGTCCGATAAACAATGGATGGTTATCGTGTATGATTCAGCTATAAGTGCAACACTCGAGGTATTGTTATACAGTCTTGTATCAAATATGTCACGATTCTATGCGTACATTCAACGCACGTGTACTCTTTTGTTCGTTGGACACGATCACAAACAACAGGAACGATCATTTTCCGTACGTAACAAAGTCATTTCGTTTCTCTTTGTTAGAAAAGTCCCCTTGCCGAGATTCCTACTCGATATCGTACTCATATTTCCACGGATTCGCTGAAATCAACTATCAGATTGGGTTTCGAAGGGATGTGTACAAGTTTGTAACTGGGTCAAGTTGCTATCTCTTAACTAATCCGCATGTATAAACATTTGTTGTTTTCTTTTTTATAAATGTGTCTGGAAAATTCTGCCTTCTTATTTATTAATAATATCTTCTATTTCTTCTATTTCTTCTATTTCTTTGTATCCTTATATCAAGGTTTATGAAGTTTTGATTGCAAAATTTGTAACATAGACAAACGGTGATCTAGCTCGTCTAGTATTGATTCAGTGTACACAAGGCACGTGAAATTGTAGTTGGTTCGTCGAATAGCAGTTATGGCTGCATTGTTTTCAGCCATGGTCGTTCAACATTCAAAGCTGACCATCGAATCGACCATAGATTGATTGCTGCGGTGTTCCAAATCATCTACATTGTTTAACCGTCTAACACCGAGAGAATAATTATGATTGTTGAACTTAAATATATTTTAAATTTTATATCAAATTTTGATCTGGATTAGATCATTTATTTCTCTGCTCAAAGATTAGGTTTTTTACTCAGAGTTAAGTCTGAACATGTCCCTAATTTCTTTGAACAACGGTTTTATTTTTTATTACCTCGATCGCGAATTAGGTCTGTGTTTGATTAAATAGTAGCCTAACGAGGAAGTCCCTAATCGGCTTATTGTTATAAATTATTCCAAGAGTCGATAAAACAAGAAACGTTGACAAGAAACTGGATACACTTTTTGCTTGAACGGTTTGTTCTATACACGACTAACCGCACGGACAGCATAGGGTGCATCCTCATTAGTCTACTCTGACTCGGTCTGGTTAACTGATTGGCTCGCCAGTCATTATCTCCATTTCACGCATCGCGGAATCCAGTGTCTGGTATACTCACGTTGAACATTAATAGCAACCGTGTATCGCAGATCGATGCTGTTCGGTACAGGTGACAATGAATGCGCTTAGTAGTTTTACCACGAAAGAATGCTGTGGTCCCCATTCAATTATCTACTAGAAAACTCTATTTCCTGCCTCAACTTCTACATGTGATTGACAGATCCACCTTCCATAGCTGTTAATTTCTACATTCACATGAGATTCGTTGCAATTTTTGAATCTTCGAATCTTGCAAATTTAGAATTCAAGAAACCTAAAGTTTTTGAAAATATTAAATTGAAATTCCAGAATTGTGTAAATCTGGAAATCGGAATTAAAAAGTTTTGAAATTATTTTGTAGAATTAAAGAATTTTAGGATCTTAAAATCTCAGAAATTTAGAATGATAAGGAGGTCACTCTTTATATACATATAGAGAGAGACGGCAGTCCACATTTTTGGGTGGTCTAAGCCTTAACCTAGTTATGCCAATGATAAAGCATGACTTTACTCATCCAGATAATTTTGCAATTCATATTCAGAGATGAAAAGGAACCGTGTCTTACGTCTAGAAAGGAATATGGTAATACGGCATTAAACCTGCTGAAACAATTAGAAACTCGTGCATCTCAGAGGATCGCCTGGTGAACGAGGATAGTTTAACAAAGAATTTATATCTGAAAGCTTAATATCAATTTTTCTGAAGGAAAAACTCGAACAGTGGATAAAACTTAAAGAAGGTTGGATCATTTCCTTTTTACTTTGCATTCCATATTTTATTGCGAAGATACTTCAACCGAGACTTTCTCGTCTACGTTGCGTCTTAAGAATTTTATTAGCTAAAGGAGTGTCCTACAAAAGCGAAACTTTGTCTTACATGCAAATGGAGTCATTCTGTTAGGATAATTATACTTTCTCTCGAAGAATCGTTTCACAGAAAGTTTTCTTAGCTATTCTGATTCTTCGGTTATTCAGTACTGGTCAAGAACTTCTGATCGCTGTCTTCTAGCACCTTAAATATTCTTTTGACTTTTGATTAATTATAATTCCCTCATCGTATATTATTGCGACAGAAACTGTACTTTCCAACACTATCACATCCAATATCATCACTAACACGTCTTCCAGTAGTAGTCTCTGACGGAACTACACTTTCCCTCATTGTTTCTTCTTTTCCGTCTCTTTCAGTGCACAGCCACAATACACGGAAAAGGTTCCAGATGTGATTGTTCACTTAGCGGTGGTCGGATTTGAATTCATTGTTTGAAAGAGCCGGTTACAACGGCTACCCGTGGACGATATATTATCTGTTATTGCAGCTCGGCCCGAAGCCACAATGGGTTGGGCTTTGCCGTCCGGCTTGATCTCCATATTTTAATTAAAAGCTTTTCGCGACGCGATTGCGTTCCGCAACGTGCGTGCGTTTTCCTCGTGAGTCGTTAAATGAAAATTCGAATGCATATTCTAGATGTACGGTATATATACCTACAATACTTCTTCGTTGAATCTCGCGTGAATTGAATCGGAACCGACTATATCCAGCTCGGCCTTCGCTTCGGTGTAAGTGGAAAATGTAATGCCGAGTGTAGAGGAGATTTGCTACGTGTATAGAGATCCTCGGAGAAAAGGGATCCGAGGATTTCAAGACGTTCGAGTATTATTGTGAATGTAAAGAAGGAAACGATCGGTGGAAATCTGTTTCCATGGCGACTCTTATCGAAACGGGGACAAGTGTTCATTATAAGGGAAGGAAGATTCTGGTTTCCATTTCAACGGTAGTCTTCGGATGTATTTTACCCTTGAAATCTTTCGCAACAATGAATGTCGTAGACAATTTTCGTATATTTTGACGGGGAAATTAGGTCAGGTTTCCTATCCGTATCGTTTCAACAGAGATGACGTTTTAGGAAAAAAAGGGGTTTCTTTTAACATTTGTAAAAACCTATAAAAACGTACATATTTTTGAAACGTTGTTGCTCGATTGGACCCGATTAGCCGAATAGTCGGCGTCGTCTCGGTACAGCTAGCAATTTCTCGTTATCTCGGTTCGCGTTTCTAATAAAAGTAGGGTGGCCTTGCCTATCGAACAAAGAACAACCGTTTCGAAATCCGGCGCTACTCCGCGACCCCTCGTCTCGCTTTATCCCATCCTTCGTTGAATAAAAAACTTAATCTCTCAATTGCCATTGGCTCGCAATTTCCAGCATCCCCATATATATATCCGTAGGAACGCTTACCCGAACGATTTGCGGTTATCGGCACACATTCAATCCGCAGTTATCCCACTTTTCCGGGGCTCATACAGACCCCGGCAATGCATCCACGAAAGAATCTGCTAATGGATCGTTCGGAACGATTGCATTCAATATAAAGCATCCGAATGAGCAAGAACGAGAAGCTAAGGACGCTGAGAGAGGAAGACGAAAGCCGATCGAAGGACAAAGGGGCGTGAAAATGGAGTAGTACGAGGAAGAGAGGGTGTCAGAGCCTAAACCAGAGATTAGTAATTTGCTTCCTGTGCGACGACAGGTGAATTCTAATCGAGCTTCTCCGGGATTTATATTCTATAACTCAATGGGTGGGAGGGGGTGAGGGGGTTGTATCGTGTAACTTGAATCTGAGAGCTTCCAATTACTAGTACTCTGCTTCTCACGGACCAATGGATTACCTTAGGATTTTCTGTATCAACTTGGAACAAGGTTCTATTCACATATTTATTTGTAAATTGTACAGATATAAATTTAATATATAAACATAAAGAGGAATTAAAACGAAATAGAAAAATAAAAATATGATATAAAATATAGAACTAGAAATAAATGTAATTACAGAAAAGTTAAAATTAAACATTGAACGGTGTCTGGAGTCTGGAGTCTTGGGTAAAGATTTTCTGGTTGTTAGAGTGATAATTAGAATGAAACGATAAATCTTATCTTAATACATATTTTTTAATAATTTGTCAAGTGAGAACCTGACGAATTCACTCTTGCGCGGGGGACGGCAGTTTCGAAGATTAAGTATGACGAGCACGAACTAAGGAGACTGCTCGTTTATATCCATTGTAAAAATATGTCTGAAATGTCCCATATATGCGAAAATAATTGGTCGTAAGACTGGAATGTCTGGACGGGGTGATCGTAGAGGGTGTGGCTAGACGTGTAGTTCAGGGGTGAGAGGTGGTGGCATATGTCTTATACGGCGCCAACGTGATTCCCATGAATACTCTCCCCCACGTTCCCCAGCGAGCTGGCGTACATCTAGACCTTGGGTCATCCTTATGCGCTTGCATTTGAAGGGTTCTAATAAATTTTTCGGATTCAGTAAGCATTGAAACTCTATAATAACGATATTCGCTTAAAATCAATACCAATAATATTACTCTACAACAGTGATATTTAACTTAATGATAAAAATGAATAATTAGTAACAGAAAAAATCATAGAAACTCTGGTCAGCGATAATATGACGAAGAAAGGCTAAAAAAAAACTTGCTTTGATTGAATATTTTTGATGCGTTCGTTTAAAAAAAAAAATTATTATTATGCCTTGAACATAAATTGTTTCTATGTTCTCTTGTAAATGTTATGAGATATAACATACGCTTTTCCTTTAGACACTTATTCGTTTTTTTTTTTTTTTAATATATCTTACTACTGATGTTTATTTTAACTGTAGCAGTCAACAGTAATTTGTCGAATTGGAAAGAAAGAGGAAATATTTTCGAGAAAATACACAGGCACAGCCGTGTCTACGATAGAATTGAAACAGGTAGAACGTCAGAAACAGATATGTGGAAGCGATACGGAAAAGTTGAAGGCGTAAACTTGAAACTGGTTGGTGGCTGTGGTCTATGGATGCTCGATAGGAATTCCTGATATGTTC
This sequence comes from Osmia bicornis bicornis, assembly GCF_907164935.1. Classification (NCBI taxonomy): domain Eukaryota; kingdom Metazoa; phylum Arthropoda; class Insecta; order Hymenoptera; family Megachilidae; genus Osmia; species Osmia bicornis. The sequence goes on along the minus strand of NC_060218.1, from coordinate 566,055 downwards.
TTGTTTCCCATCGAACTTCTAGACTTCTCGTGTGTTCCGTCTTTTGTTCGTGTCCCAGTACATATGTGCTTCTGGCTTGTCGTCTCGATATAAGCAATTCCTCTTTTCCCTGTCCCTTCCGCGTTACGTTCCTCTTGCTCGTTCTTCTGTTACCTTAATTCGATTCTGTTTAACGAAAGCCAAGACAAGATAAAATGAAATTTAACAAAAGAAAAAAATTATATTATCATATTTAGCACACTATAATGTAACACTGAAATTTTCAATCCACAATAATTCTGTAGAAAGTTTAAAAAGGGGAAATCAAACTTAATGTTTTTATCGATTTTAAGTAAAACGCGGAGATAATAAAAAAGAAAGGGTAAGGTTAGGCAGGAAAGAAAGAAAAGAATGGAGATAAAAGGAAAAGGAGAAACAAGGAAATCCGGTTGAAGATAGAAGATAGGAGAGACAAGTAAAGTATAGTAAGATAGAGAGGGTAGTTTAAGAGGAAAGTAGAAAGGAAATCGGGAAGAAAAATAAGCGAAGAAAACGAGAGGCTGAAGATTGAAAGAGGTGAAAAGGAAGGAAGAACACGTGGTCTTAATGAATTCAATTCGCTTCTCGCGAACATTGCAATTTCACGAGCCCCGCTTCCATGTAAATTCCCTATTCGGGTTACCGTTGCAATTATTGAGGATGAATTATGCGCCCCGAAAAGTTTTTCTCAATTTTCCACTCGATGGCTGCTGAGATATTACATGAATACTCGACCTTGCTCGTGATTCTCTTAGAAACTTTCTATGTTATAATAATGGTGATGGTATTAGATAATATGTAGAGGAAACTATCCAAAAATGGAATACCATTTTATTTTTCTAATGTCATTCTAAACAATTTACATAAACAATTTACAATGTTGATCAAAAATTAAAAAATTGCAAATATTTGCAATTAAAAATTTAACTTAAAAATAATTTTTAATATACTTAATGATCCATGTTGTGCTTTAGGCATAGTTGTTCCTACTGTGTCAGTGAACGTGTTAATCCTTTCCTCTTTAGACAGTTCTCCTCAAAGAACCGATTTAATCGCGTCACGTTCTCAACGATATGCTTTCAAGCACTGTTTCAGGGAGACATTACACGTAGTGCTTGTCGCAGATATACATCTGTGTAGTGTAATTCGCACATTTACTGGTCTGAGGTTGCAAATCTCGGGTCATAATTACGGGTATGTAGTACCGGCATGAAATCCAGCCTCGTACGTGTCTCAAATACCGTGACAACTGTTCATACATTACAACAGAAATAAAATAAAATTTATTACCTTTAAACTGTACGTTGAGTGTTTAATAATTTGCATTTCATTTAATTGAAATATAATTGCTGGGGGATTTAATTATGATTGACACAGAAATAACAATTCAATAATTATTTTATCCGGTAAATAAAATGGTTTAAAAAATACATCATTTAAATTTTGTAAATATTTGTTTTAATTAAATAGTACTTCAGTAATAAGAGTATATTGATTCAAATGACTGAACAAATTAAATTTCAGTATCGTGTTGTCCCGTTTGCAATATTATTATATAATAAAACGAAGCAATTCGTGACTAACGAATCACTTTTTAATCCAATAATTTTTTAGTAATTGGAAATAACCTGTAATTTCCCTTTATTTGGCATTTTTAACAGTAATTTTTATTCTGAAATCGTTCATATCTATTATCTTTTATTACGAAAAGCTAAAAACGAGTTAATGGACAATGTCATACAACTCACCGGACAACCAATTTAACAGTAGATACACAGTGTCGGTGTCATTGAAAGAAAAAGAAGTATTCTTTATATTCGAGTGCAAATGGGCTGCTTTTTCGACTGGATGTTTTAAAAGTTTGCAACTGGGAGGCATTGTTTGTCCGACACTGAGGGAAACCGAGGGTCGAGGCTTTGATTAACTGGTGCCAAGAGGAGAAGCCCTTTTCGCGATTGTTTGCCACCCCTGGTTTGTCTTCCTTTCTCTTTTATACCTTTTCGCCTTTCCAACGTGGCGTTTGTCGTTTCCGGTGTTGTCCTTGTTTTCTTTTATTTTTTTTTTCTATTTTCGGTGCAACAGCCATTGATTCGTTTCTTCTGTTCCTTTTCTTGGCTTTATCTGTCGCCTTTTTTTTCTATATTTCTCTTTTTCCCTCGGTGTTTGAGTTGCACGTCTGACGAGATACTTCAATTAAGTTCAGTCTAGAAAGCAAGTGAAACTACTTTTCGTACGCATCCGGTCTGTTTGTAAGCTCCGGTTGCCTCCGCTTCGTGAGCTGAAATTCATTTAAACCTGCCACGTTCTAAGCGAAGCGATTGATTAGTTCCCGGCACTTTGTAACCGGGCTCATGAGTAATTTCGTGCGTGGAATTATCCTATTTTGAGATCTTCGTTTACTGTTGCCTCGTCTTTCAACTGATGCTGGGGTCATCAGCATTTAAGATAGTGGCCTTAAGATGAATCTACCGAAATTTTAAATATTCTACGAGTCTAGGGAGATTATAGAAGGAATCTAAAAAGCACCTACAGAACTTCCCGTTCGATATCTTTCAATAACAAAAACATTAACACAATACTAATAAACATCCGTTTTTCCTGGCTAATCTTATTTTTCATTTAAGTAATTTCCATTCTATTGATCTCACCTCCATTTTCTTACCATTCACGGCGAATCACTTCCTCTGTATTATTCTTCCTTCCATATTTCCAATTTCTGTATTCAATGAAACTAACCGAAAATAAAGGAAACTCGTTTCCTATGCGTTTTCTTTCTCCTTCCAAATTTCGATGCAACTCCGACTCGCCCTCTCTGATCGTTTCATTTACTCGAATTTTCCGCGAACAAAAACGGCAATGTATGAAAACAGAAGCAAAAAGTGGTTGGAGCGTTATTTAAAAAATCAAAACTCTTTCAACGAAGCGTTCCCAAGCTATTTTATTAAAAAGCTGATACAATTACGCTCTTGTTTCCCCGTTTTCGACGTTGTTTCGAGGCAAATTAAAACGCGTTTCAATTTTTGCGTTCAGTTCGTGTTACACGTTAGTACCGTGGAATAATTGGAAGCAATTTTCACTTGACCCTTTGCACGTAGCTACATAGAAAGTGGCGGCCATTAAATGGTAATGACCGCTTAGCCGAATGAAATTACGCCGGTTAACGTACATCCAAAATTATTCAACTTGTTCCTGGGGATAGTAATCTCTCTCTCTCTCTCTCTCTCTCTCTTTTTTTTTTTTTAATATCGCGTTCCATCGATTCAATTTAATAGTAGAAAGCTTGACAGAGATATTCCGCTTTTTTTCCGTTTGTGGAAATTAAACTCGACTCGTTGTCGATGTTTATTCGACGTACAAAGTCGATTTTTAAATTTAATATCATGATAAAATAAAATTTCTAAATTATGACCTACTTTTTTGTATAGCATATACGGGAATCAAAGGTATGTTTCGTTCCTTTTAAGAGCAACAGGTTTGTTAAAATAATCATTCCAGTTATTTGGGTTAAAGCTTTAAATATGAAAATTCATGATTGTACGGTTAATTTTTAAATATTTCAATGTGTCTTTTCTTCTGTCCTTATCAAAACTTTTTTCAAGTGCTTTTGGGCAACAAGAGTGTTTGGAAATAAATGTAAGACTCAAAACTCAAAAATTTCACAATTCCAAGCTTCCAGAATTTCAAAGTCGAAATAAGCATTAGTCAGTTTCCTTAGGCCGAATTTCATCGGCGAAGCAACAGTTGAAAAACGGAGGAGCGAAGATAAATTGATAGTCTTATCAGGATAAAAGAATCCAGGATGTTTGCTTTTTGCTGAGAGTCGGGTTTTAATCTTGATCGTATAGAGTCAGTCGGTTTCCTGCAGTTCTCAGGCTCAGTCCATCCTCAAGTTCACCCGCACGCCGAAATTAATTCCAGATTGTTGCTTCCAGCAAACTCCATCGAGGCGTGCACTAACTTCGTACTCAAATGGGCCGTTCCATTATACTTGCCTGCATCGACAGTTAAACGAGCCACACATTCTGCTGATCTCGTGTCAATGGTTAAAGATGGCTGGCCTCGTCCATTGACTTCTAACTCTTTAATCCGTTTTATTTGACTTTTCAAATAATGCTCGCATAGATTATTATTTAGGTAATATCATTTTTCTTTTTTGCCATTAGCAAGTGGAAACTTATTGTTCCACGACGAACGTACTCGCTCGCGATCCTTTCCATTTCTTTCTTTTTTTCTGTGGCTCTGTTTCTAACGGATGCTTCGACACTGAGAAATTTCAGCAATTCCTCTCGCAGTTAACAGTTCTCGGGCACGTTTCTTGCAAGCTGCCTCCGAAACGAACCGATGACTGGAAGAAACAACTTATTTTCTAGGGAAGTTGGGGTCCTCCACGTGAATGCACTTTTTCTTCGGAGTTTTGAAAGGAGCTTGTAAGTGACCGTTTGGAGAACTTGAAGAATGAGAATGTTTGCGTAGAATATACAAAATATTATTCAGAAATATATCACGTTCAATTTTTAGAGTCGGTATACTATTTTTGAAAGCTACTGTACCTTTTTAAAAGTTGTTAATTAGCAAGTTCGCTAAATTGCCAATAAATGTTTTGATGTGTTTCTTATAGATTTAGTATTTGAAAACTGAGGGTCCATTTTGTAAAAATTCGTGAAAAATAGGGACTAATACTAATCTCAATATTCGATGGTTCTGAAGGTTTTCTCAGTCCTAATCGGCCATTTTTCTGTGACAGGCATGCTCAAACGTTCATTTTGTTTTAGTCTTTCGTAGAGCCTTAGGTGCTCTTTTCCTATTTCTTCTTTCCACTTCTTTTGATTTAGGGTAAGGATTTTTTCATTCTTTACACTTTGTAGCAGTACTTCAGTTAGTTATTTATTGTAAGTAATTTTTCTCTTGATACGTATAGGTACTTTTTTCGCAGTAAAAGGATTAATTATAATTAAAATTTTCTTTCCGTTTTGTCATCAGTGACCATCATGAGGTCATTTCAATCTCCCACCGTTTGACTGTTAGAAATATTTGCAAGCCAAAAGGCAGAACGTAAATTGATAAAAATGATTCGTTGCGTGTTACAGTACCGAGGGTAGAAATTGTGGATGAACACGGCGCGACGGCAGGTGACAAATTCTACAAAGCGGGCAGCACGATAGAATTGAAGTGTGTGGTCAGCAATATACCGCAACCCACCGGGTACGTTACGTGGCGGCACGGATCCCGAACGCTAAATTACGACATCACTCGTGGAGGAATCAGGTGAGTCTCGAACATACGATTTAATGGCACAGAAATTGATTTCACTGCGCACTCGGCACCAGTTATAATTTTGTGGATATTCGCCCTGTTATCAGGCTGTGAAATCGAAATTATGCCACTGCTGGAATTTCATTTTCCCATCATTCGTAAAACTATTGAGAACACCTATACGTTAAATACCCCCAGAAAAAATTAACCTTCGGTAATATCGGTAATTAAAATCAATTTAATTTTTAATTTTATCCAATCATAAGAAAAAAAAGTGTGAAAAAATTTGATTATTATCTGCTTCAAGTTTGAGTATATAAATACATATATTAAAAATTTGCAGCTTCGGTATACGTGTATATGATTTTCTCGGATGTATAGATTATAACGAGCGGTACAAAAATTCGAGTTCCCTGAAAGTCGGATCTCATTAGACGAAATCAGAGACTTGTAGTTTTTTTATGAAGTTACAAGGGGGTAGCATAAAGTTTCGTTCCGAGATTGGAGAACTTTCAAGCTACTCTAAACTGCTATTGTAAATGTGAATTTCTAGTTAAACTTCAGATGATCGTTGGGTGGATCGAAAATGCGATTGTTAGGGTTTGTTAGCCAGGAATAAATGTCTTTCGTTAAAGTGCAATCAAACAAGAGATAATGGAGATGCTTCAGTTTAATATTTATAGAGCAAGATATTCATATAAAAATGCAAATTCATTTTAAATGGATAAATGGATGCTACAGAGTGTGCCAAAAATTTAGTAATTATAAATACAATGATTATTAATTGTTATGTGAGTAATGGAGTATATTCGCGATCAGATCTGACTTCTGTGGGGAGGATAGCGACATAAGGGAAGCAGGAATTCTCAAAATCTTCCTTTTAATGATATAGCGATTTAGAAACAAAATAATATAATTTTTAATTCTTGAATATTATAGAATTTAATAACCATTTTTTACTATTTTATTTCTTTTCTTTAATTAAAGCAAACCAGTTTGATGCAACATCTGACCGCATAGACAATATTCAAATATGATTTGCGGCCAGCCGATAGTTTATGCAGGCTGCATGGGAGATTCTAATTGCTTCGATAAAGAATGGAACGTTCGTTGAATTTTGAGAGGCTTTCATTATAGTTCTGTGAACCGGCAGACGTTGATCGTCAACGTGTGTGACCTAATTGGTTATAGATATGACAGAATTCATGAATTTTAAATAGCTTCGTTCGGTTACTCTCGGCCTTTCGATCACGATCAGATCCGTCGATAAATCGATTCGCGGCCATGCATCTCACGTTTTAATGCGTTCACTGTCACGCGAAGGCGACTTCCTTCTCGTCAATTTCGAATTTCAACGAAAACCGTTTGACGTTCTTCTGACGGAACATTAATCGTGTGTCTGTTTCGTCAGTTTCCTACATTCTGACCACGTATCGACTCTTTCCATTTGTCAAAAACTTGTAAGAAAAAGAAATGTAATTGTAACCCATGATTTTTCGATTTTGCGATGACAAAAGCAAAGACCTGTGATTAATAATATTTATGAATCAACAAATGTTGATTGTTATTCGAGATATTACAATTTTTTTTCTTACACGGTAATAGCACAGTCTTTGTTTTGATACAAGATACATGCAAAAAAAAATCTACCCAACTGGGCTCGAATAAGATCAATTAATCATCTTCAAAAATGTCTTCATGAGATTATCGATTCGAAATCTTTCGATTATTTTTCATTATTTCAAGTTATTTTCATACGTTTATTCCGAGATACTCTTGTCACGGGCAATATCACCGTCAGCTAAAATTCCATTTTTCATTTCATCGTCGATGCATACATGAACTTATTAACCTTTTTTTCCCTGCGTGTCTGGTTGGACGCGTGCTATACGTATAACTCGATTTAACCTACCCACCGTTCGAATCCGGGATTTGCAATTTATTTGCTGAGCTCTATTCACCTTTAATCCGCCTATGATCAATATCAACCTCGCATTCATTTCAAACTTCATTAACGACACGCCGCCTAATGGCGTGGCGAGAATTCTTCGATCTTTTCATTTCCACACCGACGATGCTTTCGATTGGAAATAATCGAAAATAATACGAATCGAGAAACCACCCAGTTTCATTTCGATTTATCTTTAACCGTGTGATTAAAAGAGTAAGAAATTCTTCTTTAATAAATTATATCGGAATATTGGCCATTACAATAGATTTCTTATAATTTTCCGCACTTGGGGCTGTAGGGAAGGAAACTTTTTAGGAAACGAAAGCTGAAAAAGTGTCCTCATCATGTCGGACAGAAATACTCGGTTGTCGTGTAAAGAAGCTCGGAAAATTTGTAGAATAATTGGAATTTTTTTTTGTTTTTGTCAAGCTTTACGTTTGAATGTGGTCCAGTCAAACGATTGAAATAATGGATTTATCCAGCCTCGCGTGGCCATGTTTTTTTCCAACTGGTATTTCATGAAATAAAAGACATCCGAAAAACCGCTGCTCTTTTAACGTCAACTTGTGACCGGATGGGCAAATCATTTCAAAAACAATCGTTCTTTTATAAAAGTGGGTATGAATTAAAAAAAAATTGACGCAGGGAAATGGTTTTCAAATTGTTCATTGTTACCAAAAAAAACCTGTACTGATACTGGTATCGTGTTTTCATTTGTTGTGTTTGGTTAGTAACAATTTTCACTGCCTATACTGTGGCATTCTATATTTGTTTGTATTTTTTTTTTTTTTTTTTTTTTTTTTTTTCTACCAGAGAACTACTAAATGATTATAGGTACACTTCTCTAGGGAAAATAGCTATATGGGGAAAGTATGAATTCTCAAAATATTTCCATGATTTTCTCTTTGGTATACCTTCAGTCTTCTCTCAGCCTTATTACCGATTGATACCACCTAGCCCGTGTATATTCTCCTCGTGCTCAAGCAGGGTTTGTGCTTCTGTATAATTCACTACTACCTACTAAAGATTTTCCCACGGGATCAGAGTATCCAGGTATTCGTCCATTTCCGAGAATCTCTAGTTCTCCATAATATAATTCTATGCAGTTCCTTGTCACGGCGTTTGCGCCGAGTATGGAGCCAACAATGCCATTTTACCTCCTTAATATAATCTTAATTTAACCGGTTAGTCCTGTCTTAATATAGCAGTGACTTTAAAGGATAAGATTACTCGAGTCTTAGTGGATTAACGTCGATCGTCCGTTTAGTTCGTGAACTTAGCGCTAATGAAGATTCGAACCATCGTTGCTTCTTGGATTTTAATTAACCTCGAGCATTAAACCTCGAACCTAACTTCTTCTTAATGGTTGATTCTTGATTTATCACTGTTTGCAACATTCTATTTTCTTAAATAATCGTATTTTGAATATTATTTATAAAGGTCTTAAATCAGATGAGTTTCACGTGTTTATAATTAAAATCTGTATGATACAATTGTATCATTTCTGTATGATTATTCACACCTCACTTGTGCTCTTAGTTATTATAATTCAGCCGTCCGTGTCAATTAAGAGTTTCTGAGAAGTTATTAATCGCGAAATTATGTCGTGACGTTAGAGTCATCCAACTTTCTCTCCACGGACCGACAATTTTAAATGTTTAAAGTAGTTCGCAAAGTAGAAAGCGTACTGTTCACTTCTCTATTCTACCTATAAACTCAAGTTAACAGCTTTCAGTTCTAATAACAGAATTAAAGCATAATTTCAGCTTAACAACGGTACCTGGTTAATATCACTCGACATGAGATTAGAATTTCTATTTGAAAATTACTTTGTATATAAAAGTATTTAATACCTTTAATTTCTGTAGACTATAAACGTATGTAAAATTCAATATTATAATTGGAATTTTGGAAATTTCTGGAATTTTTTAATTTTAGAATGTCAGAATGATTTAGTTCACATTTTGGAGAGTGGTTAAGAGAGTGGATAAGGAAACACCTAGGAAAATCGATGATAACTCTGATAATAAATACTTCTCTTTCTTTATTTTGTCCATATCATTCGCTCTTTCTCTCGTGGGAAAAAGGAATTTGTCGAGCGTATCGTTGAAAATTTAATCATTCCCGAAAGCGTTCGATTATTGTGCCGCAACACGTGACGCACGAGCATGTTCTCTATTCACCGTTATCATCGGAGAGGGATGAACGAGGGGTTGCTGGTAGGGGGAGGTGAAGGGGGTATTGAATAATACATACGGCGTTTCCAATAAATTCGCGAAAAAGCGACGGCCTATTTCAATTATCAGCCACGTATAGGCAATTGTACGTCCAGTAATTTTTATAGCTCTGAACAGACATTCCATGGATTCTTGGTTGACGGTTTAACGTTTATGAACGCGTTGCGAAAGGAATATACGACGATCCATGTATTTTCACTTTCAATCGAATTCTTCGCTCGAATAACCATTTTCAAATGATTTCATTCGAATAACGGAGAGATTTGATGAAAGGACCCATAAAATGCTCCGGTGTTCGAGCATCGAAACCATCAATGTCTCAACGAACAATAAAGCTGTCACGATCACACGACTCTCGACTCGTCGACGGATCAAAATCGAGGTAAATCCCGGTGCATTATGAACCGAAGGCCAGTCATTCGCGATAATGACGATCGGATAACCGTGACGGACCGGTTTATCGGCCATTTACAAAAGGAGCAAAGTTTCTGGCGAATTGGTAATGCTTTTCAAACGATGCGCCATTATTGAGTCGACACAGGCACGTACGATTTATCCAGAACATTCCATTACATTTTGATTGGCTCCTGAGAACCATTTTATCGAGATCGTTTAACCGTCGGCGTCAAACGCAGCGCTGTAAATAAATGGACGTTCCATCAAATCGTTCTGCGTCTCCACTCTGCCCGGAACATCGTCCTGCGCGTTAAACGGTGTAGTCGAACTAACTTTGATCTCATTTGTTAAATCTAATTTCATTGTCAAAGTTAAACAAGTTACATTGAATTACGAGAATTGAATGTACAGTAAACTTTAGCTGTACATAGCGTTGGCTACAGAGCTGTGCGGGCGGATAATCCCTGGAATTGGCAATATAGAAAGCGCAAACGTTGTCTCAGTGTTTGACGGACGATTTCGCGATTGTATTTGTCGATGAAAAAACGATTCGTAGGGTCTTATCTAGCATGCGGCGTCACTTGGTCGCAGGGCTGTTAGGGCAGCGTGATAAAGTTGCTCTTCGACACTTCACCACGAATCCAACGTTGGTGAAACCTAATCCAGCTGATTGCAGGTGCTTCAACTTGGCTTTCTATCATCCACAGCGTCGTCGCTTAATTATTCAGCCAGACTGCACGACAGACTTTAAATAAGATTCCCTTCACGCTTGCCTTGATGCGTTAATTTCACCAAGTTAGACGCGATTTAATTAAAATCCCGCGTTCTACGATAAACGATGCGCTATAACCAACAATTACAGGAAATTGAAAATTCACTGGTAGGGATGAACTTCAAGTAATTCTCTTACGATGTTGGCTTCTTTCATTATCAATCTTGCAAACGATTATCAGTTACAACAGTGGTCCAAATTACTGACATACCTGATGCGTCACCAACACCCTAATGACGGGAATATTCAGCTCGAAATAGTCTGAATATTTAATTAGAAATCGTGATCTGGTTACAAGCATAACCGAATGAATCATGTGACTGATATGGCGGTCGCAGCGCCATTTGGATTACGTTAGCCGACAAGATGGCGCACGCTGCAGGCATGTGCTCAACGGACTTGACCAACTTCCTAAGGGTCCACGGTGAAGAGTAATAGACAGAAAGGTGGCGAAGCATAGTATACGGAGGATACGATGCAGCAGAATAATGCAGCGCACGGCTGACTCTATAATAACATTATGGTGCATCCTAACTTTATCGATGAAGTTCGAGACACGCTGCTGCCCCTCTCTCCAATCTTTGTCGATTTCGGCAACTGTATAATTCATGAAGCCAGTACACGCTGAATCCTTTCGTTGCATCCCCGAAGTCACTACAATTTTTATGAATCATATTTTCTCTATGATAAATAGAAGGTGATAGAAAATGGTTGATGCTTACGGTTTCGCCGACAAGCAGAATTTTAATAGGAAATGAGATTTTTAAAAGAAATTTTCGTTAAAAATTATTTCGAATTGATACAAATTGCGGTCCGTTGCAAAGTTTCGTTAGAAACACAGCAGGCTGATTAGCCTCGTGTATGCTTTGCTCTGTGTTTAAATTAGGATATAAAATGTTTGTTTAAAGTTCAGGGAATGCACAGATGTCGCGAATGGTTCAAACTTTTAAATTATGCACGCTCTCTTGCCTCATATTAGCGACATTTTGTTTTAATCAAAATTTCATAAGCTCTTTATGTAAATTTAATGAAGATAAACGAACGTTTCGTTAATCTCTTACGCGACTAGTATACGCGTCGACCGCACAGAAACAAAGTTTTGCATTTACGTGTATACACGTCGAATGGAGTTAACTGGTTACCTATTGTATCTCAATATTGAAGTATTGTACAATAATCTTGAGGATAATTTCACAAATCAAAGTTCCATATGGCATATAAAAGTTTGTGTTTCGGCATGGTATACCGATTGTGGAACACATCACGAAAAGAAGACAAACTGAAAATGTGTTCGGTTTCGAATATACGTACACCGTAGACTGTACAGAGTAATACAATTCGCAGTTTGTCGACGATCCTTCGTAAGTGTCAAAAATAGTCGCGTGACGAACGAGGTGGCCACAATCGAGCCCTGTACACCGAGTATCGTTGACGTCTGTCGAGGTACCCGTCCGTTTTGGGTTATTTAGGCGAGCACGCTCGTTTGTCCCGCAAACCGCTCAACAATTGCCCTTCCTCTATGAAATTTATATCCGTATTCTGTGAACGTTTCGATCGGTTGTACAAGCACACCGTTGACGATCGTGACAAGTAAGCCCAATCATTTCTTCGGTCATCGACACGTGAAATTGTTCAACCGGTCGCGTATTGGATCGCGATGGCACGCAACCGATCTGGTATTATTGCTGGACGATGGTTCGGACGGGTCAGCAACGGCTGACAGTGCGCACTGGCCGATCCATTACTCGGCAAATCAATTAGGGCACAGGCACGATCTGCGTGAGGGGTAGTGGAGAAAGAGAGAGAGAGAGAAAAAAAAGTGGCGAAAACAAAGCGTTTAATCGGATTTTGTTTTATCGGCCGCACACAACGAGACTACGCCGACGAAATATTTCATCGGGAACAACGGGCAACTCTGCTGCCCTTTTTCTCTTTTTTCTTCCCTTCTTGTTGGTGTGCACGGGACACCTCTATATCGATGTCCCAGTCCGGCTGAAATGGGATGTATATTTCAAAAATTCTATACCAAGGCTGATTGTTTTTTTCTGATTGTCTCCTGGTACAGCATCTTCTTTTACTCCATTTCGAGTACATCTCGAAGCCACTCAAGGAACTCGCCAAATTTATCATCTTACCATGAAATTGAGCGAAGAAAAAGCAAGGGTAAATCACATTGGGTAAGGTGCAGCAACCGCAAAGTCGAAAGTTTTCATCCTCCGTGAACTTTTACGATACTTACACGGCGACTTCTTTACGACTTCCGGTAGAAGGTTGCCGCGTACGCGGATTCCGTTACGAAACAAAGATAACCACCGAGGATTTGTCGCGCGTAAGTGGCGTCTGCGCCGGAAATCCGCTCGTGTGGCCAACTTTCGACGTTTTACAACGAACAAACGCGTCAACCATAAAATCGTTGGGTTGATGAGAAAATGAGAATGTAGATTTCAATGAACAGGTTGCGTTTACTGCTTTTTCTTCCTTGAAGGAACTCCAAGAGCGGATCGATAACGTTGATAAGAGAGAGAGAGAGAGAGAAAAAGGATTGGTAACTTTTTACAGTAAATACTAAAGCATATATCTTTATGAATTGTTACACTTTTTTTTCATATTTGTTGACAAAAGTGTAAAATAGTAATTGTATTTTTATGTTGACTTAAGTTGTTCTTTCAGAGAACGTTTCAATTGTAGTTTCATTGTATTTTTAATGATTGCGGGATAAAGTTTGATTGAACACATACACTCGGTAGATTAATAACATTAGTGATACTTTTCTGAGAGTGTCAGCTGTTGTACCTTTAAACTTGAGCTTTGCAGGAAAGATCGATGGTGATTGAGCCGATGTTGTAAGTAGTATAATAAAACTTAAACGAGGCAACCACCATAGTAAAGCACCTGTTCTCTTCTAATCATTAAAATTAAACGACCTACCCATGATTAGTATTAAGAACAGTAATTGTCTTAATGGTTTCGTGTGCCTTTTGCATTACTGGTTCGAAATTAATTTGAAATTCTGTATCCTTTGCTAAAAGTATAATTTAAAAAAAAAAATTGAATTTTTTTGGGTGTATTTTTTAAAAATTTTATGTTCTGCAAATATAATCAAAAAACCAGATTTTCTTTGCTTTAAAAAATATGATTTTGTTTGAATAATTAAAAAAATTATTTTTTTATTTTTTTATTCATTTTTGTCCGGTTATTACAGGAGAGAAACGAATGTATACGAGGAAAATCTAATGGTGAATGGTTTAGGGGCTCCTGCTTTGAGTGTTTACGTTAACGAATGTTTAAATTTCCTCGATCATTAGCAACGCAATATTTGACTTGGTTCGTGCAACTTTCTGCTTAGCCAACGAACGTTATTATTATTATTATTATTATTATTATTATTATTATTATTATTATTATTATGCTTTAGACCGCAATGATTGCTTTGCGTTCTCATTAACGAGTCCACGGAGCCAGTATCCATCCACCGACCGAGAAACAATCCTACGTTAACAAGGAATGCAAAACAGAACGCATAAAAATTTCAATAAACACTGGAGTTTAATGAGAAACCGTCTCTATTCTGGTCTGTGTTCCACTTTAACAGTGAAAAACTTTTGAAAAATGTAGAAATCAGTATCGCGATTTCTACAATTTTACTCAGATGTCATAAGGCCCGTACTAAAGTTCAAATTAACCTGCTTACCACTTTTGATTCGATTGAAACAAAAATGTTCAAGATATAAAAAACCTGTGAAAGTTACAAGTTGTTATAGAAAAATTGCATTTCCTGATCTTAGGAAGGGTCGCAAGGATCAATCCGTATTAAATCCTCCCTACATACACGTCTATAACAATTGAATCTGTTTTAGCCGTTTCACGGCTCTCTTTTTATTGTTGTCGCGACACATTGCTACCATTCACAACCGGATCCGTTCGTCAGGATCTCCATCGTCGGACAGAGAAGCAAGCATTGTGTCGCTGGTATCAGCCTGGCTGTAACCCTGTAATCCGTAGCTGCGAATTTCACGATTGCATAGAGCTTCAAACTGGGCTTGATTTAAGTTGTCACGTGCACGTACGTACGCTCGAATGGACGGGCAAATCGTGTGAGAAACACTATTTCAACTTACTAGAAACTCTTTATTATATTAAATTGTTATTACAGAAAACATGTTAAACAAAATTTGCATCGTGGAAAGCATCAGCATAATTGAATATACACTATACAGTTTAGCATAAAAATAGGAAAATAATATATATATCAATGTTTCAAAATATAATACAAAATTTAGAAATTCAAGTTGAAGATTTTCCACCGAAAGAAGGTTGTTTTTAAGAAGTTGTAAGATCACTTACAATAAGTTTGTTAAATACCTTACCTATACGTTCTACCCTTCATAGTCTAATTTTGTGGGTTTCTTAAAAAAAGTTCGCTAGGTTATCCAACCGACAAGACGTTACGATGGCCAGCCACGCAGAATGATTCAAAAATATTTTCTACGAACGAACGTTTTGGCGATGGTCCAATGTAATTAGCAGTATTTTCGCGCCAAGTGGCTTTCGACGGTATCGCAAATATTCCCCCAGTTTTCTCTGATTTTGGCATGGGGGTGGATCGAACTATATTCTTTTTTTTTTTTTCTTTCGTGGCTTATTAAAAGCTGGACCCGCATTTATTATTCCGAGCCGGTTCTTCCGGTAAAGTAATTCGAAATTTTGGACGAACACGATCTCGTATGAAAGTCGAAACATTTGGAAGTAATCCAAGCTACCGGTTACTCGAATTTTCTCATAGAGAATTCCACGTTTCTGGCGAATTATGTAACCGACGCATGAAATAGTGGGCCAGTACTGTCGTCGACGTTCTTGTTCATCGATTTAGGAAAATGTTCGCGCAACGATTTCTTCCAAGTACATACATTTCAATCTTTATTTTCATGCTATTTTCATGCCATTTTCATGCCATTTTCATGCAGAGCAACATGTACATCTAGTACCGATAACAAATTAGCGTGGTGTCAGGAAGGTACACAACATCGTTTCATTACAAGTTCTTCAACTTTTCCTCGTAAATCTTCATTCATTTCGAGAGTGGAAAAAATAGCTGGTTCAGTGTGCTGATAAGTTACGAGCTACGATCATTTCCAGGGAAACACCGTTTTTCTTACGATTCCATGCACACTGGAAATCACCACTTTTCATCGTCGGTGAATGAAAAGTTGACGCGAGGAATTCAATGTGTGAATACCATGATGACAGATATTAATACACGGTTTTATTGATTCTGTCCTGAATCATACATGCAGCTCGTATATGCGTTACGAGCGAAACGACGAAGAAAAATGTCTGATATTAACCGATCGACTTTCGATGGATTATAAAAAACACTTCGTCATCCTCTTCGACATACTAATTATAGTATTATAATTATTTTATTTTTGGGGGGGTGTTGCATAACAATTTAAACCAGGCTTCCCCAGAAAAAATTATGCGCAGGGTTCTCAGTAGCTGATATAAAATCGAACGGGAAACAATGGAAGGCATAAATTCAGTTGTTGACGAAGAGGGTTGAACAACAAATTGTCGGGCAAAACGTTGAAACTAATAGCTCATCGTGTTGTTGATGTGGCACACGTGAACCTGACAGAGCGTCGAGAGAAAATAAACTCGGGCAATCCAGTCGGAACGAGTAAACGTGACTCAAATTTAACCGGAAACTTGGTCGCGTTACGAACAATCGTCACCATGGCGAATTCAGCGTATACTTCTCCGCAGTTTCAACGACACGAAATAAAATGAATTTTCGACGTTTGAAAATAATCATTGTTACGTAAGGCGACGAGCGTCTGATTAAACACCGAGTCGCGCTACTGTTGCCAGCATAAATGCATAAATTTGTAACTATACTGTTGGATGGGAGAAGAGTCTCACTTATGCATGAACTCTAATAACTTTCGAATAATCTCTTGACTTCAAGCAGGATGTAATAGTCAAGAATGTCCTTGAACCGATTTCATATTTCAAAAATATGTCGAAAAATGCAGATTATGAAGTTTATGCTTTCTGAAGGTAAAGTTGCCTTAAACTGTATTTGTTACTTATTGAATTTGTGATATCAAAATAAGAGAAAATAATTATTATTTAAAATTACATAAAAATTTTTATGTAAACATAGAAAAACCTTTCGTGCGATTTCTCAGGAATAAATGAAAACTGAGCAAGGCGGTGGTTGTAGAAAGCTTGTAAAAAATTTTTACGCAACCACGAATTACACCATAGCGGGGTTTCGTGTCTGACATAAGAATTCGAAGTCGCTCAGTCGTGTTACCTAAGACCCGAGGGATGAATTCGTAAGATTGTCGGACCGTTGAGAAGTTATAGCGTTCCCCGTAAAATTCAAATCTCAGGGCTGGCCGAGTTGATCGGTGGTAACCATTCAACGAACCGTTGTAATGGCTCTAACTTCGACGTGGTGTATTGAATATTGATGTTTAAAATGTAATTGAAAATTTGCATCAAAAAAGAAAGATACGCAAAATTAATGTTCAAAATACAAATTTGTATATTTAGAATATTTCCACCGTATTTACTTTGAAAATTTATGCCATAGTAAATTAGTTTAAAATCGAATAAATTATACGTTTTATCCTGTGCTTTATTAAATGCGGTTATTTCTACTATATGGGTCAACGGGTTAATTATATTCTATTTAATTCCATCGATAATTTTATCGATAAAAAAGGGACCGTTTTTTATAACGACCTGATTATACGTTCGCTTTATAGAAAACGCAAGAGGAAAAACGAAAGTTAAGCAGAACTTTATCGGTTCCGACGATCGAAGGAAATGAAATTTAAGGTGGATGTCATTGGTTTCCTGTCTCCTTTCGATCAAAGCGGCCACCTTCTTGCACAACGTTGAAAAGTGATACTTCTAACGCGAGAAAATAGAGAGAGGTACACCTAGCCGTCAATTTCCATCTGTCGACTGTCGCGTCTCGATTTAAAGCCGCTCGAGTGTACACTTGCGATAGCATTATGTCGATTTCCTCAGTATTTTCTATCGCTGCCAGCTAAAAGCGTGAGTAAACCGGTATACAGGGTGTTCGTGTCGTTAAAGTACATTTTCGTGTGACAGCAAATAGCAATTTTTACTGTTATGGTAAAATTATGTTGTGAAAACTACTCGTTTCTACCAGTATAGTCATTTACATTTTTGTTTTGTTATTATTTTCACGTATAAAATACTCTGACGAGAGAAACTTGAGACACCCTGTATACACATATTTACTCGGTCCATATTTGCTTGAGAAAAGAACACGACTAGGCGTCGCACGCCCATTTACACCCAGCTGTTGGAAAGAGGGGGTTGGTTGGTTGCTGCGGGGGTTGGTGAGAGGCACTCGAGTCACAGACGAGTTACAGAAGGTAGAAAAAGAGGGTTCGAAGGAGGCGAGTGGCTGGAGAAAAAGAAGAGAAAAAAAAAACAAGCAGGAGAAGTACATCTTTCCTCTTTCAAAGCTGCTAGGTGTACCGTGTGTATCCTCTCTCGAGCATTGCCCAGGGAATTTAATTCCATTTTCAATTTACCTAAACCCCCTTACGCAAACTCGACTCCTCGGCTCCTGGAGCACCTCTGGACTTGCCTCTTTCGCGCACCAACCCCCTACTTTCAACCGTGTGCCCACCCTTTTCTTGCTTCTTACGGTTCTCCTTCGTTGCTTTCTTTTCTATTCGAGATCGTCGAGCGAGAAAAGCTTGTCTTCTTCGTCTCTCTTTTACTCGCTTTTCCTTTCAACTACCTTGGTAATCGTGAATGGAGAATGAGAGAGAGATGATGAATGGACGTGCAAGCAACTTTAGATCCGTGGCGTCGTTTATACCTCTTTTTATACACGGAAACGTCTTCCACTCTAGTCGGGTATTCAGAGATTCCTTCGCCAGAGCATGGTGACTGCTTCTTCTTTTCTTTTTTTTTTTTTTTTTTTTCACACCTTGAAGTGTCGTGCGCGGGCACTAATTAGCTTCCAACCACTTCCTTCCGTGTTGGTTGTTGTTCTCCATGGCATTTTGCGGAGCATACTGAAAGACTCTTGAACTATTATCATCAACTTTTCTCGGATCTCGGTCAATCTTGAGCAGTTAATATTCCTTAGGTTGCTTTTTTCTGCTGTTTTTCATGGAAAATGAAGTTATAGTTTTTCATGGAAACTAGGAATTATTTGTATCATCGTGGAAGATAAATTAAAAAGGCAGTTTTAAAGGCAAAATTATATGAGAAGAAAATATCAGAAATTTACAATACCACGGAGACTGTACACAATAAAAATTGCTTGGTTCGTTATAAGCAAACTATAAAAACAATATTGATCATGATGATGACGATGGTGATAATAATATTAATAATAATAATACAAAGTTAAGAAATACTAGTGCATAAAAATATAAAATGGCATAAAATTGGTTTTATAAATTAAAAGTGCAGCCAGTCGCTTGGCGCGTCAAGCACTGAGACAATGCGCATGCGTTGCGCAGTATGCTACTGCGCAGCCTCAGTAAGTTCTACCCCCACCCCGACACGCGCCTATATAAGTGACGGACTGGACTGATAGGCAATTCATTTTGGATAAGATCTCCTGAGCGCTTAGTTTTTTAGAAGTTCTTTCCTCGACGGTTCCAACAGTAAAATCACATTGCGGTGGTAATGTGCTTATAATCTACCATAATACATTTAATAATTGATTAACTTTCTTGCATTAAGAAATATCAAATACACTATCTCCATTAAATAGAGTGGTCCATTTAAATAAGGACACTTAAATATTTTTTGTAATTCCGATGGTATAACAAATATTTTACATGCAATTTGAATGGTATCAAAGGATTAACAGACTAAACGAATATTTTTTTGCTAAAAATTATTTTACTCGGATTATCAAGGTCGTCATATTTTTCCTGTTTTATTTCATAGCTGATTCAAATACGATGTATAATAACATCAGCTTGAAATGATTTTAGACTCAGAAAAAGAATTTTATAAGAATTCTTTCAAAGCAGAACGAATACAACTTTCTAGGGTCGCCTTCGTAACTCGACAATCCGCGCGTGATCTATTAGAAATCCGTGACTCTAACTACAGTCAAAATTTACGGTTCCGTTGGTAGGTGGATACAGGTGCGCGATAAATTGAAATGTCGTGATTCCAGCAGAAAAAAGAAACTTCCGTAAATTGTAACTAATATTTTCACCTAAACTTGTTAAATCGCGAATACAGCTCACTGCATCGACCATTACTTAGCCGAATGAATAAAGTGTACTATCCATTGGCCATACACTTTGAAAGATTTATAGGACTGTGATGTATTTCAAAGACAAACAAGCGCTCAATGTGCCTCCATTGGAATGGACGGTCGTAAAAAAAAAAAAAAATGGGATCCCTGATGGACCGAGGAACGTCAGATTTATGTTTATCGTTTCATTGGCAGTTCACGGTGACGTTAAAGAAGAAACATGTGCTGATAGAATTTTCATGGCTTATTATCTGTAACATTCCTCTAACTGTAAATAGGTTGAAATACTGCAATTGACGGAAACATAATGAAGTAACGTTACAGACGAGTAGTGTAAGTGAGAGAAAAAGATAAAGGACAAAGAAAAATAATTGATGGGGTCGAGTGAACAGAGCTTGATAACGGGATAGTTCAAATTAAAAGCTCTTAACAAAGAACACCAGTATAATAGTACTTGACAAGATTACACCTTTAAGAAGAGTAAAATGAAGTCCCTCTGATGATTTTGAACAATGTTTCTTCTTTTATCAAGTAATTAAGAAATTAATTAGAGAAGGTTAATGAGAAGAAGATTGGAAATTGGAAGAAAGTAGAAACCTACTTTTCATTACAAATTAAATGAAGAATGACTTATTGTATTCTCATTACTTTATTATAGTCTTGAAATAGAAAACAATTAAACTGGAAATATAGAATTCAATATTGAAATTTCAGAATTTTAGAATTTTAGAGTTTTTCAGTGTAAACGTTTACACACAAATAAGTGGGGTCCCCTTCCCCTAGATCGCTATTTGCCCTAGAAAATTCTATCGTGCTCGATGCTGTACATTGTACACGCATTTGACCTGCACCAATGTACGATGATCATTAACCGTGCAACCATAATCCCAACAAGTTTTATTGTAGTTAGAATTAACTGAGTATCAAGACGGAAAGCAACGAGATTAAGGAAGTATGAGCATCCTGAGATTAGGTGTCGCAGTTAGTATTCACCCAAAGTCCATATCTCGACCTATGAGATTAGAGTACCGTTTATACCATGAATAGGTATACATTTGCACAAGAAATTTCAGATTTATCTTCACGTAACGTAAACCGTTTCACGGTAGTGGCCCTGCGAGCGTAAACTCTCTTACGTCTTCGGGTCTTCGGTGTTGATCCTTGAATGCTCGAATACGGAATCACTTTCAGAAACCGAGTTATGACGGTATTCTTCTCTCGAGAACATACGATAGATTTAACAACGTCGAAAAATTATCGAGTTTCCTTGCAACTCTCCTCCTAGATTTCCATATTGTCTGTTTCAAACGGATCTCACTGACCGGGAAAATTAGAAATCAATGCGGATATAGAAGGTGGCATGTAACTGATGGAGCGAAACATTTTTACTTGGGAATTTAAAAATTCGATAATTCGAATATAATTTATTACATTCGGCGCGAATCTTTTGTCAATGAGCGTGGCCATTAACAGGAATTAAAATGCAATAGAAGATACGATCAACGTCAGCGTTTTGATTAATCACAGTGATTTGGCGTAACGCACGCACGCGGAATACTGCGGACCAGCAACCAATATTAATCACGCTTAAACCGGATGCGCGCCTGTAGCTCGCGTGTAGCCTACTGGAAGATCACCGTTTGCGGTCTTTTTAATAATAATTACCGTTCGTCGCCACGATAATTTCTTTTTCCAAAAAATAGCCATAAGATTCATCCTGACACGATTAATCGTCGCATATCCGAGGCCTACTCCATTCTTTCTTCCTACTTCCGGTTTCTTCTTGTCCACTTGCGTTAAGGGTGAACAAAAACGCGACAGAGCAAATGAAGTTGTCGGCTTTGAAGTCTCGTTAAAACGGCTGCCGACCTGTGGCACGGCGCCAAGTTTATCGCCCGTGATGGATGGTTTTCATACTTCCCTTTCATACGTTCCTTCTTTTTTTAATAACCGCCCGAAGGAAGGGGGGAGAGGTAAAAAGGAAGAACAAACGGGGCAGAATGCGCCGCTGCTAAATTATATATATTAAAAGTTGGCGGGGATATAACTTCCTGACCCGCCACTAGCGTGTTCGTTCTAACGCCTCTCCGCTGGCTCTTTTAACAAAGAGTTATAACCGTGGCGTATGGATTTTATACCGTCCCGGCGATTGTTCAATTATACGACTGTTAATTTATTGCCGCGAACAGTGTGACTTATCTAAGCACTGCTCGATCACCAGCTATGATTCATTTTCCACTTTGCACAATAGGAGGAAGTTGAATGGAACGGGGTGAATGGGTCAAACGGTGTGTTATTGTTATGGTAATAACTGCAATATGCGACCAACACGTCGTGTTAGATTTGACTCTCTTTCATGAAATTTTTTCATCAACCATCAACTCGAGCATAAAGAAACTAACGATATTCTATGAAAATACAAAATACGAGTATGTATACTGTTGGAAAAAAAATTTCAAGGTTTTTTAAATTTTACTAAAATACGTACATTTTTACACGTTCCTAAGATTTACGTACACAAAATGAATACGCAAAGAGTTTGCGATAAAATCTCTGTACACTACCATGGACGAGTAGCAGGTGCATCGTTAAAGTAACAAGATCTACTGATATTTGAAGATACTTAAGATGAAAGGGGTATCAAACTAGAATGGCGATGAAAATCGTTACAGAAAAAGCGTCCGGAAAAGAAGGAAGGGAAAAAAGGATGGCGTGTAAAATCGAGGAAGAGAGGAGGGAAGGGGATAAATTGAGTCGCGGGTAGAGGGAGATAGGGTAGGCGAGGGCGAGGAACGAGTATCGCTTTAAGAGCTTTTAAGCTCGTCGTTAAGCTGGGATTTATTTCTGACCTGTTTACAACGGGGAAACAATTGACCCCGTGAACGTCTTCGGTCAAGCTGTACACGAGTGCCTACTTCAAACAAACCTGAAGCGACTCGTTCTGTCTGACTAACGGCCACGGTTTAGGTCGCCACTCACGAAAGAAACGGTTTATTCGAGCTAAATGGACCCTCAGGGCGTCACTCTTGTCTCGCGACCTACAGGACCATCGTTTAACGATCAAATTATGCCCACGTGTTCGAAATCGCTTAATCGTTTTACGGAAAACCTTCTTGCTATTATGCAAGAGAATTTGTTTGTGACCTGTAAAATTTTACTATTAGTATTGAGATTCAAAACACTGCTTCTGGCAGCAGTTACTCGAAGTAGAAAGGATTTCCGAGAAATTGTAATACCTTGACAATGAAGAGTCGGTGCATTTCTCTTAATTGTTTGCAACGAGTGGTCGCTGTACTTGACGTTAATACTATCGTAAACATTGCTTGCAACGTTACGCAGGAAGTCAGACCTTTGTAAATATTATACGTAAAATGTGGTCGAAAAAAGTATTCAACCTGTTGTTTATAGAAGACGTAATTTGCAATACAAAAGAGAAGAAAACAAAAGGGTGAAATTGAAACGAAACATGAACGACAATTGTATTTTACATTAGCGCAGGATAAATAAACGAAGGGAAACGTATTAACCTCAGCCAGTTTACGTTTCCGTGTCGTATGGAACAGTTACTGTATACAAAATTCGCATGATCGCATCGGTGGAACTAATCACGTTAATGGCTAACTATACCGGAACGTGTAATTACAATTCCAGATAAATTCCTCGCATTTATCTGGTATTTACGCAGCTCGATCGGCGTTTAATTACAACATCCCTTAACCCTTGAAGCTAGTATTGCTTGGCACACTGTACACCATGGTAATTCTGTGTTGAACTTACTGTGAAATTGTCCGTGTAACAATGATACTGATTCTTACACTATAAAGAGATTCGTTCTATTTGTTACTTATATAATACAGACTAACAAAACACCGAATAAATTACCTGTTTAAAATTTCCGTAGACTAAAAATGTCCTCAGCTGGCAAAGTTAAGTTACAAAACAAACAAAATTTGCCGTGCCTAAGTTACACACCACAGCACTTTGCGACCCCGATTGTGTTCGACCTATAGAGTTCTCGTTACAAGAATATTCAAGCAGGTATACTGAACGAACACGACGAAGACTTCATAGTGTTCCACCGGTATATTATCCGCGACTTAATCGTCCGGGCTTGCAAACTTTTTATGGACCATTATTCAAAGTTTTCACAGGTATTCTTTAAGGGGTAAGAACGCGGTCCGATGATCCCGGAAGTCTCTCCTTTATTTCAACGTGAAGAAGGTACGAAGGAAGGATACTCTACTGTTTCATTGTCGCAAATTTTTACGACCTTCGCCAAGCACAGAAACCTCGTTTATTTTGGCAAAGATTCACTGTGTCGCTATTCTTGTTACGGTTCCTTCTACCACCGGTGGTTTCGTTGCATCTCGTTTTATTTCCATGAAACTTCGATCAGGTGATTGAAATTTATTTTATCCCTCTACCTTTTACGCGCAACCGTATGTTATGAGGAAAGTCAATCCATATTATTATGAAAATCAAAGCTATGAATCAATCAAACTGATTCGGAGATTAGTTTATGTATGAAACAAAGCAAACAGCGAACGATCTATCTTACTACAGAAATTGATCTATATATTGCTGGAGATAAAACAGCTGTCGAATTGATTTATAACATCGCGGGTGGTTGATTTTCTCGAAACTCAGGCTCTGTGCAAAAAATTTCATTCCACATTTTTCATCAGCTACATATTTTGTCTTTCAATAACCAAACTATCAGGGAAATATTTTCATTTTAACACAACCTAAATTAAATTTCAGTTATTATATTAATCGTGGTCCGAAGCATCATTGAAATCTCTACGAAAATCGAGAGATTTGTTTTTAATTACAATATTATGATACACGTCCGCTGCAGCTGATAATTGTTCACCGTTGTTTCACGAATCACTTGAGGAAAAGCGATCGCGCGTTTTCCGCACGAATGAATCACGTTGAAGCAATAAACGAGCCGTAATCGGCTCGGATTCTGCATAAAACTGCCGTCCACGTCGTCGCAATTCGACGCACCGTGACCCAGAACAATGACCGTTCCGGTTGAAGGGTGGATGAACTCGTTACGGGGAAAATAACGTTGATCCAAAGTTTCTTGAATATTTTAGAAACGAATCGGTGGTTCGGAAAATTCCTGTTATCCTGGTACACCGAGTTCCATCGATATCGTTTTTTTACTATGAAATAAATTGCATTTCAGATGTGTCTATCGTGTTAAGATTAATTTGACAGGAATTGATATAATTTTCAATTTATCGAATATTATCAAATTTAATATATAAAAATGCCTTTTTGTAGAACAAATTTTGGTTTTTCACAATTTTTTCCAAAAAGCACTCTGCACGTGTGAATATCATAATTAATATCCTTTTCTTTTAAAATTTCGTTCGAAAAAAGTAAATTACTTTTCCGTGTTTGGCTGTTACTTTCCCAGAAGTGCTAGTGTTATTCCTGTTGACTCATCAAATATTTTGCTACTTTTATCATAGATCGCCATTTTCTCTAGAAAAGTCTATTACGGCTCTCGTATAGTCTAGTCATAAACAGATTGCAAACAGTCAATATAATTGAAAGAACGCTCGAGTAACTGGCATTGAGACGAATCAGGCGATTCGTAACACGTCGGAGTTGGACTCTCGGTTTCAGGATACCGACCTGTGCTGAACGATCCTCTTAATCCTTTCGCAGTGTTACATCGAGGCTCATTTAACCCGTTACGAACCGACGCTGGAATTTCTACCGATACGACAAATAGGTCGATCTGGTCTACAGATAAGAATAAATCTGCGGTAAGGCTGAAATCCGTGCAAATTCCTTGAACCGGCCGCATAATAGATCGCGACGTTGAATGCCATGGAAATCACTGATCATCGACATTTCAAATTCAATTTATTTAATTTAATAAAATACAAACATTCGGAATCAATTTTCTCAAAAAAATGTATTAAAAAATTAATAGAGTTTAAAATTTGAAATTTGAAATTAAGTATTTCTATTCTTAATAATTAGATCTTCAGTGTGTTCAACGTGTTAATATTTTCGCCTTTTGTTTCATATGGCATTTCATTTTTTTTTTTTTTTCTTTTTATTGGCGATTATATTACTAGTTAAATGATACCCCTGTATGTACGGAATATCTCCTCGGTGTTAATATCATTTTCATACGACACGAGAGTGAAAATGAGTCCTCTGACCAGAATAGTCGATCAACAAAGCCACATTTTTTTTTTTCTAATTCTTTTCATGCGATTTTAATGAGATCATATCAACCTCCAAGTGTTCCGTTCGCTTTCTTCGGCAAATAACAAAAGAAGCCTGTTCTTCCCCATTCTTTTCTACCCACATTCAAGTGTCTCGAAAAGATCGAAAAATTCATTCCGAGGTAAGAATCCACGTGCATACACGTGAATGAGAGATCAAAGGACAGGAAAGAACGGACCGAACAGATTATTGCCTTGAAACAGAAGCCGCTCCTTTCTTTCGGGAATTTTCTTCCTTGCAAACTTGGAATCCACCTACTTCCTGCTCGTTTCCTCGCTGAAAGGTAAGGGTGAAAGATTAAGGAAGGAAATGTAGCCGTTGGGCGGTTACCACAACCCTTTCGGATTTTGTCTTTGAGGTTTAGAAACTTTTGGAAAGATACATCTTCGTTTCATACGTTTTTTAAACGCACAAAGTTATAATACTGGAAGTACTTTCATCAGTTTACTCCCCAGATTTTC
Source organism: Osmia bicornis bicornis (assembly GCF_907164935.1). Classification (NCBI taxonomy): domain Eukaryota; kingdom Metazoa; phylum Arthropoda; class Insecta; order Hymenoptera; family Megachilidae; genus Osmia; species Osmia bicornis. Next base: position 539,435 of record NC_060218.1, on the reverse strand, counting down.
GAAATTTACGTTGTGTGTATTAACACAAAGATATAGGAGTTCACTTCTTTCGCGTTACACAGGACATAGAATATTTCCACTTTGTCGATTTTCCGATTTCTCCGATTCACCGGGCGCAAAAATTTACGAGCGCGAAAAAATGCAGCCATGGAATGGAAACTTCTGTGTTTCATATCGACCGGCGGCTCTTTTTTTCCTTTCCTTGCATAAAATGCCAGCTTCGGTGCCTTTTCCCGGAGCCGGTGCAACGCTGCCAGGAAATTATACGACGGTTACAAAGCCTGTTTGGTCGCGAGAGACTTTTATGTTTCCCGCCTGAAATTTCAGGTTAATTATCGTGGTCTGTCTATGGTGTGTATTCAATAATCGTGTTCTTCTTTTCTCTCCTCTCAGATCGTAGAAAATACACGATTGCAGTCCGATTATTTAATCAGTATAATTGTAGGCGTTTTTAATAAAAGGATTCGTATGGTAAAATAACGAATTGAATAAATTGCATCAAAAATTGTAGTTCTACTCTTTTCTATACTGTAGATCTTTTTTCTAGAAACGTTTTCAATTTCCCATAATCAGTTACAAATCATTATTAAAGTCACCAACAAATCCGTAATTAACACTTTGACTGCCGCAGTAGAAATAGACGTGTGTGATCAGACAAAGGGACGAATTCTGGCCATGAAAATTCAGGAAAATTTCCGGTACTAAATAAAAATTTCACTCTGAATTTAGAAATTAAATTCGCTTCTATGATTTACTTTTTTTTGTGTTAGGTACCTTTATTAATTAGAGACATTCTGCGCATATAGAAAAAAGTAAAAAAATGTTCCATTTTATCAATTGAATAAACGAGCGACAGTTAATTCCGTTAAATTTAACGATGTCCATTTTATTCTTTCATCCTTTTTTATCCGTTCAATCGAAATGCGTAAAAAATCGAAAATTTCGAACGCAATTTTCCGTCGGGTACTTTTTTTTTGTTACAATTTCATCGAATTTTATACGTTCACTGTTTCGCGATGGAATTATCAGCCGTCTGTCGGTCTTTAATTATTATTCCCACTCGTCAACGATTCTGGTTCGTAATATTCTAATTTCTCCGGTCGGCCAAGCTGACGTTTTTCTCTTCCATCGGGAACGACAAGGGAGCAGGGATTCTGCGAAAAGGAAAAGGCAGGAATAATTCGTCACAGGTGCGATCAGAAAAATTTCAACTCCCGGCTGTCCCATTTTTCTTTTTTCTCCAGTGCGAGGGAATTATTAATAACATCTTCCGTGCTCCATGGCGTCGCGTTGAATACATTAATAATAATATTAACGAACAGTAGCAATATTAATTTTTCTAAAAGTATAGAACTATCTCAACATACCATTATAATATCATTATATCGAATAAATTCTTGCCCCATTGTGTTTAATGGGTCAAAATCTTAACGAATGGCCGAAAAAGGGTTGGCTCTAGAGCGAATCTTGCCTGAAACTACCCTGATATCACCCTGATATCGTAAGTCACACATATTATAATGCTACTATAATTGTCTATGGCGAAGAAAAATATGGTTAAAATCACGAGTACCGTCCAATGGCGACTGGTTGGCCGTAGAAATGGAAGACGTAAGTCAAATATGGCGATACAGACTCGTTCGGTGTACGCGCGGAGCTGAATACAAAAAAGCTTCGAAGGTAATGTTCAGCAATCACGAGGCAAGGGAATATATGTATCCGTACACGTCCACGTGTAGGAACTTTTTTGAAATTCGATGCAACGTTTCGCGCGAACAGTAGCCATTTACTTGGTACGCCAATTCTGGACACGTCACCTTGGATCGAACGGATACAAATCGGCGAAAGTAGGACAAAAATCTTGGATATATCGGTGCACGTCGAACGTTGAATTATCTACATATATGTAGCTCTCTCGCAGCAGGACGTTTTCGCCGTTTTGCGGCGGCTGTGTTTTATGCTTCGACGAAGACGTCGTTGAATTCTAAGCAAGATGCTCAGAGAAATCCATGCTTGCTACGCGTTTGATCCTGAATCGTAGCTCTAGGCGCATTAGATTTTTGCCTTGTATTTTCAACGATATGGTGATACTATTTGTTTATTGGTGATACGTTGTTTCTATTCGCCTCAATAGTAGATAAATAAAAAAACCTTAGTAATTCAACCAAAATTATATTAATTTTATAAAAATTAATTCTAACATCAATATTTTGATAATTATTATTTTTCATTTAATTATCCCTGTGTTATTTAAGTCTTTAATATTTTCATATTTAGAGTAATTTATTCAGAATGTCTAGTAACCCCGGTGTATTATAGCGAGTAGTGGGAACTTCTTCCCCTATATTGCCATTTTCCCCTGGGTAGCCTATCATGCACCGCGTTGTACAATATCTAAGTGGTGTTTATGCAGGTGTACCAAACAAACGTTATTACAAGCGTGAAATAGGTTCACGGTAGAGCTGGTGTTACGATCGTATCAGAATTTTCACGGCGCGTTCAACCGGACGTACGCGAATTCAGGGAGTTGTCGGTTTACGCGAAATATGTCCAGCCTTTGTGAGTCGAGATAGGGTGAAAATGGCATTTAATGGACGACCGGCTGTCGAACTATTTGCATAAAGTGTAGCGAACAGAATGCGCAGCGTACGCTCGCTTTGTCGATCCCTCTTTCGAACACCTCTTCTCTTTTGTTGCTAATTTAGCACCCTTCCTCTCATAGCATTCCAGATTTTTATTTGATATTGCACTTGCATCGTGCGGTATGCGGTTCACCGAATATATGCCGCTCTTTTCCTCCCTTGCACACGGATTAAAGGGTATCATCATCGGTAGTTTCTCTCCCCCTCCACTAAACTCCTACACACATTAATTAAAATTTCAAAAGAATCGGCATTTCAATTATCTTGTTCCAGGTTTTGTTAAAAATGGTAGGTAAGAAAGATCTGCCGTTGGGACTATTAAGGCTCGTTTACCATTCCCTTATTTCCTGTATATTTATCTTACGATCGTAAGAAAAGACGGAATACGTAGTTAGTTATCGGATACGCGTACAAAGCGTTCCCGAGGCGCACGGTATAATTTTGCCGAGCTTTCGTGGCGATTCATTTCACGGGCACAAACATTGTTACACGGAGAATGCTACCTTCTTCCTTGAAAACCCTTCTTGCCGTCTGAGTTACGGGCCGGCTAGTGTTCTTTTCAGTTCTAGTGGATGGAATCTGAGCATACTTGTATCTTGGCCAAGGAGTTTCTTGCGCTCTGAGATACAGACCGTTTCGCTCGATTGCAAACTAAAATTATTACTGTAACATGAGAACTCGGGGAATTTTTGCGCGAACTTTGAGAACTTGGCAAAAGTATAGAAATAAATAGGAAGGAGGATTTCAGATCATTTAAAATAGTGAATATTAACAGTTAATACCAATTAGTTGTTACTGCGATAATTGGTATGAATAGTTGACATCTGAATAGTTGATGAGAATAATTAATAGTACCTAAGTCACAATAATGTATATGTATAATCATTGAAGATATATGTGTACATATAGGTACTTTGCTGAACGAAATCAAAGCAGAGTGTGAATAGTGATCGTGACTTTCCGCCTTCATAGAACCTGAAACAACACAGGTGTTCAGCTTCGCATCGTTTTGCACTAATGGCAGAGCTATTAAAGCTATTAATAACAGGGCTAAGTGGTGCATTCCTCATCCAAACGTCGACGATCTATGTTAAGCGGTACCAACGGCTAACAGGCAGGAACATATTTTATCGCCGTTTTTTTATCTCGCCTGAGACGAGAACACGCGAGGAACAATTAATTGTCCTCTACGAAAAATAACAAAAGGTAGGAAATCATCGACACAAGTTTCAAAGAAGAGTTGGTAATGAAAAATTGACAAGTAATCAGTATCAAGCAAATTATAGCTAAATCTTTTCGTGTAAAATTTTTTATTACATAATTACTCGATTTAAGAGACTGATTGGTCTGCAGAGAAACGACCACCGAGAATATATTAATGAGTTTGCGTAAAGCAATAAGCTGTAATGGCCTCACCGATGAAAGGAAAGAGAAAAACGTAAAGGGGGTAAAAGGGTCGAGCCATTATTCGTTTAGCCGGTAATCCCTGGAGGGGCCGTGGGACGACGTTTGCAAAGGAAGAAACGGTTCCGAAACATCCGTCACGCTGTCACCGCGTATTGTGGTGACAGACAAGGACTAGCTGCTTTGTTACTTTATTAAGAACATTCGTATCCTGAAGGGAGACTGATTTTCCTTTATATTATAAAACTTGAGCACGTTCAATTGTACGGGGAACGCTTCATTGAAATTCTTTATCTGCGGATAAGCAAGAAACGAACTGAAAAATATCAGTTTACAGTACATATCGTTAGTTAAACTACCGATGAAACAATGATCGATTTTATATCGTAAAATCGTTATCCCTATCGTTAATAAAAAAGAAAAAAAGAAACTGTGAAACACGGAATTTCGATCGCAATCTCGAGACGATGAAAAAGATAGCGGCTCAAGGAAAGTAAGACGCGAAGTTATAACGAATGCAAGACGCGAAACGTAATTACTTTCTTGTGTCCCGGTATACAAAAGGACGAGGTAGAAGGTGCAGAGACGAAGCTCCGGCGATGGAGAAGTAGAAGAACACGGCGGAAACTGAAGAGTTCTTTCGTTAATCAACATTTCAAAGTTTCTTGCCTTTCGAACTTCGCGAAAAGGAATATTACTTTCTTATTGACACTGTACGGTGTCTTGTGACACGAGGACGTGTCGTTTCGTAGGAAATTACTTTTATTTTCCTCGTTCCGTTACTTCTTCTGCTCCTCTTAATTATGCGACGAGAATTTAATCGTCCACCAGTTTTTACCATTGCCGAGTAATCATTTTACTTTATACTTTAATATTGCATTAATACTTTTCCTTGCGTATTTAATCGCGAGTCAAAACGCGTACATCTCATCGTCATTATTTCTTGCACGCAACAACAGGTCGAGGATGCTCCAATTTTCCTGACTTTCCGGTCAGCTCTTTAATTTCCCCGCGGTGTAATTTCTCCGATTTCGAGGACGCCGCGGAAGAAACATTGAAAACGTCGCTTTCTTTTTCTCCACCATGCGGTACTGATTAAATGGAAGCTTCGGTAATAATCAGGCAACGTTCGTTTTGTTCGAACCTTCTATTTTTTTGTCTTCTTAAAAAAAGATCACGTCCCCCAGGTGTAGTGCTCGTTGCGTTGGTTCTTATTCCGAAGTTTAGTCCGGTAAATCGCGTGGCTGTGGTGAAAAGTCGACGCATAATTCCCACAATGTTTCACGCGCTGTGGCTGACTGCATGCGGTTCGTTGACGGCTCGTGTCCGAGCGGTAACCCGCTTTAATCTGCTGCACTCGTAAATATTATTTTTGCCCAGTTCTCACTTTTTCCGACCTATTTTACGTTCCTTCGATGGTAGAATGTATTTGCATGTTTTTTCATGAAATTATGGCCGATTAACCTTTTTAGTACTATCAACACGTCGCGTCGGGTCCGATACTTTTCTATGGGGCCAATAAACGTTTCGTAATTTATAATATAATTCATTATAATTTGTGAGATAATTATGTAGCGCTAATGATAGTAATATTAATAATATTAAAAGCTCTTTATTTTCAGTCTTTCGGTATTACCCCTTCGCTGCATGATTATTTTTTCATTTTGAAACGAAACAATTTTAAACGTTTTAATTACAAATGTTTTAAAGATGGAGTAGATTCGCAACACAATGGAACAAAGGGTAAACGCTTACTCTCTCAATGCAAAGCCACTTTGACCTGGTATACTTTAAACCATCCATTGAATCAGCGCGATTAATTAATCCTTACACGTCGAATGCAGGGCCATTTTGATCTCGTGTGTAATGTATACTGGGTTAGGTGAGTTAGGTTTTGAATTTTGAAATTCGAAATTACCAATTTCGTGAAGCAATTATTTCTAATAAAAAATTAAAACAACAAATTTTATATAAAAAGTAATTTTTCTAGGAAAATATAATCGCAAGAATGCTTGAGCTAGGCAATAAGATATCGCACACACTATATGAGCGCAAACTAAAGCTCCAAAGATTTATAATACACTCGTCGGTGGCTACAGGAGAAAAGCAGCATAAATAATATCTACGAGAAAAGGTAGTGGTCGTGAAGATAAAGATTCGTATGAAATTCTTACATAAATAAAATATACCTATATTCTTTGCTCCTTTCTTGTTGTCTAAAAAGCAGCGAAAATCGTTTTTATTTATAACGTGCCATTTTTAAAAAGTAAACGCAAAGAAAATATAATACTAGTCTAAGGGGTACGTCAAAATAAACAATTCATAACCACTGCTCTAAACATTATCATGGCGAAATTGTACAAACTTACTTTGTATTAGATGAACAGATGACAGGAAAATTCGAATCTCTATAGAAAGAATTATTCATTCTCTTTCATTCACTTTTATACCTCTTTCATACCGGTCAATAGTGAAACATGTACTCAAATGAATGAGCATGTAGTGGTTTACACGTTCGCAAATACTCAACAAGCTGGCAATTCTTCTCCGTTCACAATCAGGAACGCATTCATTGAAATTTCAATACACATTCGATCGATGCTGCTGATGAAATTTTTATTCGTTCGGGTTTCATCAATTTAAAGCGGCGCATCCATCGTTAGAGGAAGAAAGCAATCAGCATTATCCAACTTTCTAACGTCTCTTCGATATTTGGTGTACATTAGAAAGCAAAAGTTAAATTATGCGCATTTTCGAAAATTTTGCAAAAAGGTCTTTGTTAAAAAATGTACAAATCCATCGTGAAAATAATAGAATTTGTTGCTATTTATTTTGCTGTTCAAACTATTGATAGAATATAGACAGAAAGTGAAGAGATAAAGTTGGGGTGTAGCTGGTCAGCAAGAATAATGTCCTATGTCAGCAAGAAAAATACACGAGAAAACTGATCTCAATAGCATAAAGTGGTCGTAAACAACTGAAAAAGCGACAGCTGTATGTCGATGACAATCTGTAACTTCCTGTAAACGCATCACAAAGCTTTCCAAACAATTTTCGTAGCTTCGAATAGGTTTCAATTACAGATCTAAATTAATTAAAATCTAAATTAAATAAAAGGCTGAATAATTCACAATATCCAGGAAAATATTATATAACAGTAGTCAATTGTGTAACACCGACTTTATTGAAAGTTATACGTTCAAGCACATTCTTCTCCGTGTGCTTTCATATTACAATGGAAAATCCAGAGGTGAACGTATTACAGTATAACGCGCAAAAGTGATGACCCTTGTCATAGACGCATTGTATAACGGAAGTGGAAGTCGTGGACATTTTCTTGCACGACGTGGACATTACGGTAACTGCTAAAGGGTCATCCATTGTCGATAGGTGTGCTTTGTTTTACGGTCTGACAGCTGACATGACGTATCACTATGAGGCAATTCTTCTTTAACCCGTCTGTTGTGACCATTTCCGTGAAAAAACATTTTTATACGTTTACTTGTGTATAAAGTAAAAATAATTTTATCTATAAAATTCCATCCAGTACTTAGTATTTAGTACTCACAATCAGTTAAGTAAATAAAAGAGCTAGATTAACGATAAGTAATCAGATTTTTTAAAAAATTAAAAGTACTTTTAAAAACAGTATATATTTATTTCTTCTAAATCTCAATCAAATATTATACTGGAATTATATAAAAATCAGATATTCCATTGAGTTAAATCAGGTAAAGGAGCACAAAATAAGAGTAAACGACGAGAACAGTATTTTCAATGGTACAGGTGTCGGCGGAACAGATGTCAAGTGGCAATCATCGAGATGGTAACAAAATTTTCAGCTGGAAGTGCTAAAGGAATTTTTGCTTGAACGTCAGCACGTGGTTTCTGACGTTTCGTATAAAGTGTTAGGTATATACGCGTGATTCTATGAAAAGGATACTTGAACCTACGCATACGTAATACGCTTTAAGAGAGCCATTCTCGTGCCGCTTTCTATCTCTTTTTATCACAGACAGCTCTTCCTTTTCCAGCAGAAAACTTCCCGTTTCACATCTGAACGCGTTTCTATATTATGTATATTTCTGTGAAACGCGAAAATCCGGAGCTTCGACGTATGCTTGTAACTTTTCGAGGGAAAGCAGTGAAAAGTAATGCTGTAAGATAACGTACTCTGTTCGCTAGACCTTTAATCATTCTATAATTCAAAAATTCAGAAATTTCAAGATTCCAAAATTCCAAAATTTTAAAATTGCCTCAATTCTATATGGCTATTTTGACCATCTGGTTTTTTTCTTCTCTGAAAATAATAAAACAAAGATGTCCAAAGAATGCCATCAGGAAAAATCCCGATATTCTCTAAAAGGCACTCTGTTTACTTTGGAAAGGAGCTAAGGTCCAATGGAAAGGGTGGTTTGGATCGGGAAAAAGGGTTGGGTTTTCGATGGTAGGGGTCAGGTGTGGGGCAATATGCGGCATCTGGCGTTACATGGTTCAAGCTTCGCATAACAAGCTTGAAGCTTGCTGCTTGCTGATGGGAAAAGTTGTAGCTTGCATAGCCGGATGTGTCTTCCTTGGCCGTTCATATCCTTCCTTCCTCTTCTTCCCTACAAGCTTTCTCTAGCCGCTTACATTCTGCGTTCCCTTTGCCACATCCATGACTACGTAACGCGCTTATGGTGGAGTCTACGGCAACGTAGCCAGAGTAAAGTCTTGCTTCCTTTTTCATTTTGGTGCGAAGCAACGCACACTTTGTGCTTTAATTTTCTTTGACAAAGGTGATCGTTAGAAAAATACACCGAGATAGTATGAATTTTATTATTTTGCGATGATCGTTCAGTAAGTACATCAGTGAGAAAGCTCGTAACCGCTGAAATACATTTCAATATCTTACCTGTACCCGAGCACTTGTCCATATAACAATTTCAATCTCTGAACAAGTATAAAATCTCTCGATAAATCAACGCTTTAATTTTGTTTCATAAGAGCGAGAAAGGATCGTAAACCTCTTACGAGTATATCGGGTTTTTCCTCGTATACGTTGCCTGCAGAGAAGCTACGGGGCCGTTTAATACGTTAGATAATAAAACGAGTTGCCCGGGAACGTTACTTTCATCCGGCTTAACAATGTTTCGTAAAGTATTACCGTGCTTTTCCTTTGGAACGTGTAACATGTAGTAAGTTATTGCAGTCTCTGCGGAGAACCGCGATCTACATCACCTTCTTGTAACTAATTAAAAGGCACCCGAACTTATCTTCAAGCTAACGCGTTACATCTTTCGAAAATTGTACAGTCTACGAGAGTCAATTAGTTAGCTTACAAGGAACTGTACCGAAGTGTCAATCGTCGATTTTAATAAATCAAAATTAAAAGGTTAATAAAATCAAGAACGATATTATCAACAGTCCTTAAAAAAGATCCACTTTCCACTTTCGTTTCTTGTTTCAAATCGTTCAAGCTGTTCCGTCTTCGGTCAAAGAATTGAACGTTCTTCTTTTTTCCTTTTTTTCCTTTCGAGCAGTGAAGAGAGTGTAAATCAAGTCGCGCCCTTGGCGAAGCTTCTGCTAGTGACAGATCGACCGCTCTTGCAGACCAACCTCACCCTCGCTGAAGACTTGAAATGGAAGGTCGTGGGTCATATTACGCCTCCTTAAAACGGCACCGGTACCGGCCTATCCAACGTGAAACAGTTTCATTCGATTTACGAGACGCGCCTCCTGGTAATGACGTAACCGAATTTACGGGTATATCTTGTATGCCAACGGTACCGTTCGAACAAAATTTTCTATGGAGAATTTTCTTCCGCACCTGCGACAGCATTGAATTACAAACGGAAATACGATCCTCTTGCATGCGATAAAATCAATTTTCATTATTAACTATTGTAACTAATTGCGTGAAAGCAATTTAATTTGTCGAAGCCGAATACGAAAATTATTTATTATTTTGATTGACTTATGCGACTTACGACAGTCTGCCATTTTATCCATCTGCGATTTAAATTCGTTCGCGTTAACTTGGGTTGTGTAATCATTGGGATTAATGGCAAGCGGCGGCAGCCGTGTCGAAGCGCTACGATACATTCATTCGTTCTTGAGCCTTCCTCGAGTCAACACGTAGGTATTGAAATAGGGAGTTCAAAATCACACGGTTTCATTTCTAACCCGCCAGCACTATTTCAACCAAAGCCAACTATAGGAAAGGACTGAAAGGAAATTTTTCTGGTGAGTCAGAATTTTTTTACAACTTTTAGGAAAAGAGAAATTAATTTTAAATGAAAAGAAGGCAAGTAGAGGTAAATTGGAGACCCATATAGTATCGAGCACGATAAACTTCCGGAAAAAAAATATAGCAATATAAGGAAAGGAGATTCCACTACGTAAATACTTACTATAATATTAACACATTGAGCCCGGAACGATTTCTCAAAGTTTACCCTGGGCTTCTAAAGCTGTAACATTTGTATCTCCTGTGGGGTAGATTTACGACTTTCGCCCGCAACGTTTTAAAGACTTTTAAAGATTTCAAAATTTCGACTGAAATTTTTGAAGAATTCCAATTCCAAGATGATAATTAAAAGACACGACCTCAGAAGAAAGTCCCCTTTCAATGAAAGATCCTTTACATTTATATTCTAAATCGGTTAGTTGAGAAGGGGATGGATAACGAAGGGGGTGAATCATTAAGCAGAAATTACACGGAATTTCTTCTGGATATGACGCGGAAGGAAGAAGCCGGAGCATCTAAGGAGGTCTACCGGATAAACGAGCAAAACGAAGATGCCGCGAAAGAAAAGAAAAGAAAAGAAAAGAAAAGAAAAAGAAAAAAGAACAGGGGTGGTGGTGGGAAGAAGAAGATGGCCGGGAAATGAGGCTGCTGCTATCGCACATTCCACCGGTTTAAGAATTCATTCGGATCGCCGGGATATAACTCCCTTTTCATCCCCCGCAACCTCTTCTTCGCCTTCGAATTGTTCGACTCCTTTGAGAATCGTCTCGTGAAGCGCCGCGAGGGAAACCGTTAGGGCGTTAAGAGCACTTGTTGCCACGCAGTTATCGTTACTCTTCCTACTGAAGCCGCTTTCCCTTTCGTCTTGCTGAAAACCAACCCTTGCGAACCTTTCCTTAAACGGTTGCCGCGTCTATGAAACGAACATCCGTGAAACGTAGCTCGTGAACAGCGGTAATTTATTGGCCGCACACGTCAATCCCTTCGCACGGAAACTGCTCGTTCTACACAGGCCGAGGCCACTTAAATGAGATACTTGTTTTTTAAGACTGAAATAAACAAACTCGTCGGACTGATTTTGAAACTTGAGTCAATTGGAGGGGGATACTAAAAGAAATTCTTACCCTAGCATTTAATTCTACGCATTTCACGTTTAACCATGAAATTTTTTTTAACCGGCTAAGTTATTCCTATTCGGACCAATCGTGGTCGTTCCCCTTCGCTTGATCTCGTCACTGGAGAACACGTGTGTGATAATAATTGCCTATCGAACCTCGCGTAACAAAGCTCGTGACATCGATCCATAGGTTCCGGGTCGACCTGAAATCCTCTCGATTGACACCCTGCGACAGATATCGACGCCATTTATCATACCACGATTATTCTCCTCCGAGTAGAACGCGAGCCATTCTCCCCTTCGTGATACTTTTTAGAATGCTTCTAAACGACCCGGTGAAATTGTAAACTTTCGACAAATGGGCAGGAAAAAAACACACCTACACGAGGTTGTGTTCTGGCTGGTTTGCAAATGAAAATCGATGAAAAGTTTGCGAGCACTAACTTTCTGATGAAAAATGGATGTGGCAAAGTGGAACGGGCCAGTCGATTGCGGTGCGCTACGCTTTCCGACCAGTTATTCGTGAATTTGTGGAAACTGTTAAATTCAATTTCGTTTAAATGTTTTCAGCAATACGAATTCGTTTTTCGCGTTGAAACGATAACAATTGTGGTAATAAAAAGAGTATTTGCTATTATACGTATGTTAATAACCGGAATGATACGAATTTTCATTAATTAAAGTAAATATCAATTTGCAAACTTTCTACAATTGTCGAGTAATATTTGATCAACGTTTCGATCGAAAACAAATTTTATTAGCGTATTTACGTACCTATCGTGCACGATAATATCAGAAATGTAGAAATTGTAGTAAGAAAGTATACGTATAAAACTAGAAATTGTCTCTCATTATATGTTATCATCTGCTACGTCTTTTGTCAAGGATGTCAGGGTTTTTCTTATACTTTTTCCCTTTTTCATCTTTCCGTCAGCCAGTAAAATAATTGGCGAGTTCAACGAATTAGACGACTTGAAGTAGAGGGTCGCAGTTGGCTAGGACAGTGCATTTTTAATAACATTCCCGTGTCAATCTTTCTCGCCCTGGTTCTGTCTTTAATCTCGTCCCTCTGCTTGTCCACCAAAGTTCGGAAGCATTTTCTTGCTACTCTTAAGTTATCACCTCATATTCACCGTAATTTAATATCACTGGTGTTAAATAAAAAAGAAGAAAGGAAAATAGTAGCTTCAAATTTTTAATGAAATTGTGAACCAATGATATTTTCTTGAATCATACTAATTTTGGTACGGTCAATTTTAGTAATGGTGCGTTTAACTAGGCATGCACATAAAATTCTTCACAGTCTCATTTTCAAGTGTTAAAATACCATTTCTAGTGATAAATATGGGTTATAAACAACAAGTAGAAATAAATGACTTATCTCGTAATCTTGTAAATGAACTGCAGAATTTTTCTGTTTTGTGAAACTTTCTGGGTTAACCAGGATTTACAAGAAACTTTCAAACTCTCTTACACCAACTTACCTTTCCATGATCATGAAGTGGAAATTTGTTCTAGTTATGAAAGTTTCAGCAAAGTATTCGTTGATTAAGAAAATTGTCGAGAACCTATTCGCACTGATAGCGTCGGATTCCTTTCGATAAATTAAATTATTCTTATTCATTGCAAAATTTATTCTCAAAATCTAAAAATCTAAAATTTCTTTAGCTGCACCGGTTTCGTTTTCAAAGTGACAGAATGGTGTTAATTGTGTTTTAAGTAGATTTATAGGTACTTAGAGTTTAATTAAATTTATAATGTAAATTTCGTATCTGTTACGTGGAACGCAATTAAATTATTCGTTATAATTTATAAATGACTGGTATTGCTGACATGGCAAACAAATTGCAGCCGGTGCGTGCTATACAATTTTGTTCATGGCAAGTGATTTATGCAGATAAATTACAGTGCCAACAGTTTAAATGTCAGGTATACTTTTTCACGTCATGTTTTCACTGTTACGTTTCATAATTATTCCTTTCTCATATTTGATACTTTGATCAATTTTTTTTTCAACGGAAAAAAAGAGAGAAGGAAACAACCTTGGTGAACCGAATGGTCAGTTTATCGCATTCTGAACGATACATTCCTGCTGTCTAACGATGCCTGAAACCTCGCAACACGCTTTTACCCTCTTTCCACCGCGTGGAATTTAATTCCAATCGTTCTGCCACGAAATTTACCCCCGAGTTCTCCCCATTTCTGCCCTTTCACCCTTTCACAACCCACACTCGACCCTCTTCACCCTTCCGCGACTCCACCTACCTTTTTCCACGCCGTTTACGAAACCACAATGAATTTCACTGGTTGCCACCAGTATCTGGAGATTTAAAGGCACAAACTATGTTTTGTTTCACTATGTGAGAATTTTTTTTTTTCGAGAAATTATTTTCCATTGTATCTACAATACTGTTTAAATTCTTCTGATTCTTTTATCATTTTGTCCAGCAATGTATGTGTTACCTGTCTAGTGCTGTAGATTTGTCCACTCTTTTGAAGCACCCTGTATATTATGTATTTAGCAGCTCTTTTCCTCAGCTGCTAGTTTCTCCTTTATCTGTGCAAATAAAACGAAGAGACTGAAAATCTTTCCTTCGTTTTCCGAGTTCAGCATACAACGAACAGATTGTACCCGACTTAAACTCGAAGACCGAGGTGTGTATTACACGAAACGCCGTAGAGAATTCACGAAAATCCTTCACCCCTCGCTTGCCCATGGAATTCTACAGATTATCCTGGATTTTCTCGACTCTGTAGCTAGTTTCCATTCCTTCTTTTCTTTTTTTCTTATTTTCTCGATTGGCATCCTAAAATAGGTGCTTGTTGAAAGAGCTACGTTGTGTAAATTTAATTTTTCAAACGTACACTGCTATTCAAAAATTTGAAGATCATCATAATTTCAAAACAATAAAAACATAATGTCTTTCTTAAATATTGTGGTGTATATAAAAGAAGTGGAGGAATGAATTCGTGGCTATAATCATATGGCAAAAGGGAGGGCTTAAAATTTTTATGAGAAAGGAAAAAAGGAATTATGAAATCCCTCACGTACGAGATTTTCGGATGAAGCTTGGTACGTGATTTATATAGTATCCATGAGATTTTATATTTCTGTCGCAACTGGAACGCGTTAAATCCTTCGAAACGGAGCTCAATACGATTTTGAGAGCTCTTCTATTATTTACAGACAGTCGTTGGAAATAATTAGTCTAATTAAGTATTTATACCGCTAATGACACTGATATAACGACATATTCAGATATTTGATATCTATCTTTTTTACAGTGCACGTTTTATTTTTGATAATATTATTATTATTAAAATAAGATTACTTCTGCAGTATTAATCTTAAAGGCATAAGCATCAATAAATAATATTTGTAAAATGTCCTAGCAGAGAAAAATAACATATTTTCAATATTTTCTATCCGAGGGATTCTACAAATCCTTCCTATCCTTTTCTCCCAATCCCTCCAGGACTAATACTGCATCGAAAAATTCTGAATGGTAAAGTTGAAAGTTATCATTAATGTACAAAAATATTTAAAAATCCCATTGGTTCACACCGAGAAATGAAAACTGGTCTGTCTCTTTCATGAAAAAAGAAAAAATGTAAAAATGAATTCTAGCTATAAAAATGGCCAGTTTACATGTAGAACAGGATGGAAATATGAGAATCCAGATGGAAGGGATTGTGGAAAGGAGAATAGTGAGAGGAAGTCGGATAGTGTGAATTGAAAAAGGACAAAATGAAAATCTATTTCTCTGTTAAAAAAAAAAGGAAAAAACGAGAAATGGGAGTAGAAAATCGAAAAGGTCCGACATACATCGAACAGTTATTCGACAAGCAAAATGGGGACAAGCGAAAAACATAAATCGAAGGATTATTTGATTTACATGGAAGGGAAACGTTGAATCGAGTTTTAAATTTGGACAAACAACAAGCACAGAGAAATACACGTTTGGAGATTACTTGATTAAAGATTCTTTCGATTAAATATTTGTCGATTAAATCATTTCAAATGACTTCGTGGAATTGTAAATCAGCGGTCGATGATCTTTCATTGTATTATCAGATCATTTTTATTTACAGATCAGTTTAACATTCATTATCGTGTTTTCGAACAATGAAATCAATTTGTTGAAATGAAATTTTATTTTATTTCGTGTTATTTTATAAAGAAAGAAATGGTCGAATTTCCAATTGAATATTAGTAGCAAACGTGTTAAATAATGATTCGTATTGCAAATCTAAATTTAAAGCATATTGGTCATTATATAATAAAACTTCAGATGTGGTTTAAAACGATCAATTAGACTCTACTAAGATCTTCTATGTCCTAAATGAATACCTTAGCCTACGTCCTAGTTTTTGCGATCATATCGTTAAAACCGGAGTTAAATTCAGAAGTAATTGTTCAACGGTTGAAAGTTAAATTCTCGTGGGTGTAAACGATAATGCTGGTCGTTGGCCAGCTCCACCACGAAGGAAAGGGTTACATATATTCTCACATTACGCGATTAGGCGACCATTCTTGGAATTTATTAAGCAAAGACCCGGTGGAAGTGTGATGTAATTACGGTTATCGAAATCGCTGTAAATTAGCCAGTCTACTTTGCCACAGTAAAACATCGTCCTTATGATAAGCTCGTTTGTAGGCCACGCTTATTTTTTCACCCCTGAAATGAGCAGATTATTTGTGAAACTTTTAGATTCCAGAAAAATATGGAACATGTAAAAAAAATATAGGACTATTTTCAGCGACTTATTGCCTCAAATTAAATTGAGACGCCCTAATTTTGTTTTGTTATCCTCTTATCATCTCTCAAATTTTTTCGCCCTTCTCTATTCCTTTTCACACACGACCGCCATCGTCCATTTCTTGCCCGCTAGTCTAAGCTGTACAAACTTCTTTTGTCATTTCCTACTTGTACGTTTCTCCTGCAAGGCTAACAGGAAGTAACCACCGCGACATCCAGCGTCTGCTTTTCGTTTAAACGAGAGGAAGCTTTCGACTTCCGTTATACAAGAGAATTCTTCTGCTCTCTGTTCCAGTGTGAAGACGGACATGGGCACCAGCGGTGCGACATCCAGGCTCTACATTGCGAACGCGAACAAAAAGGACAGCGGAAACTATAGTTGCGCCCTAGCTGATGTGGCCGCTGCTACCACGGTTTCCGTCCACGTTTTAAATGGTAAGTTTCTTTTTCTTTTTCTTTTTCTTTATCTTGACAAAAAATTGAATAGTCTTAAATGTTAAGAATTCTAAAAATATCGAATGAATTATGATCGATGCTCGATAATTTCCCGTTCCTTAGAAGTAGCCACCTTCAGAGCCTCTTATGTTGAGAAACACTGTTCTATAAAATAAATTAACTCGAAAGTTTATCGTAAGAGTTATCTATCGAAAAGTTAGGATGAGTGCAAGGAACTCTGTTTCCCAGTGATAACGGTATTTGGGAAGGAAAGGGAAAGGTTATAGCCAGCCTGCGATATAATTTTCCAGCCTTTTGCTCGCTCGATAATTGATTCCCTATGGCTTTTCAACGGCACCGCTGTCTATTATCCTCCCCTTTTCGTTCGCGTTCATTTTTATCCTGTTTATAAAAACCAAGCCGTGAACTACGGAATCATGAAGATTCTGCCGATGACGTCTGGTTGGATTGCGATTTTCATTTCCTTCAAGACGTTTGCATAAGCCACGGAGTTATTGAATGGCAAACTACTTGAAGAAAATGGTCTACCGACTGCTAATAAGCATGTTGGACCGGAAAGGCACTCGTAGATGCTGAATAACTTCCGATCGGGAAACTGTCCGTTCCGTGAGAACTCAGGAAGGATCTGTTTGTGACTGGATCATGGTTCAATCTTCAAGTTGTCTGTTCGCTAAAAATTCTATTCAAAAACAACATTATTGTGTCTTTTTTTCTCTTTATTTTCCAACCAATTGTGATAGGTGAAACTTTTACATTTCAAAGTTCAAAATGCAATAATTCCTAATATTTTTTACTTGGAATTTTCCAATAATTATTGGGATCTTTTAGGATTCCTTGGAGTTTATTGTCTTCATCCTCGAATTCTCTAAGATTTCTTAAGATTCCTTGAGATAATATTTTATTCAAAATTGTCAAAATATAAACACGCTACCAGGTTTTTTCTATCCGTGGATTAATCACCTGTGATATATCGAGAAACAAGAGCAAGTTTAGTAAAAAGTATAAAAATAGAATACAAAGCGGTATCGATAAAAAAGAGATACAAAGTATTACGAGTTCCGCGCGGCAGAAAGGAGCAATTCAAAGGCGAAAAGAATGTATCTGAAGGTGAAATCACGATGAGATGTGGAAAGGAAAGAGGAAATCGGTTGAGAAAATCGTTGGAATAGGAGCAAAGTCGAAAGAGGGGAAAAATGGTTGGACTTTGGATGTCTTTGTCAGAACTTTACCGTGAATACGCTATGCAAGAACACTAAAGAGAGGTCAGCTGGATGCGAAACAGTGCGGTTAGCCCGGAGGATCGGAAACCGGAAGGACGGTTGACGAGGTCATGGCAAACCAACCAACGAGAGAATAAATTTCAAACTTGCCGATACAAAAAGAATTTTATCTAAGTCTAGAAAGTTTGGCAATCAAAGAAAACAATTTACAACAATTTATAAGAATCTTATCTGAGTGTAGAAAGTTTGGCAATCGAAGAAAACAATTTACGACAAATTTTATAAATACGAATAATTTAAACCATTCGAACCATATCAGTGAGAAGTCGGAAAATTGCTTTTTCATTCAACTCAAATAGAAATAAAGTTGCAGACGTTGTATTGGTATATAATTGCGAGAGTCTGTAATATTAATGCATCAAAAAGAATTTCTTTGGGACGTAATTAGGTTATATGATTGATGTGCTTTGTTATTTTCTGCGGCACTGTGTGTAAGTAGATATTGTTTGCTCTTCTTTTGGATGTTCCATTTTATTCTCTAATTCTTCTTCTTCGTTGTATCTCTCTTGTACATCTCGGTTTTTATTTCACGTGTACAGTAGCGATAGAAAATATTAGAACAGTTGTCAACTTTCTTGTAGATATAACTTTTGGAAATTTGAAACTTTCTAGACTGCCCTGTATTGTTTTTTTTGCTTTGAATCAGTTTTTCGAAAAGTTTTAATTTTTCATATTATATACAATTTTTTCCTTGGTTTATAATTCTCATCTACAAATTGCATAGTTTCAAAGAACATCGTGAAGATTCTAAATTATAGACAAAACTGTGAACCTATAGAATTTCGTATTGTTTGGAGCTGCTGAGAGAATTGAAAGAAAGCGCATGAAAATGAAAAGAGTTATCTTACAGCATCGAGCAACCCTATTTCGAATTCTTCGATCTTTCTTCGTCCTCGATTCATGGAACAACGTAAGCCCTTGGTAACTTTTGTATCCGAAGGAAAATCGCATGTAAGTCGAATCGATGAGGATTACAGCT
This sequence comes from Osmia bicornis bicornis, assembly GCF_907164935.1. NCBI lineage: Eukaryota > Metazoa > Arthropoda > Insecta > Hymenoptera > Megachilidae > Osmia > Osmia bicornis. The sequence continues at coordinate 520,568 of NC_060218.1, read as the reverse complement.
CCGTCAATACGTACCGCTAAACGCAAGATCCAAGGATAGAAGAGGCTTTTCAAGTTTCACCGAGGGTTTCAACTACTTTCCACAAAGGCTTTTCGCGGCTTCCAGCAACGGAAGTATCGAAAGTCCCGCGGCGGAAGCGTCGTGCATTATTTACCACGGATTACCATGATTCTCGACGCGGCATTTCGATCGTATCCGCAACCACGCGATTTCTGATTTTCTACGGGAATCACGCGAATAATACAACCTTTTTCCGCGATCCGGAATTTCATTTCGATCTGACGAAATCAATTTAAACGGTGAATTTAATATTGGAAAGCAATTAGAAAGATTCATGCAAATACATGGATATGCTATTGGGGAAAATGAATATAAATTGCACAGTACACTTGTTTCGAATAAGGAAATCAATCCATCAAAGGATCGTAATTAAAGAATAATACTTCAATATCTGCTTTTCGAAGACATGCCATATATAATAAGCAAAATTTAAGGAATTGGCAGTCTAGTATTATATTTATAAAAGTCTGCGGTGCACAGAATCAGGAGAACTGTAACTGGATCGAAATAGTGCGAAATTCGAACGAATCCATCTAGTCTTCTTCAGTCCGAAACGCTTGTTCGTAGAAAATGCGAAGAGCTGTGTTCGAGGGCGAACGATGCTCGTTCAAGATCACGTCCGTTTCCGTTTTATCGGTGCAGCTCGACTTCTCTCGCGTTCCGTACGAGTACGCGCGATGAGTATGCGAAACGGCGCGAACCGAAGAGTTATTACCACCGGTGTTGTATGCAGGTAACTACAAGGGAAACCATAATTCTGGAAGTAATGCGAATTTGCTTGACAAGTAGTCGGTGAATCGTGGGTGGCATTCGAAATCAGTTCGGTTGCCGGGACGGAAAATTTCTCTGGCTCGCGTGCGACCAGCACGCTTCGTCAAATGTTCTTCCGCGTCGTACGTGTGTCCATCGGCGATGGTCAACCGGTTTCTTCGTGTGAAAATAGCCGCGACCCTAGAATGCGAATTACGATCAGGGCCGTGTGCTCTCCATTGGCCAAAATCGTCCGGGCATTTTCAAGCTGAATTTCCATGAAACCCTCGCATTTTCGACGCTTTATCGAAAGCCAGCTTGCACGCGAGATGACTACAGATACGAGGGACTGCCGTTAGAACGCCTGGGATTTAATTTCTTGGAAAATTTTCCCTCCCGTTGTTGTTCCATAGAGACACGTTTGAGGTTAACGCGGAAAATGGCGGATGTAATTTTCTTCTGGTAATTTATTATAAGGATTTGAAAGTATAATTCTTACTGAAAGGAATTCAGATATGCAGTACGTTTAAAATAGATATAAAGATTTCCTGCTACTTTTTTGAGGGCCTTCAGTTTACGACTAATTAAATTTCTGATAGAGGTTTGATTTTGGCATAAGAAAATATTAGATATTGCAATTGGAGTTAGATTATTTTCATATTTTTCATTAAAAATAAGATCTCAGTAATTTGCTTTTTAAAATATTAAAACCTTTAGCTTCAACAGGAGCTATTAATAGGATCATTTACTATATCTAATTAAAGTCCACTTTGATACATGTAAATAAGTCAAATCCCGGTCCCTAAAGAGTTCAAGAATTCCCTCTGTGTTTTATCGTGAAGCGCATCATTCTGTGGGTACACGGTTATTCCCCTAGCCCATCAAATCGGTTAATTCCCTGGAGAGGAAAATGAACGCCAAGAGCGCAGTTTGTTTCTCGCGACACACTCGACGTTCAAAACGTCGAACGTTTTCCACCGACAGTGGTAGTTTGCGCCGAGGTACGTCGAGGTCACTAAAAAAGCCGTATGCGAAATGAGCTGCCAAGCACCCTCTCGAGGATTCCTTCTATCTATTATACATGACCGCGTACGCCGCTTCCGTTAACTATGTCTCGCGAAGAGAAGAGCTTTGCAAACTCCTCACGCTTCTCGTTGCCATCGTCGTCGTCGTCGTCGTCGTCGTCGTCGTCGTTGTTGGCGTTGCCGTAGTGCACGCACCGTGAACAGAATCAAGGAGTTAGGGATGAAAAGGATGCTGGTAGAAGAAGCATAACTCTAAAGTAGGATTGAACCAATATTGTTGGGTTGTTCTGCATTTAATTACTAACTTTGATGCGTAAAATAATTATATTCTTCGTATAAAATAAATATTAATACATTACGTTAGGATCTAAAAACATTTTATAAAATCTTCCTTTTCTCGAAAAAATGATTAATGACAGATACTCCACTATTATTCTAAGTGAAATATATATATATATATATATAATTAATGAGCCTGGTAATGAATTAATAATTTTATTGGTTCAAGAAAAAAAAAGAAAGGCAGATAATAATTACTTTAACATCCTCTGAGCAGAATAGAGAATCATCTCCTTCCTTTTTTCTAATTAATATACATTACTCTCGAGATACATCGTGGTTATTAATTAAATGTGACCCTCGTTGAAGACAAAGCACATTACTCGACACTATCTAGCAACAGTGCTCCCTCGAATCTTCCTGTCTGCTCTTCGACTTCCTTCTCTGTCCCCTCCTCTTTCCCTCTTCTTATCGCCTTCTACCGTCCCTGAATTGCTGAAAACTTTTCACAGAATTATCGTGACCGCGGCTAGAAGTTGTCGATGGCCCCGTCGTTTCCTAAACTAATTCGAGCCAGCGACGCTTTAAGGGTTGAAACAGGGTAATTTGACCGCAAAGGGGTCGCGAGGACACGTTTCACAAATGAATTTACCTTGTCACTTGGGAGAACCTTGTAACGAATTGTTTCACTGTTATTATTTCGAGTTTTAATCGTCTTATAGGAAATTTCGTGATGTATAAATATTCTTTGAAGATGAATCTTTCATTTAAACGGTTGATCATATTTATTTACATTAATACTCATCAAAATTGTATAAACTATATTTGAATTTTGTGGAATTTCTAGAATTACGAATGGAGCTTAATTAAGAATAAATGTATAATTAATTAAAAAGTAAGTGGAATCTATTGGTTGAAAAGAATGAACATAAAAGTGGGTAATTAAGTATAGAACAAATAAGCAGACGGACGTGAATGCGGTTTAAAAGTAAAAACGACGTTGTATTTAATAATAAGCTTTGTGTTTTGTCGAAAGCTGTATTTAACAATGCATTTCATTTAAAAAGCTTCTCCTTTTTAATACTTTTTACCATTCAACATTTGCATATTCATAATAGAAGCTCTTATTTACGTTCTCTTTATTCTCTTAAATTGCAGAAAATATTTCATTTATGGTCTACAATAGTCGTGTTAGAAATTAAAATTGGATATTTATCCTCGAACGAGGGATCACTGAGACAGTAATAATTTAAGTTTCATTTCAGTTTCATTTCATTTTCATTTTACGAATAAACAAATATTATACAGTGAATTATTTGAGATGTAAGTGTCGTATGGTAAAACATGCTTTCAATCGAAGCACCGTTGTATAAATTTCGTAGGTGTGGGTGACGATTGACCTACCATCCACCATCTGACATTTAAGAATAAATTTGCGGACAACAGGTCTGCCTAAATCTGCTCGAACCTAAATAAACAAAAAGAAGAGATTCTCCTTGAAGAACCTCCACTTGGAGGACTATTCAGCAAGAACTACCTTCGAAATTTCCGCGATTCTCCTTTCCGTTCAGTTTGCACATAACAAAAGAAGTCGTAAAAATGTGGAAGAAGGTGGATCGTGGCGCAATCCATGCTCGAGTTCCACCGTCAAAACACAGAATCCGCCAGACTCCGTAAAGGATAATTGTCTAGAGACTAAAAGAGAGAGAAAAGCTTCTCCGGTCGACGGAAAAATGGAAGCAAGAACCTTAACGAACGTTGAGAAGAAAACGAGGTGGACGTAAGTGGTCAAAGAAGAAAAAAAAAAGGCGAAAAGGTTAAAACACGAAGTCTCGTTCTTGAAAATGAGCAGTTCTTGGCCCAGTTAACGCCTACGAGGAGACAAGCGACTGAGTCTATGGAATACGATACTACCTTGGCGAGGTTAGCCAGGTTATTTCGTGGGATGTCACGCCCGACCCATTAATAACCCGTACCCGCAAGCTCTCTTAAAACTAGAATGTCCCCTCTCTATTTCTTCTTCTAGCTTCTTTCTCCCCTTTTCAAAGTAGATCGAGCATTTATACCATCGACGTATTAGTACTTTTACTCGTGATTTTTATTGATTGCAAATACTGATAATTACTTGGTTTTGATTAAAATATTAAAACATTAGAGTCTGACGAGATTTTGGACTCCAAAGAAATTTAAGAAACCCTAAGTAATCCCAAAAAATTCTAAAGAAAAGGTCAAACAATCCTAAAAAAAATCCCAAGAATTCAATAAATCAGGTCAAACTTCATTTGCTACACAATAATCTCTATCATTTATAATATTTATCATAAGAAAACAACAGTTTCCTGTTAACACAGCTGTTATTTAAAACACAATACTGAAAAGACATCATTTCTCTTTGCATTCTCAAACAATTCACTGACTCATGAATACTAGTGTACCTTAAAACAAAAGGAACAACCAATTATGGTTCATTATTTTCGCATTAACTTGAAGATTTCCAGCAGTTTCCGTCAAGCTAGATACGCAACGAAGAAAAAGGAACAAAAGGAAAGCAAGCAGCAACGAGGACGCGGCTTGAATTTTAATTGCACCGAGATCCTATGGGAGTTTCCGCGTTGATGTTACAAATAAAATTGCCTCGCGTATGAAACAACGCGATAGTTTCGGCGAGTTTGTTCATCACGCGAACATTGTCGTCTTTTATTAACGGTCGCTCGCCGTCCCAGCAAGCTCAGGTGAATTTAATTCGTGGCAATTTGTAATATTGACTGTGCAAATTATTTTCCGGCCGTGACAAGGTGCTCCGACGGCTCAACAAGTTCAAGTGCCACTTCCGGGATTGCCACGAGTGCTGTGACTGCACTTCATGAAATATACATTCCGTCCTCGTCGCGGCCCTACCTTCCGTTTCGTCCTCGATGTTTTAACTGCGTTTATTATAAATCGTTACGAAACTTCCCTTCTGCCTTGGCTTAACGAGACACCCTTTTCTGTGGTGTTCTTTTTTTCGTTCTTTCCGCTAAGCCATGGCGTTAACTGCTGTACAGTACCGAGCAGCGGTGGCTCTCAACTAAAATACATATCACTTGGTCATTTAATGAAAATTCACAAATAATTTTTTTTATTTAATATTTCGATTTATTCATTTTGACAAGCTTCGAATATTATTATGTGCAGTAAAGTAACATTATTCTGATTTTATCGTGTATTATTAAGTTCTTGTTGAAAATGTAAATAGTTGTAGAAGTGTATCTTAAGTACATTTAAAAAGTGCAATATTGAATGGCATATTAAAATTATTTATTCATCAATGTTTTACAGCAGCGTAAAACTCGCAAATTGCCTCGCAGCTTTCAAGTATCGAGCTTTAAATCCTTCCTTGAAAACTTTCTCTCCGGTATAACAAGTCCGATGAAATGCCTTAATTGATTTATATTTTGCTCGGCAAACTTGTAAAACACCATTCTGTTAGCAATTTGTTAGCATGTTTTAAACTGGCGTATTCAGTAACATTTTTTATGTCAATTTTTATAAAAATTATATAAAATATAGATATTAATAAGCGTGCTTATGGCGGCAACTAAATTTGCGAATTTTTCAAGTATTTTACTACTCAACTACTCGACCACTCAAATTTTATTGCTGAAACGTTGATAAATTATAAATATAGAAAAAAATTGCTTTGCTTTGAGTTGCCTTGAAATATTCGGGAAGACTGACTGTGCTGGGCGTACACATCCAACTCCAAATAAGGAAATTATCGAAGATGGAAACGCAACAAACGTTTACCAATATAAAATTCTAACAGATCATTTCACCGACGATCGGTCTGAATTCGATTCCATTTTCCAATGTTATCACCTCGCTCAGTATCTCATCGACTCTAGTAAGTTTTTGTTCCAATTAACTGCTGTTCGAACCGCGACATCATCGAGATCTTTTCCTTTTATAATAGATGAATCTGATTTCATAAGAAACTTTCGTTCAGGGGAGACGATCAACTTCGAATCGATTCTACACTATGGCAGTTAGGAAAATAGGTTCGTTTCCTTTCCGGATGAACGATGCCGTCGCGTCGCCGTGTTCCATCGACGCAAGTTCGAGAGATCCAATTAACGAAGCGAAGATCCGAAGCTAATTGCGAGAATCGGCTTACTGGAGTCTCTTGTAAATAGGGTTGTAAATTTTTCCAAGAGCTGTTTAATTGAATCTTGAAAACGGCACGTACTTGTTTACAGTTACTTTTTAATCGAGTCACCTGTGAGAAATGGCCCGTCCTCTTATCAACCGTGCCACTTTCGATACATTCGGATTCTAACAAAAGTGCAAACACCGATTGCTTGCTCACCTTAGTCTACTTTTACTTACAAAATGTAAAATCCTGAAAATTGACCTGAATATTCAATGTTAATTTCAATCGTGTCGGCTTACATATAATTACCAGAGTAAAATCGAATTAAAAGTACTTAAGCTGGCGAAGGAAGATTACGGATTAGTAAAAAATCAAGAATCGTACATTAATCCGGCCCAAATCTGGGTTTCACGATATTTCTCTCTTCTTTTCATTCCGTTTCTTCCTCTTTTTTCCCCCTATCATTTCCTTAATTACTGATCCCAGCACTACCCTCTTAACCGTGGTTCCTTATTTCCGTTTGAAGTGGAATAAAAACGGTTAAAATGTTCCGTATTGAAAATATTCATTTACTTCAATATTTGATTTATTCATTTTCTTAAAATCAATTAAGTACCGCTCTTGAATGGTGGATTTTAATTAAAGCATAGGCGTGTCTGTTTTTATTTTCTACAGAAAATCTAAAACTGCAATTGTATATGGTTTTAATCGATAGGAAAATTTAGAAATTTTTCATCTTTTTATGCAGAGTAATTTGAAACCAGGTTCATCAATATTTCGAAAATTTAACGATTTCACGCAGATTCGTAATTTTTTGAAATTTCATAAAATTTTGATTGTGTCATGTAAACGAATGCGGATTGTTGATAAGCATATTTTTCTTCCTCTGTTCTTGTTTGTTTCCCGGAATAATTCATGATTCAGGAAACGTGGATAAACAAGATACGAAATTGCAAGCTGAAATTACTAGGCACTATCTTGAATTTGTGAGAGACATTAAAATACGGTGGGAGATGTTGTTTTTACACGAAAATGAAGTAAAATAACGGTAGTTGGAATAAATTACAAATTACAGAGTTTCAAAACATTACTATAATTTAATTATAGTGGGACTGACCAAATTATTATTAACGCTTTGAAATTCGAATCGATTATCCTACAATACGTTTAAATTTTCTTTATTTAACATATCATATATTTTCTGTTTCAGGCGAGAATCCAGCTGCCATGCAACACGGCGGAGTATCAAATCAAAGAGCAGCCTTGCTCATCGTCGTTCTCTTAACACTATTATCATCGTTTCTGAGGTGACCGTGATGACCCGATCATTCCACGGGCCTGCAATTCGAATGGTGCTAAAAGTTTCCTCGTTAAAGATGAATACATACCGAGAAAACTGAAGGAAACGATCAGCTTTCGGGCCCATATCCCCCCGGTGGCGAGCATTTCAACGACCGAACGCACTTTTGTGCTCGGTATCAAACATTTGTACCGAACCAGACGAACAAACAGAAACATTTTCTCTCGACCATACACGGAAACGTTCTGAACACGAACGAAACGGTACGTATGCTTCTACAAAATCGTTGTGTTCGACGAAGAAGCTTCCCTTTTTCATTGAAAACATCGAAGTATACGGAAAAATTCTTTCGAGACGGATAACAAAGTTTCTCGTCGATCAAGATCAATTTTCATTGGTCACTTTTAAACGTACCGCTCGGAACTTCCGCTTTCATCGTGTTACAACATTGTACACACATCAGTTTTTAGAAATCGTCGAGGACGTTTCTGAGGAAAGGGACATAAGCTAAAAATGACGAATTCAGTGAATCGTGTTAGTGATCTTAGCTTTAGTTTTTCTAATATATTGCTACGTTTGAATTGTTAATGTTGTTATTCCCATGAAGTATATATAGATATATATGACAGTTAGTTGAAGACGATTTACTGAGAAAGGGCCCATAGATCTATGTATAAATGTTCTTTTCCAGAAACGTCCTCGATTCCTGACTGGTCGATGGTAAACACGAAACAGAAGGAGGGACATGAATTATTTATTGATATTTGTTGATAAGTAAGATCGAGGCGGGAAGGATCGAATGAGAATCACCGTGATTTTTTGTTCGAGCATATTAACATATCAATTGATGTCTGAGTAAGAACTCATGATTCTTTCTCTTTATTTTAATCGATGAAGATGAAAATATTTTTTTTTATTTTTCAGTAGTATTTGTCAAACTTTAAATATGAATTTGATGTACCATAAGTCTTATATCATGAGATTATGTTAAGAAATCATCTTCGATGACCGATGATAAAAATTTTTTCATTCAAAATTCGTAACAATGAACGTGTCAATAAAAAGCAGTTCCTAAATGAAAACTTAGCGGGTGGTAGGGCGATCAAACTACAAACTACTATGTATAGTAATATGACGTGATGGTCGTGAAAATTCATCATCGTAAGTCAGATTAGGTGGACAGGTGGGTAGAACCGTGTTATCTTTCACCAGTGGGGTAGGCCACACGGATGAAGGTAGGAAAGGGATGAAAACTGAAATTCATCGAGGCTGGGGTTGAAAAAGCGATTAGCACACGCGATTGGTACGTCATAGGGTGGGCGGATGTGGATTGAACAGGATCGATCGGCCGTGTATCCGGCGTTTATACAAGCACGTTTGGCCAGTCGTAGCCGGGCCCGGTGACCGATGCAAAAATCATTGTCCTCCCAACGGTCTGGTAATCAAAGTGTTTAAATTTGTAGTGGCGAAGGGAAGGGAATACAAATTTGCATACTGCTGTATACGATAAACAGTGAAGGGCGATGGAGGGGAAGGAGGTTGGCAGGAAGTGATTTCGAGATTTTATGAGCGGTCATTGTCTGCGTGGCTGAGTGCTCCCGGCGTTGTAGGAACTCGCTTACTGCTTTATACGTGTCGCGTAATAATTTCGACCGGTCCTGCCCGACCATTATTCGACGCTTCAACTTTTCACGACCAGCCCCGTGTTTGACGTTGTTTGGGTTTCTAATTATCCGTCGGAAAAATTCTTTTGTTTCCTTTGGCCGACCCTGCGTCGCTTTGTATTTTATTTTCCTTCGAAAGGAACAAGTCTACCGTTAGAGGATACGTGAAATGCCTAACGCGATTTCATTAGATAAAAGTTAAATGACGTTTCCGTTGTAACAAGTGTAGTAACTGTGACAGAGAGAAGAGAGAGATATATATAAAATTTGAATTTAAATTTTAATGGAAATGACTATGGAGATCCTTCGTTAATATTCTTGCAATTAGCTTAAAATGGCTGAATGTAAAGCTTTTTATAAAGGATAGAAATATTCACCTACAAAAAGAAACATTTCATTTTTCATGGTGTTCTCTTATCCCCATAAGCCGTTGTCCGCCCAGAAACGATCCACGCGAACGATGAAATCGAAACAACAAAGGGCCATTTCTGTTGAATAATTACAAGCCCGTTTTTTAAATTACATATCGCGTCCCTTTTTGTTTGCCGAGCACACGCCCGTTCGGATTTTCAATCATCCAAACGAAACACGAATAGCAAAAAGAAAATAAACGAGAGAAAAAAAGAACGCTGCTACTAAAACGTCATAGCAATTTTCATTTCTCGTTTCGCGTCCCCTATTCTCCCCACACGCGTAATCTGTTTTTCTAGGGGGGGAAAAAAGTATCAAAAATGCAACGAGAGAGTTGGAAATCGCGCTTTCGTTTCATTTCCCTGCTCGTTTCTCTATTTGTACATACAGTTCTTTTTGACTAGGGATGCTGCTATCCAAAATGATATACAAAATTTCTTCTCTTAGAGTTGTGACATTTTTTATGCCCTTCTAATTTGCACAGAACTGAATTATTTTCAGTTGTAACATTATTTATGATTCATTTGTATGCGTCAAATGACTGGTCGCGAACCGCATGGAATACATAATAGGTTTTCAATTTTTGCCCACTGATTTATAACATTGTTGATAGCAGCATCTCTGCAAGTGTCCTAAGATCTTCACTTGAAAACGCACAATCACAGACGGAATCGAGCGTGACACGGGTAAGAATCGATCACGAAATGGAAATCGACGATAGATTCGACTCGGAACGGTTAAACGGCTCGTGACGATAACGTAGAGATAGTTGAGTGTAAATCAGATGTTCCTGGCTGCTGGGTAGCCAGCTTGTATAACACGATAATTTAGCTGAGGCATTATTGCACACGGGCAGGTGCAAAATATTTCACCAAGTCGAATTCCCGTGTACCGGTGCACAAAAACCGCATATACGTGTAATCAATGCCCATGATAAATTTGATTATCAGCTGGACCGTGTAGAAGTATTTCGAAAATCGTCAAATACCCAGCTTTTCAGAAACTCAAATTCTCTATGTTCTTTCTTTTCAAAGAAAAATTGCAGTGGAAATAAATACGGCTGTAAGTTTTATTTTGTACGTTTTATTTTTCAATGCAATTAGTATAATTTAATAATGCAATAGTCTATTTCTTTGGTACTTCAAGTGACATATTTGATTTAATACCATGATTAATATTAAAATTTGTTTATATTTTAAAAAGTTGTCCTTTCTCTCTTCTTACTTACTTACTTACTATCAATTTATATTTCTCGAAGAGCGAAATGTTGTCAACTACTGGAATTTGAAACAAGTTACATTTGCGAATTAATAGTAAACACTCGATAGCTGAGCTTCCACGATAAGAAACGTCCATAAGAGGCTGAAACAGAAAAGTGGTCTGGAAAGTGCGTGGACGACAAGCTTTTTCAATTTAATATTGTAAATAGATTTAATAAATTATTTAGAAAAACAGGTCATATCAATTTGCTTTAAAATGGCATATTGTTTTTAAATAATTCAATTCCTTTTTTTTAGTTTCATTTAACCATTTCTGTTCTTAATTCAAAAATTTTGTAAAAAGTCATTTGCATTCTTTTGGTTCTAAGTGACTCATTTTTAATTACAATTTTGTGCATCAAAAGAAAAGATTTAATCCTAAATCTAAACCAAAATTGACGTTTCACTATAATAAAAGTTGCTGAGTTTTACGGCTGCAGAAACACAAACTATGTGATTCATAACTACCGACTAGGTACTAATCCCTGGGAAGCTAAAATCGAACATCCGATTGCTTTTCCATGTTTGCCTGAACATTTACTGCGCCTCGGATGATTGTGTTTGTTTTACCGATTGTGTCCAATGGTAGCTTTGGAAATATTTTCACGCCATTTCGTTCTTTAATGAAACTCGCGTCTACAAGAAGCACGTTTCAACGATCAAAATAAACGGGAAAGAATTTTCAAATGCATCAAACATGCGATCCTTTCATTGATTTGTTCAAGCATATAAAGACCCTCCTTTTGTCGTCGTCTTCGGATCCTTAATTGTCATTCGATCGAACAAGCAAACGACAAGATTTGTACGACGTGTTCTATAATATCCATCGTCTGTAACAGAGATAGGCATCATAAAATAATAAGCTCTAGGTGACATGTAAAATTGCTGTCGTGGTTAGTTTGCCTCACAATGCATTACTTTATTTTCAAAAATTCTTCTGATGCCTGTCTTTGAATTACGCCATTTATGAGTGAGAATGTTTTCGTATGCATGACCGTGTACTACGTTCGTTTGTATGGATGTTATTCGAGTACGGATAAAGAAATACCCGTGTAATGCGTTTGATAAAAGAATAAATAAATAAAGTAAGTAAGTTATAATTAAGTAACGTAACATAAGGAAAACAAAGTAATCTGAATTTAGTAAAAAGTAACTCATACTCGACTCGTTTCGACGATCGAAAATCAACAAGTTGAATAATTTTCGTTAATTAAAGCTGTGACAAATGTGATTAGATGAATTTTGAAATATTTATTGTTTATGTGTACTAATGCGTACATGAATTGTTTTATATTTTTATATTTTAAATTTTATATTTGCTAAATTTTGAATTCATTAATAAATTGATAGATATGCATTCATGTTGATAAGTAAATTCTCATGTAACGTCTGTGATCGACTACTAATTAATTAATTTTTAATTATGATACCTATCGATTTTGATTTTCGAGCGATACATCGTTGACCCGAGTGTATATGTAAAAAATGAAGAGTATTCGTGTAAAATAGACCTGCACAACACGCTGCCCCTTTGGATAATGACAAACTAATGATCACGCGTTGTTTTAACTATTAATCAGCTATTTTTATCGTATAATTAAACAAAATTAATATCTAAATTATTGCTAAATTCAATTAATAATTTAATTATTAAATTATTATTAATTTCAATTATTAATTTTAATCTAGAATATTATAAAAATACATCTTTTTTTTTTTTAACATGAAGAAATCTTGCATAAGACACAATAGTGGCACCCTCTGCCCGGGAGGTGCAATTTTGTGCAGGTCTAATGTAAAGTTTTCAGCTCGATATACTTGCTCATCGCTAATCACTCATCACCCATAGTAATATAATGTATCCAAGATAAAGTAAAATAAAAGTCATGTCTATAAGCATCTATAAGCGGTACTATTAATGGTCATTAATACGAATAATAAGGGACAAACATTGTTATAAGGGAATACCATTTCGAGAGAGATAAGAGAAACGAAAACAGAAAAAGAAATATAGGAAATCCATTTAATGTCGGTATTCGCTGTTCACTATTTGTAAGTTTCGAAAAGGTAAATACAATAAAATTCATAGTACCTAATTGACCTTGCATTTTTTGTCAAATTGACCTTGCATTCCTTTTTTAACATGTTACAGTAATAAATCTGCACCTTCCCCACCCAAAAAAATATGGACTGAGACTACAATTTTTTAATTGTAAAATTTAAAAATTACAGAATTATAGATTTTCAAAATTTTAAATTCTCCAAATTTCACATTTTCTAGATATACTCGAATAATTAAAGTAATATATACATAATTATAAATGGAATCGTCAATCTGATATTTTGCGCACAACAGACACCTCCATTACGATTTTATATTTTCGTTCCATTTAGATTTTCTGTTCTTTTATCACTTTCCCTTCGTGTTCTTTCGCCATTTTGCGGTTGGAACAGAAACAAAAAAGGATAGTACCTTTCCGTCATAATTTCGCATCCCGATGCCACGAAACTACTGTGTCGCGGCTAGAATCTCTGGATGCATGCCGGTGGTTGGCCATGTATCATTGTGACACCGCTTCGCTGGCTGAATTTAAAAAAAAAAAAAGAACAAACCGGAGAAACGAATGGCGTGGGTGCGTTTCGCGGACGTCTGACCCTTCAACCAGACCATACTACCTTCGAGTTTCTGCCGATTTGTTAGAAACAGTAATGTTTCACCAAGAATTATTGTTTCAAAGAATATGCTGAAAGAAGAAATTAAATTTACAGTAGATTAAATTGGAGAACACTATACGTATGTACCGGTTAATGTTTTGTGAAATAAAGAAAGAATGTTATTCTTCTTCTACGGAATTTTATAAGTATCGAATAAACGAAAATTATAATAACTTGAAATTGATGTGACATTTTTAATAAATGAGTAAAGGTTCATCAAATTTTCAGTATCAAAAATTAAATTAATTGTGTTAACGAACAGATTTTCATTCCATCGTTGTATTATCGCAATCAAGAATTAAAGAATTTATTTATAAACTGAATTTACGATTAAGTTTTAATTGTCAATTGAATTAATCATTTATTATTAAAATTCTTTTCATCAGGAAATTAATACAATTTATTTAAATAGGTACACAACTGTCGCTAGAAGTGAGCTCCTCATATTGCACTTTTATATTTAAAATTCCACCTAATTTTCCTAATGGCAATGTAAAACATAAAATTGCACAGCTTGTTCTAAAAAAAGAGGAATTTCATGTTCTTTTCACAGGTGAAAATTAAATTAAACTGCATTATAATCTCATCTTTCTCTCGGTTAACTTTACACAAAACTCTGAATTTTTCGGGTAAAATTAAATGAATAATTCCACTCTCTTCGTTATAAGTTAGAATAAACATATAGCACAAGATTGATAAAATAATAAAATCATGAAACCGTTTATAACCGAATTAACGATTCAAGCGAGAGAGTATCGGTATAGTTGTGCGCTAAATTAGAAAATTACATCTAGCTAAATTTAATTAAGTTCACCGTATCCGCGGCACTGACCGTGAAACAACGAGAAATTATTGCGTGAAAACGTAATCGCAGAAACGAGTCGGCCAGACGAAAATAAACGCGTTTCAAGCCGACTATACTACACGAAACAACGCTTTCCTCCTAATGAAAAGTGACTTTCGTTTAAATAATTATACACTAGCTGCTCTACGATAATCTGTACATCTGCTTGTTCGCAACTTTGTAGAGCGGTTAATTGAAAACGAGAAACACACGCGTGTTATATGTTACCTTGTAACCCAATTTTCTCACCATTAACTTACAAAATTGAATTCCAGTACATACATATGTTATGGTAAAAGGGTAAAATTTAGTAAACATATTTACTATAGTAGGGTCTTAGAAAAATTTTTATTATGTTTCTTTACCAACAATATACAAAATATATACAAAAATTAATTTCAGAAATCCCTTTACATCTCTACATTCCTTACATCCCTGCATTCTTCACATCTCTACATCCCTTACATCCCTGCATCCTTTACATCCCTGTATCCCTTAGGTCCCTGCATCCCTTATAATAAATATATTATAAATATAATAATATATTATAAAAACTGGTTCGAGTAAAGGTAAGTGAAGGTAAGTAAAGGTAAGTAATCCCGGCCTCACGTTTTGCAACTCTGTTACGCCCCCTGACGACAAAAATTTCAACTAATTTTCGATGTCGAATCAGCGCCCCCTGGTGTTAAAAAAGGAACTAACTTACCTTTACTTACCTTTACTCGAAGCAGTCTTTATAATATATTTATTATAAGGGATGCAGAGATGTAAGGAATGTAGGGATGAAAAGAGTGTAGGGATGAAAAGAGTGTAGGGATGAAAAGAATGTAGGGATGGAAAGAGTGTAGGGATGAAAAGAATGTAGGGATGAAAAGAGTGTAGGGATGAAAAGAGTGTAGGGATGAAAAGAATGTAGGGATGGAAAGAATGTAGGGATGTTAAGAATGTAGGGATTTAAGGGATGAAGATATATAATGAATGTAGGGATTGAAAGAATGTAGGGATGAAAAGAGTTTTATTTTTTACAATAAATAAGAATTAAAAAAGAATCAAAGAGAGTAAAAATTGGGTCTTTTCAGATGTCAGCGTGATGTGCGGTAAAAGAAGGATTGGTATAAACCTGTAACGAATTTCGTAGTTCTAGCGTTAAATTAAGTTTTGTCTATTTTAGAAATTTCAAACAATTTCAATTCTTTTGTGAACATCTGTAAATAAGAGCAGAATCTCCATCAATTTGTTCAAATATACTCATAGCCATTGATGGTCAACGAAAGTAGTGAAACGAGAAACGTCGTCCAAAGGCATCGCTGGCGAAAAGCGAATGCTATTGGATTGCACAATGGAAATACAAAAAAAAAGGGGAAAAACACAGGTGGTTGTAAATCAAAGGGGAATTCAATAGAGAGCTTGAAATTTGTTCAGTCACGCATCAAACTGTTCATATAAAAATCTTTTCAAAGAAAAATTCTGGTAAACATCTCGCTAATTTCTATTTATTATTATATACCTTAAAGATAAAAATTTTAAAAACATTTAAATTCTTAAAATGCAAGTTATTAGTTATAACAATTAGTATAGTACACTTTACTTCGTATCGTTAATTAACCCTACATTGCATGATTCCTTTTGTTTTAATTTGACAAATTTATTGGCAACTAAAATTGAACGTATGAGGCAAATGCAGTTTGTCAATAAATATTTGAAGCACTGTCAATATTTCAGTACTGTCAGTACCATAGACCATACATGGAAATAGATTGACGTATTATTATTGTTTGAAATGTTGACGGCATGTTTGATAAAAACCAAAATATTTTTATTGATAAAATTCCTTTTGATGAAACATCGTTGTATACTGAAGAAATTCTCAAAATTTTAATTTTGACGATATTAATATTAAAAGTAATTTAAAAAAAGAAAATATAATTTGTGATTATTAAATATTATAAAATTAATAATAAAATACTCTATCTTCTCTTCGTTGGGAAGGGATCCTAGGACTTAGGGGATGCCTATGGGGAACAGCGGGAATCTGAGACATCGCCATTTTTTCTTAGGGAGACCTGATTTGATGGAAAATATACAAGTATATACACTTACTTATGTATCTCATATTAACAACTGCATAGAGGTGTATATATTAGGAAGTAAAAATAAAGTTAATGGCGTCCTACTGAAACCCTCGCGTCGTTTTTTCCTGGATGGTACTCTCGTACAGACGTCGTTATAATTCTTTCCAATAATTTTGAACGTTGCTGCAGAATTGCTATATTTCCTAACGAAAGTACCTACTATTATCGCGGTACCATTACTCTATGGGTGTCAATAGTAGTAAAAGAGGATATCACTCGTAGAACTTTTTTCGTAAGACTAAAATCCTCTTTCTAACTGAAAGGGGACGTTTTAAACCATATTTCTGAAAGAATGAAAGAAGTTGGTGGAGGGGAAAGTTGAAAGAGGAAGGAATCACTTTATCGAAAAGGAGTTTGATAAGACTCGATAAGAGAGCAAGGAATGCAGTTAATAGGGTTTGATCGGAATTCGAAGCGGTTCCGAAACTGAAACAAGAGCAGTCGGTCTAACGGCTAACGCATATACATAGACAATGCAGCAACAGTGTACGCAAAGGATACACGTAGAAAGCAGTGTGTACACGTATCTGTAGCCGACTATGCCAAGCCTGTAATACTCTCTGCCCTACGTGTATGTACTATTACCGTGTATATAATCGGTACGGGTCAACACGTCGACAGAGAACGTCCATTACTTCATCAAACCCCGGTCATCGTCGACGGATCCGTCCACCGCCAATTTGCCAACAATAGCGAGGCTGGATCGTGTATATAAACGGCTTGACACTTCGACCATCCCGAATGGGTACACCCTCCAACGACTATATCGCCTCCATCAGGTGTCGAACAGAAACAGGCTCTCCCTCGATATCTGACAACATTTTTATTTATCTTTCAAAAGCTGATCATTGATTATAAATTGTTATTTTAATATTTGGTCTTCAATTTTTTTCATTTTCAGATTTGATTCGATAAATGTTGAAATTTACTTTACATATTAAATTTTCTAGGATTTAAATGATTGAAAATTATTATCGATAATGACGTAGAAATGTACAATTTTTAAAGATTATCATACGTTTGAAAATACATATGCATTATTTCATGCAGTAATGGAAATTGTCTTATTGATTTCTATGCTATTTACATTTTGCTTGATTCCATTCACGTTACATATATATGAACAAATATATTAACTTGTTAATCACCAGGTCAATGTGCTCCGCAATATTGCTAACGTGATATATTGCACAGTATTTGTTACCATCTAGATATCGTGCATTATTATGTTGCACAGTATTGATTACAACTGTACGAATTCTACCATCCGTGGGATGACATCATATGACGTTGATGAATGTCATTATATTCTCATATGAATATAATTAATTTTTACTTTTGGTTCATTATTATAATGGAAAATGGAATAAAAGTAGGTTCCTTCCTCATATTGTATTCCTTGTATTTTATATGTAATTTCATTGATGTCAAAATGTGTAGTTCATTTATTATTTTGTTACGATATTTATAACACAATGTAATAAAAAGAGAGCTCTCTCGCTCTTGTGTTGTCTTCACTCTATGCAGACTACCTCTATAAGGCTATGGGAACATACATATATAGATAATCAAGAAGTTTGTCACGAACGCGACCTATCGGATATGTATGGATCCGTGGAAGGATAACGAAGTTAAGGAAACGCTGCTCGATCCTGGCTATCGGTCTACAAGGAAGATACCGTTGCCCTAATTCGATCTCATTAGACCAAAAGACTGACGCTCGTAGCAGCAATTCCTTGTGAATACTGAAGTACGAGTTCCAAGATAGCAGATCACCGGCAGAAAGCAAAAGACTATCTTTTTTTTTACCCCAAAGAAAATTGACTTTTCTGTAAAAGTCAATTTTCATTCAAAGGGTACAATGATATTTGATAGAAACTTTCTTAATATTTTGATATTTCATTAATGAACTATAGAATTTTCGAAAAATTTTAATCTTTATTCGAATAGGCTACTCGTGTATCGTGGATAGGCTAAAAAACAAATAATGAAAGTTACATCGATATTATTACCTGTAAGTTCAGATTTCTAATCTGAACCGCTCTAATTCTACATTTGTTATGCATAGTTAGTGTCAACTATTTAAAATTCTGGTTATGTCAAAAATATTATACTTACTCTTACTGACGAAGAAGTTTCTTTAGTTACTTAAGCAATTTCACCGAGGTTCTCGTGTAACGATTTTCCCGTAAGAACACTTCCCAAAGAAAGCTTAAAGTTTCGTTAAATAGCGTGAGTTTAACCGTAACGAAAACATTTTGCTTGCCATTGGTCTACGATCGGTCTAAACGCCCGAAACGACTTTTAATCATAATACAGTGTCGCCACCCAAATTACCAAGCTGAGCTATAAAAAATTTAATCAGGAAAGTAATTAATTAAATGAATCTCAGACACGATAACGCGATCCTTCTTATTCCCGGTGGATTTGTTGCATTAACACGGAATATTATGTTAGCGATGAAAAAAAATTTGCTGAAAAATGGGAAATTCGTTTTTCGATAAACAAATTAAATTTTATTTTGATCGAGCACTTCATTAAAGCAACCGCCTCATGGAAATTGCTGTTCTTATTTTTAATTATTTTCCTATTTGTTTCACTGCGTTGCAGATTTCATTTTTGGTGAAATTAATATCAAATTGAAATTTGTACATATATAATTTCCTTCTGTACATGGTGTAGATTGTTTGAATGGCATGCGTCCTAGGTCCAATGAGAAGGGCCACAGAACTGCAGAATTATCGATGCCGTGGTGGCATTGCGGTGTTGTGTCCACTAATTCAACGTTAGCCTAAGGGGGCTTTAAATAATTAATCCCCACGTACCACCTGCTGCGATTAAACGATGCGATTAAACTGACCCACCGGTTTACTTCACCAAAGATCGTCGACCTCATGGGCCAGTGACTTTCTCTCATCCCTGGAATGTCCTACCATCTGGAACGTCCACTGATCTTTGCCCAACCGCTCGAAAATTGCTGGAATACCCCTGGAAATTGGTAAAAGATAAAATATTTAAGAAGAATTCTATATTATTACGATTATGTACCATGTACGAATTGTCACGTATCAAGTACCTACTAAATAGTGAATAAATCGAACTATTAATCAATTTTTTGTTTCAAGTGAAAATTACTTCATTAAATATTCCGATGAATGTTTCCTCTTAAAAACTGATCCTTCACCGACCTCGGTGAGCAGGAATCAGGTCGTGGGAAGGATTACTTAGGGCGGTGCTCTAATAAGTGCAAAAAGAATGGCGCCAAGGAAGAACGGAATAAAAAATGGGGTGGGTAGAAGGAACGAAGGAAAAAGACAGCTCGGAATTTTTAAATTATCTATTTTTCAATGTACTCGGTCCCTAGAAAGAGCGAACAGCCCGGAACTCTCGTTAACACATTAATCTACCTGGCTCCTCGAGCTTCTAATCATTTTTTTACCGTACCACTTGGTTTTCAGTTATTTAAGTCTTAAGAGCTAAAGAAAAAATATATCATTAAATAATTTAATGATTTTAAAAGAATAAACAAAATTCCGATTGTAATTATTCATTCAATATGATGTTCCTCATTTTTAATTATAGTTTAAAGGTGGTCTTTGACAATCTTAAATCTCGTCGCGCGATATGCAGAAACGTATCATGATTAGTCTTAATAAGATATGATATGCCATATTTCGCTAAACAATGATATAGTGATTGTGAGACATACCATCTTTAATTTAATAGTATCTCTAATGGTTGGAGTACGTTTCCCCTAGCAGAGCAACAGAGAAGAACAATTTTTAGACAGTTCGTGACCAATTCGGCGATACTCACATGCTCGAGTAAGCTAATTGCTCTTTAACTGCGTTAATAAAACGAACCACCCAACTTTTATCGTAACGTCGATGAGGCTTGAATGTTGTTAGAGCATTTACGAAAGAAACAGCACAGCTTGGTACGTATAAAGAGGAGAGAGGATAGGTGTACGAAATAATTTGTCACGCGATACGTTCAAGCGTGTTCTGCTGCAATTTCCGCGCTATAATTGCAACTGTTGCTCAAACATTTTAATTAGTAACGGCGCATGATGACTACGTGGTCGATGTTTAAATAATTTGCTTCGCTTCATAACATGAGGGGAAATGTAATGCATCTCTTGTTAAACTTATTTATTTCGCCAGTTCGAATTTGGCGACTGCTTGAAACAAATAATTTTACAAATTGGAGTAGCCGAATTTACGCTTCTGACTGAAATTGTACTTCAGTTCCAACATTGATCCGCATTCTAAAGTACTCTAATTTCCGTGCGAAACGATATCTTATTTCCAAATATCACGCCATCAATCAGAACAACCCGAACCCATGGAATCTACTCCTCAAAGTAGTTTCAACAGAATCCATCCCCATTCTAGCTTCAGCAACAATAACCAAGGCGGAGGTTTGGCAAGGAATTCGAATGCAACGAGGCGAGAATATTCCGTGACCAAACGCCTCACCTGTCACCCCATCCTCCTTGAAGAGGGGGACAAGAAATAGAAGGACAGGACAGAGTGACCACGACCCTTTCCATTTGCAAATTAAACGGCTACGTCGTTGATTTCAATCCGTGAAACCCAATCTCAGCTTTTCCATTGTAGCCCGACTTAAGCCGGCCAACTAGGCGTTTAATCTTAATCGATCTCCCGGAAGGCAGATGAATATCAGTGTCTCCTTTTCTAGTTTTCCCAGCACCGTATCCTTTACCCCCTTCCTTCTCACGATCTTGGCTTCCTTTCAGAAGGATCGTCTCATTTCGCCTTCCTTTTCCCAACACTCCTCCTTTCCCTCCTCTCGATTTCGTCACGCTCTATCTCTCCTCCTTCCTCTTCCTTTCGTCCCCTTAAATGCTGCCTTCTCGTTCCCTTTTACCGTCTTATCTTAATGGTTCGCCCCGGCAATCGAAAGTTTAGTTATTATCGTGGCCGTTGTCGCTATGGTTCGCGAGCTGCCTGCCGGCGAATCTCATGAAAATATGGCTGCAGATAGGTCGAAGGAAATTGGCCGGTACGACGCGTATCCGATTCCGCAACACCGAGATCCAAGGTGCCGATCGTTGCCGAAGATTCGCCAGGAAACGATCCACGACCACGTTGAAAAGGAAAGTTGTATTGCCACGCCTCCGGATAATGGAGTTCCCCGACTTCTTCTGAATTTTATCGCCACGGAGTTAAACTACTTTTCGTGAGACTCGGTGGATTTCGTATACAAAGGATAATGATCTTCGTAGAGGTTTTATAGTCCGGCCAGTCACTGGACACACCTCCTTGGACTGGTGTTCATGAGGTGGGGCTATGCCGTGACGAGAGCTTATGGTAAGGTGCTGTTCGTCCGCGACAAGATGGCTTGCGATATAAGTGAAAGGCAACGTAGGATCTTCGTTGGCTCCGCCTCACCCCACTCTTATCGTTAATGCCTAGCTTAATCCCCACCCATATGCCACTACTTTTTTCGTCAAGCGATTCGACCAATTATGAAAATACTTGTGAGGCGAAGTAGGGATATCGGGTAGCGGAGTATAGTTTTAGCCATGCCAATTTCAACGCTTTTTTAGGCTTTGACACCAATTGATGCTGACGTTCCCAAGATTATACGCGTCCCAAATAGGTTCTTTCCTCAACAAATGTACCTAGTGGAAATTTATTCGAAACATTGGCGTTAAGTGCCTTTTCGCTCCCATTTCAAGCATATTCGTAATGCAACCTCGGGACGCATTACCTTAAAACATTCGACCTTGAACGTAACACCGTTTCCGGCATCGCGACATCCTCGTTACGCAGATTCTCTCGAAACTTAAAGTAATAACCCAGCCGGCTCCAAGCAACGTGCACTAACAAGCCACTACTCGTAATTTCCGTCGGAGTTTTAACGTTGAAAGCTCCATTTCGCGTTTAACACACTAATTTCACTATACCCGAATATGCAAGTGTCTCCGGCATTGCTGTAAACATACCTTTCGCTTTATCTTGCATATAACTTTGTCATTACATCTGTTTTAGTCCGAGACCTTAACCGTGGTAACCTTAGTTACGTGTGAGAACGCAAGCACGTGCACACACGAAGTAGACTTGTAAATTGCTGTGAAATAGGACTTTATCTTGGCAGAACAAGCTCAAAAGATGAAATGGAGGATTCTCTCTTGCGTATTCTTGCGCTTTTTTATTGTTCCGCGGCTTTAGAAATTATGTCATTCCACCTCGATTTCAAAATCCAGTAGAAAATTATTTCGTCATCTTCAAAAGTTCTAATTCTTATCTTGGTAAATCCCCCTTCCCAACAGAGTAGGTGGAAATCAAATATACCTAGTACGTATCTTAGTAGTTCTTAAATCACCGGCTTCAGCGACCCATTTTCCGCCATCAGTCAGAAATAGGTAAACGATGTTCCTCGTTAGTCTGTTCCAAAGTTTGAAGCTGATATCCTTGACGATACGAGCTAAACTTGTCTTGCAGATCAGAGAATCGCTTCGTCCCTAGAACGGGAACTCGTACGTCGGATGATTCCTGGATAAATCATGCGCAAGCAGGTAAACGTTCTCTACAAACAATCCGGTAATGAAATGTTCCAACTGTTACCGCGACGAATGGGTGTCTGACAACATCAGCCCATTAAGGACAACTCATTACCAAGAAGAAGCGACTACTACATCAATGGGCTGAATCTCAAAACTCGACGAACGACTGTTATGTAGACCGGTCGATTCATTCGGCAAGTTACACAGAGAGATTTCAGAAGAATCCGAAATTGGTGATGGTGAAAAGATCCTCTTAGCGCCTGGTGTGTCGACTGTTGGAAAACGAGGATCGTGACTGTGCGATAACGTGGCTGAAGTTCTCCGTTCCGAGGACTCTTGCCGGGAACTCTGAAATTCTTGGTCTCTAACAAAGTTTCATTTCCGTTTAAATTTCCTAACTTTGCAAACAAGTACTTCGTGGTGAAAAATGATTAAAAATTGTTATGAAAGGATATACATATTTGTATCATTCGATGCATCATTATGAAGAATACATTTATATCGATTTGCTCATTCATCAATTGCCTAATGTAAAATATGTATGTATATCTAATATTTCATTAGTTATTATTTTTACACTATTATGAAAATCTTCCACTTGAGAATTTGAATAACGCATTGCATACGTGTCATAGGTGTGGTTTGTAACTATGATTCGTCCACCGTCATTGTAGAGTTAATTATCTTAGCCCTGACACGTGAAAATATTAAATTTGAAATTTAAAATTCTCAAGTTCACGGAACTTATAGATATCGGGGGAAGGGATGTTTAATTCATTACCCTGAAGACTCTGGAAGTGGCTCGAAAGTGTTACGTACAGTTACAGCACTCAATTTAAATTCACCAACTTCAGACCCATTAAAGACTCGTTAACGTCGAGAATAAAATTACGTTTCAACATAGCATTTATTGATTCTGAACTTGTCCCTTTATTCTCGGAACAATTGACTTTGTATTTCGAGTCTATCAGAGATCAATTAAAATTGCAGGTTACTTAACGGAATAAAGTGATAGAAAATTTTCTGGTTTTAATACAACCATGAGAAGAAGACAACTAGAGCCTTTAGGTCAACGATTTGGGCGACATGATCTCGATCGATTAGGTAAAATATTTCATTTTTTATTTTAAATGCATGGTAATTGGTGCATTTACTTTGTCTGTCGATAATTGTTCTCAATGGGATACAAATAACGCACCTAGTGTATCATAATCTTCGAATAAATTGATTAATAAAATTTGTTTTAAATTAATTAATTCTTCTTACTTATGTTTTAAGGCTATTTCCACGACCCAAATCCGGCACCGTTCGACAAATATGAAGGAGTTCCCGTCCGCTTTCGACAAGGCATCGAGAAAGGACGTCAAATGATTCCAGGACCTCCTACCGATTTATTCGAAGAGCAATTCGCGAGAATTTTGTATGGAGAGGCATTATACGAACCATGGCGTTTCGAGGCTAAAGAACGGGTAATCGTGTGATATAATAATGTCGAAGCAATTAATCAAAGGTACCTTTCAGTATACTGTAATTTAGGATAAACCGGCAGATCCGTCAAAAGTGATATTTTATTTTAATTCTAGTATATTACATAATAACAAATAATAGAATGTTTTTTCTTGCGTTTAATTTTCATTAAAATCATCTATATTACTCCTGATATACTCATGTTACGCAGTTGGAGCGCGAACAAGCAAAACTTGGAAGTCATATGTTACCACCTTCACCTGCCAAAAAGCATGCAACACCTGGTGATTGGCACGGATGTTTCGAAAAGGTCAGTTATTTCAGTTCTGCTGTGAAGCAACAAACCAAAAAAAAGGAACCGGAACTACCGAACCCGAAGATCAAACCTAATCCTCGTGGTGGGCCAGGATATACTGATATTTGTCTGAACCCTTTTCCACCATATGCCCATGATCTTTATGATCCTCAGAGGACAGGTAAAAGAGGTAAAGTATATTTTTTAATATTACGACGTTTCTAATTTTTTTAAAATTCAAAATATGGGTCATTCGATATTAGACTAATTATTCAGAACAAGGCCGTTTTAAATTTTCTTGCATTTGTATGCAATTAAATACTAAATAAAAATATTTGAAGCAATATCATAGTATTATCCGAATTTTAATTCCCAGTTTCCCAGTCGGTGTTTTTGTTCTTCACTTTTTGTTCATTACCCTTTTCTGGCTACGACAGACAATATTGCCGAGGAAGAAAGTAATATAAAGAGAGCTCGTAACACGAAAGGAGATTGGAGACCGTTACTTTTTCTACCGTCCTTTTTTTCTTCCGCTAGAATTTTGTTTCCCAAGCCAACACAACTAATTACATTTTTGTCGTAAGGAAAGTTGGAAAATGAAAGCTTGCTATGTTTAGACACTCTTCTATTTTCTCCCTCTTCTGTCTTTGCGCTGGGTGCAAGCTTTCAAAGTACGGTCGAGAGACTTTAAAAAGCGGAATTAACTAAATCGACTGCTTTCATTGGGTTACCTATTATTAAGTAAACGCGTTAATTAGCCACGGTTGTGTTTTCAGCGCGTTCGACAAAAATGACCCAGTCACAATCAAGGGATCAGGTGTTTCTTAGGATATTTATTTTTGATCCTTTCGTTTTTGAAATTTTATGTGAACCAAATAATATGTAAATATGAACAATTTAGGAAAGAAAAAAAGACAATAATATTATATATAAAACTACAGAGACACAAAACAATATACATATTTAATTCAAACATAAATTAATATAATTTAATACTGATTTATTTTTCTTTGATGTAATAGAACGTGTGGGTCGATTTTTGATCGCCAGTGCACCACTAGACTTTTTCCCACCAAACCCTTACCTAGACCAGTCTCCTGGACCCACGTACGTAAGACCTAAAGAAGTTGCAGCGAAAATGATAGGACCCGGTCGAATTTACGTTCCATTTCCTAAGAAACCTGGCGGGAATTATTCGGGTTGTTTCGACAAGTACCCTGCGTACCACAGTGATCCTTACAACAAACGTATTAAGCAACAGAAAGTGGAAGATAAATTCGTCTCAGGTGGACCACCTCTACGAACAAAGTATACTAACAGCATTATAAATCAGGTTACGGACGTGTCTTGTAACGCGACAAATTACCTAAACTATCGGGAAAAGGTTTACGCTTTGGATAAGTAGGGTTTATTAAATTTGCGATTACATTCACAACCTTTTTCTCTATAGGACTATCTATCGAAACGCCCTCCGAAAAATATGTATAATAGTTAAGTAGGTGCAAAAGACGATCCTTTCAAAGCGTATCATTCTGTCACGCTCGAACTTACTAATGAAATTCTAAGGAACGTTCCATGCTGTCCAGTCGACTCCCAACGGTCGTAATTAAACGTTCCTGGCAAACATCGCGTGCCAGAACGACAGACTCGTTGCGTCACTTAAACTGCTGGCCAGCCTTCGCTAAGGTCACCGGTGTTTGACTGTCGACAAGGTCTAGGTAATTAACGACTTGTTTTGCCTGTCCGAGGGAAAAACGGTTGCTCATACTGAACGACAAGTGACGAGATCCTGCAGATACCCGCAAAAACATTGATGAGAGGAGAACCAGAAGCTGCTAACAACAGGAAGCGCAAATAAATTTATACTGATCCCCTGCGGGCACGTATATCCTTACGGAAATCGTAGCATAAGCGCTCAGCCTGGTTTTTCTACAATTTATTGTAGAATAGCATTTTTATTAAGAAACTTATGAATCATTCTATATAAAATCGAAAAAGACAAATTGAATTACGCAAATCGAAGGGTAAACATTCTACGCCCCCCGTCGTCTAATCTCGTCCTTTCGCACGAAGAAACAGTCATGGAAATGCAGGATCGTTCTTAAAAGAAAGAAAGAAGCGAAACAAAAAAGGGAAGGATCCTAGGATCGGAGCGCAATAAGCGTTTTCGCTTCGCTAGCACGTTGAAAAATTTTCAAGTGGGCGTTTACTGGCAGACAAGAAATGGCAGCAGGTAGGTATGATTCCGCGAGATTTATTCCGTGGCTGAAGCCGGCCATTCCTCCGTGCCGTTTCGTTGCACTGGTATTAAACATTCCAAGCATTGCGATACCTTCTACCACCAACCCCTCCGATACACACTCCCTCTATTTCTACCTTGGCCCAGCACCAAAGACAGCCACCCTCTCCACACGTACATAAGTACACGGATTCCCAACGAACATATACAGGGTGTTCAATACTATAGAATACATTACTGTGGTACAGGGAACACGTGACAAATAAAAGAGAAAATTAAACGTGTGACATATTGAGTTTTAAGTAAGAGTTACTAGAGGCATGCAAAAGTTTCTACCGCTCTCGTGGTTTCAAGTTGTTTATTTTAGTTTATAAATTTTAACGAGGTATTTTTGCTGAAATGTATGTTGGCCATTATCGAGATAAAGAATGGATGTATACCTATATTAAATTATGTTTGTTCAACATAAAAATTAGTGTCCATCGTCAGTAGTTTGATCAGTATCAGTATTCACCGTCGAATACAACAAACAATACCCTGATGACAATTTATACAATGTTTGGTAATATTTTAATAATTGCATAGATGAAAAAATGTATTGATAGTATCAATTTTACAATATTAACGTTGCAATAAAGATTGAATCACAATTCAGAGGGTAATGTGACTTCACAGACAGCCAGTCTCATTTACCTTGCGGATGCAATGGTAAACTCAGACTGTGGTTTCTGCCAATACCTCGCAAATACTCGTTCAAATATACACTTTTTTATTCGACGTGTAAACCGTTTGCGACGATTCCCTTGGCGTTCGGTTAGTTGATACTGCACAGGGCAAAGGAAAATCTGTCCACATTCGAACAGAGTCGCTTTTACGAATATTTATTCAGTCTTTTGAGAAATTCCCATGGAAGAGGTTACCCATCGGATAATTCTCTTTGAAGTATTCCTCGTTATGACTGTCTTTTCGATGTTTATTAATCGACAATTGTGTATACCCGTCCATTAAACGAGATCCAGCTTCAGAAAATTATCATTCAGTCAAAGCGCATAACTAATCCGCAACAACGAGTGTATAAAAGATTAACAAAGATTAACATAATATTCGTTTGATATGTTGACAAGATTTTTAGACACGAAAGAGAATTATGTAGAGTTTATTCGGATAAATTAAGTTAAAGTGAATAGATAATAAAGAAATTATTTATTGCGAATATTTCTACTTTTTAAGTATATTGTTACTTTTTCCTTTCCCTCCACTAGTTTTGAATTAGCAGTAATTGAATTAACAGTAAAAAATGTTAATCACATTTTGGAACGTATTATATGTAGAAAGGAATTTGTGTTCCAGGGGAGCGAAGATCAAATGGTAAAATTAAAACTCATCAATGCGTGAAGTGGACCAGCAAATTCGATTGATAGAGATTTAATTAAAACGCATTCATTCGGTGTTTACCGTAGTTGGCCCGTGTGGGACGTTTCTGTGCCATCGCGAATGTATGTATCTACATACCTTTATAACGAATCTACTCGGCTGTAACGATATGCACACCGATATTTCCATCTATTATTGGTGAAGATCGAAATATTACGCGGTTCGCTGTCACGTGCCAACAGTGATATTGAAACGTGAAAATTTCATGAATGCAGTAAATTGGATATTATATGTGGCAACGTATTAAGCTGTTGCATAGATGTTGAATAATAGTCTCCATAGTCGTTTATAAACGCTTTAAAATATATCGGTATAAGTTAAGTTATAAACCGTCAGGTTGAAGAGGGATTAGTGCAATGGTGCCAAGCAGTCTTAGGTTGTAACCGTGGTTGATAGTGGTGGAAGGGCAATCCTAAGTACGAGACCAAAGTTGGCTAGGGGTTTGTCCTGGGAAATATGTGGTCCTTGTCGGGTTCACATGCTCGAACAGGACAGTATTGTGCGGCGGGGTCATCGCCAGGAACACCGCTGCCTTGTTCAAACTCAAACTATGGTCCCTCTAAATCGCTTGCACGCTCAACGCTGTACTTCGCTTTCCTTCTCTATCCTATTCTCCCTCATTCTTTAACTTTTTGCTTAATTTCATTCTCTGCATACTCCATTTTGTACCCTTTTAAGCCCCAACCAGTGAGGTATATTTTTTACATAGAAAGGTGACAAACTTTTTCGCGCATGATATTGATAATAAACGAGAGAAAATTAATATTGCAGATGATTTTGTCATTAAAAGGCCATTTTTAACCCTTTTTAACCAAAAAATTTCATATCCTTTAAAAATGATATCATGAAAATTCTATCTTCCAAACATTATACGTATCTTCTTCCTCTTACCTTCTGTCATGATATTTCTTGATCTAAATAGGTCAACGTATCACGGTTGGCTTACCTATCATCGTTTCCACCTGCGATAACCAGCTTCCTGCATACCGCTCGAAAACTGGCTGCACTTCTGTCCGCACGTCCGTCCATGCCCGTTCCACAATTACCTAACCGCTAATCCGCTGTCTCGTCGGCCATAAACGACCGTTTAACTCGAATCGAGTGCGCCATTGTAGCTAAGTGACTTTTCGGCGGTTTGCTGCCTCTTTCCGCCACGTTACGGTCGAGTTCGCCGTATCATCGCTAGCTTACCCCTATGAAATCTTGTACAGAAAAGAGTAAATGGGTAATGACAGATACCATCAATAATTAAGGCCATCGTCAATAGCCGACGTAAATGGAATTAAATTAAATTAGATTAATGCCCTTATTAAAATTGGAAACCTCTGGATTTTTATTAAAACCCTTTACGAAACTAAACTCCAAATTTCTATAAAGTATCAATTATAATATAATGCCAACATGAGCCAACTATTTCAATTTCTCCATGAAAATTGGTAAATTCAAACTAAACTCGGATGTAATAACGAAAGGAAAGAAACCACAGCGTGTGAAAATCCATGGAGAAATACAAGCAAGGAAAGGTGAACTGGAAGGTTTGAGGTGTATGCAGAAATACGCGCGTGTACAGGCGACAAACTACATTATGATTTAATTAAAACCAAAACCTCGTCGGTTGGCGAACGCGAGCATAACACTGAAACCTCGGCCTCGTTTTCATTTCTAAAAGCGAAGCCAGAGCATGCGAACGCAAAACTGTCGACAAATTAGCAAACCTCTGTCCGGACTTTCCCTTCGTTCTCGGCCTCGTTCCCGCATCGACCACGGATCCACCCAGCTGATTCCGACTTGATAAACTTCTCAATTATCAGAATTAATTAAATTTGTTGGGTCGATGTTGCGCCGGTTTTGCCCGGTCGCTTGGTAAACGCGCGGATTAACGGCGGGGAAAAAAGAAGGGCCAAATGTAAAAACGAGAATAAACTTCTGCTTGTATCCTGTATATCCTTGAATCAGGGATAACAAACTGTAACACGGTTTCGTTGGCCCAGAATCACGGTTATGCAATTAATTGATCGAATTGTTTAATTGTCGAAGCTTGGAACAATTTGGCACGATTGGTTGTTGAAAAGTATCTACTGTGCAGTGATAAAAAAACCTACCTTTTGGCAAGCAATTTGTTTAACTTTTTTTTCCATAACTCGTATTTCACGCAAGTTCCAACCTAACACTTCTATCCTCGAGATACCACGACTTTTTCCTCTTCTTAGACTAGAATTACAGTTTCTATGGAGTTACGTCGTTAAGTACAGCCTGCACATCCGCGTTATAACGTTGGGTCGTTCGTGTCCCTACGACAGCTACGGTAATACGTTTTCCATTACTACTGGCCGAGCCTTGTAAAATGCTCAATTCAAGCCGAACAGAACAAAGGGATCAATTAATCTTGAAATTCAACGATTCGATTACCAGCGTCACTTTAATGGTACATATTCAGAATCTTTCTTTCTGCTTTCATTTTCTTCCTTTTTTCTGAAATTTTAATTATTAGACTGAATTAACCAGAAAGCAGAGCGAATTCAATCGTGGCTGACGATCAAACGTGCATCGGGTGCTTCTACTGAAATTAGGGATTCAAATCTTTCAAGTCACGAATTTAGAAGCAGAAAATAAATAAAAAAGGAGTCTAAAGTATTTGAAATATTTAAAATTCGATCTTTCATATGAATCGTGACTCCTGGCATCTAGTTGCAAATTACGACGGCATTTGCCAGTGGGTCAAGATACTCGCGAGCTCGCAATAAAATACTGCGTTCATTAATTAATTCGCCGGTGATATAGCGCGGCGATATGTCGCGCTTGGAAGTTGGCCCGAATCGCGCGACAGTTTTGTTAATGGACACTGTTCCCTGGCGTGGCTGTTGCCGTATTCACAGATCCATTAAACAGCTCGCGAAGCGTCGCGGGAATTAAATGAAAAGAATACGCTGTCTTCCGCGTTTGGCCCACTGGGGACAACGATGTACTCGGTAACGATTATGAAAGCGACACGACGCGACGAGAACTCGGCAAACAAAAAAGAAAAGGGGCAAGGTAAGAATCATCAGCGACTGATGGCAAGGATGAAGGTGATTAGGAAAATTGAAGATGGAGTTGTATTCACACGCAACGTACATAGGCTTTCCAATTTATTGAAACAGCCGAGATGTTTTGCAGCTCACGGATGTGTCATTTTGTTCTGTGACATTCTTCGAATATCTCTGCTCCCATAGAAATGAAATGGTTCTGTTAATTTATTATATATTTAAGAAGAAATTTGAAACGACAAGGATAATATTTTATCCGGAATATGAAAAGTTGTTGTAAGACAGAAACGGTAAAAATGACCATGTCCGTTGTTAGCGAAAATCGCTAACAAAAAGTTAAGAAGGAGACAATCAAGAATTTTTCCATTCTGCGACTACCTTCGCCAGTAGTAGTTTTCTAAAATTCTCGTTTGTACAAACTTGCTGAAACGTGCAAGGCACGACAGGCGTTTCAGGTGTGCACGGAATCTGCTAGAATCTGTCTGAAAACTTAGAAAAGCCGGTCGTGAAACGGGCTGCTTTAAAGTGGGATAAAAAGTACATGAAAACGTAGCCCGTGGTGGAGAAAGAGTTTTTAGGATATTTTCGTTGCATGTGAATCGCCGCAGGAATAAGGAGGAAACGTTTCGAAGCGGATCAATTATTAAGGAAAGCTTCTGTGAATTGAGAGAAGCTCAATTTTTGAAAAAAAGCTTCTTGCTTATTACAAGAAAATTTTATGACTTTACGAAAGCTTATTGAAAGCTATTTGAAAAGTTTTATGCAGTTGTTTTTAATTTTTAATTTAGGTCATGATTGACTCTACCACTATCAATTGAAGATCATGGTTCGTTTGCAAATAGCTCCGTTCAAACACCTCAAAAAAAACTACTTCATGCTTCACGAGAAAAGGTAACATTTTCCAATTGAAAGACACTCGCCCTACTGTTCCAACATTTACCCAAACATCCTTCAACTTTTATTCCATACGAGTATTTCCTGTAGGTTCTCTCAACATCCGCGACATCCTATTGAACTCAAACGTTTATTTACCATACCTGCACTATCATCAAACAAGAAACGTCAACATTGACGTGCAGTAAACACCGAGAGGAACAAACTACGGCCGACATCATTTATTTCCTACGTGGAAATATTTCCTTCAGATGTTTAGAAAACTTTTCTAACGCTACGATGCATACTTTGAGGAGGTTCAGTCTAGCGAGAACTTTGAAAGGTGTCGACACGCTGTACTTGCAAAGGACATACATAGTCTCCCTCTGTACTGCAGCATAGCTAGGCTTGAATTAAATTTCGGTTAAAGGATGGAATTATTGATAGAAAGAATTTTGGAATTTAAGAACGTAATTTTTGATTGACCAACGTTTCTGATTCCATATGTTGTAGTACAATCTTCCCATTTAAATAATATATTTAGTCATCGTCCATTTAAAAATTAATTTTCATAATCAATATTTCAACATCCTTAAACTTTAAACTCAATATTTTAACCCACCCTATACGGCACTCGAAAAAGTTTCCCCTGACTTTCTCACTTGTTCGATAATCGATCAGGTTATCTCGTGGATATATACGATAGATGTACGATATAACTTAGGGGGTTGGAAAATTGATTGACGATGCGTAAAAGGAGAACGGCAAAGTCCGATGCGTCGGGTAAAGGACGAAAGCAAATCGACGAGGATTCCTGGCGTGCCGAGTTAGAGGCGATCTCGATTAACGAAGACAGCTGGTGGTGTATGGTGATACTGATGGTCGAGACGATCGTCGAACACTCAAAGTGCGTGTCAATTTTCAACGCGGCTGCTGAAGATGGTAAACGAAAAGCAATTTACTCTTTGAGCTACCGGCAAACCTTGGACGCTGTGAAAGTGTTTTCGAACCAGAGCCTGGATAAATGCCCAACGATCCAGGGCGTTTGTCATTACGCTAGCAAGATTCTGAACGAGGACAACGGTGTACTGCCCTGTTGGCTGATGGCACGAGTTATCAAATATTTGATATACCGAGCCAAAGAAGAGAACATTGGTGTGGTGAAAAAACTGGCTGATCTGGAGCGTAAAATAGATGAAGAGTATTTGATCATGCAGACTGTGGCTGATTGGGGTAGGTGCATAGACCAGTTCCGTCCAAAAATTTGCCCTCCTGGAAAAAGGTGGTCTTATTTCTCGTAACTATGTCGTATAAGAGAAGGTTGATTGAAAGAGAAAGAGGACATAAAAAAAATTTTTTTAAATATACTGATCGAATTGAGTAACCTCCTCCTTTTTTTCTATTTATCTCACCATGTCTGCCATTATTATTTCAACAGGGCAACCAAAATCAAAAGGGTTTGACCCAGAGGTATTCAACTTCAAGGCGAACACGAAACTGAGGAAACGCGACGAGGAATGGCGAGATACCGTTTACGTCGATGATTCTCCTATAAACGGACCAAATCTCTACGTGATTCTCACCGGTTTTCAGAATCCAGATCTACCGGAACACTTGATGGAGGTGGGTGTACCGACAACCTGCATCCTCAGGATCCTAAGACCGAACGAAAAACTAGATCGAAAAGTGGAACAGGAACCAACCGAATCTTCGACCACCAAGAAATTACAATTTCATGAAGCGTATTTCGTTGAGAAAGCCGATTTGTTTAATTTTTGGACAACAATCGAGAAACGATCGATGGATCCTAAGAACCATCCACATTTATGTGACATTGCGTTCTTAACCTTCTGTCCGCCAAAAGTGCCACAGGAATTTGATGAAGATGAATATGAAACTATGAAGAAGGATATGTACAACAATGTATCGTATTTCGTGTATGATATTTATGATCTTCATCGACAGCACAGTAATTACTTGAAAAGTATGTACGTGGACAAGAGTATTCTTAAAGTTGTAGAAGAAAAAGTGGATACGAAAGTTTATGAAGCATTTTTGGATGAGATACCTCCGGAATGTGTTACTGTGCCGTTGGTATTGCTGGCTATGTTGATGCAAATTGAAGAAAATGAAGGAAAACTAGAGGTTGAAAACTTTGTTAATGAGAAAGGTGATGCTAATGTGTTTGAAACGGTGAGTATGATTTCTCAGAAGAATAATTTTGACACTTATTTTGTTTTACCATAACCCATTAGCAACGACTGTATCCACCTCTATTGTTTGTCCTATACAGATAGAGTTGTAAAATTTTAGAATATCCATCCCAGCCCCTGTTTATTTAAATTTATGGATAACACTAAATACTCAACACTTTAATCAAGCTAGGGTACATGGTCGACCCCGAATAAAAATACTAATAACATATAATTTCCTTCAGACAGAAACCGAACCTGTTATCCAATCCTCCAGTACCTTAATTCAACAAAAGTTAGATTTCCTGAATCTTAAATTCGGTCTAAACGAGGTCTACAATAATGAGGAACCTGACATCGAATTAATCCATGGAGACTCAATGAACGAAGTCGTTCGCCTTCTCCATAACACCACAACCAAAGCCAACATAGTAAACAACATTTTGTCCATCTTCTGGCACCCGAGTATCGGCATTTTTAATTCGCAGCCAGAAATTTCTGAGAAAAAACGCAAAAAGTATTCTCGTCACCTCGATGAAACTAGAGGTTACTTCGATATTGAAATTAGCAACGAAGAGATCAAACACTATTTGCATATTTTAATGTTCGACAGAATGATATTTGGACCACCTGTGTTTAACACCGAAAAACCCATACTGAAAAGTATATTGAATTTACAAAGTTCAATCTCCTCGTTGAAACGCAGCAAATCGTCCTCCGATCTGACCTTAAAACCCACCGACAAAGTTCACATTCAAAGCGATGGGAATATTGATTACGGTAAAATTGTGCCAACTTTTGTGGAATGTGCTTCTCTCTTCGATCTGATAGATCCCCGTGAACTGTTAGCACCCGGTTATTTACTAAACAATATATTTAATAAAAGAAAAGATGACAAGCGGAGTTTGAAAAATTTCAACGACGTGGAACTGTTGTCGAGGTGGTTTTTTCTGCAGCTTCTTTACGAATGTCTTCAAACGTTCGATCACACGGAGTCTCAGTATTTTGAACCGACGGATTCGTTGTTGCTGTATTTCGGTAACAAGAGGATAGTTAATGGAGTGCACCAGGAGGAACGAATTTGCAGCATTCGAACGCCAGTTCGTCTTCGCGACTTCAACGAGTACGTGGTAGCTGAAGAAAAGGATTGGATACGTCGCGAGGAAGAACTGTACATATTGCAGACGACCGAATTGATCGAAAGATTAATGATGAAGAGAACCGAGATGTACGACGAGACGTTGCTGTTCCGCGACGAGGACTTCATTCTGCCTGGATCCTTGAAGGCTAGGGATCTTGCGAAACGCCGGGATTTACTTCGACAAAAACGAGCTCTGGAAACGGGTAAGTGCTGTGGATCGAAAGAGTAGCGATACAGTTTGCCATCCCGCGATTCTTTTGTTTCTGAGAAGTGGATATACCTATTTATACTCAACTAAAAATTCGTTCATCGTAGACTAATCACGAATTAATTCGTTCTAGAAGTTGGCATCATTTTCCGATTCGTTCGCTATAAAATCGTTCGTTACAGGATACCCCATTATTTTTTTAAAAACTCTTCTAATAAAACAAACACCTATATTTTTTCTTCCATAGAAACCACTTCTGCTGAGGAGACGGTAGAAAGTTCAAAGAAGAAGAAAAAAACGACTTCTAAGAAAAAGAAACGACAGGATGATAAAGCCACTACTGAGAAAGCTAGCTCGACGTCGAGTCCAGACCTAAGGTCCTTTTCAACAACAAAACAAAGCTTATCGGTTCATACAGTTGAAAAAGAAACAGACTATGAGTTCGTAGGCTATGATCTTGGCAGATTACGCGTACAAATCAAGAATACCAAGAAAACTTTTTCTTCAGCTGATGGTACTTTGGTGCAAGTGGAAATGGATGACTGGCTTTACAAAGACAAAGACATACGGATTACAGTTACAGTACACGATTACAGTTTACGATTATTTCAGCGAATTAATAATGGCAGTCGTGAAAGCAGCAAAATGTTTCATTTAACGAGTGGAACTGGGATTATCCTTGCCTTTGAGAAATTCTTGATCCCATCGCGTTAGTATTTCTTTATTCTTCCTTTCCTTTAAAGTTCCTGTTGTTAGTAACCGATTTAAATTAAATTCAGAATCGATCAATCTTTCTGCTTCATTTTAATCAACTAGATTACCCACATTTCAATATTTTACTGTTCATAATTTATATCACCATTATGTGTACATTTTATGGAATAATCAATTAGACATAAAATTTTATATTATTTAGTGGAGGAAAGAAATTCTCAGCAGGACAGTTGGCAAAATATAAGCGTCAGTTTCAAAGCATCATGGCCGACTGGATTACTGATAGAACCAATCATCGGTACCGAACCCGATAATCCATTTTATATTCGTCAATGCTATGGGACATCGAAAAGATACGGTAGCATCAATGGCGTCCATGAAGTTTGCAGAAAGTTTCTGAGAAATGGAACCATTTTGAAGTATCTCGACGATGGAAAAATTATAGTTCTTCGACCTAATGGAGTCATTGTAACTTGTACATCCTTCGAAAAGCTTCCATTTGACGAATACGAAGACCATAAAGATGACACGAATTTTCAAAACGGTGAATACACTGATTCTTTATATATCAGTATTATTTACTTTTACAAATTTCGTCGTTGCATTTGGAAATTGTAAAATTCTAATTTCCAAGCTCCAAATTTTAAATTTAATCATTCTTCTACGTATAAATATTATACAATTACGAAACAGATCCTATGTAAAAGAAAATTCTTTTTAAACTGAAAATAGCTTATTGAAGACACGAACTGCAATTTTAAAGGTGACAGATCAAGCAGGGAGAAGAAAGTTTTTAAAATTAGAAGAAAGTCGTCGAGTTTGCTGAGGCCTCAAGCGGTTAAAGTGGTCGAAGGAAGTCCTACACCGTTACAGCAGAGTTCATCGACGGTGAATCAAGTGATCGTTAAATTTCGTTTTGATCCAAGCACCAGAACGATCTGATTCAATTAAAGACAGGAGTTCAGGTTTTGAATGATATTTACAGTCCTGATATTTGACCGTTCATACTGGACCAGACGAATTATTTAAATAATAATTGAAATAGTACCTCTTCGGTTTAGAATTCTTATTATTTTTTATACAAAGTGAATTATATTTATTGCAATACATCAATGGAAGAGCCACCCTTTTCACTGATCCGTCGAACGTGATGTGTCCTCAGGATCATGACAGTATCCTGTCAATGGATGATACACCGGTCAAAGTGTTAGGGTACACGGTGCTGGATCACGATGGTGGATGGTACGAGGTGGCCGACGACTTGGTCGTAAGCGTACACCATCGATTACTCGTGAGGACAACCTCCGACTACGAGATCGACGAGAAATTCACACGTCGAGCTGACGGCACCAACATGTTGCTGAATTCTAATGGGGAATTGATTGTCGAATTCCCTGGTAAGTTCTTGTCACTTTACAAAATGATCCTTTGTTCTTCTTTCGTCTTCTTAAATCTCATTATGCGTCCGTTAAAACAAGATTTCTTTTAACGTTAAACGGGATATTATACCTTTAAATTTTTATATTTTAGAATTCAAATTTTTGGATTTCAATTTGAGATTCTTAAATTACTTAATTTTTTTTTTACTTTTAGCATCATTCAGCTGTTCATAATTAAAAATTCTTAATAAGAAAGTGAACGATCAAAGCAATTTCAAAAAAGAGAAAAATTTGCTTGTCACTGGTTTTTCGAATGTTTGTGGCAAGTGTATTCAACGAGCAAACAAAGTACAGTCGAGATGAGGAAAGTTTGGATGAAAGTTTATGAACTTGGTTTTCGCATACGTTCTGAGAAAACGTTTTCCGTGCTGCAGCCGTGAATCGTTGCATAATTTTGCATCTTCGTCAAAAATAAATATTTACCCTCGCCAAACTTGATATATAACATATATTGTAACATATTTTGTACTATGCCACTGTGTTACCTGCAATATTGCATAAAAAGAAATTACATGATTAGTTGCAAAAGTGGAGTTACAAAAGTAATTAATTTTTGTTAATAACATTCTTTTTACCAGAACACCTCGTATATTGCCATGGCATTAAAAGATTAACTTTCACAGATTAATCATATTTATATTTCGTTCAACTTTTCTGATACATTCCCCTATAAAAAGAAATTATCAGTCAAGCTAAGGATGAAACATTTTACGGTTACACGAGAAACGCGGTCTCTGGTGGGTGGAAGTTCCGTGGGTCAGAAAAGTTTGCTCCATTTTCGATAATGTCGATTTTAATACAACCGTGGGAGCCTTAAGTGCTTTTAAATTCATTACTTCTTGAAGTGGCTCGAGCGAGTTCTCGGGCAGCGGTTATTTGGCCGTTGGTAATGTGCATTCCCTTTAAATTATTAGGGAAAAATGGAAACATAAATTTCAATAAAAATTAAAAAGAATTTTACTTAGGGTTACGTATTAATATACAGATTTGGTCAGAATGTAAGAAATTTGAAAGTGCGAAGGGTTAATTGTTATTGCGCCAAGTTCTTCGATTTCTAAATGAAGTTTATAATGAGTAATGATTTTAGATGGCACGCGTATCACAACCGGATATACGATAGAAAAGGAACCAGTGATGTGTGACTGGACCGAAGAAGAAATTCTAGAATATTTTGTATCTAAAGAAAGCCAGGAGCAAGGAACTCAAAACTACGGTGTATCGTTTGCAAATCTGAAGCACTTTGACGAGGCTACCTCAAGACACAGCTTCGAGTACGAGGAAGATGTGACTGGGCTATTGATCGGGGATGGCTTTGTCTCCGTTCAGTTGACATGTCGCGTGGAACACAAGAACTATGCCACGGTGTTCTACGATCAGTCAACAGTTAGCTGTACTTTATCGATGCCAGACAAAGTTCGAGTCAGCATATCCGGAAGAGGTGATTACGAAGTTTCGATGGCCGATGGAGTTGATCTGAAGGTAATCGAAACCAGCGAGATGAAATTCATTCCAATGCAGATATCTAATGCCCGGGCATAGTTTTCCGAGTGCTGAAACGTACTTTACCCTTTTTACCCTCAACTCCATAATTTCCAGTTGAAATTTAATTTTAGCTTATTCTAAACTTTATTTTCGAAATTTCATACATTGTGCACAATTTTTCATTCATCATTTTACATATTCATTTTTCAACTGCAGATTCCAAATTAACGAGTTGGAAAACTTCCAGAAGTTCTGTTTCATAAAGGTCCAATTGTTTTGTACTTTTTCATGTGCCATATTAAATCCCCCATTTTGAATTTCAACCTAATCTAACGTTGTATTCCGAGCACGAGATATGTATAACTCGTTGAGTTTAGGTCAATTTTTCGATTTCTTGAAACTATCAAACTGGTGTGTTCAAGGGGGTAGATCTACTGTTCGATCGCAACATGTTGATATATTGAAAGAAATAAGACAATGGCCAGAAATGGTAGATTTACCATTTTATCCATAGATCAAAGAAGATGGTGTAACATTCAGAGGCAACTCGTGCGCCATCTGTGGCAACCGATCAACCTCCACCTACAACTTCTGCCTCTTCGAGTTTCCGGCCGTTATATTTTCCACTACAGACGTTTTTAAAAATGTATTCGAAGTGCTGGATGACGGTAGGACGAGTTACCATCGCAAAGAAACGTTAGAACGTCAGAAATCGAAGTCAAACGTGGACCTTGTCGAAGGCAAAGTGACTTACCAGGACAGAGAAGAGACGGAGAACGAAGGAAACGAATGCTTTGAGCATTACTGCGATCACGAGAGGCTCTGCTTCCGGCCCAATGACATTCGTTCCAGAATATTTTCGATAAATCGGAATCTCACGGCTTACGAGTACCTTCATCGATCCGTGAGCAACCAAGCCGAATTGGCAACAACCTTTGATAACCAGACTAGCGCCATCTTCTATCCTAGTCCACACAGACCGAAACTTCGTCGACTTATTATGTTTGAACCGTTGAAACCTGAGTCACGATCAAAGACCCTGCTAACAATTCAGGTTAGATAATGAAATTAACAAAGATGTTCCTTATTACAGAAACTGCCCTTAAAAAAAATGAAAAGATATGCTGATAAATTTTCTTTACGAATTTAGTATTTCAAATGTTTTTAAAACATTTTTTAGATATTTTAAACTTTTGCGTATTATATTTATCATATTTATCGCTATTTTCTTAAAATGAAACAAACATCTAACTTCTATTTTCCTAATTATTCGATTTTCCAATATTTGAGGAATCGATGACCCTCCCAGCAGTCAATGTATTAATTACCGTTTTAATACCGATATCTTTATAGTAAATGTATTTTATTAACACTAGCATTCTGGATTAAAGCCAACAAACTTCGACAGAAGAAAGCTGTTACGAAGCACATACTCGATTCCCTACGATTGGCCCTTTCCGTTTGGCAAAAATGGCGATGGTATTTGGGCAAATACTCACGACCTTCCTTTAATAAGTAACATGGAACACAATTTGCCAAAGTTATTGAAAATTCGAGTTTTATACGGTTTTAAGGAACAAAATGTGAATGCGGTCATTGATCTCCAAAAGGCTCTCGGACGCTATTGGATGTCGGTTAGTAGATTAATGTTCCTTTTATGCGAAACTACTGCCAAATGTTCCAATTAGATCCCCATTGGTCTTGTAATCAAAAGAACTTTGATTTTGAAGGGTACTTTCAGTTCTAGTTTTGTTCAAACCTCAACCAGCATTCAACTGAAAATTCTTACATCATAAATCACTTAAACGACAATTGAAAAAGAAATTTAAAACGACAGTTTTTTTTAGGTTTTTCAATTTCTCTTTTCGCTTTCAATAAAATAGCATAAATGATACCTATCACTATAAAAAAAAGGATAAATTTATTCATGAGTATAAAATTAATAAATTAAACCTGATCTGATTCAACTTACTTTAACAACTTTTCACCTAACTTAATGCACTCAAAAATATCTATGAATTCAGTTAGCCTCTGGTAGTCACGAACCGTCTATCAAGAAGATGTTAGAAATGAAGAAGCTTGTACCAGAAAATACAGTATCGATCTACGATTATTTGGAGAACAATCTTCAAAATTTAGCACTTGGTATTATTAAAACTATAGACACTGTAACCTATAAAAGTGGTTTAGAGAAACATTGGATGAGACCAAAAGCAGAACATCCAATGCGATCAAGCAAATTTGTCAGATTATTGAAAGAAACTGCGACGAATAAAGAAGAATTCGACTGGTACAGACGTTGCATGAGGGAAGGAATAGTTTTGCCATATTTCCAAAACAAAACTGGAACTTGTTTCCTTTGGGTAGAAGAATGCATGATGAATGCCGTGAACATATCACAAGCTAACAGATCGTCTACCAAAATGAATAAAAAGTGTGGAGAATTTTAGATCATCCTCTTATTCGACGTACTGCCGTCAGCTAAGTTTCCCTCAGGATTAAATTAACTCCATCAAAGAGCCTCCGAGTTTTTGAACGTAGACGGCGATCTGCTAACCAGAAGTTAAGAGAATATGATAAACAGCTCGGGAAAATTGCTTGAACATATAATTAGCTCGATGTACAAAGAAGACGTTTAATACAAAATGTGAGTCCGAGTTCCAATGCGTTCCAATTATTCAAAAACAAGGTTCATTTTATTAACAATGTCATTATAATTAGCCAATCGTTATTCTCATAGAATTTCTTGTGATCAATGAACAGTAGTTAGTATATACCTTAAACACCTACATCGCATTTTATCACTTTCAAATCAAAATAATCTTTAAAAGTATTAAAATCTAAGACTTCGTTATTCTTAAGAAAGGCTCCCTCTTCTGAATCCAATTGCCTGGAACGCCCTGTATAATCATTTCACGATAGAAACTCAAGTGTTCATTATCAGGATGCGTCTAATGTTCCGCGTAACTGAATTAAAACTGTTGAACGAAGGAAACAATTTTCCAGGGCGGTAAAGCTTTACCTTGAAGAATCTGCTAGCGTGCTATCAAAAGTTTTTCGCTCGTTTAAGCTGTTCCAGGCACAAAACCTTGCTTTCCCGCATCGTAGCAAGAACGTATCAAGTCGATAATTGAAGAAGCTCACCGACTATCAGCATCTAGCGGTGATAAATTTTTTGCTTAGACCCTCGAGGCGTTGTTGACCAACTTTCAACGGTGACGATGATTGCTTTCGCCTTTTACGTTCTTATAAAAACGATTGTACAAATAAACGAACACAATCACAACAGCCCTACACATATAGCGTGGCACTAAAGCAATTGGTTCGCTTCTGTCGTGATGCGCGATATAAAAATCAGCTTCCATCGTGATGCAAATTCATACTGGAGATTGTGGGCAGCTCACCGCGAAACGAGAGATCCCTTTTGTACCAGAAATCCCAAGGCGTCTTCTCATCCTTTATTCACCTGCAGTCGGGGTGTATCTTTCCACCTACAGCAGCACAGTTTGGCCTTTCGAAAATCCCTGCTGGAGATCCGTGGATCGCGAACAGAAACGCATGCTTATTACGTGCACTGAAAATGATTCGGAAAGAAACAATACGGGTTAAATCCAACCACGAAATTCGAGAAGCTGATGCAGTATCTTGATGCTCTTCACGTTCTGGTAAAAAAAAAAACAGAACAGAAACAAAAAAGACAGCTTAAAATCTACATCCAACCGAATTGAAAATTCATATCTGTTCGCAATCTATTAGATTCATATGAAGCATGTACTGCATAAGTGTCCTATTATTTCTTTAATAAAGCTGTGGATGTCTAACGCGACAAATATCAATATAGGGGTTTAATACCGCACCGATAATAACATCAATTACTCAAAACATAGAGAATCTGTCCCCATGATTCCTCCGATCTAGTCGATAACTTCCGTAATATGTTAGCTGCTACTTTTTTTACCGCCTATATAGCAACGAGCGAATAGATGACGCCATTGGCGGCCTCAGGAAACGTATGGAGTTTATATATTTCGCTGGTGGGTAGAAAGAATAGCGCGCGAAACAAGGGAACGAGAGTAGAGAAACGGTGAAAAAGGGTGGCGGGTTGAAAGAGGAAGGGAGAGGGTAGCACGTTATCCAGCTGCAGCCTGAGAAAAATGGCCCGTCTCGTAGTTTCTCCCTCTTGTACCGAAAAATCCGCGCCGGGCGATAAATCAGATCGCGTCACGTCTAAAACCGATGGTGCAACTTTTGTCCAATAACGTGATACGTAAACGTCCGTATAGGTACACAGGGCCCGGCTAAACCGTGGCTCCACTCGATATATTTGCGATATACTTCGAAAATCTCTGCTCTGTCTATCTTCTTCCGTTCGTTCGTTTGTTTCTTTCTTTCTCGCTTTAGTTGATTTTCGAAGAAGAACGGGCAGATTTTACTGGTAATGGAACGCATGCAGACAGATGTGGAGAAGATTTTTATTCAATAAATTAAAATGCGATTAAACAGCGTTTGCAACTATCATCTATTATACTATTAGGTAATACGACTTTGATAAAGTAACGAAGAAAATATTTTCGTAGAATAATCGCTCGTCACTGATAATAAGATGAAGAAGAAAAATGTTGACAAAGATTATCAGTGGAAAGATCTTGACTGTAAGGGGATCCCCAGTGAGACCCGAGTCAGATGAGAGAATACGTATAATACGGGGTGAAGCAGGTCTTTTTTTCTTTCGTCCCGGTACGTCCCGTGACATTTTGGAAGGGAAAATGATATAGGTTAAAACTACGTGAACGAAATTCCGCTGAAGCAACCGGAAATAAGGACTCG
This sequence comes from Osmia bicornis bicornis, assembly GCF_907164935.1. NCBI lineage: Eukaryota > Metazoa > Arthropoda > Insecta > Hymenoptera > Megachilidae > Osmia > Osmia bicornis. The sequence goes on along the minus strand of NC_060218.1, from coordinate 476,131 downwards.
ACCTCGCGTCCGCGTGTGGTTCCGCTCAGTAGACGGAAGAAAGCAATTCTCCGGGCGTTCTCGGGAGAACGTTAGTCGACAAAGAAATGTAGCCAAGAATGTTGAAGCAGCATCTATTGAACTTGACTGAAGAATAATTCTTTTACGATCGAAACACAGATCGTTATAACGTGAAATGGAATTTTTATGATTTCAACTTTTATTACTCGAATAAGGTTGGATTTTATATTTTTATAGAATGGTTTAACAATGGTACGTGCGTTTTATGTAGTGTGCAGAGATAGAAAGATGACTAGCGGAAGGGCACAATACCTTCCTTCTCCAGAGCGCTAGTCCCCCATAGGGAGACCTACTGACGATGAGCTCGATACTGTATGAAGTTTTCAATTCTTCTTAACATTTATAAATATTTTCTAAACTGTATTGTAAAATTACAGAGTATTAAAGAAATTGGGGCGTGACCTAAGCAAAGCTGAAAATTTATTCGATATTAAGAATATAAGTAGAAGCGACGATAAAAAGTCAGCGAGACATTGATTAATGTAGGTATTCTTTTGACGGGGACAGACGGTAACCTCTCACGGGACTCGAGACAACGAGAAACGGATCAAACGTCGAAATTCTCATAAATAACGTCTCGTAACCGTATGTCAGGCTACCTTGTTTTTATATTTCATCCTTTGCTTATATTAATGATCATATTACGTGTAAAAATTATTTCTGATGAAAAAAAGAACTTTAATATAATTGATTTAAAATTGACCCAGCATTAATTAGAATGACTTTGAAATTATTTTCCATAATAAATATGCACTGATTTTTTAACATTGAATATTATGAATTGTTTTTAAAAAGACAAAAATTAGGTATATGAAGCATAGAGTTGAGAATACCTAATCAAATCACTGACGATGAGAAGCATAAATCAAACTCAGATTTTCGAAGGTATAAAAGGAAGCGTAACAAAGCAGCGAAGAAAACGGTAAAAGAAATAAAAATCATGTGTGTCGCACTTTTACGAGTTCCTCTCCTCCTTCGCGAGTAATGTGCGAGACATATGGTACAGTGACGGCTGTTACCCCTTTACGGTGCCAACCCACCCTTTTCTAACACGCTAGTCTCCGGTATTCCTGCCACGCGTCCCAAAATCACCGGCTGCTAAAAACGTGCATGCTGAACACGAGTGTTCTAATACTTTAAGCAACGACACCCACGTGCAAAGTGATACGCTTATATTAACCTATAGATCGGTACACTTTTCCTACTGTTGCAAAGTACCATTTCGCCATCGGCGTAACGAGAATTTTTTTTTCTCTAATGGTCAGGTCCTTTAGCTTCATTAACAATTTCAAGTCATTACAATAATACTTGAAAACTTTAGAACTTAAAAATCCTGGGATTTTATTGTAGTATGGCGGGAACGGGTCTGGACCTACTTACTAATGCCAATGATTTTCCCTAAGAGAATTAAATCAATGTACTACCAGTGAATTATACTTTAATATTGGTGGCAAGCAGCAAAGGCAAATATTCGATAATATTGTGACGCGGGCAGTTAGCATAATGTGATGCGCTACCCGAGTGATACGAGTTTCCCGGAATATCGTTGACTCGGTGATTCATTTTAATACATAGCGACGTTCTCGCCAATCCATGGTCGTTTTCTTTAACGGTTCGACTGGAAGCAAGCGGGAGGAACTGATTGAAGATTCCCCGATGGTATTTCGATACGTGCATCGGACAGTTCGAAAGTTCGAATAAAGTTTTCTTAGATGTCTTCTTTATTCCCGTTTAAATTACGAACGACAGAGTGGTGAAAATCAGGTGAACTCGTTCCTTGAAGTTACCTTAGAATGCTGTCAGATTCTAATCCCTTCGAAAACAATGCCTCAATGGCAAATATAAAAAATGGTCATGAAGGTAGTCGCTTCTTACAAACATTATGAAATGTGAAAAAAATTAATTTATACATTAATAAGACTATTTTCGGTAGTATCTTAATTTTATTAAATTTTAATATTATTCATATTTGTTTTTTAATAAAATTGATGGTATTTCAATCCGCTCTCTACACTCTACTTCCCCAAGAATATTTAAATTTAACCAAATATTATTTTCAACTCAAAATCTGAAAGGTACATTCACCCTTCAACACAAACGACGACCAAAAATAAAAATACCTGTCAGATATTTTTTTTTTTTAAACTCTACATCAAGCCAAAATTTCATAAAAATCGGCAGGTGTCACTCGGATAAGCGGCCATGTCACTAAAATACGCAAAGACTTTCGAAATGACCTGACAAACAGAACGCATGTGTCGAATACGATCGACGTTAAAAACGGCAGAAATTAAAGGTGAACTACGAAACATGAAGAAACCGTCTTTACAAGTTGGTCCTTTTTCCGCCTGGAATTAGGACGCGAAACGTAATTTCGAGGGAAATCGGGCAACCCGTTTGTCGATCACCTTCGACGTGACTTACAATTACTGTCATCTCTCTTCTTTCACCTGCCTTCTCTCTCTCTGAATCCTCGTTTCTTTTCCTTTCGAACTGTTTCGCCTTTCCTCTCTTGCTCCTCTTTACCCTATAACCATTCGACCTTCGTTACTTCGACTAATTGGGAGTCTGATTAATTAGGGAAGTTTCGTTGAATTACTGGCCGTTCCCTCCTCTCCGCGGTTCACATTGGAAGGCTAAAAAATTAGAAGGGGGTTTCAACCGCAACAATGGAGTCGGATTGGGTCGAAACAGCGTAGGAAGAATCAAGAAGCATGTCCGTTGAATTTAAAGAACGTTCGAAGCCTTTATAGAATTGCCCTGCGTCGCGTCGTTGGATTTACTTTCCATTAAAAAATTTGATGGCCCTTTTTGGGGTTTTTAACAAAACACTGCCAATAAACATTTATCGCCTTGAAAAAAGTCTTAGAATTTTATCACAAAATAGCAAGTGCTTTTATTAGCAATTATATTCATGTCAAATGATCGAAAAATCATTTGAAATGATCAATCCGCTTTCCAATTACTAAACCCCATCCCAAATCAGGAGAACCATCGAGAAACTCCGATAGATTCGAAAACTTCTGGATCCTAAGGTAGGTTTAAAACGACTCGTTTTATAAGGATACCAGGTCAAATAGGATGTCGCGGGAATTGGAACACAACCGAAAGAGTTCTCGGTTTTATATGCTCGTAGATTCGCGAAATGACATGCCCATTAGCCACGCTGGTCTTCCCTAGGTCCCCCGAGGTTGCGTCGATATCTCTGTACACCCACATGCAATGTAGGCTTCTCCCAGTTAAGAAATAATGAAAAAAGCCGTCCCGCTAGTCATCTTTCTATCTCTGCACAGTAGTATTGTTCACCGATCACGAGAAGTCCCGGGAGAATAACGCAATCTGATTGGTCGCGTCCCACCTCAGTTCACACGTACTTTAAGTCACGCCTACTATTTAGACTCGTGTAAAACTAAAACTAGTACGCTCTCTTATCCCTGTGTCGTCCCGTCACGAGACTTCTTGTCATCGATGAACGATAGTTACTGCCGCAATTTTTACATATTTGCAAAAATCATCGATATTCTCAAATTTATCTTGCTTTTTAAAATATTTTTTAGTTTTTCAAAAAGTCTTTTTATATTTGTCTTTATTTTTGCACGAATTAATTTTCAGTTTATTGTTATTATTTATGGAATAAATTTAACCATTGTGCCATTTCTCTATTCGTGGCATGAAATGCCACAGCTTGCCTGACGGGTAACTGGAAGAGGTCGACGTTTCACGAGAATGTACATAGCTTCGAGCATCGAAGGTCTACCAGCGACTGTCCTCGATATCTCGTCCTCGATATCACAGCAGTAATACAGCCTCCCCCTTTTTTACCCGATTGAACCATCTCTCTGTCAATTTTTCTTTTTCCTAATCTTCTTTCTCCGTCGCTCTGCTTTCCATTTAGATATGATCACGGTCTTTGTTTCCTCGTCGCAGTATCATCCTTGTACGAAGATGTGGATTCGATGTTCAAATACGATTGTCGTTTATGATCTCAAAGGGATATCTTTATACAAGTATATCTGACGGGTGCTTCCTCCTTCTTTGTTCGAAACGGAGATTGTCTCCGAGTCGTTAGTTGTTATCTTAATTGGATAACTTGTAAGTCAGAAATAAATATATGAATTTAAATTAATTCGTAAATTTATTAATTTCGGTAAGTCATTTCTGCATGAGTCATTTTGATCCAGGTTCAGCGATAAAATGTGCAAACTGTAAATTTATTTGCAAAATTTATGTATTTTTTGTATACAATTCAGCTTTCAAGCCCATATAGGTATAATGTTTAATTTATCCATTTTCATCTCATTCGATCAGATCAAAGTATCTGATTGCCGGTTCTCAAACATACGATCACTATCTAATTCTTAAGAGAGCAAGGAAAACTCGACGGAAGAAATAGTATGAAAGACGATGAATAGGTCCGCGAACGAGATTCGGCTGTCGCAAAGCCTTGAGAAATATAACCCGGCATTATTCAGCTTGGAGTTTCTTATTATATCGAGGCCGGTTTCCAAGGATGCGAAGATCTTCCTTCTTCTGGAATTTCTTACCATCTTTTAAACGATCCCTCCTCAACGAACGTTGAATTCCACCTTGAAATTAATTGTCGAATTCAAACGGCAGACGGTCAATCGTTCTATCTGCCATTGTTCGCTTAGAAATATCTTTTATTATCATATAAAATGAATGACAACGTAAAAATTAAAAAGTAATATCCACCTTGACTTAAAATGAAAATAAAAGTAAGTCCAGTTGCAGTTTAATATATTGATTGTACAATGGATGGGTTACATTTGATTCCATAAACAGCTCTTTGTCATGTGTTCCTTTATTTCCCGAAGTAGCTCAAACATTTTCTACTTTATTCACGATGAATTTTCACAGCAATTGTCCGAAACCTTTTTCGGTACCAACACGACAGCAAGATTGAAATTTTGGTTTCGTTTCTGTCGACAATGTTTCAGTGATAGGGCATTCATTATCAGTACATATCCTTTCCCCATGTCCATGACAAACACTATCACAATTACATTGAAAACGAACAATCCGTATGATATGGAGATCTCCAACGTTCGTAAATGTATAATAATTTCCACTCTCTAGTTCCACCAAGTCATCCTCGTCGTTAATAGACGAAAACATTAAGTTTGTATCGTTCCTAGCAAGAACTTTATGAGGAAAAATAGCAGCATGTTTTTCCTTTATAAGTTCGACATCATTAAATTCTTTAAACGCGTCCTATTAAAGAAAATAAAGTATAAAAAATAGTGGAGGCGGCGCAATGTGCCAATACTGGGTTGGGGAGGCTATATTAATTCAAGTATAGATAAGGGGTTCACTCACCGCTATTTCAGACGAGGGACGGTTTTCATCGCAAAGTCTCCGCCATTTATCGCGAGCATCGTCATACCGGCTTCTCGTCCTGTCGTAAGTCAAATAAACATCAGGGGCCAAACTTTTATATCCAAATGCCCCGACCGCATCGCTATTGCCATCTTTACCATAAGAACTACCGCCCGAGAACCAAACCGTGTATTCTCGTAAAATCGGTTGTTGTTGCGTTCTTAAGTACCAATATAATGAAAAATATACAGCAAGTTCCTGATTAGGTCCGCCGTTACCAGGATTAGGACGAAGATTGACAGACGGTCGTCCCCCTAACAGGAGACACAACCCCAAACCCCATTTATCTTTCGCAGGAAATATTTCCTGAATCTTTTTGTCCGTCAATGGGCAAATAGGACTTTCTTTCATCGCTTCGTACATATCTAGTTTATCTATTTTACCTTCGACGGCTAGTATCATTAAGGAAGCAAGTTTAACGTATTCTCGAGCAAATTCTTGGATTTCTCCAAAACAAGTGGAATTAAGCTTTAAAGGAAATAAACCTAGCCTGAACACGTCCGTGGACATACATTCCATGGCATCGGCGTTGCAGGCTATCACATACTCATGAACGAATTTATAATTCTTCTTCTCATCTAATTGTTTATCGGCAGCCATGACCCATGGAATGGTTTCTTCCACTAAATCTCTTACAGTTAATGGTAATCTATTAATGAGTCTGTATTTTGTTAAAATGCCTAAGCTTGTCACGTCCTTTGGATCGAAGGCACATGGTCCACCTGATATTTGAGTCATTGGTTTAGCGGAAACGGCTGATGTAATTAGAGTGATGACCCTTGCTGGGTAAGCAAATCGTGCTAGATCGCCGCCTGTATTAAAATTTTTTATGTACCGACTTTAATGTAGCACGAGTTTTGGACATTTGCGTAACTAGGATCTTTTCTGGGGGTACCAGATCTCAGAAATTTTAGAATTTTGAAATTCTAAAATTTGTAGCTAATGGTTGTAGAATTATCTGCCTACCTCTAATTGCAGACAGCTTATTTCTTACAGTATTTATTTCTTCGGGAGTTGCTTGAACAGCCTTCAACCTATTTATCACTCTAAGTTTATCCCTTAATGTAATTGTGTCTCGTGGACAGCAGAGAAGATCATCATTTCCTTGCGAGATCATAACAATCAAAAGATCTCTCTTCTTTAATTTTCTACAGTAATTTAAGATTTTTCTAGTAGCTTCTACAGTTTTCAGATCTGGCTCGCCGTCAGTTCCAGCCTCAACATATGAAATACGACTGTCCAGTCTGGGAAATGCTTCCGGATAACTCCACATCATAAAAAGTGATTTCCGTGGTACAACCATCCATCCCTTTTTTAATTGTTTACGAACGATACGTTCAAGTGCTGCGCTCATGGTTATTGCTTCCTTTCCCCAACCAACAATATGTAAATTATTCCTCAGTCGGTACTTAACATCTTTAATAGTTAATATTGATTTGCCATCGTATTTGATCTTTTCTGGTATAATTACCGAAGTGTACACACACTTTATGCCTGTTTCAATAACCTTTTTCAGATCTTCGCGAATCTACAACAAACAAAAGTAAGATGAATTCGTATCAAGTAAAAATAATCAGTAGGTATCATTAGGACAACAACAATTTAAATTTAATTTTCGACTCATTTTTAGTTTCTAAATTTTACGCTATTCTTTTATATATTAAATTCTTTTCACAAAAATAACTTTTCTGTAAAATGAAGCTATTTGGAAAATTTCAACGAAATCGAGCATGACCGGGTTTCGGAAATATAGCCGGTAAATCTACGCCTTCAAATGCATTTAGGGCGTTAGTGGAATGCACCCTTAGAATCTCCTGTCCTGGCGCGTATAAAGAACATAGGTAAATAAAGCAAACGGTGGCTCGCTTCTTTCTTAATTAACATTTTTGCTTAACTAAGGGAAGCCTAAATTGCACTGTGGTTACAAAAACCTGTAACATCTCTTTGTCACTACCCGTTTTCGCAGCATCCCTAATTTGTTTCTGACGCAATCTTTCTTCCTTGTCAAACCCTGCGTTTTGTATCGCTATTTTTTCCTTTCTTCTTCTCCGTATCGAAAGCTGAACTTCGTCTATAACTTTTTGTCTTCTCGCTTGAATTGCTTTGATTTTTTTAAGTCTTGCTTCCTCCTCTGCTAAATCGATAATTCTCGTCCTTTTTTTTGATTTTTTCTTTTGAACTTTTGACATGTTTATGGATCAGATATTGCTTGATTGAATGTGTTTTGATGGAAGTTACATTTTTGGAAAGTTTGAAAAGTGTTGGATTACCGGTGGATCCATGATGGTTATAACCATCACTAAATATACTTAATGAACATAGCTATATTTTAATAAAATTAACAAACATCACTCAGTTTACAGATAACTGAGTGGCTTATACACTTCGGTTCTAAGTGGCTTGTACACATACGAACGCACGATAATGAATACGCGAATACATATTATCTTAACAAAATGTAATGTTAAAAAATGGATAAGGAACAAATAACATACAGTATATATGGTTTCGTGTAAATATGTATGTACTTTCGCCAAATTTTTGGGTGTCAAACTAACATATATGTAGCGCGAGAAAGTAGGCAAACAGTATTTCGAACATAATTTATGACTGTCTTAGCATTTTAATTTAGTCAAACTAAACTTTCTCAAATGCTGATAATTAACAGGGAACAGCTTCTAAGAATGCGTGTTCAACCTAACACTTTCTGTATATACTATCTCTCAGACGATGGGTCACGGATAAAAGAACTAAAAATTTTAGTGCAAAATTTCCAAAACAATTTCGTTAAAAACCGGGATATTTCCAATTTATAGTTTTTCCTCTAATAGATTAATTATTTCATTGAATTTCTTTAACGTTAATTTAGATTTGTTAATTTAATTTAAGTAGTACAATACAAATTTAAATTTTTGAAATCAAAGTTTTGATATAATATGCATTGTTTTAAAAAAATGTTACTCTCGATTCACTCGATTTTGAGACTACTTCAGCTCACTTCAGGTATTAGCGCAGCTAACCTATACATGTCTCTATTATATGTAAAAATCAAAACAAATTTTGGAATGGAAAAGAAAGTAAATAAATTTTCAGTTTATTACAGCCCTATTTGAATTCCCCTATTTCGTGACGTTAGAATATCTAATGTTTTGTTTAGAATTAACAAATACTTTTATATATAACCTTCATTTATCTGTTTCATTTTACCTTCATAACCTAAATGTGTTATAATTTCGCAATGTTTTTGTTGCAAGTTTGATCACAACGTGAGCAGAAACTTCCAAAATGCCTCCTAAAAAGAATGCAAATGCTTCAAACTCAAATAAGTCTAAAAAGGCAGAAGGTAGTAGTGAAAAAGGTGAAAAGAAAGGAAAAAATGCAGTAAAAGTATGTACATTGTTTATACATAATTATATTTATATACAATAAAGTTATAATTCTTTTTGCTTGTTCTTAAAGGTTAGACATATTCTGTGTGAAAAACAATCAAAGATTTTAGAAGCATTGGAGAAACTAAAAACTGGACAAAAGTTTAACGAAGTTGCAGCTACATATAGTGAAGACAAAGCAAGATCTGGGGTAATTCTATTTAATATTCTAAGGATCTTGTATACAGACATTCCTTCTTTTTCCTATGAACCCTACATCTGTAATCTTATTTTATTGAAATTGTTACTTAATGATCATTAAAGGGTGATCTTGGATGGATGACAAGAGGATCAATGGTTGGTCCATTTCAGGAAGCTGCATTTGCACTACCTATATCTAGTATTGGGGCTCCAGTTTATACAGATCCACCAGTTAAAACGAAATTTGGTTATCACATTATAATGGTAGAAGGTTTCAAATAAGTAATCTATAGGTAATATATACCTCAGTTCACCAGAGTCCATAACTGCGACGCGCAGGTTGGACGATGGTGGGGGAACACAACCAGCTCTCTGCTAATAGCTTTCCACTTCGTTTGGGAATATCGCCAATCAGGGCGAAGATGCGCACTAGAGATGCGCGAAGAACGAAAACTGGTCTTCGCAGTTATGGACTCTGGTGAACTGCGGTATACATAAAAGTATATTCTATTTTTTTTAAGTTCTTTTGCTTTTCTGTCCAATTTCACATATAAATTAAATACTAAGGAAGGCATCAATTTCCACGCATGAAAATAATAATACATTAAATAGTATAAATAATATATTTACAAACATAAAATCATTTACAATATATATCCTTAATCAAAAATATACATTTGACACACATATCCACAGACTCCGGAAGTAATAAAGTGAACAATGTTTTATGATACATTGTAAAACTAATTAAATATATTATTTTATAAATACTATGTAGAATATCTGAAAAATGTTTTCAAATTTATGGTAAAAATATTCTATTAATTCATAAAATATCCAAAATTTAAAAAAAATGTGGAACACATTTAATTACACAATTATTTAATTTACTATTAGTATGTTTTTATATCTCCCTGTTGAAAATGACTTATTGTTAAATGACAGAATGGATAAATTTATTTTCTTGAACTATGCATTGTTACATGCTAAAACAGATTTTCATTATTTAATGCATCAACTGCACCAGTGGCTGCCCATAACAGGTGCCACAAATTCAACACCATCAAACAATTGTAAAATACCAAAAGAAAGAAAATTCTTCTGTATCTGTAATATTTTACTAATAACATGAAATAGGAAGCTGAATAAATAAATTGAAAAGTGAAATAATTATACCCTTAGTAGTTTTCAGCGTAGCAGTCGGTATGTTTTATGATTAATCATGTTTTTCATTAAATCTATTGTCCATGTCATTTATCCTTGTATCATAAAAATTACATAAGATTAAGTCAAGGCATAAATTCGGCAACTGACAGATCGTTAAACACGAATGTTTGGATTAGTGAAACGGATATATTTTAACAACGACTCATTTTCTTCACACACCCATGGCTTTTTATGGTGGCAAGCAACATCGTGCCAGTTCACTCCATCCTTATAAAATTGATTCAATACAGCTAAACAATTTTCAGGAGCACCTCCTTGTTGAATAGCTTCACGATTATCTGGTTGTGGTTTTCCAATACTATAAATATTGTTAATTAATCATTCACATAAAATACTATAATAATTACATTTATAAAGTAAAATAAAGTAAATTTACCCTCCACTTTCAGACCAATCATTCTGAGAACGATCGGTAGTTGGAGCTAATTTTTGTAACTCTGCAGTCCAGAACCAACCATTAATATGAAGTGGCTGAAGATCAGGTCTATCGCACCCTTTGAAATCACAAAGGCGACCAGATGTCCAAATATATTTTACATTATCTAGAAGTAATAATTCTTTTTTGTATGTGTTCTTATTTTATTTTCTTAAAATATTTAAAGTATAAAATACTGCCATACTTTGGACAATACGACTTTTAATAAACTCATTTTCTGCAGATGTCTCTAAGGAAACAAGGTCCATACATCTTTGTCTACAAAAATTCCTTCCTGATAGCCAATCAACTTCCTGTCCACTTGTTCTTGGATCAGCCCACGAATAATAGTAACCCTTGCCATTAAAACGTTCATGAATAACTCCTAAAATATCACAATTTATATAGTTTCAATTTTTTACTATGCATATAATTATATTTAATATTCAATTGAATTTTTGACAGTACAATGTGGATTTATTTATTGCAAAAAAAATCATCTCAGATTTAATATTTGGATAGTGTAAAAATATATCACTTACTTTGTGCACAAAGGGCAGGAATTGGTGGTTCCAAGATCCTTCCAGACGGTTGGAACTGAGCCGCCGATAAAGCAATAAGTATTCCAAGAATAATAAATCGCAACATTTTGCTTCAAACTATATTTTAATTGAAATATAGATATTAAATACTGCAATGTGTAAATGGAAGAATAAAAAATAATACAAAATATTGATATTAATTATGTATGTACATATTTTCATTATTTGTTAAAGAGGGCAAAAGATGTAATTGTGAAAATTTTGTTGTGAAATATTAATATTGTTTGAAATGAAATCATATAAGATATCCGTGTTGGAGAAAACGCATGTATTCATGAATGAAACATTGACATTCTGAAATATACCGTGACCGTCATATTTAATCAGAAAGTAAAACTCAGGACCCTTCGTGAATAAATTTTTATTTTCAAATTATTGTAAAAGTATTACACATTTGATTAAATTTGATACATGATAGATGATAGATAAACAATTTTTTTGGGCTACGTTTGCTAAAAATTCATATATGAACATTTACAAATTTCATGAAATTTCTTTTCCGAATTTGCCATTTTATTTTTTAGGTCACTTAAATATTATAATCATTGTAAAAATACTATAAGAAGAGAACATTCAGAAGCTAAATTATTAATAGCAATACGCATAAATATTTGAAATGAAATATCGTGTATATGTTTAAAATCATTATATTGTTACAGAAAAGAATTTAAAATTTTATTTCTTTATATAAGTTAATGTTTATAAATGGAATAATGGTAAAATGTGTTGAATATTAATTATTTAGAAATAGTTTTAATAAAAATAAAGATAATTTGATTCTAATGTTAGAAATATCTTGAAAACGGAGATCGAATATATTTTATTACATCGTGTTAACAGTACTCACCTAAAGACGTTCTCTGAAGAACTGCCGCACTTTCTTAAGAAGTACCCCTATATATATATATATGCAATGAGGACATTGTGCCAGAACCTCTAGGACTGTGTAAACATTTTTGAGACACGACCGGATAATTTTTTGTATCTTATTCATTTAATTAATCTTTTTATTCTAATATATTGTTTGCAATTAATTAATATTAATATTAAAATTATACTGTAAATAAATTCCATGGATAATATACAAATGAGTTACTTTGTTTGAATCAGTAAGATCTGCTAGAAAAATGAAAGTGATGAAAATTTATGTTATCTGATATGTTTTAAAAATGTACATTTGTTTATTCCTCATTAAGGATAAAACAAAAGCGAAAAAGAGGGACAAGGTATTGAAGACAAAAACTATTTGTTGTAACAAGTTTGAAAACAATTATTAGAAGAAAATTACACGTGTCCCAAGAATTTATCAAAGCTCGAATGCTAATTTAAATTTTGACGCTCTTTGTGTGACTCAAAATTTATAATATTCATAAAATTATTTATATAATTCTTTTTTATTTAAATTATTTATTTTTGAAATTACCTATTTACATCACATTTTATTATATACAAGTAATAATAAAAGTATAAAGTTAATACACATTTATTATAAACAATTTTTTCTGTTAAATTATTTAATTAGTAATGTAAAAAATAACATGAATACAAAATAATAAATAACGTATGTTTTTTAGTGTAAATTTTAGATAATTCGATTTTAAACAATTCCAAGTTAAGTATTTATCTACAAAGTAATAAATAAACTTTTGGTTTCGTTGGTTATCGGAATACCATTTCAAAAATACGGTTATCTTAGTAATTGAGAACATTACAGGTACCGTTAGACAATAATTTCAAAAGGTGATGTAGGTGACCTGAAAACCTAAAAAGTATACCACATCGATTGAACGGATACGATTTCAGTTATAAAAATAATAATAAATTATCTGGATCTAAATTTAAGTTTTAAGAAGCATTAATATATTAAATAGAAATTTTTTCAACCACACATCTATATAATATGTATATTCTCTTTACACTACATATAAAGTGTTTTATAATTAGGCTTCGTAACTAATATCGTATACGGGGTCAAAATGACCCGGAACCCTAAGTATGAAAGTCAATTCATTTTTACTGCTCTAATGTATGATTTAGAGTTGAAATTCCTTTTATTGTATGTACAATATATTATCATATACGAGTAATAATATACCGTAAAAAATATGTTATTTTTAATAATACGTAAATACATTTTTTGCTGTAAGTTAATTATTAATTTTTTTGTAATATTACCTGAATTAAATTTTTGATGCAATGAAAAATCATATTTAAAAGAATAATGATCAATTTTTGCTTCAGTTCAACTTTCACATTTCACTTAAAGTCAAACTTTAGAATTATTTCCCACTTCGTGCATGCAATTATTTATTTATCCTTTGAAAGTAACAAAAGTGTAATTCTATCGCGGAGACTGTTGTGGCTTTATTTTATTTATAGTACTGTATTATTTCCATATTCCCGGACAGTTTCTATCCCTAGCCCCACCACGTTTCCTCTTTTCACTCACTCTTAATCTTTGTTACTTTCATCGACGATAAAGGTAGGTTCGGCGCGAGCTGAATTCGAAAAATTCTTCGAAGAGAAACTCATCCATTGGTTCCCAATACGCACACTCTTCCTCTTGAGTCACCTGTTTGTTCCGAAGTACACTCAGGTGCAACATACGCTTCTTTTGGTCAAAAATAAGAGGAGGAACCTCCCACCACTTGACTTCGGTTTTCGAAGAATCCATGAAAAACCTAAACGGGTAGTAGGATACTTCTTCCTTTACACTTCCTTTTAATTAACAATTAGGAAACCTAAGGTACAGGTGACCATACATTAGAGCTGTACATTTTAAACACGGATATAGGGTCAATGACATTCCTTTGGCCGGAAATTGGAAAATGTATGCGGTAACGTAAAGAAAGTTGTTCGTTTAAAACGACACTCAACCACGATGAACATAGCCGTGATGGGATCAATTTGACCGTGGTTATTATTGTTATTTAATTTAAATTTCGCGCGCTCAGAGTTTGCTTATTTGCAAGAACGAGAAGAATATTCCTTTCTCGCTAGTATGTACTGATTCAAACAATTAAAAATATATATTATCACCTCCGAATTCTTATCATCATACATCTAATGCTAGAAAAGCCTTACTCTCAAGTCCACTCTTTATTAATACTAGTGGAACGCCCCGTGCTATGCACGGGGAATTAATCTGTTACAATTTGACTTATGGGCCTCGGCTCAACCTTTCTAGTTATTTATTATTTTTTTGTCTTTAAGGGCCTCACCAGGCCCAACCCTTTATCACTGCATACCTTACATGTCTGCATCATTAACATCCCTGTATCCCTTATATCACTAGATTCCCTATATTCCTGCATCTCGTATATGCCGGCATTCCTTATACCTCGGCATCCCTTACATCTCTGTACCCTTTATATCTCTGTATCCCTTACACTCCTGAATTCTCCCTGCATCTCTTGTATCCTTTCAACCCTTATAACAAATATATTATAAATAAAATAGTTATGGCCACTAGTTCGAATAAAAATAATCAAAATAATTTTAAATTTAAATTTTTGCAAAATTTAATTCCTTTTTTTGCTGCCAGGGGGCGCTGATCCGAAGTTGAAATTTTAGTTCACATTTTTCCCCCTAGAGGGCCAAAATTTCGGCAAGCTTTAGTTCCTTTTTTCGAAACCAGATGGCGCTGGTCCGGCGTCGAAGTTTTAGTTCGCATTTTTCCCGCTAGAGGGCCAAAATTTCGGCAATCTTTAGTTCCTTTTTCCGAAACCAGATGGCGCTGATCCGACGTCGAAATTTTAGTTCACATTTTTCCCGCTAGGGGGCCAAAATTTCGGCAATCTTTAGTTCCTTTTTCCGAAACCAGATGGCGCTGGTCCGGCGTCGAAGTTTTAGTTCGCATTTTTCCCGCTAGAGGGCCAAAATTTCGGCAATCTTTAGTTCCTTTTTCCGAAACCAGATGGCGCTGATCCGACGTCGAAATTTTAGTTCACATTTTTCCCGCTAGGGGGCCAAAATTTCGGCAAGTTTTAGTTCCTTTTTTCGAAACCAGATGGCGCTATAATGAGATGCTTACAAAAGGGTTGCAGGGACGTGAGGGATGCAGGAATGCAAGGAAAGCAGAGGTGTAAAGGATTGTTTTTGTTTTTTTTTTTAACGTGGGGAAATCTTGCATAAGACCCCCCACCGACCCCTGGGGGAGGGCGGCGGGGGAGTGTCAGATTACTACTGACTAAAACCCCACGGCCACCGACAGTGGCACTAATTAAATGGTCATCATTCAACGAACGTCTTAAAGTTAACGCAAATAATCTTTACTTTGATTTTTTAACAAAAATTTGATGCTCGATCGATACTGTGGTACTATCATTGTAAGAATACACATATAATATTTTTCTGCCTTGTTTTCGAGCATGCGTACAACGTCTCAGCGTCACTCACAGACATGTTTCCGCATTATTAAAAGGAAGGATTTCAAAGAGCCCGCCACAACATTAACAAGATTTTAAAAACCCTATAATTCCATAATGTCACAGCCGACTCTAGTATAATGTAGAGTCCTAGTGATACCTAACATACAATATATACCGCAGTTCACCAAAGACCGTAACTGCGACGCGCAGGTTAGAAGGTGGTGGGGGAACGCAGCGAGCTCTCCGCTAATCGCTTTCTACTTCGTTTGCGAGTATCGCCAATCAGGGCGAAGATGCGCACGAAAGAACGAAAACTGGTCTTTTCGCAGTTATGAACTTTGGTGAACTACGGTATATATATACCTATACGTAGCACAATAATTTTTCTAAACAAACGTGATGAAGTAACTGAATACTTCTATTTAAAAATAACATAATGATAATTGTGCCATTGAATAAGCTACTTTTTAATAATTCACCATCACTAACTATAAACATATTGAAATAAGTGGATGTTTAAGTAATTCTTTATACACATATCGAAGTAGTTTATTTTTCGTATACGAGAAAGCAACATGTCGGCTATCCTTTATAGCGTCCGTACTAATCTTTTATTTACTATTTATTGCAATGTAAACGTGAGATGATGTGATTACATTAACAGTTGTTTTGACAATGTACTGTGTCGCGATACATATTTTTGGATTTATGTGTGAATAATGACAGAGCCGGAACTTTGCCGGCTCTGCGCCGAAACCAAAGAAAATTTTATTGGAATTTATGATGCGGAAGGACAGAAATTAGCAATAGAAGCTAAAATTGCTAAATGTTTACAGATTCAGGTGAAAACACGTCTCTCCATTTGTGATTAATTTTAACATGTCAAAATTAATTTAAATCAAAATGTAAATGTTAAATTGATAAACTTCTTACAGGTATTAATAAGCGATGCACTGCCACTTACAGTTTGTATAGATTGTTGTATATTACTAAATCAATGTAATGAGTTCTATGAGAAAACTAATCAAGCACAGATATCTCTAAGGCAATTACTGATAGATCCCAAAACTGAATCAAGATCATTAGAGACAAATGTAAATTATATTGAGAAAACAGAAGCATTTCCAAAAGTAGAAGAAGCTGGGGAAGGAATCAATGAATGTCATTTACCAAACAACTATATTAATGAACCTAATGAATCACAGAATTATTTTATTGAAGAAAATAAGAATAATAATTATCAAAAGTATGAAACCGAAGAATCTCAAGATATTTCAAAACAAAAGAAATGTAAAATTCAACTTAAGAAAACGTCACTTAAACAAGCTAAAAAAAAATTGAAGAGAAAAAATCAAAATCAAAAAATGGAAAATTCTGAAGTGCATATTAATTCTGATTTGAAGAAAGAATCTAGCAATATGATCATAAAGACTATTATTAAAATTCCAGATAACTATATGACAGGTAAATAGTTAAATAAAATAAATATGTAATAAGAAATTATGAGATCTTTATTTTACCTGTTGGAGGGAAATTCAAAATAACATATGTGTTTAAAAAGTACAAAATATTATTTTTTTATTGTAGGTACAGATTCAGATTTAGAAATCATAGAAGCGCATACAAAAGAAGCAACAAAATTTGGGTCTAAAAAAGGAAAAAATTTGGATAGGTATCCCTGGCTTTGCACAGACTGCGATGATAAATTACCTAGCTTAGAAAGATTGGAAGAGCATCACGAAACTATTCACAACCAACAAGCAAAATATATGTGTGTACTATGCTGCAAAATTTATGATAAATATTATGGTTTCCTTACTCACGTTAAACGACATAAAAACAAGGCAAAATTCAGGTAAACATAATCTTGGTTTACTGATTAGTTTTTGTAATTTTCTAATCATACATTTTAACGTGTAATACACTTAGTTGTGAAGATTGTGGAAAATCATTTGTACATAAAAAAGTATTAGATTCTCACAAAGCAATTCATAGTGAAGAGCGTCCACATGTATGTCAAACTTGTGGAAAAGCATTTAGACAACAAAGTGCTTTGTACATTCATAGTAGGTGTCATTTGCCAGATACTATGAAAAATAGATTTCCATGTGACCAATGTGACAAAAGGTATAACTTCATAAATTAACTAAAAGCATGTTTTAATGTATCATTACATATAAGTATTTTTCAGATTCTCAACTAAACCAAATTTAGTCACCCATAAACGTATTCATTCTGGTGTTAGAAATTTTACCTGTGATCAATGTGGTAAAAGTTTTATTCAGAAAGGAAATTTAGAAGCTCATTTCTTAACCCACTCTGCAGATAAGCCATATAGTTGTACACAATGTTCCAAGGCGTATGTTTATAAAAATAAATAATAAAATTTCTAACGTAAATACGTTTATACTAAAGGATTTATAATTTATAGTTTCAAAACACCACTGCAATTAAAAAAACATGAGACAGTTCACACTGGCGCGAAACCACATCAATGTGCTGTTTGTGGAAGAACTTTCAGAGAAAAAGGAACATTAAGAGAACACCATAGAATACATACCGGAGCAATGCCATTCACGTGTGAATTTTGTGGTAAATGTTTTCGTTTTAAGGGAATATTAACTGTAAGTTAATTAAATTATTTAATTTATATTGTTTAAGATATAATTGTGTAATATAGTTGTAATTATTTTCAGACTCATAGAAGACAACATACTGGTGAACGCCCATACAGTTGCTTAGAATGTCAGCATCACTTTACAAATTGGCCAAATTATAATAAGCATATGAAACGCAGACATGGAATTAATACGTCACACACAAAACATTTAACACAGTCACAACAGACACAGCAACAATTGCAACAGCAACAGTCGGAACAATCACAGATTATTCAATCGAATGTGTCAGATTCTTCGCTTTCTATATCTCATGCAGAGTCATCAGCAGTTCAGGTAAAAAATTATTGTTTTTAGCTAGTGCGATGTCCGTTTTACATATTTAATTAGCAAATAAGATTATATGATTGTGCAACAGAATCGCATAAATCAAATATGCCAGAACAAAAAATATATACATGTGAGATAAATCTGTGTATATTATGAAGTTCTATATTTTGAATATCTACAGGTAATACAAACTGTTTCCCATGCGTCGACAACTCAACCAATTGTTGTACAAACTATTCCAACTAGTACTGTACAAAATTTTCAACCAGATGCGTCCAGTACCACCGTACCAGATACAATATTTCGAGAAAGGAATGCAACATACTTTAATACAATGCCAGCATCTTTACAAAATTTTTTACCACCTAATTTATCGTATAATTTTTATAATATCTCCAATGTTGCATATAGAGAATGATTGAATGCAAGCATAGGTAAAATGAAATTGTTACCTAAATATGTATAAATATTAAATATAAAAATATTCAAAATATTCATAATTCTATTATCAAAATAGAAAAGTTAGTACATAACAAAAATAAATGTTTAAATAATTCACTTTAAATAAAGTTAAAAAGATGTTATAAAAACATTGGTGTAATTAGGAAGGGGCCAATCGTCCCCCCTCCCCCGCGTGTTCTACTGTTCAACTCCTTTAAAAATTTTAACATTGTAAAATATCAGGATTCTAAAATTCCAGAATTCCAAACTTTCTAAGAGACTTGGCTCACCTCGGAAAAAGTCCTAGTTATACACGTGTATAAAAGTCACATTGACATATTATATCATGGAAATGATTTTCTCACAGATAGAAATGTATCTTCGTAAAGTGCGAAAAATCATTTGTTAATTTTAATAAATGTTACATTTATTTACCTTAAATATGAAAAAACTATTTCTTAAATATTATGTGATATAATTTTTACATTTTTAATAAGCAGAAACTTTTATATATTTGATCTATGGATTTTTTATTTAGTCTCATTGTTAAACTATAAGTAGAACTGAATAATAAAATTTATACAACTACTTTATTTTATATCTGAATTAATTAATATACATTTATACTACAAATATTATTGTGGTGTATTAGCCGCGAGTTCTTGAACTCGTTTCAGAATTTCTTCAGATTTTAAATTCTGCAAAGCAATACACTGCTCTACACCACGTTCTGAAACATAAGTAATTCAAACAGAAATATAAGTATTAAGTAAATTTAGTACATGAGATATTTAAAAATAATAGTACAGCATACTGTATTACACACTATATATGTATACTCGTATAAAATAAATTAATACATTATTAAACTTACCATATCGTGCGTAAAGGAAAGGTTCAATCGAGGAACATTCTCTAATTAAAACTGGAAGTTGTGGATTTTGTCTTTTAAGAGGTACATACTGTGCTTTAATGAAATCTCTGAAAAATATTGATAGGTTATGTTGCGAGTTGAAACGTAACAAGTTACGAGTACATGTTAATCTTTTTACAAGGACTATTATCGTTACCTAACACCTTGACTAGATTTTGATGTTTGACATAAAAGAATTCGTAATTCTTTCAAGTGAGGACCAACTTTAATTGGAGCCATTTTTAAATCCCATATACCACGAACCAGTGACTACAGCTGTAGTCACTGCAGACAAAAAATTTAGTTCTTCATTTTTTCTGTAAGCGGCCTCGACGCTTGCATCGCGTTAAATCTTGTGTCGATGCATTTTCATTGTTTGTGCGTGAATAATTTCTTAATTAATTACAAGTTTGTTTTATAATTACACTACCTCGAAAAAGTGAGTTTCACGATTTGTTCGTTTTTAGGTCTTATATTTCGCTATTTGCTTCGGGGTCCCTGACACCCCGGTGGCATAATATTCGTATGCAACATCACCAGTACCTCGGGGTCTCAGATACCCTGAATGCCGTAATGTCGGTATGCAACCAGTGTCATTGATGCTACGGGGTCCCTGACACCCCGGTGGCATAATATCGGTATGCAGCATCACCGGTACCTTGGGGTCTCAGATACCCCATCCATCCATCTAATTTCGCCCCTAAAGGGGGCAGCACCGCCAGCCCCAAACCCCACGCATTTTTTGAATTAGCTTTTTCTTTGTCTTACATTCTCCATACTTTTACTTCCATATGTTCCATACTTTTAACGTCCTAGTCGGTGTATGTGTGTGCCTGTGTTTGTGTGACCCCTTTTAGTCGCCTCTTACGACAGGCAGGGGATACCGTGGCCGTATTCTAAGCCCCCCGAGCCACAGGGGGTACCCTCATCCCTGGCACCCCGGATGCTATATTATTGGTATGTAAGGATAGTCACCGGCGTTTCGGGGTCCTTAATACCCCAATATGATATCAGGCCGGTACGCAGCGGGGCTGAGGGATGTAGGTATCAAAGGGAGCCAAAATTATGTCTTGAAATAAGCAAATTCAATATTTTGATATTATTTATTAATATAAAGTAATTTGTACATACAATTGTAGGAACGTAATATGGCGTTACACTGCTTTAAGTATAAATGCATATATAAATTTATAAATGGAATTACTTATTGCAATACAATACTTGGAACTTTCATAAGTTACATCGCTTAGAAGTAACTTTGAACGTTAGAATTAACTAATTATTGTAAAAGAATTATATTTTTGGTCTAAACTTTGGTAACCAGATACCACCACGGCTTACATGTAATATATAATTAAAAATAAAATAAATGCTTTTTTTTAAATGCTTAAAACTTTTTGCACTATAAAATGTTTTAACAATTATTATTAACATTTATATCCATTTGGATTATTTTGTTGCCAATTCCATGCATCTATACCTGTAATAATAAATTATAGAATCTTATACTACAAATTTTAATTTATTTTAGAAACAATTATTATCTTTATAACAGCTTACACATATCATCTATGTTTCTAGTAGCTCGCCATCCTAATTCTTTATTAGCCAAACTAGCATCTGCATAACTAACAGATATATCTCCTGGTCTGCGATCGACTATTTTATACGGTATTTTTCGGCCTGAAGCTTTTTCAAAAGCATGTATAACTTCAAGTACAGAGTAACCTTTCCCAGTACCCAAATTAATAGCTTTAAATCCAGCAGGATTTTTAAACTTCTGATAAATCATTGCCTTTACATGGCCTATTGCTAAATCCATAATATGTATATAATCACGTACACCTATAAACGAATTGATAATCGTACCGAATAATATTTTTTTCATACCTATTTTGCAAAGTAATTTTATCACTAACCTGTTCCATCAGGAGTATCATAATCATTACCATACACATATAATACTTCCCTTTTCCCAACAGATACTTGAGCAATGTAGGGCATTAGATTATTTGGAATTCCATTAGGGTCTTCACCGATTAGTCCAGAAGTATGAGCCCCAACTGGATTAAAATATCTCAGAGATATAACAGACCAAGCCTAGAAACTCTTTTAGAATAAATATTTAATTATAGAATACGGTAAAAATAAAAGATAATTATCAAAATTAATACTTCATCTGAACTGCATAAATCTTTTAAAATTTCTTCAACCATATATTTTGTCTTTCCATAAGGATTTGTACATTGACCAGTTTTCATATTTTCAACTAATGGAAGTTTTTCAGGAATACCATAAACTGTAGCACTACTTGAATAAATAAAGCGTGTTACATTATGTTCTCTCATAACTTTTAACAAATTCAATGTTCCACAAACATTTGTTTTATAGTATTCCAAAGGTTTTTCACAAGATTCACCCACAGCTTTTAAAGCAGCAAAGTGTAAAACACAATGAAACTTGTGCTAAAACATAGTTATTTCAATTATATATTTGAATTACTTGCCTATATTTGAAAATAGTTATAGTCATACCTTTTTAAATACATTTCTCAAATCATTGATGTTTGTAATATCACAGGGAATGAATGTAATACTTTTACTTGTTAATTTTTCTACTCTCAATAAACATTCTGGTTTTACATCATTATCTCCTACATATAAAAAAGAGATGATATATTATTACATACACTGCAGTAGTAATTCATTCAATTAACTTTAATAATAAGGTACTATATTAATTATAAAACTTATATTATTATTTTTACCCTCATTCTATGGCAATGATTTATTAATATTAATTGTTTTCATATCTTGATCTGTTAGTTCTCACCTTTATAAGCATTACTAAGGTTGTCTATTACCACCACCTCAAAACCACCTTGTAATAGTTCCAATACAGTATGAGAACCAATGTACCCAGCACCCCCCGTCACCATTACATTCCAGGTTTCATTTGCCATTGTTTTTCTGTGCAATTCTAATTATCTTAAATGCATTAATCTACAATTATGGTGCTTCTATGTTATTATAACATTGCAGAAAGAATTAGCAAGTGTTATAAATTAAATACGATATAGTAATTACACCAAAATATCAAAATATATAATACTTATTTTATTAATATTCTTGATAATATTAATTTGCTAAATGCAAATTATTAAAAACAATTAAAATTGCGTTTCTGTTAGAGTGCAACAAGTGTTTTATACAATACAATTAATTATAATATTTACTTTCTCAATTAACATATTTGTTTTAAAATATATGCATATATACATAATTAAATAAAGACTTTATTACTATATACTTTATATACACGTAGGAATTACATATCGAAAAAAAAAGGTATTATACCTGAACGTATGACACGTAAGCAATTAACCTTCCTTCGCAACAACAGCAAGTGCACTAACGTAACATAATTGCTATAAAAACTTGAATTATGCTATAAAGTTATGTAATCTTGACACATCATTAATTGTATGCTATTAATTTCACATCAAACAGTATTAGTTGGAATGTGTTTAACCATAAAAGTACGCTATTTATATTTTCTCATATCATACTGTATAATCACAACTTCCATAAAACATCTTTAATAATATTTCCCAAAAAGTTTATATCAACTTTTCTTAAGTAAGATAATACCGCCATATCGAAATGTAAACAATTCCTACACCTAACACGATTTTCATATTTGTATTTGCTACAGTACATACAGTATAGCGTATAGCTATATTCTATGCGATAAAGTACTGTAGAACATTTCAAACTGACATAAAAATTTGATAAAACAAATTAAAAAGGGTAAACTTTGAAACGAAATAATATGACTAAAGTAAGAAACAAAGCCAATAAGGTAAAGAATACCTACATGAATCAGAAACTGAATATTACTGTATCATTCTGAAACCAACAAGAAGAACTTCCAGCAGATAACATTCATGTAACAAGATATCAGTTTTCTATACATTTAAAAATAAAAGAATACATAATAACTGCTAATGATATAGATATAGACTTTATCTTTTAATCACATATTTGTAAAAATAATAAAAATGAATTGTGTGTGCAACATTTTCAATGTCAGTATTTTAAGTGAAACTGTAAATTCATAAAATTTAAAGTTTCCCGTGTAAATGTTTGTACGGAAATAGTGGGCAGGCACAAACCTATATACATATATATATATATAGGATCTCCTCCCACACATTGTCATTTTCCTGGAGCCCAGAAAAGGGGAACTCTCCGAGGGGATCCGAAACCTGAAAATCCAGGTAGTGAGAGGGGGGCGGCGCATCGCCATCATCCCGGAAGAAAGCCTATTTTCACGAAATTTCAAGAAATCATATGGACGAATGCTTCACCTGTCAACAAATACAACAAATATATAATACCTTGTCGGATGGGCACTCCCCGGCGGCCGCGCCAAGACTGACTGCGGCTGGGTCGCGATGATCTTTCAAGTTCCACCGCCAAACTGTTACCGTTGATTGTCTTTTTTTTATATAGTGCCGAAATAACTTGTATAAAATTTATTAATGCAACTTTATGATATTATATACATACCTATTTTGAGATGACTCGACTTTAAAGGAAACTTTTTCGGTGTCTATCTGTTATGATCCGGGTGAAAGGATGACCATGAAGAAAAAGTAAGAGAACACTGATATGCAGTATCTTTAGCATAGCCGGTGAAATATTATTAGGAATTGTCATGGTTTCAAATCCTCTCTTGAAAGAACAGGTCTGCCCAATCAGAAGTTGCCATTACGTTCCCGCGTTACAACCTTAAAGTCCTAGCGCCGTCCGCAATCGTTTCTCGGATCGTAGGCCCGCGATCGTCGCCATATTGTTAGTGCGCGATTTCTCCGCGAATTTCTTTGAAAATCGCCGATCCTGATATCGCTGAATAATATAAAACGTTACTACAAAGGATAAATGATACAGTTGTTCATGTAACTCAATGTAGCGATTATTAAGACGTGGCAACTGCTAGAAGAAAAGATTGTACGCGAGTGTAAAACCATTGAAATGTCGATCGATTGGACCGCTCAACTTCCTTCCGGATGTTAGAAACGTGTAAGAGGAAAGGAGACAGTCGTATGCAACGATGCAGATATAGCAAACTAGTCGAGTAACAATCGTTAAGAGTATGTGAAAGCCTATCTGTCACGTTTACGGTGTGCGGTCACGGACGACAAGCTTTTACTGGAATGCCCCACTCGATGTTACGGCACTGCGCCTTGTGAAATGCAGCGGTCCCACAACGAGAAAAACGGGGCCCCGGTTGAGCGCATTAGTTCTCGAGAGTGCAATATCGCTAGTATTTCTCAGGATTTCGTAACAATAATCGGTATTCGAGTGACGAACGTTTTATCGTGGAATTACGCTCTCACACTTTAACCCGGCCGTTGACAGATGGAACGCGAGCATACCATACGATCGTTCGGAATTACAGCGTAAACCGAGGACAACGACTCTTTAATACTGCGACAACGAAGCCTGTAGTACGGTACTTGTTCAATGCGTTCGGAGACTTCGACGACGAAAGACATGTCTTGTGATCGCTGTTCCGTGTTGTGAACGAGCGATTAAAAAGTTTCGACAGGAACGGAAAGGTGGAAGATATTTGACAGAACTGTAACAGAGCAAGCAAAAGGGGTAAAGACAAAAGGGAAAGAATATATAAGGAACGGTGCGCCTGCTGGACGGTAAGGTAAGGTAAGGTTAGCGAAGGCGAGGCAGCTATCGCAAGGACCACCTCTTAAGTAGTAAATCCAATCTTGAGAGAGAAAGAGCAGGAAACAGAGAGAAAGAAGGGACCGCACGGTGACCCAGATTTTAGCGGGTCGAACGACGTCAAGCCGGTACGAAGAAGTCACGGTGGACTCTCTGAAATGGGACACATTGCAGCCTGGAGCTAAATTAGCCGCGATGTCCAATAAGAGTAAGTCCCAGCCGCAGCAGCAGCAGCAGCAGCAGCAGCAGCAGCAACAGCAGCAGCAGCAACAGCAACAGCAGCAGCAGCAGCAGCAACAGCAACATCCTTCGCACGTGATTAAAACAACAGTGGATCAAGTACCACCGCGGTATCAACCACCGCCGCAACCGACCAGTGGTATTCTCAAGAATCATCCTCATTTCGTTGCGAACCCTTCCGTGCCGACTTCCGTGTCAACTTCGGTTCAAGGTCCAGCCGCGACCTTGAATCATCATCAGCCGACGCAACAGCGACCGGTGTCGCAGCAAAAGGATGCGCAGAGCAAGTATTCGCCGAGGATAGAACATCGACATCATCCTCAGGGCGGAAACACGTTGACTGCACCCGTCACAAAAACTCAACCGCATAGTTACCTTCAGGCCAAGGTCGGCCAAGGTCAATACTTGCCACCTAACGGTCAATATCCCACGGTAAATAGTACACAAACACCGGCGATCAGACAAAGGATCAGCGACGAGGAGTTCCTGAGGCTCGGACCCGTGGAGATGCTTAAATTTGTCCGCAAGACGGAGAGCGACATCGCGAGGCTCGCTGCCGAGCAAAATCGACAGATACAGAGTTTGGTGAGTGCATCTGTCATCTATTTTTATTTTATTATTTCTTCAATTGGTAAACTAAAATCACTGCGTCGCGTCGGTAAGAAGAATAAGGAATATCAAAATTCCATCTGAGCTGTGGTATACCGTTCTGTGGATTATTATTTGGATTTGCGAGGAAAAAAAAGGTGCCATCACGGGACTTAAACACGTCACACGGAAGTTTTTGAGACTCTTTTAGGTCAGACGGGTCGAGTTCACTGTCGTAATTTCAACCAGTCACGCACACGTGAGTCCACTCGTGAATGACCGTCGCGGTATTTACTCCAACTCTTTTTTTTAATTGAAAATCGCCAAATGTAATCAACAAATTATGCGTTAAAAGAAGGTTATCTTTAATTTAAAATTGTTAATAAAATATAGAATACATTTGATTTCAGCTGAGCGAATTGCGAGCGCTGAAAGAGGCGAACCAAAGACTAAGCGATGATAATCAAGAACTACGGGATCTCTGTTGTTTTCTGGACGACGATCGACAGAAGGGACGAAAATTGGCGAGGGAATGGCAAAGATTTGGACGATACACGGCGAGTGTTATGCGACAAGAAGTTTCCGCGTATCAGAATAAGTTGCGTCAGTTGGACAATAAACAGCAAGAGCTGATCAAAGATAATCTTGAATTGAAGGAACTGTGTCTTTATCTCGACGAAGAGAGAGGAGGTGGTCAGAGAGACGACGGGGATGGTTCGAGTTCCAGCACCAATGCCGAGGAAACTGCACCTCCTAGAGCTAGGCATATTTCTACCTTTAATGGTAAAAAGCAGTTTCATAAAAAAAATAATAAACGTTCAATTTTCAACGTTCAGTACACTTTACAGATCAAACTATGCAGTATGTAAGGAGTTTGGAACAGCGGGTAAAGCAACTCGAAGAAGACAAGAGTGTCCTGCAAGCGCGCGCCCAAGGATGGGAAGTACAACCCGGCGAAATTTGGGGAAACCAAAATAGTCCTGGTGAAAATCCTCACATAGGAGGTCGACCCGAAGCAGTGGTACGAGCTCTTCAAGTTCTCGAAGTTAGAGAACAACTTGAAAGAGAGGGTGGCCACGATGGAGAGAAGGCTTTGGTTAGAGAAATGTGCAATGTAAGTTAACATTCAATCATCAAGATATCCTTTCAAGAATCAAGATTCAATGTATAGTTATTGTTTCAGGTTGTTTGGCGGAAATTGGAAGAAGGTCCACAAACGAGGCATTGATAACCGTTCTTTTTCTTAACGCGATTCGTCAAATCATAGTGTAAATCACGCAATCCGTTTGTCTGGGTAGCGTATCCGATAGTATTATAGTAGTTAATGTAAATGTTACGAATTTCATAGATTTATACGTATGTACCTCTACAAGTATTTCGATGTAAGTATCAATGTGCCTAGTGTGCGATATTTTGTATAAATATCGTAGCGCCGTTAGATTGCCTACACGAACTGTTAACAAACTTTATTTTTATTATAAATTCTGTATGATTTACTTTCGTATATCCTCTAAATCCCGTCCTACAAATCCGTAATACAAAGCGCAGGATCAAACGTATTAATCTGCAGACCTTCGCGTATTTAAGGACCATAAAACCATCGTATCTCCAAAATAATCATGTACAGAGTTTACTCTGCGCCCCTATCTACGAAAGGGGCTCGTTTTGTACACTGCTTCGTATTCTATTTTTAACCTATCAAAGAATCTTCTTTTAGTAGTGATGTACGCTATGCCGTCCCAGATTTCTTCAAGTCTTACTTCATGAATGGTTTCAGTCTGAAATTTTACAATGTAAAATCCCAATAAAGCGTATGGAATTTAAATTGTACGAAACAGCGTGGCCAAAAATCGTATAAACTATCGTTGAAATAGTAAAAACATAAAAAGTTTAGTTAAAAAATTGATAAAATATCTAGGAAATTGTGACTCGAGGTAGCATTTACATGATGTATCTATGTAATCTTCGTCGACGATGTAGCTCTTCACGGCTGATCGTCGTCGAGTTTGCGCCAACCCGGATGAAAAGTAAAGGTGGGGATTGCGTCCAGTCACTCGTGTCCGGAGAGATGAGAATCATCGGTGATGTGCGTGTGCACTGGTCTCGGGGAGGACAACATAAGGTTCATCCTTCTTTTTATTGTCTTAGTGGTATACATGTTAGCCGGAGCTACGCTCTTTCAACAATTAGAAGCTGACCTTGAAGTTCGACAGGTGTGATAGTATCTTCTTCTTCGTCTTCTTCTTCTACTTCTTCAACTTTTAATACTTCTGTTGATTAAATTTTTTCATTAGTGTATTTGTAACAAATAAATGTAAATTCATTTTTCTTCACTCCAAATAGGCGGCAGAATTTTGGCGCGTTTATCATACTTTTCGAAGACATCACTTGCAACGTAGTCCAGTCGCTTTGCAAAGATTAGACGAACTGTTGTACGCTTATGGAAACGCTTCATCGTCTGGCATCATCAACAAGAGTCGCCGATGGGATTTTCCTGGAAGTTTCCACTTTGTTAGCACCATTGTTTCCACAATCGGTAAGAAAATGTATCGTAGCCTATTTGCAATTCTAAAGATTTCATTTGATGCCGCAAGTGAACCGGAATAACGGGTCAGTAGAACGTAAAACACGCTCGCGGTATTTTATCTTCAACTCTACTTCTATTCCTTCTGCAATGTTTTTTGAAAAATTCTTCGTGCAACTTATGTCAATAATTGCGAAACAATTTGCAATATATTCGTCCTATATAATTGGTATCTTCTGCGTTCGGTTATTTTCCGATCGTTTGCTTAAAACTCGATTTATTGACGACAGTATTATCGCCGCGAAACTTGGTCATAACAGGCGTCGAATAAAAGGGGGTAAGGGTCGTCGTCTGCAGCACGCATAAGAATGTACTGGTGAATTCCAGAATATTAATATCGTGCGACCTAGTCTTGCAATAATTCTCTCCTGTGTTATGTCTTCGTGTACATTAGTATTTCTGCAGAAAACATGTACATCTGATTCCGAGGTCCTTTTTTTCTAGGCTACGGGAACACTACACCGCAAACAAGTCTTGGCAAAGTGCTTGCTGTTCTCTATGGTTTTATCGGTTGTTCCGGTAACAATGATTATTCACAATTATCGCAAACAAATATAATATTATCATCTTCAATCAAGTACAATTTAATTTTTTCCATGATGCAGGTGGAATTTTGTTCTTCAATTTGTTCTTGGAAAGGATTATCACATTTCTCGCTTGGATTCTGCGTAATGCACACGCACGTCATTTGAGAAGACGTATACGGAAAAACTCTGTAACAGATGCTGGCAAACGTCGTTCGTTTAGATCGTCAACAGAGGAAAAGACTACTCTGCCTGATATACTTGACGACGACGATGATGGCAGTTTAAATATGCAAGAATGGAAACCAAGCGTATATTTGGTTATGCTTTTCCTTTCAGTAGTGTGTTGTATTATAGCTTGCTGCGCTGCTGCTCTTTACGCTCCTCTCGAAAGTTGGAAATACTTGGACGCACTTTACTTTTGCTTCATTAGCTTCACGACCATCGGTTTCGGGGATTTCGTTAGTACCGAAAAATCACATTATCCATACGTTCATTGGTACGTCCTTCAGGACCTCAGACGATGTACAATGTACGGTATACGTTACAACGCTGGTACATAGATATTTTCTTCTTGCACAGGTATCGTATCGCTAACTTCTTATTCCTGCTGATCGGCTGCTGTTGCACCTATTCTCTGTTAAACGTAACTTCGATTATAATAAAACAAGGATTAAATTACATGATACAAAAAATACAATGCAGAAATCAAGAAATGGCTGCGTCACATTTACCGAGAAGAAAGTCCTACATGTCTACGGTGTATTTTTCCAAAAGGAGAGGAACCAGAGTAGCTGCAAGGGATTCCTTTAAGGGGGATGATTCAGAGTCGTCTAGAAGGATGTCTGGAGAATTAATTTCTATGAAGGATTTTTTTTCAGCAAACAATGTTTCATTGATTGTGATGCAAAAGCAACTGCATGAAATGGCTCAGTTGCAAAGAGGTACCAGTTCAATTGCCGCGGCGTCTAACACGGTTATTAAACCCGATGCCGTTGGCCCTTTAGCTATTGTTAGCGAGAAGTTTCAGAGCAAAATTTCCAGAAATAGGTAAAACAGATTTGGAACTACTGAAAAAGAAAAAGAAATTTATTCAAGTTAATAAAACTATATAGAGGATAGAAGTACTTATCTTGAATGAAAAGAGAAATATAAATTATTCTTGTAGCAGTTCAATCCAAGTATTCATTAGGAATAGGTTTTCTGCTGTAGTGAATCATACATGTATCCGTCATCGGGTAATTTTATTTAAGTCATCTTACAATACAGTTCTCCACGTACTCAACAACATTAACAAACATGCACTCTTTTGTCTTCGTTTTTCCATAATATTTATATTATGTGTATAATGCATGTAAAATAAATTTTCATTTTTTCTTTTACCAATTTTTATGTTTTGTAATGTTTGTAATATATTGTAGATTGAATCTGATAAAGTGCACACGAGTCTTCTGTTTCAGTGTTTCTTCTGTTTTACATGCATTGTAAAATTACAAAGACAAAAGTTTTTCTTGTCTAGGTAACTATTAATACCTTCAACTTCAACCAGATATTTCAATTCGATGAGTGCGATGGATGCAAAACTTTCACACTACTCTGTGTGAATAAAACTAGTCTTCCTGAAAAGTTTGGCGCGTAAAGGAATCCGATTGATCAAATATTCTAAGACCAAAAGTACTTTGCTCTAAACGAGAATGACATATATGTGGAATAATGACAGAAAGTTGTAAATCACGAGAGAGAAAGAGAGAGAGAGAGAGAGAGAGAGAGAGAGAGAGAGTAAAAGTGATCGGGCGATTCTTTACAGACTACAACATTTTGTGTAATCCTACAGACAACTGTTTTATCATCAAAGTCGAATGCAACATGTAGATACTAAGATCAGGTCTATAAAAGAAATCACATTGTATAGACTTGATTATATTGATCTAAGATTCAATATTTTCCCAAATTTAAGCCGCGTTTAAATTTCACTTTAAACTTGAAGCTCAAATTTGATCGCTCTAACATCCATAATTTAATCACATCGAATTGAAGCTTTTTTAAAATTTTAAAAGAAACTACTAGAGTTAATGTCAAAAATGTACCGACAGTAAGACAGGATTTCTTCTACCTTTTTCCGCTCTGTATTTTTAATACCTTGAGCAAAGATCTCAATAATTAACATGTTTCCCATTGTGTTTAGTCTTAAATCTCCATGTTTGTGTTTACCCATTGTGTGATTGCACATAAATCTTTATCCTTGTTTTAGCCGTTAAGGCTCAAAGTTTTCATAAAATAGTGTGCTCCGTTCCAACAAATTTGTCAAAGTCAACGATCGACTGACGATCGTAACAACACATCATTGCCAACCATACAACCAACAAAACAGCGTCAAGTGTTTCGCACTGACGCCGATCAAGCTGCGCTCCAAATATTTCCCAGCGGAGAATCAATTACTCCTGACGGGCAGCAATGCCCTCATTTGGCAACAGCAGCAAAAAGCACAGTGTTTCTTTACTGTGCACAAATTCATGAGATTCATATCTCAGTAAATTGACAAAACCTCGCATCGAGGTTGCCTCGATCCTTTTCAACGTATGTCACGCATACGAACAAACTGTTGTCCAACAATTTCCAATCCATTACTTATTAGATCAACATCATCAGATATTTTGATTATCCTTGGTTTAAAAAACTCTGAATTTGTATCACATGCTTGAATGTAATCGGATAACACAAAATGATCTTCGATAAGTACAGGGGGTTGATTTTGATTTTGTGGTTGCCGATTACGTGAACGCGGTACTTGATCAGCTGGTTCCATTAAATTCGAATGTTTCTTTCGTTGGTGTTGTAAAAGTTTCGCCTGTGAAAATAATTGAATTGATTACACGCTCTACAAACTACGCGGTTTATTCACTCACCTTACTAGCATATTGTTTATGACACCATTGACAACCCTGAGGTGTAGTTGTAATACTACCAACAGTTTGACTAAATGTTGGATTAGGTAAATCGGAATAATCAGACTCTTTCTGTCTATTGCTTGGTGGTAAAGCAGCACCTGGATGATTTTTCATGATATGTGCTTTACGTTTACTGCTACTTTTATAAACTTTGTCGCAATATTGACAATAATAATCTCTCGTCTGACGTAAAATCGGTAGGTTTAATTCTGGTACTGATTCAGGTGCAACATCAGGATGACGTTTCGCTAAATGATTTACAAGCATCCCCCTTCGTTTGAAACCCACTAAACATTGATGACACTTATAAATGAAACGATTGTAATCATTAGGATTTACCTAGTAACAGACAATACATTATTTATTATTAATTTAGTTGATTAATTTATACATACAGCACTAATAAAAAAAATACCTTTGGAACAAATTTTTTAGTTTGCGTAACTTGTGACATTTGTTCTTCAGTAGCAGTTTGTGAATTATGCAATTTAGTCATATGTTCTTTTAATTTATCTTTTCTTTTGAATTGCTTACCACAATTTGCACAATGAAATTCTCTATAAGGAAAAATGTATCTTATAGTATATTGTATGATACAAACTTACGTAGCGTAAATTTTCGTACCTATGATCGGAATGTTTTAGTAGATGCATTTGTAATTTGTCAACTGTAGCAAATCGTTTTGCACAAATCTGACATTTGTGTTTTCTTTCACAATGGTGAGCTCTAATATGTTTACGAATAACCGAATATTTAATAAATATTCTTTGGCAGTAAGGACAGCTAAAAGTACCATCTTCCTTTTTATGAGTTTCAATGTGTTCCTTTAACGTTACACTCTGACTAAATAATTGTCGACACATAGGGCATTCAAACAGCTGTTTATTCTCTAAAAAAAAAAAATAAAAGGAAAAAAATAAACACATGAAGTAAGTATTAGTTCGCATAAATGTAATTTACCTCTATGCGTTTTTAAATGACAAGATAGTGCTGAATTATTCATGAATCTTTTAAAGCATATATTACATGGCAGTGGTTTTTGGTCTTCAGCACCATGCACCAAGTAGTGCTGTTGCAATCGTACTTTTGTTGCGAAACGTTTATAACACATTGTACACTTATATGTAGATAAAGTAGTCAATCTTTTCGTTTTTGTTAAAGATAACCTTCCGTGTTGTGAAATATGATTAATCAATTCTTTTTGTTTCTGAAACTGTAAACCACATTGTGGACAAACAGTAGACTGAATCTTAGTTTTTAGTTTATCAGTGCCATGAACGAGAGTATGTAAATTAAGCAAAAGCGGTTTTCTAAAAATTAAACCACAAACTGAACATTTCCATTCCTTGGAATTATTTTGCCTTGAATTTTCTTTTTCTTTCAAGTTTCTGCCACGAAATGCTTTCACGCGACGGGAATTATTATCGTCCAATCGTGACCATCCGGATAATTGATTTTTATGCTCTGTAATTGAAAATCACATACATATATAAATATAATCACGATTTTAACCATTATGTTTACACCTTGTATACCTTTATCATCTTTTGCTTCCTGTACAGGCTTAAGCGGTATTAAGTTTCTACGAATTGCGTAATCAGTACTGGGACCAGCCCTTAATTCTTCTTTAGGTAAAATACTTCTTGTAGTCAAAAATACTATTCCGTCACGTTGTTGGCAAATGACTAAATTTTGTTCTTTATACGTAAACGCAGGTCTAACAAAACGCATCCAATTCGAAGCATCTGTAACGTTAGTAAGATATTTTAAACATGGATATTTGGAACATACCGAGTACAGAGTCCTTCAGAATATGAACAACACCTACTTTCATTTGAAACATCAATTTTAAGGAATCCTTTATCTTCAGTTTCATAAAGTAATGGTAATTCATTTTTAAATGGTGTACCATCATAAGGGTATAAGATACCTTCTATAGGACCAAACTGAGTACGTTTCTGTATATAACGTTTCGCAAATACTCCGTAATCCGATCCACCCGATATAATTTCACTACTGGGTAATTTATTTATCGAAAGATACGATCCTGGCAGTGTTGCTATAGCACGCGATGGTACAGGCTGATCTGCTATTGTACATACATTATGCGAAGTGCAGTTATCTCCGGTACATACATCATCGCATTCATCACAACCTATAATGATATTAATTTAATATTCCATTCAGAAAATGGTCAACTAATAAAGTTACATACAAAAATTCTTTTTATCATTTATACGCCGCTTAGAACGTCTAACATTCTGCTTTTCATAATCTTTCTTTTCTATAGTTGATGCCACAATTTCATTAACTTGTTTATTAGATGTAGCTAATGGATCTGTATTACTCTTTTTCTTTAAATTTTCCGCAGACGACGAAACTGTTGGATCATCCACATCAAGATTTTGTGTTTTAAATGAATTTATCACATTTATTTGATCATCCTGCATAACAAGGAAATCTCTACTCAATGTAAAATCTGTACTAGGCATTCCTGTTAGCATCAATGGAGCTGTTGCTGATTCTAATGCAGAATTAGATTCTGTAAATATATGTTTCATAATTATAATGTCATGTTAAAATTTCACTTATCTTAATAAAATAATAACTTTTGATCAGAGTTACCTTGCATCAAAATCAATTCACCACCGACACTAGGAACTAGTTGTTCTTCATTTTCATTGGCAACAAAATCAGCAGAATTATCTGTCTGTTGTACGCTTTGCGTATCAATTGGATGCGTCAACTGAGAAACATAGTGAACATTTGTTCTCTCGTTTGATTCGGATGGAGATATTAAAGGAGAAGAACCTTGCAGAACAACAACAGAATTATGAAAAGGAGATGGTGGAAGTTGGACCGGGGTAGGTGAGTACCTAGCAGCTGAACTCATATTTGGGTCAAGGGGACTAACGCGATGTTCAAAATCAGAAAGAGGAGAGGAAGGTCTAGGAGAAAAGGAAACTTGTTCGTACGTTGGAAATAAGCGAGAATATTCTCTAGAGTGATCTTCCACATACTCCACCTAATAACAAAATCATCTCAAATGTTGTTGCCTGTAAAAAAATCTGTTAAGCTATAGCCTTATCAATTTACTTACAGTTAAAAACAATAACTTGTTATGATTCATCTTTTTTGGCTGTTCACACATTGATGAAGGAAGCGAATGATCGATAGGCCAATTTACTGAAGTGTCAGTTACTTTGTCAATATTAGGAATCTCAAAAGAGCTGACAGGGGCCCCCTCAGGAGGGCCCCTTGGATCCATTTTATTTCTCGTCGTGAACCAGGGATATCACATCTGCAACTTGCTGAAGTCATGCTTTGAAACTACAGTTAACTCTATTGTCAAAGGATAAATAAAAGTACAGAAATTCGATTCCTTTAATCGTAATGATTACATTCGTACGATTCGAAGATCGCTCAAAAGATAGGAATAACAATAAAGATAGTTTAGTCACCAGTGAGTAGGATACTGTTTTGATCGTCTATCCTCTAGAAAATGATACTTACCATCTTCAATTCATAAGTTTTCGAAGTCGATGCACTTTTTGCTTTGTGATGCACCTGCTGCAGCACACTGGCCCGTCAACAATTGACGTTATCAGCTTCATGATGCAGATTGAGAACCACTGAAATGGCGGGAAGATTTCGAATTGTCGAATAAGATTGATAATACAGGAATATTACAATAAATTAGGCTTTTAATATTAATAATTTCTAATCAATTGATGCGCTTGTGTATACTATATTGTCATCATTCAAGTTACATCATATTGCAATGAATAATAAGTACATACATAAACCATTAATTGATACTCAAAAAAGTTACAAGGCTCCTTTTTTTTTAGTTTAATGTACATAAAGATGCATTTTTTTTTTTTTTTTTATCGTAATGTACATAGCAAAGTCGATAATGTCTTCGCTCGACATCAGTTACTTCCACCCCCTGTCTTATGAATGGGGTTGGAACGTTCACGTGCGTGCATAGAGGGATAACTTTCATAACTTCCCTTAACAACGACACAACAAGTCGGCAACAACAGCGCAATATACATTTATATATTTTCTCTGCAAAGAAAATAATAACAACCAGTACTTAATTATTACTGGCTACCTGTAGTCGTCATGGTGCAGTTGAGCGAAGCAACAGCTGATCTAATGGACCAGTTGATGAAAGTAGACATTTTCCATCCACTAGAGAAGCTTCAGCTGTTGAAAGACGATAAAAGGACATTCCTTGATCCAAATGTGATAATGGATGAGAGACATCGAACACTCAGAGAGAACTTTTACGTTCCGCCCGTTGAACGTTCCGTTTTAGCGGAAGCCAAGAAGTAGGGGCACGAAATTCGAAAGTAATGCTCCGAATATTTAAGTTCATAATACTATTCCTTTACAGGCTGTTCACGGAGGAGGAAGCGAGAGAATTATATATAAAAAAACAACAACGATTTTTCGACAGAGAATTAAAAAAATTTGAAACCGAATTGTGCAGATCCCGGCCGAAGTTCTCGAAACCATACTCGTGCAAGAAGAGAAACTTGGCGCCATCGGATGATGAAAATTTTTGGGGAGCGTTTAGAAAAGTAAGAACCAAGGTTTGTACGAATCAATTCTTTGCAGTTCATTCACACTGGATCTCCATTAAAAACCGTTTTGTAGACAAGTTGTGTCGAAAAATCAGAGAAGAACAAAAGATGTACAGACAGCATTCGAAAGAAGAGTACGATAAGACAAATCGTAGAAGAGAAAAATGAAAAGAAAACGGAATGTCAAGTACCATGTATTGGAAGCATAAAAGTAACCATCAAAGATAAACCTAATTTCGAGTCGCAAGCACAGCGTTTACATCTTTTAAGAAAGTATTTCAATGCGGTGAAAAAAAATGCTGCGGAAGAACAACGTATCCGAGATGTCAAAACAAAGATCCAACAAAATATGATCTCAAAAATAACAAGAAAGTATTTTGATATATGGAGAACACGTACGAAGTGTAGGAAAAGCATCGAACAGAGAAACCCACAGCCAAAAGAGATCCTCGAAGAACGAAGGATAGAATTGTTCATAAACGCTATTACAGAACATCAAAGAGAATTGATGAAGAATCGTAAACCAAAGAGCAGAGATGGTAAGGTGGCTATAAAAGAAACGAACAGTGTATGCTGGAAAAAGAAAAACATGCACTCTAAACACGGTATCGTGGAGTCACCAGCGCAAAACCGATTGAATGCACAGAAACGAATCATAGAGAAGCAGAGGGCTAAATTAAACGAACAGAACAGAATTATCGAGGAGTTGAAATTGAAACAGATGCAAGAGGAGATAGCTAGAGCGAGCAAGGAGACAGTGGACATGGCGAAAGAAACTCTCACGCACCTAGGTCAAAGGACAAGAAGAACTTTGATTCATTTGATGCACCAATCGGGCTACAGGTAAAATAATTAAACCTCAAAAACCATCTACAATTCCTTTGGTTAATTAATTAGATGAATTTGAAAAACTTGAATAGAGATGAAAGTTTAACGGCACCTCGACCACCACCGGTTCCGCCAAAATTTCTCTTAAGAATGGAAGCTCGAGCAGAGGACAGACGGAAAAGAGTTAAACTGGCGGAAGAAGAGCGCAGGAAGAGAGTGGAGGAGCAGAGAAGAAAGGAAGAAGCTACCAGAATGAAGGAGGAACAGACGAAGAGAAGATTGCAACGAGAGGTCAGATAATACGTGAGGTCAAAGTGTATTAATGTCGTACCAAGTGTCATAAAGCATTAATTTCACCTCGTAAAGTTTCGTTATCGTTTTAATTGTATATGTATATTTTTTACACGATTACGAGACGATACCTCTTTAAAAAGATGACACCATGCATTTTTTCCACGCTTTTGTTAACAGGCATTAGCCGAGGAGAGAAGATTAAGGAAAGAGCGCGAAGAACATCGGCTACGTGAAATCGAAAGATTTCAGAAATTAAACGACACAGCGGATGAGTTTTACAGAAAGTGTTTGTTGAGACGCTTTGCGATAGAACCGTTGATGGAACTCGTAGAATTAAAAAAGAAAAATATGAAAAAAGCTGAGGATCATTATCGAGTACGATTGATAAGGAAGATATTTACAGCTTGGAAAAGAGAAACTGAAACTCAATATATGATTAAGATTGAAATCGCTGAAACGGTTTATAATAAAAATCTAATCGCAAGGATGTTCGAAGAATGGAAAGACATGGTCAAAGAAGCGAACCTGAAGCATCAGGTTGCGACAGACTTCCACGACATGAAACTTTCAGAGAAGTACTTTAAATTATGGCACGTAAGGATTCTCGAACTTAAAACGGAAGAGGAGGAGAAAAACGAGATAGCTTATAGACATAATGAAAATCAATTGAAAGCAAGATACTTCATCGTTTGGAAGAAATATATCACGATCGCGGCGGATATTAGAGAAAGCGAGAAAAGAAAAGAGGAATTACGACAATTAGTACAGAAAGTGATTCCTGACTTTGACCCTAAACAGAGGGGTGTAGCATTAGAAGATTAAACTTAATTCGTGATACTGAAAGTAGAATACAAAAATTGTACGATAATGATATGTGTGAATTTATATAACGCAAAGGATGTTATTATTATCGCATTGTTTTATATTTAAAAAAAAATTTAAACATTTATCATGCTTAATTAATTTATGTTTAAATCTTATTAGATATACTATATAATATATTTGATCGATGCAATTTATTATGTTAGTTGTACAATGGCCACTTTATCACAGTTACAATAAATATACAAAAGATGTGCACAATAGTGAAATATAAATAATTAAGACTTTAACGAAAGTCAGCGCGTTCATATCATGATATGATTTTATTAAACTTAATATCATCGGTATTTTAAGAGTATTAAGTACTTACATGACTGTTGCAAAAAAATAAAAAAAGAATAGATAAAAATGAGCATTAAAATTCTATTAGTAGTAGTAGATGCGGTTGAACTAATATTAACATGTGCGTTCTGTTTCGCGTACCGCTATGACGGATTTTTTCTAACATCCTTTGTACAGAGCAAAGTATCATCTTCCATACAAAGTGAATTCAATAATCTAGTCTACATTAGTATCTAAGTTTTGCAGCAAAATAATCGGGATACATTTTTCAACATCCCATGGTCATATTGGCTTCCAGCTTCGAGAAGGCGTCGTTCGTTCGATGTTGTACCAAGGTAAATTAACCAAAGATGATACATTAAATAACAAACTACCACTAGCCCAACAAGCAAGCTGTAGAGAGCAGAGATGAAGCAAAGGGCAATGCTGGAACAATATGTACATTATTATACATTGATCGACTACCCAAAGCAAACAGTTGCGCGACATGTTATCTATTCAACTTTTATATTGTCAGAAAGCAAATAAGAGATATTACAATATTTATGACGTTAACACGAGTCTCAACAATTATCAGTACTTTGCGATTATTAAAGTTTGTATTGTAGATCCTCTGTATCTTTCCAGTTTAGTTTTCAGTCTTAATAATGGAAAGTGTTGTATTTCCCCCAAGTATAATATTATACTCGCGATATCATTCAAGCGTATTCGTTATTAATTAATGACACTTAACAGAAAATATCTATTAAAAGATACATACTCCAGTTGATGATACACATCACTGCAATCATCTGGTAAAAGAATAGTGCCGATAAGTATAAAAGGATGGCAAACGCTAGTCATAGTTAAGTTGGAACCATAGATGAAAGCTACAGCTGAGAAGAATAAACATCCCAGATACCATCTCAAGTTGCTCGAACCTATACAACAATCCAACCTAAAATACAAAATATATCCACAATGTATCCTGCTAACGGATAAGATAAAAATTAAATGTTGCGCAAACTGAACTATACCATTTGCAATGATATTCCCTATTAAGAATACAAGTTTGACACATTCTACAATGATGCGCTTTAGGAGGTGCTCTTCTCCTACACGTAATGCAAAGCTCTCCGCTTCCTTCTCCAAGTTCTAAGCCATGGGATAAAGTACTTTCCTGAGTAGCAGAATCCGCATTTACTCTAGTCATATAGCCACACCATATACCGCCCACCACGCAGACAATAAACACCAAATTTTCCTCTGGTAAGATCTCTAACAATGGTACAACACTCATTTCAAAGATAAGCATCAACATGATGACACTTGTGATTGTCCACATTAAAAAGAATTTAGTACGTAGTAAGAACCTCAGGAAATTGTGATGCAGATAATACACCAATATCGGTGTTGCAACAAATATAATTATAGTACATAACACCGTCTGTGCGGCAATCACCGCCAATGTTGGGACCGCAAAAATCGGTATCATCGCATCGACTGAAATTTGTTTAGCACCGGCCCTCCAACCACAGGGATTCCGCAGTCTCTCCCATACAGTCATTTTGTATCGATATAATTGTATGTTAAAGAAATATGTTTATATAGACCTGCATGGAGAATCAAAGGAACAACAAATTGTTTCGAGGTTAGGAACGTTACATGGAACGTCAGTGATCATACTAATGTAAAATTTCAATCTAATGATTCTTGAAAATGTCGCGGGTAAGGGCAGGTGGCAGCACCATTTAAGGTAGTGGATGTTAATTAAAAAACCATTATAAAATTTCGGATTATTTATTAACTTTCAGAAAATATTTTCTTTCGAGAAAAGTTATTATTTTGGTATAAATTAATATTTTTTCAAGAGAAACGTCTTTAAGGTGACGTGAATCGATCAATTGACTAGCTTGTTTAGTTACAAAGTTAACCAACACGGTGAAATATTTTCGTAGTTTGACACACACGTTTTGTGTTGCATATTTTTGTTGAAAAGAAAATATATATTAAAAGAGAGATTACTCTTGACAATTTTTTGAAAATGGCGCAAAAATCGCTTGGAAGACTAGAATAACAGTGTTCGCTTCCAGTGTCCAATAGCGGTTATCGTACGTGCTTCGTATATGTATAAAGAAAAGCACAATGGTGTCAATGTTGTTATTGCAATAACCAAAAATTGTGACGAATTGTTAACAGTTCTTGCATCGATTTTCATTCGGACGACATACCTCAGGTAATGGATATTTCGTACAAGTGATTTATAGAATTGTTTGTACTTTTTTAAAAAACATTACGGTCTCGTTTTTGACATTTGTCATGATACCTCGTTGCGCATGAGATCGCAAACGCGAGAAACATGGCGGGAACATGACACGTATTGAAAATACATATCGTTTGAAGCAGAAAAAAATTATTAAAAGAAAGAGTTCAAGTATTTTCAATCGTCGACATTGTACGAGGAACATCGAAGGTCAACTATTATCTAAGTTTACTGTTTGTTGTTTGTCATACAACGCTTTCGTTTGAATTACATAAAGTCAGTTAAGTTATTGAAAATGTTCAAGAACGATAAGCGAAATGTTGGTGAATTCGCGGATGAATTTTACTTTGGAATTAATTTGGATCATGCTTTGGAAAAGCATGATCAAGGATACTATGTGAAAATATGTACTTTCCAGAACCGTTCTTGAATCAAGATAAACAATAAAAGTCAAGGCCAAGACAAGGTGGAAGCTTGATACGTATTGGTGAAGAAGTTACAAAGAAACACACGTGAACGTTCGAACGAACGCCATTATATGTACATACATTACCATCAACAATCAAGGCTAATTAATCAGGATTTTAGCGAATCTATATATTTTTTTTTTTTTAGATTTGCGGGCTGCACAAACCGGTTCACCTCCAAAAGTAGTCGCTCACTCGAGAAAAATGCAACACGAACACTTTTTTTAACGCAATCCTTATCTATGCTCGTTGAATATCACGTTACAGTCTACTTCTTTCTTTCACTCGACACACGCGGGACAAATATCGATTGGTTTTTCGCGAAGAAGAAGAAGAAGAAGACGCGGCTGGAACATCATTATCGCACTGTCGAGCCGAGGCTAATTAAAGAACGGTGGGGTAGAGCTCTATTAAGATAATCACGCAGCACAATACGAGTCAAAGATTGATCGACAATTACGGCTGCACGGCTGCTGCCTACTGAAACTGTTTTCAATTGTTTGCACGTGTTCGCGGTTATCATTGTTTGCTAAGGGAGCTAGCTGCTTGCTGCTGCCGCTGTTAGGTGGGGGAGGAAACATCATTTGAAACCGATAATCATAATATTACTGGTTTGTTCGATCATTGTGCACGTACAGATTTCATCGTACTTAACGTGTATGTACTCGTATGCACGCATGCACGTACGCACACGGTGCATAATATAATTTCAACAAAGATAGCAACGTAAAATTTCGTAATGTTACATCGTTTCTCGTCTGTTATGAAATCCCGCGAAATCGTACTGTATTATACAATATTCAGACTGTTTTATTTACATTTCTTACGTTTCTTAGGAAGATAATACATATAGTACGTGACAGTCGGCCGGTTCATCGTTTTGCTAGTACGTGACTGACTAATGGTCGTATACCTGTTCGAACAAGGGGTTGGTTCATCGAATCGAACAGTCGAGAAAGGTACTCTTACATTTACCTTTCATAGGATTCATTTACCCTTTTCTTTTCTTTTTGCTTTCCTATCGAGACACAGGGGAGGAAGACATTGGCAATGCGTGAATCATAAGTTTTCATCGAAGAAAGAAGCCGATTGGAGGCCTCGTTTGACCCACGGGAGGCTCGTCTCGTTAGCTTGCCCCCTTCCGTTATATCGTGTCGTAGACAGTTAGTTAGTACGTGGATCTCGATGCGAAGACTCGGCTAAATCAGCCGGCGAAATAGCCTTGTACGCTACTTGTGCTTGTCAACGCGTCCATTTCTGCCGCGTTCGTCTCTGCCGGCGATTTAACATCACTAATCGTGACCTTATTCTCTTCGATATCTTTCACGAGCTATACTGTCGCAGTTAGAAAGCATCGGAGAACCTTCGTAAGAAGAAGAAAGTAATTTTATGTGAATATTCTCTGTCACGATATCGTCGATTCGGATACAAAGTTGCGAGGGTTGCAGGATCAATGACCACCGCCTCTTTCAGATCATAGTAAAAAGTCAGAATAAAAGGAAGCTCGTAAATCATCGTTAACCGAGCGGTGCCGATCGATCGATCAGTCAACGAGGTCGCGATCCTCGATGCTGGTGAGCTCAGTGGTGGTCTCAACGTGTATCAAACGTTCTTCCTGGTCGTTTCTTTGGAAGATACGGTGAGACGATAGAAAGAAGAAAGTTGCGATCGCTATTGAGGGATTTTTGGTCCGAGGTATAAGAACGAATCGCGTCGCAAGCTCGAGAAGA
This sequence comes from Osmia bicornis bicornis, assembly GCF_907164935.1. Taxonomy (NCBI): domain Eukaryota; kingdom Metazoa; phylum Arthropoda; class Insecta; order Hymenoptera; family Megachilidae; genus Osmia; species Osmia bicornis. The sequence continues at coordinate 432,244 of NC_060218.1, read as the reverse complement.
AGCGATAAGGAGGAGACAGACAGCACGAATCGTGTGGCACGAGAGAGAGTAAAATCTACTGATAAGCGGTTAGCCCCGATGCTGGTGTAGACCCGGGTTACTCTTGCATTGTCGTGGCGCGTTAGCAAGCAGCTAGCCAACTGTGTCACCGCTAGTGTGTCCCAGTGGTGTTGGTGGCCGCGATGCTGCCGGTGCTGGCCACGTTCGTCGCTGCTCTATGAATACGGGGTTACTGTTCTACCTTTCTGGCCTCTTCGTCGCTCCAGAGAAGCTTTCAGGCTTCTCGCGCTGGAACGCTGGAACGACTGGTCTGTCGTGGACTCGTGGGGATGTTATGTAAGCTGTAGTCGATCGACACATAAACGCGTACCGAGAGACACACGGCTGCGATTGGTACGCGAGGAGGAGCCGACGCGACGCGACTCTCCTTGGATTATTTATTGTTCTTCTGTGTAGCGAGGATCGCAACGCGACACGATACGTTTCATTTACCATCGAATGCCGTGCATCACAAAGGTGTCCTCCGTTCACTGGACGATACATATTAGCAAATCGATCTTTCAGGTGATCGAGTAGCTACGTGCCCTGGCGGTGATCCTCGAAGTCTAACCGAGGACACCAGTCTCTATCCGTGGTTCAGTTTCGACGAGTTGCCGAGCTATGAGGAGGACACGCGACTAAGAACCGAGGACAGGGAGGAAGACGACGAGAAGGAGTACGAGGACCGTCTAGGAATGTCTCCGGCTTCGACCAGCAAGCTGCAGATTTTATGGGATCATTACATTCGTGCCGAGCCGCAGAGTTACGAGGTACAACGATCTCTCTTCTGGATCTTGGAATTTACAGAATCACGCGAACCGCATCCTCTTCTTTTACGATACTTTCTACTTTTTTCCACGCCTTTATATTATGCTAAATCTTTCATTTGACTGATATCGAAGAATGCAGAAGATTTCTATCAGCTGCTGCAACTTGTATACTATACACGTTCATTTTACCTTACCGTTTTTCCTTTCGCGTTGGAGTTTTTTAAAGCTGGCTTTACACACTCCGGCCATTTATACAAATTGATTTACGTATACAAAATTTGCCGAATACACTGAATTGATAATCTTGTTTACGTATTCAGCTTAATTTACACAATTTTCCACTTTGTTGATTAATTTTGCTCGGGTAAGGTTCAGAATATATTGCTTAGTCGACAGTATCTGTAAGCTTTATTGTTCTACAAGTTACCAAAATAGGCTGAAATTATGAAGAAGCAAAAAGTCGATAATTCCTTCGGTTATCAACATTAGCTAGATTTGGTTGCATTATTAAGTATCGAGGTTTGCGTCAACCTCAATCAAATTTTATTCAAACTAAACTATCTACCTGTACAAATCCGATTGTGCGATGCAATTTGTGTAAACTATACGAGTATGGAAACCCAACGAGACGGCTGTCTTTTTATTCAAATGCACTCGTATAACGTGTCTTTTACCGTGTCTAGCAATGTAGGATTTCGTAATAATGGTTCTCTCACGAATCGAACACAACTTTACTCGTCGGGATGACTTACAAGTCAGGCGTAACATGTTTGTCGATACTTTGCCACGAGGATCGAAATATTACGAGATCCTGTTGTACCGTGCAACGTAAATGGTATTGATTTCATCGTATGTTCGCGTTAAAATAATCGCAGACTAAACTTGTTCAACGTAAGGAACATTTTAGAGTATCCGTAAGCTGGCAATCGTTTACTTTTTATGAAGATTAATGAAAAAAAAAAAAAAAAAGAAGAAATTATTAACCGATAGAATATCTTTCCACATGGGTGATTATGTCATTCGATTGCAACGCTTTGAACTATATACATATATATTTGTTTTTGTTATCGGTTTGTACGGTTAAAATTGTATTCTTGTCAAAGTTGACACAAACTACTGTACAATCGATGCTTGAAACGTTCTGTTTGCGGTTGTTTTCCGTGTGAATCATGGTAGGTATTTACGCGTTGAACGAGCACGATACGATTGCCGGTCGGTAAATAACAATTTTCTTTTTCGTCTTCCGTGAGAAAAGGGTTAAATCTTAATTAAAATTATAATTCACCAAAAGCGAGATGGTACTCGCGAACTTTCGGCCTCTGTGTTTTTTTTCGGCTGTTGGTTAATGCCTTGTATCGCGTCGATTATTTTATCGTTTACACTACGACACGTGCAATAATCGGGTTGCAGTCCGAAAGAAAACGAAAGAAAACAATATCTTTGTTCTTTTTTATCCAGTTCGGAACTCTGTATCAACTATTTCCTCGTCTTGTCCGTAATCTCTGTCGTAACGAGTTGTTTTTCTTGTTACACTATCAAGTCCGAAACAAGCATGGCATTGCTAAAAAAAGAACATACAGTTACATTATTCGTATTTACGTGGGCTATATTAATTTATTATTTCGTGAACGCTGACGAAACCCCGAATTACTCTCTTCATTTATTCTGATCCAATTTGCCAGCAGATAAAGAATGTAAAACTTTTAGATGAAACAGTTATGTTTTCTCTTCTATTTTCTTTCTTCTATTTTCTTTTATATATAGGAATCATCGTGGTTGGACGTGTTTCTCGCCGAACTGCTTGCCCAAGTGAAAGAAGGTCGAGACGTGAAAGATGCCCTATCGTTTTGGTAAGTTTTTCATCGAATCTTGATTGTATTCAAGTAAGCGATAATCAGTAAGCTGTTATAAATTCAAGAGGAAAACAGTTACTAAAATTACACTAATCAATTTAGATAGCAAACTGGAGAATCAGATAAAAAAAAAAAAAAAAAATTAATTCATAATATCTTTAGTAATTTATGACTGCTTCTATTAAGACGATCGACGCGACGAGTGAAAAAAGCAAAAGCTTGCAAGATATTTTAAAATAGTCTTTGAAAATAGAAGATAGATAAAGAAGTCATACGTTTGTTGTCACGACGGAGAAGCGATCGTTGACCGCAGTATGAAAATACGATCTCGTAGCTGTGGTTTCGACGCTATAATGCAACGCTTCACGTTCGATTTTCCTATACTAATTCATTTTTACCTTCCACCATTCCGTTCTCGCCTTTTTGGTTTGCAACTCGATTCTATTCTTCCCTTGATACTTAAATGCGAAAAAGAAAGAAATCAAAGGAGGAAACATACCAGAAAATATTTCCAAGTCTCCGATGGAGACGCGTTGGTGTCACTGTCCGGCACAAAGATTTTATTAAATATTCTTCCTGAAAGTTTCCTACCTAAAACCTTCCTACGAAGATACCGCGTTACCCACTGAAAATAATATTCCATGCAAACGCGAACGTTCAAACGCCAAACGCAATGGTCAACTATCGGGCTGACTGATAATAAAATGATAACGGGACCTCGTTTGATGGATAAGATAAGGCTATAAAAGTAAGACGCAATATGGAAATATCCATTACAGTTCAACCGGTGGAGGAGGTGTGTCTACTCTTGTAGCTTGCGAGTTACTCTCGGACGTTCACGAATTGTGCTCAAAGAGGATCAACGGTGACGAACTGATCGGTTTGAAGAGGTATCTGTGCGAAGATCGTGGTTGGCGTTGCCTGGCGGTTTTACAACTTCTCGGCGTACGAGGTCTTTCTTGCGCACGAGAGCTGGTAGCTCTTTTGGTCGCCCTGTATCCGGTAGCTCTTCAAGAGGACGGTAACAAGCCGGGTTCTACCAATTCGTCGAGCGTTGCCGAAGAGCGGAATCCTTATGTAAAATTCTACTGCAACGACGATACCGTCGACACGGTAGATATCGTGCCGCACGCGAGGCGAAGATCGACAAAGTCTGCTCGGAACGGTGTTCTCCACGAGGGCAATGTACCGTCGCGAAGAAGAACAGCTCGTCGACAAAGTATCGGTGCCAAAGTACCGGTCCAGCATAGGCAAAGATCGTTTGGTGCGTTCGAAGCGCGTCGCAACACGCCGGAAAGCGCGAGCAGCGAGTCCGAATTGCTGACAGACGGTATCGATCAGGCACGATCCCTCACGCTGAAGATCCGCCTGAATCCTATGGATTTTGAGTACTTCACGTCCGTCGTCAGAAGCGACGAGGAACAAAAATGGCAAGCGGCCCTCTACGAGTTGCCCGCTCGGCCAGCTAAGAAAACCTCGAAAGATTACGTGGATGAGAGGATCAAGCAAGTTCTGGACGCTAGGATCAGCAACTTTGAGGCCAGCTTGTTGATCATTCAACTGCTTCAGGGTCTACGAGACTACGATACTCCAGCGAAGCAAACACCCGCTGTGCAAGTTTTAAAATTCGCTCTTGACACCCTTTGGTCCCTTCAGTTCGGTATCGACTGCACCGGTTTAACCGGTACCGAATGTGCCACCTTGAAAGCAGCGGCTGCCAGGCTGATGCTCACCGCGTTGGAACGAGTGTTAAGGGCCAACGAGCCTACCACCGCCGTCATTCACAATGGATTACTGCCGATGACTCTGAGATTGCTCGAAGATGCTTGCAGCAAACCCATGAACGTGTTCTCACCGGAAGAAGGCTCGCTTCTTCAAGAGTTCATCTTCGCCACCGTCTACGGAATCGTCACTTTCCTCTATTGTTTGCTACATCAACAGGGCACCACGCTCGAGAAGCTGTCCGATTTCCTGGAATTGTTTCAATTGTTTACCGAGAGCCAAGATGGAAAGCTGGTCGAGCGAACCGTATTCGCGATTGTTGACCTACCGAGCGTTGATCCAGCGAGGTCGGTAATCCGCGCAAGAAAGGTCATTGATATGATAGGTGCACTGACGAGCGGTTTGAAATCCGTTCGACGCGATATTTCTCATGCGACAAACTGCAACCGAGCAAAACACAAATCCTGTGTCAATAACGTACAGATTCATCATCATTCGGATGTATTTGGAGCACCTTACACCCAGCCGATGGTCGGCACTCTTACGAAACAGGCTTGTTGCATTTCCTCTCTGTTTATGACACTCGCTAATCTGCTGAAGCAGTCTCATCCTTTCGCTACCGAGCTACAGATTCGATTGATCAAAGTGTCGACAGCAGCCGGTACTTGTTGCTGTTTTCCACCGAGAACACTCATGACCAGCATTGTATCGTTGCTGTTGGAGAGGCACGATCCAGCAACGTACGCTCCGGCCGTCGCGTTTCTCGAGCGTACCTTCTACAAGGAGCTCGCTGCATACTCGGAATCCGATACATGTTCTACCTGCGACAGACCTCTGTCATTTTCTTGGGATTTTTTAGAGTTGTACGCAGACCTGTTGACGCTAGACGATCCAAAACTATCCTACACCGTGATGGGACACTTGCTGAAAATAGCACCCTCCTCTAAGTTTCATATCAGAAAGGAGTTGCTCTTGAAGGTGCTCTACCCGACCTTCCTGAAAGCTAAGAGCTGTTACACGGCCGACAAGGGCAACGTTACCGCCAAGTTTCTCATTCAGTCCTGTCTCTCTGCCACCTCCTGTTTAGTCGTAAACACTCAAATATGCGAAGTGTTCACGGAGATCAACGGGTTGGAAGAAGTTTTGGCTCTGATAACGGACACAGCCTTCACTCGGAGCGTTTACGCCCTGCTGGAGGTCACTGTCATTATCGAGATCTGGAAGACGAGTTCTATAGAGGCGAATCTCGAGAATATAGAAAAGTCTGCCCTTAAATCTCTGTTCGATTCTCTTGAAAAGGAAACCACAGAGTTGTTACGTGCTTTCGAAGATACAGCAGATGATTCTAGCGATCAACAGAGAGATTCAACAGAGATGAGCGATCAAATTATGGAAGATAAAGAAACAACCGAAGAAACTATCATGGAAAACGATGCTTCAGCAGATCAAAGCGAATTGGAAGGATCGATCGATACGATTTCTTGTTTTCCGGAAGTATTCGACAATTCTGAGGTCACTGCATCTTGTCCAGATACCGATAACGAAGCGGATCCTAGCAAAAGAATAAATCTTTATCAAGCCAGCGCAGCGTGGAGAGCCGCCGCTGGTGTTGCTCTTTGTAGTCCAAAATTTCGCACGAAACTATCCTTGGACTCCGTGTCCCAGAAGTCTCTGCAACTTTTCAAAACGTTGGCCGTACGTATCTCCACGGACACCATCGCAGGTACGTGGAACAAACTGCACCGTATAGTGTGGAAAGAATCCTATCTGGATTTATACGTATGTACACGTTTGCCCTCTTTTCTTTTTTTTCTTTTTAGATTCCAATAAATCAACGCACAGACTCTTCGAGGCTCTACTCACGTGCTGCTTGACATCCCCGTTGTGTAAGTGCCTTTTATATAACGAGCCGTGAATCATAAGCATTTCGAGTACGTTTCTGTCCTACACGTACTTCTTCCGTCGCGCACAGCTGCGGATTAAGATCCTAATAAGCTGCGCGAATTCAGTCGACGTGAAAACAGTTCACAGAATGTTTGTCATCGGTAAACATCTCCAAGTGTCCACGCTGTTAGTAGAGCAGCTATTTCCAAGAATCGTAGAATATTTCCTTGCCGATACGTCGATGCGTTTTTATTATTGTTACATTGTTAGTAGATATAATATATATGTATAAAAACGGTGATACAGGTGACTGCGACGTAATCATGGAATTGGGCAGAGCATTGATGGAAGCAGGCGTGAAACTGGGTCGTGGATTGGCTATCATTATAGAAGCTTTGTTGAAAGTGTCCATGCTAAAGCCAGCTCAAGAAGAAACTGTACCGCAATATACCCGACCAAGGGTACAATTTCTTTCATTTCTGTTTTCTTTCACATAAATTCACATTTCTTTAATTATAATACTTACCGTTCCCTTTCATGATATCAGTTACCAACTATGACGTTAGACGCCATGCCGGATTGTGCAGCGGATGACAGCAGCACAGGTGAATACGTGACTGCTGATGATGGTTATGAGGCCGACGTAGAAATACCGGGACGAAGTCCTCGCAATAGCAGTGTAAAAAGAAGTAATTCATTAGGACCTGTGGTCGAACATAGAGGTCATGCAAATGCACATCCTGCCTTGTGCTCCTTGGCAGTAGACCTGTTAATTCATTTCAGTGAACAGTAAGTGTTTGGATAGTGTAGAAAGTGTTGCGATAACTGTTAACAAGAATTTTTTTTTCCACAGAGGTTTGGATACCGAAAGGGCATCTATCATAACCGCTGGTTTGAGGAAAGTTGCAGTTACTTGCAGAGAGAGTGCCTCAAGCTGTGCCGCTCTAGCTGGTTCAGGCGTGATCACAAAAATTTTAAACGGTTTTAGAGATATATTCACTAGCAGGGATACTCGATATCAAGGTAAGTTAATTACATATTTAACTTTTATCGAATTTTCCTCTTAACATTATGTAATAAAATGTTTCAGATCTGCAACACGCTATTTTAGAAGTGTTTACTTTATTGGCGACACAATCCATCTCACCATCAGAATTAGTCACATACTTGTCTCTGTTCAAAGTCGACGCATCTCCGCTTTTATCGCTATTGCAACCACTTTACCACCTTGTCCTAGTAGCACGCCCTCAACCTAATTTCATTCTGTCATTCCCCGTAATGGCTGAGGCAAAGATATTCTCAAAAGCTCAATCGCAAGAGTACAAAAACTTAGAGAAGGCCAAGAATCTTGTAAACAACTTTCGGAAGCGACATTTCGCATCGGGCATATGCAGTCCATGGTCCGTGCATGCAACGTGCTTACCAATTGGCCCTGAACTGGCTTGGCCAGTTTGGTTGCAAGGTTGCTCCGTTTCAATGTGGCTGAGAGTTGAAAGAGGATTACCTATTAATGGCAAAGGAATATTGATTAACACATCACCAATGCCAGATTCAGACAATGAAAGCTTGTCAGACTGGGGCATCTTATCTGATAACTGGAGTCGAGAAGGTTGGTAAAGCGACGTTTCCTGTAAACTAACATGTTATAAATATCGTTTAACCTGTACGCAATTAATGTTTTAACTTGAACGAATCGTTGGAACGTTTCTTACGTACGTATATCAACGTGTAGCAATAAGTTTGTTATTTTTCTATCGAACGCATGCTCTTCAAATTATCGTGGAAAGACCAATCGATGTCTGATCTTTTCTTGGGTACACCAGTCGTAGCAGGTTCGACATCTCCACCTACGCCAACGTCCATTGTCCACTTGATGTCTATCGGATTTGAATCACTGGTTTTTGAAACATGGTTGGATCTTAAATCAGGTAACTAAACACGTTTATCTATACACTTTCAACGTGTATTTATTTTTTCCACAGAGCTGGAAAATATGTACATTGCACATATTTTTCTGTTTCAGATAAATTGATTTTACGATTAACCCGGCCAGATGATAAAACGAACCGAACAATATCTGAAACATCGGTAACTGGTATGCTTCCCTCTGGTCGATGGCATCATTTGTCACTGAATTTCAAAGACACAGTTTTAAACAAACGTAGCGCCGTTGTTGAGGTTGTCATTTGGGTAGACGGTTGGAGAGAAATCAACGCACAATTACCATTCGATGGTCTATTAGTGAGAAAACCTGGAGCTACATGCGTTTTATTAGGCCAAGTCGGATCAAGCAACATCGGTGCTTGGTATCTTGGAAACTTAATGGTATTCAGGTGTGCATTTCCGTCACGTGACATTAAACTAGCAATTAATTACCATGTTACGTGTGCCTATCGGTGACAATTAAACTTACAGGTGTCCAGTATTTACCAAGGAGAGAGCACTGTATCTGGCGAGTCTTGGACCTAATTACACTAATCTTGCTGAATGTATTTTAAATACGGAGAAGCCAGATTTCGCGCCGCTAATTGCATCTGGAGCTTTAGATGGTGTTCGAGAAATAAGATTTGGTAAGCATTAACCTTCGTACGTTTGCTATTTTTATTTTAGAACACTTGATTACATCTGCGTCTAATACAGAGGGTGGTAAATTTGATACGAGCCGACGAAAGTCATACGGAGGAACGTATTTAAGACGCGCTGTGGAGACCAAGGTATCTGATACAAAAATTGACTGGGACGCGGTTATGGATGCTACAAATTCTCATTTAGGTGAACTGCAAGACAATCTGTTGCTCAGTTACGAAGCACAAAATCCCAATATCGTTCATTTGTATCCTCAAGCTATCGCGAACCCTGCTGGTAGGTTCTCTAACTTTTGCCTTGTATAGCAATTCATTCGTAATTTATAGCATTTATTTTCCTATTCATAGCTGTGGTAAGAAATCTATTTCCGGGTCAACCAGGTTTTAGGGTTGTTTCTGCACCGGAACATAGAGTTTCGCAACAACCACCTTTGTCTGTGGCACCGATATTGTCCGTTCGATTAGAATGCCAACAGTACAGGGGTCTTGTACCCGCTGCTATCCTAGTGGGTGGTGTACCCATATTTTTATATCTCTTCGCAAGAGTAAGTACGACTATGTGTAAAATAAATTTTATACCCAAAATTGATAACCACTAAAATGGATTGATCCTACACAGGTAGTCGAATTAAATTCGACAGAGGAAGAACAAGCATTAGCTCTTTCGATAGTTCTCCACTTAATAAGAAATGATTCCGAACTTTTAAATCAGTATCGATCCGAAGGTGGAACATCTTTAATCCTACGCATTCTAGAATCGCCACGGTGCCACGCAGGTAGACATATTCTGAAAGCAATGTTAGATGCAGCTTGTGATAGTTCGATCCTAATAAAAGATATCGGCAGCGGCAATCATTCGGTCTCACAAAATTGCGAAGCTGTCATCACGGATCCTGAATTGATCAAAGGTGCACTGACTGCGTGGAGAACGTGGGTGAAACATGATACGTTAAATTTGCTATTGCAAGCATTGTTATTGCTGTTAAGAGATCAGCATTCACAGCGTGAATTTAATGCATCTCAATTGAACAGAGTAGGAATTGTTGACACGATTTTAACTCTGTGCAAGGTAAGTGGATTCTACTTCGTTAGTATGTATTACATGAAGTTAACATGAAGATAATTTCACTGATTCTTTTATATTTCATAGGAACATTTTATGTACGAAGAGTTGGGCGCTGTACTCGATTCTACAACCGGAACTGCCGTGGTTGAATTAATAAGAGCACTAATGGGAGCTCCTCCTGAATTTGCTCATTTAGTAGCCATTACAGATTTCTTGGTTCTTGTTCATCAAGCATCAGAAACTTACATCACTCATTCGAGACATAATATATATTTCTTGTTGCCACCAATCGGTGAAAAGAAGGTCGTGAAAGTCAGCAACACGGTAACTTCTAGTTCATCTGATGAATCTATAGGAACTCTAGAGAATAGCAAGTTGAGCAAGGGTTTAACAAATGCACAAGTTAGTAATTGTACGTTCGCGCTATGTAAAAGTTCGGTAACAATTATAATATATGTGATCACTTTTTGCAGATTCAAAAAAATAGAATACCAAAACGGAAGGAACGTCGAAATGGACCTCCTCAAGATACTAGTGCTGGAGAAGACTCTGGAATTGCGGCTAGTGATGGGTCTAATCCTCTCAGTAATGTAAGCTTGAAATAATTTTTATTTCATCTGTTAAACAATACTCTACTACCGATAATGATATTATATTCAGGAAAGACAACCAACATGGACAGATGAAAGAAGAGCTTGTCAGGGCCTAGTTTGTGAAGGACTTTTGTTGCTGCTTCGAGATGCAGTTAGAGTTTTACCTGATAGCCAAGTTGGCTCGGTACTGAAACATGTTCTAAGAGCTGAACTCTTACTTGTATTGGCTAATAATCCCGACACTAGAGTTCGAACAGCATTGATCAAGGTACCAGAAGTTCAATAAAATATTGAAATTTTGTCCTAATCCATATATTATACATATATGTAATCATTTTATACAGGTCGTCCAAACATATTTACAACGTGCCAGTGACGAAGAAGTTAACAGATTTATAAAACAAAAGTACTTTATGCATTTAGCCAATCAAATAGCGTTATATCCTGGAAGTGAACCACTGGTGGTTGCTTTAGAGAATTTAGCTTTAAGAGGACCAACACTGGCCGCGATGCCTCCGTTAATGGCGATGATAGCGAAAGCAGCAGCTACCGAACCAAACGTAGCCAGACCGATAGTGTCTTTTATCACTGACATCATTGCAAAGGTACAGTAACACATTGCAGCGTTGCCTTTTAAACAAAATATAACAAATAAGGTTGTAATTACAGAATCCCAATGCGCTAAGGATGCTTTTAGAACAAGGCTTAATCGAATCGCTGGTGCAAGCATTAGTTGGAGGAGCTCACAAAGGTGGTTCCACATCTCTTTACCGGGACATCCATGTCCTTCTCGTGGCAATTGCCACGAAACTGTTAGAGTCTCCAGGAAGTCATCAAATGCAAGCTGTTCTAGACTTGCATTTAATATTAAATCATATGGAACTGAAAGAAAAATCCCATTGCACTAAGAATAGAACTTGTGTGTCGATCGTGAGGGACGCCCAAGTTGCACTCTTCGACGGAGAACTCGATGTGCTCGCGACAAAAGTCTCGAATCAGTCGGGTTTCCGATTACGTAGCACAGCATCGTATCTCGCTTCAGCATCTCATATAACTTCAGTTTTCACAACATCCAGCGATCAAAGCGATCACGGCTCTCGGTCGTCCAGTTACACTAGTTTGCACGCACCTTCCATCGCAATTTTGCGTGAACCAGGCAAAGGAGAATTACTCGATCGATTCCGTATTATTTTAATGCGTGCCGTTGAATTTATCACCGCGGCTGATGAATCACCATCCGGGAACGAGTTACAGCTGACCAAAAGATTGTTCTCGATTCTTTTACATGGTTTCTGTAATCCGTTAGAGAAGAAAAATCATTGGAGCAGCGGATGGTCTACGAGACATTCTTTAAGAAAATACACAGCTAAAATAATGGTGTGGTTACTTGGACCCCACCAAAGTAACAATACCAGAATTTTTGCTGTTAGGTCACTCATGGAAGAACCGAAAGCTCGTGAAATTCTATCCTCTCTTTTAGAAGTCCATCCGCAGGTAAACCCATTAATCATTACGTATTTTTTCATCTTCCATTTTTTTCGGTGTACAACTATGAATGTGTTTATGCGTTAGGTAGAACAAAAATTTACCGTGTTCTTTTGGGATCTTTTGCAAAGACGGGATGAAATACCCAGTGCTGATGCAAGAATATGCGCAGAATTGAAAGAAGCGCTGTCCATATGGGATTTGGCAAAAGGAATAGAACAAGCTAGTCCTGGTATATGGAACGAAGAACTAGCACTGTTAAGACGAGAATTGATGAGAGATCGGGACATATGGATTGATAACAATCTTCCAGCAATTCAGAGGTGAACATAAAATGAGAGCAGGATTTAATGTTTTCTGTGCTTTGTCAATTTACATTTATATTCTATAAAATGTTTTTCTCTCAGGATCGCCAATAGGTTCGATGTACTTGCTAAACAGCTAACAGAAAGTGCTATGACTATAACGCGTACAGTTGTAGAGGAACAAAATCGAGAACGTAAAGTATTAATGGAAAGACTGAAACATTCGAGAGCATTGGAAGCCCAAGCGATTGCTAAATGGAGAGATTTGGCTCGTCGTTTAACCCACGAGAGGGCCGCATGGCACTTTCCAGAAAGTTATCCAAGAAGTTGGGAACTGGACCCAACAGAAGGTCCAGCTAGAGTCAGAATACGACTTCAACGATGTCACTTAAATATTGATAAAAGATTTTTCATGACTGAATATCAAGATAAATTAGATGCAGTGAAATATGAAGCACCTTTATCTTACTTATTTATGACCGATCGGCAAGATGCAAACGCTTCAGCATTAATTGAGCGGCTACACACTAGCGAAAGAATACGTAAAATGTCTCAAGCCAAAGTAGTTACACCTAGAGCTGAATTAGCTGGCGAGGTTCTCATCGGTGAAACTTGTCTCTACTTTGTTCCCGATAAACCTGATGTGCCACTACACACGGATGTATGAGTTTGTCCAATTTTTTTTTTTTTTTTTTTATCATAAAGTCGATTATTGTAATTTAATCGGTTACGTTCGAATTACAGATAGCTTTAGGCGGTTTGGATTTAGCTATGGTAGGTGGAACAGCATGGCATCTCGAGGATATTCGAGAGCTGCACAGAAGAAGATATCAACTTCAAGAACGGGCTATTGAAATTTTTCTCATTACTGGAAGAACTTATTTACTTGCATTTAATTCCTCAAAGGTATGCATTAATGTGAAAAAAATGTGTAAGTATTAAGTACAAATTTATAACAATATTTAATTCACAGGAAAGAGACGAATTTGTAACTGAATTGTCTGCTTGCAATTTACCAAGACGAATACCTGGTGATGATCTAAACGAAGCTATCACTTTGTGGAGAAGCGGAGCTTTAACGAATTGGGAATATATAACTTGTTTAAACAAATTAGCTGGTCGTTCCTACAATGATCTAATGCAATACCCTGTGTTCCCATTTGTGCTAGCAGATTATACAAACGAAAAGATCGATCTAAATAATCCAAAAATTTACAGGTAAGTACCGCGTGAAGAATAAAAAACGCGAATGAAAAGGCAATAATGAAATTTTTTTTTTTTTTTTTTTTTTTTCTAGAAATTTCAAACGTCCTATGGCTGTGCAGGATAAGAAAAATGAGCAACATTATATAAATAATTATAATGTAAGGATTTTAATTATCTTTAGATAGTTTCTCTGATCAAACACGTCATATTAATATGCTACTCGTTATTTTGTTTTAGTATCTTAAGCAAGCTTTATCAGAAGGATTAAACTTAATTGCTCTAAATCAAGAACCATTTCATTACGGATCACATTATAGTAATTCGGGAACGGTACTTCACTTTTTGGTACGATTACCACCATTCACCAGTATGTTTTTATGTTATCAAGGTAAATGACATATCCTATTTTCCAGATATACATATGTACATGTATATGTATTAATTCAATCAACTTTTATTTTAAAGACGACAATTTTGACATTCCTGATCGGACATTTCACGCGCTGGCTACCACATGGAGATTAACTAGTTGCGATTCAACGACCGACGTAAAAGAGTTAATACCTGAATTTTTCTATTTGCCTGAATTCTTATTGAACTCCGAAGGTAATATACTTTATTATACCCAAATCTCGACAGTAATGTTCAATCGGTGTTCATCAAGGTTTCTTTTAGGATTTAACTTTGGTATTCGACAGAATGGTAATCGGGTAGGAGATGTCGAATTACCAAAATGGTGTGGAGGTGATGCACGACTTTTTATTCTTGCTCACAGAGCAGCATTAGAAGCTGATGTCGTTAGAGAAGTTTTGCCCTACTGGATCGACCTGGTTTTCGGATTTAGACAAACAGGAAGACCAGCGGTGGAAGCTATTAATGTTTTTCATCCTGCGGTATGTTTATATCAAGATTCGTGTTGAGATATTTGTTTGAAATGTTGACTTGAAATTCAAGAATTTATATTTTTATTAGACCTACTATGGATTCAATGTTGAACAAATAGCAGATCCTTTGGAACGTCAAGCTTGGGAGACAATGGTACGCACATATGGTCAGACACCAGCACAATTATTTAGAGCTGCTCACCCATTACTAATTCAGAATCTTGGGAACACAATGATACATAACCCATTGCCACAAGTTATCGAAGGTGTAGATGGTATGTTGGATTTTTCAGTCACGTTTTTCCTTTCAGAATTTGAACATTGAAAACGATTCTATGATTATAGGCATCAAATGGGGAAACTACGTTGGCGCGCCCGGAAATGAACCAGTTTTATGTTGGAAACATAAACATAGAGCACCACTGGCGTCTTTAGTTCCTTTAATGACTGGTGATGTGTTCGGATTACCTAGTTACACCACTCTTTTACTTGGTTACACAAAAGAGAAGGGTAAATAGTTTTCAATTTAACAATTAAACATTTTCGAAAATTTTCGTACTTATATGTACAGATAAATTATGCAATGTTATTAGGTGCTAGTATGTTAAGTGGAACATCTGTATTGGGAGCTGCTCTAGTATCATGGGGTGGTACAGATGGAATTGCAAGACTGAAATGTAAAAAGGAACAACCACCAAGACCATTAATTAAGTCCTCTGGTCTTGATCCAGTAAGGAACTGCTATTATCCGAAATCTTTTTTCTCAAATCAAGAACCATATAATAATTTTGTAATTTTTTTTTTTTTCTTTCAAGATTACTATTTTAAGCTCTGCTCCAGATTGTGGACAGCTTTGGGCTGGTCACTTATCTGGTAAAATAACGGTGCATACATACACAGTTGTGACAAGTAAAATTGACTTCAGTTCAGCACCAGCATCTGTGCTCTTAGCTCATAGAAGCAGAGTAACGACAATATCTCTTTCACGAGCATTTAGCATAGCTGTCACGGGTGATACAAGTGGCGTTATCGTTATTTGGGATTTAAATAGGTATATACATTGATGAACGCTAAAAAAAATATATCCACAGACCATTATTATTAACATTATCTTTTCATTGCAGTTTAACATACATAAGATCCATACCATGTGACCAGAATTACCCTATTCGTTTATTATCGATCAGTGAAACTCTTGGAGACATAGCAGTTACTTATGAAATTCAAAGGACAAGTGAGAATGCTTCTTCGGGTCAGTCCGAATTGAAAATATTTACTATAAACGCACGAGCGGTTGGATCTGTTTTGTCTCGAAGAAGGATAACAGCACTGTGTTATAGCAATGCACCGGAAGGAGTTTCCGTCAATGTTATTGCGACGGGATTGGATAACGGAGTGATAAGATTATGGAGCAGTTGGGATTTGAGATTAGTCAGAGAAATTATAAATGGCATAAAAGGTTGTGGGCCAGTAATTGCGATAGCATGGGCTTTAGACCAACATCATTTGTATGCAGTAACTGAAGATTTTACTGTCCTTATATGGGAAGGATCGAAACGTTTAAGTAACGGTACACCAAAATTCGTTAATTTAACATCATTGTAAATAAAAAAAAGAAGTCAAAATACTGTTTAAATGCGTAGATAAAAATTCATACATTATTTGAAATACTATTCAAAATCCATTTCTACTTTATCAATAAGTGTTTTACAAAAAAAAAAAAGTCACCTTTTATACGATTTTATACGACGCTATTATGACATTTAAAATATATTTATACGTTTAAAATCACAGTAAATGTTTCTGTTAATACTCTGAATAGTTTCTTATTATACAATATTTACATTTATCATACCGTGCAACAAAAATCAAGCAATCTTGAAGTATTATTTTATTGAAGTTTTTATTAAAAGTTTGTTATGTGTCTAGTAATACATATAAGAACATCTATATTTTTATACTCTGTTGTATTAAAATATATAATGCGCCTACAGAGGAAGTACAGGTTCTGTTATTAATATATTTATAATTTTAACCATAGTATATCAAAGATACGCTTAAATCAAATTCTTGATTTCACGAATTTTTTATATTCGTAATGTTGTAACATGTGTATATAAACATATTCAATAAATTTATTAAGTAACAGATAAGTTCCTTCTACTTACCTTAAATCTCATTTAAGTAATCCCTGATGATTTCAAACATTGGATAATATTTTCCTGTTCTTTTTGCAATATCTTCTGCAGTATCCCCGCTCGAATTTACTATATGCGGATTTGTATCCGGATGTAGTAAAAGGAGTTGCAATGCTGGAGAATTATGGGAACTTGCAGACACCAAGTGCAAAGGTGTCTGATCACCTTTGCTCTTAGCATTTATGTCCGCTCCATTTGCAATTAACACTGCTGCACATTCAACATTATTCCAGCAACATGCAGAATGCAATGGTTGCCATCCATCCAGAGTCACTGCATTTATTTTTGCACCAGCTTGAATTAAATACTATAAACAAGACAGAATACCATTACATTTTTGAAACAATTATTTAAGAGAACATTACATTTACAAGGTAACGCGTCTGTACCTCCACAATTTCAACGTGATTTCCATAACATGCTCTATGCAATGGAGTGTAACCATCCTTGTCTGTAGCCTCTAACAGACCAGGATTTATTGTTATCAGCTTCTTTACTTTATCCAATTCACCATTTTCAGCTGCATTCAGAATTTCTTTTTCATCCGGTTCTATAAATAAAAAGAAACAACATTACTGAATCGATTATGAAGATTATGATCAATACACTTCCAAAATCATGATCTAACCTTTAGCATTACGTTCAGTTTCAACTCCGTCATCGTCATCCTCCCAAGCACTTACTTGCATACATTCACTGCGTGGCTGGCTTAATATTTTATCGCGTATTGCTTCTAGATCCATCAATTCATCATTTTCTTCTTCGGACGATGACATTATCGTTCCTCAACTAAAGAAACAAACACCATAAACGTCAATACTTGAAATCGTGTGATACATACTTGAATCCATCTACTGGAATTTTCAAGACACTTTTCTTATGGCATGAATTAAATGCAAGTATTTTTTTAAGATGTGAAAATCATTCCATATTCTCGATTGTTTTCAAAATGTTTTAAAATTCATTTTATTACCGAGAGAAAACGCACGCAAGAAGATGGAATGTTTCTGGTTATTGGACAGTTTAGATATGCTCGGTTATGCTGGAATATGTGTAGGAACAGAAAATTCACAATTATTAAAAAATTCTCTTTTGATACTGCAACAGGAAAACCATTTTCGGAAGTGTTACTATTGGGGTCAAATCTACGGAGTTCGAAGTGATTATCACATCGCATATGGTTTTGAGAAGGACTGCATGAACGGTCAAGTGTATTATTATAGGTAAGACTATTTAAATATGCATAATTAAAACAAAAAGAAAACTAAAAATAAAAACGAAACATTTGAATTAGTACGGATGGATTAAATTGGTTGTTGCTACCAAAAGCCAATAAATGTGCACGATTCTTAACGCCGCTTGCGATTAACAAATTCGAGGGAGATCCTTCTATAGTTACAAACGTATACAATGTAAATCCTCCGTTCCCGCCAAATGAAGACCCTAAGAAATATTACGACGTAAGTTGATTACATTTGCAAAGATGATAATTAAAGAAGGTAATTAGTAAAGTTTTATAAATATTAGGGACCGATTCCTAAAGAATTGAAAGAAGAAGATAGACTCGCAGCTACGGTGGAATTAATACGAGAAGATGCGGCAGTAGTTCCACGTGGTGCGTGGTTCAAGTGTCCTGATGGTGATTGCATCGAAAATTTAGGGTTTGAAGGGCTTACTATTAACGATGCTTCTTATTTAAAATCTTATTTGCACGCTCGTCCACCCCAACAAAAGTGGAATACTAATTTGCTTACCAGGCCCGATTATGATTACGCGTTAGATTTTTTGGATACAATTGATCTGGATGTCCCCCCAGGTATTAGAATAAGAACAGTTATTATAATTGTCGATTGTTGTTTTTCTGAAGTGTTATACTCCGTCTTAGGATGTTGGGACTTGCAGTTTCTACCTGGGCAACGATTGGTAATTTTACACAGTCTTTTTTGGCCTGGTGTGACATTTTATCATAAATTAAATAGTCCACATTATGGCTTCTTGTACTTTGGGCATGGGAAAAAGAATATGGATGTGGTTTTCATGGTATAACTACGAATATTACAATAAAGAATTAAAGAATTTATACGCGTGTCCTTTTTAAACGTATGTAGTATATACATATGTATTTAGTCATTTAATTACGCGAATACGTTAGATTCTTTTTTGTTTTCTATGACAACCAAACATTCTGTACGAAGTTAAATTTCAATCTTTTCACGCGTGTCCTGTGGTATGTTAACATATTTCATTTGATAAGTTTACAAGTAACAACAGTCCTAAAAAATAAAAAAAATGGCTCAAGTCGAGAGGATTATTGTTAGTAAAAATTTCCAGCATCTTGAATCGTGACGCGTGTAAGTCGTTGACGTAAGGTTATGAATGTTTTCATAAAACATTCTTTTCAGTTTTAGTTTTGATGTTGCAAAGTTTCACCTGTTTTTAAAGCGTTTTTTTTTTTTCATTACAAGTCTTATTCAAATAAATTAGTGTATGTATCGTTAATTAATCATCATCGTGTTTCATGTGGATAAGATTTAAAACACAGAAGCCTTGCCGCCACCTTTGCGAACGGGATTTGTGGGTAAATCAGTTGGCAGCTAGGCGCGTAAGATGGCAGCAGTGCTTCGCTGAAGGATGGTGAATTTGAACGCACAAGCGCAGTGACCGGCGTACTCGAGTGAAGTGTTGTTTGCAAGTGCTTGGGATCCGTATTTCGACAGATTTCTCCAGGATATTTTGGTGCTAACGGTGAGTACAAGCTTTCTTATCTTTTTAAACGTTTTTCTTTTGTTAGTAAACCTATTTTTGTCCGGTGATTCGGTTTACTTCGACCTTCAGTCGAAAGTTTGGTAACGGCGTGTCGCCGGGTGACGCCGGTTCTATGAAAACGTATTTCGTAGCACGTGGATCATAGAGATTTTTCAATTAATATATAAGATCTGTTGTGTCGGTTTCTGAAATTTAATATCTCCGTTAATTTTCGGCATTCCATGTCCGTAACGTATTCCCAACCTGATGCGTCTCGCGGTATGGAATTTTTTTTCTCGGTTGACAGGCGGGGCGTCAAGTTTCCGCTTGTTTCTGCACGAATTATGCGTCATCTGTCGTTACCAAATTTTCTTGTTTATTCCGTAATCGGAAATCAATAGAACAGATAGAAACCGATATTCGATCGATATTTAACGTTCCAAGATGGATGTAAACCTAGACAGGCTTTTGCGTTACGATTGTGCATCGGTTAATCTCTCCGAGTTGAACGATTATTAAAATTTCTCTCGCAAGCCATTATGTACAAACGTAATCGTATCGAAATGAAATATCTCACAACGTCGTAGTTGAAAGCTGTTCTCTTATTTATCATGGTTCGGGTTTATATTTTTATTTCGAAGTCTTGATACAATATGCGACGCGATGTTGTTCGATTCAAGGTTAGCTAGGTCAAAGAGAATTACGGGGATCTGTCGTTGTTGAACAAAAAGACAGCGTTCTTTCTCGAACGAGCCATTAAGATGGAAGAAATTTTGCTTTTCTTGTTTTCTGAGATCATCGTCAGATTCCAAATTTGACAAATCTTGAATAATTTTCATCATTAATCCTGTCCCCTGTCGTATGTTGTTAGTATGTTGTTTTTTTAAAACAGACAATTAAAGATGAGATCTGTTTTTCAAATTTCCCGCTAATTCTTTATTTACATCCGTTACTAGTAGCGAATATATTCGTATTTGGCGTTATGTGTATATTCCAGATTCCAGTTGCCAGCTACAAAATTAACAACGCGTTCATCTATAGATTGTCAACGACGTGTTAATCGTTTGCGTTCCAAATACATATGCCTTTCAGACACAGACAGTTATAGTGTCTCGATCGAGATATCTTACAGACATACGATATCAGAAGAAGTTCAACATAGAAGCGCAAAGAGTTAAAAAGAGTTTTCGCTAAAACGATCGCGGTATCGAGTTGGTTAAGAAGATCGAGACGATCGTACATACATATGTACATATATTCTTGTCCCTGCGGTTTTGAAAGCGTCCGCCTCTGTTACCGAGATTTATTTTCGTGCGACGAAGAAATCAATGACGGAGCCGATAACCTCTCCGCGCCTCGCGGCCATACAAGACCCCTCTGATCCCCCTCATTCCTCCGACTCCCTTTTATCTGATTCATATGCACGGCCGTACATGTGCAATCGTGTAGTCGATTCCGAGCACGGACCGCGAGTTCCGGTTCCTATTCGAGTAGTATCCTCTCTGTACACCGGAGCGTACCTTCTTTCTCCTCTCCTCTCCTTTTCTTTTTTCCTCGTACATCGTCGACGACTTTCGTGTCTGTCGCCCAACCAACAATATTCTTCCTTCCTACCCACTTACGAACATTCGTTTCCTTTACGCTATCGAAATATCATTTCTTTCTTATTCTTGGTTAATTCCGTTAAATCGCTTAGAAATGATTGCGATTAGAGAAATCTAGCGCAACGGTTCAAATAAAATTTCTTGTTATTTTAGTTAGAGTTGAGTTAGCGATATGTACATATTTCCGATGTATCGAACGCCGGTTATCGACCCCCTTCCGTAACGCTTTGACGCTCTTTCTTAATAGTTCACCTAACCGGGAACCAGTACGAGGCGAAATCTCGTAACGGGATTTAGAGTAAACCGTAAAAACCTCGTGGTAACGTCACGGCATTGACTTTCTTTGTTCCACTGGAGTAAACTCCTTTCAGAGCGTCCTAGCGACCGAGACGAGATGAGAGTACGTAAAAAAAATGAAGAGTGAACAAGATTTATACGGTGTTGGTATCATTTTTTTTTTTTTTGGGAGGGTTGGGAAATATGGGTTATCGAGGGTTAATCTCGGTGCATGAATAATTTGTTGCACGCTCGACGAATTTGTTAAAAGTTAACGTTCGTCAGCGGTGCAATTAAGTACCCAGATACGTGTCAAACACGGCTCTCGAATGACTCATTAACGTTCAAGTTGAGCGAGTCGCCTTCTTTTATACCGGCCGCGGCTGTACGACCGTATTATTGATCACGGTACGATCGTATCACCGAGCAACGATTCTCAACCATTGTTACATACCTAAATATGTACATTTAACCAGCATACAATTTCAGTTTCTTTTCTTTCACTTTACCGAGTATTACCGAGTAATCACGAACGTTTTCCTTTTTATTATAATAATTATGTATGTATTTGTTACGTGTCGCTGGTTGGTTTCTTTCTTTTGAAAATTTTTGTAGAAAAACGGTTTGTTTGATTTTCGGGATACGACGTAGATTTCTGCAAACAGTGTAGAAAACAGTGGTTCTCACGGTGGTCGATCGAGGCAATTAGGTCGAATGGAAAGCGTGATGAAGGGCTATAAATGCGTGAGAACCGTCCTGGGCGTTTAAGGCGCGAGAACTGGTTCTGGGCTGATCACTGGCATCTTCTTCCCAAGGCTCTCTTCTCGATGTTAAACACGGCAGAGATGTTACGAGCTCCTTGGACTGCCTGAAATTAAACGTCGGGGACAAGGAGCCCCCCGAGGACCGCCTTTTCTTCAACCTCCACCTCTTCTTCAATTCCTTTTTTCTCTCATTTTCTTTTCTTTCTTCTTCGCCTTCTTCCTCGTCTCCTTCTCTGACTTGACAGTCTACCTGGCGAACATTACGAAACTCTCCGATCGTTTTAGGCTCGATCCACACATCCGGTCCACTCTCGGATCGAGCTTTAAATTTCAGATGAAATTTCAGCGATCATAGAAAAAAGGGATACGAGCCTGTCTCTGTTTTTCGAATCGATATACATATGTATATTCAATTTATCTTCTCTGTTTACTATCGTCTGATCGTTCTTTCGATCAAATTTCTTTTCTGTACATATGTACATGTACTTATGTAGTAGGTATGTAAACAACGTATCGATGCTGTTTGTCGAAGATTCGAAACGTTGAGGAAAGGTAGGAGAAAAAGGTAGTAGATGTCGATGTATGTATGTATGTACATACATACATATATCGGGTCCCGGTCGTCACGTGCACCAGGAGTGATTTCTTCCATGCCATGGCTCCGTTGTCAAGTGGACAATATCTTCTCGTGTTACAACAATGTTACCGTTGCCGAACAAAACGACTCGCTCCGATCTTTCCTCTTGCGTGCCTCCGTCGTGTTATGCCGACGTTCTGCCCTCCCATATAACGCTCGAGATATCGCCTTTATAATTTATTGCGCCACTCAGATCAGCGAAATAAGTGATATCAAATTGAACACGTACCTACGCAACAACTGTATTTCAATGTATCATCATCTCTCACTTTTTTTGCATCTTTAATTAGGGGTAGGTGGGCTACCTACAAAAATCTATCAGTATTTCTGGTCAGGCAGTTTTTCACGTGTTCCGGACCAGAGGACAAGGGTGGAACAATGCACGATTCTTCCATTCTTCTCGGACAGCCGCGATGATTCTTCGTCCGATTCTTCCTTCCTGCTCGTCGGAAGAAAAAGAAGCTGTCCGTTCCACGCTCGACGCAAGCTTTCTTCTTCACGAAGAAATATTTTCCGGATAGATTTTCGGTTCGATCGGACACGTAGATTACGCGTACGTACTTACACTTGCACGCGGGTTGCGAGCGCGCTTTTATTCTTTGCGAGCAACGAGCCTGGGGATACATAGATGGATCACTGTACAGGATGTTTCATGCAATTGGGACAAGCTGTGTCTTTAAAAAATAGTTGCTCAGAGATGTTAAAAGATTCTATAAAACACAATTAAATGGTATTAAGTACAGTATATTCTTGAATTAAGTTGATGCATCAGGAGAGTGCAACCGCGTTTGTCCCAGCCAGTATAGGAGAGGGCTTACGGTGGCTGGAGAAGATCGAGCAAGCGAACACGAGTGAACGCGAGATGGAAAGGGGAGTATGGGGGTTATGGGGGCACGTTTCACACAAAACGGCCACCATAGGCCCTGGCAGCTGTTCACCATCCGTGCCCTACTCTCTATACGCTTCCTCTTCTCTCCCCCGCATTCTTAGCTCGGCTTAGCCTCGCCCTTAACTCTCCCTCGATGCTGATCGTACAAAAGTTCCTAGCTTCTCTGCTCCATTTCTCCTTTCTTTCTTTACATGTTGTTCAACTGTGTGTTTTTTTTTTTTTTTTTTTTTTTTTTTACCTACTTCTCGTGGACCGTATAGTGTCAGTATGTAGTCATGGCGCTCTCTAACCCTTTGCATTCGTTCTGGTTCATTTACATCTGCAGACATTGAACGCGTCAGGCACGATAAATATTCGAAATGCGTTATTTATGTATAATATATACATATAAATAATTGTCACCTAGATCCACAACGAGACTTCTGAATTTCCAAAGGGGTTGCTCGACGATTTAGTTCCTCGTGATTCGTCAGCGTAGATCGTAGGTAATCCAAGTTGAGGTTGAGTACCGTGTGCCCGGAAAGAGAGGATGGTCACGTTTATTACGTAATCCCGGACACGTGGTCGAAATACACTGGAGTTCTCTCCTTAGCCTTGACGAGACAGGGCCCCGGAACAGGGTACATTTTCCTACCGCATCAATTCTTTGCTCCACCAAGTTGGTAATTAGCCAATTTCGATTAATAGTATTCACTCCTCTCTAATCTTAAACCATATCTAACCTACTTTCCTTCCAAAGAACAACGGTTCGAGTAATTTTAATTAGGGGAAACGTATCGGTTATATGCCTTTAGCGTTAAACTCTAGAAGGCAGGTAATTTATAACATTCCTTTACATTGGCCGCGTTTACGATATACCACGAGGAGAATCGACGATGGACTGGTTATCTTCTACTCGCTTATTGTCGAGGGCAGACTATCAGCCCTCTGTTCGCCTCTCTTTCTCCATTCTAGATTTTTGAACCGTAACACGCGAAATATTCCAACGGAACGAGGGACGATGCGAAGTTTGCCTTCCTTGACTAGAGTATACAGTATACCGTGATGGTGGTTGTAGGTCGAGTAATATTGCCCGAATGAGATACACGAGCATAGGGCAGAAGTGGGTGTGCTAGAGAGCAGCGTGTCTTTGTGTGCGCGACGCT
The DNA here is from genome assembly GCF_907164935.1 of Osmia bicornis bicornis. NCBI lineage: Eukaryota > Metazoa > Arthropoda > Insecta > Hymenoptera > Megachilidae > Osmia > Osmia bicornis. The sequence continues at coordinate 407,594 of NC_060218.1, read as the reverse complement.
TGAAAAGCCGCCTTCAAGAGCCAACACAGTAGCTACATAATGGATTAAGCCACGTCCCCGTTGACGAGCCACGAACGGACAGGGAAAATCCGTGATAATGTGGTTACAAGGACCATTCTTCCTTCTTTTCTGCTAGTCCCTTTTCGTTTCGACGTGCCCCAGCCAAGGAAGTAAAAAAGAAAGGAAAAAATTGTTGGATCTGGGTGTCTGGGTGTCTGGGTGTCGGTTCATCTTCATTTCACTGCGATCGCTTTAGTTTATGCGGGGAAGAAAATGAGTAGTCTCTCTACTTCTCTGCTTAATAGGGTTTTCGGAAGTCATCATTGACTCGGCTTCCAGGATTCGAGGATTAATTCTACAGTATTCGCAATATTTCAAGTTTATTTGCCTTGACATCGCGGCAATGAACGGTTAGCAGTGATAGACGCAATTGCTGAGAAAATCATAAGGCAAGGGTCTAGACAGCAACGATCCCTTGACGGATCAATTTGTTTCAAAGTCCATTTGCTCGGAGGAAGTGGAAGAAAGATAGGAGACGTGGCTGCGTGCGAGTGTTGAACCTCGAGATTCGGAGCACTGGCCGCGTGGATGCGTATCGTCCGCCTCGGCTCTCTCGAAAACAGAGAAAAACGAGCTGCGGAGCTGGTAAAAATATTTATACGGCCAAAAATATCGGGGCTGCGACTTATCTGTCGAAATTACCACGGAGACTGGCCATTTTTTTTTCTTGTACGTTTCAAAATACTGGAACAAAGAACGCCTTGCTCGTTCATGTTCCTCTTTGCGATTGCTCCTTTTAACTTTCTGCCACGAATCAAATGGCGCTTTCGTTGAATCGATTGCGGCACGACCGTCGACCAGTCTTCTCGAGCGGTAGTTCCTCGTTTCGCTTCTAATTAATTACAGTTAATTACGTTAATTGGTCCGACTAACGCGATCACACCACTTTACACTGTCGCATTCCTCGTCTCGCATTGTTACGCTTCGTGTCTCGTGTGATCGGCATTTTTTGCACCCCCTACTTTGCAATGATTTTTCTCTTAATTCAGTATATTAAAATTGCGTTCAAGGAAATTGTGGGAGAAAATTTTATTTATATCATATGCACTCTGTATTGTATTTCGTGTACGCTTTGTATCGGGATAGAAGAATACCATTACGAGGGAAATGTAGTTACAGCTTTGAATTTCACGAATCGAACGAACGCGGGGGGTTGGCCAATATGTAGTCGGAACCCTTATTTGTTTTCCACGGATGCACCGTAACGACACGTGTTTCCGTATTATTTTGTTCCTACGATTGCAATGACCGAACCGGATAGTCGAAAAAGTATTCCGAAAGTAATAGAAACGAGTCGTTGAATTGATGGCTCAACGTCAATGGTTATCTGATAATTGAAGAACCGAGTACATAATACTACACATCGTAGCCGTGTTAATATCGAATCACGCGTTTGCATCGTTTCACTGTTTCACTGTTGCGCACGATGCCCGGCTTCGTGACGAACGTTTTCTCCAGCATGTTATAAATCATTTCATACGGTCTCGTTCAATTACTTTCCTCCTCGATCTCGCTTCCATTCCACTTTCTTTCTCGTCCACCGTTTTATTTCTCCCCGTTCCCCCTTCCCTTATCGGTCACGATTTTTCAAACGCGTCCATTCCACTCGATTCGAACGATTAATCTGCTTTAAAGGGAAGTTTTTTGACTTTCCATCGAGGAGGTACTCGATTCGATCGAGTGTCATCGAGTGTTCGACAAATTAAATCGAGTTGGAATTAATTTCGATCTCGAAGATATTTGATACTTTGACTACTGTTTAGTTTGACTCTTTTTCCTGATAACGAGTTGGGAGTGATTTTATTATAACTAAATTGTATAGCCACGTACAACGATGGCTTAGCGATTAAGGGGAAGTGATGTTTCCACTTTTAGTCAAATGAGTACAAAGTGTTAATACACAATAAAGGTAATAATTCATCGAGAAAAAATATGGTACTGTTTAGGGTAACTGGAGGTTCTGTCATAAGCACGATGGTCGAGAGGAACGTTGCCCATGGCTAAACAGCCGCTGTATCATTTCCAGCTGTACAAATATGTACAAGCGAATTCGGTAGCCAGCAGTAACATAGAGTCTGTTACAGCTTTCCAGAAGATGTTTGAGCGGTGTTCAAATTTACGTTTAATCGCATTGTGCAGGGATTACGAATTATGGTATTAAATAATAATGGCAACGGTAATGGAGTATTTTTATTTTTAACCGACTTCGAAAAAGGAGAAGGTTACTCCTCAGAAGGTTGCATTGTTTTATTCGTCTATAATTCAGTTATGCAGCGATAGTACTTAGAATGTGTTAATCGGTGCAAAGTCGTTTGAACGCCCACGCTAATCTAGCCGCGTTTATTTCCGCACGACCGTGGGACGTTGTCGTTTTTTTTTCTCTTATTTTTCCAACGTTCTCGCGAATGAATAAATGACCCGGCCGTTTAAACGCGACTACAATGGCACGATTATGGCGCGATGTCTTCGTGCCTTTGTGGCCGCCTTAACTCGATCAGCTCGTCTGGTGGTACGTGTTAAGATTAGAGCCTCCTGTGCACGGGCGTAGCCGCGTCTTCGTCGTCGTTTCTGTTCGCGCCTCTTTCAGGGTTAACGCAGACCACCCTAAAATAGTTTTTGTTCAAGGTGAAGGTTACAGTTTCGTTCTGGCTTCGAGAGGGTGACGAGTTGGCAGATTGAACTTCCAGATGAGGGTTGTTGTAGTTCCTGTCGAATCGAAGGGGATCGACCCGGTTACTCCGTATTCTCATCCTTCTTCGTGTTTTCCAGCACACAGTTACTCCTCTCGTAAAGCTACATATTTAGATAAACGTTCTTAATTTAAATACGTACGAATAAACGTCAGCAATGCGTCAAGAATGTAACGACGGCGACACGTTACTGATATATGCAAATAGACTTTTACATGGTCTACTGAGAGAAAACACTGAATCTGTTTTATCGTGTCATAAATAAAAAAGATAAAAAAGATAAAAGTCGAGCTTACTCGGAGTGGTGAACGTCGCGTAAAAGTAGGTCGAGCGCAAAAAGCGTCAAGCTCGACAAATTTTTAATGAAACGTTACGCAGAGCGGTACCTTGATCCCGTTGGGAGACGAGCAAAAGGTGTATCACCGTTTCTCGGATAGTCGGCTTCAAATACGAGGGCCTTAAAATAAGTAGCAGCGTGTGGTGTGATTAGTGTGACGGTGTACAGTCGGTATTCGAGGTTAAGGTTAAGGTTGTGAATGCGGTATCGTGGATACAAGGGATTTCATTACACAGATTTAAGTGGAATTTCAATTTTTCCGGATTTCGATGCCACAAAATCGCGTAAATTGAAACAGTGGAGCGTGAAAAGGACTCGCGAAGTCGCGTATCGAAAGTAATAAAAAGTCGATAGAGGGGATAAGAAAAATGGGGTGGCGATAAAAATTGGTTGACACTTCCCTAAGGGTGTACTGGCGGATTTCCATTTCACGGCGGCTACGTTCGACTAGCTCTTCTGAAGCGGGATGGAAGTTAAATGGGACCCTGAGCTGATATATTCAGGTTCCGGTTTCGCTATGCTCGGTTGAATACAGGGTTCACGGGTGGCACACCTAATGTGTATCCTCTATGCTCGTAAACGCGCAACATTTAAACTTCTGCTACAGAGCAATTTTTACTCTTTTTTTTTATTTTTCCTCCCTCTCTTCTGGTTATTTCAGTACTGCATTTATATGTACATATATACGCATCTCTCGATTTAAACAACTCCGAACCATTTTCGCTTCGCTTCGCTTTGCTTTTTCCCTGGCAAACTTTGCTACGTCTGCTATCAGGCTCGTTTATACAGTTCTGTTGGATTTTACCAGTGATCTATTTAGCTAAAAGTTCATACCTTTATTGAAAATCAAAAGTATCATTTCCAGTTGAATTTAGTTACCATTCTGGTATTCCTCTCATAATTTTTCTCTTTGCCTATCTCGCTGCACCGCCAGATACAGCGAGGATTCTCGTTTGTCTCGTTATCTGTTCGATAAACGTACATCGAATTTTATCGGGAAGCATAGGGAAAAATTCAGTGGATACTGTTCGATCAAGCGGTTTCGTAAGTTTCGTTGTCGCGCGTTGGTCGTGTCGAATGGTACGAGGGATGTTGGAACGTCGGGGGACCTCGTGTTTTCCCCGGTCGAGCAATTCCTTCACGGAGATACGGAGTAATGGAGCGTTTCTTTGGCCTCCATGACCTACGTCGTTAAGATATACGTCAGAAGGGAGAGAAGAGGTCTGTGGAAGGCTCGAAAGCCGCGAAACGATTCGAGGGAACGTCGTGGCTGGTTTCTCGACGTTGACGAGGATGTGCCGCGTGTGTCGCACCGCGGTACCGTTACCTACTATCTACAACTCCTTCCTAGGAGCCTTAGACAAATTTCCTACGAACGACCACCCGTCCAAACATTTCTTGGATCTCTTCTCGGATCTCCTCTGATGTGCAAACGCGCGAGAAATGTCAGAGATTCTGCGTTCAGTTGGCGTATGGTGGTCCGTAAATGCCACGCACACTATTGTTATTTCTATAATAGCCTGTGTCGTTGGCTGAGAGTCGAGAATGGATCGTTATGTAGTTTTGATTGACTGCCTACTGTGGGCTAGCAAATACTTTGAATCAATGTGAAAATCTATGTTTCTCTATCTTCCGAGTGTTCGAGTCAGAGTCCATTCACCTCAATGAAATATTACAATCCTGAAGTTGTTAAATTACTTATACTCTTTATTATTTCATCGCTTTCCAAGACCTAAAATTATGGCTCATTAAAATCGTCCGATCAGTCGGTCCCTGTTGCACTATAGCTAAAAATTTAACTCGATAAATATCACGAAACGCGTTAGATATTGCTTGAAAATTATCAAGAGAGAGAGAGAGAGTACCGAATGCCCGTCAGCTAGAGTTGTACGTACTTGTATTCGAGTGAGTCATAAGAACGACCGATAATCTTAGCCAGTGTATCGCGCGTGAATAGAGCGACTAGCAAAGAGAAGAAAAAGGGAATGTGGTGATCAAGAGAAGGTGGAGAGAGAGAGAGAGAGAGGAAAGAAACAGACGTAGGAGAGAAGACTGTAGCGGAGTGGTTGCCGAGAAAACGGTAAACTGCTCTGTGAGACCTGGTGAACGTTTGCGAATCCTCTTGGTCCTTCGAGGATAATGTCAGTCGACGAGATTGCATCGATCGTTGCTCGAGGATGAACCTTAAGCCTTGCTGCGACCGACAGTAGATTCAATCTGCTCGAGCACTCCTTTCGATACACCCTTGTACAAAACGGTTAACGGTTAACAACCACCACTACAATTCTATATGATTCTATATGAAGGAACAAGTAGAAAATTGAACCGGTATGCTATATCGAAACATTGATAGTGTCGTTTGATGCAATAACGCGAAGAATTCAATCTGGACGTTGTCGTTTGTTCGTACGCCCCTGCGTCTGACTTCTCTCCCGACTGCACTTTACCAGATTAAACGCGCTGCATCGAGCTACTGATGAATTTTAGATACATGGAGGGGAGCGCGAATAGAGAGAGAATTTCTGATAGTACGCTGCTTTTGCATTTGCACCGGGCTGTAATTGAAAATTATAGGGGAACGGAGCAAGATATACCGGGGTTGAAAATAGTGCAGGCAAAAGTGTAAAAGCTTGCAATTGTGGAATTTATTAAAAAACAGTAATAAAAGTTGAAGCGAGGGCACAGAATGCGTGGACGTACGTCCCTGTGATACTCGAAGGATCGAGAAAGGACGAGCAGAGGTCCTGGTAATTAAGGCGTTTCGACAAACGTACATCGCGGAAACCGGTTATCCCAGCATCGCTGCTTTTCGCTCGTGTATACCTGTTGGAAGGTTGCTCGCAAGGTTGCTCGATTCCGCTGGCCCTGACGGTCCTTTGAGCCACAAATATGCGTAATCCAGCGTACAGGTAGGAACAGCGAATCCTCCTCCTCCTCTCGAAAATTCACGCTTCCTGGTCCCTGGATCCTAGCAGAAATTCCTCGTCGTTCCTCTTGATCTTTCAGAAAAGCTTCTCTTTAATATAGAGGAACACGTGGTTGTTAAAGGGGTAAAAGAAATCCTCGGGAAAAATCACGGCTCGTCCAGCTACAAGCAGGAAGTATCAAATTAACGTATCATCTCGTCGTTGGAAGACTGTACAAGAGGTTTAATCTCTAAACCAGTAGCTTCTTCAAGAGCTGTTCCGATTTTCGATTACGCTTACGCTAGTTTCAAGTACTTGGCATTGCTCAGTTACCTCTTATGAAATCAGATGTCATTTTATATTCCACTTTGCGTTTAATTTAACGGAATTTAAAGTTTAATGTAAGAAGAATTTATAATACTTTTCATCTTCGAGTTGGTCGAGTTTCGTTTACGGGGACGGTCACGTCCCGTGTAATTAAAGTAGCTGACGAGCCTTAATTATAGAAATTTTACCATCGTTTGAACCCGATCGTGGAGCTCGCTTATAGCGTTCAAAGTTAATTATGAAAGTTTGATAAAGAGTTTTAATAAACGAACGGATCAGTCGCGTGTTTGATTCAGCTTTCTTGAAGCTGTACCAAGATTGAGCCCAGCGTACCATGACTAGGCGATTCTCTCGTTTTGTTCTTCGTCCTATAAGAACTTTCCAACGCGATTAGGTAACCGTGGATGAGAATTAATGTTCGAGCTAGCCATGTAATTCAAAACGTAATCTCGTTTTCGGCTTTGTCCACCTTGACAGGTCTAAGATATTTCTCAGCTGAAAAGGAGGAGTCCGTTGAAATTACAGTTTTTAGCTTGTAGATTGATTGCTGTTAGTTAGAACGACACGAATCGTGTAATAGAAAATGCAACACCGCACCGGTATCATCGATCGGTTTCAGACATCCTGGCTCATTGTATAATTCAATCCAACGTCTTCCCTTTTAAAAGCCTAGATCATCTTCGCAGATTAAGCCAAAAGAGGATCGAGAGTGTCGAGTATCGCGGTCGTAAAAGTCTCTTGGATTTTTCTTCTAGAGCAGCTCTATGCGTGCTCGAATACTCGCTCTGGCTCGTTACCAGCGATCAAGCGAAGGAAACCTCCGTATAAGGTGGATTGAAAATTGCAATTGCAACATTTTCAGAAGGCGTTTGAAATTATTCGAAACTTCTAGATTCTAGAGGGAGGGGGGTAGTAGGTAAACCCGTAAAATAAGAGAAGCGATCGCACATTGGCACGCTGACCACCTTTGCGGTAACGTTATACCGAAGCCAGAGGATACCGGAACCAGGGATACCGAGTCGAAAGTTCTGCTCACGAAGATTCACGATCGATCAGCATCGATTCTTCATTTCCGTTCGACGCTTGAAAAGCAACCAGAAAGTTTACCGAGTTTGTACAGTGTATTTACAGCCGCTTATCAGAACCCTTGAATGGTTTAGGGTCTTTGCTTTAGCTTACATTATCATCATCTACAAATATACAAACACTCGAGTCCATATTTCAATTTTTTTAAGCAGCAGTGGTAGCACGAATGATTGTAGTCTTTTTTGTCTACGGCACGAAAATGTAGAATATAGTCGTGTAGAATAATTCGGTCATAATTGGGATTTTCTTAATCGACTCCACCCTCGTGTACTTTCTCTCGATGCACCATGCGTCTTTAGGCTTCGACGTGATACATATAAGGATTATAAATAAGGTGATTGGTGGAAGCGTTAGTCCTTGGATATCATACAAAGATCGTGTACAGGTACTAGTGTACACGTCGAGAGAAGGAGCGGTCCCTCTTCTGCACACAAAGTTGATTGTCCGGCCTTGAATCTGCGACCAGATGTGCCAACACAGCCTGTCCGCTCGTACACGCGTGCACCACGAACGTGTGTTCGCCTTTAGATTCAATTTTCATCAACGATACATATTTGAATAGGAAAAATTTTCAATTTTCAAAAATACATATTTCTTTGCAACCTGAAGATTATCCATTTAATATATGTACAATAGTATTCTGTACTACATAGGTTTTAGTCTAACAGACATGAAGTTGATCGATAAGAGAAAAAAAGTGTGTATTTCGTAGAATTTTCTTTCTTTAATGAGTCAGCCAGACTCATGAGACTGTTTCACGAAGCCAAACCACATTGGCCCAACCCAGTCTGTCCTTCGACTTGTCTGCCACAACCAGTCGGTATCTCCCCTAAATATGGAGTCTCCTGTCCGTGTCCCTCCGTTTCTCTGCATAGGGATAAGCTTCGAGCCATGGGGGTTGGTCGTGTCGGCTTAGAATATTGCGGGGGTGGCCAGCGGTGGAGAGGAACCCCATGAATCATCCGAGGCACAATCAATACGAAAGCAACCGACCCTCGTTTCGTGGTGCACCGTCGCGAACCAACGCAACGTCGAAAGAGGGTGGACGGGACGGTCGGTTCTCCATATTCGCAGCGAACCTACGTCAAATTACCTTTTCATCCTCGCGAATTTTCAACTTTTCTCTCTTGATAGACGAATCGCGAAACTTGGGGTTACTCGAGTTTCTCTCCCTCGAGCATGATTCGGATTGTTGTCATTTTTAAACGACGAGACAAATTTTGAAATTTAGAATTTGGAAAATTAGCAAGAAAACGAGATTATAATAACGCCTTATTTTTCTGTTAGCAGATTAGATAGCAAACGTTATCAGAGCGTTCCAGAATGGTAAAAGTAGTACATATGTACCCCTAACCTCGAGAATTTAACTAATATTTTAAATGTGTGCGTTTGGAAATTTTCTTCCAAGAGACGTTAATACCCTCAGCTGAAATCGGGCTTAACACTACCAATTGTCCTGTAGAATCAGAGGAATTAATCAAACGATCTAACAAAACGTAGCTTTCTATGGCCATTCAGTTTCACTTAGGCTAAGGTACGAAGCGTTGCATATTTCTTGCTGCATCGTGTCAATGTCGTCTTTCGAGTGACTCAGGGACAGAAAATCTGGTCGAAAACATATCGACTCATTGTAAACATGATGTTACATTGAACTTTGAAATCGATAAACAATTGGTCATCGAACAAAAGTGACGATTCACGTTTTAATCATAGAACCTTCGATTCTTTAAGTATTTCTATTTCACCCTTAGCAACCAACGAAAACAATAGGCACTTTTGGTTATTTAAAAACGGCCGTGCATCTGTCGCTCGCGATCTTCCATGGCTTTTTCGACGCCATGGCATGGCGGTTCGTCGTTGATTTAAATGGACGCGTTTGCATCTGTCCCTCGCGCACCACCGTTTTCAACGACCATTTAAATCAATGACGGCAGACGTTTGCCGTTGGTTAAAATCACGGTGCGCTGAAAACCGTTTTCATTTTATTTTTGAAGTCATAGAACGCGTTAAATTTGTTAAGAATTTAAATTTAATATTTCCACGTTTGTCGGTGATATCAGGTTGTCGAATACATCAGAGTAGAATGGCCCCGAGCACAAAGGGTTGAAACGGTACTCTCAGGGTGATATCTAGTCCCTTTAGTTCTCACGTATCCTTGGCGAATCTCCTGGTGAAACGGGAGTACGTGAGTAGACTTGCTTTTCAGCTAACTGGTACACCCTATATAAGACGGTGGTCACGTTCCCGGTGTGTGTACCCGTATGAATGAAATCAGCATCGAGTAGAGCGTCTCGTGACGCTTAATTGGAACTTAATTGCTCCGACGTTGGTGATTTACCGTCTTAGCGAAACAACGCTGTTGACGGCACAATGGCACCTACAAATTACGACGTTCAGGTGGAGGTTACGACATTAGCTTCTCGATGTGTACGTATAATAGATTTTTTGCTGCTCGAATTCGTTGGTGAGGGAGCAGGAATTTCGGGCGTTAATTATGCGTGCGTGCATTCCATCGTATACGATCGCACGTGTCTAGCATCCGAGACGGAGAGAGCTGCGTCAAGAATTTGCAGCGTCGCGTCGCCTCGCCTCGCCTCGCCTTGCCTTGCCTTGCCTTGCCTTGGTCAAATCCTGTCCTCTTTTCTTCTGGAAGGAAGATCGGAAATGACAACGGAACTACCTTGGAATTTCTTGTTCGTTTATATTCGGACTGATTCTTGATATTTGTAGGAAGAATTTCCAAGTGAAAAAAATCATTGCGAATATTCAGTGAAAAATTCATGCTCGACTCGATCTGGTTCGTGACACGAATGCATCGACGAAATACGTTTAAAAATTTACTTTCCCTTGGAACGGCTTATGGAACGCGTGTCCAACGAGCAAGTCGAATTGCCCTGTTCGATTCTCTGCATTGTGGCAAGGTCGAACTGGATTTCGTGCGAGGGTGAGCTCATGGTAGCAAGTTCTCCCTATAGGTCGATAGCGAAAACGAGCTGGCACGGTGAGGATATTTTGCACGTGCAAGGAAGGAGATATCGATGGTCGGTTTCAGATCAGACAAAAGTTTCACGGTAGATGGGTGTGCACATGTATTTACGAAGGTTCCGCTTAATAGTAGGTATGTATACTCCATAGGTACAGTCGTTTGCGAAATTATTCGTACCTTTGTATCTTCAATGTATGAGCTTTTCGTGGACGATCGTGAAAATAATTTCGGGCGCCAGCCGTCCACAGTTCCGACGGATGCGAGGGATTCGTACGACTGATGAAGTTTTATTCGGAAGTGGAGGTTTAACCGTATTAAAATGGCATGTCAGTCGGGTCCTCTGACGACTCGGTGCCTGTATGATTCGTGAATGAGTGCGTTTAAAGGTCGCAGGCCGGAACCGGCGTCGAATAATATAATATATTAGCGGTCGTTGGTGGTGGCTTTGAAGCGACGAAAGGTCCTCTGGCTTGGGACCGATCCTCAATTTGTGTGGAACGATTCTGGATCGTCCGTGATTGGGATATGAGTAATTACGTCGTTGATTTATTTTCTGGCCGGCACGTCTCACTTTGCGCGGATGTGTACCGTCTGGTCTACTTATAATACGCAATAATAGCAAAGGATGCAGTTTCTACAAGCATTTTAATGCTTTTTTTTCACCATATTGTCGTTTACTCCCGTTGTGTAACACCACTATGCCCGAGCGTTCTTCAGGGCATCGCGTTCAACTCGCGATAAAGTAGTCCGTACAAATAGTATCGTGTTCGGTTTACCGTGACACGAGTAAATATTTGTGCCTGGAATGGTCGATGGAGAGGTTGCAGAAAATGCCCGGTGAATTTCTAACAGCTCGTTACCACCGTGTATACACGATCTATCTGTGCCAGTCTGCTCTGCTGTCTTCTTGTGTATGTATATTCCGACGGTGTGTGTGCACTAGTTCGGAAGCCACCTGTAACGATACGGATCGTGTTCTATGCTCTAACAATCCCTCTCCTCTCCTCTTATCATTATTGGAGAATTTTTCATCGTCGCATATGAAAATATGAAAATATAAAATCGAGAATTTTTCATCGATATACATACATATGTACATAAATGCTCGTGGATAAAAGGAAGTTGAAGATGCACGTCGTCGCGTCGGTTCGTCTACCTACGGTTGACGATGACAAATCGACGCGTGTCAGACAAACTTGCTGTAAAAGCTTTCTAAATGTAATAACTCGAAGAATACATAGGTACGCGTTTTATATAGCCTGCTGGCATCGAATCAGAGAGTCTGAATGCACGGCCTTGTGCTCAATTGCATTTTCGTCGAATTACGATTCGCGCGATATTCCAGCATTCTGGGTCGTTTACCTTCTGTTGGCGGCATCGAAATGCGTGGGCGGTTCATTCATTGGCCAAGAAAGCATGGACGTGTCTGAAGTATGTACTTGTGCCATTTGGCAGAGTGTCATAGATACACGTCGTACATCTTCATTAATTGGCGCCTCGAATAGCACGCGTATACGCAACTGGGGGCCAACTCCTCCTCGTCTGCACTCGACACGCGTTTTAATTGCTTCGTTTCCGATAAACCTCGACACTTGGTCGATAAATCGATCGCTTCTTCGATCAACATTTTTATGCAGTTCCCTTCTAAAATTCTATAGACTAATTGGAGTGGTAACGCGATCAAGGGAAGTTAGTTCTGTTAAAGATTAAATATTTTCCTATGGAAAAAAAATATAGTTTGTCAAAGTGTTTATTGCAACGGAATAGCGATCGATATATCGTTTTCAAGCGGTTAGGTTGCACGATGTATCGAATTTTCAAGTACCTACATACGTCAGTACGCGACATTCTTCGAGTACGTTCACATAAACGTTGTCGTAGTCGGCGACTAAGGTGGAGCTTCCGTTTCCGGTAATGAACGTGCCGTATACGAGAATCGACACCATCCATTATATGCTTTATTCGTGTATACTCGCTTCTCAAACTTGACGTTCTTCGATACAAACGTTCCAACTTGTACGAATGCTAGAATTTGCTAGAATTTGCTAATATCTACCATTTGAAAACCCGTCTTAAAACGACGGTGCAGGGATAATCGGTTGAGTGCACGCGCAATCTGGTGCACCTACACGTACGTAGATCGTCGCGTATCATGGAAATCGCTTCTCCACCGTTCGCCATATGCTCGTTGCTGCTGGTACCGTTGTCGAGACTGCTTATAGAGCCGGTTTTCGTTTCCTGCCGGACACGAAAGAATGGCTAGCCTTGCTGATAGACCAACTCTCTCTCTACCCGCTTCTTTTTGCATACTCTCGATGCTGGCTGTCTATTTTTTATTTTCCCCTCTCTTTTCACGCATTCTTCGCGCTTAACGCGCGCGCATTCTTACGCATCCGGCGATCTACGCGTGTCGACAGAAACTCTTTAACTTAACCCTTTAGCTACTATACGTAGTCGCTGGATAGCAATTTTTACATTATTTTATTTAATCAATCGTTTTCGAATTGCACACCCTGTAACTCTACAAAGAGCAGGATAATAATGGTTTTTCGTCGAATTAATGGATATCGATTATATAGGAAAGTATGTACACGGTTCTCCGGATGCAGCCTCCTATTAGAACTCGAATACAAGTTTTCTTCTTTTCTTTTCTTCCATCAGTCGAGGAGCAAGTTCAAGCACCGATATAGGCGAATAATAAATTTCGTTAAAGTTTCTTTTTTCTCTACTGGTCCAACGAATACAAACGTGTATTAAAAGAGTAGAAACAGCTGTGGCGACTCGAGGATAGATCGAGACGAAGAGAGACCTTATTGCGAAAACGCGTTAACCTAATTAAAGACGCGGACAATGACGAATCGTGTTGTTTTCAAAGCGATATCTTTTATCAACGAATAATACCCATTATGCCGATCGAACGGTAACAGGATTTCTTTGTCCCTCGATGCATCCCCAAGACGGTTCAACTGTTCTCTCGAAAGGCGAGACTGATAAAATTGAGAAAAGAGCGAGAGTATCGGTTATCACCTTTCCCTTTCTTTCTTCGCCGATCGTCATTTCTACGCCGATCACCGGTTGCCAATGATACTCGCGGTATTCAACGTGTCGATTGAATTGCTCGGAAACTAATCTGACGAAAATATAGTAAAAGTGTGGTCGAGTCGTGGAACAGGTGCGGAAAGCATAATCGGGTTTGCCTTCGCGGAAAATCTTTATCCGGGTATTGTTTCGCGCGCACAAAAGCGTCCTCGGCACGGAATGCCGAGCATTGCGCATAGTCGATACGATACACGACAATTCGATACCTAGAACTCGATCTTCCTTCGTCGTTCCTCCTCGTCTCGACACCGTCTATCGATAACCAATTTCCGGTGAACGTAATCGATTCAGGCATCGATTGTCCTCGCCAGTATGTCTTTTCTTCCAAGTATTTTCAATTTTACTAAGGATTCGCAATACGGATGGTCGTTTCGGTACGGTAATAGATGCAACGATAAGATTTGATGAATTCTTTTGAAAAACTGGTACGGATACGAAGCGACGCGACGCGACGCATCGAAGTCTCTGGAGGGACTCGAGAGAGAAAGAGAGTCGAACGATCGGACAGTTTGGTGTGGTAGTGGTCGAAATTCCAAAATTCCGAAATTCCGAAATTCCGGACGCGCCAAAGTGTTATCTAACTGAACGGCGCGGCGTCTGTTGGCGTCGAGCGTTCCACCGGTGCCGCCGCTTTTCGCATTAGTCATCGGGTACGAAAGGCGAAAGGCGGTTCTCCTCGTCGTAGTCCAGTTGTAGGCGAGTAAGCGAGCAACAGCAGCAGCCAGGTATACGCGTATTTTGTTTCGCTCCAACGACCACCGTAGTTGTCTAAACAACGAACGATTTCCAGGTAGAGAACGGTACAGCCTGCAGAGATAATCCTGGTGACTCTAATTGCCTTAAAAAACGCGATACCGACCAACGACGACGTTATGGTACCCTGCTGCGAGAGTTACTCATTTACCCGTAAATCTCTTCTCCGCGATCCCTCTGCCGAGTTGCTTGACTTTCGCGAATCGATTTCCTCCCACTCGCGTTAAATTCGGCCGTCGCGTTACGGTAGGTCGTTAACCGACGACCAGTGTACATACCTAATATTTACGCTCGCTCCTATATCTTGAAGCGTAAATTCGTCGAACTTTATCGACACCCCTAGATCGGATCGGGAATCGGTTCGATCGATCGATCGGTCGATCCAGAGGATTCGATTAGGCGTCGTAGCTGGGTTGGGTGCTACTCAGAAAAAAAAAAAAAAAAAAAAACGATTGACCCTGAAAACGTACGTACGTGCGTGCGTGCGTATAGTATACTTTGCGTTCGAGCCACGTTGCTCGTGTCCAGAGGTAGGGAAAGAGAGAGCCCTTCGTGACAGGACCCCGCCCTGTTGTCGAACCCCCATACCCCGATGTTCACCGAGAGAGCTCGAGACAGGGCTGCCACCATCCGAACCAAGTCCCGGGGTGCCGGGCTCAGCCGGTACGTTCCTGCCTCCCTGCCCGTCTCTCCCGGAGCTCATTCTTTCTCTGACCGTCGAGGAGTGCGGATCGCAGCGAAATACACGGAGAAACGGAACTCGCTCGGTTGTTCAGTGAACGGAAACGCCACCAGCACCTACCAAGAACGCGTAGGAAACGGAGTCGTGATTCGCGCGTACGCGCGACAAGCCAAACAGACGGACGACGATTGTTCACCCGTTCGATTTATCGAACGATTCGATTATCGGCAAGTTTTTGTGCGCGCGCGTTGCTTTTCGGCCTCCCCACGCTCGACTAACCTCGGGACAAAGACCGAGAGAGGAGGTGGTACGCGTACGCGAGTCAGACAGAAACTCTGTTCTGTTCGGCGGGAACAAAGGAAGAAGAAGAGGAACGGTTGGTGCATCGAGACCCAAGAGAGAATCGGCGTCGTCGAGAAATCGAAGCGGAGAAGGAACCGCGAACCGATCGATCATCGGCCCCGACCAACGTACGCCGGGCATCCCGTCGCAATTTATCCTCCTGTCTCTGCCGAACTGGTTGTTGCTACTCCTCACGCATCTCTCTCACGGGGGTGAGTTTCGCATCGCGATTATACGCGTTCCCGACGTTCTCTTCTGGAATCGACGCGATCTTATCCCAGAGATAACCGCGTATACCTGTTTGTCGTTGTCGTTGTCGTTGTCGTTGTCGTTGGTGCGATTTGAAAGTTGAAGTGTACTTGCACGAGGTACGAGGGAAAATCGAGACTTTTGGAGTAGAAGAGTGTACAGAGTGTCGCGACCGGGAAAAAGAGGGAGGGAGGGAGGGAAAGAGATTGTAAGCGCGAGAGGGAAAAGGAAAAGCCGAGGGGAGAGAATGAAAGAATAAGAGAGAGAGAGAGAGAGAAGAGTGAGTGCGCGCGCGCGCGAGCTGTACGCTGGTGACAGAAAGACGGTCGGACGGACAGACGGACGCCGCTTCCCCTCTGTTTCTCTCTCGCCAGTCGGTCGCGCGTTACCGAGCCAAGTGGATGAGTTCGCGAACGCGCTCCCGCTAAAACCTCCTCTTCTCTTGTCTTGTCTTGATCGTGGGTGATTTCGGTGTTTCGTTATCCCCTTGATTCTTTAGCTCGCGAGTATCCTCTTCTGTGTTCTGGCCGTTTTCGCCCCTCGTGTCAGTCTAGACGCCACGCGCATCGTGTCGCGTCTCTCCTTCTCTCAGAATAATATATCCAGTGTTGTTTCTTGTGTGGAACAGCGACGAAGGAGGACGCTCTTGACGGGAAAAATTTCACCCCGTCGTCGCGACACTTGCGACGCCCTCGAGGTGAGTAACAAGCGTCGCGAGTGCCAGGCATTTGCTCGTTTTCGTTCGTTATGCCGGCTCCGTCGCGCGCGTGTGCACACCTCGTCCCCGCGTGTGCGGTGCGTGCCACCGCTTCTTCGCATTTTCGCTTTTTCGCTTTTTCGCTTTTTCTTTTACCATTTACGAAGCTTATCGATTCCTCGGAAAAGTACCCTAAACATTTCATCTACGTTGGCTTGCTTTCGGTCAGGAAGTCGAGCGAGACACCTTTCAGCATGTTTCGAGCGGGATTTCATGCGTGTACCCCCGCGCCATTTTGAACATGGGCACCATCAATCGATATAGCGGTCGCCGTACGGAGTCGGCTTTCCGTTTCATCATTTCGAACGGGCTTTTTCACGATACGTTTTCTCCTACTTCTTCTTGTTCATGTGTTTTTGAAAGAAGGATAAAAATAAGGAAGGGATCTGGTCCCTTATTGCGATCGTAGGATCGTTGGGAGCAGCGGCCGGTTACGCCATCTTGATTCCTTCTCCCACCAGTTGGCCGGTATTAACCCCCGAACGATCGACCGTACGCACGATTTCAAGACTACCAGTGACCTTTCCCTCCGGCTTCGATCCATTAGAATCTCGCAATCTGCTTTGGTGCCACATGGATGGAGGAGCTACGCGAACATGATGGATTTGACATGGATGCAGCGAGAAAACTCGCCAAATGCTTTGTCCGCTTCGCAGATTTAGCGTTCGGCTGTTACCATGGCAAAGGAAAGGAGAAGAAGGAGAGGGATAGAAAGGAGATACGTTCTTGCCAGGCTGGGTGCCTTAAACAGAGGCAGGCGACGTGTCTGCCTGCCTACAGTTTCTCTCCCTCTTCTCTTTCTCCTTTGTGCCGATTTTGCATAGCAGGCCTCTACCTGCCGTGCATTTAAAACGCAGTCAAGGCTTCCACGGAAGCGATTGTTGTCGCTCGGGGAATGGCAGTTGGTGGAGAAAGGCCGAGAAAATGTTGGCTGGCTAGCCTAGCCAGCCTTTGCTCTCCGTTTCTCTGTTTCTTAGCTTGACGCGGCTTTGCTATTCTTCTCCCTTTTACTTCTTAATCGTCATCGGGGCCAAGTTGATTCTGCGAATTTTCTTGCTCGCTTTTGCTTCCCGATTTAGAGTTCCACTGTTTGTTTTGCACTCGAGCGCACCTGCGTTCGGTGGTATCGGTCACCGATTTAGATACGATCCAAGTGTACGCTCGAACCCTTCGCAAGTAAGTACCTACTTTGAGAATCGTACGAGGCGCTGTCAAGTGCAATAGAATGAATTTGCTAGCACGCGAATCGGCTGCTTTTTTCCACTGACCGCGGCTGCCGCGATCGACGGCAACCAGTTTCAAGCAACGCCGCGCCGCGCCGAGTCGACGCGATAACGGGTCGTTAACTTGCCCACATCTGCCTTTCTCTCGTTTACCAGAACGATGGAAAGAGCCGTGTCCGACTGCTCGGGCAGACGTGCACGCCTCACGGCTCGACCGGTTTTTCGCGAGAAAACTGCTCCTCCTCCTCCTCCTTCTTCTCTTCGTTTCTCCGTTTCTCCGTTGCATCTTCATTTTCTTCACTTTTCTCGAAAGTTTAATATATTAAATATTATATATTTGGTATATTTCCACTGCACCATAAGACTATGTATTTCTACCATATTTTAACAGAGATTGCACAAGTTCCCGCTATCTACATTTTGTTTACGGTATATCGAGAACGGTCGTTGACGTCTTCTCGTTACTTTCTTATCCATTGTGAGGGAGGTTTGTTCGCGTTATCCAAGCCTTCTTCTACCATTCTTATCCCTATCTTACCGTGTCTTTACAGGGACTTTCACCCTTTACCGGGCAAAGGTTCGCTCGCGGTGTTTACACGAGTCGAAGGGTGCAGCACGCGCCTGTTGGACTCGACCGAAAATAGATATCCACGCATTACTCCGGATACGCGTTATATGTATTTTTAAGCTCACTTGAACCGACTGTTTTCTACCGATTCTTGCCTGCTGCTGCACCACCTTTCGTAGCACCCTTTCGCCTGCCACGCGAGACTCACGATTTTCATCGCTCCCGTACGCACTATGCACGCATTCACGCATTCACGCATTCACGCACGTGCGCAACTGTTGACGCATGCGGGACACGCGCCTGAATACGGGCCGACGATGTCGTTCTCTCGGCACGCTCATAATTCTCAATTTCGAGAACAGTGGGCCGAGCAGATGTCCTTTTTCGAGGACGAATTATTCGCTCTCCTAGGCTCATTCTTCTTTTTCCGTCTACGGATGTGTGCGTGGAATTAGACGCGTTAGGCTGCTGAAAATAATCGACGATTGATTGGGTATGGCTCCGTGGGAATAACACGCACTTCTTCCTTGAATAGGGATCACCGATGACCAACATAGAAAATTTGATCGAAGAAATAAACTGGAAAGTGGAATGATCGTATTCTCGATAATTAGAATCATACCGCGTCTGACTATACGCGTCTATTTTCACTGCGGCGTTGAACGCGTCAACGACTAGCGAAACGCGAAAGTGCGTTCGATCGTTGATTATATGATCGTTATACGAGAAAATAACTTCTGAGTCACAGGACAAACGCGTTAAGAACTCCGTATCATCGTTATCGTTTCTTTACCAAGAAATCAACATTCTTCTTTAATCGCTTGCACTCGATTCGTACGCTCGTGTCAATCGACTTTAGTATCGTTAGAATCGCATAAACGTCGACATTTTCTCATTAGCATCGCCTGGAGGAGAGTATCCGTTATGGAATTTAGTTGCCATACATTGTCACGAACCATCTTGCCGTGACATCGTCGTTAAACCTCCTTAATAGTCTTCGACGGCAGTGACCTCTGAATGCGCTTATTAATCTATTGAGCGGATCTACAGAAAGAAATCTTGCCTGTGTTCGTTTCATTTTGTGTACTCGTTGTCCGAGTGAATAGATAATTAGTTGAGATTGATCGTGTCTCTAAACTAAAATCGTAATCTCTCTCTTTGGTAAGTACTCGTGACTCATTTACAGAATTTCTCTTTATCTTTCTGTTCTTCTTATTGTGATTCATCAAGTTTTCCTCGACAGTTTGATGGTCGTACGTTTCGTGGAATCGATGACTCTTGCAATTTTATATTTAATATTTTGTAATATCTCGATCAGTCATTGGGAAATGACTTGCGAGGAATCGATTGTAAAAGGCTCGAGGACTTTTGATAAGTTCAGATACCAGATCATTGCGTGATTCATAGAAACGACACGGTTACGTTAACTATTTGTCTTGTTTTTAGGAAACCAATTATTGTTACCGTTGTCGTTGAGTCGTTGAGTCGTTGAGTCGTTGAGTCGTTGAACCGGTGTCTCGAGCGTGAATCGAAGAAACGAGTGGTTTCAATGGCGCGACCGACTTCCTTTTGTGCTCTTTAGTTACGCCGTGTTTTACACGTTGACACGTACTATATACCTATTATGAATTGTGCAACACCGAAACGATAGAACGCGTATTATTTTAGTCGCTTTTCGTTAGGAGAACAATCATTTTTAAGATAACGCAATTGGCTCGGTGAAAAATAATTGCAATCGGTAGGTTAGCAATGACGTAAATAGCGTAAGTATAGAACAATCAGCGCGAGATAAATGGTAGATACACGTGAGTTACGAGAGGAAAAGCTATTTTTCTCGCGAGATACCGATTCTACGCTTCCCACGAGTTACGATAGTTCGACACGTGTTTCACTCTCGCCACTCACTGCAGTTTCCATCTATGTATGTACATAACTTCCAGCCATGCTTTAAATCTATTTTTTACCGTCACATCGTTCGAAAGGGAGTACCCTTTCAAGTTGCATATGTTTCGTTGCACTCCAGAGAAAGAGAGAAGAAACAACGTAAATATTTGTCGAGCTCTTCCTGCTGTCTAATATATGATCCAGCCTAATTATACGCTTCCTTCTCGCTATGGTTTCTTTGCCTGCTGATATTTCATCGTGTCACATTTTTTTTTTGGAGCATCTTGAAGAAAAAAAAAATCGTTCAACGTTTTCCTCTATCCGGTGCGGTTATTTTCCTTGGAAGTGAGCAGTTCGATAACGTTTGTCGTAATTCGATGGACTTATCATCGAGCGGGAAACGAAGCGGAACTTTTAATAGCTTTTCCCTTCTCTCCAGCGAACCGTGGCTCCTTTGTGCCACGAGTACTTGAATTTGTTCGGAAAATTCGGTAGCCACGAACTAGCAGGGGTGGGCTCATCCTGTTACGTAAGAATAATAGTATGTGGGGCTTTTCATATCTGGTACATCAGCACTTAACATTCACAGTGATCACATAGTGATCACATACGCGAGCCATAGCCTATTTTCCTTATGTGAATTTAGATACCAATCAGGTATGTTTTGTTTTTAAATTGAAAGTAATAGAATGTGGAAGAAGCAGCCATTAACACAAGTCTGTTGTAGCTTATAGAGTACATATAGAGGGACCTCGAAAGTGCAATGCACCGTGAATAGCCTGCGCCAGAGACAAATGCTATTATTCAGTGACAGTGATACTCGCATTCAGGCCGCGTTACATACTTCTGTCTTAGAAAAGCTGTTCGTATCATTTATCATTAGCGACGTGTTTAATCGATAGAAATATAGCAGGGGCTCGAACGATATAAAACCGGTCTCAGAAGCAAAATATGTACTATGACGATCGATGACACTATTGTGGCGTCGAAGGTACGGGTGTATTTTTTCGAAATTTAAATATGCCTGAAAGGCACACAATTGTTGCGTAGTGCAGCAGAGGGTTAGAAAATGTAACGGAGATTGCTTTAGCTCGGTCGACAGTTACACGATTACCGTTAGAAAGCAGAAAGTTAATTCAATCTACCCACTTTCCGCTTATTGAAAATCCTTATTCATGAAAATGCCGTATCACGAGTATGTACGTCTCGTAGCGTTTCTATCAGCAACTAGCGATCGATTATTCGAGTCGCGTTCCAGGTTTTCTCTCATTCCCAGAGAAGAAGGAAGTGCATAGTTATATAGTCCAGATGGTTTGTTGGTGGATCGAGTTCTCGGTCATTTTTCTCGGTCGAGACAAAGTGCGAGTTCTCTGGTTGCTCGGTCAGCGGCGCGTATCCTCGCCTAGCCACGTGCTCTTTAAACGCTCCTCTACTACGCGTTCGACTTTGCTTCCTCGTCGTGCTAGTTTTTCGCGATGCTCGCTCGAACAACGGATCGTTTCCTCTTCGTGAGAGAAGCTTCGAACCGTTAGCCATCGTCCAACTCTCTTTTCTACCAACGATAATTACACTCGAGCGTTTGAAAGAACTTCTTTTTTTTTTTAAATTATTTTTTTACGTTTCTCTTCAACTCTCTTTGTCCCTTTCAACTGAACGATCATGCTTGTCTCAAAGTTATCGTTGTTAGAAGCTAACGAGTGTAAATTGTGTCGCTTTTACCCTCGAGACGGTAAAGTTGAAACGAAAGGCTAATGAAAAGAAGAAATTGAAAAGAAACGCGTAGATATGGTTTGAAACTTATGTTCTTATCGGTCTGACTAATGCAGAACGATAAAGCTGTTTCATCCGTTCGGTCAATCATCTGTTATCGAAGTTGTTTGGCCGCTCACTTTCGCTGGTGTTGATTGCAGGTCAGTTTTGTTGGACGCGCGACACCTGATCACAGCATCCGGAAAGCGCAAACGAGAGACAGGTGATAGAAAAGGGGATAGAGAGGCAAAGCGAGTAAGATGGGAGCGAGACAGAGCAGAAGGTCCGTGGACATAACGACGACGCCTAAGAAGGAGGGGATACCCGCGGAAGGAGGTGTCGTCGGCGATGCTGCTGCACCTGGCGATGGCAAGTTGGAAAGGATCGAGGAGACCGACACGAAACCTACCACCAATGGTATAGCGCCTCACACGGACGTGGCCGAGGATAAAGACAAGGATAAGGATGATGCAACGGAAAAGGAGAAGGATAAGGATAAGGATAAGGATAAGGAGAAGGTAAGAAAGCTTCGATACTCTGGTCCAGGGTTCTCAAAGTTCTCAATTTACTACGGAAGCGCGTGGAACGAATTGAAACGCGTCGATCGTCAGAATAGTAACAGTGTATTTTTTATTCAACGTCAATAGACGCGACGTATGTAATGCGACGTGTCTGCGTCGAGAAGTCGAGTCATCGTCGATGAATCGATTGAATTTAATAACCGAGTCATAGAAGATTGTTGCAAAGAAAATCTCGAACGAAATGCATATGCGATTACTTTCCTCGCTTGTCGAGCGATGATTCACTGATACAGCACGATGAGTTCTCATTAGTTCAAAGCGAATTAAACCGTATTGAGTCATGGTTTAGTGTTTTTTCATGAAAAACAAATGGATAAGACGGTGGACGGAAGTCGTGAGCGTGCGAATCAACCTTTAACCTTTTGCGCTCGTAATTACCTGAATACAATATATCTGATCTTTGTGCACGGTGCAAAAATGGAACGAACGTTTATTTTTAGATTTCGTCTAGACTTGGTGTAAAGTAGCAAACTCGAATAGTTTGAGAAACGACTCGCGGAAGAAAATTGAAAAAGGACGAAAGCCGAGGCTGTCAGTTACAGACGCCGGCGCCGGCGTCGGCGCCTCGACGTTCAGTCGCATCGAAAGTTCCAACTGTCACTCTCGTCAAATCCGCATAAACACCGTCGCCGCGTCGGTGTGTATACATATCGTGAAATGCTCTCTCGACTAGTCGAAACTTGATATTTCCTCGATTGAGCAACCCCGGCAGCTGTCATGCACTAGATACGGTAACGCGTGTAACGCGTGCGGAAAAGAGGAGGGAAACTATAATAGTACTTCCTTTCATTTCCGTTTAATAGCGGTTCTTTTCCTATTTCCTTCTCGTTCAATGTTCGATGTACGCGTCGCTTATTGTTAGTATCATCTTAATGGCTTATCGTATATATACGGCTCGAATTTTAGTATATGTACCTACACGATTCTTATCAGCGTATGTACACGTTAGGCTTTACGTTTTACTGTCATCATTTCTTCGCGATGTGTTTATCGATTGCGTTGCCTTTCTAGATCGCGTGTAAAGCTCGCGAGAAAGCGGTGCACTTAATTTCCTAGAAAAGTCTATTCTTACATGCGGGAAACGCCTATTGTGCCACTTTCCGAAAACGGGAGTAACGGTCTTGCTTTAGAATTGGGAACGGAATAAATTTCAACGTTATCTTATTAAACATTAATATTGTAAAATATCATCCGTAGGATTTGAGAAGGAAAGTATTAAGCGAGAATACGTGATCTCGTCTCGAAATTTTTCTCGCCAAGGTAGATCGATTTCTCGGTCTAACTTTCACGAAACACGAAACACGAAACACGAGTCACGCGAACCTGTTGTAATTCTTCGTAAACGCGTTATGTATATCAGTCGCACAATGATTCGCGATCAGTGGTTGCGGATGCGCGGAGATAACCGAGTGTACGACGCGTAACGCACGACTAACCGAGATTACGCGACGTTTGTCCTACATAGATTCGCGAGAAATACACGAGTTTTTCTCTTCGCTGAATTTTCACGAGGGAAAAAGAATCGCGATATACCGTTTTACCTGGGTTCGGTACACTTGGTACAGGTGTACGCCTTCTTCAGACTAACTGTATTCGCGTACGTCCGTGCGAGCCTGTTCTTTACCGATGCATACCTAACTGTCCTGGACAAATAAATCTTTTGTCCTCTCTCTCCAGTACAACTCCCCGTTTCAATATATTTTCTTGCAGTAGGTATATTAAGAAATGAGATAATCTGTGTTATCGAGAAATTGCTAAATATTGGTCAGGTGCGCGGAGGCACAAGTTTGCCGACAGCATCTCTCAGGTACATTGCAAAATCTCGAGGCAGGTGCGCGAGGTTCCTCGCGCTTCTCGCATCGAACACCTGCCCTTGATAGTTTGCCTCGACCATGCCAGCCAACCAACGTGGTCAGCGATCCTTTATTTTTCGCGAACCGAGGATCTTAGGCGCGCCAGGGCCAGTGTTTCGCGAATAATTTCAGATGTATAGGGCGGTCAAGAAATCGGGTCAGTTGAAAAAGAAAAAAAAAAAACCAGTTCCAATGAACAAATTTACAATTTACAAATACTTTTGTATCTGAAGAGCCGTAACTTGGAGTCTTTTTCTTTCAACACCCTGTAGTATCTCTTCGGCCTGACCATTCGAGCCATTCCAATAGAACCATCGGACCTTACTTTCGTAACCTTGACCGTGCAGTTTAACCACACGATACAGCAGCATGAGCTATGGCGTGGCTGGTCTCGCGTGTTCCGGTGGTTCAATTAAAATACAATTTCGGAGTTGCCGGCATGCGGGTCGATGCAAGTAAAATCACGTTTACGAGGTTTCTCTCTGTTCGTCGATGAAAGTTCTCTCGCGATTAATCGCGGTATATATCCACGTTACCGAGTGACCTGAATTCCACGCGTATGTACCTAATGTTTTATTTCGCGCAGGAGATGGCTAGAACGAACGCTGCTCGAAGGGAACACGCGATGTTGTTTTAGACGCGGACTCGCGTTAACTTACACCGTAGGTACTTGATGAACGCTTTTTGCGTGAATCATCGCGCTCGACACCAGCTCGGTTTATTAATTAATACGAGACGCGACTCGTCTGTTTGCTTCCACTAATTAAAACTGCCTGCTCTTTGAATTCCATCGGGTATTATCTTCACGAGTACCGACGATAATGCTGCCTGCCTGCCTGCTTGAAAAATTTCTCGTTGCCAATGCGAAACGAGTTCTCCTATAATTTTTCAGAACTTACAATCGCTGTTAACCAAGAGAAGTCTACGTTGCGTCAGAGTGTACATGTACGCAATAAAAGCAAAGGATCAAGGTTTTCTTCCAAGAGAGAGGGCGATTATCCGCACGAAATTCGCAGATCCTGTGTGCCCTTGTCTCGTCCGTCACCCGTATATATATCTCGTTCGTGTTTCTCCGACGAATTCCTCGCGTGAAAATCGCGTCACCGTAACAAAACACCATTGTTTTGCAATGCTTCGCGATTATTACCGGACATTCGCTCGACCGAGTAAGATTTTTAGTGGCAACAAGCGTGATTCAACGGTGAGGAATTCGTCGTAGAAACTGTGTGTGCACCTGCATTCGATGCTCGTCCTTCGCGTGGTTGTCCTCGAATCGTGGACATTTCTCTTTGTATCTTGCTACCGTTCGATCGACAAACGCAACAGATTTTCCATCGTTCCAACGCGTGAACGAACACCTTTGAATATCAAATTCCGAGTTAACACTGCATAGATTCTTTTATTTATAACACGTGTCAGACACCTGGCGCTTGATCCCATGAATATTTAACTGACGTTACAGTCACGGCTAGAAGAATGATGAAAAGTCTGAAAACTTTTGTTTTTATTTTTATTTTTCTTTATTTTCTCCCCGAGGAAATGATTATTTATCAAGTTTTACCGATCAATTCGCGATTAGCACAGAACGAGTTGAGCGAAAGGGTTAATCGAGGATGCTGAGATAAGGGAAATCGAAAGAGAGAGTTTGCGCGAGTTGAAATCTTTCGTAATTTATCTTGACGTATACGTTAATGAAACGGCTGGAAGAGAAGGCGCATCGGTTGCATCCTCGCCGGCTACATATACATACTCGTATGTACTGTATGCGTACAGTGCCATTGTACTCTGCGCCTACGCCACACGCGACTCTCCAATATGCTTCTCTTTCTTCTGCCACCAGACAAGTATAACTGTCTTCTTTCTTTTCTCCTCTCTATCAGTCGCGATACTCGTCACCATATCCAACACTCTATCGTTCTCCATCTGACCGGCTGCTTGGAACAAAAATAACCGGATATTTACATAATATAATGCGCCTGCGACCCGATGGAAGATTCTCTTTTGTCTCGTTTCAAGGAGACAGGGAGTGTTGCACCTTGCTCCTCGAACGAATATTGACGTGTCGCGTGGAAAAAATGAAAAATTTGTCGAACAAACGGGTTAGAATGCCTCTAGTCGACCTCTCGATTAATAATAGAAATACATATGCATCTGAGAACGAGCTTCCTTTCGATGAAATAAACGCTCGACTTGCGTCGTTCTTGGCGGATAATGGCTCGATTGTTAGCTCGATTAATAGCGGAAATATACGTAGCGAGGCAGGTTGGCTTCGTAGCATACAACGATGATATGGAATTGTTCTGGGGGATTTGCATTGATAATAAAGCTGGAATCAATGTTTACTCGATCGAAGACTCTGCACGATTCAAGACGGTCTTCAAACAATGCTCCATTGCTCCGATACTCTATTACTACTCCATTAAAGAAAAACAACGTCAGCGAAACGTTCAAACTAATGATTCGATTAAATAAATGACGCACACTTGCTCACTTTCCCTCATCACCTCTCGGGCCCTTATTTATTAGAAGAAATTCTCTTATACTTGAGATTTCTGATTACACAAGGTGTTTCAGACGATCCTCTGGCCGGAGAACCACTGAAAGTCCCGTGTAATCCGAGATTTTCGCGGTTTCATCTCGTACGTCGTTCGAGCCGCAGCTGTCCCATTCTGATAAGTCTTGCAACTGTTATTGCGAGCACACTCTCCGCTTTTTTTTTTCCCTTCTCTTTGCTTTCGTTCCTCTCGATCGGTTCTCTTCAGCGATTTTCTTGCGGCTCTTCTACCTAACCAGAAACGACCAACAAGTTTCGATGGTGGAACGTGATCATGGAAAATTCGCCGCGCCACTATTACGCAATTCCACTACCGATCGGCAGCTGATGAAATTCCGCATTGAAATCAACCAAACCAACTTGTTTTTATCGGAAGACGAATTTACCTGCTGCCTGGATTGGAAAATTTCTTACCCATTTATTTGAATGTACTTCGAATGACAGCAGACGCAATTCAGGGAATCTTTTACATGATTTTGTAATTCGTGAACCACCTGCTGCCACGTGCTCCAAATTTTCATCCAGATTTCACCAGTTTCACGCGCAGCTGAAGATAATATTTTACGCGACAACGTGTTAACCATTCACTGAATCGAACAAAGACACAGCCTCTGCTCGTTTACTTTCGAATCTGCTCGTTTAACGACTCGTTGCGTAATTATCCAACGAAATTACTTAATTGTGCATTTCTGCGCTGTTTTTTACAGTCAGAAGAAGCAAAGCCCGAAGAAACGAAACAGGAGTCGGCTGGAGAATCTGCCGCGGAAACGGCAGAGGCCACAACACCTACAGAAGCTAATCCCGCTAGTCCCAATGCTGTCACTTCTCCAGAAAACAAGGAAACCAAAAAGAAGGACAAGGTGAGATCGATTGCGTCGAATAATCAGGATGCACGGAACACGAAACGTCATTGATTACACGGTAGAAACTGGTAAATTTATGCTTGTGCCAAGAGGAAACATTTTAATTGACGACGATTCTATGAGCCCCAGGGTATAGTAAGCATATAATTATTATTCATCAGGGTATGATGGAAAATTAATGGAACAATAATTCGTAGCAGAAAACATATTAATTTTGCTGTAGAAATTAATTTCTATGAATTCCATCATTATTCGCTATCTTCCATGCGAATGTTGGTCATGACCGACCAAAGTTATCGCCAGACCAAAAGACTCGTGTTTACGCGTTGTTTAGAAAACTAAGTCACATAGTTGCGTGTAATGAGTCCTTCGATCATTATCGAGTGCCGTTTCCTCGTTCATAGATGAAGAAAAAGTGGTCCTTCAGGTCGATCAGCTTCAGCAAGAAGGACAAGAGTAAGCCTGCCCGCGAAGAAGCACCCAAGAATGGAGACGTCACCAAGGAGGAGCCTCTCGCGGAGGTGAGTACTGTCTATATACCTTATCGGATTCCAGTACGCGTTTCTTGTCCCCCTGTAGTATCGACACGATGATACAAGAAAACCATGAATCCCTATGGTCATTGATTCCGTTAATTGTGTCATCTTCTCGTCTTCTAAAGGAAACGTTCTCGTGATTTATTATGATATTATTTTGGCACTGTACTCGTATGTGTAACGTGTACACGATGCATACATGGTTTGGAATACAAAATAAAAAGACGGATATGCAATATGTACAACTGTTACTTCGAACAACGTTTTCTCGATTCTTCACATGTTTCATGCGAAGGATCTACGCGTAACCTTATAAAAACTTGGCTTTGTTCACAGATCGTATAACTAGAAAACGTTAGTATGTCTTAAAGATTATTCAGTAATATTCAACAAGCGAACAGATTGCCAGTATTGAGTATTATTATTTTTTAATCGTCGAGATGGTTGCGCGTGCTAGAGTTAATTTTCTAGGAGAGAATTATCGCAAAAGTAATTTTAGTAATAGGAGGAAGCCATCGCTTACGTTTCGAGTCGTTTCAAGTCTAAAGCAATTAGCGTCAGAACGATCCAGGGTATAATTAATAAATAAGCTACAGTTAATTTGCCATCTATAACGGTAGAAGACGAAATATTTTTATCATTGTCTGACAATATACTTACGCGAGTTTTAATAGAAGTTGAAAAACGATGGTGAAACGAGCGTAACGCAGGCCACCGTTCACTGGAACATGATTTGTGCTCTCTGTTCGATTCCAGCCGATCGGTATAATCGAGAACGACCACGCGATAACCGTCACGGATCGAAAGCTCGACCGGTGTTTAATTGGCCTCGAGACGTCTAATAAATCCTCCAGCCTTTCGTGATTATCTGAAATTTATATTTGCAAAAAATCATCAACGAATGAATATTATAACGATCGACGTTAACAAAGTTCTCTTGCGAAAAGATAATATTTGCCTCGCCATCCTCCAGCCTCATTTTTTCAATAAACATTTACAGAGTCGATTGCAGTGCCATCAATTCTGTAACTATGTACCTTGTAAAAAAGTTTGTCTAAAGTTTGATTTCTACGCGCGTGACTTGGCAAAGTACTTATGTACCTCGGTGTTTTATCGTCGGTTGGAATCTTTGCTCTGTCATTGATATTTCTTCTTGTGCCAAGGATAGTGCCGAGACGGGTTATTGAAAAATCGTGTGTCGAAGAATCACGAAGAATCACGAAGAATCACGAAGAAAATGATAATTAGAAGAAAATTATACGTCTAACGATAAGTTATGCAGGAAGAAAAGCAAGGCGACCGTACTGTATGCCACTTGAACAATTAATCGATATTTACGGTCGCAACAATGTAATCGTTTACAGTATCCGCGATAAGGAACGCAACATTACTCATACGATGATCAGGGTATAGTAATAAGTTTGCCAGTCTCCTCAGGTTGTGTTGGCTGTCGTGGAACTAGCCCCGCGTAGGCGAACCTCCTAGCCTCTCAAGATCATCAGGGCTAATCTCCTCGTTTCTTTACCACCTTCTTCATCTTCTCACCGGTCTCGCTCCTTTTCCCTCTTTCTCGTCCTACAACACTCCCTTTCCTTCTCTTCAACCTCGTCTGTACAAAGTGGGAAGGGCGTACAGCCGTGACTCATCATCCTTCTTGTTCGTCGTAGCTCGCGAGTTTCGTGATAGGCCGCCATGGAAAACCGGCTTCGAAGTCACTGAATTATCCCCCTTGCTTCTCTTTCATCCGCTTCAGGGCTGTTCCCTCCTCACCTTGTGTGAGTGCGAGCGCCTTGTTGCATCTCTGCATCTTTGCATCTTTGCATCTCGTTCTCCTCGCCTTCGCGGCCGTGATCCTGAAGGGAAATAAGTCATTCGTAGCTGTCCAACGATCGTGACACCTTAATTCCTCAGAATTAGGTGTTCAGATTGACACTTTTCTATCACTGTCCTCTCGTACGTGGCTAACGAGTCGTATGACGTTATAAATCGATTTACCGGACCAGTTCGTAAAAGTCTATCGAGGGGATATGATCGATGAGCTGGTATCAGCTTCGTTAGACGCTGAAAGACCAGCAACGAAGAAGAAACGGGTACTAGCCATGGATATCGCGAGCGGGTGCGTTCGAGCGCGACTTTCACTCGCTTGGCATTCCGAGTCATTAAGGAAGCTACAAGTGGTGCTGACTCGTAATAGCGGGATGTCATTGTGCAGCTTGTTGTGACACCACCATGAAGAATGACTTATTGCTCTCTGGCTTGTTATCCCGTATTTCATAGAGGGCATCGTTTGCCCTCTGCCCGCCCTCGTTGCTTCGAATTCCGTTAAAATGCCTCGATGGAGCGTTGAACGCGTTATCCTTGACTCGTTTGTTACAGCCAACCCGATTTTAGCTGGCTTTCCGCTAATTTTATCATCTCGGAAGATTAAATAATAAGCAGGAAAATCTGATTCGATTAGTGAAATTTAGGGTTTCTGGTGAACGCATAGATTCCAGTCAATGGTCCGTGACTTTTGCTCAACGCTTATATCCGCCCACGGTAGTCTGCGGGGCGGTTATTGAACCTGTTAGTGAATTCTAAAGATACATAGGTACTAGAGAAAACTGGTGTCTTAAATCTGGGGATAGTCGAAGTTAAAAGGTAGACGAGGAGGAGGTACAGCATTGTAACCGTTAAAAGGTTACTCGATGTTCCTCCAGGTACATCGGCATCACTCGGGTTTGCGTGTGCGGATCTTTTTTACAGACGCAAACGACTACGCGCGGTGTGGTCTGGCATATGGTTCCACATCATGGAATGGGAATGGGAATGGGAGTGGTGCGCTTGTATTCTTCGAAACATCATCATCCTACGGGACGTGGAATTATAACGATTTGACTATTGATGCCGTAGGAAAAGAAGAATTAAAGGGCGCGAATATCGAGTCGATTTCCTACGGGAAATGAGACGTATCTGTCAGAGAAATCGGTAACGGGGCTCGACAGGGACCAGTCTACACGCTTGTGTTACTCATTGTGCTCGCTGGTAACACGGTTCAATGGCCCAAACTTCCCGGATACGCTTACCTGTCGCGAAAAAAAAGCTCCGCTTCGACGTTGCGTGCAGTTCGTTCACACTGCGCGATCTGGTCGACTCGACACACCCGTTAGATAAGCTAATGATCGCGTCGGCGATCAAGGCTTCGACTCGCCTCGTCCTCCTACTCAAAGTTCATCCACCATCGATGCGTGTTCATCTTTTTTTCCTCGGGTATAGTCGCGTTAACGCGGCAATTGTACCTTGATTTGATTCAAGGACTATCGCTAGGTACATATACGCTTTTATTTACCGAAGAAACTGCTCGTTACTCATCGTGCCTCGTGGCGCGGCGATATCTCCCCGTTCCTCTCGTAATGTCACCGTGATAAAGGCATGGTTGTGCGTTAAAAATAACGCAACCGTTTATTTATTCTTCGTTCAGAGGCGTAATTTACGCGACGACATAAATTCACGTAATCGGCTCTCTTTCTCTTTCCTATCGTGCCTACCTCTATATGTATGTATTCCGCGAAAGTTTTATGCGATCGTAAACAAGTTGGTAACAGCAACGATCCACGTAGGAAGAAAAAGCTTCTGGCTTCTTCGCGAATCTTAGGGTAGTCCCGCGTTTGCTACTAACTTTTTTTTCACGATCGAGAGAAACTATCCCCTCGATAGATGGAACAAGTATCCTGAAGTGGCAAGTGCTTCTCTTCGATGAAGCAAAGATCGAGGGAGCTGAGCTTAAGGATCGCTCGAGAGTCTTTGCGTCTGCTGCTCGTGTCCCCGGTTTCGCACCTACGCGAATGCCACATTGTTTCCAAGCAGCCACCCTCGCGCGAAAGCGTTGCGTGCCGGTGCGCTGGTCCCGTGGCTGCTTCTTTTTTTTTTTTCACGTCGCCTACCCAGTAACGTAGGGGAGTGTACAGAGCGTGGCTTTTATTCTGAAAGAGTTGAAACGGTTGAAACGGTTGAAACGGTTGAAAAGGGAAAGAGGGGGTGAGAAGTTGGCACGAGCAGAGTAGTATTAATTAGCAAGAGAGAGGGTGGGCAGGGTTGAGTGTAACGACTTCGAAGACGGAAGGTTGTTGCTCGACGTTCAGCTCGCGTGACTGAACCCTCGGGAAAAAGAAAACACCTGTATGCAAGGGTTAAGGGCAGCGTAGCAGAGTTTGGCGAGCCAGACTCGCGGTGCCGAGGGTTAGGGGTAAGAATAACTTTCACTAGTTCTCCTTTGTTCTGATCGTTTCATGGTCACGAATGCCCGATAGCTAGTATTACGGTACCGTTTTGTCGTCGCTCAGTAGAGTGTATCGATTGTAAGAATAGGTGAACAGTACTAAGGATAAGAAAGAGATCAACGATTAAATACTACTTTTAATTGCTATATCTATTAAAGTTACCTAGTAGTTACGACCCCTTGTACCTTATATCGTAGAAAGGATCGGAACGGTATCTCGATGACCGCGCACTTATTTAAAGAGGATCGTCGGATAGTGGATAAGAAAGGAAACGATTTGTTGGAAGCAAAGACACGGTCTCGGGATGGGGTAGAAATTTATGCGACGAGTGACGAGATACGACAGACGTCGCGGTCTTAAAATATGTCAGAGTTTGCAGTTGCAGTCGGCGATGCAACGGTACATGCGCGCGTGCAGTTGCACGTCGATGTGCCAGGAATACGGCGCGGCGCGGCGCGGCGCGGCGGGCACAACGGTGGCAAAAGATCGGGTAGACGGTTAAAAACCGGTTTCGTTCACCGCGGAAGGCGTCTCGGTAGTTTCTACTGGCTTCGATTTCATTCCTAATGGCCCCGATGAAATTCATCCCACGATCGTTCGCTGCCCGCTTGCATATCTTTTCTGCGCGATTGCCTGCACCTTCTCTCTACACGATTTTTCCTCTATCCCCTCTCTGTTCGTTATAAATTTCCGCTGACAAATCGGTTTCTTTCTCGGTCGGTGTCTTTCTATCAGAATTTCGGCGAAATTCAATCAAAATATTCATACTATTTTTTGGTCGATACCAATTGATCAACTTGGTCGATTAACAGACAGAAAATCGGACGTTGATCGAACGATTTCGCGCTTCGTAATAAGCACACCGAAGTTAATTGCGCGTATAAAGGCTATGTAAAAAGATCGGCAAGAACGCTTCGTTCCAACCATTGCGTTCCGCTCGATTCCTCCAGGAAAGGCTAGCGTAACTTCTTCTCGCAGGGAGAAAAACAAATTTCCTTCTCTCGACGCGGCTTCGCGAACCCTCGAAATCCCGACAGCCAAGCAAATCGCCAATTAAACTTGCAGCTCGTTGATGAGACCGCTATGAATTTATCCGGGAAGAGAGAGAGAGAACGAGAAACTGCGTATTAACGAGAATTCAAAATGATCTCGAAACACTTTGTGAAAATTTATTTTGCGAAAAAGGAAAAAAAGGAAAAAAAGGAAAAGAAGGAAAGATGTACGGTTCATAGTGGGTGCTTGAAACGACGTGGGAATTCGGCAGGTGTCTCCTCTTGGTGAAAATCGAATATCCGTCTTGCTCGGTTGTCGGCGGGGCTTCTCTCGAAAAGCCACTTTCATTCCCCACGATGAAAGCTTCCTTTTTTTTCTGCCTCGTCTGTCTTGTCTCATCTTCTAGGTGCTCGTCGACAGATAGAGGATGGTGTTCGCTGGTAATACCAATCGTGTTTTGTCTCTCGCCACGCGCTTCCTCGAGTACAATGCGACAGGTGGAACGCGAATAAAAAGCACGAAACTTGTGACCCCGGTCATAGAACAGTGAACATTGTCAGTTTACCTTTGAAGTTCGATGACCGTTGCGTATAAATACCTGTCGTTACATTTTATTTCCGATGCGTTACTATTTTCCATATTCACTCGAAACAAAAGGGTGTCT
This sequence comes from Osmia bicornis bicornis, assembly GCF_907164935.1. NCBI lineage: Eukaryota > Metazoa > Arthropoda > Insecta > Hymenoptera > Megachilidae > Osmia > Osmia bicornis. Next base: position 373,593 of record NC_060218.1, on the reverse strand, counting down.
TATCGAGCCAGGAGTGTACTGTATAGGGCTCGTTCTTGTCTGTTTTTTCTTCGAGCGACGTCTTTCGCCGGCATGGAAAAGAATACGCAATTACAAACTAATCAACCTCCAGGAGGAAACGTTGGCTGGCTGCCAAAACTGTTGAACGTTTTCCTCTCGGTTGTCGTGTCTGCTATAGAAGCCATCGGGAGACTGTTTGGCTTAAACGGATTACCCAAAGAGCTTGCTCCTGTCGACGAAGCGTCCGTTTCTCTATTTTTCCTTTTAGTTTAGCGCTATCGATTTACAGGCTTTCCCACCGTGGATTAATGGATTGTGTTTCGATGTTTTTCAACGACTACCAGACAAATAGGAAGACGTAACGTTTCGTTCACGACCTCTGCTGATAAACTCATCAAGTAAAGCAAATAGCAAATAGCTAGTGTTTGTCAAGCAAATTTCTATCTCAGACGTTATAGGATAGTTGCAGTTTGATCAGAAGTTGCATGAACTGGGGTGGATAGATAAATATGAACTTGCGAAGAAGTTAATATTGCGAACGATTCCTCTCTCAATTGAATGTTCTTCGATAATCAAACAACTTTATTGCTCGAGGGATTCAATGATAATAAAGGAGAATTACGCAAGAGCCAAATGTTTCATCGTAACATCTTCAGAAATCTCGTGTTCTTCTTACAGAGAGATTAATCCCCTCTCATTTTTTTCTCTCGCCACTAAATGGGGGGCTGTTCTGAAAATGATAAATGCAAAAAGAAACGATCGAACACAAGTGGTCCAGATACCCAAGGTAATCAATTACTTCCATTTTCGCTTCTTAACGAAATGTTGAAAGGCTATCGTGGAAAGCTTATATTTTTTATGAAAGAGCTCGGTTATTTTCTCCATCTGGTCCGGTTGAATTTACTCGAAACGAGAGATGCTAGGAAATTAATTTCCTAAATGCGTTGAATTACCACGATTGAAACGCGTGTTTTCGATGCACGAATTAAAAAGCCGAGCGCACACCATTCGAACGAGCAGCAGCGCGTTCGGCAAAGTGTGTCGGTTGAAAGACCTCGACCAAACGAACAGATCTCAACCTCGTTTTATCGCTTGACGTCATCAAGATGCCATTGTATTAAAAAATATGATCGACAAATACGTTCTTGGCTTCCCTCTTCTTTATTTATAAACGTTGCTACATCTTACATGACATACTTAAAAAAAAGTTTCGATAAAAATTTCGAGTTGTTTTTAAGATTCATCGTCCTCTTTATTTCTATCTTTTGATCCTTCCACCCTTTGAATTTAAAAAGGGAAATCGATGGTACGACTTGTTGCCGATCCCACGATCCCACGATTCCCGAAAAGTTTCAAACCGTAATTCCCTTTCGCGTCGGATTTGCAGGATTCGCGCGTGTTTCCCGTGCAAATCCGTAAATCGATCGGGGTTAAATCGTGATCCAAAGTCGGCATCGAATATCCACACAGCACAGCTCCTCGGTGGTGTGTGTGGTTGTGACTGTGGCGGGCCCGGTACTCCTCTCTCCCCTTCGGATTTGGGCGTCGTCGACGACGACAACGTCGTCGTCGTCTAGTATCGAGCGTCCCGACGCCGGGACGCGCAGAGCTGTTGCCATGCCAACCGACGGGGCTACCAGGGCTTTTCGTATTCACCAGGCTTTCTAGCGAAAGACTCGTGCCGCTCTCGCACGTGAACATTCAAAATCAGCTGAAACTTCTATCAATTCGACAAAATGAGTGACACTCCTGGAAAAGATAGAGGGTCATTCAGGTATATAGGTGAAGCGACTATGTCAAAATGTCACCTAATTTTATATCATATTCGAATTGATTTTATTAGCTCTCTTCGCGTCTTCTCGATTCATTTTTAATTGATTGATGTAGGTTAATTGGATTTTATTCGATCCGCGGTATTCTTGTACGAAGGAAATGTCAGTGATTTAAATTTGTACTATGGAATCGGATTCCTTCTGAATATTAATCTTTTTACCTGATAAAATATCCATTAGCATCGAACAAAAAATATTTTCAAAGTTTCAACTTGGATCTCTTGGGAAAATCAAGTCGGATCAAAGGAACTGGATAGTGGATTTTCCAAAAGCTGGGTCTAAACGGCTAAGGCGAAACGATAACAGAAAGTCCAAGCAAAGCGTGTATTTTATCGATATGTAGTAGAATTCCGGCTGATCCCTTGAAGTCAAAAGTCGAGTAAGCAGGCGCAAGGTAAAAGTAGAAGAAGGGGTTGCCTAGATTTCCTTTCCAAGTGCAACAATGTTCGATTCGATTATAAAAATTATTTAAGCATTTAATGGTCCATTTTAGTAGGCGTGTATTTTACTCGTATGTATGTATTGTATAATTCAGCTTGATTTTTCTATTGTCGTTGATCACGAGAGAAAGGAAACCAGGACGAAGGAGCGGTCGCGCTTTATTTCGTTTGAAAATAGTCCGCTTCTTAATTAAGATCGGACGTGCGAAACGGTAGGCATCACGTGATTTCCCAGGTGGAATTTCCTGTCCGTGGTCGTTGGTTGCCGAGCCTCGAAACCGCAGAACGCGACAGGCCATGCTTTCCAACCGAGAAGACACTCGATAACGAGTTTTCCCGTCCATTATCTTCCGTACCCTTTTTATTTCCATCGTGGCTGGCTGGCTGGCTGGCTGGCTAGCTAGCTAGCATTTTTTGCTTCCGGCCTGTGAATGGAACACAGCTTCCACCCGCGTTATACCTTTGTAAGATGATACAGTGATTTTTCATTTGCACGAATGTCGCGAGTTGGCTATGCTTTTTTCATTTGTTAATTTTCCCGAAACAAAACAGTTCAGTCATGTCCGAACTGTCAAGACGGTGGTTCAGCAAAAAGAACATTGGTGATTTGTATTGTGCCCTACAGGATGTACGAGTCGCTTCAAGTTACCCGTAACCCAGTCAGCATCGTCTTCACGAACGTAATTGCAATCGTTTCTCTTTTTCTTCGAATTTATCATTGAAACCAGAGGAAATTAAACTGCTAACAAATAGATGAGGAAAGCAACGTCGTCACTATTTTCTGCTCGACGAGACGAACAAAAATCTCTTTCCACGAAATTTTCTTGCATCGTTAAGTCACGGAAAACGAGCTCGTCTTTGTCATTTCCCAGTATATCTGTATTCTTCTCTCTTTTTTTTTTTTTTATATTCCCGGCTTGCATCGATCAATCATTCGACTCGTATTTCTCGAACAATTGTTGTGTACACATGTACGTCCAACGCATCGTCGTATCCAATGTGTAACAGGAAATCCTCTTACTGATACGCGAAATATTCGAAACGTGTTCGCATACCGGAACGTCGGATACCGAGGGGATTTCTGTGAATTCGCGGTCGTAAATCGTTCGCGTGCAATCAAGGAATTCCTTACTTTTCGAGATTCTGAGAGTGGTTCTTCCCCGAGACGGGTTATAATTTTAATTTTAATTTTAATTTAATTTCAAATCATTTCTTAAAATTCTTACGCGTAAACGCGTGGTATGGCCGGTTCAATGACACTTTTTCTCTATTTCTTGCTCGTTCCATTAAGTTTACTCCCGGGGCAATTGGGTTAAGGGTCACACATGGGTGTACATACTCCTTTCGAAGGATTCAGGCAACGCTCTGGGGTTCGAGCCACGAGTGGATGTTTCAATATTTATCGGGGGCCGAGTAGTTTACCGTAGTTGAGGGATATTATCGAGAGATTCGCCAGCCATCCGTGCAGCAACGATTCTCAATTATGCAGCACCCACAACATTTCCCGGAAGCTGTTCGTGACTGAGATTCCCTGTGAGTTTCATCGACTCGTCGATAGACGGACTTTCAAATATGTATCCACCCCTTCTTGCGATAAATCAATAACATTCCCAATTTTTCCATTGCCTAGTTGGGTAAATCAATGCCTTAATTTTTCAAAGATATCCATCCTTTATTTCGCTAGGCTAGAAATTGCCGTAGCGAGTCACGAATCCGTAAGCTAGACGAAATGGAAATTGTGGCATAAAAAATTTATCTTTGAGGGATCGATGATTATCGTTGGCCACTCCCTTTGGTCGTTTTTATTCATTCTGGCTTTCGTGCGGTTGAATCCGCGTGTACGAATGATAAAATCGATACCCACCTCTGCTTCGTATAGTACGCACACCCTCGTTTTGTTGCGTTTCGCGATCCTCTTCAAAGGGTGAAGAGAGAATCGTTGAGAGGGTGAATAGTCGAGAGTGCGTGCGTGTTCCTCGCAGCGTTTGTCGGAGACGCCGTCACCGCCTTCCTCGGCAACGGCGTCGGCGTCGTTTCGTTTCGTTTCGTTTCTTTCCTGTTGCACGAAACCATCATGGTTACCTTCAAAGAGATTTTACTGGTGTACGTTTTGACAATTTGACCGAATAATCGATCAATGCATGATACTCGAATACTCAAAAAAGGCAATACAATTTTTTAAAAATATTATTCAATTTGCTGAATTCGAAGGTAATAACAGCAACAGGACACGTAAATCTCGTTTAAGGGAAAATGCAGGGTAGGTTATCAGCTGTAATTCCATATTATCGGTTTTTCGAATCGACGCTTTTAACGTCTCCCATTCATTTATTCTTGTTCGTCCAACGGGGGCGTTAAAATTGTTATCCTCCATCGAACGAGTCCTGAAACGAAGCAAAGAACGGCTCTCGAAACCGCTGTTTAAACGTTAAACGGGATGAAAAATATCCATATCTCGTAAAGAAGACCGCACGAGTCGTAAAGAGCGCGTTAAGTAGTATGTAACGCGAAACTCGGATAGCTGGTGAAAGCAACGGTAAAGTAGAGATCGTAAAATCTATTACACTAGAACTCCATTTATTTGAACATATGGAGGACGTAAGATAATTGCTAATGAATTCTCCTCTAATTTTATATTCTTTTTTATGTATTTGCGAGGTAATTACTACTAAACTTAAACAAACAGCAGAGAAAAACAAGAAGTGTACTTTAACTCGTTATGTAAAAGAAGAAGAGTAGTCAAGGAAGAGTTTGCTTCATTAGCGTCTGACTATTTCCTATGATTAACATCAATTAATGCATCGGTCATAACGAGAACTTTCTTTCCACCGTCGAATGAAACGAAAGAACGTCTCCATCTGTAGGTGTACATGCGGTGGATGGGTTTAATTTGGAGCACTCGATTGGTAATCTTACCTCGTTTCTTGCTCGGTCCAAGAATAATTCTGAAACGACTTCACGGTTGATGCTGCCACCAACGAATGTTCACAGAACTCGAGGGTCGTTCACAAAGTATGTATGAAATATCTTAGGGTGAAGTTGCCATATTTATAGTTTAATAAAAGCAACCATGGTCATCTTTATCCTCAACAAGTTTATCGTTCTAGTAATCGTTCTATGTAGTACCATTGAGAGAAAGATCCATTATACTTAATCCATCGGATATCAATTCGGTTGCTAATTCCAGCTAGGATTTCCAATTGACTCACGTTCATGACGAATGCAGTCTAAAGGTCAAGCATGCAACATTAGAAATTTGGAAGGTAGCCAACAATTTTCCGGCGCTATTTCACGCCGAATAAAACCCCTTGATCCCTTGTCTGGTCTCCTTCTCTCGTTAACGTTAACCTTTTTCCGTCTCTCCTTTCTCGTCCATCACTCCTTTCTCTTTCGATCGTCTAAGAATAGAAATGCGCGGTGGTTTTGCGGTGCAAATTTTTTCGCCGTTCGCAGACGCCGCATGCGTTACCAGGCAGATCGAATCGAACTCAACACTTTGACAGTCTCAGATTTTTCCTGAAATCTATAATAAACGATTCCTTCGTTTTACCGTACATGCATTTCTGTATCTTTGGCGCACGATTTTTCCATCTTTCTCTTCCTGGTTTCACCGTACACGCGTGGGTGGTGCACGACGGCTTTCCCTTTCTCCTCTTTCATTGTAACTCGTCCGTTTCTACCGATTCTTGTTCGCTATCAACGGGCTATTCTCTTACAAAGCGTGGCTCAATTTCTGATTTCACTTTCGAGGAATCTTGCTGAGGTGTACTATATATTAGGCTCCTCTTCGTTCTCTCTGTGTTTCTTCGAATCATCTCGTTGCAACTGGTAGAAGGAAATCCGATCGCATTTCGATTGGATTTTGTTATAAATTTAATTATAAACTAAAAATCCCCTTATTGGTAAAGGGTGGAAAAATTCAGGATAAAAGATTGTTGACAACGATTTCTGTGACATTCACAAGATTGCCAGCTAAAAAGCCTCGAAAAAAAAAGGGCGCTTCCGTTCCTGGCGTACTTTTCCCTATCCCAATTAGACGTTACCTCCTCGAGGATCTACGCGTGTACATAGTAACACGCTCCGCTCCTCTCAGCCAGACGTGGGACGATCCTCTCTGTTCGACTCTATATAAACCAGCGTGAACTCACAGTCTGGGCCGAGTAGTTCGCCAACGGCGAACAGTTCCTACAGATCTTTCGTTCCGTTCCGTTCCGTTCCGTTCCGTTCTCTAGTGGTCGTGCACGCGTGTGCATTCGTGTATAAGTGTGCTTAGTGACAAAGTAAACGCGATATCTACTATACAAAATTTTCGCTCTTCTTTCGAATCACGCACCTCATCGATCAATTGGTCAACAAAATCATTACGTTGGTCTGAAAAGAGTAAATTAGGGCGAATCTCAGCTTTGATAGCACATTCTCAACGTATTGCCTCTAGTCTCCGTCTCGTCGGTTTGGCTACACAATTTAGATATTCTAAACCCTACTAAACTCTTGTGGCTACACTGACGAGACTGGGATTAGCGTATATTTTGGAAGGACCATTCGGAAAAATACCCCAAATCTGTTCTGGCCGATCGAAATTGATATCGTGCAATTTTACTTGAATGAAATTTTAATTGTTTCGCTGACAATACTTGGAAAGTTTACGTAACGTTTGTTAATCGAAAACTGTACGGAGCGTGAAGAAGGATTAGTTTGATCGAGAAAGTGCGAGCGACTCGTGAGTCATTCTGCGTGTTGGATGGTCGCAAGACGCGCAGATGCTTTTATCTTCGGCCACGTTTTCTTGCACAAGACATTCGTATCTTGTACTTAGTATCAATCGCACGTTTAACGATTGGTTCTTATTAATAGAAGGCAGTAAAGTAATCAGACTACAAAAAGCATTTTTCGTTTAATATAGTGCATTATACATATATGTATAGGCTGGAATGACGGGGGAGGATATCTATTGCGTCTTAAATTAATACGTTTCGCGGCAGCAGTCGCGTAAAAGTACATCGTTTGGAAATTTCGTATCACGTGTCTTGTTTCGTTCGTTACAAGTGGGGTATATTTTCGGGATATATTTTTAATTAAAGGATCATTATCGATAAAGTGTCGTGAAATATTCGCGAGATGGATACGATCACGAAGGCAGGACGAAGTGTGGGGAATGGTGTGTTCCGTGTGGCAGGTGCCTTCGCTCGTGGCACCAGAAAGGTTTTGTCTTACGTACCGTTTTTGGGCGTCGTTGCGGTTCCACCGGAAACTGACCAGGCAAAGTCCACCGGGGTAGGCTATACACTAATGATACATACTTGTGAATTTTTTCTCCAATTGCTTGATACCGAGTGATCAGAAAAATTCCAATTAGAGCGAATTAACCCTTCCTCCAGTTTCTCTACTAGGAGCAACGTGCACGATACGGTTATTACCTAGGACAACATACCGAACGATTCCCCTGATCCAGACCTATTTCCGGCGCTGATTAACTGTTCCCAGGTGGCTTGCAGGACTTAATGGCTTTGGTATCCGCTCGTGGACGTATTATTCGCGTTATCGGTTCGAGCGGACTGGTTTCATTTAAATACTTGATACTAAACTGGATTAAATAGAGACCAGACTGTATAATCGCAAATTGATGTTCTTTTTGTTTTGTATACAATTAGCTAACAAATATCCGATCGATACACGCATTCACAACGAGTATCTACCGATCATTCGATACTGTTTTTTATTTTACGCAATTGTTCATTGTTCGATGCGCTTGAACAGAGAACAAAGGTAAACCGACACTCGTTGTGTAAAAATAGTTGCGAGCCGTATAAAGTTGAACACGGTGAAAGTTTCGGAAAATCTTTTCTCCTCCAGCAGCACGATGAAGAATGTCCAGCTACGAAAGTATATACATACATACTTCCTATCATACTTTCGTGTTCGACGGGGGTGCTTCAAGTTGCAGCCGGGTGAATCCGTTTTAAGGTTTCGCGTATCGAATTATAACCGCGCTCAACCGGAATGACCGCGATATATCCTCGTGTCGCGTTAATCCGCCGCGCACAACTGTTTCGGGAATCGAGGAAAATTAATACCTGACCAGGAATATATTAGTCCTGTATAGACGAGAAATTTAATCGCGTCTACCTACTGTGACAAACAATGGAAATTGAATTTATGCTCGATCAACGATCAACGATCAACGATCAAAGGCTGCTCCGAAACGTTATTGCATTTTCGGTTAACACGAAACCTTTCCTTAACCACCCCTCTGAAAATTGAATCGTATCGTTTCATAGAAAGGGTGTACCCGTTATCTGTTTCTGTATTTTCTTTAAAATATTCATTTTGAAATGATTGGATACCTGGTCCTAGTGTTAGATAAGTATCTTGATTATTAATGACTCCTCGAACACAAAGTCAAGTCCCGTGAAAAGCGTAGGTAAACGAGCTCATTAGGAAGACTATTAATTACTTCATACGCTACATTAACTTCGTGTTCGATTAACGCGTATCATCGTCAAGACTGTAGTTTTCTTTTTTGGATTGGCAAACATGGGAATTCTCGGTATGTTTATTCAATTGCAATAAAATGATCGTCCTCGGTGAAAAGAATTCTTTCCTCTGGTCTAGTTTAGTTATGTATAATTTACTGTGGGACACGCTCCGGTGGACCGAATAAGTGTTGCTGTCGTAATTCAATTCTGGGTAAGGTCGGTAAACAAAAGAAAGAGAAAAAAGGAAGAAAAAGCGGGTCAGAAGAATAGATTCTATTTTATAAATTCAAAAGAAAATTTACGAGCATGGATTTGAGTTAAGACAATGGATAATAATCAGGGCGAGAAAAATGTAATTAGCTGTTTGCTAGCGTAAACTTATGTAACTTGCAGATATAGCATCCGCCAGGGAGGAACAGGCAACAGTTGTTGCACGAGCACGTGGCACGCGTCACCCCTAAGCTTTCATTCTTTTATCTTTTTTTGGAACGGGAAATTGATTCTAGGATCAGTCCTAATACAGCATACATACCAGCTGTTGTGGCCGATGCCAGGATAGGATAATTCGCACGGTTCAACGACTACAACGTCGTGGTTTAAACGCGTCAGCGAGCTATTAAAGGACTAAGTTATTCGCGTCGTTAACGAATGATTTCAATGGTATTTTGGTGATGCTTCAAATAACAGCCAGTATTTCTAATTTCGTTGCCTGTAAAATGGAACCAAGGACTAGTAAAATTTTTTCGTACGATATTCAGCTAGTAGAGATATTTAGCTTGGAGTTTCGAACGAGCGAAACTCGGCGAGATTCATGATCCTCGTTTAAATATATATTCGGAACAGCCGTGGGCAGCCAACGTGCGTAGGTTTTCTCTATCCTCTGTACATTGGTGTGCAACAGTCATCGTTTGTGCATTCAGCAGTTGGTCTTTCGTTGCAAACTTATTAGAGACACTCTGTTTTATAATCCAGTCAGGATTGGTCGGCGGCCAACGATGAATCTTCTCGTGTTTGCTCGATCGATTTCTCGTTGTAAGAGGAAACCAAGGGTAATCGGAAGTTTATTACCGGCGATGCTTCTTTCTTCCGTCGAGCCACGGGGCGCGGACAATGGCCTGAACGACGATTCTGGCCTTCGGCCAGTCCTCTTCTTTTTACCGTTGTCCTTTTAGACTTCTATCTGAAGTTTAGCCAAATTTGCAACGCGAATTCGCCAGTACTTTGACTCTTCGATTCGCGTCAGTCGTTCACCGGCAGAGGTCGAAAACCTTCAGAGGAAACATATGCGCCAGTGAATTTTGAAACATGCTTCTTTCTGAGGTGTAGGCCGGCTTCTAGCCTTTGCTGGCGAAACACGGGAATCAGAAACGTCTGAGGAAGAAGGAAAAAAAAAAACAACACTCCGGTTTAGAAAGCCCTTGTCCACCACGACCCTTCAGGGGCTGTAATTCTTTAAGCGAGAAGCTTACCCCTTACGAAAATGCATAGGAGGAACGACGAGAAGGGGTTTCGCTTAACCAACCGATCGATACCAGGTCTGGGGACGATAAAGCACGCGCCGCCTTCCGCACGTCCGGTTTCTATTTCCCTCTTCGGTTTCAACAATTGATTTCTCTCGTATGTCCGCGTCAAAATGCCAATACCCTAGAACCTGATTTACCTGAAAAGACAAAACAGATCGAATAACGGATCATCGATTTCTTCTAGGAACTTTTTGTTAGACCGAACGACTCGAAGCGTAGCATTCTTTGCTATTTTCTTCTTCGGTTCACACGATCGTTCGTGCAATTTAGACAAAGCTCGATTTCACACGCGTGTATTTTGCGACTAACGAACCGGACGTATTTATAAAATCACAATCAATCACGCCTCGCTTCGAAAGTAATCGCTGACACAGTGACACGATTGGCCACCCCTGAAAGGGTGACGACGTTCGTACCTCGGCACCCTATGGCGGCTCTCCTTTTGTACTCCTTCATAGGGGGGCATCCACCCTCTTGTCTACGAGTTGCTAGGTTATTCACCCTCCTTTCTATTCGAATCGCTTGTAAAAATGTCCGTGCCCTCGACAACTTGTAAAAAAAGAAAAAACAAAAATAATAATAATAATAATAATAATAATGTCGTGCTACGATTAGCCTTCATTTTTAATAACCCAAAGAAAATCGTTGAATGTTTCAGGGCGGAGAAGAAGCGGAAAACGGATCAGCCACCGCAGGTAGCCCAGTCGAGGAGAAATCAGCAGTAAGTAGTCCAACAGCAGAAAACGAAGCCAGCCCGACAGCAGCAGCAACGACAGCCTCATCGCCGTCGGCCGAGACGAAGGAAGAAAGTTCAGCGTCTCCAGCTAGTAGCCCCGCGGACGAAAAGCAAGAGGAACCCACTCCCTCTGCCCCAACTCCCGTCCCTGTCGAGGAAAAGAAAGAGGAGGTGGAAAAAGTGGAGGCCGAGAAAAAAGTAGTCGAGGTCAGTCCAGCCGGTGGTCAGTTCGTACCGGGCCCGGTAGAAGTCTCCGTTTTCCAAGTCCAGACAGTCGCTACGCCGTCTATCATTGAGAGGAAAACCAGTGAGGATATTCCTTCCCAGCCCCCGTCCAGTCCACCGCCGACCCCCATAGACGCGTCGCCTTTGCAGCAAGCTCAGCAGGCTGCCGCGACCGCGACAGCTATCGCAGAGGCTTTCAACTTGCCTGCGGAGGTTGCTGTCGAGCATTCTCTAACTGAACCAACCTCCTGCTCCTCCTCCGCTTCCTCCTGTCCAGAGCGTAACGACCCGTCAACACCGCCGACCGCCGCGGAATCTCTCGATGCGACTAATCCCCCGCAGAGACCACCCGCTTCTTCCGCGGACGTAAACCCTACAACAGAATCGTTTAATATTCTCCCTTCGAAACTCGAAACTCTGCCGGTGGTAAATTCCTATTCTAGCAAGCCTGAATCCACAGTTGAAGAAAATATGAAAAAATCTGACGATCCCTCCGACGATGACGCGTGTTCTCGAAAGAAATCGGAGATAGTTGGCGGCGCGAATGACGCACCGTTGGTAGAGAACGAAGCGTCGGAGGTGGTGGTCGGTGAGCCGAAAAAACTGGAACCCGCAATGTCGGAGAAAGAAAAAGCACTGGAAAATCTAAATGTGACCGAACAAGCGGAGGAATTGGTTAAACAGGTGATCGAGCAGCCTGAAATTGTACGAGAAGAAGAGGTGAAAGATGTTAAACCACCGGCTGAAGAGATGGACACCGTTCTGGAAAGTGAAGAAGGTCCGGTACCACTTTCCGAGGAAGTCGTAGTAGAGGCTAAACCTGCTGTTGTTATTCCAGAAGATGAGGATGTAACGATGGAAAGGATCGACGACGAGCAGGCGGGGGACACCGATGCCGAAGACTCGACGAAGGCCACGGAATCGGTCGAGATTATAGTGGAGGAGAAATTGGAACCGGAAGCAGAGCCCGATATCGTTGTTACCGCCGAAGAGATCGTGGTCCTCGAAGAGCCAGAAGACTCGGTCGTTTCCGAGGAATCTCGTCCAAAGATCGTCGTTATAGAGAAAGAGGAAGAGATAGAAGTAATCGAAATAAGCGAGGAGGTAACTGAGGAAGAAGAATCGATGCCTCCACCTCTGCCAGATTCACCCGTGCCTACTATTAGTAGTCCTCGAGAAAACGTTGATTCCGAGAACGCAAATACAGTGCCTTCCTGTGTAGTAGACGACACGAAAGCCCAACTTTTAGATGTAGAAAATAGCGAACAGGTCGACGGGTCGCCTCTTTCACTGCCAAACGATAATACCAGCTCTCCCTTGTCCTGTCCTGTCAACGAAAACGACGCATACCCCGCGAACGAATCCCAGACATCACATTTTTCACTGTCCAGCCTCGAACGCGTACCCAGTCCTTCCGATGATCTATTACCACCACCGCCACCACCCCCAGCCACCGAGGAATCCTCCAACTATCCTTTACCACCGGAACAGCTCTCTTGCCCCGTTCTTCTTAATGTGTCTGAAATGAAGAGTGAGCTTCCAGTTCCCGACGAGAACGACGCGAACGACGCGAACGACGCGAACGACGCGAACGACTCGCCCAGCCCGAGACACCCGACAGAGACACTTCTGACACCGCCTAGAAGTCCCAGTCCCCAGTCCAATGTCAGTATCGCGTCTGGCCTGACAACATCCACCAAAGACTCCTCGCAAACACAGTTACACGACGACCAGAGCAATCGAGAGTTCAAGATGGAATCGGTGTCGATAAGCCTCAATTCGTACAATGAGTCCGACATTGAATTAAAGGAGAGGTTAGCCGAGTCTCTGGCGGATACGGTGAACCAGGAAGAGAGCTCGATTTCATGTCAGTTGTCAAACAACGCCACGTCGTCAACAACTGTCCAGGAGACCCATCAGGTGACTAACATGTAACACAACCTCCTGGCATGAATTCAGGCAGCCAAAATACCTTTTTGGTGGCGCCTCGTTCCAAGTATCTCGTCGTACGGTCCGAGCACAAAACCAAAACCGCGTCTCTCTGTGATATATCTATTTCCTTCCTTCGATTCATCGATTCATCGATTCATCGATTCATCGAATCATCCTCATTTTCCTTCTCTCTTCTCCTATCCTCCTCTTTGTCCTATCCTAGTGCTTTGTCACCAGAGCAACTGAAATTTCTCCCCATCGTTATTCTCCCACGTCGCATCCAAAAGAAAAACGATAACTGTCTTATACGATCACCATCTCTCGACGAAGAATAACATCGAACCGGACTGCACGACACTATGACGTTGACGTTTCTGGGTTTTTGCACGAACCTGATCCAAATATATTACTCTTCCTAGGCGTTTCCTGTGCACGACCTGGTATAGAAATCCAATCGATTCATCGCAACAGGTTCTCCCGTAATTCGTCCTCGACACTTTCCTCGGTATCCTAAGAGGAGAGAGAGAGAAAGAGAGGGTCTCGTTAAATGCATCCTTCGTTCTATCGAATAAACCGTGATTAACACTACGTTGTCTATTATCTGTTACTGACATACGTTATATTATACACCTCCTTGACGCTTCCACCACCAAAACCATCTACCAAGAACAACCGTTACTGCCATTCATCACCTGTGTTGTTTGCCTCTTGGTTTTCTTGACAATATTAACACGACTTGTTATTCGAATCGAGGCGCTAAAAAAAAAGAAAACGTAGAGCATCGTAGCTCGACGCATAGATGAACATGAAAAAGACGCGAAGTAAGAAAGAAAGAAAGAAAGAAAGAAAGATAAAAGAAAGAAAAAAAAAGTTCGTTGCTGTGGTGCCCAATGCTATATTAGTCGAGTTCTTTCTTCCAAGTTTCCGTGTAGAAGATTCATACCTTGGTTACCTTTTTTTTCTTTGTCGGAACGCTGTTACTAATTAATAACAATTTAGCCGCTCGACTTAGACGAATTTCATTAGCGTGAAATCTCATTGATAGACGTAAACTTTGAGACTAATCGTTACACGTACAAAATTAGAGCTATACACGTTTAGAACTTAATGCCATTAGAAATTTGTACTTTATTATTAGACATCGATACTATCTTATGCTCTCTTTCCGTAATTGCATCTGTTGTGTCGTAAGCATCTTGTAATGCGCATGCAAGAGTTCTCTTATATCCGAGGGTTCACCAGATCAGGGTTTTTCAATTCTTTGCGCTGTCCACAAAGCATGAGACACGATTTTCTGTCCAGCCATTCGACGATCCTATCTGGTATACCGACGAGAATAAATGGCTTTTTGCGGTAAGGGGAGGTAGTAAGAGACTTTTTTAGCCTTATCTTCTGTTATACTTAACACCTTATTGACGGGGCGAAGTCGAGTTGCAATTTTCTTTTTACAACGTACAAGGTAAAAATGTGAATGGAAACGATGCGATGGTCCGTAGGAGGAGGTGGTGGTATCTTCAATTCGACGCTATACAGCGTCATTTGTTGATAAGGTGATAAGGAGGTAGGGGTAAGTCCAAAAGTCCCCTTATCAAGGGAAGTCATCGATGCTCGCCGCTGTACATACTATATGTAATAATATCATCACAGGACACTTTGTAATATACCTGCAAGCTTAACTATGGCGTCAAAATTGGCTCGATGGAAATCTGTCTTTTTCACGTCTTTTGTCCTCGTAGCATGCTGGGATTTGGACTTGCTGGCGGACTTGTTTGGTTTCCGCGATCGCGCGAATCCTCTAACCAATAGACATATGCTTTACAGAGCACCAAGGAAACTGAAGCACCAGTAGAAAATAACGTGGCTCACGATAGCAGCACGACACCAAGTTCCGACGAAACTTCGAAAATTACATCTCCAGCCGTCCCAAGTGAACCGGTGGTACCTGCCTCTCCACCTTCTGCACCAGCCATCACCGAGGATGTTGCATCCGTAGCCAAGGTAGTACTTATATCGCGTTTGACCCCTTTTTCTAGCTTTTCCACAGTCCTCGTTACTTTATAAATAAACCTGCTACAACGTGTTCGAAGTAGCACACGGCCGTACCATGATACGTGATGATCGCCAAAAATCGTTCGCGCCTGTTGGCGCGATCGATCCTGAGGCCATTAACTTAGTTTAATGCGCAAAGAAGAACATAGTGTGAGGGGCCATCTGATTAACTACAGTTATTAGCTTTAATTCAAGCAATTCTAATGCTTGGATAATTCTAGTGTTCGCTATTAATTTTATGGATATATTTTTTTTTTCTTCTTTTTTTGTTAAAGGCTATCGAAGAGATCGACATAAGCGACAAGGCGGTTGCGGCGGCAACCATCGAATGTAACACGAACGTAAGTTGCATCGACAGTATTGTATTTTTTCCTTAGATTTCAATTCGAATCCTCATCTTCGCCTACTACTATTGCGTTCAACATTTCTCCTTTGAGCTGTTTCATTGAACGCACACCATTTTGTTTCGGGCTGTTCACAGGAAATCATCGCGGATGCACGTTACCAAAACAACATGAACGAATAAACGCCGCTAACCGAATTGTGTATTTTGGGAAGAAGAAAGTTCTTTTCTCTCGTTAAAACCAAAAAAGTATATTATATAGATATGTATATTTGGACCATTCCTGCATCTAAACAGAAAATAACGTTCTTTCGTTACGAGCAACAACAATAACAACTGGAAAAATATAAGGAAAAAAAAAATAAATAAATACATGGAACGACGACGATGTTACACCGCGACATCGCGAGAACATATAGACTTTATATAATAGGCCTATTAATAATTCTTAGACACGGCATTTGACGGCAGGGCGAAGTAGAAATATGTTCAAGAAATGGGTATGCGGAATGGACGAGCCAAATAAAAAGTAAGATTGATTCAGGAAAACAAATCACCTACTGCCGTTCCGCGAACGATATTCTCGTAGCGGAAGATTTTTTGCTACTATTCTTTTTCCACTCGATTGATTAAATAATAAATTTCCAACGTGTTGGGGGGCCGTGCCCATTCGCGCGGGTCGTAATTATATTGGCCCTGCTGTGTAAAAATTTGGTAAACCGTCATTGTTAACTAAAACGCCAAGCCGGATTGTGTGATCATCGCGCGGCGGATGAGCGAAGGTAACAGCGAAAATTTGAATAAAGGATAGAAAGGAAAACATCGTTTGTCGAGTAATTCCAGAGAAAAAAATAAATAAATAAATAAATACAAAAGTACTCATCGAATCGCGTGCGCCCTCCCGTAACCGTACCGAATATTGCTATGTCGAAAGAATGTAAAAGAAAGAGAAAACTGTAACGGAGGAAAAGATCAGAAACTAAGAGATAGAGCGAGAGGAAAAGCTGTACGTGTGCGTTTTGAATGTCTGAGAAGAGAGAGAGAGAGTGAGAGTGCGAGGAAATGAAAATCGAGCGACGAGAAAAGAAAGGAAAATAGAAAAGAAGAACATTTTGAAATGTGTCTCTTTGCCAGAATGTAAACAGGATATGAGAGAGAGAAAGATGAGTGAGATAAGACGGGAGAAAGCAGAGCGAGGACGAAATTATTACAGGATATTACGTCAAAAAATCGTCTCGAGTGATGAAACACTCGGGTCGCGACTTCTTTTTAAAAGGACAACAGAGTCGATCAATTTTGCTCGTATTTCTTATACGGTCCTTGCGTTATCTTTTTTTTTATACAATTGTGTACACAATCGAGAGAGAGAGAGAAAGAGAGAGATAGATGGTTTTACGTTGTAACGAGGAAATGCACACTTCTACGTATGACTTTGGTACGCGCGAGCACACGACACACAATCACACATGCAAGCAAGTATCATGCAACACACGAGAAACACACAGTATGTCGAGACAGTGTAAGTGATATATAATCTAGACATAGAGGAAAAGCGTTTGTGTAAATTCGGCGTTTTGATCGAAATGCTCTTACTACTTTCTCCATATGAGAATTACTTACGAGGAAAGCCTATTCGTAATTTTATAATAATCATTAAACAAAAAAATATCGCCTAACTACAATTACGAGAAACATGCACAATTACCACGTAACAAAAACGGGGATATTCGTTTATACAGATTTTTCAGAAGTAAATTAATTCCGTACGAAAGCTTTTTTTATTAAGACCGTAGCATAGTTCGTAAAGTTTAAACGAAACAAAAAAAAAAAAAAAGCGCGCATATATACATGTAAAATGCTCCAAATCTCTCAAGATTAACTGTAAGTGTTAAAATTGGAGCGAGCGTTCACTGTGCCCGCGACCGGCATTGATTTTTAAACGATATATTATTGAGTAAGGAGAAAGAGGTAAAATTTAAAGTTGTATAGTAAAACCTTTTCATTAAATATATTGTCCGTAATGATCTTTACAACGAAATTTACCGTTTTTTCGAGACAAGTTTTGGCGACGAGAGCGAACTTTTTTATTTGAAAGAAGAAAAAAAAAAGAAAAAGAACAGAAAAAAAAAATTCCTTGAACCCGACTGATCTCTGTGCACTCGAACTATCAATCGTTTTATTTCTGAGGCGCCTTCGACGCAAGCCATCTCGTTTATCTGTTTTGCGCGTCGAATACTACAAAATTGTGAACAAGACATTGAGTTGAAGACGCCTCAGACACAGACCAGCAGTCTTCAGTATCTTCGATGAGCAGTTATAATAGTAATTAAAACTATTCTACATTTATCTATAACCTATAATAAACTGTGAAACACGTGTACAGTCGTGCGTTTTTATTCCATCTTAAAAACCAGTTACAATATTGCCTCTCTGATAGTAAACAAGAATTTGTCTTATTTGTTATTTTATTTACATTATTGCATTTACATCAAACTTATTGCACTATGCTTTCCATAGCATTTATGAACATATCCAATTCATCTTTATTTAATTCCAAACCTAAGATACGTTTTGATTCTTTATTTTCGACAATGAGATCTAACTGCAGAAGGGGTTCTCTCAAGGAAGCTAATTTACTTGAACCCATTACAAGCTACAAATGATAAGCGAATTAATGCACAATATGTACCTATGTGTTTTATTTATGTAGCTTACCTTTAATCTCCAATCAAAGTCAATTAGCGTTTCACCGTTTTCTTTAGAATATTCTTTTAGCAGAGCATCTGTTAATTGTTCTCTTCTCACTTTCAAACATGCCAATATACTCTGTTGAACATGCTCTGGAAGCTCATGATATTCTTGAGGCATCTAGATAGTAATACATATTTTTGCATAAAACCTTAGACACATTTTACCGAAATTTAGTTATACCTTTTCTTCTGTTAAATACAACGAAGTTGGATGTCTTAAAAGCATGGATATTAATTTGTATGTTTCTTCGTATTCTTCTTTACTCCAATCCATGCTGGTTGTAAACTTGCGATAAGATGGTCCTGGTTTACCACATATTTCATCCACACACGCATGCAGCAACTAAATCATAGAAATTGATTTTATAGCTGTAAATAATTCGAAAAGAACATCAAAGTATACATGTTACTCACTTCTTTCAAAACATGAATTTTGTCCTCACTGAAGAGATTAAGGTATAAAGTTCGGGTTGTTTCCATAATTGGTGTATCTACGCAACTTTCTCGAGTTTTAATAATAAATAATAAAATTCAAAAATAGTCCTTAAATAAAATACCATTGGAATGCATTGTTAAATACATATGTATTTATTGTACATGATCATGATCTTACATCGTTGTTTTACTTATACAGTGGATAAAGTAAACACTGATTACAAAACTATTACAAACAGATTTATTAACTAAAAAATATCATATTTGTATCATTATTTTGTTAAAACTGACGTTTCTGTTATGACATTTCAGGTTATCAAAGCATTCACCAAAACACGTTAACAATTCTACATTATTGCCATCTAACATCATTGATCCAAATTACGTTTTGGGCTACGTTGGTACAGCAAACCATCTGACAAAAAATTCCACGAGATGTTTGGTCTACCTTCGACATTGTTATCGTGGTTAGTATATCAAAATTAATAAAAGGACTAATTAGCATGAGACATCAAATTTATTATCGTACAAAACTGTAATATTATAGATCGCAGTTGCTTAAACATGTTATAAGTGTATACGACCGAGAAATTAAAAATAAAGGAAAGGTTTCTCGGAGAGCGAATAACAGAATAAAAGTGTGTGCCACCAGATGGCGTCAGGAGAGCCAGAATGTTGCAGTTCTTGAATCATCGTGATCGTGGTCGGTCGCGTTCGTTTGAATAGTGCGGTTGAATATTTTAAAGCAAATTTTTTGGTGTTTCTATCAATTAACACGTGTGTTGGATTACCCGAGCATTGGCCTGGACAGAATAGAAGACTACGTGGTACACATAAACGTAAGTTGCGATTTTATTGAAACGATAATCATGAATTTCTTTATACAACATTGCTGCTTGATTTGCTGTCTACGTCTATATATATATGTATATATATATGTATATAGATTGCTTATTAGAGTTCGTAGCGAGTACTTACAACAGCAAGCTGAATGTCGAGTGGCGTCCAATGTATTATTAACAGTAGAATATTCGGCACCAAAAATCGTAAATTCGCGTATAGATCGAATTTGGAAAAATTGCATGTTTCATAGCGCGGGAATCATCTGATAAAGCGACATCTAATCGTAAGTAGTGTGACCTAAAGTTTTTGAATAGCGTAAAATGGACCGATCTATACAGGAATTGTGTCCATTGACTCATAAATGCTCGATCAGCTATCGGTTTCGCGATCAAATCGGCTACTACGTACGTACATACTACGATAATGTATATAAAAGCGTACAAAACACGTTTAGAGGGCGCGATACGAAATACCCGCGGCTCGAACGTCACTTTGAGCCGGTCGAACTTTGTTTGTTCTTCTTCTCGTATACTTGAATTGTTTCTTCGAAGGTTCATCGTTAGTAGTCTGTACAGGTGTGCAATGATCATGCACGCGGTTGGTTCATTGAGAAACAAATTTGCATTCACCGATAGCTTCGTAGAAAAGCTTGATAGATGGAGCCACTAGTCTGCTGTTTCCCGGCTTACTCATGATCCGCTCGCGGGCCTTGGAGTTTAAATTTGAAAAGTTAATAAACCTACTAACGATTATTGATTATTGATTCTCGATGAACCTTGGCTCGAAGATAAAAAAATACGAGTACAATTAAAGGGATCTGTATCGTTAATTCTGCGCGATTGTTTCTCGTCTTTACAACTTTCTCGCTTTGGTATAGGACACTTCTTGATGTCGCGAGCGTGTCGGTTCCGCGCAGAATATAGAGGCAGGATCTTAGACTAGGCTTATGGTCCAACCTTTTCTTCGCCGTTAACGTACGAATAATCGAGACCTCTGTCATCGCGCCTTTCTCAGATCTTCGAATTCCGGATATGTAACTTTCCGCTCCCTTTTCTTTTGATTCTTCCACACAGCGACGCGAGTATCGAACACGATTAAACTATCTAGAGCTCTATCTCGTCCGTAACGAGTTTATCCTCGCTTCAGAATGCTCGACGATGTTTACAATCATTCTAGAAAAATACTCAGGATGAATCACGTAATTAAAACCACCTACGTAACTTGGCAAACATCGATTCTAATGAAAATTATAAGTGATACGTTTTAGTTACGTGTTCCATCCTTTACATAAACAAATTCGAGGCACTCGACAAGAAGGTTTTGCTAAACTTTAATAACTAAAGCATTTCTACCGTTATTTGTGATTTATCACTGGTCTGATCGAATGATTCTCGTCGATAACGATTACGATAACGATAACGATAACGATAACGATAACGATAGTATAAAAAACAAAGAGGGACATTAGAGTATAGCGTTAAGGTCGCCGGGATAGATTTATACATAACCGTATCGAGAGGGGTACATAGGACGAGCCGTATGTAACGAGTCTCTGATAAAAGGCACTCGGAAATAAAATGGCACCGTCGCGTCGCGTCGCGTCGCGTCGCGTCGCGTCGCGCGTCGATTATTCCTCCACTCTCGACCTCTTTCTTCCTACTTTTCACTGTTCCTCTTTCGGCACTTCATCGTCATACCGTTCTCTTCTCTGCGTTCTAACTCCTGTACCAGTGGCTCGGGTTCCTGTGGTAATTGGCGATTTTGTCGAACTTGTCCTTTTTCCGGGGACATTTACCCTGTCGCCGCATATACTCGCCAAACTCGCAGCTGGGCAACGCGCATTCGTCGTTTTGAATGCATCTGAGAAACGGACATGGAAAATCAGTAGGGACAGCCTTCGAAGCTTCGAACGTTTCGTGCGCTAATATTAGATCACTGCTTTAGTTCTGTTCGTTAATCCTTTAGTGCCTGGATTCTCAAGCTGTGTAACAGTCTATACTCTATACGATTCTTTGGAATCTCTGCACAGGCAGCAAACGTATTATGAAAGCAGCAGTCTAATAATAGAGCCTGAACTATCCTATTTCATAATCTGCTTACAATCTATCAGCTAGAGAGAAGAATCCTTTTCCCCTTCTGATCTTGATGCAGTTTTGATCAGTCTCGTAGCAGTTGCACTGGCACTCGCCATCGGAGGTGATCCTTGGCGTGAATTCCGACGGGCATCGGCACCTTAACCATTTCAAATTACAATCAGAAATGACACGTCTGAAAAATGAAGATTTCGATTCGGGGGACTCACGGTTTTCTCGGTTGCGTCCTTCTCATGTTCTGAGGTTGCAGCGAGCTCGCAAAATGTCTGTAGACTCTCTGCTCCGAGGGTTTCTCGTTGGTCGTGTCGTATTCGGTCTTCTCTCTGCACTCGCATTCCGTGTGGTTGTAAAAGGATAGCTTTTCCACCACGCTGCTGCCGCCTACGTTCGTCGTCTGCAAATGAAAACGCGAAAACCACTTA
Source organism: Osmia bicornis bicornis (assembly GCF_907164935.1). Lineage (NCBI taxonomy): Eukaryota > Metazoa > Arthropoda > Insecta > Hymenoptera > Megachilidae > Osmia > Osmia bicornis. The sequence goes on along the minus strand of NC_060218.1, from coordinate 351,494 downwards.
AAGTTCCTTATACTGTATAAGAAATTAGCCTTGGGACGCTTTCCGATTCCCTTGTTGTATAGGTACCTAACAGGAAAATCGCGACTCGTATGAAAAAGCAACACGATCGCCTACGCGTATCGGTTCGGTTTTAATTGAGTTCAATTAACCTTAGTCGAGCAGCCAGTAGTCTGGTCTGGCTCTGTTTTAAAGTGGTCGCGCTTACTGGTCGACGCTCGTTCAATGGACCGGGGTTATCCGTATCGCGGGGCCACACGTAACAGCTCCTCCAATCGACACTAATTACCCCCGGTTACTATTTTTACCCAGCGATTCGCCGATTCGCCGATTCGCCGATTCGGAATACATTCGTACGGATTGCAGCGTTCGGTTCGACAAAATAATGGAAATCGCGCTCGCTTTTTCTAGCGTCCCCGTTATTTTGTTTGCCCTCAAGTAAATACAAATATAATACATATAAATAATACATGGGCAGAGGTAAATGGAAAGCGGGAATCTAGAGAAATTTCTGGTTTCGTTTGCGCTAATTGCTAGCTACCGAGTGACGCGACCGGAATTCAGCAACAAGCTGATAAGCAATAGTTAGCATTTCAATCTAGCAGGAATCGAGAATGGTCGATAGAATAGAAAGCTCATAAATCGCGGAGGAAACGAAAGGTTGGTGGTCGCGAATGGAATAGAAATTAACCAAGCGTTTCAAAGCATGAACTAAGGTGGAACGAAACGATACGAAACGATACGAAACGATACGAAACGAATCATTTGTAATCGGTGAATTATAATTGCTCGTGCGATAAGCACGTTGGTGGATCGGAGAACAGCTGCGTATACGCGTAATTGATGGTGTTAAGTGGGTCGTAGGCTAGGATCGCGGTCGAGATCGATGACAATGGGCTAGCAGTGGATAGCAGCTAGCGGAACGAAATGCCATGATCGCGGGCCAGCAAGGGTAGCGTCAATTGGTTTATTATGGGATTCCGCGGGTAGGCGCGGTACTCAGCATCGATCAAAGATCGAGGGAGATCGCTTATGCAACCGTTAATCCTAGAGAAGTTCAAAGGTATGTACGTGACGTATCGTTGCTTGCTGCTTGCTGCTTGCTGCTTGTCGTTTGATACGTTCACTAGCACAGTAGAAACAGACATGCCTAGCACGTCTAACAACTGATCAGACGTGTCCAAAGCTTGCTTCGGTAGGTACATCGAGTGATTCATCGTTTCGCTTCGTGTCTATTCTACTTACGCAGCTTGCGGTTTCCTTACTTACAATATAAGACAACGCGATTTAACATTAATGCAATCCACGATTCGTATCTGACAATGAATGAAAAATAGGAAGTGGATCGAATCGAATCGAATCGAATCGAATCGAATCGAATCGATGTTATTCGAAGGAATACACGAACGGCTGGTGGAATAATAAACGCACAGGACAAATTGCATCGAAGAGTAACGTGGGTCTCGCCGATTTTTTGCCGGTCGACACAAAGCGCAAACATCTTCCCGGATCTTTGTAATACGAACTGCCCTCGTCGTGGGCTGTCTCCCTGTTCCTCGGCCGTACTCTGTCAAGACGGTACAACCAGGATTGAGATTCGCGATCGTCCCTGACGAATAGCCTGGCCGAGAGATCGTGGTCATAAATTTGATGCCACAGTGGCGTACGTTAGTCTATTTCACGAATTCGGAGAACTTTCAATTTCCTATTTCATTTTTTATCCTTATCAATTTTGGAGAAGATAGAAATTTATCGCGTGGCGTTTCAGATTATATATTAAGATTATTGCAGTAGCTACTTCCTTGTAGGAGAAAAACTTTCGAGTGCAAAGAGTTAAATGCTCTAAATTGCTATGCAGAATATGTTACAAGACAACGGTCAAATTGTATTTAACCCTATCGAACCCTATTGCATTCAACAATTTCTTCCTAGTTGAAATGGCCTGCTTAAAACTTTCTTCTATCGTTATTTATTTTCTCGTAAAATGATGATAAAAATTTGTCAGTCTCGACGCCATTGTCCCTTAACGCTTTATCTCCGTGCAAGCACTCATGGGTGGCCCGTTCTGCTATCTTGGACCGTTTAGAATTTTTGCATACTTTTTACACGGTTCGCTGGCAAAAAATCGAGCGTGAATAATATACTTCCGGTCTGGTCAGGTTCGTAAAAGGGAGCCGAACGTTGCGTTGGTTTGTATTGGTGCACGCCCATGGCGATTCGTGCTCGTCTTCGACCTTTTGTATCGCGAACCTTTTCCAACCTGGACCAGTTCTCTCATTGTTGCAGTATTGCAACAGAGAATATTTGCAAATTCTCTGATAGAAATTCCGAAGGGTTAGAGCCCTTGGAATCTGGCTGAGAAACGTATGCTGGAATTGAATTTCTTGCTGGATTATTTTCCCCTGGGTAGAATCGAGCAGCTGACCGACTGGCTCATTAACATTCACCGTATCTCGCTCGGGGCACCCACTGGTGAATGAAAGACAAGAAGCAACCACGAAATCACGTGTGCCACGAGCCTGGAGATCGGTGAACCATGTCTTCCAGCTCGCTTCTTTGCCGTGCCACTGTTGTTTCTTGTCATTTTTGGGATTCAAAGCGTGCACCGTGACTCGCTTACCGATTCGTAAGCTATCCAACCAGACTGTGTGGTGAGTCTCGTTTCGTAACGATAGCAACGATTGTATTACAAACTATCCTCGACGAACGGTTCCCAAGAGATTTCCAGACAACTTATCCTGTTTGAGAAGGTAAAGCACGACGTTTCTGATTCTACCAGAGTCACTAGGGACTTTCTCGATGAGACGTCGAACTGATAGGATCTCGTTCGAAAGTATCTTGTGGGCGGTCGATTGATCTCGCGATAGCTTTGATAAACGCGCCATGTGCTTTTCTGTACCTGGTATTTTCGCATGCAAACATTGCTTTCTTTGGCACGGCAGAAAAATATTTGGACGAACCAGAATCTTTCGTCTACTACATAATATAGGTATCGGTATTCTTCCTCCAAGTCCGTATTCATCTTCGACTAGTATGAAAACACGAGCCTAAGTGTTTGGTCTATCGAGATTGTTTGCATTTCAGAGCGTCGGTCGACAGCCGTTTTGGCAGCTCGCCTCAAAGAAACCTCCTTCTCCATTGCTACAAATGTTTACGCACGCATCTTCTTGCTTCGGATACTCGATACGTTGTGTACAAGATCTTCGCTACAGATTCCCGCCAAAGAGATTTATCGGATTTTTCTGCAAGGAACGTGTCGATGATCTTTCGTTAACGTACCGTGATAACGATGAACCGAAGGACATATCGTTTGATAACGACCGCTCGATTCGTAGAATCCTCGCGATTCTAAGTAGGCGGTGTTTCTATGAGAGACGATGGGAAATATTCGCGAGGGTGTGTTTCTAACATTTGACGAGATCTATGACACGACGCGACGGTGCAAAAGGTCGAATGCCAGCACGAGGTTTGGAAAGGTCCGACGTGTTTTATAGCAATAAGTATACATATTCCTCGAATATAGAAAATTTATCAAGGTTTCTCAAGAGTATATTACTCTCCGTGAAACATGAGAAATAATTTATTTCTCGTTTCTTTCGTTTAACCTCTGTGGCTTGAATCGGTTGTTTCGATCGGCTGTAAGGTGCCCTTAAAGTTACAAGAATTCAGCGTAGGAGTCCCGGAAGTCCGAGGTTCTTCCCGGGGAATGCAATTAACGCACGTGCACCGTGTATCTACTTACAGCGTACTATTCCCAGATTGAAAAAATCCCTGTTCGCACCGCGATCTAACCGATCCCCGATCGGAAAGTTCGAAAGGAACACGCCTTTCTGGCGTCATAAAGTAGTTGGTCATTAAATAATATGTAGAAATGATCCAGTAGAATCAAGGTAAATTCGATTTACTTCTCCTGCCTGAAGATTCTTGGGGCAGATGAAAGATAATAACGCGATATCTGGCGTCATTCAAGCCGCTTGGATCGTCGATAGGAGTACATTAATCAGTCGGATATCGCGTTGCAAATGTGCCTGTTGTCAGCGATATTTATCCAGAGCCTCTCTCTTTTCTTCCTCGTTCTTTCTTCCATCGGAATTAGAAACGACTCGACTCGCAGAACTTACGACTAATTCACCTACTACTTTCACTCTACGTCCCGTTTTTTATTCCTGCTATCACCGAGATTCCTGCTCTTTCCGAGACGTCGTTGTTGATCCAAATAAATTCCCTCGTAAATCTCTTGCGTACCAGTTTTTCACGGGCACGCGCTTAAGCGTTAAGAACGATTTGCATGCGATTATATTATTGGTGGGCGTTCCAGCAACTGATCGAGATCTTTATCGATCGTAAGTCGTAAGTCGTAAGTCGTAAGGTTGCGTTCAGAGCGTGTAAAAAGGATTACTGGACAATTTAGAGAATGCTATTCTAAGTTAATAGGACATTTTCCTATTTTTGCTATATCTCAACATGGTTGGCTGCTTCGGAGAACAGAGGAGATTCGGTTATCTGGAAACGTGGAATACAGTCGGTTATCGATAAGAGTCGGCAGCGTCTCAATTTGTTCCTCCGAACGACAGATCGCGCGTAATTTTACTTCTTCTCCGATAAGGACGCATAAATCAACCTTTCCTCGACTCAGCTTTCCTTCGTTCAACCTGTTTCGAACCAGTTGCAAGATTGAAATCGCTCTGGGCAACTGCAGTTCGCGATAACCATTACGCGACATTGTCGATTGCGTCTCTTCGTTTTAATCTATTCGGTGCAACGGGTACAATACGGGAACTTTCTCAATAATAATCGATGTTGAGAATCTGATATTCGATCGAGTCGAGCAATCGTAATAGATTAATTTGACGCGTACGCTAAGGAATTTCACCTGACCGAAAGAATTTCAGTAGAGCCGCGAGCACGTGTGCAGTTGCGAGACCGCTTGGCCTTTCAACGTTGACGCGAATTGTCAACAAGCGTATGCAAATGCCGCAGCTGCACGAGCCGGTCAGTATCGGCTAACGCGATCGCGACCTGATACACGCGCCACCTCCATCACCTTATTACATATTACTTTCCTAATTCACGAAACTACAAAATAGAGAGTTATGCCTCCTCGATAAACACCTGCCTGTAATAAACATTCCACGTGTTTGTAATAGGTATTAAGATAAAACCAAACACGTACGGTTTACGTAATTTGCAATTATATTACATTGGCTACGGTACATTAAATCGAAGCAGAGAAAGAGAGAGAGAGAGAGAGTACATAATGGGTAAAATATCATCGGAGCTCGAGACAACAAGAGCTAGTGTTTTCGCGCGGTACACGGTATCCGGGATATTGATTAACGATTCTTACGCTCCGTGTCGTGCGACGGATAACGATCGTCTCGAGTCATGCCGGTTCTCGTAATTCTGTGCCAAGCATTAATTAACGTTACACCGACGCAAAAGATTCTCAACTTTTATTTAAACTGAGGATCCAGGCCTTTGGTCTTTACGGTTTCCCTAATGGTTTCTGCCAGTTCGCGAGGTAGACGCGTTGAACGATTAACCTCGTCAAAACGAAGGGAAACTAATTCTTTCTAACGATAAGTCCGAATCGATTACCGACGTGTTCGAGTTCGAGTGGAATTTGTAAAACAACTGGAAACGAGTCGACTGTAGATTTCCATGGACATCGCATGCCTCGTTCATCCGCATCGTGATCGCATCAGTATCGTGTACACGCGCGTTTAACACGGTAAAAAGTTAAACGGACGAACGTTTCAACGTTTTTGCGCGATCACAGCCACGGAATGCGGCCTGCAACTGTTCGCCACGACGCTAACGCGTTCGAGCAACCTACAAATTAGCGGGTCACCGTGATTCTTGAGCTTCTAGTCGTCTCATCGATCCACCTGACATCGATCACTTTACGTGCATCTTTCGTACAACCAGTTTATTCCTTTTCAATTGAGAGTTCTATGAAGATCTGCCGAGAAAGGAAGAGGGAAAGTAGAAAAGTTCACTCTGTGTAATTAAGATTATCTCTAACGCGCGAAAGTAATCGACGTAACTTTGTTAATTTACGGGACGCGTTAAGTAATCACGAAGAAACGCCGCGCCGCGCCGCGCCGCGCCGCGCCGCGTTCGCTACGTCTTATCTAGACGCCGAAGAAGGTTGAAATCGGCAGCAAGAGACCATGAAGACGAAAGCAATTTGATGCCATGACTAGGCTGAACAGCAACAATGGATAGAAGCGAGCTGTCAGCGTACGTGGATCGGCACAAAGGGCCGCGAAATTAAGGTGGCCATTCAAGGGCTAATTTCTAGATCGACCGCGGTTACACCGCGCTTCCATCGAAATCAATCTCGAAGCCGAGTTTCTAATAGAAACAGCGACCTTCGCGCTCGTGCTCCTTTTATACAGTCCACTGTAATTTCTGTGGGGTCCTGCGAGTCTCGTCATATTATGCGCATAACAAAACGACCACCACCATACCGGTTACGAGTTAAGCAACGAACGGTCTCGCCTTTTCAAAAGCAACTAGCTGTTGCTAAAGGCTTAGAAATAGCGCGTTGCTTTTATTCCAAGTTGCTTCTTCCTTCATTTCCAAGCAACTACCGATTCCCCGAGGCTCACGCAAGCTCGTCACGATGTCAGGTACATAATGGCTACGGCACCCACGCCTTCCCTTTACACCCACGATGCTCCACGATGCTCCACGATGCTCCACGATGCTCCCCGATGCTCCCCGAGGCAGATGGAAACGCGTCTGGCCTCATTCGCGTTTTCCTTCCACCCATCCAGCTTTCTTTCCTATCGACACTCCGACAGAAGACAAATGTGCCGAGGAAAGGTATCACTGTAGACGACGAGTTCGACGAGTTCGACGAATCGAATAAACCATCGATGCTCGTAAAGTTCACGGATGATTTTCGAATTTATTACCGGGAATTCCAGTTGGAGGAAACGTCCGCGTCGATCGGTGAAATTCGCATGGAACCGGTCGAAAGACTCGAGGAATGTATTTGGAAAGCTGAGGATTCTCAGAAGAATAGCACGACCTTTTAAATACCGAGTAGTTTTCCCTATCGGCCTTCCGATACACGTCACAGAGAGATCGAGGATACCGGATGAATGGGATTGCTCGAAGATCGCAATCTTCGCGGACCTTCGGTAAGGAAAGGAAGAAGAATGCAAGTCCGTGCGTCGCCGACTTCCCGGATGGGGATCGAGAAAAGAAAAATTTCCAATTTGCCTAATATTTTCCGATTAAAAGCTCGTAAAGGAACCTTGACCTTCGTCAGGCGTAACTGAACAGCAACGAACACGAAGAAGGAGGAAGAAAAATGAAAAATGGAAAATGAAAAATGTACGTGGGCTCGGCACGAAGGAAGATTATAGGAAAGGGACCAAAAGGGGCGTGAGCGCGCGTTTCTTGGCGTACGCACGTGTCTCGCGGCGTCATTATCGCCCACGCGTGCTAACTGTACGCGCAATTGAATTTCTCTTGAGCGTCGACGACAGAACCGCGACTCGCCCACCAGGTATGTACTTCGCGTCCCTTCCTAGCTCTTTCCCCCTCGGGAAAGGGATTACCATAGCCGGACTATGGGTTATAATTAAAAGGCAATTAACCTCGCGGACGTAATGAAGGCTTTTATAAACGATTTGCGTGAACCAACTGCGTGAAAGGTGGATGCTTCGAGTAATCATCGTTTATTATGTCGTATTCCTTTGTGTTGCTCGCCATTTTTTACAACCCTTGCAACGTCTCATCATCGAAATTGTTGTTTCGCTGCGTTTACAACTCTCGAAGAGTCACAATTGTGGCTGGATCATATCAAGATTGCGTCCTTATGCCACACTCATCGTTCTACGTTGACCGTGAACTCTTTACACTGACACGTCCATTAACACGTCGCTTCAACTATTCGGGACGACATGACATGCTGGATAATCTCGAGTCGTCGCGTCGCGTCGCGTCGGTGTAATCATAGAATCCAGAGCTAACTTAACTGGCAGATTCCTGACCGCGATATCGGGAGATCGGTCGTCGTATCTCTCGTAGCCTTCGAGCAGATCTGCCGACTTGTAGAACCCGAAATTCATTAGATCGACTTTCTGTACACTCGAGAGTTAGTCTCCAAGCAATTTCCCACGCAAACGGAAAATTTTTCGCGTGCCTGTCAAATCATTTGAATAGTTTACCTTTTTACCGTGAGTGGTTTTGCAATGAAAAAAGAACTCTTGTTTCCTGGTGCATGTAATACCGAACGAACGAGGAAAAGTTCATTTATCTTGTATTTTCTCTTTTTAATTAAAATAGCTATACCTATCTACCGTATACTGGTATACTTAATTAAGTGTACCGTGCCGTGAAGTATGGTTGGAGGAGTGGTAACCGTTGACACTCCATACGGTACGAATCCCAAGGATCGAAATAGAGTCGGAAAGAGTAAAGATTCGCGGAGCTTGCGCAGAACGGCTGGTAACAAGGCGTTAATATTAGCGACGCTGGAATCCGGCCGAAGAGGACGATCGTTCCAAGTTGCCCCGAAGAACAATGAATTTCCGGTCAGCTTTGTGCGTCCGAGCAGCGACAATGTCCTCATTGTCCCGCGTGGACTGCATAAAGATGCGCGTCCTGCGACTCTTTCCTTTCCAACCATCCTCCCGACTTTATACGCTTAAACGATTGGTTTGCGGTTAAAACCGACAGAAATTTCACGGATCGGTGATCGCGCTTCATAGTTGAAACGCGTCAGTCTAGAATCGAGGCTATTAATCGCGCGAGGAATTATGTGTTCTCGATGAAGAAAAAGCTGAGACAGCAGCCGGATCGGCCGCGAATGGAAACGTTCCGTTCCCCGTATCTATTCTTCTATCGAACGTTGCACAATCGTCCTCGTGCAATCATCACCGACCAGTTGTTACTCGCGCCAACTATCGCGCCTGCACCACCAGCCATCGGTTCTTCTTGAAATCGCTCCATCTTGATTCGCGACGCGACGCGTGGCTCGTTAATCTTTTCGACCCTGTCTCCGGTCGAAAAGGAGCCTGCTACGATTCGCGACGTTCATGACCCGTTTCCTTGACTCGCGAACTCGATAGATCGCGTTAAATGCATCGATCTTATCCAAGATGGTTCAGTATCTTTGCCATTTCTACGAGCTAATCACGCGTCACGATAGCCTGCACGAAGTCGTTGAAGCAACGCCCTCCGGCAGATGGTGTTCACTTTCCGGACACTCGAAGGTACTAGATACTTAGAAACTGTAGGGCTCCGAGGTAGTTAGAACGTCTGTTCTGCTGTACTATTTTCCAAGAGGCACCGACGGATCTTTGCACTCGGCGTCCCACGGCGCGAGCAACTTTAACGTCGCGTCGCGCGTCGCCTCGAGCTGACTCACGGAATATCTTCGGACTCGAGAATGCATTTCGAAGACAACGACCAAGGAAAGTGGTTTCACCACCATTTTCCTCCCTACAATATTCTTCTTACTCTCTCTCTCTCTCTTTCTCGTTATCAGCAGGATATCTCAAACTATAGAAGGGTTTAAATATTTTTCTTTCCTAATTAAACCATGTCATAAGAACACACATATGGTATGTGCTTCCTTTGTTTAGAGAGCAAACTGTAGTGAGATATTAAGATCAATTGTATGCCTTATTCTTTTTAAGCGGAATTGTCGTGTGTTTTTATCAGCACACCTGATAACACCTGTTGACACGAGTTCAACGACTGACGATTACAAGGTACCTCAAGGCTTTCGCTTCATTGTCACTTTTTTAGTAGCTGTTCACGCTTCTATTCTGTATTTCACTCCTTAGGTAGCAAGGAATGTGTTTACCCATACGTACAAACACCGTCAACGTGTTGATTCAACTGTTGAATTTCGTATTTCTAAAGTTATATCATTCTTCGATGGAAATTTTTCAATTACGTATATCGTTCGTTGGAAACACAAAAGATTTTGCACAAGTTTACCACCGTCTACATATTAGGAGCAGGGAAAATTATTGTTAATTAACGACGCGGCCAGTAATTGCGGATAATTCGAGTGTTGAACGATCTTAAAAAACGATCTTATCCCACGGGAGAAATCGATTGGAGGCCGGTTAAAAGACAAACAGTGGCCGGAGAATGGAAAACGGGAAGAGGAACGTAGAGGAGGAGGAGTGTATAAATCTTGCGGGTCGTAGCGATTAATTACGGCAGGAAGCGAAGCCCTGTAATTAGATCCTCTTCGATGGCCTGTTACGTTCACCGAGCCGATTCGTCGTTACACGACCGGCGAAATCTCGATGAAGCTCGATTTATACGTTTGTTCCGTTTCGTTGCTTCTCCTCGCGTGGCAAATCGTCGAAGCGATCGGCTTCCCTGCTCTTTCCATTCTCGACGAAAGCCGTTTCGCCGCAGATTTATCGTTCTCCAACATTCTCGTTTCCGGTACAACGCTTCTTCCGTCGTATCGCGAGCAAAATCTGTGTCGCATCGTATCGCATCGCAACGACGACAACCCTTTGTGAGAATAGCTACAGTTATACTAAAGTTAGACCGCGTGCACGCGTGTATCTGGCAGATTTTCAAAGCTCCGATGTTTCAAAGTATGTACTAACGATAAGTCCCGTGCGACGCCGACCTTCCGGACGAATTCTTGGTATACAGTATGTATAGGGGAAAAAGTTTCAAGTCCCAATTTCATCAATCTAATGGAACTAACGGGGAAAAATTGAAATTTGCCGAAACAGTAGTTGGGTATTCTCTTGAAACCGGCTGCCAGACTCGAGCTGCACGCGTCCACCATCTCTTTTCTTTTTTCCTCCTCTTCATTCACTCGCCTCGACCCATGTTTCGTGCTTCTTTTATTTTTTCATTTTTCCACCGTGTCTTTCGACACTGTCCAATTAAAAATCTCATTTATCTTTTTATCCCCTTTGCGATATTAATTTGCTTCTTCGGCCGCGACCTCATGAATTTCTATTACCTATCGAACCGGCTGAATAAGTTTCTTTGTTACGACATCCAGCTCACCCGTCGTGATAACATACCTATACTTGATAGGGACGTTTAAAGTTTCATTATTAACTCAAAAATCGTCATCAAACTGACAATTGTGAGTGCCTGAAAAGCCGAAAGGCGAGAAAAATGAATTTTCTACAATGTACACACACCAGGTAGCGATCCCTTTAATTGATTCACTACAATACCCGTAGCTATGCATTATGCATGTTGCTTGCGCAATTCGACCTGACTTCGAACCGATAAATCAGTCCAGTTAACAGAGATATCTCGGCTGACGATGATTTTTCACCGGACAAAGTGGATCAAGGCGCGTTCGCGCCTCTTCGCGATCGATCTCCGTGGATAATCACCGTCCATCTTAATTGTCGCGATGCGTTACGTAAAATGCGTCTGATGAATCGAAATTCGTGGTTAGCTGAAGGAAGTGCACTCGGGCGTAGAGTCAGCTAGAGGTTTCTACGATGATTATTCAGAACGCAACGGTCACTGAGAATCGTCGTCGTGGAAGAGAAGAAAAAAGGGAAGCACAGGCTCTGTCTTCTCGATGGAACGACTTTCGCGTCCTCGAATCGACCTCTAAGAAATCCTTGATGACTCGTTCTTTTTATTTTTTGCGACAAGTTTACTTTTCTATTAGCAAGAGCACTCGTACCGCCGAACCCTTATCACGCTCCTGATTATCTCTGCCGTTCGGTTCGCGTAAACATATGTTCCTGTCACGCGGGCTCTCTCAATCTCTCGCGGAAATAATAGACGCGAACACGGTTGAACGACTTTATCGAGACACGAAACGGCTTGTGAGAACTCCACGGTCCAACAGGCTACTCGCACCGAAATGGATTTATCGTCTGTTGGTCGATCGATCCTCGAGCATAGTTCGAGTATTGGGCCATACGACCGGACCGGAGGCACGGTAATCAATTTACGGAGTAATCGCGAAAGTGGATCCGTGGATATCGAAGGTGCATTATCAGGCCGGTATTAGCTGAAATTTATTGTTCTACATATTTGGTTGCTCGAAGGCTTGGAGGTTCGCTGTTGGCTACCGATGCGTTCGACGAGAATTAATAAGATTGCCTCCGTGTAAGCAGACGGTTTACGAGCGTCAACGCGTGTGCTGCATTCGAGATAAACGGATGATAATAGAGTTTGTAAGTTTGTAATATGGTCGCAACTTTCCGTGGTCGAACCAGCCGTGTTTAACTCTTTCAAAAGACTCGTTGCAGCGTGAGATCAAGAAATGTTTGATGGAATTTAAAATTCGAATGGTCCGTGCCTCTCGTGTCGCTGACAAATCGTGGTGGACACGCGAGAGATCGATCGCAGCTACTCGAAACAGTCGAACGTTTACGATCGATTCCATTCGCCCCCTTCCATTCGTAAGTTCTCTTTCCTTTTCACAAAAACTGGTCACACGACGGACACGTCGATTGACTTTCAAATCGACATTCCTTAATCCGATCGGTTTGCATTGTCGATGAGTCGGGTAGCATCAGAGAGCTACAGGACTATCCACGCTGTTTAAAATCGCAGGAAGGATGTTAATACAACGTTGTCTAGGTTCGATAAATCGGTCGCCGGTATTTCGCCAGGTAATTAGTTTAGAAACAAAGTTCTAATTGAGCCAGCAGACGGATAGGGGGTAGACAGGTGTCTAATTAGTCTATCGAAATGTAAAGCGGTATTAGTATGGGTCGAATTAGAAATCCCTTCCGGCTTGGTCCATTAATTGAATAATTATGACAACCTGTCGGATACTTGGTCATGGAATAATTACCTATCTCGGATCTAATTCTTCGAACTATGCAACACGTTCTATGGGGTCGTGTTGAGTAACGAGAAAGCTTTAAACGCTGGTCCCCATGAATGCGAAACGAAGCTGTTACATCATGAACGAGGAGCTTCATCTCGTGCAGCAGGCGTTAAATCGAAGCAACGCGTCCCTATTCGAGAAGTCGTGCACGGAAGCCCACTAATCCTAGTTGGAAGAAGCTGAAGACTTCTGCCGTGCACGCGATCTTACGTGAGTCGTTACCTCGAAACTTCCACCTTCTGCGGTTTTCGGCTGCGGTTTCTCGCGTGGTCGAGCTTCTTTGCATTGTTAACCTCCCTTCTCTAGCGTGCTATTTCAAACCCGCTGCTCGTTACCGATCTTCTTCAATTAATTTCATCTCATTCTTTAGCATTTACGAGCGGCGAGAATTATCATTCTAAACAGCAGTTAGAGTTGGAGAATAGGAGCGGAAGAGAGCTGGTAGGTTGAGGCCGCAGAATGCTGCCGGCACGTAGAACGTTCACCGCTGTGTCAGCTTGAATATTGTGCTCGCGCTCCTAGCTAACTTAACTCGAGGAATAATCAAGACTTAACGAACGTCCACCGTGAGGCCGTGAGGCGAAGCCTTAAGGCTTAAGCGAAGGTTAGCCGGGGTTACATCCACCAATGCACCATTGCACTATTAGATGTCGCACGCGATGAGTTAACGCGTTAAAACCTTCCATTCTTCATCTTCCTTTACGCTCGTAAAATAGATTTTACCAATGGACGCTCGAGCAGCGTAATTATCGTCTTCATTCTCGCGTTTGATTTTCTTTTCAACCGTTGCAACGGTTGCTGAATAGTCATTGTCTCTAGAAAATAGAACCCTGGAAAGATTTGAATTATGCGCATAGTCTAAACGAAGCTGCTTCAACTGATCCCCGGAGAAGAAACGATGACGAACGACCGTCGGGATAGTTTGAAACCGTTCGAAAATTGATCGTCTCGTACCGCTCTTACATTATTGCTTTCGCGTCTTCTCACGGGGACAAGAAATAAGAAACGGCTCTTGCTTTTTCTTCCTTGCTCATTGTATGCAGATTCGCGGGTATATGTTATGTATGTAGTACTGTTTCAGGCCTTTGAATGCGCTCTAATTTTTGGGTCGAATCGCGACGGACGCGATCGCGTTTCTCGAGTGCTGCAACGTTGGTGAAAGAAGTCAAGGTTTACGACGACGCGACGCGACGCGACGCGACGCGACGGTCCATTGACGCACGGTTAAATAATAGAAATATTAATCGAATCGGATAACGATTACAAGAGAATGGTAATTTCGCGCGTCGAACGATTCTCGTATATGTATACATAGTTGTGTCCAGTCACCGGGACACGTTCATTATGGTTTATTCATAAAACGTCCGTCGCGGACGAACGTCTGCTGGCAAATTTAGACGGTGTGTCGCGTTCGAAGAATTTCTATGCGGCTACCGACGCGACGCGACGCGACGATCCACCTCGTTTATTTGCGATTTCCTTGTCTTAACTCACTTTTTCCTTCACGAATATTCCTACGAAATTTCATGTGTTTTCTGAAAAATGATACGAGTATACGATGAGAACCACTGGTAGGCAAGAATCTGACGGTAAATTACGAGCTACAACAGTACCTACATAGGATGTTGAATCTGTGCAGGTGGTCGAGCAACAGTCGGATGTCCGAGACGGGATGTACGCGGAGAGATTACAAGAGACAATCAGTAGTCGGTTTTTATGCTGGGTTCGATAACGAAGTTCCACCCGCAGGTAAGTGAGACCAAAGCGTATACAAGCTATCTCTGTGTTCCCGTTGTTTGAATTTTCACGATAACCTATCTTCGACTCCTAAGAATAGGAATTTCTATGCAAAGAGATCGATCTTTCCAATTTTTCTTACTGCTGGTAAAAACTAACCAAGATTCGTAAATCTTAATCGAAATTTATCGCTGTAAACTTGGCGTTTGCGAAGGGGGAGCAATATTGAAATTTCTCTTGACCAGCCACCTTACATTCCACACAGAAAGTAATTACTTTTTACATCGAAGGCTCGCATGAAAACCTACTTGAAAGATAAACGTCAAGCCAAAGCACGGTTCGCTTACTCGTGAGATATTACTCGTAAAATCCCATAACGGAAGCTGCTGGCAACCGTTCTACCGTATCTTGTCTCCTTTTTGCTTGAGATGCCTATCCCTATCCATTTACACGCAAATGGAACGAAATTTAATCCACTTATCGCGAAAATTTCGTGACAAGAAACGTAAACGGATAGAAATGGTTTCCCTATTTCTCCTTTAAACGACGATCAGTCGACGACGTAGCACGAGCTGTAAATAAATTGCATCGTCCAGCGCGGCGGGCTCTTATGCTAATCCGCTTCGCACGAGCTTCTATTACGAAAGGCAGCGCGAGAAGAAGCGGAAAAAAAGGGAAAAGGAAAAGGAAAAGGAAAAGGTGTTGCATGCGACACAGAAAACGAGCGATAATTCCTGGTGACTGGTTGTCGCTTGAAATTTCACGCGACTGCCAGCGGACGCTCATTAACCGTACAGTTATAACACCGTGTAATATAATTTCAAGCCAAAGACCCTCGCGATCAGATGAAACTCGGGAATCGGAATTCGGGATTGAAGGGATCCCGTGAATCTACGAACAGCTAATTTATCTTGGAATATCTGACCCACGTTAAATTACGTGTCTCCTCGAAAGGTTCAAACGATGTACATACGTATGTAATCGTATCCAGCCGTGTCACTTACCAACCAGCATCCTCCTCTTGCTATTCCTTTCCTTGCAACTGGTCTTACTTCGCGGAAACAGAGAGCATCGTTCACGATTAGATACACGCTTGGATAAGGCGAACCTGCTTATACTCGATATTCTGTTTGATCTTCCTTTTTTCAAACGATCATTTCATTCGTTAATTTCGAATATCCATCGAGAAAAATATCTGGCATGAAAGTCCAATAATCTTCTTTGTTGGTGACTATAGTTTCTTGGAAATGCTCACGCGAGACATACTTTAACCTAATTTACGACCAACGATGATTCAGTTGCTAATGAGTCATGAAATCGCGACAAATGAAATTTTTATCTTTCTCACATCATCGGTATAAGCCTACTTAAATTACAACGTTAATAACGTATAATGTAGCTATAGCGGTCTCGGTATTTCCGCCACTTAACTTAAGAAGGTATCGCTATAAATCTTTCGATAGACCATTTCGCGCAATTCCCGCTCGAGGATCATCAGATTATTAGCGAATGGTCGTTGAAATTGACACTGAAAGCTCGTGCCAGCCAACTCGATTACCGAGTCAACGCAGTCGAGTATCCTTGATCGTAAGTTATCGAAGGCACGTAACTACGGTCCGCAGTTTTCATTGACTGGCGTAAAAGGAGCGTATCTGATGGGATCGAAGCCATTGGACTGGTTGGTGAAACGCGACGACAACGAAACGAGCTAGACGTTTCCTATATACGAGTACATACATATAGTGGTATAGGAGCGAGTTACACGCACGTACGAAGCTGTCGAGACACAGCAAACGTGTACACCATCGCCTACCTATCTATCTACCGCCATTCAAACGAAAATAGAAAGAACACGGTGCTTAGCATGTGAGGGCATGTCTGCCGTGTACGAGGCTCGACTATCGATAGCTGACAGCTGACCCCACGGGGTCAGCACCACCAGTAGGCGAGGCCTGACGGAAAAGGAAGTCGTGACTTTGCCAACTTCCTCCTGCAGCCTTGCTCTGCTATATTCCTCCCGTTCTACTTGGAGTAGTCTTCAAAATCTTCCCCGCCTAATCAAGGAGCAAACAGTCTCTATCGGTAAGACAATCGTGCGACACCCAAGTGTCCGAGGCGCCGTTAATTTCCTTCGGCTGAAACAGCCTTTCCTTTGACCCGAGCTTTCAGATTCTCCTGTAAGAGGCTTACGCGATAAGAAGACAGGATGGGGCGGCATTTTTCCACCGCCACCTGTCTGAATGCTGCTCGCTCGGTCAGGTGTAATTCTGAAATAAGAGCCACGTCGGCGCGCGGCGTCCCATTAAACTGACTGGCATGTCTGCTTGGACGAAGATCGTTAATCTTGCGTGGGGTCCTTCCAACTACCCAGAAACAACGAGGTGGCCCGGTCATTTTCTGGTAGCGAGCCGGCTGGCAACTCGAGAAAACCATTAAAAACGATAACCGGAACTTGCCCTCGCGATTGCGATCTACCACATTCCGCGACAGGTTAGCATTGTCAATTTCAGCCTTCTTCTTCTTCTTCTTCTTCTTCTTCTTCTTCTTCTCGAATCCTTTTCAAGCCTTGCCGAACAAATATCAATTAAGAATATTTTTATTTTTCATAAATTTCCTCCTGTATTCCCTCCTAATAGCCAAGAAGATTTCATCCTGTCTTCTCATTGGTCCACGTTACAGTAGTTGGCAATGCGTTATACGCAGCTGTTGCTTCCGTCAAGCTTTCCTCGATCACTTGTTAATTATCCTGTGTCTCGTCGTATACATATAGAAATAGAGCAACCATTCTTCGGTAAGAAAATGTGATAGCAAAGGCTTCGGCAGTCGCCCAAATTACGAGCGGAGATTATGGTGTCGCTTTTAGAGCTTGCCCGATAGCTAATGGTACCCGGACATAAATAGTGACCCAATAGAAAGGACTTGTTCGCTTTTAACTCTCGTTAGGGATTCTTGGAACGGTATCATCTATAATACATGCGTTTCGACGCGTTTTCGCGAGGAAGACAGGGTGTCTTAACGATCGACAGACGTTAACCCAGGAACGGGGATCTATGGAGGAAGCATAAAGGAAGCCCCGTATGTATTTCTGTATCACGGAAGCCTCTGGTATTAATACACTCTAAGTTTGTGTTTCGCGTTGCACTTGCTGATGCGACAAACGAACTTGTAAGTATGTATATCCGCGTACAGCAAACGAATTTGATACGCGTCCAACTTGGGCTCCGAGCTCGACTTGTCAGGGGGCTGACTCATTCGCGGCCGGAAAAGCGATGCGAAACATAGTAGAAAAGTCATCCGGCGATGGTTTTTGACGAACAGATCGGGTGGGTCCATCTCAGTCGACAGGTAACACCAAAGGGTTGCTCGAGATAATTATAGAGGGTAACTGGAGCGCGTCGTCTCGACGGAAACTCGCTTCAAAGAGTTCTTAGCAAAGAAAGGGCTCCTTTTTTCGTTCGAGAAGCGAGAGAGAGAGGCAGTCTTTGTGTTCTTTCAGGAGCTTTAACAAGACTTCCTAAATGTCTCATTAACTGTTTTATATTAGAAAGTGAAATTTCCGGTATTTCCGTTAAAGAAAGGTCACAATTAACGTTTAATTGCGATCAGATTTAGATAAGGTATGGCTTTCATCCTTGAAGGCAAAAAGAACGAGTTTTTTATTAGGTACAGAATATAATAAGATATAATGGCTTAATAGGATTCGTGTAAGCAGGATTACTCGAGTTGCATGGTGCAAGAAAAAAAAAGTTCAATGTATCCTATGAAATTTATAGCTTTCTCTCCATAGTGACCCTCAATGGACCCGTCCATTTATCACAATCGGTGTTCGCCGTTGATTGGTCATGTGCTTCGCGTGGGTGTACACGATCGAACGATATATCGAGCGATCCTTTGCCAAGATAAAGTACGCTTTAGAAAGTAACCTACCAGTTTCTTCGACGCGCAATTAAACGATTTCGCGTTTTACGAAATGCCTCTCGCGTTCCAACGAGCACGCGATCGCCTCCGTTATACGTACTTAGAATTAGATACATATTATTGTTTCCTTCCTGGCCCGCTCTTCTCTTCGACTTCTCTAAGCTGCCGAGGAAAATGTCCTCGGCAATCAAACATCGCTGAAAGTGTCGTTTGACGCGTGTTTCGCGGGAGACATACTGGAAGATTACGTGGCTGGCAAGTTACGAAATAGCCGCTTTGCTCGTTTATCACGTCGAAACGTTAAAGCTTCGCGAGGCCCGTCTGTACGAGGACAGAAATACGCGAGCTGGACCTACATACATAAGTTACCTACTGCGCGAAACTCGACCACGACGAATACAAATTTAAAGTCATTGTCTCTCGAAGCGACATGATTTCTACTTCTCTATAAGTCGTCGTATTTATCATTTTCCAAGTATTTCGTAAAGACGAAATACTTGATGAACGAGGTGATCGCTCAACTTGGTACTTCCTTGGACGCGTAAGATTGAAATCTGGCAACACGACCTCGCGGTCCGCTAAGAGATTCCCACAAGACCGAACAAGAACTTATGCTAATGCACCGCGGTAAAGCCGAAACTGGTAATTGCGGGTAAATGCAAATTACACCCGTTTGGTGTAATGCACCTCTGCATCGACGATTACGCAGCCGGTTTATTGCGATTTATATCAGACTGATTTTTGTGTTCTCTTCGCGACCAGCTTCGCCCGTATTTTTCACGGGTCAAAGTTTCCCTCGTAACGATTCCACGATCTTTCGGAGTTCGAGGAAGCGATTTGTAAACGTTCGACGATTGGTCGACGCAAGAGAAAAAGAAAATGGGCAAAGGGAACGGTTCGATTCGTGTAGATGGCTCGTTACGTCGTCTAGGAATGTAGTTCAATCCAATCCGGTCTACATATGTGGATCGCATCCAGTAGGAATGCGATAGATCCATCAGGATTAATTGATTCATTAAGATCACTCGAGAAGTTTAACGACTGGATTCGAACGGAACGTTGGTCACTGAAAATTTATGGCTATCTCGTTGCGGCTGGTCAGCTCGCGAACTCTGATTCGTTGAAACGGAAAGGTCTCGCGAGGATATCTCTTAATTGAGCCGGTTCGAAAGCAATGGATCAAACGTGCTCCTGATCTTTCTCCTATCTCACGATTTTCCACGGTATTTCATCTCGAACCAGTAGCGCGATTAATTTTCTCATTAGCATAAGTCCCATTTGAGGATTGAACTACTTGTCATTAACAGAATAACGGTCAGAGAATTAGAAAATAGTACGGTTAGAAAATGTGCTTGCTGGTTAAAGGATTAAATCGAGCAAGCATTCTCGAAGCCGCAAAATTACAATTAGCCGCAAAAAGCAAATTAATTACCTTTTCACACGTATTGCTGATTCGACCCCCTTTAGTGTCTTTTTGCAGGTCATGGTTTTTCCTACGTAATTTTGCGTAATTCGTTGCAAAAATCGTCGAGACGTCCTCGTTCACCGGTGACAGCCACTTTCGATGAAACGCCATTAGCCGGTAATCGACCGGTCCGCTCGTTTATTCCTCCTCGAGAAAATACAACCTTCGAGTTACGGTAAATGCAACGAGCAATTCTATGGATATCTACGCGTCTATTACCTCGAGATACCTAATAGGGCTGCAAACTAGTTAGACAGCAGTGAAATGTTTTACGTGAATCCATCAAACGTAAACAAGATTGTTTGAAAAAAGTAGGAAGAAAATTATTTATATTAACAAATTGCTGGTTGGCTATTTCATACAGAAATGAACGCGTGCCACTTTATTACGTTTTGGATTTTTGATAAACGAGTTTGAAACGGGTTTCATATTTGCAACGATGTAAGAGCAAACTTGCGAGGAGACCTTAAGCTCACGAATCGGCAATCAAGCGTAATAGATGGGTAGGAGAAGTAATCATCTTCCTGAGGATTGATTTCGTGCATAAATATAGACGCGAGGGATAGGCTGGACCACCATGGAAGAAGGCGCGTGTCGTCTCTGTCCAATTATGGTCGCATATTCCTCACGCTAGAGGGATCAGTCACACTACCGCCAATCTCGCTAGTACTATCCTGAACATCTATCCAAATGTACAAAGTAGTTTGACTGGTTAAACTGAAGTACGGTAATTAGAAGAAATGTAAATGTACGAAGAGATAGAAAAAAAGCAATCGTTGCCGGCTGCGGTTTCTTGGTGCCTAGCGAGATATACATACTCGATAAATTCTGACACTCGATCATACCAGCCGTGGTCGTGTCAGTTAACCAGAGACAAGGAAAAATTAATTCCATCGACATTCCAGAGAACGCGTGGACTACTCGTTTTCCATGACACTAATATGTAGACGGTTCTGAAAACCCAGAAAATTTAGCCCAAGTATATATTTCGCTTTGCTTCCCGGTTCGCATTAGATAGGCGTGTTTTAAACGTGCTCGTCGAATCCGATAAAGGATCGTTAACCATTGCGTGTCCACCTTCTACATGGACAATGTTTCAAATCGCACAAGATCCGCGGTTTGATATCGCCGATACTTTGTCGCATAAATCATGCAGGAATGCCACGACTCTTTGACTTCTCGCTAATAAATTCCTAGCAATACAGTTTACACGATTAATGGTACTTTCACCTCGACGATAAAGTCTTCCTCGTGGCATCCATCCGATGCAACACGCAACCTCCCTCTCTCTCTCTCTCTTCACGATTTATCTACCTTGTAACGAGCTCGGACCGTTTCGCGATGGTCAAACTTTATTCGACTCTGACGTTAATTTGCTTCGCGTATGGCAAATGCAGCATTCGCTCGTAAATTGTCGTGATAAGGCCATCGTATTTCGCAATCTATCATTCGTAATCGATGATGATTCGATTCCTTATAAATCTGTCGAAACAGGTTTGGTTTTTTTCTCTTTTAAAGATCAGTTCTACTCACGTAGAAGGAGAGTTCGACGCGGTGCGAGTGTTTCGGCACGCAGGTGAGCGCTTCCGATCTACAGCATCCGGTGTCGTCCGAACACCTGTGCAAAATGGCGCAGTGTGGAATGTAGGTGGTCGATGGGCTCGGGTAGACATCGCGAACTGGAATCACCCTTGGCCTTGGCCATTGACAGCTACCCTCTCGGGAAACCTTGATCGCGTGCTGAAGAGCCTCTCGAATTTCAGCCGCTGAAACAGTATCAGAAATTTTTCTCAACTTCAATAACTAACATTCGTGTTGATAATTGAGATCAATTCAACATCTCCACTCGACCGTCGAAGATGAATCTTCAACACTAGACGGTGACATAAATCATTCGAGGTTTCTATTGATTCAACGCAACGCACAGTCAGATACCTAATCGCTTTCTACGCGTTTCACGGACAGTCGATAATTATGCTGCAGCTATCGCTCGATGCAATTTGTATGGACAACTACGGGAGAAACTGCACATTGTGTGTACCTGGAAATCAATAAATTTTAGCACAGGCAGCCATCGCTCGAAATGCCAGCAGGAATCCATCTACCTTCCATCCTGCTACGATATTAAGATACCAACGTTTTTATTTCCAACGTTTGCCATCTTCGTTTCCTGGGTTACAATGTGCTACATTATTCGAAAAGATTACTCCGATATCCATCTCAGGTGATTGGCAAAAGTGAAAAAGGATTACCGGCCACTCGGAGATAAAACACGGATTACATATGTAGTTTTTGAAATCGCATAATCTCCAAGTTCTCTCTGCTCCTCTCGTTCGCTATCGAACGATGAAATGATGGAATCGTAACGAAAAACGAAGTTGATTCATTGAACAATTTCTCGATGATGCGATAAATCGAGGACACGTGGTGTTGGAGCGCGAATAAAAAGATGGAAGGAACGAGTTTCGGGAAATCTTCTCTCGCGGTTCGAATTATTTTCTCGGGTAATCTCGAGCAACGATCTGGCTATGCTAATTCGGTACGTAGGCGTTACTCTTGCCACGACTGCACTGACACGAGATTATATCGGCGCGTTCACAATGGAGGCACGACCGTCAGGGAAGTTGAAGTATGCTGACTCGATGAACATCCCGTATTCAAACGTATTCTGGAATGTATTATAAGAGAAAGGGATTAGATTTGATCGTTCCGTTGTTTTTCTCAGCCGACAGATTGATTCCCTTTCGAAAGAAACCAGCCCACCACTTTGAATTACCAAGCCCTTTGAAGGATCATAGAATTATGCAAGTTTCGATGGAAAGCGTGTCTAAATCGATTGAATCGTAACCGGCTCGATACGAATTAACGTGGAATAAGACGCGTGCAGCTATAATACTTACGTGTCTGGTGTAGGACAGTAAGAGTTCATAGAGAAGGCGGTTAGAATTGCCGCAACCGCGGTGGCTACGGCGCAATCGTCGTCATTAATTTGCATATTAATAGGTCGTTTAGCATTCCGTTCTCCTCGATCGAAAAGGAAGAGCTGTCTCGTAAACTGTTCGAAATGTAAACGCTGATTACGCAATTCATCGAGAAGGTGCAACGCCTCTTTTGTTTGCTTTTCCCTGAACAACGTTTCAAACTGGTTAACAACTTGGATTTATTACACTTCTTTCTACAAATAATTAATTGCCATCGCCAAGTGGTTATTCGTCAGTCTTTCGAGCAGAACTGACAAGTTTCTCGGTCAAATTTAGCTGTGATTAGTTAAATCATCACGGTGTTTCAAGTATCGAATAGAGAATGAAGAAATTCTAATCTTTACCTGTTTACTGATCAAATCGAGATTATATTAATAATGATTATCTTCAATCGTCGACTCGATGCTAGTTTATTTATCATAAATTCAAAGTCAATTGACATTAATATTCTTCCCCGTTATCCTATTTGTTGAATGGGATATCGGATTATTAATTTTGTTCGTTAAAAGGAAGAAACGATGCGTTCGAGCCCCCATGGTCGGACGATTAACGACACAGCCTTCAATTTATAGTTTCCCCATTAATTTTCAGGGGTACTTAATTAACGAGCGACTTTTTTGCACGATATTTATCTGTAGGATTTAATTTCGCGGCAAAGGATCGCGTTGACGAGAGATGCTGGACCACCATCGTCGATTTAATAGCGTTTAATAACGTCGACAGGTGCACGCCGTTTCGAAGGCGACCCATGAATATGAAGCCATGAATAAATCGACAGACAGGAAAGCGTATTGATTATCTACACCGATAACATGCGCATAGAACATACTACTTGAAAGTAAACTTACTCTTCCCGTTTTTGTTGTACTGCTGAATGTTGCTTCTGGTTTCTTTGACGCTTTCTCGAGTGCCCAGAGTCTGCCACTTGTGCGCACTGTGAGCCGACATCGGTGGATAGTCGCTTTTTGATTGATACCCATTATATTGGGCTCCAGTTCCGCCCTCGTGACCTCTCGAATCTCTGTAGTCGTAATTCTGCGTAACTACAGGTTTCGGTGTAGTTGTGGTCGTCGTGGTGGTTGTAGTTGTGGTTGTTGTCGAGGTGGTGGTCGTTGGAGGAGTTTCGTCTTCGTCTTCATCCTCCGTATAATCCTAAAAAAAAAAAAAAAAAAAAAAAGAATTTAGATGAATTTCTGAATATACCCCATGAACACCAGGTCAACGCCTCCCCGTTGACCTGGTGTTCATTTATTCCTACTTTCAATAAATTTCACCGGAAAGAAATTCGCTGTGCAACGAAAAGAAGCGATCAAAGAAGCAAGTGCCGCATAAATTGACTCGTTTTATTCCGTATCGTGGGTGGCCGACAGACTCCCCCGTCCATGCTCGGTCGTGATTTTCTGCCCGAGATAAAGTTAATAAGCGAATTTGCATCTGGCCGCGGTCCACCTTGGCCGTGCGCAAAGAGAACAGAGACCTACTTGATCGCAGCGTGCAACATCTGGATCTTTTGATATTGAGCCGCTTAATAGAAACAATCCCCGCGACGCGATGGGGAAGAGTTTCTGCAAGCTCGATTCACGCTTTGCTTCGCAATTTGCAGCCTCTCGTCGATGAACCACTCGAAACCCCTGACCGTTTCTTTTTCGCATGCCTGCTGTAGTTTCACGCTGCATCTCGCAATCCCATTCAAGCTTGCTTTTTCCTCGAGCTCGCTTCTCGAACCTTTGCTTCACGATTACGTAGCAAGAAAAACATCCTTCTGGTCAATACCCACCAAGTTTATGCACGCCACGCCAGTTTATGGGCTCTGTTCGCGAAACGTTTCGTTTTTCTCTGCTACCGCCGTTTAGACCCCCGGTTCAGACAAGCGACTTTTGTCATTGCCATTTGCCAAATAGCGCGCGATCAATTGCGCCGGCGGCATCGCAGAAAAAGTACAAGCTTCTAGCACAAATTTATTATGTTTCTATCTAGTGCATATATAGGTATAGAAGCAAGTGGATAATTGAATAGATACGATTCAAAGGCGTAGAAATAATGGTCTGTTTTCACTTATCTGTTTGCAAGCATGGTTGATCTGATACAGTGGGTACTGATTGCCCTTAGGGCTAAAGCATGAAATAATTTATCAGCGAGCGGACAAAAGGTGGTTGGAATTAACTTGTCCGGTATACAACGCGTTTACAATGCGGCCAATTACTCGAAAAGTGATGTATCGTTCGTTGCGCAATCATTTTCTCGAGTTTATCATTGTTCAACTATACGCGTATGTTAACTCGATAAAGGAAGTCGAATGGCAACGCGTTTTGAATCGACAACCATATAACCTTGTGCATGGTTTATGAAATAGTGTATAGGGGGTTCTCTTTGATCTTGGATCGTTGCAAATGGACTAATAACGTTCGGAACGTTATCGCGAACGTTCTCCAAGGAAGCAGGTCAGGGATAGGTCAGACTTGGAAATTAAAAACGATTTCTTTGAATCTTCCTCTTAGATACGAGCAACGTAGCCTACTTTTTATTATTACACACCTTATCAATTGATTGACGCGAAATCTACGGAGATCTAACAGAGAACGCAGCGTAGGGAATCTTCGTCTGGTTCGAACTTTGTTACGTTCGCGCAAGGGGAAAATACGAGAAGTGAACGTGTCTGTACTGAACGTGATTAGATACCGGTTGCTGTCCCAGAATAATTAAATTCAATAGAAAGAAGCGACGATAAACGACAGCGGGAACGAGCGATGAATCAATTTCGGAGAATCAAGCGTTTGCCTTTTTTTACGATGGCACAGTGTCAGAGGTCGGTATTCGGTATTGATTCTGATCGTCGCGTCGAGCAAACAATCGACCAGCTCGTGAAAATTCGCGGAAAAAAAATCGTGTTGCGTCTAATGATTAAATTAGACCGTATGCGTTTTCAACGAGACACTCGTTTCCAGCTGTGCTAGCGATGATTAATTTGTTTCGTCACGCTTCGACCCAGCAAACGACATTTTGCACGCGTATCACCGTTTCCACGATTTACTCACCGTTATCACATTTCTTAGCAGAGTCACACATACGTGATGCTCCGATTTCTCCTGAAATACTATCGTCACGCGACTATAAATATTCATTTTCTAACGCGTGCCATGTTAAACTGTTTTTTTTTTTTTTTCTACATGTTATTCTCTTGGAAATGACATAAAAGAAGATCTGTAGTTAAATTTTCCTCCGTTCATTATTTAATCGGAAGGTTCAAAGTATAATTGAATTACTGTCAGCGTGTATCAATTGAACGAACGCTTCTGGGAGCCAGTGTATCTATCTGTTCCTGAAATTCCGACACCCGATTCGCGCCAATGAAACGTTTACGACCGGCAAGCGGCTGTTTTAATGGAAAATTCTTTTACGCCGATTGAAACGGTGCAGAGATCACGAGCAGAGATCAAGCTGTTTTATATGCACGACGTCCGGGTGCAAGAACGAGCACGCTCGTTAAGTGCATTATCGTGCATTGTTTTCTCGCCGCTGTAAAATATTAGACGCGCGTTTTCCTCTATAAAAAGATCTGTTGACATCTCGACACGATTTTCAGGGAAAGAATAAAAACGGTGCTGTTAGAAATTATTCCGAACAAACGATCTCTAAAGGTGTAAACCACCCAAGTAGAAATTGTTGGTGAAAAAAAAGAGAAAGAAATGTTTAAAGCAGCCTTAAAGGTAGCTTCGACGAGCAGCAAGGAGTCTCGCTGCACTTTCGTTGCAGCTCCTGTTATTAAATTTAATATCGAACCGAGGCGAAGCGAAGCGAAGTGGCGGACCACCCGAAAGTTCTAGCGGTGGTCCGATTAGAGGTCTGCCACCAAGCCTATCATTTGCATTATAGAAATCTGGGTCACGTATTTTCGCGTTAGACGCGTTTATACGTCGTCGTTTATACGGAGGGCCGTATTTCATGCCAAAACGAAGAGGAAGCGTCCATCCAGCCCGGCCATTTTACTTTTATTCGAAACTCTCGCCTCTGCCAAAACGTTGTCTCTCGAGCAGGCTCGCTCCTGTTGGATTATTCTTGGCGGTTTGCCGTTCATCGAATTTATGTTGTATCTCTCGACGTTAACGGGTTATCGAAGATGCTGAAGCTTCAGCCGAGTTCGGACTGAGGGGGAGTTGATAATTAATGTTAATTTAAGATTAATTCCTCGTCGAGAAATTCGTTGATTTTCTGTCGGTATTTTTTGAAGAACGCGCGAGATACCGACGCGACGGGAAGATAGAAGTAAAGAAGAAAAATGCTGAAGGTACGGGGGAAGTGAACGTGCGATCCCCATACAAATGACGGCTACAGCATTCCGAGAAAGGGATCGCGTTGCTGCCAGGCTGTCTGCTGCCACCACAGTCGCTACGGCATTCAGCATGGGATACCATGAACCAACCGGCTACGATCGTCATTGATAATGCGCTGCTGTAACTTCTACGAACGTATTCGCGCCCACGGGACTAATTGATATGAATAACGATCGAGCCTGGACACCAAGGGGATGCTTAATCGTCGAAGGTAGCTGCAGCTGGTCGTTTGCAAATTAATTCGCGTTCGCGTTTCTTTTCTCACCGAACGAAAGCGGATTGCCAACATTCCAAAACTTTTAAACATACTAATTTTGAACGATACTAGAATCGAGATACTTGCCATTGCATTGCAAGCGATTCGAAACAGTTACTATGCGATCATTATTCTCACGATCAGACATATCCAAGAATCGTTTAGTATTCTCCCGCGTCAACAGCGTTGAATCTCGCCTGTCGACGATCTTCGCTAAGCCACGACTATTCGTGTTTTCCCTCGACGACGCGACGTTACCGAGCCTCTTATTAATTGTCGATCTTATCGCTACCTGTTAACTATAATTGATTCGTACCAAGCAAAGCAAAGCAGAAGATGAAACGACCGATTGTTCTCTTCATCCATCCTATGCGTCATCAGCTTAATCGTCTGTCATAGTCGAACCATTAGAGGGACGTTTTTCGTTAGACTCGCGACGGGTATCGTTATCGTAGTTGGATCGGCATTCACAGCCTCCGCCAAACCGTCTTATCGTCGTCTTGGCCAGTGATTTATCGTCGATATTCTTCTTGCTCGTAACGAAACATCGTTTTATCCTACGCCGCTCTCTCGCCAATGCTTTTCAAACTGATGTGCAAATATTTGGACGCGTACCTTCGCGAAAAATCCGTCTTTTTTTTTTTTTTCTTCTTCATTTCCCTCGCGCATTACTTAGAAAAACAGTGGCCGATGAAAAAAAAAAAGGCTTGCAAAGGCTACGGCGTTCGGTAACTTTGAGGGTCGAAAATAAAGTTCTTTCTAACAGAGAAATTGGCTAGGCTCCAAGGAGCATAAAAGTAACCGAGGATAGTTTGTATCTCGCAGAAACGATGCGAAATTGGATTCAGACCGGCTTCCGTTTCTTTTACGATTTTGTTTAACAAGTATGTCGACAGTCGTTTTACTCTTTTTTTATGTTCCGCGATCGAACGATGGTTCTTCGAGTTTCTTTCGACGCGAGTAAACATCGAGTTAACGATCTGCTTGACAACGCGTGGTTGACAGCAAACCAATTACATATACGGGCCACTTCCGGTTACGTCCCAATTTCTTCCTTCGATCGATCTTGAAGAGAAAAATGAAGTTAAAATATATTGAATCAACTAGCAGGAAAAAGAAAGCGTGACGTAACGCGTTCGGCTATTTCGAGATAGAATTCGATATTGAAATGACAACAGTAAAACACGTTTTTCGAAACGCGTTACTCATTCGACCTGACCCCATTTAGCTATCTGAGAAAACGGTATTTGCAAACTTGCTGAATTTCATCGTCTACCTAGCTCGCCGCTTTATCGCGATTGACACGATTTTTAAATTTGCTGCTTGACTAGTCAACTTCTTTTTTACGAGTTCGTCGTTATCTGACGTTTTACATACAAAACTGACGAGGCACGCAAGATACCAAAGACTTATCTGCGGTTAGAAGAAGCGCAGAGGAAGGTATCCTTCCTCATCTTTCTCTATACTTTCCCATAATCGAGGAAAATCATTTATGATCGCGTCTGTACGAGTCATCGACAGACTCGATTTTTACATCGAGCTCTATTACCGGATACGCTTGTCAAACAACTTTTTCGCATCGCTCTCTTCCTAGAATAGGAGTCGGTCATATTTTTTCTTTCTTCCGCTTTATTCGGCGCGCGGAATTTTAATTGCGCAAGGTGAATCAGAAACGACGATGGTTTACAACATTAGTCACACAGACTTGCGAACGATTCATAGATCGATGCTCCGGCCTTTCTTTCTTTTTTTCTTTTTTTCTTTTTTTCTTTTACGGGTGGTCCGCGAGACCGGACCGCGAAGTAACTCGCAAGTACTTACGTGACCAGCCGCGGTCCAGCCACTTCCGATGATTCACGCCGTGACCGTCTCCTCTGAAGTTCTTGATCGATTTAATCGATACTCGCATCTGGAAGCCAAGTGGCTGCTGCAGTGGGACTCTATTTATCTGGACGTGTCAATGGTTTACCGATCATTTACGATCGGAAAGAATGAAAAGCGGAAAATCGCCAGGGACGTAGAGCTCGATCGTCCGTAACGAGGAATTTGTGGAACGAACGGATCAAGCAGCTCATGCCCTTTGACACATTGTTCAATTCCTGCCAACCAATGAGATCATCGAGAAGTTCTCCGACAGCAGTTCTCGGCAGTTGCCGATCGTTAAAAGGGATAGAGAAGGTGCAACGCCTGCATGACATCATCTCGTATTCACGCCTTAGAGAACACACAACGGTGCACGACCGCGTCGACACTCCTTAGAAAGTTTCTTCGGGATAAATAAATGCTTGGAAATTTATTTATCCACGCTCCTCTGGTAGCCGCCGCGATAAATCTAGCCGCGAGACTGCAACGTGTATCAACGAATAGATCTTCAAAGTGCAATGGCCCTTTTCACAGCTGCAAATTACTCGGTACTGGATACTGAATACTGAATACTGAATGCTGGATGAAGAGCAAAGTGAAGGTGAAAAACAGAATGCGACACCTGGGCAGTACTTGAACTAACTTAACGATCTAAACGATAGAGGTAGCAGATCGATCGGATCTAGATTGGCATCGTGGCAATGCCGGCTACTGAACCGTGCAGTATTTCAATGGCACTACGTAAGTGGCGATACCGAGGACCATCGACGATTCGCCTTGTCCATGTTTAATTAACCGAACGCGCTCGCATACCGGGGCGTGGACGCGTACCAGGATAGCTCATACCCGTGACAAGCTTTATCTTGCCAAGAAACATCTTGTCCATGTCGTTTCTTATAAACGGTTCGAGTCTATCTTTTCATTGCGATGGACGTGCCCAGATAGTTCGACGAACTGTGTCCTGTTGGCAGCCGAGATTCTCATCCCTATTGTTTCAAGTTTCTCGCCTCAACATGGCTGTCAGAATTAGACCTTCCACGACTGTCGCGGCGAGGAAAAACGTGTTGCAGGGATATGGATACAAGTGTCCCTCCCCGGTCTGACGCGATCGCAAGACACGACGAAGCTGAATGAACGCACAGAATAGCCGTAGTATTTTTGTTGCTGGCTGGCTGGTTGAGTTTCTCGTGGCGGTGAGAGAGAGAGAGAGAGAGAGAGACAGGCGACGGTGGAGAGGTGGATGATTCGTTCATACAAGGTGGTTCTCATTGAAAGAACTTGTTCCTCAGGCCAAATAGGGTCACTCCATTCATCCTGAACAGGATCGGACGCGGAATACCTATTTACAGGTGGTAACGGCAAGTCGCGTTAATAAAGCAGAGTAGACGTCTCCGGTCGCCGCGCAGCTTTCATTAGCGCGAGAGAAAAATCGAAACCTCCTCAGTCATCGCGTTACACGTCGACATTGTCTAGAAAACATAGATGTTCCATAGATGTTGAACTCTTTGCTTTATTAATCGCTATTTTTTTCTTTTCCTGTTACGTTCCAAAGTACCGTGTAAACCTAAATCCTTTCTTGCTAAGCCTCTTCTCGTTTAAGAGGTCCGTTCTCCAAACGCAGGAAAGAGAAGATAAGAAGGGAGGCGTTAATAAGCTCGTGTTAAAGGGCGATTACAACGGATTTGATGATCGCGATGAGCTGGACTGGTCTAGCGCGGTTATTCGACGCGGCAGCGTGCATTTTCAACCGGGTCAACTATTTTTATCCGAACGACGCGGCGACGCCGTCCGTTCACGTTACTCGTCCAACGATTAAACTCTTCCCATTATCTGTAGATAAAAATGATAACCGATGCAGCACGTTGTCCCAGGAAGTACGTGTCAGCGAATGCAACTTAGCGTCACCAGGAACACGTAGATTTCTCTTCATTTATCATTCGATACATACGACACAGGTTACCAAGAATTTTGCATCAGAAGAGAAACATCATTCGTCTCGTTGCGAGCAGACTGCAACGGAAACTTTCGCGACGCGTCTCCATTGTTGACGAAAAAAAGCTACGAGGTCCACGCCAGGTGCGTGTAATTGTAAAACAATGTCGTCCGATGCATAACTAATATAACTAATATACGGGCCCGTTATTCGTTTCAACTGCTAACTCGTTTCTATAGACCTCGTTATGTATATGCACTCGTTAAACGACGGAACATGTTGCTTCGACAACTCGAACGACGCTAATGTGGCGACACGTGCCTCGCCTGCAACCTCATGATCGTTCCTTCCATCAAAATTCAATCGATCGTACGACAATCTGGACCGATTTGCTTCGGACAATGCAACAATGACGTTTCTTGAGCGACAGGAATTGCGATCCAATTGACCGCTGGTACGAACGTAATTTAGACACTGCTATGAATAAGTAGAGGCTTGAGAACGAGATCTTTATCATCTATGATAAATGCAAATTGTTATTACTAGATGGATAATCATCGTTTGATTAACACGTTGTCAGTCGATCGATCAGATCTGTATATTTTATTTATATGTACATATATGTTGCAAGTTTAATCATCGGTAATTGAAGCGTAGAGTACTTCCGGCATAAGGTTCGGTCATTTGTTAATGCAACTTGATTACTCGACTCATTACTCGGTTCATCAGGGTGGCGATATAAATTTTTAGAAACTCGTTACGGTGGAATTGATTTAAACAAATTTTTATACGCAACGTTTAAACGTATCACGTATTAGGAGATCGATCGAGACGTTTTCCATACCAGCATGCTGCCCGGGCTGTAATTTCTATCGCAACACTCTCATCGTCAGAAGAAATTGAGATAATTGCTCGAGCCTGCATTGTTCTTCCAAGCTCTTCCAAGCTGTTTCACGCTGCGTTCGTTCCGCGCACGCACCTTTCTTCACGCGTGCTTTATGGCGGCCATAATTGTCGTTTCCTTCGTTTACCAGCAACACTTACCACGTTATTGCAGCGTGATTAACGTTGTCGAACTTATGGCTCTCCCTCGAAATGTCACATGTGTCAGGTTACGTCCAATTACGCAGGAAAATCGCGGCATTTCGCTCCGAAGCGAATCGTTTGTTCAACTTTTACGCTTCGGAGAAACTTGCTTTTACGATCCATCGACCGATCATTCGATCATTCGATCATTCGATCATTCGATCCGGGAAAGTGCGTTTCTTCGGTATGGTCACGGGGAAATTTCCAATTAACGATTGGTCACGGTAAGGGTGTTTCGATGAGATGTTCCTGGTGGAGGCAATTGAATTTCTCGGCTGAATACGCGATCTGTTAGTCGTGAAATCGACAATTTGCAGTATTTACGTGTCTAAATGATATACGAAGTCGGTGCTTTCGTTACAACAATTACTTTCTACTCACTTGAGAAGACCACCCTGAAGTGGTTAAAGCGATAGGCAATTTTAACTTGTTTTTACAATTCGATTGTAAACCATGAAAGTTGTAATTGCGAAGCGAGATAAGCGGTATTAGAACACAAGTATCATCGCTTCCGTGGAATTGCTGGAATGGTTGGAATGGCGATCTATCATTTAGAGAGGTAAAAGTGTTGCCACTTAGAGAAGTACATAGTACTCTATCGTGTACACACGTCTATACGCTCCTATAAGGCTTAATGCCTCTTTTGTGCGAACCCGACACGGCTACCGAGACTCGCCTTCCAGCCTAACAGCTCAATGAGTACCGGCCTTAACCCGATCCGACGGATACAAGCTGTCCGTTTTCAGCCGTTCGGAAATATCCCGTGACTAATCGTACGCGCGAAGCCGTGACGCAACAAAAGATGTCTTTAAAACGTATGCAAGGGGACGTGAAAAATTTCTTTCGGCCAAGAGACGACGAGCCTTTTATCAAGGACTTGCCGTGCCGTACAGCGTACCAATGACCTCGCTACTCTTTCATTCGGCTCTTGAACCAGTCAGAATTTCGTGAAACACCAGTAGCCCCTACCAATTTCAACCTTTTCAGACATCGTATCGTACGAGCCTTGAATCGGAAATCGGAAATTGAAAATCGGATCAGGGTTGATTATAATATATTGAAAAGCGTTGAAATTTGTATGGTGGACGAAGGTGAACGGCTGCTGAGTGGAATTGGAATTGTTGGCGCGTCACTAGGTCGTTCGTTCGCATTGCACCACGCAGGGGTGCGCACCACCAACACTGGTATGCCGGATCTTTCGCGTGTCGTAACCGAAATAGCCACGCGGCTGAAGATAGATAGACGACTATCCTGGTGTCTAGCTGGCAAATGTTAGTAAACCAAGTTCGAATGTCTGCGCTGCGAGAGGGTCGTTGATCTTCGCCAACAGTTTCACCCCTCAACGCGGCAGACGTCGACTTAAACCTTTGTATGTACATACAGGGTCAAATTCTAGTTTTCAATTGCTTTTACTGTCATATTAGCTCTGTCAGTTTGACCACTGATAGATACGACAGAAGGAACGAAGTCTAGGCTGAAATCTACGCATGTAACACAATGAAGTAATTAACTTCTCGATTGGTGGTTCAGCCATAGAACGTCAGCCTCGGTAACAAGCTTGTCAGCTTCCAAAGCTTGTAAGGTATGCAAATGGAGGCAAAACAAGGTGACATTGCAATCGGGAGACGTCGGATGGAATTAGAGAGTGTGCCGGGTGAAATTGATGAAACGTTAGCCGTCCGTTTTTGCGAGAGGCCACGCGTTTCCCTCGCGGTTTATTCTCGATGCATCCTCTGACGCATCGGTGAAATTCCAAAGCGTGTCCGCGTTGCGAGTGAATCGTTCGAGACCAGGCTGACATCAAACGGAAATCGTCGAATTCGCTCGTGTCGTTAATACATATTCACGCAAACCTGCGCGCTTCAGAGAAAAAGACCCGTGAACGTTACGAAATCGTAATGCTTCCAGCGAATACTAACCGTCGCGTCGCGACGCCGCCGCGCCGCACCGTGTCAGTCGAAGACTTATGGCGCGGAAGCAAGAGTTACAATGTATCTACTACACACCTGAATGAAATTTTGTTTCTCCTCTAATCGTATGTTTTCTATCCGACGATACGCGACGATAGAGAATGGTTCGTAGAATGGTGTAACGTTAGAAGGAGCTCGTGAAGGCATTAACCACGCGGACGCACGCGCGCCCGATAAACTGCACTCGGATCAGCATCCGTGCGGATTAAACGTTCGCATAAATCTCGTTCGGGTTCGTTGACTTTTCCGCGAAAATCTCACCGCGAATGCCTGTCGCTGGCGACACGGTTCAGCCGGCGCGGCAGCGGATGCATTGTTTGAAATTGACCGTTTCCTTAGCTAGCGTGAAAGCAAACAGGACAACGATGTTGATCGATCGCGATTTGCTCGCAACAGGGAGCGCAACGGGAAGCTATTGGCTCAAGGATAATAATTAACATAACTGTTAATTTGTCGATGACGTTGGCTCGTTGTGTAATTTACACTCGACAAGATACACTCCAGTGTCAAATCTACTTCTTTCCTCTCTCTTTCGCTCTTGACAGTGTGGCTATAGGTAGGATCTCGAAGATGCCTCGCGTAATTAACGCGTCCAACGCGTATAGAAGAACCCTCGGTAATCGCGGCATCTAATCGCGGCGCGCTTTTTCCCATAGAATTCGTTCGCTAATTAACTCGTTAATTGGCCCTCGTATACGAACAAATTGAACACGCCGATCGAATCGCGATATCCAATTAGGCGCGTGCCTTCGCCTCGAATAGTTCTCTTTCAATTGACTAGAATCTGTTTAGAACTGCAAATACATCCCACTTGAAAGGTTAGACGATCAGGAAAATTATTGTAGTAATTAATATTTCCATAAAATGATGGCTAAGAAAACGCGTGAAATCTTCCTTTCGTTGAGTTATCCAACACTAAATCCGGTTGAATTGTTTCGAGGTTCAATAATCGTGTTCTTTCCTAATTTCCGACGATCATTGGAAATTACGAGCAACAACTGTTTGCTTTCGAATTAAGAAGATGGAAATGAGCTGAATATGAAAAGCTATTGTTGGTTGAATAGAAACGAACGCGAATGGACAGGTTGGTTAATTGGTAAGGGAAAGCTAAGCGAGCGGCGCGAGCGGATAGAATGGCTGGCAGCCGATGGTTCCATGTCAAATGTCAAAGGTAAAATTCCATCTGGGATAGCTGACTACTAATGAACGCGCGATCGGCCATAAAATTTTAGCATTAATATGAACGCGGTTGCGTATTTACCGATACATACGAGGCTGATGGCGCGTGGGAAGAACGAGACGCAAACGTCTGATTGTCGTATAACGAGCGAATTTAAATCTTCGTCGAGTGGTAGGTGTATGTATCGCGTTTCATCTACGATTCCGCGGTTACTCCTTCAATTGACTCGAAGGCGCGGTTCGATATACAAATTGCCGACCCTTGCCGACCCGATCACTTAACTTCACAAAGAGTACCGCGAATATTTAAATGAGCTTTTGCACACTCCTCTATAGCAGTATAAATCATAACTAAATAGATCATAGCGCGGTGACTGCTTTATCTGTAGGTATTTAACACCTTGCCTTATGAGTTTATGAGAGCTGGTGAAGCAAAGAAATGTAAGTAGATGAAATATTATGCATAACAGTTTTCAAGTTATTAATAGAGCAGGTACTTAATAGATTCATGCAAATGTTGGACACCGAGTGTCGGAACGATCACCGTAGGGTGTGAAGCGATGTAAATATGTAGAGCCAAAGATCAGGAGTCTGTCATTAAATTTTTCTCTGCAACAAAATTTATGAACAAAAGTTGGGAACTTTTACGATTCTCTTAGAGACGTAGAACAAACATTTATATTTCTCAGGTAGGTGGATTTTTTTTCGATCTACATGCTTCGAGAGCTTTTTATCGACTAGCGGACTACATAGTGGACTAGCGAATAAACGAGAGCTAAGATATCGCGTCGATCGACGTCAGTTTTGCAACGTTCACCGTTAGTTAATAGTCCTGTCGCTCCTATTTTTCTCCTCGTCTTACCAGGAGTCAATTTTTCATTGCGAAACCGCTTTCATTACCCCTGTCCAGGATACACCGTGATGGATGCATCGATGCGTTTTCATTGCAAAAACCCTTTATTATCCGTGTGTTATGTTCCTCGGATATATCTCAATGAAATTATAATTTTCTTGGAACTCGAATCATCATCCCGCATTCGAGTCGCAGAGCGTGCGGTTAATTAGAGACGTCGCGTCGAGTATCGACTGTTGCAATTAAACGAACAAGTTGTTAATATCGAAAGGAGAGATACTCGAGAGAGGCTGCCTCAACTGGCGCTAGCTCGACGAGTATAAATCATTGCCGACGTATGAATTATTTACAAGACGAGCCTCGTATCTGCGACTGTTAATTGTAATAGATCGAGGGAGGAGAGAAACCCGGAAATTAACTGTTCACCGTAATTTGTATGTAGATCGAAACAAGATAATTGCGACGATGCCGACAATGTTTCATTAGTCGCGACACACGATCGTTATCTCTTATCCATAATCGGCACGAGTGGAAAAAATTAGAATAATCAATTCGAGTGGTGTTTGTATGCGTGCTCGCCTATTCGAGCAAAACTCCACTCGAAATTATCGGATAGATGTATCGGATAGGCGCGAAGGAGGCCTCCTCTCCAGTCATACTGCATAAACATCGAGCGTGTACGCGCGAGTATCGTAAAGTAGCGTGAAGGTAGACGAGACGATACGAGCAAACATAGACCGGAACATCTATGTAAACATGTCGTCGTGCCACCGGGTAAAAAGAGAGGAACACGTGTTTTCTGGAAGCAGCCAGGATGGATGTCGGGAAAACGTGGACAGGGTAAACTCGATGCTCTTGGCACCAGCTGGCGAATACCGATTGCGTCACCGATTGCACCACCGATGCCACGCGCAAACATTATCGAAATAACACGTTCGACTATCGGTACTCGTATGTCGGACTATATATGGATGTTTCTACTGCGCCAATCAAAGTGCCAAGAATCAACCCCCTTGCTCATAGACTCGTAGACTTACTTTCTTCCTTAGACTTTCAATGTTAACTTGCCCCATAGGTATACCTATCCATGGCAATAACACAATTGCTCTACGAGCCATGAAATTGCCCGTATCTCTACCAGAGAAAACAGATCTCATTATATTTGAGTACCAAGTTCCCGCGTAAAGTAAACTGGTCGTTTTGTAAGAAGTTACGCTCATAAATATTCATCGGTACTATTACCCCCGAGAAAACGGAAAACGGAAAACGGAAAACGGAAAACGGAGAACGACGGAGCACACTCGAAAGGGTTAATCGGTCTCGAGTATTATTTATCGAGAGAGTCGAACGGAAAAATTCCATGGGAATCGATCGATACATGCAACCAGGGTACGACTATATAGTTGTTCCCATTATGAAAATTGTTACGTTCGATGCAATTACACGTGTATCCTTTAGCGTCATTTGCATAATCCTTCCCGTTTGATCGATACTTTCAGTAGATTGTTTTATCGTTCGAAAAATATATCCTGCTTGTTATTTTCGAACGACACTTCCTCCTGCCTCCAGCGACCATTCGTTTCCATGCAAAACCGGTGGTAACATTTAATTATAAGCTCGCCTGCAGTAATTCAAACCTCGATATTCAATCGACGATAATAATTAGGGTGTAAAGGTGCTAATTCGCGTTGGCGCCTATCGCTCATTAAAACACGAATCCGTCATTTTCCGCAAGGATTATTGCCTACCGGCACGACGCGACGCGTCTCGTTTCCTATAAGGTCAACCGGCATTCTGGAATGCAACATTGTGCGAACACGCAACTCGCACAATTATGCAGGGTGTCCACGTTAATACTCGTGTACGCGCTGCTACTTTACTTATCGAAGGCACAAAAAATACTTTACGTAAGTTACACGGTACAAAGGTGTGACACCCTGTGGGGTTATGTAGAACATTTATTTTTGCCGACACCGTCTGCCCACCTTCTGCCCGCAGCTACATACTCCTTTGTGATTTGCCATTTTCCACGATGTTTGTCGCCCACCGATTGCTCGCCTTTGATTGTAACATTCACCTGTCGATAAACTAGCTGTCGTTCGATATTGTAATTATCGCGTATGCTAGTGCACCCATTAACCACAGTCGCGGCTAATCAGGCCGCGTAAATTGCGCGAATTACATCGAGTCGCGACCACTTTAACAGTCGCACCAGATAAATTACCGCATACATATATCGCGCTCTATGGGATAATTACGGTCGAGACGGACAGACAGTCGAATAAATCACACTTTACGATGCCGACAACCGGGCTCCCCCCTCTCCCTTTCCCTTTCCCCTTTCGTTTTTGCACACTCTCGAATAGTTGGAATATCTGAAGCGTTTAAATTTTCAATTTAACATTATTCTTATTATTAATGGGCGAGAGGGCGTTTATACGAGCACGATTTAAGGGCGTTAAATCATATTTAGTTGCTTGAATCGATAGGGAAGGGTGTAACGCGGCAACGAGGGACAATGAAAATGGCCCTACTGTCGTAAATTCAACAGGCACCCACGTCGTGTAAATCGGTCCGAATGCTCCCAACGCGGTAGGTCGTCTTATCTGAGGAACCTAAAAGAGGGATATGTACTTCCTCGAATCAAAATGAATCACCGGGGAAAAATATTTCAAACACTGATTGTCAGTCTGATTACTTCAGCAGCGCAGTAATTACATACCTACTTTGTTCCTTTCGGAAGGTTTTCACTTCAACGACAAAACGACAAAACGACAAAACGACTAAAAAGAGAACGAACCTCGCTTAGCACGCGCGGACAAATTTTGAAAGCGAATTGAGCTATTAATTTTATGGTAACAGCAGGAGTCTCACGGTTTTGCCTCGAGCATAGAGCTTCTTTATGGTAAAACGTAATGGGGGGGAATAGCTAGCTTTTCTTCGACTCGAGTAGCCGTTTCTCGGCCACCCAAGAGTACCTACGCGAGATCATTTACGAACCGAGATCTACCGCAGCAGAGATCATTTGCCTTAATTCCTTGGATTTCGTAAATCTGGTCTGGTAATCGAGGAGCACGTGCTGGTTCGGGATCAAAGAGAGATAGTTCGAACATAATTTATGGGACTTTACCTGAGGCGTAAAATTAAATCCATGGAAAGTTTGCCATAGGTCGTCCGTGATTTAGCAACGGTAAGGGATCAGGGAATTGTGATTCCTTGGGTATTCTGTGTCGTAAAGAGGCATTTTCGGAGTCGATTCGCTGCTCGCGGTTGCATACGTGTTTCGTGAATGGGACGTGATCGCCATGGGAATTCACCAACGGATGGGGCACGAACCAGTCATCGTTTGGTATTTCTTCTTTGAACCGAGTCCTAATTCTACCGACGCGACGCGACGCGACGCGACGCGCAACGGCTGAAGTTAATCCGTTTGGGCAACGAAATGTCACGCGAAATCATGTTTTACTAGCCACTTAAAAATTTTTGAAAAAATTAATAGACATCTTCCTGCGGAACCTTGATGGTGCTGATACACCGTGCAGACTCCATTACATATTAAGATTCTACTAAAAGTATAGAACCTAAGGTAAACGAGTTCTGCTTGTTTTTCCGTGTCCGTAGCTAAAGGCTTTTTATAATGACTTCATCCCCGTCGATCCCTCGCGAAGGTGGTAACGTGTTATTTAAGCGATCGTTCGCGCGTGAAACGAAATTGCTTCCCGCTGTTTCCTATGCGAGAGGAAGGTTTAATGGAAATCTCAGCCACAAAGAACCGCCCCATACTCCAATCGAACGATCGACAATGTAAACAAAGTTAACGCCTTGATCGCTATCCTTAATTATTGGGACGAGAGCATTTACGAAGCAGCTATCGAAATTTCATTTTATATTTCACTGCCCGGTTACATTATCGTTAATCGCGT
The DNA here is from genome assembly GCF_907164935.1 of Osmia bicornis bicornis. Lineage (NCBI taxonomy): Eukaryota > Metazoa > Arthropoda > Insecta > Hymenoptera > Megachilidae > Osmia > Osmia bicornis. The sequence goes on along the minus strand of NC_060218.1, from coordinate 311,185 downwards.
TCAAAATTAAACTGAATAAAATATCATTTCACGATCAATTGACGGTCTGTTTTTGATTTTCAAATAGACTGGCCACTCGAGGACTGGTATTGAGTTAGATCTAGGTGCAGATACGCGGAGAGTTTGGCTCACGAGGACAGTACGGAAATATTTTTGGATTTTATCGGTACATCAGCTCGAGAATACGCGAAATTGGAGTCCCTCCAAGTGGACACGAGAATGACCCGATTTCGAGGCAAGATCTCGCCATCTGCGCCATCTGCGCCATCTGCGTCATCTGATTTCAGTTTGATATTATCAAAGCAACTCGACTACTTTACGATTAGAGTGAACGCAACAGTTTAGTTAATTATTAATATTTCTACCCTAATTTATCTTCGGAATTGAAAATCTGTTAAAACGAAAAGGAAGAAATATCGTCGCGTGATCCAAGCTAGCGAGCATCAACAGGCCATAATTCGATCGAAAGCAGTTCGACCTGGAATCTATCCAACTTTCCAATGATTTATCCGTCCCTTAATGATTCAGGAAGTTTGGATAGGTTTACCAAACATCGTGTCAATCGTTGGAAATGAATCGCGTCTTCTGTCGAGCATTTCCCCGGATTTAAAGCGACTATCGTACATTTCCGTTGATAAATCCGGCCGAAGTTTGATCATCAAGCATTGTCGTCACTATTACGCATCATTACAGATTGGCTGCTGAATAACTCGCGGTTTACGTGCATCGTATCTTGGAAAGGCTCCAATATCCCTAATACATAACGTCCAGATGCGTTCGAGCACGAGTACCGTGTGTCTGCAAGACAAGACAATCCTCTCTGCAGACGAGCTTCCAGGAATTAATTAGCCTATGCTCGCGCGAATTGGTAGAGGCACAAGTGTTCCGTAAACTAAATTGAACTTGCTGGCAAAATTCGTGACTCACCGATTAAATGGACAGCCGCAATTTAATGCAACACGCGAACGGAACATCGCTTTTTCAGTTGACGAAAATTTCTTCTACAAGATAGGGCTGTAGAAAAAAAAAAAGAAATGCCTGAAAAAACCGACTGGATCCGTATATGTTATTTACCGCACACTGCGCTACGAGTAAACATAATTAACCGCAATCTTTCGTTGTGCAATCAGAATCACTGCAACTTTGACGATGTTTACTCGGTAAAACTTTCTACGGTTCGCCGTATACACCATACAAGGATATTTTTTATAGCCTTGTCGCGTTAATCGAAATTTAAATACTTTTAGCACGGTTATCCCGAGGAGACAAGATAGAGAAAGAGAGACGGTCTCGCGTTGGTCGTGCTAATGAACTCATCAACGAGGTTATCTACCAGGGACAGTGCATGCAAAACAGTTTTGAGAATCATGAACGAAAATGTATATTTACATTTTATAAGCTTGTAATTCGAACTTTCAAGTGTTTCGTCGACAAAGAATTAAAAGAGGGTGAGTCAGTGAAACGCGTATGGAAGAATGGCCTATTTAGAATTCGGCCTATTTTTCATGATTCATTAAGAAGACGAGGAAGATTAATTCTGCGGTTGATAGCCGGTGAATCATCCACTCGAAAGATTACGCTTTTTAAAGCTTGCCCTTCTTTATCTTGTCTCTCTAGAGTCTAGACAAAATTTTCTGATCCGCATCAATCTCCTTTCAGAATTTCTGTCGCGTGTCTTTTCGAATTTCGCCAATTAAGATGAGGGAAACAGTGGTAGGTTTCTCTCGTTGGAATTTTTTACGCGGCCAAACGAGCTTCTCTGGTAAGCTTTTATGGTGAATTTATGAGTGTTGGCTGCGTGGTCAGGTGGCAAAGTCATTTCTTAATGCTCGCTACGGGGGGCTGTTTCGGCGAAACAGCTTTCGAGAATCAGCCCGCAACGAATTGAACGGGTTACGAAAGAAAGTACATACCAAGCATGTTCGTTTAGATTTTTTTATAAGTCAACCCCTTTAAATGTTGCCCAATCCTACATAGGTATACATGTAAGAAGCATGACAGCAGTATAAACTCTGACGAATTACTTAACCGATCAACGAAATTCCCTTGAATAACGATCGATCGATGGAGGAATCGCGGCGGAAAAGAGGAAGAACGAGTACACGTAGAATTGCTCAATTATCCGATGCAGTAATTCCACTTGAGCCGTCGTTGTAGAGGTAAATCGCCGATGGAACGTGGCGGGTTTACCTTTGTAAATTGGCGCAAAAAGGTTGAACCACGATCACGACGACATGACAGCCGGCTCTCGTTCTTTTACTCCGAACAGGGAGAAACCGAGTACCGCAGGATTAAGGTGTTTCTCTGCTAGTGAATCAGTGGTCGGACACGAGGCATGCTTTCGATTTTTCTTTTCAACAGGACCCTTTTAATTGCAGCTACCACAGAAGCCACTCTTCGCATTCTTTTACTCGCTTTCACCGTCTTTTGCTTTCGTTGATGAATGCACGCTTACCCCTCGGATACATGAACACCGCGCGTCATTTCAGATTCACTTTAAAACGAGACGTTCGTTTATCTTTCTAGTACGCGATGACAAAACACGTCGTGGTATGTGTCTTTTAACGATTCGAGGAAAGAAGATGAATTTAACTCGTGGAAAAAAAATTTTTATTCGTCGCATTGTGTCAGAAGATCTTTTACCTTACCTTCCATCGTTCTCATCATTTTAGGATTAAAAAGTTATCGTTGGATAAGCGTCCATTTCCGTACCTTCTTTTTTCTCTACCTTCTTTATTATCATATATTTTCATTGGGATTAATAAAACGTGTTACATTCTCCGAAGAAATCGAACAAGTAAAGAAATAAAAACGATTTAACGATTTGTAGCAACACGTGGCGACCGCTTAGAATCACAGCCACTGTTATTTCACGACCGGCAACAGCTGTGTGACTCCGATTAATGCATCTGGCGATGGCCACGGACTTTTTAGTCCGTTGCCCGGTAGCCGACCGTTTTTCCATTCAGCCGAATATGCTCATCTCTGAAATTTGCGATCATTTATCAACGCCCCTTTTCGCACCGTACGGAATTTCTATTTTCCCCTCGCCTCCCTTTTCGCGGAATCGGCTTCGATCTCGTCTCAACTTAGCTTCCTCGAACTCGAGCGTATTCCTGCACCTCGGTTCTTTGCAAACCGAGGTACGACGAAGATAATCGATCAAACGATCCATTCAAGAGACCAGACCGTTTGCATCGCCAGAATAGCGACAGGAAATTTCTCTCGGATCTTACTTTCAAATTTCTACCGCGACGTAATCGCTGCTTGCGTCTTCTATGCAAATTATTATCCTTCGACGACGGACAGTTGAGTCTGAAATTTAAGTTTTTAGAATGTCCTGTTAGTTTCCTCGTTGCCTATATGTACATATGTATACATATAACGTCAAGAAAACATCGAGCTCGGCATCGATCATTCAAACGATTCGACTCGAACGAAAGAGGAAGAACCGTGGTGCATGGACGAGCACCCTCTCGTGGTATCGATTTCTCGCCCAGCTCGTGGTAATAAAGAAGCGACGCGGTATTTCCAACCTACGTACCTGCTACGGCACGGCGCGGCGCGGCGCGGCGCGACGGAGGATTTTCACGCGGATAAAAGCGGTCTGCGGCTGGTCGACGCGGTTACATTGCCAAGGTCGATCTAATCTTGGCCCCCATAGGTAAGAGAAACAGCCCGGTGGCAATAATAACCAGCCAGTCAGCCAACCACAGACGAAAGTGCAACGAATTCAAAATAGTTCTCAGAAGCGGTGGCAAGGGTCGAACGGAACGTGATCGATTAGACCGAATAGACGCCAGACGTCTGTTCGAGAGCTCTATTGCCAAGGACGAACTGACGCGGAACGGCAGGAAATCTTCTTTTTTTATTATGTCTCGTTATGAGATAAACTCATCGAGCTCTGTCAATTCGTTATTACATAGATAGAGTATCTGTTTTGAGAAAACGACAAATGAAAGTAGTACGAGTCAATAATAATCCTCTGTGAGTTCTGTAAATGGACCAATCCTGTTGATTTTCGTTTAAATTTCCTTCCTATAGACGAAAGAAAGATAAGAGTTTGGTAGGAAAGGTGGATTGTCCGAGTGGGGTTGGCGTGAAATAAAAGGTTCGGCTCCAAGACGGAGCATCGATAAGGATTCTCTGTCTGGCGTGTAGCAGCGAGCGCACGCGAGCGTGCTCCGTAAAATCGAGACGCCACGATCTTAATCTTGGTCGACAAGGTCGATAGCGAGGAACTCGAGGAGGTTTACGACTTCCAGTTCCCCCTCGATGCCATCGAACGTTCTCTCGCGAACTCGAGGAGGAGGAATTTCTCGAGGTTGTTTCAGACGGTATCATCGATCCTCGAATTTTCACCAGAACATCGAATCGAATCGAATCGAATCGAATCGAGACGAGAAAGAACATTGGTCAAGGTCGCATCTCGAGCAGATCGAGAAACATCTAATTCGCATAATTTAGTGGAGGATAGCGAATTGGAAAACAAGAATTCCTTTTCTCCCTGTCGTTTATCATTCATCTCTACTACCAACTGTTTCGCATTTGCTTCGAATACTCTCGACTTTCTCGCTACTTTTAACCCTTTCACGCTTTGGCGGTCAAACGTTTCATGGAAAGTACGTTTCTTGTAATTTTATGCTTCGTTATAGGTTGGAAAGGAAACGTAAGTTCTTCTTGTAGTACATACTGATAAAGTTTATTTATTTGAAAATTGCAATTAGTACCTATTAGGATTAGAAGGTTTAGTATTTGTAATGTTAAACTCACGGTATTAGTAACGTCCGCCTGCATAGCCGAGTCCTCTTCTACTCCAGCCTTGATGAGATCCTCCTCCTTCTCGTTATCCGGCGCATTCACATACTCGTCGTAATCCTGCTCGAGACTCTTGGTCCTTGCCTGACTATCGTCCATCTTCGAAACGATTTTCTTCTCTTGCCGATCGTCCGCGTTGCTGGCGTTCTTCGCTAATTTACGATCGACCGGCGAGCTGAACAATTTACTGGACGGATTTTCCACGATCTTCTTCACCGATTGATGATCGAAGCCAACGTACGAGGATGCCGCAAATTTCAGTCCACGATCGTGAACCAGCGATCTGCTGAGGTTCCTTGGTTCGTACTTGAAATTTTCAAAAGCATTTCGTTTCGCGTGTCTCTCCGCCTCCACGATGTTCCTGTAGTCTCTTTTTATAGTGGTTCTAACCGTGGTCGGCTCGTCGGACGTCAATCGTCTAATGATGTCGTCGTACGTTTTCAAAGGAGATTTCTTATCCCTCTTGTAAAAATCATTATCAAACTCCTCGTCGTCGTCGTCGTCGTCGTCGTCGTCGTCGTCTTCGTCGTCGTCGTCGTCGTCGTCGTCTTCGTTTTGATCCTCCTCGTCGTCTTCGTTCTGATCCTCCTCCTCCTCCTCCTCCTCTTCTTCTTTCTGATCCTCGTCCTCTTCTTCGTCCTTGTTCCTATCATCGTAGCCATCTACAGGGTAATCGTAATCTTCTGGCCTGTCCATCTTTTTCCTGTTTGTTCGAAAGAAATACCTCGACTCTGTGGAATTGAATTTTCTCCAATTGTTATCGAATCTCCTCGTCGATCCTTGCAGATCGTCGGGATGGTGTCTCTTTCGAACGTCAGAACGCCAATCGTGCCTGGAAGGCGCGATCCTCTGTTTCTTTCCGTTTTTCCACCAAGAACGATGCCTGTCGTCCTCGTAACCGCGGGAAGGTTTTTCGTAATCGAACTGGTCTTCGTACTCTTCGTACTCTTGGTCGCGACTTCTCGAATGGCCGAGTCTGCTGCGGTAGGTCCTATCGGGCATTGCCATGTAACTTCTAATCGGATATCGGGGAGAATATCTTCCTGTTCCGCGATAACTACCACCTCGGCGATACTTTGCCGAGTAACGCGTTTCGAGCATCCGATTCGGTCCGTGCGGTCCGATTATCCTCGCCGTCCGAGGATAGGATCTCTCGTAGTAATAGGGGGGACCAGGATCGTAATCATCCTGCTCGTAGTCATCCTCGTAGTCGGGCACCCGCGACAAAGAGGATTCATGACGATTTCTCTTCCCGTTCGAGGACTCGTGCCTGTGCCTGTGCTTGTGCCTGTGTCTGTGTCTAGCCTCGCTTGCCACCTCCTCCCGCGGATGATGCTTAGCCTCCACCGTGAACAGACCGAACGCCATCAGAAAGATCAACAACAACAACAACAACAACAGCAACCTCCTATCGAGCGTCATTTCGTCTTGGAGAAACCTCACTTCTCAGACACCTTACATTATCCTAGCCAGCTCCACTCCTCGATCGCTTCTTTTCCCTCAGAATGCTGTCTGTTCAAGGATGCATCGCGATCGACGCGCAGCTCTGCACATCAAGAACCACGATCGGGACATTAATGATCGGTTTAAGGGGGAACCAAATTCTTCGGTTGGTAAGATGGATGGCCAGAAGGCAGGCGGCTGTTAGACTTCTTCGAGAAACGAACGTAACGGTGATAGGGTTCACCGTTGATCCACGTGGTGATCGCTACCGCACCGAGCAAGAGGATCTTTACTTGTAACTTTACGCGGCAACGGATAGACGTGCTTTTGGCTACGTTCCAGTTCACTCGATTCCGTAAAAATCGGTCGACAACGGTAATCCTTCGACGATCACTCGCGCAAACGATTCCTCTCACGTCTCGCGACTTCTTTTCCCTTCGTCGATCTTCTCCGTGTCCGCTTTCACGTCCATCCTGCACCGAACTTGTTCGTACTTGGTCTTTTAGATTCTCGAGAACGCGATCGCGACGAAAAACGAACCGGGTCCTTTTATCCTATCGAACCAACAATTTTAGCCTTGCAACGAATTCTGACAACGAGCTCAAGTTCACCGATAACGGATCAATGACCGGCTGCTATCGAGGGGGGCTTTATTTTCGACTGGGAAAGATTTCAATTAATTCGATGATAAAAATGGCACATGCGTTCGCCGCTAACCAACCGGCAGCCCACACTAATCGTGGTCAGGTCCAGTAGACAGAGATTACTGGGAATGGTATCGCGGACCGAATGTCGCGGCCGACTGAGGCCAGCCTCTCCGGCCGGCGCGGCGGCCTGAGAGATCGCGGAACCGAGTGCGCATGCGTGCGGGCGATATTCGTCTCCCTCTCCGCCCCCTCCGTCACCCTTGGGCCGCCGGCTTGTCTGCGTCCCCTTCGTCCCTATCCTTACTTACCTGTGCCGGTGCCGGTACCGGTGCCGGTGCCGGTGCCGCTGCCGCTGCCGCTGCCGGTGCTCGCCGTGTCTCTCGCCACCGTAACAACCGTGCCCATCGTCTTCTTCTATGGACTCCCATCATCAGTAATGTACCCATACGATGTAAATAGATTGAATTTTAAACTTATCGTTGGTAAGGATACGCGTGCTGGATTTTAAAAAGACGATCGCCAGGGGTGTTCGGTAAATTGTTAAAATATAAGCTCTGACCGATCGTTTAGCGAATCTGAACGAATGAATAATTAAAATGCACGATGTATTATTCTAAAACAAATGCAAACCTCAAAACGTTAGACGGTCAGCGAACCACTTGATACCAAGCTCTCGCTTGGCATCAAGGTAAAACAATCCGTCGGACCACCCTTTTCTCGTCCCATTCACTTTCGTGTCGCCATTCAGAAATGTCCGCAGGGTCCACGGGTGTACGAAATCTGGTCGAGATGGTTGGCGCGAGAACGAGAGGTCGATAGGATCGCGACGCCGCGCCGCACCGCGCCGCGCCGCACCGGTGTCTTACAACTAACCGGTACAACTGGGACTGGTTTTTCGCCGAGTACGGAGGTCGTCGGTCGCTTTTTACCAGCCTTTTAAGCCGGCCACGGTGTGCTCGACACGATAAATAAACACGGTAGCCCTTCTGGACGGCTTCCGCTCCGATTCGATCCTCGATAAACGCGTTTGGCTCGCGACCTATCGCGACCACTCATCGCCTCCTTTTTCTCCTCCGATTCAAGGGAGATGGAAAGGAAAAAAGGCCACAGCAACGCGATTCCTCCCTCTGTTGCTTGTCACTGTTGCTGTCAACTGTTGATCGGATCTTGCTCGATATCGCTGTGATCTTTGCAGCTGGTGAGGCGACAACGTGTACATACATACATACATACATACATACAGTAACAGGACGGTATAAAGAACGCAGCGAGATGTTAACAGTTGACTCTTGATCGACGCGAGTAAGAAATTCTTTTTATTAGAAAGTTTCGCGACTGATTAATGGGTTCGATTCGTTTACAACCAGACGATATCGTGGACGAAACGTAGACCTCGATCGTTTCACTTTCGCCGTCTGGACGATATTAATTCTCTTCCATTCGTCAGAATTCGCCACGCAAAGACGAGCCGGTTCGCATGGTCGGCAAAACGACGATGAAATTGCACGGGAATACGAGCGGTGTCCACGGAACGCGCGCAATCAGCCTTCCAGATAAATGACCCGTGATCCCAGGTGAGAGGCACAATAAATGACTCTCAAAGTTCCACCGTGTAAAACACCCTCGTGGAATACCATCGTTTCTTCGCGCCAACCGAGAAAATTTAACAAATCTACGCATTTCTTCAAATTATATTATCCTTAGGGACCTTGGCAAATAGCGCGTTGATACCATTAACCAGGAAAAATTGAAACCAGGCCAGCTCGAAACGATCGCGACAAAAGACATATGCCTAAGCTTTAAAGAACGGCTCGCTTCTGTGAAATTCCATCGAGATATTTTGTGGGCAGGAAGGAAAATTAGTCACGCGGATTTAGCCACGGGATCAGGGTGAATGGATCGATTCGTTCCGCCTTCAGAGAACGCGAGGCCTGGTAATCTCGTTTTCGACAGTGACGACAGTGAGCTCGTGAAATTTCCTTTGGAATTTCTCAACAGAAATCGGTCCAATTGTCGCCCGCTTAATTACGTCTTTCGCGATGATCGAGGACAGAAAATCGTGTAAGTAAAGATTACGCTAACCTACGAGAAAAGTAGAGAAGCGATTGGCGTATAAGAATGTAGCGGGACACACTGCTATCGATCTGAAAAACTTTTGCCTGGGTTCACGAGGTTATCTAGCCTGATTATGCTTGTAGGTCACTTTGTTACTCTCCGGAATGCCACTAGTTTACTCCGTTCTTTCAATCTTTCACTCTTTCACTCTTTCACTCTTCAATTGTCGTTACAATTTACTCTAACAATTGCGTAATACGCACCACCAGTGTCAATATGCATCAATATTTATGCATCGTTTGAGAAACGATCGATCGTATTTGGAATGTTATGCTGCAACTTCGTTTCACTGGAGAAATCTACGTTTTAACATTCTTTCTTCAGTGTGAAATAGTAGTGTAAATAGTAGACGAAGAAGGAATCTATGGTGGGTAACAGGGGCTACGTTTCATTGGCAATACTCTCAATTTAGTAATTAAGCGTGTAGCATTCGAGTTAATTTATGTGATTTACTTCGTTGAGTCGACCCTTTGCCGCTAGGAAGCTACGTATGATTCATCCCGCTCGAATATTCTTGGCTATTCGTAATCCTCTGATCTGTCCTATTTAGAATCGTCGACGACAGAAGTGCAACTGAAATACCTACATAAGTACATGTACTTTCGAACAATTATAACATTCTGCAGATTTAGATTTCCTACTTCTTTTCCCACGACACGTATCGCACGAGCAATCATCGTTTCGTCGGATTTTTAACTCCCTTTTCCATCCACCCTACAGCCACGGGTTCACCGTCCAAATCGAATATATAATATAATAGAAAGAAGGAAAAAAAGAAAGAATTTAATTAGTTTTTGCACATTTGGCTTTATTGTTTCGTTATCAAACGTGGTGCACCGGCGCGGCACCGTATTACGCATTCGCGATCCTTTGGCTTACAGATATACATACAACGTTACTGGCTTACGTAAGAATCTAATACCGCTTTGTTCTGCACCTATGTTGTCTGAGATATGTTAAAGGCAGGTACAGGAGATACGTCGGTGAACACTAAAAAGGTACGATATAACACACGCTATGAGTAGCTTTCTTTTTTAGACATGGTGTCGTACAAAATAGAATCGGTGCAAGAGGGGTACGATACGGGTGCCAGAACTGGAATTTTTCACATTTGCATTCTCCTCGCAATATCGTTGCAACTATCAAACAATCCATATTTTAACGCTAGAACAACCTAGCCTGTCGCAATCATACATTTCCGATTTCTTCTGCAAAATTAAACTGCTTTTGTCGAGATAAGGGATCATTGCGTGTACCAACTTATTTCACATTCACTGTTTATTTATTTTCAATTCAGAAATGTATATATGTCGAACGGCGGTTGTTCTAGCATTAAAGTATACATGAAAATATATAAGTAAATTGTTTTAGTAAATTCCAAGTCGAACGATCGATGAATTTTAAACACGTCACCGTTCTCTTCCGTATTTCTACGTTTTTGAGATATTTAAAATTTACAACAAAGCTGCATCAAATTTGATAACGCGGTGACGGTAACGCGTTAACATCGATCTATCGAAGAGTTCGTTTCGTTTTAATAGTATGTTATATCTTACTCTATTTTATCATACTCGAGTTCAAAATCGAACTGACGGAGGTTAATCGTACCGAATCGTTCGATTCCAAAAAAAAAAAAAAAAAAAAAACACAAAAAAAATACACATAGGTAGCTGTCTTTGAGAATTGAAAAAAAAAATAATACATACATGGTCCAAGTGTAAAGCAGGCTCCTCCGTCAGGCGCGAGGAATCGTATCCTAAGAAAGCTCCCTTAAAATACTTAGAAAAAACTTTTGCGAATAAGCTTACACGCTAAAAAGTACATCGATCATGATCGTGACACTAGCGAGAAGATCCGATCGAGACGATCGTTACACATTGAGAATGCTTTTTCTATTCTTTTATTTTTTTTTTTTTTTTTTAAATTTTAATCTCATCCCATCGATCTCCACTCTCTCGCACTCTCTCTGTCTTGCGTCGTCAACGTTTACGAAAATACGATTGAAGCTTTTCACATGACCGTCGAGACGAAGAGGGTGACGAAGGATGCCGCGATCGTCATCGAGGCGATGCCGATCCTGGACGCTGCCGAGAAATTGAGGTTCTTCATCAAATCCTCAGGTACATCTACGTACACTTTATCGACACCGATGTCCTTGATCAGGGTGGATAACTGTTTGGCGTTCACCGCGTCGCCCTCGCTCGACCAAACGGTCAAGGTTACGTCGTTGCTGATGTTGGCACTCTTCTCCATCAGATATTTGATCACGGTGATGTTGTTCGCGGCTGGACCGGCTCTTACGGGATAAGTTATCGGCTGAGTTGGATTCTGTTCTTTCAGAACGTCGATCATTTTCTGCACTTGCTCTTCGGTGTACCAACCATCGGTGATCGTGTCCTTCTCTCCGTACCTGGAAAGAACGGCGCAACGATCGAGTTAAGTACTGCTAATTGAATTATACAGGCCGCCTAAAAAATGATGCATATCTTATGAACGTTACCTGGTAGTCCAACCAATGGACAGTGTACAGTTACCGATCGTTTTTGCTAAAGAAAGGAACGACTTGGCATCCACTGGGACAGTAGTTGCGTTTACCGGTCCAGCAATTATATCCGCGTTAATGAACACGGGGAACTTCAACTGGAAATGAACAAAATCATCTAAATTAAAACTTCAAGTATTATGACAAATGAACAAAAGGGATGCTGATACCTATATTGAACGTATTGAAATTAACTGCATAAAGCATGAGATTTCTCGAGGGTAAAAGTAAAAATATAACGCTCAATGTTTCTAAAATATCCTCCTATCGAGTTAATCGGTCGAACGATGATCGAGAAAGGCTTCGCAAAGATCCAGAAGCAAACGCTATAAATACACGCGAACAAGAATATTACTACATACGTTATTGCGAACAGTATCCAGGATAGCTTTGCTCGCGTTGAAGGCCTCGATGGTCTTGAAGTCTAACTTGATGCCCTTGGTCGCGTTCTTCTTTTCAATCACGGTCTTGAGGAAGTCATCCAGCGACAGATCGCTAACGTTGGCTGGTGGATGAGCCATTATTGGAATCAACTGACTGCTGTTTGTGTTATTTTTCATTTTTCCCATCACCACGTCAGCCTCCAACATCATGATATCGGCTGAAAGCAAAAATAAACTTTGTATCGCGAATGTTTGACCGAAAAGAATTTAGTTTTCTTAGTTGAGACGACACGGAATAAAGAAACGAGGAAACGGCAGGAAACGCGCGAAGGAAGGAGATAGAAAATTTGTTGGTTTCTCGTCAGTAGTTGCAGACACGTGCAACGAATATCGATCACGTTTAAAGAGGTACCAAGCCAACGACGGATTCAACTTTCGCTGGCAGTGTTAAGTAGAACTTTTTAGACCCTTGCTGCCTAGAGGAGGCTCTAAAAACCCTCTGACCCTTCGCACCTCTTCCTCGTTGGCCTTCTCGACCAAGTGTCTCGTAAATTTGAAGCTTCAAGCTTCAAGTACCGATGGACCATCGCCTTAACGTGTATACAGTTAAAGAAGTTTCATAACACACTTAAATTTTCACTTTAAGGGTAGATAATCAAAGTGACTTTTGTATTTTGGTTTTTCGTCGTCGTTTCCGAACGATCCCGAACGGTCTCGTGAAACGCTCCGTAAGTACCATATATGTACATATCTGGAAACTTGGCCACGAAGCAGGTTGCCTGGTTTCATTTTTTGATTAATCAAAGCGTAATTGCGACGACAGTGAGAAGCTTTGATCGGTCGCTGAGAAATTAGTAGACGAAATTTGAAAGGCCAGACAGCAATGGATACGACATTCGTACGTCCTGTTTTCGTCGCCAACTACGCGATCAATCACGGGATTGGAGGATCAAGGCCGACTGTATCCGAAGACTGACCTTCCTCTAAGCCAGCTTGAACCATTCTTCGGTACTCATTGAGATTCAGCGAATGCCGGCGATTCGTTTCTCGAAAATCTTTCCACGCTGCCATGCGGCTGTCGTATCGGCTTCCTGAATATTAATTACGCGGACGAGCATCCGGTACGATGACGAAACGTGTCCCTAAATGTAATTCCATCGAATTACCTTGAATAGAGTGCACGAATTTGCTAAGTACTTGTATGTTTTTTAAAAGGAAGCCTCTTGGTATTTTTGGCGGGAAACGGCGGGAAACGGCGGGAACCGTTTATTTTGCACGCCATTTCGGTGGATGCGTAATCAAAAAGGTAGACGAAAAGGTTGTGATTAAATGGGAGAAGGTTGAGTTTACATACAAGGGTAATTACTTAACTTTCTGATGGCGGTGCTGGGTGTTTACGAAACACGAGCTATGTTCAGAATGGGCTGCAATATATCTCTCAAATACTTTCCTAAATGTCTCGCTAATTATTCTACAGCTTTATAGCGCTTGAAAACCGCACGAACTTTCTGGCCCGGATAATATTTAATCACGATCGTAAATGAAGAAGAATCGGTAATGCGTTAAAAGTTGGGGATTGAAAGGAAAGGGTGTAATCGCGGATATTGCTAGAAACGAATCTCGTCGTTGTTGCGAGTTACTCGTGTGACAGCTCAAGTAACGATGGTTTAATCAATAATTATCGGCGTGATACTACTTGAACGGGCGTTCAAAGTTCGACCACGAACTTTTGACACGATTTAAATTTCTCTGTTGCTTGGTAACGACACACCATCGCTACGGTATTAAAGACGATAGACCGAGACGGTATTAATCAGAATGGAAAAGCTGTTTCAGCAATTTCCAGACGTTCTTGTAAAGCAATCGGGTATAAAACGGATCTCAAAGAGTCTGTATTAATGATCCAATAATTGAAGACTATATTTCAATAAGGAAGGAATAATTTCAACTTACCTGATTCAAGTGCCTGCGCGAGTTCAGCCTGGCTGTTCACGGCATGGGCCCATACGATTTTTGTCAGGTTGTTATCGATGGGAAAGAAACTCTTCGGGTCTGTGGATACATCGCACATGGCAGCTTCTGAAACAGGTGAAACGTCGTAATCAGACATTAGCGCACCGTCAAGGAGACACGATCTTCCGCGTTAATACGCTCCCTCGACCTTTGACCCAATATTCGGTCGCTTCGTAATTGAGCGGACTGCGAATTCCTCGCGAAGCTGCAGGGCTAGATAGATCCGTCGAGGTTTTCGTGGAAGGGGCTGCATGCCGGAGAATCTCGCCCTACTTCTCCAGTCTCATTGTACTCGGAGAGAGATCGATAATCACAATTCATTCGTTACCGTCGTTACGCTCTTTGCTATTTCGCAACGGAAGGCCGTTGAGCAGTGTACAATTTCATATTACATAGCTTTCTTCTCGCGAAGCATCGTTTTCTTTGCCTACAATTTTATTGATTAAACTCTATAAAATTCAACTAAGTTAAAAGTTTCTCCTTTTTTTCGTAGATGGAAAATTTAGTTGAAATTTACTTGAAGCAAGAATGGAAAATTCAGTGCAGGTGTAGTTTGCAAATTTCACTCGGTCGAATCGATATCGGGCGAACTCCTGATACAATAGTTTCAACTGACCCGTTTCCGGTTCAACAGACACATGCAGGGTTCGCTGTATGCATCAGTCGATCGGTTACCAATCCACAAGGGAAACTGGTGATTGTCTTTTTTTTTTATATCGTATACAGTATACAGTATACACAGAAAATTGGGACTATCCTAAAGTTAATGCATACTTATTATTAGTCAATGTATTAATTCGTGGAAACTCGAATAGGTGAAGTTTGGCATTTCTTTACTCAGAAATGAATCAAAGAACTATCTTCGTACAAGCTCAGCTGTACTATCACAGCTGTGGTTACACTCTCTATAGACGCGTCTCTCTCGTTCTGCGTGGGAAGCACCAGCATAACAATATCGTACACCTTGTTAAGAAATAAGCACTATAAAAAAAAAAAAAAGTGTGTTATATCGACCGCTCTTCTGTACGAGTTATAAATAATCCAAGAGCATGAAATCGCAGGAGCGTGCCACGACAAAGAGTAATGTCGCACGTGTCCCTTAACACGATCAAAAAATACAGCTTTTTAAAATCAAGTGAATCAAGTAAACCTTCGGGTTCCTATCTCGACTTTTACACGCGTAACCTTCTAGAAACGTATCCTGAACGACGACATTTCCGGTCAGCTTATTTCCGAGACATCGATTCCGTACAGTGGTTGGCTCTGTTGGAGAATCGGTCGTCGACCACGCTGATACTAAGAAAAATGCAACACTCGACCCTTTCTTTCTTGCTTTCTTTCTTTTCTCTATCCTGTTGCCCGTTCTTTGAACCACTGCGTGGTGAGGCTACCGTAGCGAGGTGAGACCGACCTCGAACCAGCACCAGTTACAACAACGAACCTCTAATTGGCTGAACAATCGATCGTCTGTCTCCAAGAGGCTTGACAGTTCTTAATAATGTCTCGTTTTTCTTACGTAATACTTGGGTGTTTTCTTATCTGGGTAAGGGATTTCATCAAGATGTGACATTGAAATTTTCTTATTTACATACAAGATATTTACTTACAATTGTTTCTTGAGAAACTTGGCAATATGTAGAAGTATCTATAGAAACAATAGAGAAGTGTTACTTTAACGTAAGAGAAGACGTCCATTTCGTTCGATACGGCTCGCGCCGCGCCATTCGTTCAGCCATTCTCTTAAGACACTTAGAGTGAAAGCAGCTCTTTACCATGATAGTCGTGATCCGGATAACCAGCTCGCAGCCCTCTCGACTACTTTCCACGAAGCTTAGACTGCACTTTTGCAAGACGGATTTCCGCCGGAATTACCTGGATATCACGCTGCTATCGAGTTCAGGCCGCTCAGCCGGTTGGACGGCTAGGCTGTGACTTATAGCCGAGCTATAATCGAGCTACCTCGAATCCGGCTTCCATTTGCAGCCAAACTATCGGAAATTCCAATTTCCACCGATCGAGCACCGATCGGATTTCAACGAAAATCAAGGTCTCCTTTCGATAAATATGCAAGGCAAGAAAAATGTTCTTCAACTCCTCTCAAAGGGTGAAAATCGAGATGAATCGAAGACTTGGAATGAAATTTGTTTCTAAGAGACTTCCAATTTCCAGGAAAATGTCTTTGAATTTCCACCCCTGTCGCGTTTTCATATTACATACATACGTTCCGTGAATGTATACGGTGTCCTAAAGCTGAAAATATGGAATAAATTTTGTCTAGACGAGGTTTCTGAGTTCCCGATCACCCAGTATTTGTGACAACTATGTAGTATCGTTACGTGTTAACACGCCCACTCCAGGGATACGACATTATGCCATGCGGATCGTTAAACTCGTAAACATAATACAGAAAACTTATTTCTTTCCTCTTCGTAAGCTAACTTTAAGTATCGATTGTGGCTTTCATCGTGACTCGTAATGTATATGTAAGTACGTATGATGGATAGAACGACGTGTACCATACACGGCTGACGGCTGATCAAGTTTTAAAGGCCGGTCAACGTAGAATGTAAAATCATCCGGAAGATCATCAAGCTACGACCTCGTTTGCTAAACTTTTACTATCGCCCTGACAAGATACATATACAAGTCGATAGAGACAGGTTTGCAGCCCTGACGATGACAAAGTAGTCTTGATACGATAATAAAGCGACGAATTACACACGGTGGATCTACTTTATACGATACCATAGAAGTTTACCGTTTGTTTGTTGGTACATACATACCTCGTGACGGAAAAGATTCGAGATGTCACGTTCTGTCCAGTTTAGTCTTGATCCTATCACGAATTCGTGATGTAATTCAGGGTTTCAGCCATTCTTAATTTGTCCTCTGTACACTTTCGTAACCGTCCAATTCTCTTCGGTTCTTCGAAAGCTTTTCTGACATTCCGCTAAACAATTCTGCGTATGTTCGTTTAATCGATACGCATATGTATAGGTCTGTTTTCGAGTGATTCAAACGATACGCCGCGTCGCGCCGCGTCGCGCCGGATATCGGTATCAGAGTGCAAATTATTTGCACAGAACGTGCACTGTTGAACAACGTTTTCGACTCGCGAGAGTTTCATAATACCTACAGATAGGCCCTCTATTTTACCGAAGAAAAAAAAATGAAATTAAAAAGTAACATATCATAGGTGGTCAAACGAGAAAGCATACCTACATATCTTACAAATATGTATTTTATACAAAGATACAATATTATAAAATAGAATAGATGTATAATATTTTTATTATTAGTTTATTATGAGTTTATTTCCATCTTCATCGTGTATCGCCGACTCTCCGAATGGATCTTTGGTGTCTATAGGCAAGCATAACGAAAGGAAAAAATGTCAAGTGCCAGAGCCTTCAAATTCTTGGTAAAGCTATTAAAAAAAGTATGCCAAGTGTAAAAGACAAGATTGATAGCAGTCAACGTGTTAAATTTAGAAGCTACTGTACTTTGATAAATGGTTTCAACTGTAGAGACCTGCTTTCGTGGCCATGACAAAAAAGTTTTGAAAGAACGAGTCTATCTCTTGCAAAACTACATTCGTCCAGGTAGATAATGTTGCTCGTAAAACCGGAAGAATCGAATGATCCACTCAGAATTCACCGCGCGATTGACTCGAGGTTGAACGCGTTTTTCTAACGCCATAAACAAATATCTTTTGTCTAGCTGTGTCAAGATTCGTGGTACCCCCGGTATATCTATGATTGATACTATTCTGAGAATTGCGATCGACCGTCCGTTATCGAGTACATTTCGCAAATTTTTGTCACGTTGCAACACGTTTTCCTTGGTGTAATCTGGATCTTGACGTGGTCTAATTCTAAACCTTGTACATATACAAGAAACTTACGGTAAAGGTAGTTTCATAGCAACGGTCCACGTTTTTTTCTCTCTTACGTTAAAGAAAAAATGTTCACCTTAATGGTACCGTAGTGAAACGGAAGTTGAGTAGCATTAATATTAATATTATATTAATTTGAAAACGTAGCAAGTGGAAAGTTTAAATTGAAAAATGAAAGCCTTGGGGTTGAATATATTGGAGGAAAAGTGAGAGGAAATTGTGTTTGAAAATGAATTACATTTAGATCTTTAATAGGTTGTTAAGGGGTGTTGTAACCGTGTGACGCTTTATCATAGACAAATATTTTCTCAGCAGCCCGTACATATATTTTTCTTATTCCATCGAAATTGGAACGCGCGGCCCTCGAGACTGATAATACCTAACAGGAATTACACCACATGACTCACTTTCCTTGGTATAGATAAGAGTGAAGTCACCTTCTACCTCCACCTACAACGGTAAACACCGTGTTTTTTCCTCTTACGTAAACGAATTCAGATTCTACGCGAAGAATCGCTCCGATTCCGCGATTGCAATTGGCAGCTGCAGAATTAAAAGCCATTAAATACCTTATCGTCGTTTATTTTCTCTACCTTTCCGTACGATTTCATTTTTCTACCTCCCGTTCTGGCAGTTCGATGATTGCTCCATTTCAACAGCGCCTTTTTTTATTCTCTTTGCGTTCAACAGGGTGTCTTGTCTTCCTCTGGACGCTCCTTTTGTCGAATTTATTTAACAACAACTATAATATTGTTTTGAACCTTCAATTTACGCGTATATCCATTTTCTGCGATTAAATATACCCGCGAGAATATGTATATTGCCGTCACACGATTTCTGCCCGTATTCACAGAAATCGAGAATAATATTTACGACAAACGATAGGTATATGGCAAACGCGACGCGTTTCGTTGCCTCTGTTTATAAATGACAGCGTCTCGTTAATTAGCCTGCTAACGGGTGCTGCTCGTTTATCGTAGCTAAATAGAATATCTCGTGTATATCGATCCTTCGTACGGTCGATTAGGCTAATTAGTACTATTAATATGTTCATAACGGGACACGCCCCTTTGCGATGATTAATTTTTCACTAATTGTTTGCGTTAGCTTCCCTTATATCGGACTGCGTGCGTTTACATTTCTTCAAATTGATTAAAACGTAAGAGAACTATCGATCAAAATTTTTATCAGGCACGTATAATCATCGTCCAAAACGAGAGTTGGGCAATTCAAAATCCAAACAATAATTCTTTGTTAGTTCTGTGATAACGAAACTGTACATACGGTGGATTAAGAATTTTTTTTATCAATTAAATCTACCGTCATGGTACAAAGATATTGGCAAACTTATGAAACAAACTGGAAGATATAAGACCTGAAATTTTATATCAAACCAGGGATATAAACCAGGGAATTCTTCCCCGAGAAAAATTTCATTCAGCCCATGATAAAATGAGATTGAAAACGGTGGTAAAGGTCAAAGGTATTGTAAATCGACATAATATCGAAAGCGTGTAAATTCGCAATTTGTATGTAAATATGTACATATAGGTACATAGGAATTCAATTTTGATTGATGATTCGATAAGTGTCTAACGTTACTTATTGGAAGTATGTTAAAAAATATTCTAGAAGTTCGTTAGGTCAAATGTTGAAATCTTTGTTCGATAAAAAGAAAAATTTAGTAGCAGGTTAAATTTCTTCATTTGTGTCATTAACACCCCAAAATTATCTACGAAAGTATAAATTGTGTTTATATATAGGAAATAATAAATAAATATCAGGATTGTAAGGTATACATATAGTATATACATACACTCGTTTTCGGTTCGGTAAATACACTTTGAAAGTTTTGCCGCGCAAAAGCTCGATTATATCACTAGAAAACCACGTTTACCTCGCAATTATACTCGAAAATCATTGTGCCGTTTATCACAAAAACGATAATTGCTCCCGTTTCAAAGGGAGGAAACTTATGTGGAAACGATCCACAAAAGTCAAATAATAATAAAAACCGTTATTTTTCAGGAGACGAAAGCAACAGCTAGAAGGTAGTGTAGAAGGCGCGTAGAGTGCGCAAAAAACGGCTTATTTTCTCACTATTTTTGCATGGCACATCGTTTGCATATAACCAAGCAATGGTAATCTATTTTTAAGAGCAGCTCGTGTTACAAAGGACACCAGTGAAAAAAAGAAAAAAAAATGTTGGAAAATGCCAACAGACCGTCGAGTCGGATCGCGTCGCATCGCGTCGGGTCGGGTCGGGTCGGGTAGAGAAGAGAAACGCGGAACGAAAGCGCGAGGAAAGTAGCCTAGAAGAGCAGAACAAGCTTTTACGAGTTGAGCAAAACCGGGTTACGCCCAACGTGAGTTTGCATTTCGTGATTAATCACGCTTCGTGCATATTTCGATGGAAATGGTAAGTAAATGAGAACAATCGAGGAATCAATATGTTAAGACTTGTAATTGTGATATACCAGTTGTCTCAAACTGTACCTCGCCTATAATACACAATTTTTAATTAACGCCGACTCTCCTATTACTTGAACAAGAAATCATTACTAGAGTACACTCGGTAAGCTTCTGTTATTCGAAATAAATCAAATTTCACCGTGTTTCTCTATCAAATAAAATTATTTTTAATCTACATATATACGCTAACGAAATTGCTTCGAAACTAATCCGAGAGCAAAAGTGTTAATTTCGCGGCTGTCGAGCGGCGCGAAATTGCAAGGCAAATATTGTTAGCGGCTCGATCCGCGTCTCTTCGCAACGTTTCCCGAACGTATTATGTATGTATAATTCGCCATCGCAACGATCAAGAAAGACACTGTTGAACATCCTGACTCGTCGACAAGATCCATACTGCTGTTAATAATAAGCTTCAAGCACACTATGAACTGAAAATCTTACAAAAAAAAAAAAAAAAAAAGAAATTTCCAAACTTCTACCCCATTTTCGAGTGACTCGAACGATCGACTGCAATTGTTACGGGCGCAAAAGATGACACCACTGGAAATATTTATTCGATATCATTCGTTTCGTTGAAACACGATCGATAGGATGACAACAATACGATTTGTTGGAAGAAAGGTAAGAAGAAAACTTACGGATCGCTGCGAGCAAAATAAGAAGACTGGTTACGGTGGTCGTGGCACCCTTCATGGTCCCTTCGGGCGAACACTGTATACTCTCGTAGAGAAACAGAGGGAGAAAAAGAAAAATTGAAGAGGATAAAACGGACAGGCGCGTGTGAACAACGTGTATAGTAGACACAGACGAGAAACGAAGGTTACTTCGAAGAAAAGAAAGAGAGGGAGAGGGTCAGAACCGGCAGGCGCGGCTCTCTGGTCTAGCTGAACGACACCCGGTCAACTCGGCAGCCACCAAACGACTGACTGTTGTCCCGAGCCGTCGACCGATCGTCGAAATCCAGCCGTGCACACAATATGTACGCGGAACGGAACGGAGCGGAGCGAAACGAAGCTGAAACCGTTTTGCCGCCTGCCACCAACGCTCTTCTACCCACATTTCATACCGTTAACCCTTTACGAGTTCGCGTTTGCCTTGAACCATATGTACCTATCTAATTGTAAGTAATCTACTGCTTGAAATTATTTTTCTCTTCATAGAAATATTACTAGAAATTTTTTACGATTGCGTCTGTGCAATGTAATTACATACTAGGTAAACGGGGTTAAATCACTGGTAGATGAATCGACTGGTATCTGATCAACGACAAATAAGAGTTTATAATTTTTCAACAACGATTCGTAACTAATAATCCATCGTCGATGACTAACGATCAATTAAAATTTCAGTCATTGTTGAATTTGAGTTGAACGGAGCCCATAGCATGCACACGTGTCCAACACTTCACGGTCCCAGACAGTCAGTGAAACGTGGGGTGAATAAGAGAGCGTGGGAAGGGGGAGCAGGTACGAAGGGAAAGGGCTGCCTCTCGCCCCTTTTCTCCTCTCTTTATCGCTATGAGAAGAGGGGCAGGATGCGTGGATCGAATTAGAAGTCGGTTCGGGGAAAGAAAGGATTCGCAACGCGAACCTACCGCGCCTATTACACCCTTCCGGTCCACCTCGTTCTTTTATAAATTCAATTTCCGCATTTCTACACCGTCGAAAATAGGTACCCGTTGCGTCGCACAATGACTACTCGCCAAAATATTTTTGCAATTTTCCACCCTACCGTTTCCGCTCAATGGTTAATAAAAAAATGATTAATTTAAGTAGGTATTTCAGATGCAGCGTTAAAATACATAACACGCTGATATAAAAATCAAGGCGAAACTTTCAAAGGAGGGTGAACCGCAATAACGGTCGAATCCTCTGTTCTTTTATAGGCGTAGAACTACCCCAACAACTCAGCTCACCCTAGATTAACATCCACCCTTTTTATTAGACTTAAAGTTAGAACGCTCGCGTTGATTGGAGCTTTGTTTTCGATTATTCGCAGCTACGCTCGAATACATATACCCTCGAACGGAACGGAGTCAACGAGAACGTTGTTCCGATAGAATAATAATCGAGCGTAAAGAACCAGGTGCCACCTTATCAGAAAATTGTTCAAATATAACGTGCAATTGATGGCCGCCGATCGAAACGCCAGGTAACCAAGAACATCTGTGTAAACGGTATATGTACTTCGGCGAGCTTCTACTTTCGATTGGCAATACGGAAGTATTTTGGACGATAACCTTCTGCTTTTTTTTACCAATTAAGTTCAAACTTATTGTTAGAACCGAGCTATAGGTGTGGGGAGTAATTAGGATGAATCTTAGCTTCGGCAATTAGCACATTCCTGAGATATTTTGCTTGCTAATTATCTGCTTAATTATAGCTTTGATTCGACTCACAGAGTCAACACATTCTTGAGATACTGTTTGCCTCGAGATACATACATGCAATCTCGGTTAGCTCGTCCACTCCGAAATACATTGTATGTATGTATGTACCATGATCTTACCGGTTCGAATAGAGTTCGCTATCAGTTTAGAATTAGAAATACATATGTATAAAATACAGAATAATAGCACTGTACAGAACTGAGCACTGTATTATAAATTTAACTTTAACGGGGTCGGTCACGATACTTGAGGGTTAAACATTCGTGACTGTTTCGTTGCTTTTACCCATTCTATCTTTTTAACCGTGAAACGTATTATGTATTTGCCAACGGGACTGGGATTGACTCGTGGAGAGGGCAGAAGAAGGTGGTCGTAACACGCACGAGAGGTGTCGGGGAGAAAGAATTTCCCAAGAGTTTAGCGGGTCGTTTCGCGAAGCCACGTTCGTAATTCAGGGTAAAAAAAACTTTGGGGGAGCATGAAAAAGACCGCAATTACCAAATACAGAAAAAATTGCGTGACGGTCATTGGGGAAATTGACCTATTAACAGGAATTGACCCTTCTCCGCTCTGTACACAGTAATGACACCCTTTCCTACAATTTTACTCGATTTTTACCAATTAACCACGCGATAAATCGTAGAGCGAATCATCGATTCCATTCATCTGACAAATTCTATTGCGAAAACGGTGTCTGTGATTTTTTAGGACTCGTTCGCGTCATTGAATGTTAACAAAAATTGATTCATCGAAACGTAACGAGATAGTCGGTCCTGCTAACATGTTCTTATCTTGCATTATCTTGTATTATATACAAGTAGTAGATATACTATAGAGCTAAAAGTATTAAGTTCAAAAGTGAGATATTTCACGCAATTATTAATAATTAAGATTATCTTAATGAAACTGGGTGTTTCAATATTTGTTTGACTTACTGCACTCCTAAAAAAAAACATGAATGTGGTTGAAATCATCGAACGTCGTTCGATACTTCAACTCGAGGCGTGACAGATAAGAGAATTAGTTTTTTTCCGTGGATAACGAAGCATCTCGACGCGACGCGACGCGACGCGACGCAACGCAACGCATACATTTATTAGCGGGTCTCTGCAATAATAAGAAACTCTCAGTAAATTTCCTTCGAATCGATGAGACAAGGAAAGAAAAATGAAAAATAAGATTCTTAGAGTGAAAAACGTTCACGGCCAGAATTGTCGCTACGTACTCGGTGTTACCCTTCGTTCGCGAACCCACCCTCTGACAGATGTTTTTGGCTCGACCCTCGGCCAGTTTGGCTAAACGACCCCTGTCATCGCGTTCAGAGTTCGTTTGGGGCTCGTGTGCCGAACACATGTCGCGTTCAGCAACAAATATTTCGTTCAAGTGATGTTGAAGTTTGCTCGTTAGAATACTAATAGCGTTCCAGTAGCGTTCCTGCGTTCGTGATTCCTAGCAATTTTTCTTTTTATTCGTTCGTTCGTTCGTTCGTTCGTTTGTTTGGTTGGCTGAAATTTTTATCTAATACCATAGATATGAATCTGCTGGTCATCACCAGCATGAAGTGAAATTTTTGTTTTAGAATTGACTCGAATACCTGAGTATTAAACTTGATCCCATCTCTACCTGGGAGCCTTGAAAAGCTTTTCAAACGATATTCTTCCGGGTCTGTAGGCACAAGCTTTGAAAATGTTTCTATCGAGCAGGCTGGCGACGAGGTCGCTTGTAAATCGGCCATAACTCCGAAAGCTTGTCCTTGACTCGTTCGTTCCCGGGCCAGGCGAGCGAGCAAATGGAAATGCATCGGTGCATTCCGAGTTTTCCAGGTCGACGCTGTCTCCGTGTATGTACCATCTTTGTGGATCGCTGTGTAAGTACACGCGTGCGCCTTGTATCCACCTAGAGTCTGGAGACAGACTCAGGGCCGACGCTGTTCAGATACAATAGAAAAATGGGAGTTTCCCCGAGACAATGGGGAATACTCCTTTGTCGCACGAAGCGAAGGTCCCCTCGTCTCTCCCTCACCCTTTTTCTCTTTCTCTTTCTCTTTCTCTTTCTCTTTCTCTATCTCTATCTCTATCTCGCCCCTCAACTCGCTACCCTTCTGCCTCTTTTCTTCGTTTGACTCGAGTGCTCCCAGATACATATCCCCTTTAAAACCCTTCATCAAATCGAAACGGACTCGGGTATTCCTGCTTCGCGCCACCAGATGGAGCACGCGATATCACGATTCTCGCTAGTACTCGCCTCAATATTTCCCACTATCTATGTATGTATGTATATATGTATGGTCTCGAACAGGCCGTGGATTCAGTCAAACTCTTTATCTTCTTTCGAATCTTTTTTTTTCCCTTTATCTCGCAGGCAAAAATCACTTGTCGTGGATGATAATTATTCTTCATTTAAAAAGTTAGTATTTTCTACAGCCATACAATTGTTACAAGACTAGTTTATCAACAAAGCTAGTCAAGGGCACTTCCTCAGTTTATTACCTACTACGTGTAGAACCACGTTGTAAGGAACACTTGAAATTTAAAAATGAGCAGTATACAAAGTGTCTTAAAAGAGTACATATATGTACGTATAATAAATACATACAAGAAGTAGATTATGAATGAAATAGAAGAAAAATTGTTAGTTCTAGTTATATCGGTTTATTCATTTACAAGTACGAACACGAAGCCATATCAGTTGATAATTATTTCCTTGATGTTTCATTTCCATTCAATTAATCGAGTTTCGTATGTCGAACGGTTACTAGCGTGTCTTTTAGCCCTGGGGTTAACACTTACGTGGCTACCCGCTTGCAATGCACACTCTTACTGAATAATTTACTCGGTGCATGAATTATTTTCTAGATGCAAAATGATCACGACGCGGTGCGTCTTGTAAAACGATACACGCCACTCCCTTTATCGCGTTTATCGTTACTTTCTATCTCGTGTCGAGAAGCGTCTCTCTGCCTTACTTCAGTAAGGGAATTGCACTTCTCGAGACACGATCTTGCTGAAAAAGAGATTGGGGTGAGCTCGATACGTTCGAGAGCTCTTCGACAACGATTTTTAATCAACATCGATCGAAACTTCCGGATACAGTATTGCCTCTTTCAACATAGCGACAAGAATCTTACTCTTCCTTCGATATTTCAATATCGATTTACTTTTTTTATATAAAAATATTTCAAATATTTGAGTGGAACGTATTAATGAATAGCCAGATACAATAGTTGTTCCATAATTTTCTCTTCCTTAGAAAGGATCACTCTTAAAACCCCGTAAATGATTATCGAGCGGCTTCTATACCTGCTTGCCCTCGTAAGGGTTAATAAGGCAATGTCATGGCAATCTCTTTATCAAAATGAATGTTGTGCATGATATGATTCTGCGCTATTTAAAGAGGTACATAATATTAGTCTTCTCTTTGTGTCACGACGCGGATTAAAGCTAGTATTAGAAAATTAATGCTGTACCACCCTGACAAAATGTCGTCGAGTAAGCTCGAGCTTATGCCACTTGGGACAATTAATGTATATATATTAAAATGTCAGAGGTTAGGTGTTGTTGAGGTTAACAGAAAATATTATATAAGCTTCGATCGATACACGACAACGTGTCGTTTACCTGCTGTTGAGCAAATCGTTTCGGACGGGTGTCTTCAACAATATTAATCAATGATTGAGGGTGTCCAGGGTGGTCACAAATTAAATGATGAATTGCACAACCAATGATGTGTAGGAAGATAGACTAATCACCTTATCAAGGTACAATAAAGATATATATATATATACATGTCGACTTATCGATTGATCCTTCGGCAGTCGATAAGTTGCCGCACAACTTCCGCCACTTTTCGACAGAGGGCGCTAATGCTACGTTTCGGAAAATCAATCGGTAAGTCATCGAATAGTTTCCGCAATTTCTGTTATTTAGAAATTAACATATTTATATAAGTGCATAAAGTATATTCTCAGTAATATATATATATGTAATTTAATACATTGTAATGGTCACGTACAAATTAACTTTTTAATTATTATTTCCGAATATTACATAGTAGCTTCGTGTGAATTCGCCACAACGCCCTATCTGTTGTTGTAGCTTACGGGCGGTTAAAGATATAGTGTAAAGTTTTGCCGAAAAAAAAAAGAGTGTTTACGATAATTTCACGGACACGGTTTAAGTCCGTGGGTGAATTCAATCGTGAGACGGGTTATTCCTTTCAAATAATACTAATTCTGTGCATTATGGCATCTGGTAAAAGTACCAGAGAAGTTTTATTGTCCCTTGTCGATGACATCGAGTTGATAGCAAAGTTAGTAATACAAAATATTCGAGTCTTTGATGAGAAGTAAATCCTGTTCTTTGTCTTTTCAGAGAAATGATAGAAAATACGATAGCTCAGAAACCATCCAAGTTATCGAGCGAGGAACATGCTCAACTGACTGAATTGTTAATTGCCAAGGACAATGAACTTAAAGCTACTTTGAAACGAGCAGCCGAACAGGCGAAAATTAACCTAAAAATGGAAGCTTTAAGAGCTGAAGTCGAACGTCAAGATCAAGACATCCAACAGTTGCAAAGACAATTGAAAGAAGCTGAACAAATTCTGGCTACTGCCATTTACCAAGCGAAACAAAAGTTACAATCTATCGCTCGTGCTAATAAAAG
The DNA here is from genome assembly GCF_907164935.1 of Osmia bicornis bicornis. Taxonomy (NCBI): domain Eukaryota; kingdom Metazoa; phylum Arthropoda; class Insecta; order Hymenoptera; family Megachilidae; genus Osmia; species Osmia bicornis. The sequence continues at coordinate 283,804 of NC_060218.1, read as the reverse complement.
ACCAGTTCCATCGGAAGAGTTGATCAAATATGCGCATAGAATTAGCGCGTCGAACGCCATTTGTGCCCCGCTTACATGGCAACAAGGAGATCCTAGAAGACCGTACCCTACAGGTAAATTATTTCTCCTCGTGTCTTTTACATGTTTCTTGTACGGACCCTGTAAGGAGACGTTCGTTATTCAGACATTGAAATGAGACTGGGATACCTTGGAAGATTAAGCGATCTTCCTCTGAACGGACAAATGTTGGGCACTCACCCCGGCATATCGTCGGACTTACACAGAGCTGGACATCCCGTTGGTGGTATGCTAAAAATTCCAAAAGAGCATTACATTACTGCTGTTATTTCTTCATTTCTGTACAAATCGTGGTTGTTATTTTAGAACCACCTGTATCGCAAGCTAATCAATTTGCGTGGCACCCATCCGGTGAAATTCATATGTCGGTGAGCGGACAAGGAAGCGTTGCGATGAATACGCACAAACAAGAAACAGAAGACGTTGAAGTTATGTCCACCGATTCCTCGAGCAGTTCGTCTAGTGATTCACAGTGAGCGTTGTTTGTTTACTAACCATGGAGAAAATTTATTAGTAAGCAGCCAGTGGAAATATGGTAGGTGAAATAAATTTTCATTTTAATAAGTAACACCAGATTCGAAAACATAATTTTATTATCAATTAAATGTTTTTTTTTTTTTTTTTTTTTTGATTTAAGAAATTATAGAAATGAAAAAAGACAAATGAAATTTCTCGTATTTTCTTGTTATTATAAACTATTCTGTCAGAATATTTCGTTACTTGTTGATATTGCTAAACGGATCCAAGTAAAATATTTGGTAAAAAACGATGCAGAATCCGATGTGTGTAATACGCTTCGGAATTGGCCTGTAATAATTAATTTTTGTATTTATGGAAGTATACATTAGAAAAGAAATGTATTTTCTTACCGCACGTTTACTCTGCAACTTACCAATTGAACGTTATCTTTGAAATTCGTTTTTTGAAATAAAACATTTTCATCGATGCAAATGAGGCCGAACAGTTTGCAGTCTTCTTGAACCTTATTGATATCTTTGTACAGTAAAATTTCTTGCAATTTAAGTCCCGGAAATGTATGGAGTTTACTATTATACCCCCAACTCATGACTTGCAGTGCCGTTCTAAAACATATACGTATGTACCGTAATAATAGTAGTAGAAGTAGTAATTATTTAAATTTGAAAAAAAGCGTCCGCGACGTTTGCCAAATGAATGTGAGAGATGTAAAGCGGTGTTCGGTTTACCCTCTTAATTTCGGTGCATTTATCATAGCTGCGCAGACGAGTATCGGAGCTGGAAGCTGTTGGATTAACGAGAAAACGCGAACGTAGTTTTTCAAATGACAAGCTAGCGATATTTTCATCGATAGTTGTACATCCGGAGATTTTCTGCAATAAAGATAACGATATAAGTGTAAAGTGTACCGCGAAATAAGTATGCCTATATTATTGTTCCGTACCTTAAGTAAAGTGGAAGATTCAATGCTCTTTTCAAAGATTCGGCATCACCCATGTTTAGAAGGATATACAAAGCTTCCATCTGTTGACGATCGTTGCTCAGTGTTAGATTCTGTAGACATTTATCGATTGAGAGAAAATCTTTGTTGGTCGATTTGTCGTATAACGTTAGCAACTGTGACATGCACTCGGCAAGATGTTGATTGTTAATTTGTTCGCTAAATTCTAACTTGCTTCTCTCGCATAATCTGCAATTGTTTCTTTCGATTAGCCTTATTGATACCGGATCGTAAAATGAAATCGTACCTCTGTGCAGCATAAATTAGGAACCGAACTATCGACTCGAACAATTTAATGCCTGTAGAAGAATTTTCTATGCGTTGAATGATGGCATCTTGTCTTACGGCTCTTAGTCGATCGAAGATAAAATCGTACACCACTATCCAATCGACGTCTGTACGTGTAGCTATCCTGAAATAGAAGTACAACTCGTTGATCGAATGAATTTGTAAATCGATAGTCGACAAAATGATTGCTACGGTGTTAATTATACTTGGTAAACAAATATCTGACGGTTGATAATAGGACGGATGCGGGGCGCAGTTGATTCGGATCGGTCATAACTGATCCTGCTGCTGAACGGATGTAGCATTTGATGGTTTTTTTGGGATCTGCCTTTGGCCGTGTTGCTCCTTTTGGGCATTCATCGATTTCGAATCTATGTAATAAACCTTTCTCCTCCCTACTACAAACGTTTTGATATTATATTAGCTTTTACAGCTGTTCGTATCCAAGCAGTTTCTTTGAGGTTTTCTTTGGATAAAGATGTACCGATATGGGAAAAAGATGATCTTCGACAACTGTTCCTTTTAATAAGTTACTATGTTTACTAAACCATTGCGGTATTAACGTATTCTCATTGAAACAATTAACAAGTATAACTTAACGACGGTGACATTTGTTTTATATAACCATCGATAAGAAAATTTTGATGCAAAATTTGTTCTTGGAATGATATTCAAAGGATTTAAATGCATTTAATAATGAGGTATAGTTGAAAATATTTGTACAATTTCATAAAAAGAAGTAGAAAAATGAAAATTCAAATATTTTGAATCGTTCAAAGGAAAATATTTATGCAAGAAACAAATTTCAGAAAAATATGCATGTCGAGATTTGAACCACTTAAGTCATAGCTGCGTTATATTTACATATGTACATACATACATACAACGGTCGTAGAAATATTTTTCTCGATATTCCATATCGGTGCTTGTTGAAAACTTATTTTTATAATTTGAATTCGTTTTGCTTTCGACTTACATCCGTCGCTCTCTTCCTGGACACATTAACAAGCATGTTCCTTGTATAAATTCGGTCATTTTGGAGGATTCATTTAATTAATAACCGTAATGCAATGGTTATGTACTTATATACTTATGTTTATCAGACTCTCGCTTTGCGCTGAAGTGGTTGTCATTCTCTGTTTCCTAACTTCATAGTTGTTACGCGGTTGTTGCACATGCGCGCCGTAGGTATGCGATATGTTAGGATGGCACGTGTATTGCGGTAAAACCATCTCGCGCATAAATTTAAAAGACAAGCCTGCATCTAACAGATACATATGTATGTATACATATACAGATAAATAAAGTACATATGTATTCGTATATTTATTTAGTTATTTATATACATTTATTTACAATATTTATTTTAAAAGAAAACTCTAGATTAAACAGAATCCGTGTGCGATGTGTAACGTGCGTTTTTATAGTGATTCGCGTATTATACAAAAGTGTCCTTTTCAATTGTTTGCCCTAATGTTAAGGTTAACACGTATGGATGCGAAGCAAAATTTATTTTTGTCTTTCTTTTTATTTCCATTTGTCTTTTTTCTTTCCTTTTTTTTCGATAGGTAAGATACGACACGATAAACGTTGTTTGAAAAGAGGAGGTGCATGCATCCCTGTTGTGAAAGAGAAAATTGGTGTGGACATCAAGAATGAAAACGAAGGGGAATGTTGTTGAGCGTCCTTGTTGGTTACTCACACGATACCTGCTGCGCAGTCATCCCTGTCGAAATCACCGTTATTATGCGAAGGTTAATGCTCTTACGTAAACTTTCTCGCCTCTTTCTTTTAATTTTGTATGCTTCTCGTTTGACAGAAGTTGACGTTTGTCCGTTTTATTGTTTAATTTCTCGATTTCTCGGTTATTATTATTGAATATCATAGTGTACTGCAATTTTAATTTCTTTCTCACGATTGAACGCTACGTGTTCTTTTTGTTTCGATAAAAATGCATTGAAACGAATGCGAATGCGAGTGCGGTTACGGATGCAAGCACGTAAGTAAATACATACATACATACATACATACATACATACATACTTACGCTCGAGATGTTAAGTTTGCGATGAGAAACTATTTCCATAAAGAATTGCAAAAATTTATTCGCGGTGTCCAATTATCGTGCATTATAGAGATTGGAGAAGAGAATAATGATCGCATCACGTGTAACTATACCGAGAAAACCGTGACACGTACGATTCTATGAAAACATTCGTGTTCTTCGATTTTCCCGATTTTTTTCTTTTCCTTTCTTTTCTTTTCTTTTCTTTTTTTCTTTGAAGCAAACGTTAATTTAATAATCGTTGAATGATCAATGTTTTATCGCGTTCTCCGTCGTATCGTAAAAAGGTGTTTTCTTATTAACTTTTCGAAGGTATCACGCAAGTCGATTTACTATATGTAATTTACGAAATTCCAAAGGAAGAACGAGTAAGTAAGTACTTATGCCAGTACGAATATGCATGTATATCCTGACCGTGAAACAAAATCTTATGTACCGTGTTTTATTAGGGTATTAAGCGTAACTTTATAAGACACGAGAGATCAAACAAAGCGTGTTTAAGCTTTCGCATGATTTGATCAAATTTGCTTTTACGATTTTTTTTCCATTTGTTGTTTGTTGAAACGTTATTCAGTCGTTTCCAGAAACCTGTTCCTCGCATACGCGCGCCCACACTGTGTATGTACTCCTGTTTGCGATCGAAATCTGTTCTACCTATGTATGTACATATACATATACATATATATTCGTCCTGATCGAGTTCGTTTCACGATCCTGCCGGTTCACGATCGAAATATCGCGCGGAAAACATTACGTGCTAAATAATGCAACATTGTACTTACGTATGTGTTATCTTTCGCTGAAAGTTTTTGGCACGTTCGTCCAAACGAAAGAATGGAAAAAACTCGTTGTTAAGATATCGACAAAGCGTGTTCGTTATCGCTTCAATAAGATAAAAGCGCGCGTTTACCTGCAAAATTGAATCGATAGTTTCTTATTTTTATTCTTTTACAACGATACGAACGAACAACTTATTATTATTATTATTATTATTATATTCGTACCAGAACGTGTAGGAAAGATGTTTTATGCGAGAAATGCGTCACAAGGAGCAGATCGTGTTCGATACAGAACGTTCGTTTCGAGTGTATCGCTGGAAATTCCCGTGACACCTTCACAGGGGAAGAACGATTACGTTACGGGGAAAGAAAATTGTACGTGTATAATATGAAATTGATGACGTTGCGGTTTATATCGTCATGTGTTACTACACGTGTTAAGCAAGTAAAAGAATTAAGAGTAAGAGGATCGTTGGAGTACCTGTGACCTCCACAGAATTCCTCTATAGAGAAGCGAACAGCGCTACATTGGTCCAGTCTTTCTTAAAGCATCGTTGAATTTGCACACAAGCCGCGCGTTAAGTCAGTAAGTCGTGAGAACAGGAGAAAGAAAACGCGGCGCGTCGCGTCGTTTAGTTTTGTTCTTTTGCTTTCTCATTGTCGGACTAATCGGCTGGCGTAATATTATGCGCGTGTATTGTTAAGATCTATCGATTATCGATGCTGGTAGTTTTGTAATCGAAAATAACAAGGAATATTCAAGCACTTATCTCGGTTAATTATCCCGAGAACAAACTGTTGATTCAGCAAGCTAATGGGTGGGTACGGTTTTTCGCAAAAATCTCCTCAACAAAATCGGCGATTCAAAACATTTTTGGCAGAATCATCTACTTTACGTAATAAATGCCCTACGGAACTACATATTTAGTTGTTCGTTCGTTTCAACCTTGGCTTACTTTTACAAACTATATCGACATATCTGTCCTATACAAATTCTTCTTAATTGTATGTGCACTTTCTTATGACACTTAGTTAGATTAGATAAAGCGGGATGTCGCGTCAATTTCCAACTTATTCCTCGATACATTGCACCTGCACGATATTTCTACAGTTTCCTTTTTACCCCGTCCAGTGAAAAATCTTGGTTGTATCGCATTCGATTTCGTTTTTGTACATGTGTGTATATACATATAGTATTTAAACCATGAAATATTTTTATAGATCAAGAATGACACACTGGAAGAAGGTATTATTGCTTCTCATAAAGGTTTCTCTGTTGCATCGTAGTTGCCTGTCAGGTGAGTGAGAAGTGAGAAAACGATCATTTTATTTGTTTGTTATTCAACATAATCATTTGTCGATTTTAGAAACGATTATAACAGCGTACAGTGATTTCGATTTTGAGCACATCGAGCCGGAGATAGCCGACGAATTGAACTGGACGGAGCATCCTTGCCGGCGAACTTGCTCAGATGATGCACCACCGATGGAATGTCATTACACGTTCAGATTGGAAGGTTATCGTACTATGAGCAAAGCGTGCTACGACTGTCCGTTCAATCTTACGGACTGCTTTCGGAAGCATTGTATTCCAGCCGATGGTGTTAAAAGATCAATTTTAGTGGTTAATCGGCAGATGCCTGGACCGCCTATCGAGGTATTTTATACATTGCTAACGAGAACCGTTTGGTCAACGGTAAAAAGTTTTCTCATTATCCACTAGTGTCATCGAGGAGTTCACATATTATACAGAATTATACGTAATGTTTTGCATTTTCATAGGTGTGCCAAGGTGACAGAGTAATCGTTGACGTGATAAATATGTTGCATTCCGAAAGTACCACGATGCATTGGCACGGACAGCATCACGTGAAAACGCCGTACATGGATGGCGTTCCTTACGTTTCTCAATGCCCGATCTCGCCAGGTTCCACATTTCGATACGATTATAGCGCAACAGAGGCTGGTACACATTTCTGGCATTCGCATTTAGGTGATATTTCAAACGATCCTCTTTCGTCAATTCTCGGTCAATTCTTGCTGTTGTAATCCTGGATAAACTATCGTTTCAAGGTTTTCAACGTGGCGATGGAGTATTCGGTGCGTTGATTGTACGCGTACCTCCAAAAATAAATTGGCACTACGATTTATACGATATCGACCAACATACCATACTCCTCTCCGATTGGACTCACGAATTGGGAATTGATAAATTTTTGAACCATCATCACGCTTCCGGCGACAACAAGCCGCCCAATCTGTTGATCAATGGTCTCGGTCGTTTCGCAGTGTTTCGAAATAAAAGCGAAACTGGCAACGGCAAAGACAACGGGAACGCTTCTACCATGATGCCGGTCGCAACGTTTACCGTTAAGCGGGTAACGTTAAAGTAAAATCCAAATCTATCGGAACAACATTTACCGATATAAATAATAATTTAATGCGATCCTCCTGCTCTGTTTGATCTGTTGCAGAATACAAGATACAGGTTCAGGCTGATTAACGCCGAATTTCTCAATTGCCCGATCGAACTATCGATCGACAACCATACTATGCGCATACTTAGCTCGGATGGACGCGACGTTGAACCTATCGAAGGTAACAAGTACTTATGTATAATTCGTAGTAAATAAGAAGAAATTTTATAATCCTCCGACTCTGTTTCTATTTCTACTTCTTTTCTTCTAATTCTCAGCGGAATCTCTTGTTAGTTACGCCGGCGAAAGGTTTGATTTTGTCGTTGAAACGAATCAAAGTATAGACAATTACTGGATTCGATTTCGGGGACTAATGGATTGCGATGAAAGATTCACCAAGGCGTACCAAGTTGCTATATTACGATACGAAGGTGCCAATGATCAGGATCCGAAAGATGTAGTTACGTACGAACGCGAATCCAACGATTCTTTAGGTCTGCTGGTGCGTTTACAGAATCTTTTTACCTTACCCAGAATCTTCTTCGTTAGTTACAGTAGACACGATGAAGCGATAATTTGTCCATTCTACTTTTAGCAAGTGAATGCTTTAAACGAAGGTACGGAAACAAACGGAAGCCTGAGTATACCGCTGTTGAGAGCTATGGATGGAAACGACCAATCTAATATCCAACTTCCGGACTACCAGTTTTACGTTTCTTATGATTTTTACAAGAAAAATAATCCTCATTTTCATCGTGAAATGTTGTATGCGTTCGATCAAGGTAATCAGATGCGAACTAATTTACGTTTGCTCTCGTACGCGTCTAATTCGTTTAATTATAATTATGTTTTCAGTGAAATCTAATGCGCGGCTACTCACGCCCCAACTGAATCACATCTCGATGAAACTACCCTCCGTACCTCTCTTATCTCAAAGAAACTCCATCGATCAGAAGCAATTTTGTAACGCGAGTACCGTCACAGACTGCGAACGAGATTATTGCGCTTGCACTCATGTGCTCCGTGTCAAACTCAACAGTGTGGTCGAAGTGATTTTGGTCGACGAAGGTTTGCCTACCTATCTACCTACCTATTTACTGATTATCGATTCAACGATTATACGATTATACGTATAGATTTTTCTCTCTCTTAGGTTTTGCTTACGATGCGAATCATCCGTTTCACCTTCATGGATATCAGTTTCGCGTAATTGCTATGGAAAGAATAGGAAAAAACATCACTGTCGAAAAAGTAAAAGCATTGGATAAAAAAGGAGCGATACGCAGAAACCTCGACCATGCTCCTCTGAAAGATACCGTAACGGTACCGGACGGTGGTTACACCATCCTACGATTCTATGCCAATAATCCGGGTGAGAATATTTACCGAACAACCGTTTTTTTTTTTTATTATTTACCACAACTTTCCTACTTCTTCTTATCATATGTTTTTTATCATTTTTTCAGGCTACTGGTTGTTTCATTGTCACATTGAATTTCACGCGGAAGTTGGAATGTCGTTAATCTTCAAAGTCGGTGAACATCAAGATATGCTGCCTGTTCCACGAAATTTTCCTTCCTGTGGTAACTGGCAACCAAAAAATGAGCAAGCTACTGCCATTGATTTACCAGATACTTCTAATAATGTTACTACGTACTCGCCGAAAGATATCGCCAATACTTTGGCGAACAAAACTGTTGAAAATGACGTACGACAACTTGTCAAACTATTGCCGCAAATTTTACGAATGTTGCAAAACTCGTCTTCGTCACGCATCTCGATCGTTTCCTATTTTTTCTTTTATTTCTGTGCTATCCATGCTATCATTTAACTTCGAAACCTAACATTTACAACATTTGCAAACGTTCGTCAAATTTTATGTACTTAATAGAACAAGTTTTATGTACTTAATAGATCGATTCTTGCTGGGCACATCTTTCACAGGGTCGACAATTGTCATGTATATACCAATATTGAAACGTATCACCGATCTTTCGGATCCATTTCAGACCAAAAACAAAACTTATGTATTTTACTTTTCTACGATCTTACTTCTAATAATCTTCAGCTATCGACTGAAATGATATATTTCATTGTAAGTATTAGATACGATAGGGTAGGATGATAGGATAGGATAAAATAAGACACGTACGTAATAAAATTTAAATTGACAAAAATTTAAACATGCCGCAGAGCGAATGAATTATTGTTTCATTTTTATACGACTAAACGGGACGCAACACACATATCTGTTTTGCGTTCTAATTCGAATTAAATTTAGCTTATTTTTTAACAATTATCTACTATGCTGTGATATAATTATGCTATATAGGTATGCCCGTCAAGATTGAAATGCTATTTAAAACGACAACCACTACTTTGTTGTGCGTGTATTACAACAATTTTATGTGACGGATTGTACGAACCAATTGGACATGTATGAACGAATGGCCACACTGTTAAATAACTGCGAATATTACTTTTGCTACATGTAATTGTCAAATTTTATATTAACTTTTTCATAAATCGATGCACAATAGATTAATGCGTCTATATTAATCACCTGCCGAGTCTTCAATCAACTTTCTTTCGATTATTAGCGATATTAATCGTTATACGTTGATGTATGTTTCTTGAGAAACTGAAAATGGATAAATAGCATAGCAAACATCATTTTGCGCTGGTCTTTGGAGAGGATGAGCCAGCAACTTTGCCATGTTGTCGTGCAATTTTGCAGCATTTCTTCCTACTTCTAATATATAGGAAACATTTTTTGTATCTAAAGTTCCTATTTCGCTATAAATTTCTTCGCACAAGTTTTCAGAACAAGGTGGTTCGTGTACATACAATACATCCACAAAAAAATATGGATTCTTCGTAAGATTATCTAAAGATGCTTTACTGCTATAAAATTTTGGTATACTGGAAGATCGTGAATATAACAAAATTACTCTAGTTACAAACTTTGGCCCCGCAATGTCACCTTTCTGCATTGGTAAAGGTAGCTTCGGTTCAATTTTATGAAATAACTGTCCAAGATCATACGATTTTTCATCTTCTTCTTCTTCTTCCTTTTTCTCTTCCTCAGTTTCTACTCCTTCTCCCCTTCCTCTTCCTTTTCGTCTTGCTGCTCGTCTTTGTTTCTGTTTTCCTTCTCTCTTACTTTCTTTTTCTTCTACTCTTTCATCTCCCTCCTGCTCTTCCACCTCCTCCTCAATTCCTTCTTCGTCTTCTTCTTCTTCTTCATCTTCATCTTCCTCTTCTATAATCTCTTCATCGATGAGATTCAAACTATCGATAATACTATTGATATTATTGGTAAAATCACAAATCCATTCTGCGCTTTGAGAGTTTAGAATCATTAGTGCATATTCGTGACTACGCTGAATGGTAGATTTGATGCAAATAAAATGTTCCACAACCCGTTTTATCATGAACAAAGGCATATAATTAGTACCTTTGGAAAGTTTAAACGGTGTACAGTCCTTTTCTCTTACTGTATCTATTACAAATAAAATCTTTTCGGGCAAATTTATTTCTGGTAAATTTTGTACTAATACGTTATTCTCATCGGATTGTGATATCTTGCGATCCGGAGGATAACAAGACACACTATTATCAGTGGTACTACTCATTTTTAATGTTTTTATTTGCATCCGTATATTATATTCACGTGCAATGTGATATTAAAATTGTCAATTTTTCTTCTATTATTCACATCTTGTTGAAAAATTATCCACAATGTTCCTATTTATATATATATATATATTTCTTGTTAATATGTATTTTACGCAAATGAATGTTACGTTACAGTACTACCATGCTACTGCATATCATGCGTTTTACATTCTGAAGTACGACGTTAGAAGCGCCACCACAATAATTTTAACCCTAATCCCCTGTGCCATCTTACGTCAGTGATTACAGATACAAAAGACCGGACATGCCTTTGTTTTCAAGGGGTCATGATTTAGAGGGATTTTATTTTCAAAAAGGTAATATAGAGAGGGATTCCCCCCTTCTGAACGCCATCTTGGGCTGCGCCAAGTAAAGTTGTTATGTATGTATGTATTTAGAGGGTTCCAGACAACCCCAGATGAGATTGCTTTGCATGCAGAGAGTACAGCCGGTAGGATAATTGTGTCTGTTTTACCCGTCGCGCTTTCATCTGCAAGACTTACATGAAGCTAGCCGGAAGGAATAAGAGAAAGAAAAGAAACTCGGTTTACAATATTTATAAATAATATATAATATATAAAAATATATGAAATCATTTATCTTGTTATTTTTGTTATTTTATTATAAAAGATCTTCAGCATAATGACAGTTGCTCCAAAAAATTAAAAGAACTTTTGCCCATAGAATATGAAACATAGAAAATTTAAGCGATTTGGCAAGAGTCCTGAGTATATTTTGCGCTTGCGTACTACAATTATTCATTATAAAACAAACTTGTAGATAATTAAGAAATTATTCACTCACAAACAATGCAAATGATATATTTGTAAATCACAAACGATTTCCAATCAATTACAGTTATCAGTTATCGCAAAATCTGTTTATTAATAAAAAATTACTAAAAAGTTTCGGCTCACATCATGACTGAAATAAAATTACTAATTACAAAAGAAGTAATTTGTCACAAACGTTAAAAATAGACTCACAATCAATCACAAACGATTTACAAACGGAATACGCTAAGAAAAATGATAAATAATCATATTTTATTATTCCACCCGGCTAGCTTCATGTACAAATTCAGGACTCTTTGAGAACAGGCATGTCCAGTGTCCAGTCCTCTACTATTGTCTACTATCTGTATTTATCTGTAGTCAATGCGAGGTGTGTATAGGTACGTAAATAAGCAATGATGTTACGTTCGAATATTTTGAAATGAATGCTTCGCGTTAGTTAATAGGAACAGTTATCGTATAAATATCTACAATAAAATATGCTTGCACTGAAAGATTATGGTAGCAGTGACGATAATAGCGAGTCAGAAAATGACGATGAAAGTACAAAAAGTGAGGTTAACTGTGATGTCGGTGCAAATAACAAACCTGTTGTTGAATTACCTCATGCTGTGGAAAAATTAACCGCGTCTATAAACATACAGATTTGCTCAGCACCAGAAGTAATACCAACGGTAAATATTTAACGATAAGTCTTTTAAGTAGTTTTAATTGAATTAAAAATTGATGTTAATTGTATTGATTCGGCCATTCTGCTCTACTGTATTATAGGGATCCGAATTATGCGTAAGACACGTAGATTCAACCTTGGAAGAAGTTACGCATAATCCAAAGTACGAGGAACTGTTCGCTCCAGATATTGGCCCTGAGAATCCTTTTAAAACGCAACAACAGCGTGCTGTAAAAAATATGCTTTCTGGTTATGTAGAAAAGGCTCACATAAGCGAATTTCAATTTGAAAATCAAAGAAGAACATTTGCCAGTTATGGTACGCTCGGTTGGTGATGCGCGATATTTACAAAATGAGATTCTTTGTTATCCCAGTAATTGTGTCTGTTATAGGATACGCTTTAGATCCGACCGTAGATGGTAGCGCGGAGGAAGGTAGATCGATAATAGGAGCAAAAGAAGCAGCAGAAGAATCTGGAGGCAAAACTGTATTTGAAAATACAACATTAAGACCTTCCGATAAAAGGAAAAGGCATAGAAACGACGATCCTGCAGATATCGAAGGGTTCTTGGGCCCATGGGGTGGATATATAGATGAAAAACGAATTGTCAAACCGACGGAGGAAGAAGCTGCTGAATTGGAAGAAATATTAGCCAAAAGAAATAGAAGAGGAAAACCAACGGAGGAGAAACCTCTCGAAGAGAAGACGGTGTTACATAGTACGGCCGGAACAATTGTTAAACTTTCAAGCTTAACTGGCTTTTTTATTTCATACAAAAATTTATTTTTTAGTCAAAGACAGTGTCGACTATCAGGGAAGATCATTTTTGCACGCGCCTCAAGATGTTGGAGTAAATTTGAGATCGGAGTCACCGCCCGATAGATGTTTCTTACCAAAAGCACAAATTCATACGTGGGAAGGTCATACGAAAGGTATTTCGCAAATTAGATGGTTCCCACGTACGGCGCATTTGTTACTTTCTTGTAGTATGGACTGCAGAGTAAAGGTGGGTGTAACTTGAAATACTAAAAAAGAAGAATACTAGACGAAAGAAGATGGGTTTTAATTTGATGCTGATTATTATCGTTTCAAGTGTAGCTATGGGAGGTGTATAAAGATAGGAGATGTATTCGAACTTATTATGGTCACCGTCAAGCTGTAAGGGATATTAGTTTTGATAACGATGGACAGAGATTTTTGTCAGCTGGGTATGATCGTTACGTAAAACTGTGGGACACAGAGACTGGTTCGTGCATCAGTCGATTTACAAGTAGAAAAATCCCTTACTGCGTCAAATTTAATCCCGACACAGATAAACAACATCTATTCGTAGCTGGAACAAGCGACAAAAAAATTATTTGCGTAAGTTGTAAGATTTATTCGATAATCGGTAAATTTTACGAACCTCTTACGCTAATTGCATACTTGGTTACAGTGGGATGTACGTTCTGGTGAAATAACTCAGGAATATGACAGGCATTTAGGAGCTGTTAATACAATAACGTTCGTTGATGAGAACCGAAGATTTGTAACGACTTCTGACGATAAAAGTCTGCGAGTTTGGGAATGGTACGAAGTTCTTTGTTCATCGTGAAAAGCGTTTAAACTTTCAACGCAACGATGAATAAATTTGTGAAGTACTTGAACGTAGCCCGTCTTTTGATTTGAATAAAATTTTATCATTATTCTTTCTGCAGGGATATACCGGTCGATATGAAATACATTGCGGATCCTTCTATGCATTCTATGCCCGCAGTAACTCCGTCTCCTAATCAAAAGTGGCTTGCTTGTCAAAGTATGGATAATAAGATTGTTATATTCTCTGCATTAAATAGGTTTAAAATGAATCGTAAAAAAACATTTACGGGTCACATGGTTGCTGGTTACGCTTGTGGTTTAGACTTTTCCCCTGATATGAGGTGAGAAAATTATTTTATTTACTTTGAAACTATGGAAGTATATATGTATTTTTTGTTTTTTCTTTGTTTTTTATATATATGTGTGTATATATATATATATATATATAGTTACCTCGTATCGGGTGATGCGGATGGCAAGTGTTACATTTGGGATTGGAAAACGACTAAATTGTACAAAAAATGGAAAGCGCACGATGGTGTATGTATCGATGTATTGTGGCATCCACACGAACCTTCGAGGCTGGCTACAGCTGGTTGGGATGGAAAAATAAAATATTGGGACTAAGTGTCATCGGCGATTATATTTTTACTAAAAAAAAAAAAGAAAGAAAAAAAGGGAAAAATTATATTTATATTTTATATCACGTGTACAAGGAGATTTATTTCGCGCAAAACTTTTTAATTACGGTATTAGATATAGATGGATGAATGAAGAGATTGTAAAATTGTTCAAAAGTATTTTAATCGCAATTGATAATTTATAGTTATTTTTCGCGATTGTGAAACGATTCACATCTAAATACGGATAATGAATGAAGAAAGCATCTTTTTTTTTTTTTTTCCATTTTGTAGCAATAAACGAGGCGTAAAATTAGTCACATTGCTATATTATATAATAAAAAAAAAAAAAAGAAACTACCAAACATTTCGCGTATTAATTTGTTCGTATCGAGATGACAAGTTACTAACTCTACTTTTACATGGCGGTGGTAAAAATCAATAATAGCACGCGTCATGATGTCTACCGTTTTCGTTTCGTGCGTCGTTGCAGACTTAATGTTTTCCGTGGTCATTGGTGTTGTCCCGTCGAATATTTTAAATTTAATTGTTCGATTGACAAATGGTTAACGATACCTTCACTTTTCAAGTTGTTTTGATTTAATATGATAAACCGGTTGATGCAAATGCCTTGAAACTGTGCAAAGATTCATCGAAAAGTGTTGATAAATGGGAAGGTAAGAATATTTTCACCTTACATAAATATGAATATACATTTGTCGGAGTTTTATAACTTACGGTTATACAATGGAATGAGATCATTCGAATGTTAATAGACATTGAATGTTTACAATAAACACGTGGTTCTAATATGTTGTATGTAAGTACGTAAGTACGTACATGAAACATTGAAAAATTATTATTTCTATATGTATATGAATTTTGATATCATTGAATTTGGCATAACCACCGAGGTATTGTTGTAAAAATTGTACGTATCACTTAACACGTTAGCGATAAGAGCAACATGTTTATGTCTTTAGTGTTAGAATAAAAGAAGGTAATAACCGACTATCTTACGATCTTATATTCACCTATACCGTAACAGGTTCAACGTAAAGATGGATGGTCCTGGATTAGGATATTCGTATCATCTTCCTTCAGCAGGATGGAATCTTAGAGTGAGGAACGTTTTGTCGCAGTTTAGTGATCTCTTCAGTGAATTTAATAAATACATTGCACCTGCTTATCATCACGATCGATGCGAAAGGTATTTCATTTATCTTTCATAGAGGTAACCGGAATATAACAATGGTACCCGTAATGATCTACGAAGTAATGATAATAATGATAATACGGTTTTTCTGTAGATCGGTGCAGATGCGATTATATTCCATGCATAAGAGAGAATTTGTTATGGTATTTGTTGCTTTCTTTGCATGTTTTGGATTAGCAGTGTTTATTGGACTAGCGGGTAAGCTTTCTGCTTGAACTGAGTTACTTTTTATCGTATTCACGTATACTTGTATTCTTTCGCTACAGGTCCTCCTATCACTTCAACTACCGAGCAAAGAGCTCATGTAAATGGAAGTGAAATAGCTACCGGTCCTTTTATTATGAAAACACCTTTGTTATCCACGTATAGTCAACAACTATGGGTTATTGCCAAATTATTGACCTCGAATAATGATGGTATTACGAACATAAATGACTGAAAGAATATTCACATCCATTTGTAAGATGCAAATTGTAATCATGATGTATTGATTTCTTACAGATGAAAGATATGACAAAAGTTTTCAAATAAGCATCTCTATAGATGGTATTACCACTGATCATAAACTTGTACCTATTTTGTCATCTGAAACTGGACACAATAGGTATGAAATTGAACTTAACATATTTTACGTAATTTCTTCTTTCTACATATATGAATCTAATTAAATATATCGAATTACCACTGATATACGTGTGCGTGCGTTCGTGCGTGTGCGTTTCTTTTTTTTATTTCATTATAGGACTAGACATTTGAGGTGCGAAAGACAAACGTGCGAAGAACTCGTAGTTGCTCATCTCGGATTTCTCGATTACAGTTATTATATTATTACTGTTCGTTTTCACGGCCTCGAAAGCTTCCATCAACGCTACATCATACACGAACTCACATTCTACGTCAGTAAGCACTACCCGAAATAAAATGTTTAATTTAAATAATTCTGCAGAATCGACAAAATAATCGTACTTGGTAATATTTTTACTTATTTACAGTACAAAAATTACAACCCGGCATTCACGGAATTCGAAATTTGGTTTCGATTTATCTTCTTATTGACTGCATTCGGAGTTATGGTAAAATGGAAATATTTTTTCATATATGTACAATGTAATATACGTACATATTTACATATATGCATACGTTGATTGAAACAGAACATTTTACTATATTGCTTGTATTAACTTTTCAGTGTTGGTTCGGGCATTCCCTTCGAAAATATCCATTGCACGACTGGTCGATAGAACAGAAATGGATCTCTATATTACTTCCATTATTAATTTTATATAATAGTAAGATTTGATTTCATGATTTGTTAGAGATTTAGTGTTTGTCATTTCTCAACAAATGTTCATTTCTTTGTCTCTCTTCTTCTTCTTCTTCTTCTTCTTCTTCTTCTTTCAGATCCATTGTTCCCAATGACATTTTTGATCAACTCTTGGGTGCCTGGTATGGTAGATGCAATTTTACAAACGACATTTCTTTGTGCAGTTCTCATGTTTTGGTTATGCGTTTACCATGGTTTAAGACAAGTATGATTTTTCGTTACTTCGTCAACTTAAACGTAGTTTAATGCAAAACTGATGTATCCTATATTTCCGACAGAATGAAAGACGCCTGATCACGTTTTATCTACCAAAAGTTTTAGTAGTTGGATTGCTATGGTGTTCGGCGCTCGTTCTTGCGACCTGGCTTCGTTGTACAGAATTAGAAGATCCTACTTATAATTACGTTCTTGACACATCGAATTATTTCGTAAGTGTCAACAAAGAGAAGAGACTATCGCTTACTTACACCTAATATACGATATGTGGTTTGTTGTCAATAAAGTTCTGCGTGGTTGCAGGGTTTCAAGGTGTTCTTCTTCACAGTAGGAGGCTTTTATATCGCGTACTTGCTCCTCTTAATATTGAGGGCGTACAGTGAATTAAGATCTATGCCGTACTTCGGTACGATAAACATGTTTATAAAAATGTTATTTGTATTTTTCGGCTATTTACAGTATGTATATTATTTTTTCTAGATCTTCGGTTACGTTTTTTAACGTTACTGGCTAGTGTTGTTTCGTTGGTTTGCGGCTGTGTGACAGCACGACAGTTTGGAGCTGGTATTTTCGAGGATAGTTTTGCTTCTCGTCTAACTACTTATTACCGTTCATCAGCTCAATTTATGGCTCTCTATGGTCTTCTTAATTTTTATTTGTATACCATGGCTTATGTGTACGCGCCTGCACAGCAACAGGTTTACGGTCAACGTAAGTATTTTACATACTCGAATGAGAGAAATCGGTATCCATAGCGTATAATAATAATAATAATAATAATCGCGTATATTACGAACGATAAATCTTGTTACAATTGATAACAGATTCCTCCATAACAAAGGACAACCCTGCATTTTCTATGATTAACGATTCCGACGAAGATGTTATATATGGATCGGATGAAGAAGCGGTTTACGGATCGGACGAGGATAGTAGACGGCCTTTAACCCGTACTTCTCGAACCGCGAGTGATAGTAATTAATTGATCAAATTAACTTTGATCATCTTCAGGAAAGAAAATCATTTACAAAACAAATATAATAATTATAATAATAACAACAATAATAATAATGATGATGACGACAATGATGATACTAATAATGTAAAATAAGGAAACGGTAAATGACGATGTGTTGTAAAATAAAAAATGGTAAGGTACTTAAATGATTGCTTCTAACGATAAGTGAAACTGAAAAAAATGTAACTGGTTTCTTGTACATATTTGTGTACATAAATACATACATATGTATACCGATGATCTTACTTCTCGGTAAATGCGTAATTATTTGCGCTTCGTATTAAAAACAACATTCGTAAAGTAGTTGACTTTGATGTTTATACGTTTCCATGAATTCTATTTAATTACTGATCGATGTATTAATATAGCAAACGTTGTCGCGATGCATTGTGATAAGAATGAAAGTGGAAGTATTTTGTATGCACGAAAGTAGTTTCGCAGTGGATTACTTTCACGTACTTACATATGTGAAAACAAAATTTAATTAGATCATTATGTACCGTGTAATGTTCGTTATGTTATCTGACCAAATACGTTTTATCAGGCGTAAATCTAATTTTTTAGTTTGTTATGTTCATCCATATATGGATCCGTATTACCGTCTATATATATTAATATCAGTGCAAAAACTGAATAAATTTTATCGATACAATTCAATATAATCATTTGTAATCCTTACATTATTGCACATTAATATACAGGGTGTCCCAGAACTGGGTCGAGATCCGAAGAGGGATGATTCTAAACAACTTTTTCCTTCGTCAAAATGTTGGTTAAGGCTTCGTTTTCTAATTATTAACGAAAAACAATGGCTAATGAGAGCACACGTAGAGCGCGCGCTCAACTGCGGGAGTATTTGCTCCGAGAAGAGAACCAATCTTGGTCGTAGTCGCGAACAAACTGCTCGATAGCGCGTCGCGTCGGTTCGTAACATACACTTCCGCGACTGAGCCTGCGCGTTATGCGCGCTCTGATTGGTCGGAAAATAAATGATTAATTATAGAAAAATACAGAAAATTACAGAAAAATAATCTTCACTATGAATTTAAAAGTTTGAAGATTGCCTTTTATTACGTGCTAAACTTCCAGTTGAAAGCGTAAATCAAGGCATCGTTTGAATCGAAGGTTACTGTAAACTTGAAGGCAAGTACTTATGTATATATATATGTATTTATATACAAACTGATATAAACCCATAACTGTTGAGAATCTCGTTGAACGTTATTTTCGAATTACAGTGGTTTATTATCGTACAGGCACACTTTTGTCTTTTGTTGTATATCTGTCTCGTTAATCAACATAATATTTTTACAAAACCGAATATAGGTAATTGCTTTCAAACATTGCATCGATTTTAAATTGCGTTTGCTAAGAGGTTAGAACGAATAAGTAGAAATTATCTTAATTTTTGTAACGATTGAACGTATATAACCTAAAACATACTAATTTCTTTATTTGCTAGGTTTAATTTCATTAATTTTTTTATACGAAAATAGTACCAAGCGTAACGAGACTGTTTCAGGTGAAGACATTTTCAAAAAATGCCAAAGTCAAAAGAGTACGTGTCTACTGATGACGATAGTAGCGAAGAGGTATTTTACTTTAATTACTAAATATTGTACATATTCGCACAAATGCACTCACGTATTTTAGATAAGTGTGTAATTGTCAATTGTTTGATTCGTTTGATGAAAAATTGGGTAGCAGCGCATAACATGTTATTTTACTTTGCAAGGAAGCGAAATCAAAGAAGCCGAAGAAGAGGGAAGCGGATGAGACCGTAGAGAAGACCGTAGCGAAAAAGACGAAAAAGGAATCGACCGAGAACGAAGAGGCCGTTTGGGATTTAGGAAACAATCGGCAAGTTACAGTGAGAGACTTCAAAGGAAAATTATACGTTGATATTAGAGAAATGTATTTTGATAAGGATGGAAATTTGAAGCCAGGAAAAAAAGGTATTAGAAAGTTCTATTTTAATAATGAACAGTAGACAAATAAGAAAAAACTGAAAGAAATATTTTTTCTGCGCAGGTATTTGCCTGAACATGGCACAGTGGCGAAAATTATTAGCGGTTACCGAAGATGTAGACAAAGCTGTAAAATCTAAATCTTAAATATTTATTTTTTTACGCGTCTTTTCTTTGCCGGAAACTTATTACTTTACGTATATATGTGTATATTTTACCTGTAAAATGTAACGCGTCAACTCGTTCTGCCTCTGTTGCCAGATATTTCTAATAAAGAATACTTTTCATCCGATCGACGTATCGAGTTGTCTCTAAGTAGATACTTGTATATATGTACATATGTACGTGAAATGAGATAAATGAGGAGGAAGAGGGATGGGCTCCAATGGTATTTCCTTGTATCAAGAAAAGTATTCGAGTGTTTAACTGAATACTGTACGATTAATACATTCGAGATTATTTAAAATGAAACGCGATAACAGTGTTTCATGTTCTTTTTTTTCCCCCGGATGGAACAAGAACAATAAATAGGTGGAAAGGGAAACGTGTATTATACACGCAGGTCGAAAAAAAGTTTTTGTACAATTTTAATGGAAAATTAAACTGAAGAACGTTCAGGCTGGTCCATGAACAGAAGTTAAAAATTTATCTAAATCTAAATTGTTCAGTAATGTTCGAGGATCCGTTAGATGCTCTCGTTTTTCGAACTGTGGAAAAAAAAGAAACAAAGAGACGTTATACGTATTTTTGTTTGATGGCCGTACAGAAAGAAGAATAGAATTAGTTACGAACCTGGTTATTTTGTTTCGGCTCGGCGAGCATATTCTTTTGAAGTTTTACGACTGAGGTGTCTGAAATTTGTAATATTTTATACTAAAGTATATTTATTTCAATTTCATAATACATAGATATGTGTGTATGCGATATCATATGATTTTATAACATGAATTACCTGTGATTGTTTCTTGATTTTTGTCTGTTTTCAATCGTTTTTTGTTATCAATCGTTTGTTGTAGATGTTTATTTCTTTCATTAACGGTGGAAGTTTGAAGAAGGGAGGTGGTGGCAAGCTTTTTCGTTTTCGAGAAAAATGGCCTATCGATAGGAGAGGAAGTGGCCAGTGGCTTGGCGTGTGTATTTGTTGCGCTTAACGTGTCGAGAGACGTTTCGCAATGATTTTCATATTTCAGAGGCGACTTTCTATTTGCTAATTTCTTTTTAGACTTTGGTGGAAGATTGAATATCTCTTCGTAATCGGTGGCTGTCCATACCTTAACGCATTCGTCGTTACTTTGATCGTTCAAGACTACATTAATTTGAAATTCCAACTCGTGACTGCTGTATCTTCGTCTTCTTTTCTTTAACGGAGCACTATCGTCGTAGAGAAAATGGTATTCTACCGAATTTGGTGCAACTACTTTCAGATTCGTTTTAACATCGCATTTTTCTACTTTTGGTTCAAGTTTGTTCGGTTGATCAGTTTTGTACGTGGGAACGAGTTGTAAACTCTGAAGAACGTGCGATAAATTCTTGGCACTTGGTAAGTCGGAATTGTCTATAGATACAGTTTTGATAAGGTCGTTTTTCTGATTAGATGAAAACTTTGTTTTGTAATCATTCTCTTCGTCGCTAAACAAATCTCGTTTTACTAGATCAACCTTAGATTTTGTTAAAGCGTTTGCTTTACCGCTATAATTACCTTGTTTTATCGCTTTGTACGTGTTTTTCTCTTTGTAACTTTCTTCATTTTTCATCGTACTAAACTTGCTTTCTTGTGAAATAATTTCATTGCTAGTCTTATTCAAGATAACAGGTATATCACTTTCTTCGGCATTGATCGCAATACAATTTTTGGAATTTATTGAATTTCCCGAATATTCTGACGTTTCCAATCTCCTTGTTTCTTTATTTTCCGCTTCCGCAATTGTATTTAATTCTTCTTCGCTTTGAATCGCAACGTTATTCTCGACAATCGTGCAGATAAGAGGTTTGTTTGAATCGTTCTGCACATCCGTTTCCTTTACAATTTTCAACGTCAAAGTGTCGTTGAACGCAATTTTATCACCATCATTTTCTCGATTTGAATTTTCCTTCAGTCTCTTGCAATCTTTCATTTCTGCTACGTTATCCACGTTTAAACGTTTCACGCTTGCATCATCGGTATTACCAATACTATTATCGTTGCTACTGTTGTTGTTGTTGTTGTTGCTGCTACGATTGTCATTGTTGATGTTATCGTTATCGTTATCGAGCTCGTCAATTTTCTTCTTTTTCTTTTTTTTCTTTTGTTTCTTCTCGCTAACTGAATCATCGTTCTTCTGAATTTCAAGAGACGCGCTACGATTGTTCTTTTTCTTTACGGTTACATTATTTTTATTACCCTTACAAATAATACGTTTCTGTCGGGTTGTTCTACGGGTAAGACTAGATTTAGGAATATCTCTAAATTTCGTTATCATACGTTGACGTTTTGCTTCTAATTGAACGACTAATTTCTCGTCTATAGTCAAACACTTTTGCTGTTGTTGTTGTTGTTGTTGTTGTTTTTGTTTTTGTTTTTGTTTTTGTAACAAAGAAAAACGTTTTACGGACATTGTGGGTTTAAAAGTATGTTGCGCTTTCACTATTTTTGCCTTTTGCTTAAGGCTTTTTGCCGTACAATTTCCTACGTATAAATCCTGATTCCGATTTTCATCTTCTAAATTGATAAACGCTGAAATTTTTGAAGATAAATTAGTCAAGTTTTCTACACCGGTCTTAGAACTGCTCGGAGTCTCGGAAATATCTGCTTCGTTTATTAAAATTTCATTTTTGGCCGGAGTTTCTTGTAGCAGCTCCTCCTCCTCCTCCTCCTCCTCTTCTTCTTCTTCTTCTTCTTCTTCCTTCTGCCGATCCCTTTCATTTTTCATTACCGAAAACACTTTTAACGGCGATGACTCGCATTTTCTTAAAGCGATAATTGCTTCTTCGGTACGATTCGTACATAATACATCCGTTGATTTGATCGTTAATTTTGTCAAAGTACTTGCCGAGGTAACCAAATATTCTGTATTCGTTGTTTCTTCCTGTATTCGACGCGTAGCAAGTTTGCATATTGAATTGTCGTTGCTTGTAGTATCTGTATAAATTTGATTCGAAATTTTTTTATTCTTTTTGCTGGACGATGATGTTTCCAACGAATTTGTTACTTTCAATTCCGGTGAAATGGACGAAGGTGGTAAAAATGTAGAAATCGGCGAGGAAGATGCCGAAGGTGAAGACGAAGACGAGGGCGATGAGGATGAGGAGGACGAAGAAGAGGACGAGGACGAGGAGGAGGAGGAGGAGGACGATGAGGATGAAGAGGTCGAAGAAGAGGAAGAGGATGATGCGTCTCTGTCTAAGGATTCTTCGCAGTTGCGCAAATATTTTTTTTTGTTATCAACTACCCTCGCGCAACTACCCTTGGCCGTACTGCTATCGTCCGTGCCGTTTTTATCGATAATAAATTCTGCATTCTCGTCTTTGACACGACAATTAGCTTTGTTTCCTTTTGTACAATGCGACGTCGAATCTCGAGAACTGGCTGATATTTTAAGCTCTTTTATTGCCTCTTCTTTAGGCAAATTTTCCTTGATCACTTCAAATTGTGTTATTTCTAATTTTTCAGATAGGCGTGTCTGAAAGGTGCTGCTCGAACCGATAACGTTGCTGGGCGGCACGCACTGGTTCGTGCACTGCGAGGAGGATGATATTACAGGCGATTTTTGCAAATCGTTTGACGTCTTCGACGTCTTTGACGTCTTTGACCTTGATAATTTCTCCGAATGTTCGTTCTGCTCAAAAGTAGGTTTATAATAGGGGGAACAGGAATGGAAGGTTTCTTCCTTCGGATTATCGGTCGTAGTTTCTTCCAAGTGTTTTGGAGTTAACGCTATACAAGGTGTTGTCGGAAATTCCGGAGTACTTATAAAATTTCGTATTTTACTCGAGTCTTCGTTTGTTTTAACAAACGGCGTGATACTGCTGCTAGGACTAAGTAATCTGGGTGTCGGTGGAACGTCGGAGTTCTCCAACTTTCTTGGCGTTTCCAAATCAATCAAATTAGGTATTTGTAATAATTGCTGCGAGACATCCGTGGAAATTTTCGTCAGCTCAGAGAATTGCGTATCATTCCCATTCGTCGACATTATATTGTTCTCGCTCGTCGATTTTTCACACATTTTCTCGATACCGCATCTATTTAAATTGGTTTTTAACGTTTTCAATGGGACATACTTTTTCATATTATTTTTCTCAACTTTCGAATCGTCGATTGTTCTTGTTGCTGTTATCGTTGCCGTCGTCGTCGTCGTTGTCGTCATCGACGTCGCCGTCATCGTTGCCATTGTTGTTATTGTTTCTATCATCGTGGTGGTAGTAGTGGTTGTTGTCGTTGTTGTTATCACTAACGATGCATCGACACGATTCTTCTCCAAAATGGATAATTCGTCCAGTTTGTTCCGTTCAGAGACAGTTTTATGTTTATTCTCGTTAGTACGAGTTGGCAAAACGTCGTTTGTCTTGGCACTATCGATACCGAGCAACGAATTTTTATCCGGTATCGACACGATATTACTCTCTGCCTTTTCTTCTTCTGTCGACAACACCTTTCCTTTTGTCCTTTTTCGTTTTTTCTCTTTTGCAGCGGCAACCGACGACTCTTTAGTCGCTAAACTTTTAGTACTTTTTCCTTTCGACGCGCGTGATTTGCACTTTTCTTTTTTTGAAACAACGCTCTTGCTGCCTTTACCAACGCTACCCGATACGCTTCTTTTCCGACGATCGTCTTCCGTGTTAGTCGTTTGTAAAGATTTCCTCAAGTCCGCGTCCCATGTGTCCTTTGCCATTTTCGTTGATTTTAATTTCTGTTCGGACAAAATGCTGACATTGTTTTCGTCCTTCCGACACTTTTCCCAAACGTTCGTAACTTTCGATAGAGAACATTCCGTTGTCGCTACGGCAACTTTGTTTGACGATTCGATAACTTTTACTGGGCATGTCGTTTGATGCCCGATCATCGTAGAATTAGAAAATGGTGGGGACTTGAAAAGACAAGTTCTACATACCGATTTAACGTGTTTTAAGGAGGACACGTTTTCGCTATCGCTGACCGTTCCACTGGATGCAATATTGCCCGTTACGGTTCCCGCAATTGTCACTGCCGACGCTGACGTCGAAGCTACTACCTTCGTCGGTGTATTGAAATCGAGAACTCTTATATGATTGCTTCTCCGTCTGGGTGTAGATAAACTCAATCTATAATTTTTTGTCCTGCTTTTCAACAACGATCTCGGTGTCCGTTTAGTAATCGTGTCGTGTTCGACGGCAACAGCCTTGCAATTCGATGGCTGCTGCTCGTCGTCGAAGTTACTTTTAACCGGAGCAACAGCTTTTTCACTAGCTTGTACAACAGGTGTCAAGTCGATGTCTGACAAACTTTGATTTTGATTGTTCTTATTGCAATTGAATTTTAAGTACGGAGATAATCCCGAGCCAGACAAACTAACGTTATCTTCTATGTTTATAGTAGGCATATTTGAACTATCCACTAATGTTCTTGCACTATTTTCGTTCCCGTAAAGAGTAATCGATTCTCCGACAATAAGTTTGCTCGTGGTGGTATTGGGTAAAATGGCGGGACTTGTTATCGAACTACCTGCCAAATTATTAACGCTCCGAATCGATCTACATTTTCCTTTGTTGTTTATTTGTTTATCCTGCCTCTCGCCTGAATGGATTGTTTGACGAGTCAGCGACGTCAACGATGTCGACGATGTTGACGATGTTGACGATGTTGACGATGTTGACGACGTCGTTGGTGCTACCTTTTGAGGAACATTTACAGTTTTCAAATAGACCGTTTCCATAAAATTTTTCCCATTTTTACCTGTTGGATCCTTTGGAACGATAGGAACGAACCGCGACTTTCTTCTAGACGGTATAGAACTTGCACATAATATGTTGTTTATTTCTTCTTTCGAACACACTATCAACGTTGGCATCGTCATTATATCTTGTTCATCGAATGTATTGCCTTTGTTACCGTTCAGATTATTTTCCGATTCGTTTTTAGCTTTTGACGGCTTCGCTCTCCTTACCGTCGACTTTTTTACCTTTGTCTCAGCCGTGTTAATATTTCGAACTGTTTCTTCATTGATACAAACGATTTGTTGATTTTCAATGTTCGATGATTTTCCGTGTTCCTCTTGCCTACTACCATCCTCTGAAGAAACTTCAAATGTCGAAACCTTCGATTTTTTTTCATTCTCAATGTCGACCGATACAACTTCTTTTCGGCTCTCTAAGCTTTTTTCCTCGTACGTCGTCGGACACTTGTTCGTAATATTCGCATTTATTATACTTAATATCGCGGCAGCGTTTTGATCTTCCAACACGTTATCTTCCTTCTCTTGCTCTCGTTGGTCATCTTCGACTCGAGCATTTTGTTGCCTCGAAGAACTGCGAAGTCTCTGTTTTAACGGTATATCTGTTACCTCTACCTCCTCAGATAATTTCATATCTGATATTACCAACTCTGTTGTTGAGCTACTATTCACCATTGTTGAAATTTCAATTTCTTTCTCTCGCGATCCGTTCGTCAACTTCGTTTTCGGTCTATTGGCTTCGGTGTCTTCATCGGGACTCGTATCCGCTTCTATCTGCGAGCCGATCATTTCATCGAGAAATCTTTCAAATACAGGATCAGATTCCGTTGCCTCTACTATCGATTTAATCGCGTTACTTAAGTCTGCCATGACGGAGGTATTTGCTTCGCCGTTCGTCGAATCATTTAAATTTTCCTCTTTCGATGATACATCCGTTGGAAGTATTGCTTTGTTAATGTTCTCGGCAATTCTTTCTTGTAATTCGGTACGATTCAACAACTCTTTCGTCAGTAACTTATCGTGACAATAAAAAATTATTCATTATTAATTAGTTCGTGAATTAGCGTTAAGAAAAAAAAATATTGATACGTACACTGAGATTTTCAATTGGTTCGTCGTTGCTTTCTGATTCGGATTCCGGTGTATCGTACGGGCTAGTCTGGACCTCTACGCACGTATAACTCCGTAACTCTTCTGTGCTTGTAGCTGCAGTACATTTTTCAAACGTGCACGAATCTTTTCCATTATGCGTTTTACACGTATTATCTACTACAGCATCTTCTAGATTTTGCGCATCTTGATTAGTACCTATTTCAATCATTAACAATCAAGTTATATAGTTACCTTTAATGT
The DNA here is from genome assembly GCF_907164935.1 of Osmia bicornis bicornis. Taxonomy (NCBI): domain Eukaryota; kingdom Metazoa; phylum Arthropoda; class Insecta; order Hymenoptera; family Megachilidae; genus Osmia; species Osmia bicornis. The sequence goes on along the minus strand of NC_060218.1, from coordinate 256,359 downwards.
TTATTTAATCTTACCATCTATATGTATACTCATCTACATATGTATATGTATATTTACTATTATTACTATTACTGTTGTTGTTATTATTATTACAACTATTACTGTTGCTATTATTGCCAATACTTTCAACTTCTTCTTCAGAGCTGTTACGTTTCTTCTCTTCCACGTTAATGCTACCACATTTAGATTGTTCGCTCGTATTTGTGTGACCAGGCAAACTTTCTAATGGTGTTGTCTCTATGCTATCGTAACTATTTACTACAAACAAACAATGAATTCATTAAAACGTTTAGAATAAATATTGAATATTCTTCAGAGCTTATGAGCGTCTACCGTGACCAGCGGCCAAGTTGATTTGTTGCGATGTATTCGCCATCACTTTTGTACGTTTGCATCGTTCACGATCGCTGTTACTGTGACATCTTTTACGTACACTGCTAGATATTATGGGAGAGCCATTGGATACTTGGGAATTAGCCTGTATAGATAGAAATATGACACCGCTATTAACTGATCACCTCGTAATTAATCATTTTATCTAAGTACCTGCGAAGGAACGTTGATATTAACGACAAAACGTTGTCCACGGGTTTCTTCTATGAGAAATTTTAACTGTTCCAGTAAATCTCCACAGTGTTTCAATTGTTCGCAGTCTGTAATTTTGTTCAGGCGTTCCTGAACTGTACAAAAATTATATACTTCTTTACACAAGTTTTTAAATAAACTAAACATTATGTATAAGTCACATATTAAACTATAAAAAAGACTTACTTATTATGTTAATAGCAACAAATTTTTCAATAACATCTATCAGTGTCATTCCGTTAACTTTGGTACTAAATCTTTTCCCACTAGAAAATACTGTACGACATTCTTGTAAATGGGGGCAAGTCTCTAAAAATATTTTGGCAGCTTCTAGACACCTTTGACCTTCTAGGTATCCTAAAATTAATGTTCACAATTAACGTTGAAGAAAAACAATTAAGGGTAAAAATCCTATTATGATTTGTTTCAATGTTTCCTACGTATCCCATTAAAAATATAAAATATAAAAGATAAAAATAAAAACCTAGTCTTCTCTATAACAACTGTAAATATAATATATATGTAACATTAATTTATTTATTTGTTTATATGAAACCAAAGCTGTAGTTTTGGCGCTTTAATTCGTAAGAGTGAAACAACTATCAAAATGCATGTCAGCAAAAGCAATCGCATTCATTTTTTGATGTTTTAGTATCACAATCAGAATAAAATATTTACATTCCCGCCACACAACAAGTTATTATTATTACAAACATGACGCTTGAAATGTATGTATACATCGCGTTACTCTTACCAAGTACCAGTCTAGCTATTTCCGATGGTAATAATGTTTCCATAATGTTTATTGATCTTTAAGTTTCACTCGCACCGATGAAAGTTCATTATGAACTCTTAAAAAAATGTCAAACAATGGCAATATAAGAAAACAAATCTTGAATACGATTGAAAAGAGAATACATACATATACAATGTATCATATATACATACATACATACATCCATACATACATACATACATACATACATACATACATACATACATACATTCATACATAAGTAAAGTATGTATGTACTTTCTACGATACAATTTTACCAACTTTAAAAGTTACATAGGTTCTACATTTTCTATCCTATGTCAGTGACTTTCACAATACACATCTAACGTAAGTTTATATAGTCTGTCTTTGCTGCACTTTGCTATGAATATTGTGTTTTGTACCGATCGATATTGAAATTGATAACAAGTACTGCGATATCTCTTTTATAATATCTGTCGAAAGCAATACGCATTTGTTATTATTTTCTGCTATACTAATCATCATCTTTAATTTCATATTATATTAAAGTACTATTTTAATTGTGCCATTGAAAATGTTAATATTGTACTTTTGTAATAATATTCAATTTACAGATTTATAAACAATGGGAAGTTGGCAACTAGAAGTTGGACGAATGATGATGTATATATTATTTCCAATTGGAGTTTATTATTATTTCAATCAAACAGAAAATATTGAAGAGTGGATAATTAATGAAAAGAAAAAGTATGGTACTACGAGTAAAAAAGATTATAATCAGTTTTTGGAGTTTATAGAGGAGTACAATAAGAAAAAGCAACAGAAACAGCTTGAAGAACTGGAAGCTAAATACTATAAATTAAATACATAAAAGAGTAATTTAAAGAGTTTGATGCATAATTGTTCCTTCGATTCATTAGTTAATAGTAATAGAAAGTTGGATTAATCCGTTTCAGCAGTTTATAATTATTTTGCAGGTAATCATTTGTAATGGCATTTAGTTATGGAACAATTCTGAAAGGGTATATCGATAACATACATTTAATCAAGTAACGATACGAGTGATGGAAATTAAATAGTACATTTAAGGGTGCAACATGTAATGCTATATAGTATAATTTAAATAAATTGCTTGGACACAATAGAAAATTTTATTTTTCCAGTTATTACGTTAATTATATTTATCCTAAACTCTATTATCCTTGAATGAAAATTTTGAACACATACATACCTCTATAGTAAATTTTAATCATAAAAAAGACGATGCAACAATTTGTGCCAATACTATAAAGAAAAATGGTACCAAATGTATATTGGGAAAAAAATACATACATACATCCAAGAAACTGCGGTCATTTTACATGCAGAGTAATAAAAATCATGTATGTATGTATGTATGTATGTAGCACACGCATGTATTCTACGTATTGCAGGGTGGATACCACTCTATATTCTTTCGTGACTATAGGATTGTTGTTTCTCTTTCGTATGGTACCCGGCAAGAGCGGCGTGACTGAAAATATCTGCAGCTGTTGATTATAGAATTTTAACAAATTGGGTGTAGTACGCAAAGTATCTATAGATACGCCGTTTTGTCGCGGATTTTTGATTTTTATTCTTTGTTGTGTTTGAATATACATATATTAGTCTTTTAAGATAAATTAAATAAAGTAAGAACAATCACCATAGCTACATAATGGCACAAGTACGATATACTCGGAATTTATTCTTACGGGGAATGTGTATAATATACATTTTCGCGTTTCTTAGCTTTTACATACAAATTCCAGGTAAATATTTCATACATTTATATTCTAATGTTCCTTGTTATATTTTCAGCTTTCTTTTTCTTTTTCTTTTTCTTTTTCTTTTTCTTTTTCTTTTCCTTTTCCTTCATAGCACACATGCGTATTTTTATATTTTAATTAATGATTTTTTTATACGAGTTAAAAGTTATTTATAATTATTAAATAAACTTGTTAAGTTAGGATGGTAAGAAAATAAAGATTGTCCATTTTTGTAGTTATTACTTTACAATGCGTAATAATGTATGTAAATAGAATTTTTATGATATATTTTTTATTACATCTTTCTGATAACAACTTCCTCATGAAAAAGGATTATACGGCGATAATGGAATACTACCAGCTAGAACTCAATTGGATTTAAAAGGTCGGGCACCTTTGATTGATAAGTTGAAGCAGAAACCAACGTTATTATGGTTTGCTCCTTACTTGGGATTAAATGTGGAATACATGTTGGATGTGGTATCACTTATCGGAATTCTTCTTTCCTTTGCAGGGTAAAAATTTATGTATTATCTCTCTTTTTTTCTTTCTTTTTTTTGTCTTTGTTCATTTGAACGATATACAAGTAATAATAACGAATGAATTTTCTTTATAGATTTGTTTCACAAAAGTTTTGCATCGCATTGGTATTTGCATTACTTTGGGCATTATATTACTCTTTGTATCAAATTGGTCAGATATTCATGTGGTTTCAATGGTAAGTATTCAATGCTTATAATTATAAGCAGAATGAAGAATTGTAAAATGATACAATTGGACTGCTATGAAATAATTAAGATTTTCTGTATAAAAAGTAAAAATTGTTTATCAGTTGTATTTTCTATGTCGCGTATATTTTTACAGGGATGTACTTTTATTAGAAGCAGGATTTTTATGCATACTTGTAGCACCATTTTGGTATTCTCAGCATGGAAAAATAAGTACGCCGAGCGATGCTGTAACTTTTTGGACCGTACGTTGGTTACTTTTTCGCTTAATGTTTTCCAGCGGAGTAGTAAAACTTACTTCTGGTTGCCCTGTATGGTGGAAATTGGATGGTATAGTATCAGAATTTAACAAGAGTGTTTATATATATATATATATACATATATCATTATATATATATATATCATTTGTTTTAGGTCTAAATGTTCATTTTGAATCACAGTGTATACCTACCCCCTTGGCGTGGTACGCGCATCATTTGCCAATATGGTTTTTACGTTTCACTACAGTGATTGTAAATATTTTTGAACTTGTCGTCCCATTTTTATTCTTTTTCCCGAACAGAAAAGTGAGAATAACAGCATTTTATATGCAGGTAAATATAAGTGTATCGATATATCGATATATTTAGATAGAATTTGATATATAACGATTTAAGGTGATTGCTTTTTATTTTGATTATAGGTGTTTCTACAAGTACATATTATAGCGACAGGGAATTATAACTTTTTTAATTTCTTAACTATTTGTTTGTGCATTTCTCTGCTAGATGATCAATTTTTTTATAAAAGAAAATCTAAAAACAATTCCTACAGTCGTACGAAATATCTTTCTACGATATTGTGTATATTAGTTTATGCAGGAATATTTTATGGAACGTACGTGTATTATAATCTTCGAGTGTCAGATAACTGGACCATTCAAAGCGATATCGGTACGTATGCCATTTGTAAATTGTAAATTATCATTTTCCTTGTTATAACCGTGATGATTCGTTTTTTAGCATTCACGCAGGAACAGTTTGATTATGTTTTGTCACGAATAATTCCTATTTCTATCTATATTGGTGTAATATCCCTTGGTATTACAGCTGCAAATGCGATTGTTGCTTCTTTATTAACGGTAAAAGGAATGAGAAACAAAATTTTTACGACCTTTGTTACGATTTTGTATACAGTAGCGGTTTGTTTGATCTTTGCTATAAGTATTGTAAGTAAATGCTATGACTATGTACATACTGGGTGTTCGACAACAAGTGGGAGATTTTCGTCTTATTTTGATCCCTAAAATCACCCGTTAAAAAATCTCCCACCTGTTGTCGGACACCCTGTATATCGTATACGATAAAGTGAACCATCGAATGGTCTGTTGTAACGAAAGCAAAAATGATTTCTTCTCCGTCTGTCTTCTTCTATAGGTACCCTACGCCACGCTACATCATACTCATAATTCGACGATACCGACTCAACTAAGACAGGTACAAAGAAAAGTCGAACATCTTCGTTTGGTAAACAGTTATGGATTATTTAGACGCATGACTGGTGTGGAGGGTAGACCGGAAGTGATCATCGAAGGAAGCGATAGTATCGATGGACCGTGGAAAGAATACGAATTTTTATATAAGCCAGGAAATGTTAACAATTCGTTGCCGTTTGTTGGTAAGTGAATTTTGTTTTTGAAAATTTAGAGAAGCTGAAGCAAATCTTCGATGAGATTGAACGTGCCTGATCGTTTCGATCGTAACACATTTTTTCGATGTTTGTCGTTTTCAGCTCCTCATCAACCGCGACTCGACTGGCAAATGTGGTTTGCTGCGTTGGGTACTTATCATCAAAATCCATGGTTAATGTCATTAGCGTATCGTCTTTTAAGTGGTCAGTCTGAGGTATTGAATTTAATGAACAACGTGGAGAGTCCGTTCCGTGAAAAACCACCAAAATACATTAAAGCTAGTCTTTATCGTTACCATTACACCCCATGGAGTCAATCGTAAGTACTTACTTGATTGAACAACGTTGCTTGTAATTAAACAGATAATTAACTGGTATCGTCATATACTTGTTGCACGTTAATTTTATTGTCTATAATTATGTAGGTGGAGTAAGCAAGCCTGGTGGACAAGAGAAAAGATCGAGGAATATTTGCCAATATTTAGTCACGATCACCCACCGCTTATCGAGTATTTGTCAAAGATGAAAATCATTCAGGATAAGCCAGCTTTCAAAGTAACAAACGAACCATTGAAACTTTTCCTTGATAGCCTGAGATCTTTGGTTCATAAAGTAGAAGCTAGTCTTCTCCTGTGGGGAGTTTTTACGGCAGGTTGTGCAATCATTATGACTAGCTACAATAATTCAGTTTTAAAGAAGAAGTAGTTGACCCGATTGGTCTGTGAAAATAATAATTCACAGTTGATTAAATTTATAATGAAATTTACGTATACGCAGTGGAAACTATACGATACGATACGATATACGATACGATACGGTCATACGGTTATCAGGGTTGAGATACTTTCGTAACTCGAAAGTTTGACTCTCTGTTTTTCTTTTACATATACATATATCTGTTGTTTCAATGTTCAGAATATGTTAATTTTAACGACAGACTACTTTTACAATCGTATTACGTCGATATTCCATCGAGTTTTTTCTTATATAGGTTTATAATCATTAGTACGTACTTCATCTCTCTTTCGAGAGGTTTAATCGAACAATACAAAATGAAAAATATTCACGAAGTAATCGCGACCCATTGTAACAATCACCTTAGCGAATAATGTTAAATAAGCATTCGATCTAATAAAAAAAAACCACAGGGTTTATTTTTATTATTCATTGTATGTACAAAATGTGTTTAAGTCAAATTTACATGTAATTTGTATTTAAATTTACTTTAATACTTGGAATTATATATAATTTGCATTCATCGTTTAATGTGTTTTAACAGTTTGTCTAAAAGTCATGGAATTTTTCATATTCTTGTTCCAACATTTATATTATTATGATTTGTAAAATTGTTTCTTTTTTCTGCCAATAACACAGAAATGCAATAGAAGCGGAATGAATAGAATATTTTTCTAAAAACCAACTAGCCGTAACCGTACATAATAATCAATGGTGGCGTAACATAAATTGGCCGACAAGAAAATGTTAAACGGTTCATCGTCGTTTCATTAAATAAAAAGACTCGTACTCCGTAATACTGTACTGTTTACATACGAAATACAAAAAGCGAAACTAATAATTCAACCGTTTAAAGAAACGAAATTATTGTGGGGGCTATAAGTGGGAGCATGACGCCCCGGCACCTGGGCCCATCTTTCCCGTGATGGCCTGAAGGTGTCGCGCAAGTACTACCTCCTTTCTCGCAAGCGCTCTATCACGGGCCTTGTCGCTATATATAGAAGATCTAAGAACATAGAACGTAAGGGTGTAGGGCGTGGACCTTCCACGTCAATCCAACTGGGACGAGTTCTTGCGCGAAGGAGAACGCGGGGGTGGGTTTTTTACATGAGACGAGAAAAAACGGGGATTTCTAAAATAAAATGGCGGATATATAAAATATGTTTCGAAATTGGGCAGTAGGCGGGTGGGGTGTTTGTGTGTGATATCCGATGAAAATTTAAAAAAACCTGGATCAGAAAAAAAAGGGGGGAGATATTATCAAATAAAAAAAGAGTTTTATAAGAGAAAGTTTTTTCATATAAAGGATTCTGGGACATCGAAAACACGTTTATTACTACACATAATGAAGGAGGGGGATACTGCGATTTTCGAGTATAATATTATTCCGTTCGATTACTGATGAACGAAAAACTATTAATAAATCAATTTACCATATTTTATCAGCTTACATCTTTATTACTTTTATCGAATGTTTGTAACTTTTTTATTTTCGATACATTGGAAGATTTTCCATTCGAATTTGTGTTCTCCGTGGTATCTATTACATAAACTTCTGGCAATGCAGTTTTTGACAAACCTATCGGATAACGAAATAGTTGTTCTAAACGAGTTTCCAATAATTTGATCGCTTCCTGAAACCTATACGATTGTTGCGTCAAAAATTGATTCGATCCGATATAACTCTCATTAAATCGTTTCAAATGTATTAAATTTTTGAAACTCAACATGGTTGCATAGGTTGCTTCTATCACGGATACATCCTTTTCCGTAGTTATCTCTGTTTCGGAAGTAGACGATGAATACCGAATCTCTTCGGGCATAGTAAATAACGCGTAATTTTTTTTAACGGTTTCCATGCGCGATTTCCTGTGATAATCGCTTTGTAACTTTACGTGCCTACGAGCATCGACACTTTTTCTTTCGAAGGATATAGCAGTATCATTGCATTCAGAACGAACCATTGTTCCGATTTCTGTTAATTTATCGTTGCCACTTGAATCCCTTCTATCGGTCAAGTTATTATTATTTTGCTGTAACAAGAATATTTTGGTTGGACGTATAGAAGCATTTCGTAAGTAAGACTGTTTATCGGCGACATCGGTAACTTGAAATAACCGATTTAACTTTTGAAACTGCAACTGTTGCTCGTGACCACCAATGTGAGAAATGACAAAATCTGGAGTACTCATTTCTGCCGGTTTGTCAACTAAAAACTTATCGTTTGTATTTAAATTGTAATCAATGCATTTACTTTCGACCGATTTACTTGATTTCAATTTTATTTGCGAATCAGAAGGAGGTGGCGGTATAAAGTGAGAATCTTCTCGTTTATCATGATTTGTTCCAAACATGCGTAAACTGCATTCATCTATAACTTGAAAGCGTTTTTCCGTATCGCTCTTCAGCTTTGCATATTCTTTCAATGAATATAAAAGTTGTTGATCTTTATCGGTTAATTTTATATTAGCGATGTTATCGGGTATGCGAAGTTTAGCATGTAATTGTTGTAAAATACTGTACAACTTTTTTGTATCGTGTGATAACTGTTCGGTAGTATAAAGCTTATTCTTATGAACGAGCGTTGCTTTTTGTTTTGTATAAAAATACTTGATTAATTCTGTATCTATATTATTGTCATTGTGTTCGTTCGATGGATTCATAATTTGATCAAGTGTATCCTTGTAAGATATCTCTTCCCTCTGTTTATTTCTGGTTTTGTTGATAGTAGGGAACTGATTTCTATGTAGTTCAGGCAGAGAAATGCCTCTTTTAATGTACTTCTGTAGAGCTGTGTGCCGATGTCTCAGCTGAGTTCTAGTTTTGCTTGAAAATGCTTTAGCTATTCTCGACCAATTTGGACCAAAACGTGCAAACAGATCAAGCAATTTTGAATCTTCTGCAAACGTCCATACTTTCCTTTTTTCAATTTGATTGGAGATTAATATTTCATAACGATCATGAAGTTGAACGGTCGATCTATTAGGCATTAATGCAGCTGATATTTTACGAAAATTTGTACCATACTTAATAACAGCATCTTTTAAAAGTTTATCTTCGGCTTTAGTGAATCTACCTTTGATTAAATAAGGCGACAAGCTGTACGTCCACCTGAAGTAAACTTGTTGTTTAGTTCTATTTTTTATCCAATTGGCCACTTCACCCCAGGGAATAAAATCACCGATTTTAAATATATCGACCAGTTTTAAAAGTCTCTCGTCTTCTTCAGATTTCCATGTGTAATTTTGAACTTTAGGCAACTTTTTAGTCGTGTTGTATCTAATAAAACATTGATACGCAGTGCGATTTGTACTCAAATCTTTAGCAATTTTGTCCCAGTTTTGAAATTTATGTTTCTTTACAATTTCTTTCAATTTAACGTCTTCCGATTTTGGCCAAACGTTTTTGTTGATATCAGGATGAAGGAAAACGTTCCACATAACACGACAATCAAGCGGAGAATGTATATCGTCAAAATGAATAGACGATATTTTGAACCAATCAAATTCTTTTTTTTCTAACGGGCCAACAATTTCTGAGAAATCTGTAGGTGGGAACGTTTTGTCCTCTTTCCTCTCCTCTTCAACCTTAATAATAGATTTAACTGTCAGCCCATCAACCGTCGTACAATCTGTCTTTTGAGAACGTAGTACATCAGCTATAGCTTCTTCTTTTATCGCTTTTAGAAGTACATTTCTTTCCTTAATTGTCCATGAACAGACTTTGGGAAGGTTTCTCAGCTGCAGTTCTTTCCAATTTTCTTTTAGTATTTCATCTTCGTTTTTAGGTGGAAAAAAGTAATTTCTATCTTTGAAGTATGGTATACCAGCGTTACAAATTAAAATCTTTGCATCTCCACCTGAATGTTTCTGTAAACTTGTTTCTATCACTATCAATTTTTTTTCACATTTCTGAAGAGCAGAGGTTATGTGTCTTTTTAAATCTAACAAAGAGGAAATTATTTGCTCATTAACGTTCAACACACTATTACAATCTTCGACATTGCATTCCATAATGTCGCTTTTAGTTTGATATATTTCTTGCAATGAACAATCATTGATAGATGCTTCCATGATATTACTTTTTTCGAATTGATTTATTTCGTAAGCAGTTTTAAAATTACTTTCGTTACGACATTGAGGCGAGATATTTTCTAACACCAATGTTTTGAATAAATCATTGTCACTCGTTAACGTGTTCATGATTAACGAATAAAAAACAAATCTTTTAGCTTTTAGTTTCGGTTGATTATATGCTTTTCATGTCGATCAACATGCGTAAATACGTATATACATATACATTATTGTATATATACAGGTAAGTACTGATAGATATATACATATACATACATACACGACGAGTATCACCAAACGTAACAATTAGAAAACATACATATATGATGAAACAAAATACGTTTTACATACACAACTGAAGAAATCAATGAACACCTATATACTAGTCAGTACATACCCAATTCTGAAAAAGTGGTGATGTAAATCAATCATAGTGTCAGTTCGTCTAGTGAAAAAGCACTAAAGGGGAAGGTGCCCCTACCACCGGGTCACACGCGAGCGCGCAGCCATTATGCCTCATTCGCATGAGAAATATATGTATTTCAGGAGAAAAGAACTTTTTTCAAATAAATGCTTATTCGGAGAAGTAAGGCGATTCATTCCTCAACAGTGCGAGAGAGAGGCTCTTATGCAGCTTCCGGTTCGGTATGCGTTCGCAGTTTTATACATTATACACTATCCTATTGGGCAGAGGGAGCCACTTTTGGCGTTCGAGACTCGACGCGATTAATTATTTCGACAATCGAGTTTCTAATTCTGGTTATATATTTTACTCGTTGAGGAATGAACCGCCTTACTTTTCTGACTAAGCATTTATTTGAAAAAATTTCTTTTCTCCTGAAATATGTACAAAGGTATTTCTCGTGTGAATGTGGTATAATGGTTGCGCACTCGCGCGTAACCCGGTAGTAGGGGCACCTTCCCCTTTAGTGCTTTTTCACTGTATATGTATGTAGTACATACATACTTACCTATTTCTGCCATATTTTTACCAGTTACATTTTCTTTTCTTTTCTTTTCTATCTTTTAATTTTTCACTGTATGTTTATAATGTATGCACGTATGTACTTACACACGTGCATACACAACAAAGAGCGATCCAAACGCAACAATGTCGATCGATTTAAAGATTTTTTCGAGAGTAAGCATAGGTACAACATAAAAAGTAGAGATAACATTTAATCATAGTTCACACATTTTCTTCTTGTTTAGAAGAACTTGTAAAATAAACATACATGCATGTACATATATATATATATATATATATATATATATATATAGAGAGAGAGAGAGAGAGAGAGATAGAAGTAACAGAAATACAGCGGTTTTGATTTAATGAAGAAAAAAAAAATAAAGAAATTGTAAAGAAAGTTTTGACATTGGAGCGGAAGTTGTGCACATATGTTTCCGACGTAGCTCCTGCAAAGTAGTACATGCGCAGTTTGTACAGTCTGAATATGTCGGCTGGATAAAATACGTTAACTGTTATCATGAGCAAAACGATTTCTTTTGGTTAAGTTTATCGTCGTTAAGTTATCGTAAAAAAGATTGTAATTGAAAAGTCTGAAGGTACGGATAAGATGAATGTAGTTGACTGAAGAAACTGAACTCGCCATATTGTACGTTAAAAGATTAAATAAAGGAGGCCTTATGTCAAGTCAGTTCAGTATTGGGAGGGCCGACGACGTGTGCCAATATGAAGAAGCTATTTTCAAAAATCGAAAACACGTCGAAGGAACTCAACAGTTATATAGGAAAGGTTTTTGTAGTAGGACGTTGCACTGTCACTGTCGAAGAAGTTTTAGCCGAAGGTGCGTGTTATCTTCAACCTTGAATATTCATCACCCCTCCTACCTACATAAATGTTTAACTCGAATGCTCGGTCAGTTTTTTCGCTTTTCATACACAATTAAGAAACTAATTATACGATAACAAGAACAAAGCCGATAGATTAACTATACTCGATGAACAATCGTTGATTGCAAGACGTTCGGCGTATGTAGAAACGATCTAGGATCGTAATGATTTTTGGTCGGTGCGTGGCATTTATATTTGTAATGATGTTTTGATAATGCGCTTGTAGGAGGATTCGCTATTGTATTCCTGGTTAAATCTTCGAGCGGACGGTATGCACTTAAACGCATGTACGTTAATAACGAACATGACCTCAATGTATGTAAGAGAGAGATACAAATTGCGGTAAGTTTTTTTTTTTTTGTTAAGTAGAAATTAATTGTTCCGTTACAGTTGCTTTTGCATATTCGTTTGCAGCAATGTTTCTGTTTCTAGAGTAACTTAAACGGTCATAAGAATATAATAGGATACGTGGACAGTAGTATCGCTCACATAGGAGGAGGAGTACACGAACTTTTGCTTTTGATGCCTTATTGCAAGTCCCAAGTTCTTCAGATGATGAATAACAGGTTAAGCGTTATTGTATTCCAAGTGAAACTGAAAATATTAATGAAACTATGGAAACAGGAAATGATAAAGTATTTGAAATGATGAGAAATTAAAAAAAAAATAATTCAAACAAATTTGAATGGTTTTAGGTTGCAAACCGGTTTTAGCGAATCCGAAATTTTACAAATATTTTGCGACGTTTGCGAAGCTGTATCCAGATTACATCATTGCCAGACACCGATAATACATAGAGATCTAAAAGTTTGTTGAGCATCGTTGTCAGTTAATTTTATAAGGAAAGCAGTAGTTAATGGTTACTATCGGTTGGTACGAAATATTTTTCAGGTTGAAAATATATTGTATTCGGATACTGGTCATTACGTTTTGTGCGATTTTGGTTCGGCGACAGCAAAAATTTTGAACCCTAGTGTGCACGGTGTGGCGATAGTTGAAGAAGAAATTAAGAAATATACGACCCTTAGTTACAGAGCACCCGAAATGGTGGATATGTACTGTGGCAAAGCAATAACAACAAAAGCAGATATATGGGTACGATTTGAAATTTAAAATTTCAATCATGAAATATGTTTAATGGATAAAAATAATTTATGAAATAGCTCGATTGTAATTTTTGGTGATTTTTAGGCATTAGGCTGTTTATTGTACAAACTTTGCTTTTTCACATTGCCATTCGGAGAAAGTACACTCGCTATTCAGTCAGGAAACTTCACGATACCGGATAATTCGAGGTTTGTACTTGTACATTGATCGATAGGTTATATAATGAAAGTAATAGAAGAAAAGTACACATTTCGGTAATATGAAATTTTGAATTAGGTATAGTAGAAATCTTCATTGTTTGATTCGTTATATGCTCGAGCCGGATCCTGATAGTCGTCCCGACATTTACCAAGTTGCTGTGATCGCATTTCAAATACAGGGCAAAGAATGCCCTGTACAGAATTTACACGTATGTATGCACGCATGTGTAAATGTGAAATATTTAATCTTTCGTGTTTCCTCCGATTTGGAGGCGATATGTAATATACGACGAGTAAACGTGTACAATGTGTACACATATGTATGTCGAATAAGATTTGATCACTTTTTTTTTTCTTTTTTTAGAAAACGCCAACGCCTGTATTGGAATCTTTAGCTTGTCCACCTATGGAATCGGAAAATGTAAAAAGATCATCATTGGTGAAAACACCGAAACCGAGTACGACTCCGGTAACAACCGTGGAGGGTACATCGGTTACGCCGAGACAACGACCAAAAGGACAAGCTGTAAGCGCCGGTCCTATAAGTTTAAGCGGCCAGATAGTGAGTCAAATATCTGGTCAGGGTAGTCAGTGTTTGCAGTCGCAAAGTTCAGCAGGAAATTCGACGATCGCGTTCGTTCAAATGGGTCAACAAGTTGGTTCATTGAACGTACCATCTCAGTCGTATATCGCAGGTCAGAGTATGCAACAAAATGTTCAGCCGGCAGTAGGAACGAACATACAAGCCACACCATCGTCTCTCGTTCAAGTTACGTCCCAAATTTGTACGAACAGTCAAACCGTTTCATTCGTACAAGCTCAAACTCAGCAAGCGCAGTACAGTCCAGTACAGCAGTCACAGAGTTCGGTGATCGGAGGAAATCAGCAATCTCCCGTGACTGTTCAGGATAAAAAGAATTCCTATTACTTTGAGTCAAAGTCGGGCAACAAGAAGGTGGAGGAAGAAAATTTGGAAGCATTGTTTCCACCTTCCGGTAAAGAGATACTAGATTATAGTTAGTGAAAATCCATTTGAATGGATGAATGGTGTTGATCGATATTGGTACATTGTTGCAGGTTATCCAGATCCGTTTAAAGAAGAGGATAACCGAGCCATGCCGCCACCGGCTAAAATACCACCTCCTGTAGCTCCAAAACCGTGTAAAATTGTACCGAAGGCGTCGAATATTTCTGTTAATTGCCCAGCTCCAAAGTTGACAGCGGTTACTTCGTTAACATTGAAATTAAATGCCACAACGGGAGGTAGCAAGGGGGCGAGTTGTATAACACCGCCAACTTTACCGAAACCGGTGAATAAAACGGAAAGTTTGAGTCAGAATATCAGTTCGAGTACATCACCGCCGGATAGCCCAACATTAATGTCTGCACGACATCGAAGAAATGTGAGCGATACGAGCGCTTTCAACAAGTAGGTTAAATCAGTATCTGTCACAAATTGTTTTGTACGAATATTTCTCTTTATATGTATAAATGATTTCTCTGTACAGAGCGTTTGCAAGCGAAACGACTCAGTTTTTAGCACCGTACGAAGCTTCGGTTAAATCACGATCGGAAGATGTTACGTCTCCCGAAGTTGTAACCGATATAAGACCTTGTCTAGGATCTAGCGCTTCACATGTACGTATTGTAAGTACATAATGCGCACAGATTTATCTTTTGATTTTTCTTCATTTTAATTTTACACAACACACACCTTTTTTTATCCTGCAATGTATCTGTGTATGCAACATTTTTACATTAAGATTGTTTAATTGTACACTTGAAGTCGCATCATCATCATCATCATCATCATCATCATCGTTATGCGCAGAATTATCTTGCTTTTGTTTTCGCTTCGCAATAATCTATGGTTAAAAATATGTGTGAACTGACCCTGATTACAACTTTGAATAATAAAAAGATAACGACACTTTGAAATAGGGCGAACTGTCGAGTGTAACCGCGACCGAAGGGAGATCGTTAAGCGCGGATGTTGCTGCTTGGAATCCGTTCGAAGATGTTCAACCTTTTAATCAGTTAACCGAAGATCATATTTTCGGTGCGGAATTTGATAAAATTAGAAGGGGAAGCAATGCTAGTACAAGCGGCGTAAAGAGCCGCGAAAGTCTTGTTATGACATGTACTACAGAGTTACCAGAAGATCCGTTCGAGTCTGCACCTTTCAGTTTGCCAAGTAAGTGTCATCAGCATCAGGT
Source organism: Osmia bicornis bicornis (assembly GCF_907164935.1). Taxonomy (NCBI): domain Eukaryota; kingdom Metazoa; phylum Arthropoda; class Insecta; order Hymenoptera; family Megachilidae; genus Osmia; species Osmia bicornis. Next base: position 240,646 of record NC_060218.1, on the reverse strand, counting down.
TTCATTGAATGCGAGTGCGAACTCGTCGCGACTAATCGTTCGATTAATATGTTTAATAGGGAAGAAGAACAAAATTGGATCAAAGACGGCAGCACTTGCTGGAGGTAATGCATAGATTGCTTCGCATACTGTCTTATTCCATTTTCTTTCTCTTTTTCTTTCTCTTTTTCTTTCTCTTTTACTTTCTCTCGCTTGCTCGCTCGCTCGCTTCCTTCTTATTTTCATTTTTATTTTTATCTCCTTCACGAGTTTATGTACATGGTTTTTTACAAATAACCACGTAAGCATACGCATAATTGATATTATTTTATCTTGTTAATTTTCTACCAAATAATCAATTCGTAGCTAAGAAATTCTCAGGGCTGTATAATTTTCTACTTGTTAGTTTATATTTGTTTTTGTTTTACGTTTATATTTACTCAAGTGTTGCCGAATGTGATATAAATATGTGATTTGTAAAATGATGTATCGATACATCGAAAAAAAGAAAACGGAAAGAAAAATGAGAGAACTTCATAAGAAGTCGGAAATATTAAGGATTAAGGAACTCTGCGTTCCTTGGATGTTAAGAATACATATAGGGTTAATTAAGTATACACGAAGTTACGATGAATCGTGTTGCCGAGTTAGTTTAACGTAAACTAATAATAACACGTTACTAAGTTGTTCATCGTAACGCGTGCGGATGCGAGAAGTAGTTCGAAGCTCGTTAGCCGTTATAGATAACGTTTACGTTAATGCTGTTGCGTACGATTATTTTTTTTAGTTGTTTGTTTATTCCATGCACGAAGTAAAAATTATTTAATTTATAGAAAGAGAAAGATATGGAGCACGGAAAAATGGTAATAGCGTGACGGGGTAGTAATTTTTACTTAAAAAATTCTGATTCGCTTCATACCGATAAAAGGATGAATAATTTTCAACAATGTTACGAACTTGTTTTTATTATTATTGTTATTATTATTTATTTCTTCAATTTGTGTTTTGAATAATGTCAGTTACCAAAGATAAACATATATATATATATATACACACGTATACGTTTCGTTTAATGTAGTTTGTATGTAGAATATTTACGTTTACACGGTTAAAAGTGCAGAAGAACGATATCGCAGTTGACGGACGAGAAAAGTTTAGTACCGTAGACAAGAGTGACTCGAGCGTTAAGAGGCAAAGAAGTACTAGTATTCGTGGACGGATCGCATAAGGTCGGGGTCGTAGAGCCGGCCGGGTTGACAAATTATGTCAATCAAATATTTTCAGTAAGTCACGTTAAGGAGAAAAAAATTTTTCAACGGTAAATAGAAAGTTGAGCAGTTTTACGAGAGTAATTCGATCGTTATCAATAGGACAAATATCCGATCAATTCTTTACACATTGTGCGTATGCTTATTCAATGGTATAGTTGAAATGTATGTAACAGTTTCTTGTGTCTATTGTACATACATTTGTAGATAAATGATGAGTTGAAAAAAGGGGAAAAAACAAATCTATACAAAAAAAGAAAAAGAAAAAGGAAAAAAAAAACAAAGAAGAAAATTTGGTAGATCGTGGTAATGGTACTATGTATGTCGATATTAAGATATTCTTCCACGCGTTAGAAAGAATTTTTCAATTAATCGTTGTTTCCAAATCCCGTTGATACAGTAAGTAGGGTGTTATTTTCGCGTTAAAGTTCCACGAACGATACATCGTACGTAACATTGTTGACGCAAACTATACGTAAAATTTTTATTATGCTTAGCTTGTAATTTCGAACGAAATTGAACGGATACGTATGGTACCCTCTGGTACTTGGAGCCGTTTCCTTGTATTTCTTTCGTTGTATCGAAGAAAGAAAGTAAGAAATGTTGCCTTCCTTCTTTGATGAAAATATTGTATCAAAGTCGAGGGACAAGGAAAAAGTGTATCGTCGTTGCATTATGCGTTTTGATGCGCACAAGTAGTATATACGATACACGGTTTGGGTAATGTAATAATGTAATGCGTTGCGCTGGCAATAGTGATACATACTTTATAAGTAAGGTATAATTTTACTTAACCCTTAGGTACCATGGTAGGGTCAGATTTGACCCTGTCAATGTGAAATGTATAGTTTTCCTAATGAAAAGCAGGTAAACATTATTCGAACGACCGTTTATTATTCTGTAACTATAACTGTAACTGTAACATAAGAAATGCTTGATCAGACACTGCTACTTATGTACATTAAAAAGCAATATAAAGTACATGTCTTGTGTCGGATGTTATATTTCTAAGCCATGGTAGTTACGGGTTAACTGATTACACGTAAAAATGCATTTTCATTATCGCGAGTTAATATTCGGTTAAATCTAATGACGAATGAGAAATTGGTGGTGGTGGTGGTGGTGGTGGTGGTGGTGGTGGTGGTGTTGGTGGTGTTGGGAGGGCGAGGAGTATAACGAAGATGATGAAGGGGGCGGGGGTGAAAATTAGCAAACGCATAATTCGTATCGAGAAGCGAATATAAGCCACGAATCAGGATCAGAAGTTGAATTTTTAACGCGTACAATTTGTAAGGAATTGGGCATCATCGAATGAGAGCGAATCTCAGGTTAAATGTTTATAGCAGAACGAATTCCCTCTCCCCCTTTGATGTTTCTAATATTGGCGCGTTAACGCACGAACGAGTCAAGGGTGAAAGAGCAAACAAATTTCATTGTTTTCCGTGATTATTAATTATTAAACGTGAGTTGTAACAGGTATTTCCGTAATTCTATAATTTCATAAGAAATTACGTTTTCGCGAGTTTACGTCGTGTATCTATCTGTAATTTATAATCCTCGTGTACCGGTAACCGAACAAGGCAACGAACATTTCCTTCGCTTTCGTATTCTTCTCTGCTAATCATTGGTAAGATTTTTCAAAACTTTTGTATTTATTCGTCTTCACTGTCTGGAACACCCTAATGAGTTTGGGAGGCGCAGGCGATTAATTTTCCTTTATTCGGTAAAAGCTCTTAAATTTGTTCGAGCCGACGCGACGCAACGAAACAAGTTCTCAAAGTTGTCCCGCATCGTTCGCCTCCCATTGTGCCTCTGTTTCGTGTAACAATCAACTCTTGTACAACTATAACGATACGATACGATACGATACGATACGATACGATACGATACGATACGATACAATACGGGACGGTAAAGGCAAACGCAAACGCAAACGCAAACGCAAACGCAAACGCGACAACGATGGCATTTGATTCGCGAACACTGAACTAATCGTGCGAATCGAGAGAGCATCATAGGAGGCTGACAATCTTGGACGTATTCGCTGTATTTAAATAATAATGTTACAGCAATAAACGTGTACATTACTTTATGATATATATGGGGTATTGTTTTTTTATATTCTATCAAATTAACCGAAAACGCAGCAATTCTTTGTTTGATGAAACGTTTCGCGATCTTTTTTCTTTTCTTTTTTTTTCTTAAACACACATACACAGTCGCGCACAGATAAAAATAGTTACATTATTGTATCGCGTAAATACGATTGAATCGTGTTGCTTCGACACAAAGATCATTACTGCGTTTTTCCGTACATCATCCTTAACTCCCTAAATCTGATTAGGACTGTTCCAGACCATGTGTGGTGACGGTGTATAACGGTGGTGGTACTAACTAATATTATTTCATAGAATAAACAAAAAGTGAAAAAACATAGGTGGAAAAAGGGAGGGTGGGGTGAGGTGAAGAGAAAAGGAAAGAAAGGAAGGAAAGGAAGGAAGAACGGATAAAAGAGAAGAGAGAAGAGAAAAGTAATGTTATCTGGCTAAATATTTGAAAGAAAACGTGTAAAAACCCGTAAATAATTAGGGTAATTGCAATGGCACAACCTTTCGTAACGTGTAGTAGAAGGTGCATCGGCTGAAACAGACCTAATCAGACGTTTCCTTTTTCTCCTAATTTCTCTTCTACAGAGAAATCATTCGAAATACGCGAGCGCTTTCTTCGTAGATAAACAAATAAGCAACTAGCAATTTTCTATAGTTGGTTAAAAAATGGTTTACCTAAGTACTTACAATTAGTTAGATGTAGAGGAAAAAAACGTGATATGTGTCGAGTATTCGACGATCGCGCTTACAATCACGAAGTTCAGGAAACACGATATCTGTATCGTTAGGAAATTGATACATACCACTCTCTGTCGGGTATTGTATATTATTTGGGTAAGTACAATATGTTTAAGCGTAATTAAAAAAACGATGCGTACGATTAAAAATGAAACGATAAGTTTTCTTGCAAAAAATTTCCAAATACTCGTAGATACACGCGAGAAGGTAAAAGACGGTTGAGGAACAAGAAATATTTCTACGATTCTGTTATCGCGTCTTTATCTCTTTTAATTCAACGGATAGACGCGTATACATTGTATTATACTCATACATAGATATGTGAATCGACATTTTAAGCAATTTTAAGAGCACCGATGCTGGTACCTCGAAATTACAATGGTGGCGTGAAAAGGTGCGTATTTTCTGCGTTGAATAGGAGAAATTATAACAACGTGTTGCTGTCATTCATTCGTTTATTCGGATTGTCGAAATATCTATATACCTCTATACACGATATACCTTAACGATGTACCTAAAAATGAAAGGAAAAGTGCTTTCTCGCTAATAATGTTGTTACATTTTTTCAGGCAAGTCTGTAAACGGTAGATTGAGAATGACTTCGAAGCAGTGGAATTCGAGTATCGAACATGTCGAAGCGGACGAGGCGGAAATCCTTCCGGCAAGGAACGCTTCCGTTTCTCCGCACTTTGTTCGAGCTCCCGTAGAAGATCGCTCGAAATACGAAAAATTGTTGTTCGACGTTGGCGAGGTTGATTCGAGCGACAGTGACAAGGAGGTACCTAATCGTACGGAAAAACTAATCGAACAGAAGAGGAGAAGGATGAAGAACAAGAACAAGAACGCATTGCGTAGGAAGAAGAAAATGCAAGATGCGACAAATTGTACAATCAAAAACAACGAATCGGACGATTCAATAGGTTCTGCCAGTGATTTGAGAACGCTGAACGACACCGAGTGCAATGATATCGATATCGATAGCGATCACGATACCAATACTGATACCGATACCGATACCGATACCGATACCGATACCGATACCGATACCGATAATGATCAGGAGCATGGCGTGATTCGAATGAACGGTATTACCGTTAACGAGGATGAGCAGACAAACGACTATCATAGTCATGGCGACGACGACGACGACGACGACGACGACGATGATAACGAGGACGGTGACGATGACGATGACGATGACGATGATCGTGAGGATGTAACGCGCAAACAGTTGAATAAAAGTGCGCCGGTAAAAATACGAGGAGCCTGTGATTTTATTGCCACGCATGAACATAATAGAACAAAAAGGTCAAAGAAACATTATCAAACACACAAATTAATGACTCGAATTAATACGGATCCTGTCGTTGGACACCAGTATGGGGAGAAACCTCTGTTACTGGATGACGAACTGGACCTGGAATCGAAAATCGAACGATCGAGCGTCGATCCGTTCGTCGGTCATCGCTATGATTCGAGTTCCCTATCGTTAAACGACAATATCTCTTCAAATGGTAACGGAAGGACAAAAGTTGGCGTATCTGCGCGTTGGCAAGTAGAAGAGGATGTGTTTGCTCTGGCTCCGTTTCCTAAATCAGCCCATTCGAGGAAAGCTGTTGGACAACGAACGACTTTTAGAAATACGATGTCATCGCTTATTCCCGCTTACACTTTATCCACAATCTCCAATGTCGCCGTGTTAAACACGGACGGTTCACGAAAATCGTTTACCGGCAAAACTGGAAATATCGGGGATAAGGAATCTAAACGATTTTCTGCTAAACTGATCTCGAACGTTTATCCAGTTATTGGTAGGAAAAATAGCCAGAGTATGGAAGAAAAAATAATAAAAAAAAAAAATGAGAGAAAGGAAGAAAAAGGAGAAGAGGAAGAGGAAGAGGAAGAAAACGAAGGAGGAGGTGGTGGAGGAGAAATAGAAGTAGAAAAGGGAAAAGAGAATAAAGAAAAGGATTTGTTTGGCTCTTCTCCGTTTAGTCTAAACAGTTTTGTAAATCCTTTTAATACCGTTCCAAATCGATGGACGACAACCGGAACGACAGCAATTACAACGGCAACAACGACTACGACTACGACGACAATGACGACGACGACGACGACGACGACGACGACGACGACGACGTCAACAACTGTATTTATAAATCGAAAAGTATTGCGCGACAAGGACTGCTCCGAAGCTTCTGTTAATTGCATGGTTCCGTGTTTACGATTTATGGAGGTAACGCGGTCGAAAGATGCTGACGCCTCGATAGGGGTGACAATGTCGAATTCAAAGTTTCTTGGTACGAGACTGGATCGTAGCGAAAGTTTGTCAGCTACGGAGGGAAGTATCGTCGAGCGTATAGAAAGCGCGCAAAGTTCCAAGGATTTGTTCGGTTCCGTTCCGTTTGATGAATTTCGCTCTTTTCGATCGAACGAACAAAAAAGGCCGACCTCTGTACCCTTTTATTCCCGATCCTCGGCAAATTTCCTTGAGGATAGCGAACGCGCAATCTCCTCGGATAAAGCGCATTCACCGAATACCGTCCAATCAATGTTCGGCTCGCAAACGGCCTATTCGATAGAACCGATTCGACATCCCACGCGAATTGCCGCTGAAACAGTTAACAGCGTATCAAACATAGACATTGTATCGGAGATTGTTTCGCCCATGTCGCCGGAGCCTTTGGTCACGGATGATGCGCCAAAATACAAGAAAGACAAATTTAAATCGGACAAATCGAAATATCGTTTGATCGACGAGAGCTCGGCCGGTGGCGAGCTTGTCCTCGATGCTGCTCTACTCTCCTCAAAGCCGTCTCACAAAGTGAAATCCACTTGTTACAAACGAAGCCCGAGAACAAAAAAGTGTTCAGCGGTTACCGCGGCAGGTTTCAGTAATATGAGTTTCGAAGATTTCCCGAGCGACGAAAATGAGGAGAAACAAGTTAGAAATACCAGAGTCGCGCCGTTCGAAGTGATCAGAGAGTCGGAAAAACGATTCGGATCGTTGAAAAGAAGGAGCAATCCGTTCACTTGAGAATAATACAACCTGCTACAAGGTATAGGTATAGGTATAGCTATGCACCGCCGCATATCCTTATGTTTTATTCTTTATCTTTTATACTTAATACTTGATACTTTATTTGTTCCTGTCTTCGCGATAACGCGACAACCCTCCCTCCAGTTGCCTTTATTTTTCACTCTCGTTTATTCTCTTGCCTTTTATCATTCTGTTAAAGCTCTTAAATTCAGTGTAAGAAAAATTGTCTCTTTTTTTCATTTTCTCATTTCTTTCTTTACTTACGTCTCTGAAACACGATGCTTCGAGTCGCTGCTATCCATTGCGTAAAAGATGCGGGTAAACTCGTTGGTCGGATAAGCATTCGATAGCTGATAGCTGATAGCCGATAGTCGTTTCACCGATCACCCTGTTTACCTACAACATCAAGTATTAAATAAGAAAAAAAAGAAAAGCGAAGAGAAGCAGATGAGAGAAAGAAATGAAACACGATTAATCGGAATCGTAAAATTAAGGAAAGCGAAGAGAGCGGAGAGAGGAGATACAAGGAAAAGAGGAAAAACTGGTGCATCTATTTTTGCAGCTATAAGCATTTTCACCACGTATTTCTACCAAGTATTACTATGATTCATCGATTATTGTACATGAGATATTTTTTTCTAAAGAAACAGATATCAGGTATCTCTCACATAAAACTCACACATGTTCGCAGTCAAGTGACATCCGCTTAATAAAAGCTCCGTTTCTCTGTCCAGCGTTGTGCGTGTATCGTCTATTGTACACTTTGCGCTGTATACGAGTTGCGAATAACGTGCTGAATTTCTCGGAGAAACAGTGTTGAGAAGTAGAAATGTTTGCCAGGGATATTGCTCTTCAGTAGCTTTTATTCCTAATCCACGTGTAATTCAAACTTTGTAACAGAAATTACAATTATTCCCTGGAAACGGATCTTTTATCGATCTGTGCTTTTTCTTCTCCTTTTCACTTTTAAGCTTCACCAGCACTGTATCGCTCTTGTAAACATAGAAAGAGCAGATAAAGAAAAAAAGAAAAGAGTAAGACAATATTATATAAATATCTATATAATTAATATATTCGCATTAATATATTCTGATACACGTACAAATTCAGGTATTTCTTTGTACGAGTGCGCATTGCGAAGATCGGTGGGCGCGTTCATGTAGGTAACGTTTATGGAAAATGTAGATATTAGCCAATACGTACATATTTAGGTGCCTTCTTTTGTTAAGTAGAATGTATTTCAGGCTTATACTCTTTCTTATCGTTCAATGTAAGTACAAACAATGGTATTAGAAGAGAAGCGGTCAAGATTTTATTTGATTCAGTTCCTATACGTAGCTGTAAAAGCTAAACTCAAGAATAAGTCACGATCTTGTAAACTGTATTGAACGGGATATTAAAAGAGACAAACGGAAATGCGAATAAAACAAGTGAAAACAAAAGGATGAAAAAGACGAAGAAAAAAGAAAACGCAGTCAACGGAACGGGCAATTCTTTTTTAGCAACTAACAATGAACGTAATGCGATCTTCTCACGGCAGTTTACGTAGAAAAAATCATTTAACTGATTACAATAAATAAAATGTCCGATTGCGATGAAATGTTTCCAGTAATTTTAGGAGAAAAAACAGCCGCTGCTTTAGCAAATTTTATTTCTGAATTACGGAAAAGATAACGTTTTATCCTTTCATGAAAAATGCATTAAGCGATATTTGTCATGGGTAGTGCACATTCCGTACTAATTACTTATTTTATACGTATTCTCATTATAGTCGTCGTCATCGTCATCGTCATCGTCATCGTCATCATAAACTGCTTTTAAATCTTACTTAAACGTTATCACTGCCCTCGATACTAGACACGTTCCCTTTCTTAGGAAGTATGCATAAATTCTTTCCTTCTTTCAACACTTGACAGAAAAACACTTGTCTGCTTGAAAAATTAATGCAGAGAAACAAAAGAGTACGTTGCCTCTTCGACTTCTTCAAACTGTTCGAGATAAAAGCGTATAAGTATGTACATGAGTAAAATGTGCATCGATTTGCATCGTTCTGAATTTCCTATTTAGAAGACAACTGAATTTTCAATTCTTACAGTTTTTCTGCCTCGACTATTACTTGTGTATGTACAACTTTTAGCCAATATCTACCAACAAGATTGTTGCGCACGTACTTATATGTATACATACATATGTAACGCTCGTACGCGGTTCATTGTACCGTTTTCTTCAAAAAATAACTACAAAACATACCATTTTATTTGTTTCTTTTCTCCTGTAATTTCACTAAAGTTTGTTTATCAACGCAAACAAAACTGTTCTTACACTTGTATATTGTATCCTTAAAAAAAAAACATTGCTCCGTTTGTAACATGTTCATGGAAGTGAAATAAAATACATATATGTCATTTATGTGACGAATAGCGATAAGTATTATACAATTATACCTTCCTTATGGGTGTTCTACCGCGCTCGGATTATCAACAACAAAGGAAACAAAGTTTATACAAACGTTAGGCGATTAAAACTTTGATTATTTGACAAATTCTTGAAACTTGTTAGTAACAGGTAATAAATAACTTGGAAATAAAAATAACGTATCGCTATTGTATCCTATGCAACGTTGATTCCGTCAATTACTAAGCAGCTAGTCGAATGATACAAGAGCAGAGAATTCCTCGTGTACAAAAATCGTAACAATCAGCGATGCTTAGCGTACTCGTGAATGTTCGTATCCGTATTTACAGTTCTGTACAATCTAAGCTTTTCTCGGTTAAAGTCAAGTGAAAAATAAACAGCTAAACATCTTTATTTATGTTTCTTCTTTATGTACGACGATAGGAGTGTCTACGTTATATTTTTCCAAAATTCTTCGAAAGTTGAAAGTTTGTCTGTCTGACCCCCTCGTAGCCAAAGAAAGCCTTACATTACGTACCTCCTGTAATTGTACATTTAACGTGCATATAAAATAGCACGACTGCTCGTTAAAATAATAAAAAATTTCATTTAAGAAAATAACGAAATAAACATTTATATCTGTCAAAATGATATTTAACAGCAACGAAACTTTTTACGTGCGATTACGATATTGAATAAGACTATGAACATCCAGGCGATAAAGTTCAACCAGGTAGAAATAATGGTTAATCGTAGAACAAAACCAGTGTCGGTTTCTTTGCCTCGTTCCCAGTTTGTATTCTGATCGACCACTACGTCCGATTGTAAATAATCCATAAAGTCAAAAATTGCTCCGCACGAGAGTCTGTTATGTATCACCTATAGAAAAAGAAAAAGAAAAAGAAAAAGAAAAAGAAAAAGAAAAAGAAAAAGAAAAGGAAAAAATTGTAAAATTTGTTGTTAAAAAGACTAGCCTACCTCGGCTTCGCGGCCTCTCGAATCTAAAATTTGTATCAACCTTCTTCTGTAATTGTTGCAAGTTTTATAGTAACCATCAGTCGTTAGAACTGCGTGAACCAACGATAAACAGCAGAGCAAAACTGCAAGAAACACAGCTGGTATCCACTGTTCGTACGGAGTTCTTCTTTTGACTCTCACTACTACCGTTGCTTCGCTTTTGTTCAAGTTTCTGTGCAAAAATACTCATAATTTGGTGTATTATTATGTATGTACATATGTATACTGCTTGATTTATACAAAATGTAATAGTAATAATAACAATAACAATATTACAAGTTCGCGTTCGTCTCGATTACGGTCCGTTTACATACTTCTACCTCTACTAAATCCATTTTTTTAACCATAACTTCATCTTCTATCACGAATAAATGGTAGAGTTGGGCCGCAAACAGTTGAAATAGATCGAGTCTCGAATCAGACCATATTCGTATGTAAGTAAGCACTTGTGTAAGTATGTAGCTACCTGGCGGCATCATCGTACATTTGTACGGGTTCCTCGATACTTTTATCAATGCAGCATCGATATCCGTGATATCCGCCAAGGCAGAGACCGATTAAAAGCGTAGGAATCAAACCGTACACTCCAAAGTGGCAAAGTTTTGCGTCACCTCCCATGAATGTTCGAAAGGTATTGATCCCGTACAATATACAACCGCAATCGATGCTGATACAAACGTTCAATATCCATGCCCAGTATTGCCAAATGGTCGCCAAACAGATCAAACCCGTTACAGAAAAGATCGCAGACGACGTGTACAGTACGCTGAGTACGCACTCTGCTTGTCTTTCTTTCATTGTCTTTTTTCTTTTCCACCAAAACTATTGTACCTAACAATAAGAAGAAATACCAGTTACTCCAGCTTACGCTCTTCTACCCGATCAAATCAATTTTCGAATTTATCCTATTCCTATCTAAGCTACATACACTTTTACAACTTTTACACTCGTAAGCGAACAAACAGGAATCTGATACAACCCTTTACGGAGGAGTAACCCGCGTACGCGCCTACTTAGCAAACGGCTAAGAAAAGCAAGTATACGAAGACAGAGACAAATTGCAACAGAGAAAGAAAGAGAAAGAAAGAGAAAGAAAGAGAAAGAAACAAACGTTCGCGTTAACAGAAGGCAACGGTCACGAATATTTCAATATTCCGAAAAATAAGATGTACAAAGCGTTGCGTATGTATATGTTCGTTAGTTCGAACGGCCGCGCCACACCGCGCCGCGCAGTTTCGATAAACATTCTTCGTACGTACCTACCTACACTCTTTACCTCCATCTATCTATCTATCTATCTATCTCCTTCTATGTATGTATGCACAAGCTACTATTTTTGTAGTTTATTAATTCCTCGACAAATTGTCCAATTTTTATTACGAGAATTAGTTATCCAACGTATCCACTTTAGCACCGTATAAATTAAATCAACAAGTGAGGAAAAGGAATGCCTAATCGATTATAAAAAACAAAATACTTTTCGATTTTCTGCTTTCGTACGTGCAATCTTTTGCTTAAGAAAATTATTCAATCTAAACGATCGATATGTAATGTTCCGTCTTTTATAGGATAAATCAAGCCATCAATTTTCGCATCGCATCGCATCGCATCGCATCGCATCGCTTCGCATCGCTTCGCATCTACTTGCCTCGAAGAAAATCGTCAAATGATAAATAAATATCCCTTACCAGTTCGATAATATTATTTTAAGATGTCTTAGTTTACGCACAACAGCTTTTTTAACCGACAACTCGTTTCGAAAACTCTTCTAAATATATTTTTTGTCGAAATGTTACTTTCCTACTAACTCCTGGAACCTTGGCACGTAAGAACGTTTGCGCGTCTGTGTGAATACTGCGTGTTTCTTGTTCAAATAAGCCGTGGATTTTTGTTGATGCTCGTCGATGCAATATCTATGAACGCCAAAAATCTTCTATACAGCAAAGAATAAATATTTACTCGATGCGATTTTATCCCGTTACACTTTTCCATTTTTACAACTACAAACACGCACGCACATATACTTATATGTTATATTATATTATACATACATATGTACATACACATATTATGTATATTTTGAACCTACGCTGTGGTCACTATGATGACACCCACTTTTGACTTTATTCGCTAGTTACACAAAGTACTTTAACACTCGCAACCCCTTTTTTTGTGTTTTCTTTTTTCCCCACTTTTTCTTTCATTTTGTTTGTCCGCCCTTTTGTCCGCAATATAACGGATCAAAACTTGCCCGATCAACGTAAAAGGCAAGTGTAATCAACAGCAGAAAGATAAACTTTGATAAGATTATCGCCCCCGTTACTGGCACAATAATAATCCAGGTGTTACAAACTGTACATGCTGTTTTTACTCTTCTTCACTGTACCTTGAAACGTTAAACTAACAATCAACATGAAATAATTCCTAACTTAATCCCCAGAGGAAACACACGTAACAATAATATTGTACAATTAGTTTTATTTATATTGCAGACTGATTCTCCTCATTTTGATAAATTTTTCATTTCATTCTTTTTTCCTTTATTCTAGAGAATTTTCCAACGAGATTTTCTATATAACATAAACAAATCGAGCTCGTTGTAAGTTTCTAATACCTTGAAATCTCCTATTGATTTCATCACTTTCATCTGTAAATAAGCAAAGAAAAGTATGTCAAGATACACGAAGATGCTTGCACATATTACGTATGTATCCAGAGCTGGATAAAATCTCTATGTATTATATTAGTAACAGATAGTAGACAATGTATTTTAGTGTAAAACTGGAGTAAAAATTCAAACAAATATGAAAATGGAATAGTACGTTAGTTGCATCAAGTTTCTATAACGTGATTATAACAAATATATATCTGACAAGCGGCGTCCGAAATATTCCTCTCGTCGAATACAACGATATACGCTTATATGTACTACATTATAAGAACTTTTACACTGCGCTATTATAATTTCCACAATATTTATATAATATTCATTCAACAAATCAGAGTATTATCAGATACAAACATACTTAAATACAACAATAAAACTACGTTATATTGTACTACAGTACAACAAATGCGTACAGTACTGTTCAAATTATAGATAAATTTATTTTGCCAAATTTTTACAATCTTTCTTTTCTTTTCTTTTCTTTTTTCATCATGATTCACTACCCTTCGAAACAAAATAAAATATTTTTATTTTGTGCTTCAGACTATACAAATAATTATATTCTTTTCATAAAATTTAAAATATTATTTCATTGCTATATATACCTTTTAAAAATTTTACCCAGCTCTGATTACTACTGACAACGACAATTCAAAATTATAAAAGAAAAAAAAAACAATGAAACGGTAGAATTATCCGTCATTACTAGGTATACTATCATAGGAATCAGTTACTACTCGTTTGCCAAAACATTACTTCCACTTTCATACAAGCAAAATAATAAAACAAAATACAAGAAAGATATCGTTACTGAAATTCAAAAGTATTAAATAATGAATAACTAAATTAATGGTTCTCGTTTAACCCTTTCGCTGCTATTGACATCGTATAGGCACTCGAGAGATTCACTCGCCCTGTAGTATAGGTACCCCGTTTCCTTCCAAATTTTCTCTCTACAACATGCATTTTCTGTTAAACTCTTCTGCAGTGAAAGGATTAATTGATATCGTTGAGATCGTTCCATTATTGTTATGTAGAAAACATAAAAACATAAAAATAAAAATAGGAACAAAAATAGAAAAGAAAAGGATAAACGATTTTTAGACACTTTAATACCTCTTAGTCTCAAAATCTTTGGTTGCGCTAAAATTTTAACAATTAAAATAGAAATATACACTAATATCTAGAATAATACAACACTTTTTTTATGTACATACATATTCCTATGCTGGGTTAATATTACGACGTCTCAATTCGAATAAGGCTTCCCGATTATTCCATAAACAATACAATGATGCTATTCCTAGTCCTATGCAACCACCTAATGCACACTTTTTTAAACCAGCTGAAAACATTAAACAATTATATTCTGTATTTTTTTAAAACGCGTGATCGTACACCCATATTATTGAAACGAAACATACTTGTAGATTTAAATAACATGCCCGTTCCTGTTGCTGCTACTAGAGTATTCACGGAATCATCCGTCCCTCTGGCCCAAGATAAAAGTACGCCAAACCCGCTATACATTACGGATACTATTCCGAACGTATTTGCTAATGAAGAGCCACTTTTCATAACATGATTAATTAATCTGTCAAAGAAGAATCGCACATTCTGATATTCATCCGATATATGATTGCAACTTTTGTTACAATTACATTAAAAATAATTCCAACTACGTACTGAGTTCTTCTAAGTTTGCCAGTTTGACCAGCTAAAGCTGTTGCTTTAATGCCTCTATATAAACCAGTTGCACCACCGATACCAGCTCCTATTATGCATGCTGCACCAATTTGACTGAAAGCCAACTCAAAACGACCTCTTTGCTTTGCAGCACCTTCTGGAAATATGTATTCTGGCTGGCTAGGAGGAAGGTACGCCGGATCAAAGTTTAAATAAGGACTAAGCGGTGCTAACCCTTGTTGAGACGTAACTAGAAAATATAATGTACAATGTTACATAAACTTTAATTTTAACCAAAACACCCATGTATTCGTTTTTCCTGTTACTACCTTTGTATACTCGTTATACTATTATTCCTATCAAATATTTTAATTGTTTTTGAAAATAATAAATAAACAATACCATTAATGTCAATCTATCATTTTGTTAAACTACTTTGCAATGGTTAGAATACAAATCATCGCATTGTTCTCAATAAATGAACTTAATATACCCAAAGTATTGCAACTGTTTGTCTTTATATCATTATTATTAACAGAAAATATATTATCAAAATGTTATCAATAAAATTAAAAGTTTCCTAATTGAAAGCACATTTAGTAGGAGAGTATTTAAAACATTATTATTAGATAAATACTATCTTCACATTACTCTATATGAACATGAAATAAGGTTATATATTTACAATGGATTCATTGCATGTATAATTGCCATGTTACATCAATTACAATGTTTAATGTTATAAAGTCATTCTAATTTACAAAGCGTAACGTTATTGCAATATAATGATTCTTAAATTATTTGTTAAATTATAAATTATAACGTGTTTAGCGATGGAATAAATCACTCTATGTCCACTTACCTGGTATGTTTAAATTACCATATTTTGCATTATTTGTTGCACTCTCATTGCGAAGGTCTATCATTTTTATAATCTAACTGGTCAAATTTTACTTTCTTTAATTATTTTATACCAAACATTCGTAGACACACAGATATCGGATTTGCACAAGTTTGCATCAGTGCACGCTTCCAAAAATCGATTTAGGTTCAATACCCTGAATATGTCGAGAATAATTTTTTTTTCTTTTTCACTTGAAATTTTTACTATATGAAATTGAACACCTGTAATTCAGTAACCACAAATACAATAATTCAATAGAATCGACTAATGATGCCACAAATTGAAAGTATTGCATTAATTTTATATAATCATCAAAAATATTCAAAGTTCATTTCTGGGTATAATCGATAATCGATTTCAGTGTTACGATAACGCGAGTTACAAATGCAGAGAGAGAGAACTCTATACTCTATAGACGCAAAGTTGCAGAAACGTAAAGGCGTAATGACGAAAAGCGTGAAAGCCTAAAAGCGTAAAGGAACAAAATTCTGTTCAATTCTTTTTATTCTTTCTAGTATATTGTACTAATAATGGCATGTTAAAGGTATATTTTAGTAATAACGTCAGATTTACAGTAATTTTAATATTATCTTTGTGAATGTACGATACATACCTTTTGTTAACGTTCCCACATGATTCGCGTGTGCATGATCGTTACTCAGTGATTATTTTATTCTGTATTTAGATTGTTCGTACAGAAGGCTTAAAATAAGCTTCAATTGTACATATGTACAAACATTTATAAATATACCTAATATTTCTAACTATGATTATTGTCTCCAATTTCAATTCTCGACCATTCATACGATATATTCCGAAAATTCTACTGATACGTATGTATGTACATACATATGTACATACACGTTTAATTATGTATCAAATTCAACCAAAGCTGTTAATAATATTGACAAATAAGTATTCAAAACTCGTGTGCAAAACTTAAACGTATATTAAATACATATATAAAATGTAGACTGATCGTGTGATTCGTTAATTGAATTAGTAAAACAACTATAAAATAGGTACTTATGTACTTAACTGTGTATGTACTAATACATATGTACAAACATATGTATATGTATATTATATTTGGATGCGGTATACGGTCTTCGTGACACGTGTATGTATGCGTATGAATATTTGCTCGATGGTAATGAACCATGTTTGGTCATTTTGACTATACGTCTACGTGAAATGGACATCGATCTTTCTTATTTCTGAAAGTTTCGTATCGGCTATGTCGGCAAATAGACAAAGTGGTGAAGGGGAAGTGCATTTAGAACAAAGGCGACCTCTATTGTGGTAACGGCTGCGCATCGAACTATGTAGTGCATTGCTGTCGAAAATGGCGTCAGGCTCGGAGCTGCCAGAATATTCGTCTCCAGAAAAACGACGAAAAGTCGACAGCATCGGTTACGTCGGTGCCAGCGGTGCAAAACTTGATTTCCAAGGTTACGATACATCGCAAGCCACTCCACATGAAGATATCGAAGGTATTTTCATAAAAAATATGGTCAATTTATTAGTGAAATTTGCAACATTGCAAGATGGCGGTTAAAAAGGCGTCCACTCGTCTTGCGTGACGACCATCATTTGTTCGTAGTTGATAGAAGATCAAAGCCGCCATGACAGTTCCTATGCCTGTCGCAAACGTCGCATTATAATTTATTTTTAATCTTACCGATTATAGAATTGCACTGTTATTGAATTTTTACTGATTTTATGTAATAAAGTTGTACCTTAATCGATATATTTTACATTCCTTTTTCTATTTATTCTCTTTTTCTGCCGTTTGTTAAGAATAATTATCGAAAACTGGTGAAACTAGAAAAACTAGTACTATAATATCGGTATATCGGTATACATACAGTACGTATGTATATCCGACGAATGTTCACAGATGGCACGATTTTCATTTTGCCTAAGCGACCGAGCAGTATATTTATTTTTCCTGTTCTTCATCGATATCCCGCCACTTTTGAACTTTTTTAAATTGATTTCTTAAGTCTCGAGATAAGGTGGTTCGCTTTAAAATAGTTACAATATTATTATCGTTTACAATACTATTTAATAAATATAACGTATATTATCTCGATATGATTTAATTGGTTCATAAATGAAGAGAGAAACATTTATTTCAAATTTTAATTTTAACGTGTTATTGCCTGCGTAACAAGAAGTTGGAGTAAAGATGAAACATTATTACAGAGACATATGGAGGAGATAGTGGATTCAATGAGTTGAGCGACGAATCAAAATCGGTTTCTATTTCTCCAGATATTACAAATTTGATGACAACTCCATCCCGAATCGATTCGACTAGCGATGATACCGGATGCCAGTAAGTTCTGCTTTTTCATTAATATTTTTCATGATCTTTATTAATATTTACTAAATTTGTTTATATTGTATCATCGAGATATATTTTGGAATGTGTAAAATACAATTTTCTGTTTCAGAATTGACACTGCAGATGAGAAAGACGAAGTATCGTCAACAGTTTCAAATTTGTCCGAATTATCCGGTCTGTCTGATTTTTCTGGAGAAGGAGATGCCAATCATCAGTGGAAAAATGCATCTTCTTGGGTTCAGAAACAAATGTTGACAGGTGCCGATCCCCGGGATCTTCTACATCATCTTTTGATGGATGCTACTCAAATTCCAGAGCAGGTCGATGATCTGACTCTTTGGAAGGTATCATACAAGATAATATTAATTTCTTTGTAATATTTCAGCATCATTGTTATTCTGTTTTTATGTTTTCCTTTTCCTTTTCCTTTTCTTTTTTTCTTCAGATTATAATAAACGTGATGTCCGAACCACCGCGTCGACAAAAGTTAAGACATATAAATACTTTAGCAGATGTGGTTAGGTTAATATGCCAGAGTAATAAAATCATTGTCTTAACCGGAGCAGGCGTAAGCGTTAGTTGTGGTATTCCTGATTTCAGAAGTAGAGACGGTATTTATTCCAGATTAGCACAAGATTTTCCGGATTTGCCTGATCCACAGGTAAATGACTGAAAATTTGTCAACTACAATTGTTAATTGTTGTTAAAGTCTTCCTTTATGATGTGATTTGTTCGCCATCTTGACAGGCTATGTTTGATATTAACTACTTTGGTCAAGATCCGAGACCATTCTATAAATTTGCGCGGGAAATTTATCCCGGACAGTTCAAGCCAAGTCCTTGTCATAGGTTTATAAAAATGCTTGACAAGCAAAAGAAACTTCTGAGAAATTACTCTCAAAATATTGATACGCTGGAACAAGTGGCAGGTATTGAAAATGTAATCGAATGTCACGGTAAGCATAATATGTATATTGTGTAAAAGATTTCCTAATGAAATGTTATTAATTGCTTTTTACCCTATATAAACCTAAATATCTGCCACGTAATACGTTTCGCATTTAAGGATCATTTGCGACTGCATCCTGTACCAGATGTAAATATCAAGTAAGAGCAGACGATATTAGAGAAGACATTTTTGCCCAGAGAATACCTTTGTGTCCGAAATGCAGAGTTAACACTTTGCCGTCGATATCAGAGATTAATTGCAACGAAAGTTATAAAGGTAATTATAAATATGTAATACAATACTATAAAAAAAGTATGACTTGCCATAATTGATAGAGAGAAGAAGAAAAAACAAGAAATTGATTTTCATGAAAAATTTGTACAATTTGCAGATTTAGTGACACAAGGCATAATGAAACCAGACATTGTTTTCTTTGGCGAAGGACTTCCGGATGCTTTTCACGATGCAATGGCCAAAGACAAAGACGAATGTGATCTTTTAATCGTAATAGGATCATCGTTGAAAGTTCGGCCGGTAGCGTTAATTCCTTCCTCTATTCCGTCTCACGTTCCACAAATTTTGATTAATCGTGAATCATTGCCACACCTAAAGTTCGACGTCGAATTGTTAGGAGACGGTGACGTTATTATTAATCAATTGTGTCACTTGTAAGTAATAATTGTTTGTAAGGTGATGCATGTATCTAGCGTAAAGTTTGTGTTACGTTTCTTTCAAATTGTTGGTCTCGTACATTCACCGATTGTTGTTGATCGATTTTATAGGATGGAGGATTGTTACAAGGAAATTTGTTGGAACGATACAGTTCTTAAGGAAGCGACACAACTTTTACCGGCGTGTTACTTATCGGATGATGCGTGGGAGCAAAGTCAAGACACAACATCGAATACCGTGTTATCGCGGGATAGTATGGAGACTGATTTTAAAGCAAACGATTCCTGCTCTATCGAAAGTGAAAGTAACCATGTAACGCACGATAGTGCCGTAGAACACGTAGAGATCTCGCGCGTCTCGCCTTTTTCTAACAGCCACGCAAATGGCACGGAGGGTACAGAAAACAAGTTTACTCTACTGGGGGAGAGTCCAAAAAGAAGATTGGGTGAATCGAGTGTAGAAAGCAGTCCAAAGAGAATGAATTTTGGTAGTAGTACGACATTAAATTTCAACTCGTCCACATCGGGGTCAGAAATTCCTAATGGTTCGATTGATTATAAACTTCATGTCGTCTCAATGGAATCTTTGTCAAAAGATAACGGGAAAGTTTATAATTTGGAAGAATGTCAAGTATTTCCAAGAGTAACAGCAGAGAGTTGTTCGGAGAATACGACGTTCGATTCTAAATTAAAATCAGATAATTGTATAGAAGATACGGGGTTATTGAACATAAACGACGATCGCATAGCAGCAAGCACCGTTGAAGTGGAAAAAATTAATTTTAAACCCAGACAGGCATCTATCGATTCTGCTTTGGACTCTGGAATAGGTGATAGCTGCAATAGCGTTGACAGCCGCGATGGAAAAAATGATAAAGAGGAATTAAGCGGTGGAGGAGGATTAAGTCGAAATTATTGGCAGCCCAAAGTTCAGAAAAGCCTTGCTGTAAGATTACCAGGTACACAATTTCTGGAAACTAATATTTTTTTATATATATTTTTGTAGAGTGTAAAGGCATTATGTAATATTTGTCAAAATACGTTATAATTATTTTGTTTACAGAAAATTCGTATTATCAGTTAGCACCTGGAAAATACATATTTCCTGGAGCGGAAGTATATTTGGATCCCGAAGATTATGATCACTGTTCTTTTTCCATAAATTCCGAAAGTTCAGATAGCGACAGTGATTCCTCATCTATGGAAGAAGAAGATGACGACGACGAGGAAGAAGAGGAAGAGGAAGAGGAAGAGGAGGAGGAGGAGGAGGAGGAGGAGGAGGAGGAGGAGGAGGAGGAGGAAGAAGATGATGATAACGATAATGATAATGTGAAGGGAAGAGAAGAAGGAGAAGCGAATGGTGGTGGTGGTGATGGTGATGGTGGTGGTGATGATGACGACGTTGACGACGATAATGTTGATGATGATGATGATGATAATGATAATGATGATGGTGGTGATGGTGGTGGTGGTGGTGTACAAACGGTGAATGAAAGGGAGATGAAGAAAGATGCAATGGAAGAACAAGAAGAAAAACAGGAGGTGAAAGGAGAGGGGAAAAAAGAACGAAGAGGAATGAAAAATGAAAATAAAATGCAAAAGACGAGTAAGTTTCAAAAGCGAAAACGCTTTTCAGAAAAATTAAAACATCCGACATGATCGCTAAATGATGAAAGTCAACTCGGACTGGGGTGACAAATATTCAATAAATATACACATCGAAGTAAATGACAGTTATAAAAGTGTAGAATTGTGTGAAATGAACAAATCTCAATGGTGAACATGATTAAGGATAAGTAGCATTTAAAGAGTGGCAATTTGATTCTTGTTACTCTCGTTGAACTTTAACGTTCGCCAAGACAAAGAATAAACAGTTGGAAAAGAGTGCAATTTTCACTAATGTACATTACACGTATGCATACATGCCCGCTGAAAGGTAATGAGCGTTTGTAAATGCAATTTAAATCTATTTTGACAAAATTTTGTTAACGAAGCAGTAGAGAAAACAGTATAACTGATTCAATTTGTTTTATCTCTATTAATCCTCTATGTAAAGCGATCTTTCCAAATGTACAAATGTTACGGATACGTATAACTAACGCTCCCGTAAAATATTTAATCGACTTTTTAATAAGACTAAAAATTTTAAACTTTTTTCCAAAGAATAACAGCTAAAATATAAAAGAAAAAAATCCACGACTATTTGTTCATAATAAATACGATAAATTCTTGTTTTTTCTTACCGTATTGTTGCGCACGTTATTTTTATTATCATCGTTTTCTTTATTACTTGCTAATGTTACAAAAAAGTAAATCTTCTGTAACAAAGAAGTAACATTAGGGAAAAGATTTCTATTTGGTTGTAACTTGTAAATATTCTGCCAAAACAGATAGGTTAAATGTTAAGAGTATTGTGCAATGATAGAAAGATAAAGTATCTAACAATGTATTACAGTGTATTCGAAGAAGGAAAAGCAGGTAACATTTCACGCTTTTCAGAGAAATCGATGTAATTATAAAAAGTGAATTTTCTTCGGTTTGAATCTTTTATAAATCTAAATATGTACGTTTACGTGTACATGTAGCATATACACATATTTAAAGTTAATTTTTGTAAAAGCTATTAAACAAGTCGTCCTAAGAGAAAGTACACGATAAATGGTAAATAGAAAAACTTTTCTCGTAAACGGGAGCCAATATAAGCAAAGGAATTTCAAGATAGATTAGTATTCAATTTAATACTAATGCCACCTTACCGCTGTCATTTTTATAGTTGATATTATTATAACAGAATATCGTTGTGTCACGCTGTTGTATCTACTGCTACGTAATTAGCTACCATTAGTAATTATTTACGTTTTGTAAATTATTATACACTTATAAGTTAAAGTTCGGAAGAGTATCAAATAGAAAATGCTGAATTTTTTAAATACAGCATTTTTTAATATCGTGCGAGAAAACACGAAAAAAAGTATTAATTCTGTCACAAGACTTGTTAAAAATATGTTAATGCCTTCAGAGCAAAATTGAACGAATGAATATTTGCATACAATACGTATGTTGTATCGTAATCGTAATGTATCGCATCGTATCGTATCGTATCGCATCGCATCGTATCGTATAGTATCTTATAGTATAGTATAGTATCGTATCGTATCGTATCCGTATCTTATCGTATCGGTATCGTATCGTATCCTTTCGTGTCGCGTCGTATCGTATCGTATCGTATCGTATCGTATCGTATCGTATCGTATCGTATCGTATATCGTATCGTATCGTATATCGTATCGTATCGTATCGTATCGTATCGTATCGCACCGTATCGCATCGTAATTTTATGGTATAGTATCGTATCGTATCATATCGCATGGTATTGTAATTTTATTTAATTGTATAATCGCATTTAGACAATGTTTAAAGGGTGCTCCGTATACCTTTGTGCGCGTGCGTGATGGAGCATGTGCGAGATTTATGTGAGGTATGGTAAACAACAATGACAACTACGACTACAACTACTGCTACTACGACTATGACGACGACGATGACAAATCCAAGGACAGTGTTAGGTGTAGTTTTAAGTTTTAGAAATAGCTTTCAATAGCAAAATGGAAAATTAGTCGCAATGATTTCGCACTGGATGTTTTTAGATTCGTTAGGTTTCAATTTATTTTTATTGGAGCACGGGCGAATGTACAAAGCAATGTTGGATAGCTTGGCATTGCGTGTTATTTTTATATGAATGAGGGAAGATAGAGTAGTAAACGTACAGAATTAAACGACGAAAGAAAAGCGCAGTGTAACAGTATGACACGATGATCTTGGAAAAACGAATAATGAAAGTGAATCGTTGTTGTCACGGGAGACGGCGATTCGCTCTCAACATTTATTCATTGCAAATATTTCTAAAGAACGAAACGGTTGTGCAAACATCTATTATAATTATTAACCAGATGATGGGTTACTGAACTCGATGCGTGAAAAAGTAAATGAAATACGCACGTTATACATACGTATATGCATAGTATAGAGACGCGCGAGAACACACACATATACATACGTACGTATATATACAAGATGTTGGGCTTCGGTAGGACATCCTTTGAATAGATGGTAGCTGGGATGATTCCGAACAACTGTTTTCTTCACCAAAATGAAAAACGTCAACCTATCAAAGCGCGCATAACGCCCGGCCTCAACCGTGGGAGTATTGGCTAGCGTGACCGCGAACAAACTACCCGGCAGCGAGTCGGTTTATAACCGACACTCCCGCGGCTGAACCTGCGCGCTATGCGTGCTTTCATTGGTTCATCTTTTTCGTTAATAATTCAAAAACTAAGCCTTAACGAACATTTCGATAAAGGACAAAATTGTTTAGAATCACCCTAGCTACTACCCTCTCAAAGGATGCCTACTTCTAGTTGAACGCCCTGTATACGTATTCTCGCTAAGTAAATGAGATTATTAGATCACCAAAAATAACTAAAGATTTGTTAAATATACTTCCAACACGTGGCACGAAGCTTTATTTTCTGAATTAGTAGGTCGCATAAAAAAAATTTAGAGAAGCGATTTGGAAATAAAGCTCTGTTGAAATGTCCTGGGGGATTAGGCAGAAACGAATAGGATAAACTTATTTAATGACTTGGAGAAGAAACAGTAATTTAGTTTCTCAGGAGTACAGTCAGTTTTTATGACATTTAAAAGATTTATCTTCCGCTATGTACAAATAGCTTTATTTATCATTGTTTTGCAAGAGGCATGAATTACGTACTATCATTTAAAGCCTCTATTTTGTCTATTTATTTGAAATCTACATAAATAGATAGACAGATAGATAGATAGATAGATAGATAGATAGATAGATAGATAAATAGGTAGATAGATACATTAAATAGGTAAATAGGTAGATAAGTAAGTAGGTAGGTAAATAGATAGATGGACGAACAGACAGACAGACAAACATACGAGTAAAAAAAAAGGTAATAAGATGCACGTACTATAGAGAAATCAGTGTCGTATATTACACGTGTATATGCATATGTATGTGTATGTACTTTGGATATGCAACAATCATTTTCCCGTGTACAAACTGTATGCATATATGAGTGTTGATATACACGTAAAATATTGGTTTAATCATACTACCTTTTCAAAACTTTATCCTTCTCTCTGTTAATCGACTAAACGTGTAAAAACAAATTGTTTTGTTCCCGCCTGGTAAATGGATAAATGAATACTATTCGTACCATTCAATTAGTTGTCGATTCCAGTACTCTATTCTACTTTAGCATTTACTATTTTTCCAGCTACTTAAAGAGGGAAGAATAATTCAACTGTTAGCATCATTACGTGCGTTCCTGTTGTATAATGTTAAATCAATATGTTACACATCATAGTCGATTCCAGAGAGAAACATTAACTTGCAAAGATTGGACAATCATGCTACTCATTTTTTTTTCCACGTACTGACTTTTTGTATAAATGTGTCACGTGTAAATATTTATTATTATTTTTACAATATAATGAGTCGTAGAGTTTCGATCGTTTCGGCTGAAGAATGAACAGTAAACAATAAATGAAACATTTTTTTCTATTCTTTATTTACGGGGTATCAATGGTTAAAATATCTCATAGTTTCCTTGGTAATTTTTCATTGTTCAGCCAATACGAAGAAATAAGATACAGAAACTCTGAATTTTTTTTTTTATAATTTGTTATTTAATATAATGAATGTTATGAAAATGTTCTCTATTTCAGACGTTATAAGTTTTGTTTCCGTGGTATTATTAATGTATAAGCTTATCTCCTAAATTAAACATTTTTCTATGATACGACAATTGTTTATTATTTCTTTTATGGAAAACATTTACATACTGTTTCATAGCAGCATTTTCTGTATGAAAATTTGAACATTTATTAAATATTTATTCATTTTTTCATTTATTTATATATATATTTTTTAGAATACTCATTAGATCGGGTTCAGTCGGATTAATTCGAGTCTATCTTATTTCGCGCGTACTTAATCTTTTAGCACAGCTAAAATGAAACCTGAAAGTTGATGGGTTCTTGTACATGCTAAAATAGAAGCAAACAGGGCAGATTCCTACTTTTTGTATGAGTTGGCTACTTGGAGCAGCACCTTACCGAGCGCAAGCTAAACCACGTGAATGAACACTGTCTGTTCCTCTTCGATCATCTTCGATAATGGTATAGGACTACATATTCCTAGGGACGCATTATGTTCATTCGAGTAACGGCCATCCATTACTTGTGTTTATCAACGACGAATACATACAATTCATTGATCTGAATAGGATTCGATGTATGATCTCCATTGCATTCTTCCCCTCTCTCCCCTTGCTCTGTTCTTTTCTCGTCCGTCTTTTACCGTTGCTCCTCTTCAGATTCTAACGCAAACATTTTCGTTCCTTACATTTTTTTTCGTTGAACGCTTGTTATTTATGTTAATGTTTTTATCATTGATGCGTTCAGTGCTTCGAATTAGTAAGCAGGAACCAAGAGAGGAATAACATATGTACATATATACACATGATAAACTTAAAAAAAGCACAAGGAAATCTCGTACGTAGAGTAGTTGCACGTAATCAATATTCATAGCTACTATGTACCGTTTTTTCCTCTTCTCCATTGTGTCTTAATAAAAATGTACAAAAAAGATGAACAATTTGCAAAATTGGTTCTCTAACGAAAACATGACCTATTTTTAAAACGACATAACGCGATGAAAAAGGAAAAGGAAAAGTTCGACTCCGAAAGAACTGTAGTAAAAGTAG
Source organism: Osmia bicornis bicornis (assembly GCF_907164935.1). NCBI lineage: Eukaryota > Metazoa > Arthropoda > Insecta > Hymenoptera > Megachilidae > Osmia > Osmia bicornis. The sequence continues at coordinate 214,078 of NC_060218.1, read as the reverse complement.
GAAAACGGGGAGAAAGGGAACAATAGTTGTATGGTTTGTTTCTTTTGGTAAGCTGGAAGCAATTTCCTAATTTTGTTCCTTTATACGTTTATAATTTCCTTTAATATTTGATCCCCAAACACAGAAATAACGCTCTTTGATACGACAATAATAATATTATTATTGTTATTATTATCATTTAGTTAACATAATATGATGTATTTCATTCGGTTGTCCGCGTGGCAAATCTAAGCCTTTGTTTTCTTCGCAACGCATACTTCCGACACGCGCATAGAGACGATTGAGAAACAAAGCTCTTTTTTTAAATTCGGTACACGAAATTGAAGGAACGAAAAAAAAAAAAAAAATATGACAATAGCATTCTAATTTCAGATGTACTATTAAAGGGTATGTGAAAGCCAAAGCAGACGTAATAATAATTGGTACGTGAATTTATCGCAACGATCGTATAAGACTCAAGTCCCGTATAAATTGGGCAAGTCGATCCGGCAAAAATGAAAATAAAAAAAAGGGGAAGAAGTTTCGAAAACTGCCGTCGGCATTTCGCGTATCGAATCGATCGAAAACGATCCTGGAGTATACAAGTAGCATGGCCGAAGATAGATCGAAGACGATGAGAGAACACAAACGATAAAAATCCTTTGTTCCGTTTCGCTGTTACCGCCACCGGCGTTCTTCCTATTTTGCTTTTTCCTTCTTCTCCTTTTCCTTCTTCTTCTCTTCTTCTTCTTCTTCTTAAATTGTTTCGTGTCGTATCCGGTGATTATTTGTATTGCATAATTATACTAGATAATAGTATTAAGTTGTAGTAAGGATTTATCGTCTTATCATCTAGCATGACAAATCGAATCTGTGTTTGTAATGGATATAATTAGGATAGTAATGTAATTTAAGTGCCTAAAAACAATGCTTCGTCCTCCCGTTCCATCATCTATTTACTAATTCAAGTTCCAGGTCCTATTTTGCATCATCCGAGAAAGAAAACGAAGTTGTCTTCACAAAAATTTCTCTCTTTCTAATGAGCCCATTTATTCCATGCCTGCAATCAGATTGTTCGTATACAGAACATCGTAAATATAAAACATAAATAGAACGAATAAACGGGGTACACGTTACGAGTAAATACATATATAAAAATATAAATGAATTATTGCAATAGAGATAAAAGAGAGGAAAACGGCGAAAGAACGACACTCTGAAGACTGACTACTCTTAAATACACATTGAACATCCTGAAAATTATTATACTCTTATCTTTTTCCGTTTCCCGTCTTTTTCTATTTTATCGATTAATCAATACATTGCATACCGCGTGTTGTTTATCTTGTACGGCATCTGGTATTCCCCATGCTGGTGCATCCATTTTGTTTGCTTCGTTAGGAGGAATTTCTGTTAGAGCAGGAGTTCCAAATTGACCAGGTAATAAAGTTAATCCAGGCATCAGTGAGAGGGCTGCAGCGCTACCATTTGGGAACGGTTGTTGAGTATCCACATGACCCTATGTATGTAAATATAATACACTTTATTATTAAGCGACAATACTTTGTTGTACCGAAAGAAGAGAAAGAAAAGAAAGAAAAGAAAGAAAAGAAACAGTAAAAAATGAATGGTCATTAAAGATTGATATACCTGAAAGGATGATTCCATCATTTGATGAAGTTCGGCATCAACATTGGATATACGATTGTAAGCTGGGTTGGATCGAAACATCTGATGCCTATCTATTCCCGGAGCCAAATTTGCCCAAGATCCAACAAGTTTTTCGTTATTCAACATCCAATTAATGGAATCGGCGTCGCCGCCAGGTCCCATTCCTGCTGTCGCGTAATTTTTCCATGCTCTTTCTGTACCGATCGGTCGTGGTACTTTTCGATCCTCTATCTTTAATGGATTCATTTCTTGAGCCACCTGTGCCGGCGAAGAGGGCGATATAGCCGGCGAACCACCATTCTCTAAACTGGTGATCAAGTCGATGCTACCAGGTTGTGCGGTCATGTTCGCCAAATGATTCGAGAAGCCAATTTGACCGATCATGGGGTCTTGATGAGGCGGCGGATAATTATTGTGCGGCGGAGCGAATGGCCAACGAGTTTGCCCGTTCGTCGAGATTCCGGTATTGGGAGTGGCGCGGGATGGTGGTTGATACTTTCCTAGAGGAAAGTTTCCGAGCATCGCTAAATTATTGGACTGGATCGCGGATGGAGGAGGTGGTGGTACCGTGGCAAACATATTCGGATGTATTCCCGCAGCCGAACCCGCGTTGAACATTGTTACTTGAGGTTTACTGTTCAAGTGTAAAGAACTAGAGAAATCGGGCGCCCTCGGATTTAATCTAGACATACTGACAGTGGTATTCACCGAAGCAGATGGCGCTGCTATTGTTTGGGTGAAGTTCTGCATATGAGGATGGAAAGGTAGAAGAGGATGAGCCTGTGCCGCTTCGTTCGGTACCATCTTCAATAAGCTTGAGTTTACGTTCGGGTGCTCGTAAGCAACGTTATTCCCTTTGAACAAACCTACGTCCAACGTTGCTTGCGAGCTCGACGCTGCAATCACGTGCGCTTGATGGGTGCTCGCGTTACGAGATGTTAACTCCCCTTGAAATACTGGCCTGTTGTACTGTGTTCCCATAGCTGCGCTCATTTCGATACTTTGTTGCGGAATCACTGGTCGAGCGACCGCCAAACTACCGGGTGGCTTGTTCGACAAAGGATGTTCGTTGTAATTTCCAGAAGATTGAAACTGTGGCGGTTGAATGGGATTGTGGCCAGTATTCGAGGAGCCGCCACTTCCTATGTTAGACGCGTTTGCGTTCGTCGTATTGTTGTTTGATTTACTCGAGACAGGAGAGCACATTGTTGTTCCTCGATATCCAGGAGCTTTCGAAGCATCCACCTGCACGATAAAATTCTCATTTACAACAACTTTAAATCATTAACCTAATCTTCGTGATTCTTTCGCGTCTGTAGAAACAATATAAATAAAATAGTAAATTCGATACTAGCCTGAGGGGGAACGCTGTCGATGAATTTGGACGAGGATGAGCCAGATGTATTTACGGATACTCCGCCACCAGCTACAGTAGCAAAATTCATACCCTTTTGAGACTCATTTTCTCGACCACCCCACATTGATTGCTGGGTGACTTTTGTAAAGGTATCGTTAAACAATGAATATTCCAGAGGTGTATTATTTGTTTGTTGCTGCTGCTGCTGCTGCTGCTGTTGTTGTTGTTGTTGCTGCTGCTGTTGCTGCTGCTGTTGTTGTTGCTGTTGCTGTTGTTGTTGCTGATGTTCTTGAATTGTTGGAGCGATAGGTGTCGTGCTACGAACTTGCTGCTGCTGCGATTGTTGTTGCTGGTGCTGCTGCTGTTGTTGTTGATGCTGGTGCTGCTGGTGCTGTTGCTGCTGTAACTGTTGACACTGCGATACTACCGGTGGTGACGGGCTGACACGAACTGTCGCGTTCGAACAAGTCGAGGTAATAGAATTTTCCGGGCAATATGCTGCTACTCCGGTGCTCGTTGTTGACGATACAGCGGTATTATTAGATCCAGGGGAATAAGTAGACTTTCCAGAATAATGAGAGACCATAGTTGGCGGGGCAGACAAAGTAGGCAGTGGTCGGCAGTGTTTCGGCGATGTACTGACTATAGACTGTTGAGACGAAGTCTGAGCCATTGCTGCAGCCGTAGCTGACATGACAGTGACAGTATTCGCTTGCAATGATTTTTGCTTGTTTACCGTTGTATGAGTGGACTGCATTACGGTGGTAGATGTATGCGTCGAGGCAGTGATTTCGGATAATTTCGCCGCAAATGTTTGGGTGGTACTTGTCGTCACGATTTTCGTTGCTCGACCAGCGGTCATAATTGCACTCGTATACGACATTGTTGTTTTCGTGTTCGACGATGAAGAAGCCATCTGAGCAGCTACAGCTTGGGCTCGTTTCTCAGCTGTATCCGTAGAAAAAAATCGAATTTCGTTCAGTCGAGATACTTTTTCTACACGATATTCCACGATCGCGTAATAAAAATAATAATACGTTACCTGCGGCTACGAGCCTTGGTGCTGTTGCACGTGGCAGGGGTGTTGGAAATGCTCCAGCGAGTTTTATGGCGGACGATGACCGGAGTGGAATCAACTGATTCACCGTCGAAACTCCCGGTGTATAACTAGATTTATTGATTTGCGTACTATTGGAACTGGACATTAGACTAGATGGTTTACTTACAGCACCCAGTTTTGCTTTACTCGACTAAAATTGAAACACGTTAGCGTTAGTTAGTTAGTTAGTCAGTCAGTCAGTCAGTCAATTAGCGAATGTATTAAATTATTACTACTCGTATTATTACACCGTACGTAATAAGGATAACAAGTGAAATAATGTGTGATCTTACAGCTACGGTAGAGACGGTTTTATCCCAAGAGGAAGTTGTAACAACTGTAAGCTTTGATTTTGGAAGCATCTGCAATATGTCAACGTCCGGATCCTTGATCAGTGCGGCTATTAATGTATGGGCCTGCTTTGTTGCATCCGATGACCCTCTGAAAATAGTCACATATTTCGTTCGTTTCGTTCTTTTTTTTCTTTTTTTAACTTTTTAACGTTTAATGAAAATAACAACGATACTTAAGGTGCAAGCATACGTACTTTATTGTAATAATTCGTTCGCCTTGACATTTGCTTTGCTTTTCGACTTCAATGTGTGCTCCTGTTGCACCTCTAATGGCATTTATATTGCTCCCACCTCTTCCAATAACTCGACTGATAGCATTTGGTGGAACGGAAACTTTTTTCGAACGGAATGGTGAATTCATGAATCTCCCCGAATCGTCAGACTGTCCCCTGTTTCATAAATGTAATTATGTACGTACGTACGTACCTATGTATGTATCTATCTATCTATCTATCTATCTATGTATGTATGTTTTTGTGTGTGCCTCTACGTTTGCTTTTTTCTTTTTGATTTGATTTCTTTTCTGTTTCTTACTTATTTCGATATGTCATATTCATTTTCATTTTCATTTTCACGATTAAATGCTACTAATTTTGTAAGGAAGAAAAAGAAATGAAAATGAAAGAAGATAAAATGATGTTTCTTACTTTCGTACAACTTCTTTCCAACCTTCCTCACGCTTGCCTCCTTGCTTAGGACTAGTCGTATTGTTTGACTTCGTGGAAGTATTCAATGCGTCTCCGTCGTACTGATTACTATAAGCCTTTTTGCCCTTACCAGGCATATACGTTTCATTTCCAGTCGCCTCAAAATCTTCTCTATCGGCAGGATGTCGCGACGATTCGAATACCAGCTGACCTTTTAATTTACGTTCAGTACAGTTCACGGTCGAGGATCTGGTAGTTGTCGTAGTGGACGCTATGGACACAGACACTGGGCCCGTACTGTTAATCATACTTCTTCTGAAAAATGTATAATCATCGAAGAAACTAAACAATGTTCTCAAGTACACGGGCGCGCTACACGTATCAATATTTAAACTTACTTGTCGGATGTATTATTTTGAGACTTTGTCGGCGTGATGGAATTTTGGGACAAAGTAGCAGTTTGTGTGATAACGGACTTTGGAGATCTTTGCGGAGAAGTATCTTTCTCGTTAGTAGCAGGACTGTTGGTCTTCTTTTTCTTTTTATCTTTCTTTTTCTCTCTAGCTTTAACATCGTTGCTGCTACAACTGCCTTGGCTGTTCGCATCGATACCGCTATCACCTTCCTCTCTGTCAGGATCTTCCGGACTTCTGTTAACCGGTGACGGCATACTGTCCATTCTTTCGCAACCGTCGCCAGTTTCATGTTCGCTATCATCCACTCTATCGCACTCCTCGTCTCCGGATTTCTTTCCACTTTCCTCTTTGTCCTCGTAATTTGTTTCATTCTTTTTGTATTCTTCGTGCAATTTACGTTTCTCTTCTTTTTTCTCTAGTTTCTTTTTCTTTTTTCGCTCCCGCCTACGAGCGGCCGCCGCTTTTTTCGATTCTTCCCTTGTCTTTTCCATATCGAGTTCCTCCAGCAATATTGTCGCGTTTTTATTCGCTTTCGCCGCTTGAGTCTCTTTTGCTGCTCGAATCACTTTTACACACTCCTGACATTTCTCTAACAATTCTTTATCGCTTACGGTAGCTATATACCTTGTCATTTCCTGATCACTTGGAAACTGAGTAACATGATTTACCATCCATTTAACTACTTTTATATGTCCTTTACGAAAAGCAGCCATTAAACAGGAAACCTGTAACGTAATGCGCCGGGAAACACCCCATAATATAACAAAATGTAATAAAGTTGATCGACTTTCGTTAATCTAACTTTATAATGTTTCTATAAATGTATACCTTGCGATTATCCTGTGAATCTATGTCCGCACCAGCATGATACAACAAATCAACAACATTCAAATGTCCACCGTTTGCTGCTAACCACAATGGACTATTTCCCTTTTTATTCTTCACTTCGACTTGAGTTCCCCTATAAAATTTATAAATATGCTTTAGAATGTTACTAGACGATGCGAAGAGAAGAAGGGTGGTCAAGAAACAAGGAGAGAGAAAAAACGAAACGTGAAATGAACCATCTTTACCTTGACAACAATAGTTCTACGAAACGACAGTGTCCTTTATCAGCAGCAATGGTAAGGGCAGTATCGCGAGACGATGGAACAGGAGTAGCATTAACATCTGCTCCCTTAGTAAGTAAGACACGTCCAACTTCTACGTATCCTCCACTAGCTGCTTCCATTAATGGTGTTAAGCCAGTCTGTGGATAATATTTACTCGTTTTATATTTTCATCGTATTTTATTAACAAGTTGAAACGTGAAAAAATTCTTAAACGGACAGCTATTCGTCGATACCTTTTTATCGTATATCAAGCATTAAATATTAAATATTAAATATTAAACAATTCATGAAAATAGACTTATAATGGAAAGGAAAAAAACACGTACCTTTGCTCGATGTTCTACATTAGCTTTACGATCGAGAAGAAGACTAACAACCTCGTGTCTGCCTTGAAAACACGCCAACGTTAACGCGGTATTACGATTAGTTTCTATTTGAGCGTTTATGTCACTACCCATATCCAACAATAATTTCACCGCAGCTATAATTAAAATTTAATTAAAATTTCGAATATCATTTAAAAAATGTTATAATATTTTTAAATACAGTTTATTGAAAAATAAGAGATTTATGATAAACGTACCAACATGACCATTCATAGCGGCAAGCATGAGAGGAGAAATACCTAATTTCGAACCAGTTCGAGAATTAATTTCAGCACCATGACTAAGAAGAAGCTTTATTATATTAACGTATCCACCGGACGCAGCAAGGCTTAAAGGTGTGTAATCGGAAACATTGCGATGTTCTTTGTTAGCACCCCGATTAAGCAGAAGATCTACCACTTCGTATCTACCACCGCTACAGGCAAGAGACAATGGTGTATCCTTAGTACGTTCGGATTGAGCCTCTATATCGGCTCCATGATTCAGAAGAATTTCTACCACTTTGTGATGACCCGCCGTTGCTGCTAAAATAAGTGGAGTAAACCCCTTTTTATCCCTATGCTCTGAAAAGAAAATTAACCGACCAGTTAATATTAATAATTTAAAGTCTGAAAATGAAATGTACGCTTAGATGTAGTTAAGTTTATATATCGTACCTATATCTGCGCCACGACTTAATAAAAGTTCAACAAGTTCTTCGTGTCCACCAGCGCATGCCAATGTTAGAGCTGTGTCGTGATTACTATCCGTTTCGGAATCCACATCCATGCAAGAAAATGGTGCAGGTGGTACTTGACTAGTTGTATAACCACCAACAGTTGGGACACCTGTAGTGTATTGACCGGCAACTAAATAATGAAACTTAGTTGTACAATTGTTGAATAAAAATTGTTGGATTACTAGAAATTATTAATTTTCAAAAATTAGATCTTTTTCTCTATCGCCTACTGCGAATTTCTGGAAAAGAACGACGCATAAACACACTCGAATTGCACCAGAAATCCCTCACCTGTTGTTGGATCCAATTGATAATTTTGAGTGGGAAAATTAGGAGTTTGCTGTTGTGTATTGGCAGTTTGTTGTTGCTGACACGATGGTTGTTGCGGTAAAAGAGGATATCTTCCTTTTTTTCCTTTACCGGTAGTTGGAGCTGTATAAACTTGCTTCTTATCCGAAGCAACAATGGTTGCCGCGGTTGTTGTTGCTGGTGCTTGAGTTTGAGTAGCAACTTGAACTTGATTGGTGCTACATGTTGTCGATTGACCGTAACCATTCGGTTGATGAGGTATATTATCTATTATTCCTGTCGCTTCGGTTACAGTAGGTAAAGCTTGCGTGGGAAATGCTGATAGCAAAGGAAGGTGTTAATTTCAATAAAAACTGTGTACCATCTTGTTAATTAATTTGAATCTTTGCAATCGTAAAACTTACTTATTTCCGAAGATTGGAGTAATAATTGTGGCTGAAAATGACATCGAAGACCCTGAAGATATCCTTCTTGATAGACTGTTAATGCATCTTTAAACGGTTGATTTTGTAAGGGTTGTGTACCGGTTAACTGTAAACCCGCTGATATGTCTGCTTGTATTTGAACACCAGCACTAGTTACTTGAAGAGAAGGCAAAGTTGGTAACGAAACAGACGGTACCGATGACACCGGATTAGTAAAATATTCTTGAGAAGTATAAGGACTGGCTGCCTGTTGAACTATTTGAGTGGTTTGCAAATTTTGTAGTTGCTGCACTTGCTGCTGCTGTTGCTGTTGCTGCTGCTGCTGCTGCTGCTGCTGTTGTTGTTGTTGTTGTTGCAATTGCTGAGGATCCTTACCAGCCGACACTTCTAATCTTTTCAATTCAAGTTTCTCTTGATCTTCTGTCGCTATTTAATCAAATAATATTAGACAATAAAATTAATGAATAATCAACAAACGAGAAAATATTATTTAAATATTTACCATCGACGGTATCGTCGAAACTAATTGATCGAAATATTTCAAAAGCATCGTCTAAAGGAATATGTGTGCCATCTTCCAATTTGATGACGCTTTCACTAGTACAAAGCGCCTTTGCTTTTTGAGCAGCAGCAACAAAAGGACAAGCTCCATCTCGGTGTAATCTTGCTAATTCAGGATCTGTTTGCTCAGTAAGATTTTGTTGAGTCGCTTGCTGCACATATACATATATATTTAATTTATATGTACGTAATTGATGTTTGTATATAATGCTTTTCAAGTGCAATAATTACTTGGTCGTGAAGGTGATGAGCATGTGTAGGATGGAGATGCGACATTAATTGAGTAGGCATGAGTATATTATTTCCATTAGCAGTTACTACTCCAGGTTGTTGTTGCTGCTGTTGTTGTTGTGACTGTGATTGCTGCAGTTGTAATTGTTGCGACTGCTGCTGCTGCTGCTGTTGTTGTTGTTGTTGAGTTTGCGATTGTTGTTGCTGTTGCTGCTGTACCTAGTTACATTATTAGGAACGTGTTACGTATATATGTTGTGTGTGTGCGTGGGTTAGTTATCACAAGTAATAACAATAAAAGGTATAAAACTCTACATGTATTTATTTATTAAGAACAAACCTGTACTTGATCCAATTGTAATTGTAATTGTTGATTGAGTTGTTGCAGCTGATGTACCTGTTGAACTTGGTAAGTATGTTGTCGTTGTTTCTGCTGATACTGCTGTTGAAGACCAGCCATCAAGGTTGCCTGTTGCTGCTGCTGCTGTTGCTGTTGTTGTTGTTGCTGCTGTTGCTGCTGCTGTTGTTGTTGCTGCAACTTTCCGCCTATTACACCGGACGAAGCTTTTCGAATATTTTTACCCTCCTTCTTGGAAACAGGTTTCGCTTTCGGACGATCACTTATAGCGGTATTTTGGCTAACATCGCTACTCGCAGTAATAGGCTGAGAAATAGCCATAACAGCAGGAGGTGTGGATATGCTTGGTGGACTCGGCGTGGTTGTCGAAGACACGTTTGAGGTGACAAGCGGAATAGACGACGTGACAGGTATCGTTGCAACAGAAAGAGAAGGAGAAGTAGGAAAAGTGTTTGTTGTCGGAAAAGTTTCCGATATAGACGGAACTAAAGATAACTGAGCTTCTTGTGCAATTCGTTTCCCTCTGAGAAATGCATTATACAGTGATATTGCTTGACTGGTGCCTTGATGAGTCAATGAATTCCCAGACATACCACTCGTACTGCAAACTAAACCTTTCGATTGAAAATATTATCATTAGAAACATTCAATGCAACAACATTATTACCAAAAGTCAAAAAGACCGAAAATTTAAAAAATAATCATTATGCAATACCTGGTGATAACGTTTCTGTTTCGCTAGAATCTTCTGGCTGTTGTTGTTGTTGTTGTTGTTGTTGTTGTTGCTGTTGTTGTCGTTGAGTCACAACAGAATTTCTTAGACCGGAGAAATAATCCTCCGGACCGTTCATTTGAAGCTCTCTTTCTACCCTCTGCAACATTTGTAACTCAATAAATTGGCAGAACTCTTTGATTTGAATTAACCAATAAGCACTTACTTGAATGTCCTCAAGAATCCTTTTCTTTCGACTTTCGGAGATATTTAACCCTGGTGTTGGGGCTGGAGCAGGGCTAAGACTTATATTAGGTTCTGAAAGGTTGGTAAATCCTCCACTACCTTTGTCCAAAATATTAGTATCGTCCTTAGTTGTTACAACAGATTCTCCTGCGGGTTGAGAACGAACTTGTTGCGCCTCGGCAGAAGTAAGGCTCATATCGGGCATCACGGTTACGGATCGATTTTTTCTTAACAATGATTTTTGCGTATTATGTTTGGGTTGCAGATTCTGCACTTGTGGTTGTTCTGCAGCATGTTGTTGTTGTTGATGCGACTGGGGTTGTGTAGGGGTATGTTGTTGATGGGGCGGCACATGCTGTTGATGAGTTACATGCTGCTGCTGCTGCTGCTGTTGTGATTGCTGCGGTTGCTGCTGCTGCTGCTGTTGTTGTTGTTGTTGCTGCTGCTGTTGATGCGATTGCTGCTGCTGCTGCTGCTGCTGTTGTTGTTGTTGTTGTTGTTGTTGAGGAAGCAACATAGGCGTAGGGGCTGTGTTATGTGGTGTACTCATCATAATACTGTGAGGATAATCTAGCAGAAGTTGAACTACACTGGTATGTCCACCTTTAGCAGCTTCTATCAGCATAGTAGAATTATCCTGTAACAAGAATTGAACAGTAGTAAGGTGAAAAAATTCAACGAAAGAATCGTTAAAACGAAAATTTCGTGCAACACACCTTCAGTTTATGAAATGGATTTGCAGACTGTGCGAGCAAAAGCTCTACAACTGTGAGATGACCACCAGCGCAAGCCAGTGAAAGAGGTGTATGATCGTTGTTTGTTGTTTGTCTATTAACATCTGCACGTTTTGATATAAGAAACTGAACTGTACAGAGATGTCCGGCCCTACATGCCTTCATTAATGGTGTTCTTCCTCCTTCCGATTCGTGCTCCTATATAGAATAAAAGAAAGAAAAATACATAAACACACACGTATAAAGAGTAGTGTACTAACTCAAGGTAGTAGTTAAACTATCATTTTTATCGATAAAAGGCGTACCAAATCGGCACCAAATTGAAGCAGGAGATCCACAACATCGGTATGACCATTTTCACAAGCATACGTTAACGCAGTATCTCCTGTTTGCGTTTGAGCGTGAACATCTGCCGCAGATTCAAGTAAATAACGGACGAGATCTAAATGACCCTCTTGAGCGGCTTCCATCAAAGGAGTAGATGCACCCAATTCAATATCGGCTCCCGCTTTAATCAAAAAATCAGCAACTTCCAAAAAGCCACCGCAACAGGCTAAGGTAAGTGCTGTTTCTTGCGTTTCCTCTGTTTGGGCATTGATGTTCGCTCCTACATCAAAATGCATAAATATGTATACATTATTATCCCAACTATTTGAATAATTACATTTTAATAAACACGACATACAGAAATAAATAAGTAATATCGATGTTTGTACCTTGACTTAAAAGTAAAGCAACCATTTCCTCGTGACCCTCGCGTGCCGCTTCCATCAATGGTGTATAACCTTCGTCATTTACCTCTTCAATATTAGCGCCTCGCTCGATCAAAAGCATGGCAAGATCAACATGACCCCCACAAGCGGCTAAAGTTAATGGAGATTCAAAACTATCTGTTGGCATATTTACTTGGGCACCCGAATCTAACAACAAACGAGCTACTTCCACATGGCCGTCCATCGATGCTTCCATCAGGGCAGTGTGCATTTCGTCGGTTTTGTGCTCCTACCAAATCAAAAGTTACCTTACATTTATCTTTCAATAAAACAGCTGAAGGATAAAGGTAAGCGTAGCACTATAAGTTACCTGATCTGCACCAGCTTCTAATAAGAATCGAACCATTTCCAAATGTCCTTTGTAACAGGCTAATGTTAACGCAGATTCTTTAAATTCATTGGAATGAGTATTAATTCCAGCGCCATGTTCTAGTAAAATTTTAGCTACCGGAACATGACCAGCACTAGCTGCTTCCATTAAAGGTGTATGACCATTCTCGTTGTGATCTTCTATGTTCGCGCCTGCTTCTAACAATACTCGCACTACCTCTTCGTGACCACCCGCACAACCATATATAAGGGGCGTGTTACCTAAACACACGTAAAGCTTGATTTATCCGTTACACTTCTACGATTCACAGTTCACACATTTCATTTAAATACCATACACGCTACCGAGATTGTCAAACATATTATCAGTGATGATGTAACATATTCTACTTGCATTTTAAAGGAATTTAATTACATTTCATACCTGAAGTCGATTGAGCATTAACATCAGCTCCATGAGCAATAAGCAAGCTCACAACATCTACGTGTCCCGCGCTGGCAGCTTCCATTAAAGGGGTACAATCCCCTTTGATGCCTCGATCTTCTACGTTAGCATTCATTGCTAAAAGTACCTAATTCATAAAACAAGATAATTACAAAGCGAAACAATTTTTACTCTGTTAAATTGTTAAAAATTATATTTGACAGCAGAGGACAATTATATACTTTATTTTACTTTTACAAAACGAAAGAATATAATAAATGAAGTATAAATAAAGAAAACAATGTCTTATTTACATTTTAATTACTTTGAATATTGTTTATTGTCCCATGGTGATAAAATAATTTCCTATACCTTTCCGCATATACTAATTGTATTTTTTTCTTATCTTTTTTCCCCTTTAATAATGACGATGAAAATATATAACATTTTGTTTTACATTTAAAAAATATGAATACAAGAATAATGTGTGCACACTTTTTTTCTTTTTCTTTTTCTTTTTCTGTTTCTTTTTCTTATTCTTATTCTTTTTTTCCCCTATTTATAAATGTTAAGAGCATACAAAAGTGTCGAATAAGATTCACACCTGAGCAAGTTCGTAATAACCAGCAGAGCAAGCGAGAGAGAGTAAACTCTCTCCCTCCTCAGTAGTTTCGTTAACACTCCGTCCTTCGGTTAATAATTTCTTAACAGTACCAACGTCGCCGTCACTGCAAGCCTCTACAAGAGAGCGCTTTTCGTTTTGTGTGCGTGGATTGTCGCTGCGCATACGAGTTAATGCAGCTGCTGCTTCATCTAATGCACAAGAAACACTGGATGTTAAGCGACGGAGCACTTCGTGATCAGCCAAGTGCTTCCCATCGCCTGATGACAACTTGCCAATACCAGCTGCTTCCAATAAAGCTTCTAATCGTGCCTGAGTTTCAGGATCCACAGATCTTTCAGGATCTTCAGAAGTTAATAGAAACTTAGATGACTCTAAATGATGACCTTCGTCTAATTCGACCTGATCAATCGCAAAACACTCCACCTATAACAGAATAACATTTCTTCTACTAAAATTACATCTTAAATGAATGATTTATATATAATACTCTACGCTCTAATAAACGTATTTTTTTATTTGACAAAGTATATATAATATACAATAAAATAATTGGTTCAGCTAATTTGTTTCCATACGCAACATATGTTGATACAACACACGAGTATGTGCCTCTAATTTTACATGTATAAATCTCAATAGATACAGGATTTAAAACTTTTTATATTTTATATATTACATTTTACATTTTGTCGATCCTATACATTGAAAGTAACACGCACAGAAATAAAATATAACTTTTCCTTTTATCTTTGTGGAAAATATATAGAAATATCGTAAACTTCATCTAAAAAAAGATGTTGAATTGTTTTTATTTAATGATATAAACGTTTGAATAGAATAAGATAACCTTGTACTCGATCAATATAGATTTACATTAAAAGTTTCACAAAGGAAAAGAAAAGACACAGATTTTGCTAATTAAGGTTATTGTATAATGTTCAAGCGAAAGGAAATAAAGATAAAAAGAAAAAACTGTGTTAAATACTTATTGTTAATAAAATATTAGTTAAAATCGTGAAAAGAATTAAAAATAGGTAAATTAAAACTGTATGAGTAGCAAAGTGAAAAAAAATAGGGTGAAGGATGTCTTTATAGTATGTTCTAAATTTACAATTACAGACTTTTAACTGTTTGTAAAAGCAAGTTAAGATTTTTACTTAATCTAAATCATCGTACGTACATCTCGCGTAGAGGTCATATCCTCTTGCGCGATGAGTGGAAACCGATGAGACATAAACGTAAATCAGAAGAGAGGTGAAAGTATCCTATCTTTCCTAAGCGATTAAAACCGCCTGCCAGTGAACACAGACATAAGAACAATGTGCAGCCATTCCAAGGAGGATGAAACTGACACTTCCTTGGTATACTCTGTGTGCGTACCTACGCGTTCCGTTTGTTTTATCGAATCTACAACGCGAAAGAAAATTCGTCGCGTATTCACCGATCGTGTGATCACGTCGCACCAACCGATGTAATTGTCTGTACCAAAAAAAAATCACAAAAAAAAGAACTCCGTGTAACCGTTGTTAGTAGAATATAGAATAATATGGTGGCTCTGCTCTCCACAATTTCCACGCCACGACCACGAGCGACACAGGAGAGCCAAGCCAACCGGCAGAAACAGAGGCAAGGATAAAGCAGAAATCTCGTTGACAGTAGCACAGAATGAGTTAGCTGTTACAGTAAAGGTAGAAATACACCTATGGACGTATAGAAAAGAAGATAAAGACGATCGAGCAGAGAAGAAGGCAGGATCACGAACTCGCACGAATACACGAGAAACGCGGCCGAAGAGAACTCCGCTGGGTGGCGCACAACGTAGTGCAAGCGGACGTAAAATAGCCACACACATATACACAAATGTATTATATAGGAAGAGGCAACACGCGAGAGCTCGCGCGGACGAATGTGCTGCATGCCAGTTTACTAGTGCACTGAGAAAAGTATACGTACGTATACGGCGTGTATGCATGTGTGTATATATATAATATATATATATAACGCCTACTTGTATAAATATATACACAAACGTACACGTGCGTGCGCACGCGCTTGATTATGCAGTGCAGCTAACCCAAGTACTTTAACCAACATTTTCTACGTAGACGTACGTACGTATGGATGTATGTATGTATGTACCACCGTAAAACTATGAAATACAACAAATCCTACATCAATCGTTTTCTTCCTTCCTTCCTTCCTTCCTTCCTCCCTGCTTTCCTTTCTTTCTTTCTTTAAAGGTATCTTCTACCTTGAATACCTTGAATTTATTTGATAACCAAAACATCAATCGATCGATGATTTTTTTAAATGATTCAAATCAAATCCTAATAAGATTAGTGTGATTGAAGAATCGAGGAAAGTACGTTCAATAAAAAGTATGAGGTTATTTTGTATAGCTGGATCACGCGCAGCAAACAATATACTAGTATTTTATCAACTGTTAAACTCATATATTCCAATTATATAACGTTCCTGACGAATTCCCTTTTCGTTCTTATTCCCTTTGTTTCTTGTAAGGTATCCGTGTAAAATTCGTTTCATTTCGTAGCGATTAAATATGTAGACGATTGGTTGGTTGTTATCAACATCTTATGTTCGAAGTCGAATTTGAACTTCTTAAAAAGACAAACGAATCTTTTTTAGCTTGTATCTTGTATATCAGTTTTGCTTACATTGAATAAGTTTTCTTTTTTCTTTCTTTTTTTTTTGTATTATAATTATTGTTTACTCATCACCGAACACACATTCCATTATAATGTCATTATCATTTGTATCGAAAAACAATTTCTCTGTCGTTTATAAGAAACTGTATAAATTAACAGGAAAACAAAACTACTTTAATTTAGATACTGTCACCGTATCTATTTTGCAATAAAATTACATTAAACAAATATGCAATGAAATTAGAAAATGTCAAATAAGATTAACATCGATTCGAATAGATTTCGTGAAAAGGTGACGTGTGCGTACGCGCACGCACCACCATGACGTATTCATACATATATACAAATATATACACGAGAGGAGACAAATAAAAGTGAGCCAATATGTAAGAAAGAAGAACAAGAAGTTGGAAGGGGGACGGTGACTGGACGAACGACAGAAGCGGCGACGAGTTCATGCGTGTGCGTGCATGGTGCATATGCGTGCGTACATGCGTGCGCTCAACTTCTCATCGCACCAATATCTTATTCACAACGTGGCATGTTTCTTTTTTTTCATTTCGTTTACCTCTGAAACACTGTCTTCTTCGCTCTCCGACGAGTCTGCCATAAAGCGTGGCTGCAGTTCAGAGAAGGTCTCGGTCTCTGACTTCGTTGGACTGGAGTTCGAAGACTGGGGAGTTGACGACGTCTTTCCAATGTCGTGGTGAATGTTTGCTGATTTCTCGTGCTTCTGACTATCCGAGGTCGTTCCTTGTGCTACATTCTGCATCTTTACCTTCCAGATGAATCATATGATACTAAAGTATCGTTTCCGTGTCGTAAAACACACACAGAACACTTGCTTTTCGATAATAATCTCGAGCACGATCGCCGTCATTCACGTAAGCTAACACCCGCCATTTCTACTATGGCTGACGGTAAGACTCCCGGATGCCTCTTCAACCATCTATATGATTTCATACGATTCGATGTGCCATCTTTCGTTTTCCGTGGCGGGTACTTTCAATTTATTCTTGTACAGTTATGCGTTTTCCATTCCTAGCTAAGGTATACATACAATGTAATTCATCTTTCTTTCGTTTCTACTCGTTCATTCCTTTTTTTAATCATCTGGTAATATACATACATACATACATACACATACTTATAGGTACATTAATTTTTAAAAACAACAATACAAAATATGCTACTGATTGATAAATAAAATTATTATCACGTATTACATACGTAAAAACATTTAAATAAAGAAATTATCAAAGTATACCTTTGAAAATTTAACGCTATTAAATATGGAAAAAAAGTCCCAAAGAGACGGCAACGAAAACTACTTAAACACAACGTAATATCATTTTTAAAACATTTCGGAAATATCTTAATTTATATTTTTTTTAAAATATATTTTTGTATATATAAATAGGGTTTAGGATAATTCAATTAAGCAAAATGAAATGAAATATAATTTTATCGTGTTTAACATGATCTTTGTACTTTTTATATGTATACATTGTATTGTAAAAGCTGTTTATATTTTTATTAATCCTATTACATAAAATTAATGAGATAAATAGAAAGTACTTTATCGTGTATATTTTATAAAAATGGTTCAATATCAATTTCTAATACAGAACAGGGTGTATTTAGATCAAATTTTGATAACACATCTGGATGCAAAACACCCATTTTTCCTATCACCTTGCTGTAACATAATATTTCCGCACAACGACGAGGAAAGAAAATCGGATCTGAAAAAATGATACAGAATAAAGAAAGGATACTATTATATTTTAAGTAACTAAACAGTTCGTATTCTTCTGTGTTGACGTATAATGTTTCTAATAAAATCACAAAATCACAGGATACTTTACCGTCGGCATCACGAAGGTAATATCCATTATCACTTTTGTTAGAATTCCATGGTAATTCTAGTACTTGTAATATCCTATCCAGTAAACCATGTATTGTTTCAAAACCATCCGATTTATTGCAGTACACCGCACACAAACGTCGATTATTTCGTGCTCCAACTTCTACAATATTATCCTTTAATATTACATCGGATACTTCAAACAATTTAAGAGGAAGCGGCATTTTTTTATTTGCAGCTAATGTTTTTAATAAACCTGGTAACAAAGTAGTACGTGCAACCTGTAAAATCATTCAAAAAAGATACTGATATTGTTCCTCGAATAAAATATATACATATATGTATATATATATGTATACCTGAAATTCTAATGTTTTTGGATTTGATATGTACACTGCGGGTACATTTTCCAGTTTATGACCTAATTTATCCGATATATCTTCGCACGAACACTACGAAATAAATAAATCGATTTAGTTATTGATTACTTCACGCAATCAACAAAATTATATTGTCAATACTTTTACATACCAATGAGAAAGTTAAGGCTTCCGTAAATCCAGCACAAGCTAATTCTATACGCAGCTGATCAGATAATTTGTTTAGTGGAAACTAAGTTTAAAATACAAGATAAAAATAATATAAACAAATTTTTATTTAAAATTTTTAAAATTTAAACAATCGGTGATATTTGTTCTTACCTCTTCTGCAATTGTAGATAAATATGGAATAGTTTTTTTAATGTTATTATATCCATACGCTATAGCAATATCTTCGTAAATATCACATGCATGTATCACATCGTGTCTAGTAGGAGGCACTTCAACGTCTAATTTATTATTTCTTTTAACAAATGTTTTCAACGACATTCGAGAAAGTAATTCCGCTATTTCTTCTGGTGTTTGTTTTATACCGATATATTCTATTGCTTTTTTACAATCAATTTCCTCGATACGATAGTTAAAATCCGGATAATGGTATATTTTCTTGTTAGGATATACAATTTCTACTGTCTCTACCGTGTATTTTATTTTACAATATCGACTAAAAGCACAAACTATAGTATCCAGTACTATCTTTGCCTGTCAATTTTTTAAATTTCAGTTTTACTTATTTTTTCTTTTTTTTCTTTTCTTATCTAGTAAATAAACTGCTGTTACACGTACCTTTGTAAGATCTGTAGCAGTACATTCGATCAATACATTTTTAGTATCGAGTGTAATTTTTGAATGATCTCCGTTAATAATTGGTGGGAGAGATAAAATAATCCCATTGCTATCCTCTATTACGGGATAAACTGGGCTGTTTTTTATGATGTGTAAATATTGTTTTAACTGTGCATGATTCTGTAAAATAATTGTTAATATAAAATTTCGTTTTAAATAAATATAAAGTATATTAGAATCGAAAAACACCTACAGCATACAAATTCATAATTGCTTCTCCTGTGTACTCCTTGTCTTGATTCAGAGGTTTGAAAGAAATATCGCTTGGTGATTTTGCATCATATAAAAATGGTCCCTTAACGGTATCCAGATCGTGAGTACCAATGGATACTAAACTTCGCTTTCTACCTATATTTTGATGTAATTTGTCTTGCAGATCAATGAAGCTATTATAGGAATCTTTTGTAAATGTAATATCGCGTAAAACAGCTGCAACAATATGTCCTCTTATTTTTAAACACTGAAATACAAACATATTGTTTCCGAATGTTATATATTTTAACTTCTTTTACTATCATAATCAACTTTAATTTTAGTACTTATTTAAATTATATACCTGTTCTGACATAATGATTTTTTGTGGGCCAGTACTTGGTGATATTGCTGTGTATTTTGGTATATCTAGCCTATGTTAAAAAATATTAAAATATATATATATATTATACAAATTAAAGTTGAATTTAATCAATCACTGTACTATGCCCTGTTATTGTATTATCAAGAATCAGTTGAAGATTAATAACTTACTGAATATATAATTAACAGCTATTTTAAAAAAAACTTATAATAATTATTTATAAACATGGATTTATATAAATGCATATATGACATAATTAATATATACATACTTATTTAAGAATATAAGAAGTCCAATACTTAAACCCTCTAAACATAATAAATCATATCTATTTGCTGGGATATCAATTTTATAGATAACTTCCTCCGACATCTCTGTATTTTCAACTAAACCTTGTTCCTTTATTATTGTTTGCTTCTCTGTTGTCTAAACATTAAGATTTAACATTATTTATACATATAAAACTAAATAATAAAATAATTTATATTAATGATTTATGTTGCATAACATTAACTCATAATATCATACCACTTCATCCAATTCTAGACCAAATTTGAAACACAAATCTTGGAACTCCTCATCCGCTAAAATTATATTACAACAGATTAAAAAAAAAAACCTGGAACTTGAAAAAACTATCTACTAATTGGAATTAATTAAAAAACTGAATTAATGTTATTTAAACATGTTTAATTATAAAGCAATTAAAATTTTCATTGAATAATCTTAACTTACAATACGTTTTATTCAAGACTATGAATAATAAATCACGTTTAATACTAATAGTTGGCATTTTTACGTAATAAATATTATCGCCTTTAACACAACAATATTCTATATAAATGCAAATTGCTTCATAAAAAAGTACTTTACGTGTTTTCAAAAAACACTGTATTTATTGGCAATAAGAATTGAGGTTAAAATCGATTCAACATGACACGTATACATTATAGTATATATACATATGTATAGTAAGTACAACCGCATACAGGGACGAATTTTCTCGGTAAGGGGAAAATTAGGGGAAGGAGCTTCCCACTACTCGTCTAATCCACTTTTGCTTCAAGTTTGACGTCAGATAATTTGATGTGAAGAAAAATGATTATAGAAATTAAACGCTATTTGTTGAATGAGTTTAAATTAAATCTTAGTAATACAATTTTTATTAAAAAATATATATATGTACATATCTGTGGGTGTATGTAAGTACATGTGTGTGTCTGTATATATATATACATATAGGCATATGTATAATTAACTATTATAAATAGTTATGTTGTAATAACTTACAATAAAATAGAAAAGATTGGTATCCAAACATTAAGCTTTATTTTTAAAAATCTTAACATTTTAACATATTAAATTATCCTTCCACTTATTCATAGACACTGACTTTATACATATTAAAAAAAAAAATGCAGAAAGTTATTGAAAGCACAATAAGGAATACCTTTTTCAATGAATTAATGAACTGATCATACTGAAACAAAACAAAAATTCATAAAATTTGTTTTGAAACATTAGTAATTATGAACATTACTTTTAATGTGAAATTTAATATAAAAATATATCAAGATACATAAATTTTTTAAAACTTACCCGTATAAATAATAAAAAAATGATAAAAGGTAAAATGCAAGTTTTATCCATCCTTCTCTTTGGCGAATCATTAGAACCTGAGCATTCATTATACTTGTAGGATCATAAAGACCTGCTTTAGACATAACAGGTCTATGAAAATATTGCCATAAATGATACGCTATTAATGGAACATTTAAAAGTAATGAAAACCACTGTCCGCTTATTAAAAATAATATGTTACTTAAAATATGCAATCCATATTCTGGAATAACCAGCTGAAATATTAATATAAATGTCATTATGAATTTTAAATAAGTAAGGTTATAGAAACATTTGTAGTCTCACCTGATTTAAACTGTTACATTGTTCGATGGGATTTTTATAGCCAGTCTTTAATTCATCGAACGCAACAACCTGAAAAATTTAACGTCGTTAATTACGAACTACTATATAAATTAAAAACGCTATGGTTCGAAATAATTTGCAATGACCATTCATATTGACGTTTTTAGTTAATATTTTGTGTCAAAAATAGTCATCATTTGTGAATGACACGTACATGAAATATTGCAAAGAATATTAAAAAAGCATCTACAATTAAAGCCACGACGTATGAAAAAACCACCAAACTGAACGCCATTGTAAATATAACTGTTTGCAGGTACAATACCGAATGATTTAATGAATTCGAACTGCAGTGATTTACAACTTGGGAATATCATTTTCAGTACACGTGTTAACTAAGAAATTATTATTGTTTCATATTTTTATTATTTTTTTTATTATCATGAGGCAGGGAAGGGGTTCATTGAAGAGATACAATTTTTCAACCATGATTCCTATACGTATATATATATACATACGTATATATATTATAAATACCTATACAGTCACTGCTTATGAAAACTCGCCATATTCAAGACGAACTAATGATTACGTGTTATGGTTCCTTTACACTGAAATCATTAACATTTCATTAACTAATGATGTCATAAATGATATGTTAATGTTCTGTATAGAATAGATCATTATGAATAGAAAATCGACCAATCGTCACATAAATTGTTCATAAATTAACAGTGAGTATAGATTTAAAAAGAGTGGACATACCTTTGTTCACGAGGGATCATGATTTTGGGGGCCTCGGAAATTTCCAGGTAAAATCAGATATTCTACTTTTCTCCAACACTTTGCACTCACAACTGAATAAACACAATTTTGACTCTCTTTGATTTTTTAGAAGTCAGTGAAAATTTGTTGTTTGACAAACTTGTATTTTTAAAAATACTTCATTTTTGGCGGTTTTTTTAAAAATACAAGTACATCAAACAATTACTTTGATCATTTTTCGGTCTTGCGTTGATTTCTAAAAAATAGAATCAAAGGGAGTCAGAATTGTGTCTTTTCAGTTGCGATTTAATTGTAGAATCAAGTAAAAAAATATTCTACATATTTTTTGTCATTTTATTTTTATTAAAATTTATCACAGAAACATTTTAATTTGAAATTTAATCATTGGTTCAAGCCGATTTACGATTGAAACATTTGCCTGATCAAGGCGAAACTTTTAATAGTTAAAGAAACATCAGGACTATCCGAATTTGAATGATCATGCAGATCAGATGGATTATCAGTATTTAAATTGTTGATATTCTGAGAAGTTATCATCTGATTATTATCTATGTAAGTTTTGCTATGTTCTGTGTTCAGCTCATCAGAAACATTCAAATGAACTTCAGGTAAAATTGTAATGATAGGAGTTACACTTGGCGAAGATGTTTCAGAGTGACAATAAGATTCCGTATTTTGAGCGGAATTAGACTGGTAGCTATTAAACTGTGCTTTACATTTTTTCTCATGTACGAATAAACTTCCAGAATGACTATACGCCGTTCCGCAGATCTTACACGCATATGGTTTTTCTCCTGTATGAGTAAATCTATGCTCCTTCAAGTATTTTAATCGCCTAAATGACTTCCCACAAGTTTTGCAATGATAATTTGCTTCTCCAGTATGAGTTGTAATATGTGCTTTAAGAGTACAGGATTTAGCAAAAGCAGCACTGCAAAAATGACAGACAAATGGTCTGTCACCTGTATGAGTTCTTTCGTGATTGATCCGATTTGAATTCGATGCAAAACCTCTTCCGCAGTACTTACAAACGTGAGGTTTATAGCCGGTATGCGTTCTCATATGAAACATAAGACCTGTATTTTGTCTAAAGGTCTTACTACATATATGACATAAAAATCGTTTGAAATCCACGTCTTGCTGCTCTTTAGGGCGTTCGTGATTCATTATATGCTTTTGCAGTTTATCTTCCTTGTCGAAGGATTTATTACATTCACTGCATTTATATGGTTTTAATCCCTCATTTGCTTTCTGTTCTTTACCTTTTTCATCGCAATTACACATTTCACCACAGGATGCACAACCTTCTTCTTCTGAATTGTGTGTACTTAGTTGATGTTTTGATAATGACTTTTTTGTGTCATACGATTTTCCACAAATTTTACAAGGAAAGCCTTTTTCTTCATTGTCCGAGTCGAGCTCTTCTCGTATCCAGCTGTTTATTAATTTAATAGTCGATTTCTCATCAGACGGTTTTTGTACTTCAGGAGATATTTTATTTTCATCATGACCATATCGATTTTTATGACTTTGTAATCTATCTTCACGATAAAATTTCATATTACATACGTTACAAACAAATTTTTTGTCGGCATGAACGAGTAAATGTCTTTGAAGTGATTTCTCGGTTGTATAACGTTTAGTACAGTACTTACATTTATAAACCATATTATTATCAAAAGAATCATTTTCACTAGCATTTACATCTAAAAATAATAAGGCAGAAGTAGGACTTTTACAATCAGTCTGTGATGTGAAAGTTTCTCGTTTGTCTGAAATCATACTATTATACCTAAACACGGACTTTTCGTCTGTTTCCTTTTTATCATCATTATTTTTAACTTGAATAACTGTTTTCTCGGATTCACTGATACTCTCTAATTTTCTTCTGTCTCTGATCTCTTTTAGAATAGAAAGAACTTCTTTTGGATTAGCTCTTTTATGAACATTTAAATGTCTTACCATAGTATCAGTTTTTCTAAAGTTTTTATTACATATCCTACATAATACTGGTTTAGGTTTCTCTTTTATCTCATGCAATTTGCTATGTTCTACTAATTTGTCTAAATGAAAAAAGTGTTTGTTACATTTATTACATGTGAATGTTTTCTCATGATGAGTTATTAAGTGTCTATCTAACGATTTTTTACTAGAATAATGTCTACCGCATTTAGTACAAACATATAACTTTAGCGAACTTGCATCTATAGCATTCGTTGGATGATCATTTTCTGAAGTATCCCATTTTAAGTTTGCGTTCTTTTTTATGTATTGCCTTTGTCTTTCCTTATGATTTTTTAAATTTTCTATAGATGTCACTCTTTTAAACATTGTCATTCTCCTTGTTCGGTAAGCATCCCTCCCGGTGACATGTTTTTCAGATTCTGCTTTTGATTTAACACAAGTACTTTGTTTATTTAAGCAATTATTAAATTCATCCTGTTTTACACGGTTCGATTCGTTATTTATTTTATTTTCTTCGGTAGGTTTGACATTTGAACTCAGATTTAAAGTTGACGAAGAATCATGATCTATCGCAGATGTACAACTTTCATCTTTAACAAAATCAAAAGCAATAGAATAATCTGTTTGGCACCACTTATCCTAGTAAATAAAATAAAATTGTTATAACTTTGTATTTATGTATTCATTTTTTGTATATGTATAAATACAAATACTTACTTTAGTAATCTTACATCTATCGATATCATATTCTTTTTTAAATTTTCCATATAATTCTCGTAATTGAGTATCAGATTGCTGACATTGTTTTCTTAATTCATGAGCATCATTAATTTTTATTATACATTTCATGCAAACAGTATTAGGTAAACCATCGTTTTCCAATATCTGATCACAAAATCATATCAGTTAAACAAACGACAATACATAAGGGAAAGATTAAAGTTAGACTGACCTCCACACCACTGCACAAACGAAGTTTCTCTAACAAATTAATTATCTTTATATTATTTGAATTACTTTGTTTAATGTCGAAAATGCGTTGGTTATTTTGATTTGTTGCAAGACAAACGCGGCAAACATTGCTATTGTTTTCTGATACAAGTATTCCTTTACAATTATCAATCTCCATTAGATTTCTATAAAATCGAACTTTTAATTAATAAAAATACATATATATATAATGTAGATATATTTCCATTCGAATTCTTTACAATCCGTAATATACATATGTATTGTTATATGTCATCGCTTGGATATGCTTAGATATGCTGCAACTGCTGCATTTACCACGCATGCACATTATTTTTTTTTTTCCTACGAAGTTTAACAGTGCAGCTACCTCTTGATAGAGTTTCTATGAATTTTGAAATTTCGGTTTTCTAATAATTCATTTTTCAAGACAATGATCTTTAATTGTTGTTGTTAGTGATTATATACAAAAGAAAATTAAAGAAAAGTTAAAAGAGGGGAAAAAAAAGATTACACGCAGTAGTAATCTATTTCTTACCCTGGTTCATGACATAAGCAAACTGGACAAGATAAATATAAAAGGTAGCAATTGGAATTGTTTCTTGCGATAAAATATCATAAAAGACAACCTGTTATCCTTGTTGAATTTGGACAGTCGTAAAAATGGAGGATTGTCCGCGGAAGAAAATTTCTGGAAATAATGACAATAAATCGAATGTTGAAGAAAATGAAAAAGTTAACAACAAATGTTGTCACCAGTACTTAACCTATGACATTTTAAGAATTATATTTGAATATTTAAATGCAGAAGAATTAGCGAGTGCTTCGATGGTTTGCAGGTGCGAACTCATTAACTGTTTTCATTGTTTTGGTATATTAAATGAGAGTAAAGCTCATGTTTTTATTAACCTCTCGTAAGAGATTTTCTGGCCCGTTTTCGTAGAAGCTTCGTAAAATCTGCTAGTATGTAGGGGTTTATATTACAGATCCTGGCTTGAGGCAGCAAATAGTGAAAAACGAACTAGGGGTCCTATATGTTTGATAAAAAGTTGTACATCATCCAATGAAGAAGTGGACGAGGAATATGTCAAAGTCGAAATATTTAAAAAATTGAGAATAAAACCAGCATTAGGATTGTTTTTTACACCTCCATTATCTCGTTTCAGAAAGAAAGGTATCTCTTGTTTTTTTATTTCTTAAATATGTTAAAATTGTATGTAATATCCTGGCTTCTAACGTATACATTTTGTTTTTGTTAAGATTGTCATTGCAACATCCTTCCATCAAATTGTCACACTGTAACATTGACAACTACATATGGTATTGTTATCAATGATAAGGAAATGCAGGAAAATGTAGAAAATATTTTAGGTGTATTTTTACCCGATTTACCGAATGTAACGGTTAAAACAGTTACATTTATAGATAATATATTATTTAAAATAAATGGTATATCAGAATCTAAGAAAAAATATATTGAAGAAATAAAAAGTGTTCTTGACACAGCTGGAAAGGATACTAATACATCTAAATGTTTACTACTATTTTGTGATAGATCGCAAGGACGTAGTTCGGCAATAGAAATTGCAAATTCTCTAAAAAAATGGTAAAATTTTATATGCAATAGCATTTGATGTTGTAGTCATATCTTAAGTACATAATAAATGAGATATGCATTTTTCCTTTTTTTTTTTTTTTTTTTTTTTCATATAGTTATAAAGAAGATGAACTTTCAGTATGGGGAGGAGTAGTCAGGTGTGGATTTGTATGCAATTCAAAAGAGACACCTAACGATCAGTGTACACAATTTGCATTCTGCACTGCTGTTGCTTTGGTTGGGCCAATCGACACGTGGTCTTTAATTGTTGATAGAAATCATAATACTAAAGAGAAAGTTGAGCAGCGATTGAAATTATTTAGAAATCGTATTTGTTTAAAGAAACATTCCATAGGATTGATGTTTGCGTGTTGTGCGCGTGGTGAAAACATGTTTCAGGAATGTAACGTGGAATCATCTATATTTAAAAAATTATTTCCAAAAGTACCATTAGCAGGTTGTTTCGGCGATGGTGAATTCGGAACAAATAGGATACCTAACGGTGAGTTACTTTTACGTTGGGCTTAATGCAATGTTATTGTGGTAATAAAATTATATCACTTGTTACACGACTTTTTCAGAACCTTCTAATAATAAGAGAACAAGATGGTATAATGAAATGTCTACCGTATTTTTGATAATCACGTACGATGATTGAACTTCAGAAAGTTAGTTTAAGTTTATGATAAAATTATGACGACTGTATATACAAGTGATATTAAAATAATCCTAAATTTTAATGTATACAGTAAATATTAAATTAAGTTAGTTGTAACATGGAAAAAGAAGTCGGCAGTTATAATTTACATAAAGAAAAAGTATGTAAGAATGTGTGATAATATATTTTATGTTGATATAACAAATTATTTTATCATGTCTATTCGATTTGCTGTTTTCGTT
Organism: Osmia bicornis bicornis; assembly: GCF_907164935.1. Lineage (NCBI taxonomy): Eukaryota > Metazoa > Arthropoda > Insecta > Hymenoptera > Megachilidae > Osmia > Osmia bicornis. The sequence continues at coordinate 186,133 of NC_060218.1, read as the reverse complement.
GTCTTCTTTATGCAAAGAGTTTTCTTGTCTTGTTATCAGCGCAAAAAGTAATAGTCTTGTTTTATAATATATATATATATATATTATATGTATATGTGTTACTATTTACTTTTACGTGATACGAAAATACATAGCATATCCGCCGACAGTTAATTGGGCAAAAACCTGCACCTCTTTGAATATAATTATAATATTTAAAGCACTGTCGGGTAACCACTTGATAGTATTTCCGCAAACACGATACCTGTGTTAAAGATAAAATAGCGTAAACTGGGCCGTCGCGTGAGTCTCCAGCAATGTTCGTTACGATATTGTCAGGGTTTATAAGAAGGTTCGGGCCTTGCAGTTTTCGTCATCCAATTAAGAGAAATTGACGATTTAATTCACGTGTCTAAATAATTTTGTAATTATTTTTTAGCATTCTTTTTAAATACTGTAACGCTTGTTTGTGGCCTTTACAAACGGAAAAATGTCTGTAATAAACTCATTGGAAATTTGTACAGTACTATTTATTGTTTTATGTAATTACTGTCAAGCGTGGAATAGCGGTTTACAAGAAAGATACGATGGATATGGAGAAGACTGGATTTTTATGCCTGATGGAAACGATCAACCACAAGTAGCAGTATTAAAAGAAACCGAAGAAGATATACGAGGAATTTTTGACGAATCGCAAATCTCTTATATCCTTTACACTCGGTAATCAATCATTTTATAATTATACATATACTTGAAAAAAGAATATGTTGTGGAATTTCTTAAAATTATCAATGTGCTTGAAGATCTGGTCCAGAAAATGGTACTCAATTGCATACGAACGATACTATGGGATTATCGAAATCTGATTTCAATCCCTCTCGAAAAACAAAATTGATAACACACGGGTGGAAGTCGAGCGCAATGAGCACTGGCCTTCTCAACATGAAAGAAGGTATTGAAACTTTGTTATAATTTCTTAGAAATTCTATGTTAAACAAACAACAGATTTTAATGCCTGTTACAATGACATAGAATATTTAAAATACAATGATTATAATGTCATTTTGGTTGACTGGCAACCTCTGGCTGCGAGCACGTTTTATCTGGGACCAATGCGTAATACAGAAAGAGTAGGAAAAACGGCCGCTGAATTTATTGACTTTTTAGTCGTTGAAACTGGTGTCAAAACCAAAGATATTCATTTTCTTGGTACGGATTAATGCTATAATTAGTTGAAGATATGATTAAACGTTATATCGTAACTGTTATTGTATATTATTAAGGTCATTCACTTGGAGCCCACGTAGCTGGAAATGCCGGAAGTTCGATAACTTCCGGTAAGTTAGGAAGAATAACCGGTTTGGATCCTGCTTTACCTGGATTTCATTTACTTACATCCGATAAAACTCGATTAGATTCTACAGACGCGGCGTTTGTCGATATTATTCATTCCTGTGGTGGAGTGTTAGGGTTTTTGCAACCTTTAGGTAGCGTGGATTTCTATCCAAACGCAGGAACAGCAGTTCAACCTGGTTGTTGTTGTTTACCGGAAGTAATAGGTAATATTGTAATTGGTATGATATTTCAACAAGTACTGATACACGACTTTTTTCTTTTCTTTTCTTTTTTTTTTTTTTTCTATACAGAATCGTGTAGTCATGGTCGAGCCTATGTGTATTTCAGTGAAAGTATTGGCTCTAAAGTAGGATTTACGGCACATAAATGCGATACTTGGGATCAATTTATGCAAGGCAGTTGTGACCAGACTAAAACTGTGTTAATGGGAGAGCATGTTAGACAAACGGCTACTGGAACATACTTTCTTAGAACACGATCCGAACCGCCATATGCCAAATTAACAGAAATAACAAATAACATGGTTTAAATATATATGTATAATAAAAGTGACTCAATATATGTCAGATATCTAATGCAAAATATTTCATTTTAATAAATAATAATTACAGTATTTTACATTTCAAATACAACAAATTGTTTACAACAACTGCCAATTTCCAAATGTTATTTTTTTTTTTTTTTTAAACGTCAATACTTCACCTTACCTACAATATATGTATATATGCTTTAATTCGATGTAACTAACGATTACCGATAATATCGGGAATGACTTAGGAGCTTCAAATTGGTTTATACAGTAAAGTGGTAACGTACTTTTTACGATAACGATGCGTCGCAGACAAAACCATAACGCTATCTTTAATACTTAAGGCATATAAATGATTTAACATAACGTGATTTGGTTCTGGTAGAAGCGTCGGTTCACACTGTAATTGTGTAATTTTTTAATGAATCAAGAACTTTACTCATATTTTTTATTCGTCTACTTACGGATAAAGGGGTATCCTTATTAAGGATAACTTGTAGTAAGTGTGGTGGTAATATCGGAGGACCTGCTACTTTCTCCCAAGGCTTGTGAGGAGGAATTTCTTGACCATATTCTGTTTGAGCACTACTAATAACACCTTCGCTATCTTTTGCTAGTGCTTGGAAAACTTCAAAGTCAGATTTTCTTACAGATACTAAATTATTCTTAGAACCCATACCGTTATCAACAATTTTCTATAAAAAGGAAATGTTGAAAAAACATATAACGATCCTACAACATTTTTATACTGGTTATAATTGAAAAAACTTACTATATCTGGATCGTGTCTCCATTCACCATCAACAAAAAACTTGTATTGATGTTCTCCCTCTGGTAAGTCAATGATTGTTACAAAATCACCATGGCTTTTAACCATTGGCAATGTTTTCCATCCGGTAAATGTTCCACTGATATATACCTGTTTACCACCCCCTTCCCATTTGAAAACTGTCGGTAATACTTTGCTATCTGCTACTTTGGTCCCTTCCGATACAGTATTGGAACGTGGACGTTGAGAACCAAAATCTTCTCCGTCATGCTGAGCAGCTGTCTGTAGATAACAAACACGATACGTTTTTCAAGTAGAAATATTTTCTTGAAAATTTTCATTCAATTCAGTCCACAGAAAGTACCTTTGCAAAATAGGGTTCTTCTTCCTCATGAGAGGATTGAAAAACTAATTTTTGGCTTGGTTTTTTATCAAAGACAAAAGCTTGGCCTTCTTTTCCTGGTGAAGGTGGAGGATGTTCTTTGATATGACGATGTTCTCTGCTAGTGCTGCTACTATGATGATGTCCAACCGGTTGATTACTTCCCGCATTACCCATTATCAGCTCGTAATTTTTATCCTAATGACAACTAAAGATTACGATCGAAATTATATTTACTACTTTGGGCATAACTTACTTATAAGTAATAATATGCAGACAAGTGCAATCGTACACCACCCCCACTACCCCGTCATGCCAGACTCTTTAAATTTTAAATCACTTATTTTGTTTACGATGATTTAAAAAATTCGAAAAAAATGCTGATTCTCACCTGATCGAATTGATGAAAGTTGAAGCTAATACTATCGTTGACTACCTCTGTATAATTTATATTTTTTTAATTCAAAGTACACGACAAAAAATTAAAACGTCGGAGGACAGTATGACAAAACCACAGACAAGGTATTATGTATTTAGAATAGATGTGACCATGTTTCATGTTCTGAAATACCGACGTAGCTTGAAACTTTCTTTTTGCTAGCGTTTTCGTGCGCGCTCAACGATCTATACGTATATATAAATAGGTGGATGGATCTATCTATATAGGATGGTGATGACAAGTGACAACTCCCGACGTAATTGTCAGTTGTAAAAATATACATACAAATAAAATATACAAGTAGTATTTCTATATAATTGTATTATTTCAAAATGGATGAAAATATAGTTCCAACTGTGGTTTTTCATCCAATTATTTCTTCAATTCAAAAAATCGCACTTTATGAAACGAAATCTGTAAGATCATAATGAATTAACGAAGCGGTAAAAGACATAGTTTTGAAAACAATTCTGTTGCAGAAATTTTATTTGATGGGTTCAAACAATACTTTAACACGGTTCCGAGTGTTAAAAATTGATCGCATGGAACCGAAAGAATTAGTTGTTGTAGATGATAAACGAGAATATACACAGGATGAGATAAAAGATCTTGTAAATATGATAGACATGGGCAACCGTACCCGAGCTGGACAAAGAAACAATGTTGGTGGAGTTGCAAGAATTGTTTCAGCTTTTGGTATTGTTGGTAAGTAATGTTAATGTACGTTTCTTAAAATTTTTAATATTATAAACTATAAATGCATGTAGATGTTTCTCTATAATAATATATGACATATTCAAATTTTTGTATAATCACGAATACGTATATATGTATAATTGTACGCATACTGTTATGATACGTTATATATATATATATATTTTTTTTTTTTTTTTATTATCATATAGTGCTGTTAGAGGTATAATTGAATTTTATCAGTTCTGCATGTTTTTTTACTTTCTAATTGCATGTTTACAATACTAAGCACAAAATTTTATTGCTAAACCTTATACAAAACTTAGTATCCTTATATTTGCTTGCTAACAAAGGCAACACTTACAAAGAACCTACATCTGACAGTGGTGTATCAGAAGCATCTGAACACCAAAAATATCAAAAACCATTGCACAAACCAACTCAAACTAAATTCACCTGGAAAACGATGTGGCAGAGAGATACTTTTCCTCGACTAGTACCAGCTTTTGGTCTTCTTGGTAAGGACCATCGAGTTTAATATTCAAAATTAAATATTCTATATTTGCAATTAAAACAATTTAATAAGGATTTTTCAACTTGTAATAGTAACTATAATTAAATAATACTATATTATTAAAGATTAAACAAGATTAACATAGTAAATGTAATAGTAATATGGCTTGAATATGTCATTGGTCATTCTCTGTGACATCTCTGTGCTAAGTTATTAAATTGGAAATACCATATCGAATAGGATTCAGTGTTAGATATTACATCAGATATAAACATACCATGCGTAAAACATTACAGGATGCGTATGTTTTTAGCATGATGTAATTTTCATCATATTTGCATGTCATTTTACCTAATTATAGAGATAAGCATGTTACATATTTTCACGATTCATTAAATGTTAATGAAAATATTTCATTATATAAGTTTCAAGCATATTAAGTACATGTTAAAATATATTATGACTGGGTTTACTGATTTTGATGAAAGTATCTTAATATAATAGTTAAATATCCTTTTTGCTAGGGTTTGTACGTTTTTTGGAAGGATATTATATAATATTAGTCACGAAACGCCGTAAAGTAGCTGTAATTGGTCATCATACAATATATAAAATAGAAGATACTTCAATGATTTATATTCCAAACGACAATGTTCGTGTTTTTCATCCGGACGAACAAAGATACGTAAAAATGTTTCAAAGTATAGATCTTAGTAGTAACTTTTACTTTAGTTATTCGTATGACTTAACGCATACATTACAAAGTAATATGACTCCGCCGAAACATATTAAATCTGATATTTTTACTACTGATAACAAGAATTTAAATAATGAGACCGAAGATGCAGAAGACTTTTTCAATATGTGGGAATTTAAAAAGAATTATCAGACCAACAGGTTTGTCGTTTTGATAATTAAACTAAAATAAAGTTTGTTATTTAGTTCAGTATTACATTTAATGATTTTTTAGTAATACAGAAAAACATGTTGATTATGGTTTACGAAGTAATCCGCATCGTCGATTTGTGTGGAATTCTCATCTGTTGAAACCAGTAGAGAAAGATTTATATCGTGACTGGGTTTTATACGTTATACATGGTTTTATTGGTCAATCAAATGTTAGTATTTTTGGACGATCGATGTATGTAACTATTATTGCCAGAAGAAGTAATAAATATGCAGGTACCAGATTTTTGAAACGTGGCGCAAATTTTGATGTAAGTAAGTACATCAATCATTTTCGACTTCCACTTTAACAATCATTTAACATTAAGATAAAGTTTTATGAATCCAGGGAGATGTAGCTAATGAAGTAGAAACGGAGCAAATTGTACACGATTCTGGAGTAAGTTCTTTAAGCAAAGGTCGGTTTAGTACTTTTGTTCAAATGCGTGGATCAGTCCCTGGACATTGGAGTCAAGATGTTAGTAAAATGGTTCCTAAACCTACTATTACTTGTGATTTGGCTGATCCCTATGTAGAAACAGCAGGTGAAGAGCTTAAAAAATGATCAAATAGTCTTCATATTTGTTATCAAAATATATATTTAAAAATCTCAGGTGCACATTTTAATCAGTTACTAAAGAGGTATGGTTCTCCAATTATAATTCTTAATCTTGTTAAAAAACGTGAGAAGAAAAAACATGAGAGCACGCTAAGCGAAGAACTAAGCATGGCTGTTAAATATTTAAATCAATTTCTACCACCGGAACATCATATTCAGTATATAAGTTTTGATATGGCTCGAATGAATAAAAGGTACGACTATAATTATATTGTAATTAACTTGAAAATATGAGGGAACAGAAAGAAATTGTATAACGGTATAACATTATATTTTATTTATATAGGAAGAAAGTCAATGTTATGGCACGATTAGGTAATATAGCATATAATGCCGTTTTGAAAACGAGTATTTTTCAGTCACAAAATCCATATTACAGTCAGAGAAATCTGTTTCTTTCTCAATCTAATTATATTAAAAAACCTCACAGAACAAATCTAAATTCTATATTATCAAATAGTGCATGTAATATTCAAAGTTCGAGAAATGTAATAAATGAAAATTTATCTGACAAATATAATATTGGTTCTAAACTTTCTACAGAAAATAAGTATAACGAATTAAATTGTATTGAAAATAAAGTAAGACAATGCTTTGGTAAAAGAGGTACATTACAGACTGGAATTATTAGAACAAACTGTGTAGATTGTTTAGATCGTACGAATACAGCTCAATTTGCGATAGGAAAATGTGCCTTGGGATTCCAGTTATGTGCTTTAGGGGTACTGGAATCTCCTAAATTAGAATTTGATTCGGATTGTGTAAGAATGTTAGAGGAGTTATACGAAGATCATGGTGATACATTAGCATTACAATACGGTGGTTCTCAATTAGTGCACAGAATAAAAACTTACAGGTAAAGTTGTAATAACAATATATTTATAACAACAGTGAAAAGATATTTCATTTATGATTTAGAAAAACTGCACCATGGACTAGTCAAGGTAATGACATTATGCAGACCCTGAGCAGATATTATAGTAACACCTTTAGCGATCAAGAAAAACAACATACAATTAATTTATTCTTAGGTAAGCAAATTAGTAACCAAACGAAGTAAGTACGAAGTAAGTAAAAGTAAGCTTTTAATCAAATCTATAACTAAAACTACTTTTCACAGGTTTATTTATACCCGAGGAAGGGAAACCACCTATTTGGGAACTTTTAACAGATTATTATCTTCATCACAAACCCGCTTGTCAATATTATCGGAGAACAAAACTCCTAACTCAATGGTGGGACACGAATGTATTAAAATGTCTTCCTTATGCATTGAACGAAGTAACAAAATCTTGTTTGGAAATGATACAAGTACAAAATTCGATGGAAGAAATGATCGATGTTTACTACGATTATCATAGGTACCACTCGTATAAAAAAAAGCAACTGTACGCATAGTTAATAAAAAAAGAAATGACTTAATTCATATTTGAAAATTGTTTTCCGTAGACCATACGAATTATCTCTACTTTCTGAAGTTTATGCATATCAAATTAGCCATTCGGTAAGAGATTTTATGCCACATTTCACAACGAGTTTTAGTCCATTTGCAGTACGAGTACGACCAGGTAGAAGAAGGGAAGAAACTGGAAATAAAAATTTAAATATGAAAAATCCTTCTATGACTGGGCAAAGTAGCACCAGCAGCACAACATCGAGTGCAAGGTAGTGTTGGATTTCAATTAAAATGGATACAATCGTTTGAAAGTTAATTTCATAGATTGTCATCATTCATAGTTCTAGCGACGACTCAAGTTCAGATGACGATGAAAGTCATCAGCATATCAACGATTGCCACTTGACAACTTCCAAAGAAAGCTCGGAATTCACATCTTTTGAAACTTTGTTTCCATCTATGAAAGAAGTGTATGGAACTCAACCTGAATATCCTAAGAGAAATGATGTCATATTGTATAAAAAGTAAAGATAATTGGATATTTACTTTTATATACAAATTTTATGAGACACGGTTTTTACGTAAAATACTTGGGTTCGTTTTATTTTTTTACAGATTTGTATTAATTGGACGCAATGCAACATACCCTTCGGATTACATGAAACTTCGATCAAAATTAATTCAACAAGCATCATTTCCAGAAACTACAACTGCTGTAGTTACGTTACCGGTAGTAAAAAAATCTAGTATAAATATATACGAGGAATATGTTGAAAGAGCCAAGGTAAGTCTATATTATACATATAAAGAATATAAAAACTTTTCTTAATATGTTGTAATTCTGTTATTTAGACCGGTGGTTCCATACCAAATGCCAATGATATTAATTTATATGAAACTTATACCAAACAGCATCGATTACTTAAGAAATCGATATGTTCATATTAATTGTATAATTAATGTAAAATAAAACGGTAAAGAAATTTGCAGAATTACTTTTTCATGTATGTTTTATTAAAATCAATTGTAAGGTATACACATACATTTGCAAAATAAGCAAAGAAAATTGGAACGTATAGTTTACTTTAGCTTCTTTTTGGGTCGAATGTTATTCGTATGACCACATTTCTTTTTACGACAATTAGTTGCGCGTGGATGAAGACGGGCATAACACTTTCTGCAGATCATCTTGTCACAATTGTATTTTTGTGCAAGAATACGAAGAGTGGGTTCAATAACACCACCACGAAGTCGAAGTACAAGATGCAAAGTAGATTCTGTCAAAGTAATAAAGCATTGTCATTGTACAAAATATATTACATATCGAAGTACGTTTCTATACAATTATACCTTACCTTTTTGAATATTATAATCAGAAAGAGTACGTCCGTCTTCTAATTGTTTTCCAGCGAAAATAAGACGTTGTTGATCAGGTGGGATTCCTTCTTTGTCCTGAATTTTTGCTTTCACATTTTCAATAGTATCGGACGCTTCTACCTCGAGGGTAATGGTCTTACCCGTCAAAGTTTTCACAAATATCTGCATCGTGGCGTGCCTAATTTATGATAGAAAAAAAAAAAAAATATATATATATATATATATATGTGTGTGTATCTATAATTCGAACATCTGTTCTAATACTACGATATTTACTTGACAATATCGATTCACTTAATAATTTTTTGTGTTAATAATTTCCTTGAATTTTACTATTTTTAATCAAATATGTAAAGGTAACTAGAAAATTTCAAAGCAAACATTTCGTTTAGAGACGTGTTTTCTAGCAACGTACCGTGCTGCAATTGTTTTTGAAACCCTTTTGTTTAATTTTTCAATTAGATAAGATTTCCAGCAAGAAAAATTATATAATTACGCTTAAGCCAGCAAAAATGATATCCTGATAGCATTAATGCTGGAAACATGTTTTAAATTATGCAAATTCTAAAAAATATTAAACTCTTACCGTTTATGAAACGTGTTCACCACAGAAATCCAACCTAAAGAGGTTGTATGGTGGCAGCACCATAACTTCCGTTCGTATCCGCAAATGGAAACACCAGCTCTCTGGTGGTGAATAGTTGAAACTATTTCAAATAAAAATACATACGCGTATAAAAATGATAATCTATTATATAACATTACAGATTGTTAAATATTAGAAAATTTAGTATATAACTGGAACGTACGAATAACAAAGTAAATGTTAATTCAAATTTTCCCGCGTACACGTTTATACGTAAGTGGTGGGCGGCCACATATAATATATAAGGGGCCCCTTGCTATGTATCGTCAATTTCCGCCGGACTGCCTGCAGGGATGGATGGAAGCCCGGGAAAGGGGCGGCTTATGGCAAAGGCCAGATATACAAATACACATGCTTACACTTTGTTATATCGATGTTACGAGAATGGTTAAGACAAATGATCAATTTCAAAAGTTATTGCTGAATACTTGATCCGATATGAATGATTGCGGTAGACAAGTATAGATACGAGAATCTTATGTTCTTATGAACGTACCAGTTGTCTGCTATCTAAACGTTGATAAACATTTGATGTTATAGTTGAGCTAGGTTGATAATTCTGTACCGCACGTATCTGTTTATATCGATGCGCACATAGAGCTTTCTCGATTCACACAGTGATATTATGCCTCGGGACTCGGGTGTATGCAAATTTCAGCAGTAACCCTTAAACTTTACACTCTGACCTAGATGCTTACCTGCCTAAAGGCCTCGCAATTAAACGTGTTTTACAGCTTCCTGTTGAAATAGACTTGCACTCGATGCACGCACGGATTTATCGGTTAATCTGAATTAAATTATGCATTTTAAACAAGGACTCTGTTAATAAAAAAGAAAAAAGATACATTGTAAAATTTTTGTAAATTTTAATCGAATACAAGTTCTTTATTCTATTTTTATAGATTTGCAAAGAAACGTTGACTATAAATTGCAGAATTGTTGAGGAAACAATCGTTTTTATTAACTTATCTCTGCAGTAGCACGAATAATTCGTCGAATTTTCCTCAGATATAGCCGCATCTTGGCGATTTCTCGCGGGTATACGCCCCCTGAATGCGTTCCATAAACTCGAATGAGTTTCGCGATACATACTTTGAAGAGGTATAGGAAGTTTTATGATACTCTGCCGCCTTGAATACCTTTGCATTCGTTGAACGAGAATCCCTTTATATCACCAAAGTCGTCGCGAGACGGCGCGTTACGCTGTAAGCCGGTAGATAAGAAGAAATACAGGAAGAGAGGGGTGAAGAAAATGCGTAAAACGTATCATAAATTTCGCGGTTTTAGCGGACAGGCTTTGAAACCACTGACGCAGCTTGATCTACGTATTTATAGTATATTTGTAACGCATCAGCGAGCAACACTTTTATTTAGAAATAGAAAGCTATCAATCTTTTAATCGGCAATGACGATTTGATGTAGCTGTTTTGTTATACTCGTTCTTTATACTCGTTACGAATGCGTAACTGTTTGACTGCGATCAATGAAACAAGAAAGCTGCTTTTGTAAGTCGTTCCTAGGTTTGTTACCTCGAGTAGCTTCGTCGATTTTCATATAATATCGCGAAGAAAAAGTTGCCTCGTTATAAATCAGCTGATCGTTTTCTGGACGTTCGCGAACATATCTGAATTCGTTGAGTCGAATCGATCAAGAACCGCGCTGCAAGAAGTTGTTTCGAGTTGTTGAGCTCTGATAAAGTTAGGCGGAGTCGCGGGGTTATTGTGGAAATTGAACGTTAACTCGATTTGGTTATAGATGGGCTGGTTATGGCCGATAATTAGAATAAATGTTAATAATACGAATATACGAGAGCAGAATTGCTGACGTACCGTACCGTTGCAACTGATCGAGGTTGATGCAACTGAATCAGTGCAATCGTTTACGAAAAATTGATTTTAATCGCACGAGAGGCGAGAAATGAAGTTACAGCGTTATTGGGTTTCATATTTCGTTCGCTCGGCCATGCACAACAGCGGAACAAAATAATCAACGTATCTAAATATATATGTATATACATACATACATACATACATACATAATATGTGCATCGTTACATTGTTTTGTAGTTGGACTATATTGGGAAGTAGACGAAACGATACACAGCAGACATGGAAACATTAATAAATTCGCAGGAAAGCTCGAATCCAAGCACGCATCGTGTCCCTGACATTCGCGAATGGCCTTTATTTACCGGAACTATCGGGTCCAGTTTTGCTTCTGAGCGCAATTGTTGTTACTGCAATTGCTGCTATGACACTTGGCCGCTTGTCCATTAGCGGATATCTGTGTTCCATGTTCGGCCACGATTTCCTCATTTACGCACGCCCCGCCATACTCTTATCCTTAGAATCATCTACTATTTGTGGAAATTTCGATTTGTGGAAATTTCGATTTGTGGAAAGGGTGAATGAAACGCGGTACTTAAGCGAGCTGCGCTAACGTAGACGTTAATCGTATTTCCGTTATAATTAATTTTAAATACATACCTAACGATAAGTACCTTTGTTCAAAACTTGTTCTTTAATCATTGTTCCAATTATCTTGGACAAGTTTAATAACGGAAAAACGAATGGTAGTAATAATAATTGTATGACGCTTGTATATAATTTCATAGACGTTTGAATTGAATATCGAATAGCGTGATCAGGGGTTAGTAATCTGTCTCTCGCCTTCGTAATTTGAGCGTATCGTGGCTGGCATGGGATATCCATCAGATCAATGAGACCGTTGATCGGTCTCTTTATCCCGGCCACGTAGCCAGGTGGGTTTACCCCTGGGCAAACTAATAATGGAAAAGCCGGCGCGAGTTAGTAAGATCATTAAACTGCACGGGCTGCGATGTACAGGGGTTGAAATTAAAGTCCAACTCTAAAGCGAACTCGTTTAACTGCGGTTAACCTTTCATGACACACTTTGACCTCGACTTGTAGGTATGTATGTATGTATGTACACGCTTCGAATCGAAGCGAAGCTGATTTCTCTGATCGAAAGTCGAATTATCGATTACCAGCGACCAGCAGAGCCTAATTTCATCCCTTTTAACTCTTTTACTTATCGTTAGCCTCTTCTTACGGGACAGAGAATCGGAGAAGTGCAATTAAAAATTGTTACCAAGCTAGCCTGAAACGAGGTTTAACCGTGGTTGTGCTTCTTAGCCCGTAATTAGTCCGTCATTGACGAACGAACGAAAGAAACCGTTTTTTCTTTTATCTCGAAAATTGATCATTCCGCGTTCGTCCCTTGACCGCATCAACATTCACACTTTTCACTTGGAGGAAATTCTTGTTTATTAGTGGTGTTATTTAGTAGCCAGATCTCGTAGTATCTGCACAGGTGCTTCTAAGATAACGCAAATTCACCACGTATCGTAAAATTTACAAGCTAAACTTGTCCGATAAGAAACTGACGAACTCTCAGAATTTTATCGACGCTTCCGCGAAATTTATATTTGCTTACTTACAGAAGCAAAATGTAGGTAATAACTAAAGCGTTCCCGTACATCGACGGGGCTACGATAAAAGAACCACAAAATGAGTATGAAATGCTATTGCGATCCAAGATAAAACTTTTCCATCAAAACCCCCTACTGTTCACCCTCTTCGCCCTTCTGCTTCGTTCTTCGATACCGCTATTCGTATTTTGTTCGGTCAGCCGATTCCATGACCCGTCCAAATCGGTCTAAATCGGTCTAAATTTTATTCTCGATCTGCTCGACGTAACCAGCCATGCTAGTTATTTTTTATTTCTCTTATTACATGTATTTCTAGGATCGAAAAGAAAGCTTGTAATACGGATGAAGTTTTCAAAGGCAATCTTCGTAAATATTGATTACTTGCTACAAGTATCGTGTATCATCGTTTGCGAGAACGAAACGCGATGTCACCGAATGGCAGAATTTGTATTCCCTACATAATATTGTACATACCTATGTAGGAAGAAGACATCGAAAAGAGGATGTGGGAGAAGGAAGAGGGGCGATGATACGCGTTATACGAATACACGCGTATGTACATACACGTGATGGATGAGTGTACGTAGAGGATATCGAGAGGCAAGAGGGATGTGGAGTTTCGAATGCAGTAGGTGCAACCGTGCAGGTAGGACACGCAATGCAGTTTCATGGAAATTAGGTCAGCGAGTTTTCGGGTTAGACGGAGAGACAGACATTGGAAAGGGAAGAGAGTCGCGTCGCGTCCTATCGGTGAAGGGAAGAAAGAGGGAGAAGAAGTGGTAGTCGAGCAGCCAGGCAGGGTGGTTTGAAAGGGGAAGAGAAGTAAATGAGAAAGAGAAAGAGGAATTGATAGAATAGGAAGGAGAGGGGAGAGAGAAGGGGGGAGAAAAATGAACGCGTAACCAGAGGGTTGCTGGTCCAGACCAGGGTTAGAGGTTGTCGTCATCGTGGTGGTGGTGGTGGGTGTAGAGGAGGGTTGCCGCGAGATATCGTGTATCAGACCGCACCGAGAGAAGGACATCGTGCCTCTTACATGCACGGAAGGGAGAAAGAAAACGAGAGGGGGGGGGGGGGGGGGGGGGGGGAGAGAAAATGTATGTAAATTAAACGTCCCTCGACTTTATTTAGCGCCGGAGTTTAAAGGAGCTACCTCGTTGAATAAGAAAGTTTCGCGAATAACGTGGAGAGGGTGGTGAACAGAATGGAATGAATCTTTATCTCGCTTGTTTTCGTATCACAGACTACAAATTCGCTGGATTTCGATTTCGATTTCGATTTCGATTTCGATTTCGATGCGTAAACTTGTCTGTCCATCGTATTTACGAGATAAAACATTTAATCTGTCTCGTAATTTTAATAAATTTAATAAACATCGTGCAGGAGCGTTACACTGGCGTCTAATTACGACGGTCGACGACAGTGAATAGAAGCAGTGCCATTCGAAACCGGTCCGGAATGGATAAAACGGCTCCCTTCTTCCTTTGATTCGTAAAACCGGGCCGGAAGTGAGCGGTTGCGCAGCCGCTTCCGCTTCAAAACCGCGCTCCTACCTGACTCCTGCGTTATTTCATCTTTCACACGGTGAATAGTGGTACTGCATTCGTGGGACTGCTTTCAGATTGATCCTGATACATAGTCATTGTAACGAATCGGCGCGGAGAGCAAGCTTGCATTTTTTAATAGAGGGTGTTAAAAGAAAAAAAGGATTCAGGATTGCACTTTTCTATGTCTCACTTTATCGAAGTATCCGCGTTACCTTCACCCCAATCTAGTTCCGCAATAGCAGCAGTATTTGAACAGCAATTGACCCAGGTCCCTGTATTATTGCATTTCTTCCAATATCTGCATAGGTTTTACGTTGCAAGGTGCCCCATTCATTGCTAAAGTAGTAATAATATATTATGTTTCTCAAATAGGGTTACATCTCTTATGTACCTATATCTTGTTCACATCTTTTGAGAAAGAAATTTTGGAAACTCTCACTTGTCTGGTTTAAATTCAATAATTCTTTGCGTCACGAGGCTGCAAATCATAGCGCTGTTCCTACCTTCCCTTTCTTTATCTCTGCTTCTTTCGACGCGACGCGACGCGAGTTGAGACATCTCCGTTTCGCAGGTTTCCCTCGATAACGGATCCGGCGAAATAGTCGAGCTCTTCCTTGTCGTCGAAGATTGTAAGCAGCCCTTGTGCTTTCTCGGCAAAGGACAACTGTAGTCGAGATGTTTGCACTTGCGAGCGTGTCTTTGGAAATATGTACGCCTCTTCATACCTTATTAGGTATGACCGCGCCCCGGTCAACGCGAACATTGTGTTTGCCTTCGAATCGGCTCACCCCAAATTGGGTCAGTTGACGTAATGGAACGCGTGTATAGGCGTTTTGATGCAGAAAAATCGATCTGCACGCGCATTGTTCTACTATCGATACAACTCACTCTACCATGTGTACCTACCTGTTTTTGCGACCAACCCAGAAACTATAATATATCTCGTTGGCTTCGCTTGGAAAACGCTCGCAACGAGCTTGTAACTTTCTAGGGAAATGATCACCTCTCTTCTCCGACGGTAATACACAGAGGGGCTGAACGAAATAATGGAAACATTTAGAAAGTTTAAGAGTGTTCTTATTCTTTAACATTTCTCTTAATTAACGCGTCAAAACTGAAGATGTTCTTCATGAAAAATACTTAAAAATTCCGTTAGAGACTGTTTCACAACCTTGTGTAAGTTTAGTCCAACAGAGATTAAGGTTGTATTGTTTGTGAGAGGCGGAGGTCAAGATTCATCTTGTCAAATAATTTCATCCAACCTCTGTTTCACGGAAATTACTTTTCTGAAAGTAATTAAACACGATTCTCTGTATCATTCGTTGCCGGATAGCTTTTAAGCTTTTAAGCTTTTAAGCTTTTAAGCTTTTCTAAACTAGGATATCGGTAAAGTTACAGATGTTCAATAAAGTGGTAAGAGGGTAAAAAGTAGGTACCTACTGAAAACGATTAAACGATTCTCGATCGTTATTTGCTTTCCTGACGATGAGTTACATATTATCTGCATAGCCATTTGCCGCGCATAATTTCCGTTACATCAGCACGTATTATAGTTGTGACAACACGGTAAACATCTTCTCTCGCAAAGTTTTCATTGTCTCAACGATACAGCTGAAAGTTGAAGGTAGTTGATAGCGAATTAACAAAAGATTTGTCTAGAGTCTAGACGATGGTCTAGGCAATGAGGCAGGATTGCAAACTCTCGATTCGTTCTTCAGACTCAATTATAAACTGTAAACTGAGTTAAGTGTAACGGTACGAGCGGATAGATTGGCGGATCGGTTGGCGCGAGTTTGCGTGACTCGAAACCGAGTGCACTCCCGAAGGCTAGCATTAAACGAGTTTCCAACATACATTCCTATCTGCGCCACTTGTACCCGCTGATCGGATATTTAATCAGCCAGCCTGTTTCAGAATTTATGGAATTTCGTCCGAAGAAGGCTGTACGTGCAGCAGCTGTCCAAATAATTATCAAACTTTGGTCTTTTGCTGGAGGACGATAGAATATGTCTTACAATTAGTTTTAGTTAGTTAGAATTAGAACGGAAGGAAGGTTCGGTGGAATGGACGGACGGACTTTTCGTTTTCTCCACTGGTTGTTGTCCGATGTTTAGCCGTGTTCGATATCGAATTCGATATCGATTGGAATGGCGGGACGTAGATTCTCGTGAGGAGAGCGAGAACCTGGTTTAACCTCGAGAGAAGCTGGCTGTGCCGTGCAGGAGAGAAAAAGCAGGTTGTAAAAGGTAAAGGGGGAGGGCTGGGATGGCATCGGTGCGGTCGCGGTCGCGGTCGCGGTGGTTTCTCCTTCAACGTTGGATGCTGTGTACTCTTCGTATCCGAGAGTACCCACTCGAGTCTTGGCTCTGCCGGTCCTTTGGCCTTGGACGGAAAGCATTGACCTCGGCGTTCCACTCTGAGAGCACAACCGGTCACGTGTACCACAGTCTACTACAAAATACGTACTCTCTCTCTCTCTCTTTCACTCTATCGCTTCCTTCTTCCCTTTTCTTCTCTTGACCATTCTCTTCATGGTAGTAACGCGAACGTACGAGAACGTACGACGCGGCTTCCATGCGAGCAAACCATGCTTACCTAGCCACTTACGTGAATCTTCTTCTCCTTTCTTCACTCTGCCACCTCCGTTTGCAAAACGGATATCAGCCCACGCCTAGCGTCGCGATCGGTGAAGCAAACCGTTCGTAAACTATCATGCTATCGATAGGGTGTATTTTTATTTCGTCGATTTCGTCGATTTCGTCGATTTCGTCGATTTCGTCGATTTCCTCGAGTTACGTAAAATCGGATAAAGGTTTTATCGTTGGCTTCCCGAACCGCTGTAAAGGATTGACACTCTTCTGCAACGATATTGTTAGGACGATTTTTTTATTTTTCGCCTGATAAGTGGCAATAAGCGATAAATAATAAGGAAAATATTTTCACAAAAAATATTCTACCATTTATGGGAATTGCTTATAGAAAAGTGATAGAGAGCGCGTTAAGGAATGAGGTATCCAGGAATGAGATACCGTTAGCTTAAACTGATTGTGAGTGAACCAACGATAACGATTTCTGTTACACTTTGTAATTTTCCAAAGAACGTTAAATTTTCTATTTAGCTGGTGAACGTGTCGGTAAGAGCAGGGTACGTGGAATCAAAGGACGATGGTCCGTCAGTGGTGCGGTGAAAAAGCAATATTGATCTTATGCTAATTTTCTAGTGAGTTATGAAGGGTTCGTGCCGAATAGGATAATTTATTCTCTTGTTAATGCCAATATTGTATACCAGTGCCCAGTATTGTATCGCTTGATTACAGAGAAATCAAATTCACGACCGAAAATACCTGACACGTGAATGATGACAGAAGCCCTACACTATCCCGTCGCATAGTTTTCACGTTGCATTGCCATTTTTATTTTATCGTTAGAGATATTCTTCCAACGTACGCTATGATTGTAAACGTCAGCATCGATGACCCTTACCGCAGGCGAACAAGTACATAAGTAGTTGGACAGTTTTCGTATTGTTCCCATCGATCATTTTACTGTCTTGTACTCTCAAGGGTGACAATCGAGATAGGATATTCGGTGCAATTCTATACAAGATCAGAAGGGCTGCTATTTACGGCTGCTATTACGGTTACCACTATTACGGCTATTACAACTGCATGATAGGATGATTTACTTGTTTAAATCGATTGCTGGAAATCTGTAGGTGTCTTTATAATTCTATAAAGCAATCTATGTATATGGGAAGTTTAGGTACTTGTGCACCAAAAGAGGTGTACCATAAAGGGAAAGAAGAAAGAGGAGGCGGCTACGTCAGTATAGGGATGATTAGGGGCTTGGTACGCGTTGCAAACGAGGGATTTGTAGTACAAATACGACACGTGGACCGAACAACCGAACGACCATACGGCCGTACGACCGTACGACCGTACGACCGTCTATACTCGTATAACGACCGCTATAGTGGAGATAGAAGCAGCGTATGAAGCGCGCGTAACACGGCTATGGTCTCCTCGTTACAGCTGTACAACTACTAAATTGCATTACCCCGGCCAGCAATCTCTGGCCAGCGTTGCTTCGCTCCTGGCTAGTCTCTCTCAAGGGGATTTCTACGTTCCACCTTCTCATTTCTCCGAGGTATGCGCGCGTTCTGTGTCTTCAAAGGATGCAGGGTCCGGATGAACTTGGAGTTTCTCGACTCTCTCGAGTTATTACGTTACGCAAGTGAAAACGACTTGGGACGACATCTCGGTAGAAGCTGCCGAGTATGTACCTCCAGGTGAAGCTTGTAGCCAGCTATGAAAGATCGATAAACGTTTATGTCTTTTCCAAACAGACACACAGGTACTTTCCATAATCTTATGGACTCGTAATATATTAGAAGAGGTAGGATTGTTCAGAAGCACGTGTTCCCGGATTGTTAAAGCAGACCTTGTCTCGAATGCTGTTTCTTTTCTTTGCTTCTTTGAAGTGTGCTACGTATACGTTGCGTTGTTTCTCTATCTTCCTTATAAATAATACGCGGCCAGTTGAAAGCTCTTACTAACAATAAGAGAATAGTTAACTCTGTGGCATCGTCTAGGCCTAAGCAAATCTATTCAAACTTGCTACGTTCTACGTAAAGCTGTACAATATATTCTCGTTCGTTTCACCAGAGTTGTTTCATATTGTTTGCTGATAGAAAAATAACGGTTGAAAGAGACATTTGCGAGCTCGATTATGTCGGTTTTCGAATCAAGTGTATAACGGGTCGCAAGAAAAGCGGTTTAGTACGGTAAGCATTTTCGATCATTGTGCTGGCAAGCAGAAAGCTTTCGGCAATGGAATCATTAATCCGATGATAAACACATCCGTAGCCGCCGGATTTCCACTGTTTGCGTAACAACAATAACGCCGCGAACGTTGTGCATCTGGTTGCAGAGATATGCTGGGGGAGGGTCACGTACGTCATTATTGCTCGGTCGATGCAACACATTTTTTCGCG
The DNA here is from genome assembly GCF_907164935.1 of Osmia bicornis bicornis. NCBI lineage: Eukaryota > Metazoa > Arthropoda > Insecta > Hymenoptera > Megachilidae > Osmia > Osmia bicornis. The sequence goes on along the minus strand of NC_060218.1, from coordinate 166,501 downwards.
GGTCACCTCCATAAAGTTTTGTTCTTCTTTTTTTTTAAATCTGCAAAACCGGGCCAATTCGATAGCTTATCTCAAATAAAAGGCACGCCTCGATATGATTGAATACATACTCCCAATGTTTTCATTTCGCTTTACGATCGCTATGCTTTCGCTTCGAAAACCGCTTCGATTCGTTTCCATGGGTGTATATATGTAAAAACTTAAAATTTCAATTATCTGTTTCGTGTACGATGCGCTTGACGCATTACACAAGTCTTCGTTCCGACCATCATCTTCTACATCACAGTACGTCACAGTACGTCACAGTACGTCAAAGTACGTCACAGTACGTCAGGAAGAAAGCTGTAGATGTGTGGTTTTTAATTAGATATTCCTCAATATTATTGGGCACAATGCATAGCCACTCTGAGGATGGATAATTCGAGGCGTCTGGCTATTACTCTATCCAACTATCCGTGGGATTCGTAATCTAGTTTCTAGTTTACCTTCGATGTCGAAACGGCGATCCGCGGCTGCGAACGCGTGAGTATCTACAGTTGCGGCAAACTTCTAAATGCCATCTGTTCTGTCGAACATCCTGCAGTATTAGGCTGACAGATTAGAATTCCGTATTTCGTTTTCCGATTTCTCCCTTGGTTTCTCACCTTTCGACTTTCAAGCCCGTCGACGTTTAATTAAGTCGACTTAATTAAGGAGATGAACCGCTACTGGGAACAGCTACGAATTAAACGAATGAACAAAATGGAATGCTAAATAAGTAAGTTTGTCGTGGGTACGCGTTAAGTGATTAGAAACAGACAGAAGGAACAAAGAGAACGTTTCACGCCGCGGAAGCCGCGATAACTAAACTTTGTTGTTTGTTACAGCTGGTAAATTGCTTTCATAACTAGCACGATGCAACGTCATCTAGCTCACAATGTATATAACTTAAGTTTCTGATTTCATTTTCCAATTTTCCAATTTTCCAATTTTCCAATTTTCAATTTGCCGCTGCTTATGTTTTCTCTTTGAATCCCTTTAACGTCTTCAGATGTTTCGACTGAGGATTACAAAGTGATGAAAATAACAATTCGTTACCGTATTTCTTTCGGAACGCTTCGATTTGAGTATTCGTAAATTGTTGGATATTTTGGATATTTTTATAGGTACATAAATACCTATATGGCCCGGTAGTTGTAGAATCGGAGCTGTAATTATTATCAGTCGTAGAACATTTTTTTTCAAAGTCACGCCTTTGGTCGTGGAAGCCAATCGAGCCGGAAATCTACTGCTGGTCCCTCACCGATGCGATGTCCAGAGCCCTTTCAATGCATAACGATAGTCAATTCAATTTGAATCGTGGCCAAGCTCGACAGGACAGTTAATTTTGCTCGAATGACGGCCTGGTTTCGTGAATTTGCAGCGCGATCCATTCAACCGGATCATACGTATAGATTGCACCCGTATTTTCTCTTTATTAAAAACCATGCACGTAAAACTGATGAAATTGTTAAAAATCCAGTTTTATATAGGTAAATGAAACGAGTGGTAAGCGATATAGAGAGAAAATTCGATTCGATTGAATCGATTTTTCGAGTGAGCAGGGATTTGTCGATTCGCGGATCGCTCGTAACCGTCGCGTCGCGTCGCGTCGCGTCGCGTCGCGTCGCTCCTAATGTAATGTCGAGTCGTCTCGGAGCTGATTCCAATAAAAGCCAAAACGGACACCGCAATCTCTGCCCCTGGTGATTCTATCTCTTTCTCTCCTTTGACACTCTTTGCTACCGTCTCTTTTCTCTCCTCGTCTCAATCTCTTTTCTGGTTCTCTCTGTCTCGCTTATTCACGACGGCAAATGGCACGCTCGGTCGGAGGGTGAATGAAACGAAGGCGTGGCGCGCACGTTGATTCATAGTGTGACTGACTGTCATCCGAGAACCAAGTTGCGGAACATCGATTTAGAAGAATGCTCCTAAAGCTGCTCGATTACTCTTCCTTTTTTTTCCTACCAACCTCTGCCCTAGATTGACAAAGTCTGCCCTAGATTAATGTCGCGCGTTAAACTTTCGCAGACGAAGCACTTCTGACAAGTTGGCATCGTGTGTGTACGCACCTGAAGAATTATGAGCATTGTTGTAGGACGTAGGAAATGGAGTGAGGAGAGGACAGAGGACAGAGGACAGAGGACAGAGGACAGAGGACAGAGGAAGAAAGTTTTGTTATGAACCTGTCGGATCGCACTAGTTACGTTATAACGCGAAAATGAATATTACGATTCGACAGACATTATTGCACACGAATAGCCTTTGGTTATCGACATTTCCGTCACTGTAATGAGAAGAGTTCGTTTAGATAGAGAATCGCACCGTCTGCTCCCGATAACTATTTCAATTTATAATGATCGGGACTAGTGTTTGAAAGACTTGCCGATTCAAATAGCATTCAGAGGTAAGCCGCAGATTGAAGGGATTATGTAAAGGAAAAGGATTAATCAATTTTACTAACAATAAAACTTTGACTTTATTAAAATGTTCAAAGGGATATAAACTTTAGATGCGTTTGTATCGATGTTAATGGGAAATCCCGATTCTAAGGAAACTATTATACTATCTGCTGAAAGCGAACTGAATCAAAATACATACTCGAAGGAAAAAATAGACTTCCTTTAGTAGCTTGTCCAATGAAATATGTCCAGAAATTTGTCACAGCTACCATTTCTTTTCGTTTTCATATAATATTCTAGATCATAAATTGTGCACCAGAGCGTTGTGAAACGGTTGTAATGCGCTCGGTTGCTATTCTGATGATTATCATGATTATAGAGATACGTTTATGGTCGTTTGCCAAGAGAAATGGCAGCATCTACGAGGTAAAATGGCACGGCATGAAGCCACAGCAACGTTCTTATTGCAGAAAAGTATGATAATCCGGCAAAGTGTGAAAAGTTCTACGAACGATTATTCAAAAGGTGAGTAGTCGTTCGCGCTTTTCCATGGAAATTAGACCAAATAATGAAATTCCTTTCGACTGATTAAAGCACAATATCTTTTCCAGTACTTTCGAGATTTCGAGGACGATGCGACGCGACGCGACGCGACGCGACGGTCTGTTTGTTTCAATAAAGTAATCAACAACGTTTCAACTAATCGTGCGTATCGATCAGCGGATAATAGAAAGTTTGCAGTTACTATAATCGGCGTTATATTATGACGAGGGGTCATTCAGATTCCATCGATAATGTCCTAGATTGTGGTTAGTGTTTCTGATCGTTCCCTGGCCCTTTGTACCTCTTGATCAACGCGATCACGGTGACATGCTTGGCAGTTTGCGCAGAGTGACCAACCGCGATACTACGGCTGAATAGTACGGAATAAACTGGGTTTGACCGATCTCGCACGGTCGATGGACTCGCATAAATTAGAAGCGTTAATATGCGTTAGGGCAATCCTATCCTGGTTATTGCCCAAGGGATCGTATCGTTGTTGCGCTCGTTCACCGCCTCGCTATTGTGTTTCTCGTTCTAACGCTATATGTATCGCGAAACGTGGTTCAGTGGCTCGCGAAAAGTCATCAATTACGCGGCTGCAGCTAGAAACAATTAATAAATAATATTGTACAAAGCGAGGAGAGCGAAAATAAGGGATAATTCGATTATTTCTCGTTTACGACTGTTTCGTAATCGACTGTTTCTTTTTTTGCAGTTAACGAATTTTTTACAACGATACGAGTATCTACATATGTATGTATATAATAAAATATAAGTATCAAAATATGTATATACATATCGCGAAAAATATAAAGGTTCTCTATAAATCTCTATAAATTCACGCGCGAAATCTTTTATTTGTTGCTTTTATCTTCTGGAAAAGAAAGACGGTGAAAAAGAATGATGTCGATTTAGTAGTTACCTTACGATAAAAAGAAAAAAATAATTTACGGAATTAGCGTGTATGCGCATAATAGAAGCGGTGCGCGATGCGCGATGCGCGATGTCGCGGAAGGATTTTGATTACTGCGTGGCGCGGCAGTTCGCTCTCGGCGTATATATACGGCGATGCCGGTGTCGCGAACGCCGATTGGTCGAGCGATCTTACGACGGCTACGCTTATTGGTCGGAGCGCAGAGGGTGGCGGAGGTGCGTTCGATAGCCTGGTTCGAACCCCCAGTACCCGGTAGAGCCTCGTACGGGAAAGTGCTCCGTTTGACGTGTCACTAATTTTCAAGCTCCGAAGCTTGTTCACGGACCGCGTGCCAATCTGACTGTTGGCCGTACATTCTTTTATCTCCTTTCTCCTTTCCTGTGCTGTTTTTCCCTTGCCGTTAGCGGATTTTGTTACGCAAACACGGTGATCGAGGAGAATACTCGCGTCTTCCGTATCGTACCGTACCTTCTCCCTCCACGCGCCTATTTGTGTTTCGTTAAAGCGTCGCGCCAGAGATTCTCAAGTCAAGTTTTACGACGACGCACCGTAGTTTTTTTCACGGATTTTTTAAATCGAGACGACGTAATTCTGTGGATTTTCCAAAGTGCCGCCGGATGTCGTTACGTGTTTTTATTGTGACTCTGAGTCCTTTTGTGTTTCGCGACATTCAGTGCCCTTTCCTTGATTTTCGAGGATTTTCCGTCTCCATACACCGGAAGTGAGCGATTGTGTATCGAGGAATTGCTTGCACTCCAAGTTTTACCTGCTACTATTGGTAAGTTTAGTTTTCTTTTTTTCTTTTTTTCTTTTTTTCTTTCCTTCTTTTAATGCATCGCGATCGTGGCGATGTTGCGAATCGATTATGCATCGGTACGGGATAACAGAGATCGACCGGGTAAAGGTTAGGCGTTCTCGAGCTTCCAATATAATAAGCAAGCGTCCACCTGCGATCGATGTTTTCGTGATCGGTCGTTGGCGTTTTTGTTTTTGCTCTTTCTGGTTGGCCGTGTTGACGTAAACATTAGAGGAGAGATTTGTGGTCGAACGTTAGCTAGTTCTCGACGGGGTTTCCTTTCTAGAGAGACGGTAGTTATTTACCAGCAAGCAAATACTATGGTCTCGTCGAAATCAGCGTGACTCTCTCCGCGCTTTTGGCATCGATAAAGTCCTGTTCTCAAAGAAATCGTCAATATTTACCGACGTCGAAAGCGTTTCGGTCGAGATGTTTCTCAACGTCGCCGTCGCCGTCGCCGTCGCCGTCGCCGTCGCCGTCGCCGTCGCTTCCGTCTTGACATTTGTCACAATTGACATTTGTCCGTTCAATATTTGACTTTTCACGGCTACCGCAGTCCACAACACACCAACTTTATCCGACGAATTGCTCCACAATGGAAATGTATCTATACATGAATATTGTACCGAGATAATTAGGTTAAAAAGCGTTTGATTTTACTCAAGGAGGAAAATACAGTTCTCTTTTTAGAATTTATCGCAAACAAACAAAGTTCATGTGTTGAAAGATATTAGCAGATAAAGGTTAAATTATACGTTACGGTTAAATGTATACTGAGACCGAATCATGGGGCTTTAGTGCTTTTGCAATGTCAATTCGTATTTGCTACCAAAGCGAGTTTCACTCTGGCTTGGTCGCTGATTATACTTTTTGGGAGCTGGATATCTGCGGATGCAGATGTCTTTTTCACGGTGTATGTATGTATAACGGGTGCAGATTTTCAGCTTCCTGCCGCGTTCGCCATCACAGTTGTACGGATTATTTATAGAATATTGCTGGGTCTGCAATATGTAGATAACCACAGCGCAGCGCGGCGATATTGATTTTACGTTCGCGGATCCTAGCCACCTGTACTCTACGGGTACCTGTGTATTTCTTTCGAATGCAAAGGGCCCACGAAGTATCGAGGGAGACCGGTATTTCCTATAAATATGTATATAATTTAATATACATACATCGAGAACGCGATCAACTTTTAAGAAACTCGATGCGAGTCTGCGAGAAAGCTTAAAATTATTTTTTAAACAGCACAAAATTCTTCCCTGCAGCTATTGTTCCAAAAATATAAAAAATAAAATGTTTCTTCTATTGTATAAAAATGGAATTTTCACGAGAGAGAAAATCTTTTCTTTGCGTGCTCGATTGTATCTTTTTTGCGTCTGTACATATGCAGGTTTCTTCAATTATTGCTCTCCAATTTTTCACCGGTGTAGGTATTCATTTAATTCAACGATACCAAGTTTTCCAGAGAAACGAAACGAAACGAAACGAAACGAAACGAAACGAAACGAAACGAAACGAAACGAAACGAAAAAAGGTACATGTTAATTCGTTTTTTTATTACACGCGCAAAAGAAAAGAATAACTGTGTTAGTTAAGAAACGAGTAGGTATGTAGACAGTTTCGATTCGCAGAACTTTTTTTCGTCCCAGGCAGTTAGTATCTCCGCTTTAATTTCCAACCCTGTAATGGCAAACAATTAACAGCGTAGAATTCTCTGTCTGTTCTTCGTTAAACTTTATTATTCAGCGTGGCAACTGAATAACGGGCAGAGAAGAAGGCGTTATTACTTTCCTGTGGTGTATGCGGCCGGAAAAGTGGAATTCGTTAAAGACCCTTTTTCTTTCGTGCTGTTGCAGGAAACTCGGATTACATCTTAATACACGTGAGAACTCTGTTGTCGTATTATCTTTGCACGTATTTGAAAATGGTAATCGTAACCAGTGGAATGCCAGGATAATTCTCGTATAAACGCATGCGAAGACAAAGGAGCGTTATTACGTTATTACATTCTACAATATTAAATCTTGGTTATTAATGTAAGGTTATTAATGTAAGTTTGCGGTATCTTGAAAATATCAAATATCAAATTAGGAATCTTTGTGCTCTTCTCTTCTTATCACAGTTTGCGATAAGTCTTACCTACATTAATTAGATGTTATTAATTGAAAAAGTTTGCCGACCAAAGAGTTAACGTCGATTCGAATTAGAAATCGATTAGAAAAAGCAGTATGTATGTAGCAAGGTTCTGTGTCAGCGCGTAGGGTAGAGACGCGTAGGTTATTACGAGAGGTAGAGTAAGCTAGGAGCACGGACGCGAACAGGACTGGAAGAACTTGCGGGAAACCTAATTCGAGGACGTACGTATCCGATAGTAGAGACAAGGGCCTTCATGCATATTCAGCGTATTTGTGGTCAGAACAGGCTGGGTAGCTCATTGCGTCGTTTGCCTTAGCTTGACGCGAACGGAGCCAGGAACATGGAAATTGGCGAGGGTTGAGCGTTCGTTATTCGAAAACCGCCACGACAGGTGAAAGGACTGTCCGTGTCCGTGTCCGTCTTCGTCTTCGTCTTCGTCTTTCTCGGCGCGCACCTGGCCGATTTAATGGACTTCCCTCTAAATTGAACGCTGCCCTCGGCGCCCTGTTTCCGGGGGTTGATTTTCCTTCTTCCTGACCGCCGCGCCGCGCCGCGCCGTCTACCGTTACTTCGAGAGAAGTAACCTACGGTACCTTTGATCTTGGCGCGAGAATTCTCCCACAGAAGAAACATTATTAATTGGAAGCGTATTTGCAAGCTGAAAGGCTTTCTTCCCTTTAACGTTCCTTTGCAACGTTGTCTTTCGAATTAGATAGATATCCTCTTCTCTAGCTGTTTGTAACCCTCTTCCTATTCCTCCTTCCTAAAGACACTCGAATATCAATTTATTTTCTTTGCGATTCCTCTTCAGTCATTCCGTGTTATTTTCTACTCTTGGGCAAATGGCGTTAGTCGTAATTTTGTCGGCAACTTGAAGCAACTCGCTGTAACAACCAGCTGAAACTTATTTCTTCTAACAACGTTCGCGAGCTCTCCTGGTTTCTAGTTAACGGCATGTTTCCGTCGTTTGTAACTAATGGTACGTCAACAAAGTTAACTTAACCAATATAGCAGAATGATTTTCGGTGTAGAAAACACAGCTGACGACCATAAAAGATTGTATCCTTTTCAAGAAGATGTACTGTTGCAAGAGTGCTGTTGTAGGGTAAATGTTGAAAGAAAATTCCAGCTACTTGTTATTTTCAGCATCATCTCATGTTTCATAATGTTTGTCCTTTTGAAAAATGTCGAAAAATTTCGATGGACCGTCCTCTATTTTCCGTATGGTAAATCGTTCAGTATCGATCGGCGCGCGGCGCGGCGTTTCAACGAGCAAAGAGCAAAGATTCTTCAAAAGGGACTTGTTGCTTAACGTTTGTTATTTTTATTTTTTTTTTTATTTTGCTTTCCAGGTAGTTGAATTTTACGAGGTGTAAAATTAGATTTAGAATTATAATTCTTTTCTTCGTTTTACGTTATTCTAAAAGAGCTACTCGAGAAATCTTGCGACTGGTATTTTGCATGTTTTCCACCGTGTCAAGTGCTATTTGGTCCAACTGCTATTTCCTTATACCAAGAATAATTTTGCACATTGCAGTCACGTACTCGTATGCCTTTCCAACCTGTCTGATTTTCGATTCTCCGCTGCGACCCCCTTGTCGAGCTGAAATTAGTTTTGAGATCGTCTTCTGTTATCCTTCAATCATCGACTCGTATATGTATGTACTCCTGCTATAACTTTTTTGGAGGCCATTTTGAAACTTTGAGTTGGGGAATTATTAATAAGAAAGTTTGATGATTGGCGCGAGTGAGCAGTCTTGGCTTTTCCACATTGATTACCATATTAAGGCCGTTATACTGATTGTTTGTTGTGTGATGCAGAGAGAAGGGAGAGGGTTTAGAAGACGATTATGGAGAGAAGGCAGGGAAGCAACGGTGGTGGTGGTCGCATTGATTCTTCAGCAAAGACCAGGGGTAGTCGGTATAGAGGGTGGTTTTCAGCTTTCCTTCTCTCTGCTTTTTCTCTACACTGCACACTGCACACTGCACACTGCACACTTCACACAATTCTCTCCCTCGTTCGATAATGCAGTTTCGCATCGAAATACCTGCCCACCCGTTTATATCGTACACATGGTGCGCGTAAATATTTGCCGTGGTACACGCGAAACCGTGTCTGTACTTTATGCACGTGTATGTACATTAGAGTGGTTCGGTGTTGGTGTAATATTCGCGTAAGCAAAAATACAGGTAGAAGACGCGTGCATGACGACGAGACGGTGAAGACGAGTGAAGAAAAGTTTGAAATATGTAGTAGAGGGAAGAGAGACACGTCTGTCGAACATTCTCGTTCGATTGCTCTACTTCGAGTCTACCTAGAGTACATATCTCATAGTCTTATCTCACCTCTCACGGAGCTGACCAGTAAATAATACAATTATACAATTGTATAAAATAATACAATTACTTATTTGCATCTTTTAATCTTTCACGTATCGTTTCGACGTAGTACACGACTATGATAATAGAGTTTCTCAGAGACGTTTCCCAAAGGATTCAATTCTTCCGCCATACATGGAATGTTACAGCAACGTTGTTGGCTTTTCATGAATACCATTTAACTGTAACCTTGTCCGGGAAATTGCACCGATGAATTAATACCGAGTTACTCCGGTTAAATTTTTTAGCAAGCTTCAAGCGTGAACAGTGAACAGGTAACAAGAAGAACTCTAATAATTAAACGAAAACTCGTTTGATATCGAGTACATATAACGAGTTAAAACGATATTGTTCTTGTAAATAACCGAGAATCTCTATGTTTTTTTTTCTTTTTTCCCCTAAATCTACTCGGGGAGAGCACTTTTCTCGATTAAAAAGAGGCCGATATCTATTTCTCCGTGTTTTTCTCTCTTTTTACGCGGTAGATTTTCGACGCAAGGGTTTCTCCACATTTATCGGGAAACGATGGTGGGTTGGGCGGTGAGTAATTTGGTTAGGTCAAGTATTTTTCTCAGGCAATATTGGAGAGTACGAGGTAACGTAGCAAGCTTTTCCCTTTACCACGAAACTCTTTCGACGCCACCCACTCTTTTCGATTGAGGGATATTTTAAAAGTTTATGCTTCGTTTAGCTGTTTCTACAATATTTATTAAATAGGTACACACTGCACTGTGCCATATAATATGTGTGCCGAATTACTTTAGCACGCATAAATAATTATAAAGAAATAAAGGTTCGTATAAACGTATCCACCAATTTATTCCCCTTTTTTTTTGCATATTATTCTAGTTCGTTAACTTGTTGGAATAATTTTTACAATCGATTCATACGGTAGGTTCAGTCTCAGAGGATAGTATGGTAGGTATTCCCTGATGGAATTTTAATTATTCCAGTCGACAATTGATGGTAGGAATATTTGGCTATTGTTGGTGGAATGAACGCAAAGCCTTAAAAGAGATTCGTCGGAAGAACGAAGGTGCGTGGCATGTCGCTTCGTTCCTCTTGGATCGATGACAGGTTCCGGAAGGGAGAGAAAATGAGACAAGAAGGAAGAAGGGTTTCCAGGGTGGGGATAAAGTGGAGCCAGGTAAAATTGCCTTGCCAAGAAAATATTCCCCCCGACTAGCGACTCTACGTTCGTCGCATTCCGCTAGGATCATTACGTCAAATAACAGAAATCTTTCGACTACCTTTCCACATCCACCTTCTTCACCGTCCATTTTCTCCCCTTTATTCTCTACTTTCCGCTCCGTTTCCTCTCTTTTATCTATTGTCCTGGCCCCATCGTGTTTTTCGTTCCCTCTGACGCGACGCGACGCGACGCGACGCGGACTCTTTCCCTAAAGTCGCTTCTTTCCTCCTTTATGGTTCTCGCACCCTAACTTCCCTTCAGGTTGTATAGGTATACTTTGTACTCTACGCCACTGTTGACTACAGTACTACAGCAAGTCGATTCTTGAATGTCTGCGAGCGACCGCGGACCGATTATAGAGAATCGTGAGGTGTACAATCAGCTTTCCTGATACAATTCCGTGTATTTTCCGGACCAAGGGTCGAAATGCATTTGCATTAACCGATGCACCGATCACCGTTGTTGCATCTAACGCATGGACGGCGCGGCGTTTTAACAGGATCCCTTAAAACAACGTTGGAAATTTAGAGAGAGAGAGAGAGAGAGAGAGAGAGAGAGAGAGAGGATGTTATCTTTGTTAAACCCTTGTACTGCGGGTAACAAGTGTATGCATTACTAAAAATTAATAGTGAAACCGGAACAATACAAGAATGAACATTTAGCGAATATTTGGACAAATGAAATTATTTTTAACGTAACTAAATGAAAGAAACCATTGTGTCACCGGTTAATAGTTGAAGCAAAATTAAGCTTCTTGATCGCGTAAATGAGCTACAAATCGTTCAAGATCCGACAGGTTGACGAAAAGTACATTCAAGGCATTAGTTTTAATTTGGTTGCATCGTGTCCTTTTGTTAACTCGCTGTCGCGATCATTTTCATTCTGTTGTACCTATAACGTTAAATTACCGTTTTCGAATCGTTATCGATAATGGAGAAAAATTTGGCCTCTATAAATCGGATCTAGAAATATTTCTCGCCGTTTCTATCTGATATGATGTTCCTACAATGTTCGTGTCGCATGAATTTAAGAGATTGAAAAGGGTGAAACAAAAGGGTAGACGACCTGTGACATCGGTGAACCGTGTTTAAAGAGGACACGGCGATCCTTTCTCGGTAAAAAGGATATTATTCTTCGACGTAGGAGGAAAAGAAGCCGAGGGGATGAGATTGGGATGAAAATGAGCGAAAAGCTGATGGAAAAGGATGAAGAAAATGGCGTTGGCGTTGAGAGTGACGCGAGGAAAGCAGAACGGTAAGAAACAAAAAAAGTCGTTAAACGGCACTTAAGTGGCGTTAAAGGCTGAGGCATCGTGCAGCATCCTGTTCCAGATACTAACGACGAGTCGTGGAAAAAAAATGAGCTACCCTCGCGGGAAAGGAAAAGACGGTTGGGGCTCGTAAAAATCTGAGAAAAGAGAGATATATCGTTGGCACGAGTTGGCCGACTCTGCTAATTCTCGATACAAAAGACAGGTTGTTCTAGGTAGCTGATACAATTTTCTACACGGGGTTGCTGGTCATAGGTCAAGCGCAAGTTTACCATCTTACCATCTTACAATCAGCATATTATTGTAGTTTGCTTTAATAGCTAAGTGTCGTATAACAAGTACCTACTAGAATGATTTTACGTTGCAAACCACGTAGCAAAATGAAAAAGTACCAATGTCCAAGTGCAGTTATGTTGCGAACTACATATACGTATGGTAGACAACTTGCTATCGGCGAAACGTAGACAGATATACTGTTATCATGGTGGCTAAAATGTGAGGATCTCTCTCATTTTACACTCGCGTCATCAGAATGTTTACAGACGTTCATCGATGATACGTCGACAGTCACGTCGTATCGCGACACATGAAATACCTTTAATTCAACTTTCTTATTTCGTGTTCACCAAGGCAAGAAATACATTCGCTTGGTCCAGTACACGTGTAAACGTGACTAGACATTTTTCCACGATTGCAGCCATTCAGAAAGGTACACGGAGTCCGATTTCTTCCAATTTCACGGAATTCAATATACGGTATGCCTCGTCATCGGCCTTTATTCACGCCTGATTATACGCCTACTCGGACTGACGAGAGAGCACAGCTTTCTCGATTCTGTTATACTGCAGTTGAAATGCGATCGAGAAAAAAAAGAAAAAAATAACGAAGAGCAAATAAACGTAATAAGTAATCACGAGAAGTATAAGTCGAATATTTTTTATTTTTTCTCGAAAACTTCGTTTTTTATCGAACCTTTTAGAGAAACGCGATTTGGAAAACGCTGATGTAGGAAAACGAATAGGAAAGATTCGACTTGATTGAACTCGGTCGCGCGCGACACTTGGAGGTAAAGTCTGTTCGAATTTCAAATAATCTTGAATGGATCGCAATTTGTGGGATTCTGAGTTTCAGTAGAAGTGAAAACATTTTTACATCTTTTAATTTCAGGCTCGATTTACAATGGTGTTTAGGCTGAATGTTTTAACGTCGCCAAATAGGATTGCTAATTAGGGAAATTATGTGTCGTTAGACATCCGTTCGCGGATCCCTACTTGCGGTTCCTACGAAGTTTAATTGAAACGTCGCGTCGCGTCGCGTCGAAGAAGCAGATCAAACGTAATTACCGACCATTGAGTCGACGTGTTACAGCGAGTTAAACGAGAGCAATTAACAAAAAGTTTGAAACTCGTTTCGCATTTTACGCAATTGAGGCGCTCGTTGTTGCTTGCACGAACGCGTGTATTTCAAAAGAAACTTGATTGCGTGTGTAAAATATTTAACGTTGTTTTCATCTGTGAAGCATTCATCATCAAGCTTCTACTATTATACTATACTCTATTCCATGTAATTTATTCTTTTGGACGTGTCTTCGAAATTAATATTATGTAAAACCGTAAAACTTAAGGTTAAAGTTTGTACTCGTGTGTACTTGTGTCCATTGTGATGCTTGTTAATAACGAAGACAGGTTGCAGCATTTCCTCGAGTTATAAATTCTTACGCATAAACCCTCACGAATTACGAATTACGAATTACGAATTACGAATTACGTTCGTTCATTCGTTCGTTCTTCCCACGATAGTTTATTAAAAATCTACCAGATACGATTCTTACGGTACAACTTTCATTATTTGTTCTTCGCATTAACACGTATCGCAAAGGTACACAGATTTCTTCAAGAGAATATGTAGTAAAATAAATATGATGAATCGATGAAGCTCTGGCGATCAGCAGCTTGTCGATTTTTACGTAGTAACAGATATTTCTCAGCATGGTACATATCGTGTAAATACAATAAATTATCATCGTTAGAGGTGACTCGGTTAGAAGAAAATGTTATCTTGGCACTAGCAATATACCTTTTCATCTCGACCCTTCTCAGAAGGTTGACTTTCACACGAGCCGCCTTCGTTTCACCCTGCGTATCGTTTGTAACTTTCCGACAAATACTTTGTCAAATACCTGTACAGCATCCCTTACCATCGACGTTAAGGGTGTGTGGTTTTACCTGGATCGTTTGGATCTTTGTTGTAGATCGATCCACTCTTAGCTGGCAGTTATTCGATATCTTTCGAGCTACCGAAATATGTATTTTATCGCGCCGCGCCGTTCAGTTCAATTATAATCTCTATGCGTGAAATCATAGAAAGTGATACATAGCAGGTAGGAGGCTGCTTTCTATAGGCTGTTAAAGAGGAGTAATTTGATAAATTTTGCTGGAATTACCTTTTCAAGTTTCAACTTTGATTCGATGCATAGCAAAGGATCTAGACCGGAATCTAGCCTCTCGTCACCTTTCGTCCCTGATAGACGACGAACTTGCCATCAACCCTTGGGGCATCTGTTAATCTCGAGATCAGCGGATCAAAGTAACTTCGTTCCAACTACGTTCCAAGTACATACATACATACGAGCTTCGTTTCATCTGCTACTCTTTCCTACTCTTGGGAGGAGAAGAGCTACTCCTACAATCTACTCTTCGTTTTTCTCTTGAATTTGGTATCAGAGTTACACATCCTATATCTATTGTATTTCGTCAAAGTCGTGCTACGAAAGCGTATCAGCGTCGAGTATTTACCGAGCATTCCCGAATTGATTGTGCTGTGCCAACACGAGGCGTATCTTTGGTGTTCGATAGTAATCACGTAGCCGAATGAAACGTTTTAGTTATAGGTACATACCTATACGAGACCTGCTTTCGTGGATTAGAAAATCCACGCTTCGGGCAAGTCGCGATTGTCAAAGTCGCGATCTCTTTGACAGAGTTAGAAACCGTGTCGTTAGAGTTTAGGAATATCGAGAGCGTAGGGATGAAAATTTTATATTTTTAGTTGCATTAAAACGATACTCTATCTACTCGTTCATTCTAGTATGTACATGTATTGAAAAAAATAGCAAAATAACGAGCCGATACGTTAAATGAATGAAAAAGCCACGACGCATTGGTCATTCATGGTTCTTTCAACTTGTTCGTGTTTGTAAAGATAGGAACATTTAGGAGCGTTTAGAATTTTTACTCATTTACGGCACAGCTTTTGCCTAAACTGTTCTCATATTCGCTTCTTGTTCGAGAGTAGTTACATATTAGTGTAACAGAGATCGCGAGAGAGTAGACGTATTAGCTGAAAGGCAAACTAGAGCCAGAAACAGATAGAAAGAGGAAGAGAATAGTAGTGTTTTGCAACGAAACGATTCAATGAGAAAAGATGGAGAAGAGATAGAGCGAAAGATGAAAGCAGACTGACAATGAGAGGTGTTGTTGGTCGAGAAGAAGCGAGTGAGAAGTACTTAGACGAAGAGGAAAAGGATCAGGTTGAACCAAGAGAAGTTGCTGCTGTTGGGTGGATCGTTGGAGGGAATGGTGAGAGCACGGATGGTAGGATCAGAACCTCAGAGATGGGCATGGAGCAAAGGGAGAACCTTGGTTCCGCGATGGTGGAAGGGATGGAACGTGGTTTGTTCACTTTCCCGAACGATCAGCTCGCTTCCTCAGGGCGCGGTCGTGACCTCCTACCACTCGAACCGATTGTTCTTTATCAGAATTTCACTCGTAAGATTCTTCTTGACGCGACGCGACGCGTTACCTTCTTTAATAATTAATTTAAGTAACATAGCTGGATCAAGTGGCCGTTTCCAGCTCGAATAATTTATTATCGCCGTGGCACTTCTCAACGAGCTCTGCTTTTCCTATTATTATTATTATTATTATTATTATTATTATTATTATTATTATTATTATTAATTAAACAAACTTTACACAATCTTTTCCTTTTTCAGTTCGTTAAAAATTCCTTGTAATTTCAAACTAGCTTAAATCTTTGGCGGTCGGTGTCACTTTACGGCGTACACGATAAAAGCTGTGAAATATAATTAATTGATTTCATAAAATATATCGAAACCATGTTATTAACTTGTAGTATATATTCATTTGATCGTTAGGTAGGATGTTAAGTTGAAACTTTTCTACGAGTGTAGTACAGTGGATCGCGCACTTTTCTTTCAAGCAACTTGTTTAAAGGTAGAAATAATACGTAACCGGTGGAAACGATGGCTTGCAACAGTAGTAGTCTAGTCGAAAGTTTTTATGGAGTTTCGCCAGCGCGAAAGAAACATGCTTTAACAGCCGAGTGTCATCGTAGTCGAACGTTGTTTTAAGTATCTTTCATTAAACGCGAGACTAGTTGTTAAAAATCATGTAAACTTTTAAGCGTTATTCGTAAGCAGAACTAACGTTGGTTACAAAAGAGTTTACGCCGTTATAGGCGGAACCTTCTCATTCGCCGCGTTCGATATTTACTCTGCTTCCCGCCGCGTCGCGCCGCGTCGCGCCGCGCCGCCGCACCGCGCCGCCGCACCGCGCCGATGCAATTTTCTCTCGGAAGACAGTTACTGTTACGGCCGCATTAAAATAAACTGGCCACGCGGTAAATAACCAGCGGTGCTACATGATACAATAGACTAGACGTGAAAATGGTTACTTTTAAATTTCACTGTAATAACTGTCAAAGGAAAACGTATCACCTGAAAGAAATGTTAAATAGAGGAAGATGCTGCACGATGCTGATTATATTTCGTTGCGTAACTGCAACAGTCGTAAAATCGTAAATAAGGATTTATCGAGGAGAAAGAGAGGAAAATGGTTGCGAAGGATGAATCAGACGGGGAATGGTTAGGAAGTTTTGCAAGAATAAAAGGAAGATGTTCCAAAGGCTGAGTGTCGCCTTTAAGAAGAAGAATCGTTTCGGAATGTTCGTGAGGGGAACCGGTTTAAAAAAAAATCGCGCAAACCTGGAAGCGGTATCCACGGGTAGAACAACATCGACCTGGCTTGTAGATGCCGTATTATTACCTGTAACGATCGTGGTTGGCTAACCCGACGTTGTAACGACATCACTCTTAACCCCGGTGTTAAAGGAACATTCGAATGCCACTCTGATGGCCACTCGTGGTCAGAGAGTAGTCCGAAACTAACTTTGCAGAATTGCTGAGCCTGCTCGTGGACTTTCGAGCGAAAGGAAGGAAGGAAGGAAGGAAGGAAGGAAGCTGTCTTCGTGCTTGAATACCTTTGCAAAGAGCTTCAACTGCTTAAAACATTGTTCTCTGCATTCTGAGTTTAGTTAATGAATCAATTGATACCGTATCAAGAGACATACTAACAATTTTATCTTATAGAAATATTGCTTCTAGTAGTAATAACTGAAAAAGGAATTTAACATTATTACGAAGCAAAAATCAGATCAAATCTCGGAAAATTCATCAACTTGAAAAGGTAAAACTCGTGTCAAGCGTTTCAGTATGTTTGTTTCCGTGCTTTTATCGCTTGCGATCATACCTTTAGCTGTGTACATACATAATACTATAGGTATGTAGGTATTGCTTTTTGCCAGATGACGAGCGAAAATCCGACGTTTCGTGCTCTAGAATTGAACCCGCGGTAAACGCGTGTTCTGTCGTTTAACGGTGACAGTTGAACGGTGAGGTTGAATAAAATTTAGTTTAGAAAATATAATTGCACCAGGAATATCTTCATCGGGCTTTTCATTAACTTTGGCCATGCTCGAGCGATGCTCGAGTAACATTCGATCGAATTTACTCGAAGCGAGTCAGAGTCGGGACACGTCCAAGGTGAACCAGTGCTCGAAGAGCACCGCCACGAATACCTAGAGGTACTCTGCATACTTTCTGGCTGAAGCGTATGTGTAACCTTAAGGGAGCAAAACACGCAAGAAATTTGTAAAAATCTCAAATTTCTTCGACCAAAAGAAATTTATTCGATTGTCGAATGAAACTTACGATTAGTTGTCGTATCGTGTATTGATTTATCGATGCTTTACGTATTCAGCGCGTATAATGATCACCATTATAGAATGTCGTAGCAGATGAAAAGATATTGGCCCAACGAAACTTATGACCCTCGTGAGACCAACAAAAGGTAGTATCCAGCGTTTGTAGGAACCTCGGCAAGCAAGTTAGTATCCTTTTCGGTCGATTTATCACGGTTGCCTTCCTCTGCCGCACTTTGAACACCAATTTTCAACTTTCCTTCGCATCTTGCGGATTATTCTTTGAGAAAACGAGAAAACGAGAAAACGAGAAAACGAGAAAACCAGTTTCCCTGTAAATTGTATGTTAGTATGTTTTCGGCAAAAGTACAAGGGAACGTGTTTTACTCTTTTCTTCGGTTGTCCGCTTCGGACCAAGTAACATTTCAGACATTTTTCATTCATGTATCAGATTCGATTTTTCTTTTTTCCCCGACACCCAACGATATATCGTAGATAAATTATTTCTTCAAGAGTTGCAACGAAGATGTCGCGTGAAAATTTGAAATGTACTTGTTCCGGGTAATCCAAAGCCGGTGATGTCTTTTGTCTCTTTGTCGGGGCTCGGCCGACCTCGATCGAACATCATTTCCTAGCAGATCGCGGGAACGATTTACGAGTCTGTAAATCTTCCCTCGGGGGAGATTTTCCTGACGGACAGGCAACGAACCGTGTGATAGGATAGGAGGAAAGAGGAAAAAGAAATCAGACGACGCGACGCCGACGCGACGAGTCGAATCGAGCAAGCTCGGTCGCGTATACAAGCCAGCCGTTATAAATTCGTGTGTCCTGCAGTTGCACCTGCATTATCCCTGGCACAGCTGTGAGTTCTAAAAGTATCGAGGCCGCGGAATAAAGAAAGCTCCGAACATGTATAAATTTATACATATTAACCATAAATCAGAATTTCTTCTTGCAAATTAGTGGAATGCATCTTGAAATAACGTATCTGGACGGACGTTCTATTCCGGTCAATAATTACTTTTCAACCGAGATTACATTTCGAAGCGACACCATGCCACGATAAAGAAAGCTATATGTAGGTACTGTCGATTAATTTCATGCTCAAACGAACACCAGATTTATACCGTACGGTCGCGGATCAATGTACCCAACTTATATGTAGATATGTGTAGAGCCTCTGCAGCTGAGAGATATATATCTTTCACGCATATTGAATCTGTTCATTAATGGGTTGGTAGTTATTAACAATCGCTCAGCTATCTTTGGGTATTCTTCGAGCCATACCTAGAAAAACATATTAAAAGACCGTCTGATAAGCGTGCGAACATTAAAACGATTAGAGGTTATCGCGTGAATGGAAGCGGTGCGACTTGTTCAGAGGACGTAGCAATCAGCGTTTTAAAGAGGATTTCCGGGGTACCAGAGTACCAAGTAGGCCGTAGCACCAAAAGAGATAGAGATGGTAACACGGATAGGAAATACGGTATATCGGAAAATTACGAAAGCAGTTAATATTTGTTAGCAGAATAGCGATCGGTTTCCACCAGACCAAGTTAGCCGAAGCTAGCAAACCATGTTGTGGTACGTTTACACGAATCACAATGCTTGAGGGATCGCGATGTGATGCGATGTGATGCGATGCCATGCCGGTGTCCTGGCTGAATTTATAAACGACATTGCCTGCTAGTCCCCGTCGCCGCGTCATATTTTAATTAGTGGAATGCCGATGGAATTACCACGGGCCACTCTGCAAATATCAATTAACCCAAGTATCGGCGCCGGCCGTTGCAATTAATGCGGCGCAAATATTTAGTCCGTTTGCGGCTTGGATTATACATCTCTCTCTCTTTCTCTCTCTCTCTCTCTTATGGAACAGTTTTACTATTTCACCATTTCTATGAGATGGTCTTACTTTACAACCGTAATTATTAATATTATTATTATTGATTGTACGTGGCCTGTTGTATGTGTTTGATTTCAAGTAGAAAATAGTATTGGTACTCGTTTTCGATGCTCTTTTACGAGGCATTCGATCGTGTGGTTGACGAACAGGGGCCACGTTCGTTCCGTTCGTTCATTCGTTCGTCGAGATGCGTTTTCAACGGACAGCCACTTTCTCTTTCATTTCACCTGACTAGCCGTGGCTCATAAAAGACACGAAGCAGTAAGGACCGACGATCAAGCGTAAAATCGTTTTCGATTGTCTCTGAAAGAGACGCTACGCGTTCTTTTCACCGATCAACAGCTTGAACAGTCGTATCAACGACTTGTTGGCTGACCATTAAAAGGGAAATAATACGAGAGTTTGGAATAGACGTTAGAATTGTTTTATCCGTTTAGAATTCAACCAGCGACAGACTGAAAAATTCAGTTTTACTTTTTTCGCTTTTGTTGGAAAATAATCAATTTGTTCTGTATCCCTCTCTATAGGTACCGAGTTTGAATAAAATGATGATGATGCGGTTTCTCAAACTGTTTCCCGTTGGGATGGCATATTAAATAACGTTAATCACGTAAATGCAACGCCGCGTAGGCGGTACAGTAATTCCCGTATGAACGTGCGAGAATCCGAGCGTAGGAGGAAAGAACGATGGACAGTATTTCCTTGTGGAAAAAGGAGGTAGAGACGCGTGGAGAAAAAAATACCGTCGGTAAAAAGGTGACTTTGATTAAACTGCAATGCGTCCACGAAATAGACCAGAAACTGATAACATCTCGTTGGTTGGCGATTCTCGATTCTCGATGCGAGTAACCCCTCTACTTTCTCCTATTTTACCGGCGCGGCGCGGGCGTTGTGTGTTCACCCTTTTCCGGACACGTTCCTCGTGATTCCGTGTGCGACGTTTCGTGCATGAAAGCTGGCCAGAGCCGACTTGTTTGTGTGCTGTGTGTTTTGTGTCCTGTGTCCTGTGTCCTGTGTCCTCCCTTTACACGCTGTGGTGTAGTATGGATCGTGTGCGAGTACGTCGATTGTGGATCCTGTGTCGGACGGACGCAAAACGTCGGCCAACGAAAATAACGATCGATCCATGTCAGCCAATTTTAATTGACCCTGTATTGTGACGGCAGACCGAAACAAGCAGTCTGACAAAGTTCGTCGACAAAATGCTTTTTTTCCCGTTTGCTCGTTTTTTTTTCCAAATAGGGTTTGATAATGATAATGAAGTCGAGCTTAAGCTGTTCTTTAAACTGCTTCTACATGTATGATATTTGCGATTACTTTGTCATGGAAAGGAAAAAACGGCATCAACGGGGAATAATTTAAAGAGTTCTCTGTTAGTTGTAAAGATATTGCTGTTGAAATACTTTGGTGCAGCAGTGTTCGTAGAATACGGTCGGATGTATGTACGGGTCATTCGTTAGCGTTGATTTATAATACAACGGCAGTTCGTTTTACACCGTTCTTCCTACCGTTTGCTCGTTTTTGTCAGCGTTTAAAGTGCGTTCACGGTTCCCTTTATTTCTATCGATATTCGTAGTGTTTTTTACAAATAAAACGCAACTTGGACTGTTACGTTGTGAAGGATACCTTACCCAAGAGGAACATTCATTAGTTGTAAGGAAAAGTCGTTGGATAATTAAATCGGAAGCAGGTTCCATGTATCACGCGGCGGCGCGGCGGCGCTGGGTGGATGGCTTAATTAATTCTGTCGCTTGAAACGCGACCGTTTCTGACTGCTTTCTTTGCAGGTAAATGCAAGGTCGAAAATTACTTTCACCAATGACAGAAGCTGAATTCTTCTCTGGTAGTTGGGTAATATTCGATCCTGGTGACATTTCACGAATAGAGGTTTACAGTTAGAATCGTATAGAAGGAAATATTTTTCGCTAGGTAACATCAATAGATTCGTCGACGAGTTTTCGCAGCGGATAGATTTATGAGAAGGGAGTGAAAGGTTTGTACACAACGGAGAAATATTGCATTCACGTTTAAGGTATCGATAAAGTCAGGACGATAATATCGTCCTGTTTGAAGGTACATTGATCCTTGTGCCGCGTCGCGCCGCGTCGGGTCTCATGTAGCTGCTGGTACAAGCGAAAGGATAATGATTCTTCGTGAGAAAATAACTGGAAAATGTAGAATGACATCGTTTTGATTCGATACTTATTGAGCGAAGCAGCTTGTATAGAACGATTCTATGATTAAAAAAACAGTCATCAAAGTCTGTAGCATTATCAGTTACACGACATCCTGTACATCTTTCGCGTGTCATCAATCTCTGGCAAACGCATTTGCATACATCTACATTGGCCTCAATGATCCACGATGATAGGAAAGAGAGAGAGAGAGAGAGAGACTGTGCTCGATGAAGCGATTAAGCGTTTAAGCGATTAAGCGATAAAATGATGGCTGAATTAGAGAAGGGAAGGTCGCGTTGAGGTTGTTCTGAACATAGTCTTTATTTCGCTTCTCCCCTTTCTTCCCCACGCTTGGTAATCATTCGAACTTCCGGCTTTTTTCACTGTCCAGACGGATTTGAAAGGGGCAATAGAAGGATCGCGAATGGTGAAAAGGAATGAGAGAGAAAGAAGGTACACCAGTTACACGGTGGTGACGATCGTGTGACTTTTATCAATGATTTCGACGGTTGACCGATTGAACCAATAGAAGGAACACAGGAAGAGCACCATTACAGGATTGAAGAGTCAAGGGTCAAATCTCTTTTTCTCCTCCTGAACCCCTCGAAGCCGTTTAGTTTGCAACTCTTGGTCATTGTCACGGTCATTTCCAATTTGAAGTTTCAAGCGTCGTTTCCGGTCTGTTCGGTTTGTTTGTTTCACCGATTTTATTGATCGACGCGACGCGACGCGACGCATCATTCGTTTTCTCAAACCGCTTCGATTGAAATCACCCTCTTTCTTCTTTGCTTCTTTCTTTTATCACGTTTCTCGGGCTGCTCTGCTCGCTGGATATCGATCCGTTGGAATTCGATTAACAGTTGCAAATTTAATTACGTGTAACCGCCCCTTCTCTTTCCCTACGTTCTCGCTCTTTTTTTTCTCTTCTTTTTCCATTTATTTTCTTCCTTCGACTTGGCGTTTCCTTTACCGAGAACAATCTCAGCATCGACAATCGGCATTCTCTCCCCGAGCTTTTCTTTTGCTCGAGCTTATTTTCGATGCTAACTGTAAATGAAGACCGAGTGAATGTGGTTTTCGTGGTTATTTGAATGGAATTTCTCCGCTCGTTTCTGCAAATAATTTCGACGTCCGCGAATCTTATTATTTTTATTCGTCTATTTCTTGATAGATACCTAGCATTTCATTGAAAATGATTTTATATCATAGAAGAAGCAAATATTGACGTATCACCCAAGGCTTTCGATTCTTCCTGGAAAGACGTAAATACTTGGAAAGTCAATATCGGTGCATCCATTACTATATTACATCATAGACGGTCATAGACGGTCATAGACGATCATAGACGGACTTGGAGTGCACAATAAATTTACCTTCGTTTCTGCAGGAAATGCAAGACGAGAGATCAGAACGTTCACATATTTGGCTCAGTTAGTCAAATACACTCGATTCGATTAATTTGACCAGTGAGAAGAAGCTGCTTTATTATCCTTTCGCGTGTTTCAACCTCCTTTCACGTTCAAACTTGTGCCAACTTCTTTTGCCAAACACTCGTCAATTGCAATGATGCGTCGTTAATCGAGATTATCAACAGCGAGCAATCCGTGAAAGATGCTTTTGAGCAGATTAAACAGGAACAATAAGATGTTGGGATAAGATGTGCAGTGGCAAATGGCAGGAGCATAATACAGGCGGTCCGTATTCAAAGCAGAGAACAAGAGGATGGTATAGTCCTCTTAAGCAAGCAGCTATTTACACCGATGATATCCGAGGTGGCGAATAGGAATTTCGCGTGGAGAAATTTGCGGCAGTTCAGCCAGGACCGTGTCAAGAGGGTGGCTGCCAAAGGCTCCGCGGGGCTGGCTAATATGATTATTCTGCTCTGCCGGATATGCCCTCCCCCCTACCCACCCAATCCGTGCGGTAAACTTTCCAAGTTGCGCGGGAGTACCACTCCAAGATAATGAAACGATCCACAAGTTGTCGAGTGTTCGCTACCTTCCTCGCCTTACCATGTCTTGCCCCGTTTTGCTCTGTCTTGCCTTACCAATCTTTTTTCGACCATTGCCAATTCCCTTCTCTTCTCTTCTCTTCTCTTCTGTTACCTTGCCCCGAGATAAGGCAAACAGACAGGCGTGGCTTTTCTTTTCTTACCATTTCTTACCATTTCTTACCATTTCTTAACATTTCTTAACATTTCTTAAAGAAACGTTAGGTACTGCAGTTGTTGTTATCGAAAGTCGACAAATTGGCAGATAACTCGTTTAATTCGAGTTTCCATTCTCTAGCTCGTATTGGAACTATCTATATTTTAATTCCTTTTTTCTAGGACATTGTCCGTAGGATATTCAATTTTTTACATTAGACCGCGAAATTTGATTTTGAAATTGCGATAGTTAAGCTATTTTTCATTGAGAAACAATTCTCTGGTGCATGTGGAGGATTTTATTGGATAATCATTTTCTCTCTACCCAATTCCCACTACGTTCATAGTCGTTGTATCACGTAGCACCAACTTCCGAACAATATTAACGCAGCTTCTCCAATGATTCCCTTGTAAGCCTCCACTGTCAGCGACATTATTCCGTGCCATTGGGTTTGTTAGCTAGAAACTTGTTTAGTTACTAACTTGGCTGATTCTCAGTCCATTTTGCTAGAAACCCTTGGATGTTCCTATTTTTCAAATCTTCTCTGTTAAAATACTTTCAACTTGCCAAGTTAATTTAGTTAAGCCATAGTTAATCATACCTATACGAAAAGAAGGTTGCAACGAGAACGTTTCGAGATTATAATTCCAGGGAAAGAAGCTTCTCTATCTGATATTTTTCCTTTAGCCTCCTTTGACTTAGACCATCAAAGTGAATATTCGTGGCGTGAGTGAATAGCTTCTTAATTAAACTAGACACTGATGCCTCTATTCTATCTTTTATCAATTACACCCCGTTAATGAGGTAATTCGACGTGAGTCGAGACAGTAAGTTCGACGTGAGTTCAGCAAGAGGCCATTATTCACCTTCTTTTGCGTTTTATCTTTTCTACACTTTGTTCGTTCTGATTGGCTAATCAGCAGTCACCAATATTATTAAGAATTTCCTATGGAATTGTCATATTTTACTTAATCGTAAAGGCTATTATCGAAAAGGCTATTAATATAATAATACGAAAGAGTGGCCGTTCACCTATTGGTAACGAAGCTCTTCCAAGAAAGCATGCTATCTGAATTCTACATGTATGTAGGTAACGTTGCCACTGACGTCGATCGGATGGATCGGTCCAATTGTTATCGGCTACCAATGAGATCGATGTATTTATGTGACCCACATGTGCATAATGTAATGGCGCAGACCTAGTCCGTCCTGTGCAGACGCGTTACAGCAGCTGCAGTTAATGCATCGTCGGACACGACGTTGCTATCGCTTCTGTCTATCGGAAACCAAGCGCGATTTATACCTATACTATCATAAATCTGCGTTACTGATTACCTGCTACCATCAAATTCAGAGTTAAAAGATTGCTAATTACATTTCTTAATTTAAATGGCCTGAAGAATTCCAAATTCTGTCCGGAGTTGTAAAACGGTCGACGACCGTTGTGTACGGAGTGAACGCACTTTCTGACTGTGAGAATTCAGGATGCCACGATATCGCGCCGCGCCGCCGCGCCGGTGGGAATTGCGTGGCGTCGTGTATTGTCCACGGAAGATATACGAACAAAATATCCCGGAGAATCTTTCACCCCTGCTCTCTCTCTCTCTCTCTCTCTCTCTCTCTCTCTCTCTCTCTCTCTCTGTTTCCTTGCTTCATTCAGCCGCTCTCATAATTAGCAAGACCACTGGCGCGTGGGGCGCGTGGGGCTCGTGGGGCTCGTGGGGCTCGTGGGGCTCGTGCAATTACATAACCGGCACGTCGCGTCGGTTCACCGACGTAACATTCCACTTGGAAAGAAAAGAAAAAGAATATATCTTGCTCGTTTTTGTGCAAGGGACCTCAATTATCTGGGTGTTATGGTGCTATATTCCTGCTGTGTTTATTATTCTGCTCGAATCGATACGATTTTTGTTCCATAATATATATATATAATATATTTCTTTTTCAATGAATTATCTATATCAATTTGTGCCGATAATTCAGGAGCACCGAGAGCACCGAGAGGTGTATTCTCAGAACGCAACTATTAATTGCAACAGCAGGTAGATAATTAAATTAAAATACTCTCGATGGGGCTATATTTTTGAAACTGGCGGTACAAGGTATCGCATAGGGGTATATGAACGAAGGAAATTAACTACCTCGTATATTCATGGGGCATCGTAATTTCCAAACCTGTGAATTATACATTATTGGAAGCGAATGAATTTTATCATGAATTTTGCGGCATTTCGCGTTGATAGATAAATTCAACGAGCCAGGTGAACATAAAATTTAATGTTTTTACATGAAATATATTAATCCTTATCGGGCGAAATGCATTTGATATTTTTCTTCATAACAAGGGTTAATTTACGAAATAAATCTATGGCAAAGAATGATCGTGGGATACATTTTCTGAACGTATAAAGAAGATAATGAGATTGCCTTGGTATACGAGTTTTTGCAGATTTCACGCTCTTGGTTCCGCTATCGCTATTCCCATTCGTGCGTTTGGAATTGCGTAAGAGGGAATTGCTTGTGTATGTTCGTGAGCGCGTGTAATCCGATTTCAAGTTCACGGAGAGAGAAAGCGGGTAAATTGTCGCGATTCGAGCTACACGCGTGATTCCTGCTCGTGAATCAAAGCCAACTACATATGTATGTAGTCATTTTGATTCGCAGCTACTTACCTACATATGTACTATGTAGGTACGACACGTTGTTTCACGTTCGAATTGCGTACGACTTACCATATGAAACGTCAATCTACATTTCTTACGTTATTTCAAGGTAAGATGAACTATTGATCAGTGATGTATCAGTGATGTATCAGTGATGTATCAGTGATGTATGCAACCGCTTCGTTGCCTAACTTTTCGCTATCCATCCATTAGATAAATGGATGGGTTTTCATATTTTCTGTCTTCATATTTTGAATGATCTTTTATTTATTGAATTTCGACGCGAATTAACCCTTATTTTATAATCAGTCATTTTTAGAAAGCAATAATTACAAGTATGACGTTTACTGTCAGATATGATCGAATTTATCACTGATACTGTCACTAATATATCGTCCCATAAGAGAACAACATCTAACATCGTTCTTGAGATAAAAGAAGCAAGCATATTATTCTCTAGTGGGTAGGTACAAGAAAAATTTTTAACGATCTTGCCAGTATTTTATCACGGTTGCTTGCATGATATAACAAGTAGTTATATCCATACAGTTCACGGTAGGAGTTTCTCTCTGGTACCATGGGGTGCTATATCGGGCGTATGATGTACGTTCAAATCCTAGCGTCTCTCTATCAACTATTTTTGCGAAAAGCTTCTTACTTTTTTTTTATCCCAAATTTATCGTCGCTCACCTGTAAAATTAAATTCCCTATTTTTTTTTTTTTTTTTTTTTCAAGTTAAAAGTACCTTTCAGATTTCAAATTAATCAGCTAATCCTTTGAATGCTATAAATCTCGATGCTATCGCGAGTGTCGATAAAAAAAAATTTCATCAATGCATCGACGAATTGCTGGGATAGATAGATGTTGAAATAATTTCTTCTCCGATCGTTTGGTGTATTAAAACAATCATTGAAACGTTTAGAAACGCGATTTGTCTCCTCGGTTTCTGTAAAGCAGCTTAACAAGTTCATCAACTATGCGGCAAAGTGGTGTACGTCAAACTGACAATGAAAGACACGACCGATAATAGAGCATCCGAGAGCATCTGTGTAACCGAGATCGCAACGAAAGGAATGTAAATAGAAAAAATACTCGTTCCAGTTTTCTTCCTTTGGGTATTCCATCTTTCTTCGATCCTAATATGGGATGGAATAAAAAAAAAGCCAACAGAAACCCGCTGATTCTCTATCGACGATCTTGTTCGATTCTTTTCCTTCTGTTCGCGGGTAGAGTAGAAAGGTGCGGTTGAATTTGCCACGGTTAGGTACATACGTATAATAGATTGCGGTTGGGGAGCATGGAAGTCAACAAGGGGTATCATCTTGACGCATCAAAATCTGTATGCATTTATTCAAGATTGAGCCGCGGAAAACTGTAAGAGAAATCTAACGAGACGCTCTTATGGTAACAGACTCACATTTAAATAAGGGAATTACGGAACAAGAAGAGCAAACCCTCGATATACAATACAAACTTGACGATATATGTACTATAATGTATACAGACAGTCTCAGGTAAGATGTAGACCGTGAAAAAATTGAAAATATATCATGGTAAAATAGTAAATTGAAGAAAGCGTTGTACGTTCGCGATCACTTGCATGCAACAACTCTTCCCCCATCGCGTTTCCTAATTCGTCGCGTCGCGTCGCTTCGCGTCGGACGGAGTCTAATTAACGAGCGTAAGTAACGCGTGTAATTAAAGGGAGGGTAATACATTTAGCAAACGGTGGTATCGCGAAGAAACGACCTCTTAACGGGACTCCCGTATGCTCTCGTGAGATATGCAAGTAGTACATATCCTGTGTGTGAACGTCACAGTACGTGAACACCTGGTGGGAACTTTGTATTTTTCGATTCGCTATCGAGTTCTCAGTGGCTCGTCATTTTCAATTTCCGGCTACTTCAGATTCTTCAAGTATAAGTGTTGTACACTTACGCGTTTCTAATTAATTAAGCTTGATTATTATTATTGTTAACACGATAAACACGTTGTTTTCTAGTTTGACGTGATAGAGAAAGGATTAATGATGCGCTTGTGGAGAAGGTCGTGAGGGAACTTTCGATAACGGTACTTCGTGTTGACAGTCTATCGATTCTCGGTTGCCTGAAAATTGAGAGAGACTGGCCGAGAAAAAAAAATGTCCGATCGGTGATTCGCGTTCCAGGGGTTCATTCGTTTTGGTGAACCGACGCGACGCTTGACGGGCTTTTAATTTATGATGGGTCGCTAACGCGATCGGTATTAAAATCGTCTCGTGTCTCGTTAGAATCATACAAAAGAATAACACGAGAAATTTGCATTGTATGCAGTTTTTCTCTTTTTCTCCCATCACAGATTATTCCGTAGTTACCTATTTCCAAGTAAACTGCAATAACCGGTAAACGAATACGATTTCGCTGGCTAGCAAATCTGAAGCAAAACGTTCAAAAGAGGGTAGTTTTTTCACGCTTCCGCGAATTAAAATATCCAATCGTAAAAGGTATTTAAAAAAGCTTGAACGTAGTACGGGATCATAGCCTCTGGCGATTCAACAAACAAAAATGTTTCTATGTTGGATTCGATATACACATGTGCACATATACATGTGTATATTCGATATACCATATGTATACATATATACGTGTACTTTCGTATTAATAACGCTTCGCGCATTGTTGGTACGTTGGACTTTCTTTCTCCTACCTCTCTCTTTTGTCTCTTTCGTTTTTTTTTTTTCTTTTTGTTTAACGCTGGAATAAAAGCTGCCTCTTTATGCGTTAATAACGCGTTTTTCGGCCGACTCGGTGAAATGTTCACCAGGCAGAAGGGACGATTTTCTCCATGATTTTCATTGCATCCCCGTTGACTCACTCGTCCGCTAAATATTCCAACGTGGAAAGATTTCCGTTGCGCGTCGCGAGGGGATTTTTCGGATGCTCCCGTTGCCGAATGCACCACTGACTGTTTTGCGCAGCGCAGCAGTTGGTTCGTTTTCTTCCAACTAGTGGTCGTTGAAAAGCTTTACCCAGAACCTTTGTAGGAAGAAAAATCAATTAACAACTCGACGACGTGCTTCTCTCTCCTATTACGGTTCCTAATTAATCGTTTATTTAACCGCGAATTATAACCATCAAATCATCTCTGTTTCTTTAACTTTCCCGTCCTGCCTTTTTTTCTTTTCTTCTTTTCTTCTTTTCTTCTTCCTCTCTTTTATCGAAACATTCCCTTTCTAATTAGAAAAAAGTTATTCTCGAGCAGAACGTACCTTTGCACTGCAAAAGGGCAAGCGTTTCTCGAGCTTCGCAACGCAGCTTTGTCCAAGAAACTTGAAGTAAGAGCAGAGTTTTAATCAGTCGGATACCTACTCGAGGAGAAATTTGAAGAACGTCGCAGTCTGTTATCGCAGTCTTTGATAATTTTTCAACTGTTGCGAACGAAATTAAAGACTTTTTCCTCGTAATGCTAATATTATGTTGATGTTGATTTGTACAAGCAGCCTTCGGTTTTAACGAGATTAGGGTTCAATGAAGTCATTGGAATATCAGTCGATAACGAACCTACATAGTGGGGATTTTCTGATAAAAATATGATGATGGAGAGGGGAAAGATGTGCCCTCATAAATGATGTGTGCGAGCCACTAGTTAGCTAAAATGCAAACTGCTGCTGGTAAAACTGATTCGTAGACGAACCGAAGCCACGAGAATTGGTAAGTTCTCTTCGTCTCTTTAATGCGATTATAAATTGTAAACGGCTGCAAGAAACGACCATCTTTCGCCCATTCAATCTTCCCTTTTCTTTCTACCTTCCAACGTTCGCGTCGCGTCGCGTCGCGTCGCGTCGTGGTGCTTTCGCCAGCCAGAGAAGCACTTCATTTTCGAGGCTGTATTTAAAGAGCAGCGAAACGTCGAAAGTACCTACCGGTAATTAACGCGTGCCTCTACTCTTCACCTGGTTCTAGATCGAAATCTAATCGCCTGTAACTCGATCGTCGCCGTTTTACCACCCCTTTTTACTGCCCACATTTCGCGCGTTTAAAAGGGCAATTGTAGGTAACCTGGGAAGAGTTACCTTTACATTTCCAATGGGAACGTTAACGCGTTTATGTACTGCCACCACGCTCAACTCTGCCACCACAAATTTCAGAGAATAATTTTCAGTAATCTGATTTGGTTTATAATAATCGAGGGAACGTCTACATTTACCGTGCAATTTTTTCTTTTACCTTTTTCTATGGCATTCCTTCTCACGGATCAGTTCATCATAATTTTCCGTACGGTGTTTATCTTATCGAAGGAAAATCTCGTTTTTGTTTAATAATACTCGAATAATTGGAAAATGAAGAGAAACGGAGTATTGAAAACGCTACTAAAGTCACACTAGTAATTCATAGTATCAAATTGAAACATCGGATGGGAAAATGAATAGTATAGCTGGATCTACTGCGCCATGGTTGTCACCGTCTTCAACGTGTGTCCATTTCTTTTGCGGTAGTTAGCCAGTTATCGTTTTTGTTTTAATATAAATTACTTTTCTTTCATCGTTTAGATTTTTCCTTTCATTTTTTCACTAATCCAAATTTTCAATTTACAATTTAACGAAAAACGTAAGTCGTGTGCCGAAATTCTAGTTTCTTTATATTTATCAGCTTTTCTTTTTCTTTCTTTCGTTAAATTCATTCATTCGTTCATTCATTTTCTCTGCTCGCTCTTCTTCAATCATCCTCCGGAACCTGTTGCGAAAAAAAAGAAAAAAGAAAGAGGGGAAAACATATTTTCAGTGCATCATAGGAACGAGTTGCCTTCGTTGCGATGAATACGAGCGTCGAGACGCGAAGGGACGAACAAAAATCTCGACGGGCTGTTCGGGCTTAATTGAAATCAAGCTTGTACTGCTAGGATGTTCTTTCGGTGTAAATGGACAGGCGTTTTTCGAGATGAAAAGAAGAATGGGCCCATTTAGATGTAAATGAAGTACCGTACGATATCAGGATCGGGCAAATTTGACGTTCAAAATTGTACCAAACGTTTTTCTTTTTTTCTAAACAATTTTCACCCGTGCAAAAGTACAAAAAGTACTCGACAATAAAACGATCTTTTGGAGTTCTCGTTCTCGAAAAATCTTTAGCAAAATTAAAACGAACAACTGTGTTTTTTTCCTTTTATTTTTTTTCAAGAAAAAGTCTGAATTATCTGTATAGGACGTTGATTCGTTGCAATCGTCACGGTGTTATCGTTTCATCGTGAAAAGCAAACAGCAGCCACCGCATTGTGTAGGAAAAATTTTAATATTCATCGAGCAGAGGAAACGTTTTGCGGCAATCCAATTGTTATCGTATGTTTTTTCCTGACAATGTTCTCCACCCTTTCTCTGGAACAATGTTTCGTCCGATATCGTATGATTTTCCATTTTTCTGCTTTCTTCCGTCGCGTCACGTTGAAATTTCGCGCGTCTACAATTTTATAATCTTACAGCGTGGTTTCAGTACTTTGAAAAGTTTCGTTATTTTTTGTCAAAGCACATTTCGTATTCAGCATTCACCGTGGCAAAGGTGGGAATGTTCGAAACGATGGAAGTTGTTTCGTCGATATCTACATATATTGCCTCTTTTCTGATTTCATTATTGCGAAACCGGTCTTTTTGAAGTCTTTGTCAATTTCAGTACATGCATCGTTGCGTTCCCTTGGTCTCCTCTCCACTTTTCTTCCGGCACCCTTTCTTCGCCAGTTTACCAGTACTAGGTAATACGGCTGATGTATTAAAGTAGAACCGTATTGTGTGTCGAGTATGGAACGGAAGAAAGGCTGAAACGATCGGTTGATCCCGCGGAAGCGAAGCTACGCGACGCGACATGAAAAGCTTCGAAACGCGTTGGTATGCGTTGCGAAAGGAATACGATGAGTTTCCGATCGTTTTTCAACGAAATGCGTCTTGACACGAATACCGTAAACGCGCTTTTCAACCCGCCCACGACGATATTCTCTTTCTGTGACGTTCGTGAAATTCATTGCCGACAGATCCGCAGTCTATCGTAATATTATACAGACGATCACTTTACGATTCAGAACCATGACCTTAGAAAGTATATCGGCTTAAAGGATCGAGGATGATTAAATATGTACCTACAGATTAGCTACTCGAAGAAATTTCAAGTTGAGCACTTGGCTCGATATCGTTTTATTCTCCGACAAGAAACTGGTATGTAGGTATGTAGTTGGATAGGAGCGTTGTCTCGTCGTTGCCTCCCGTCCGTTCATATTTTACAAGCTGCCGGATGACGTCGTCGAGGGCGTCTCTTACAGACTTGGCAACAACACGCTCTTCTGCTAAGTCGTTAGCGATGGAAAAGTCTTATCGTTTAGTTTATTCGGTCGCTGCTAATATTCCGGATGAGACTTGATCAAGAGAAGAAAGAAAGAATGGTAAATGAGAAAGTTCCAAGAAGCATAGAAAAATTCCTGCTCGGTGCGTCCTGCTAATCGTAAGTCGTTGGACATAGACTTAGCAGGACGCACCGTTAAAGATGAAACGTGAAATTCCAGAAAAGGGGAAAGATCGAGTCAGCGGTGGATGAACGAGAAGGAAAAGTCTTGGCGAGGATATTTCTGCGGCTGGTAGCATGTGTGAATTTCCGCGTTATTCCCGGCACGTTTGCCATGTGCAGAGCACATATTGCATTTCTGCGTAGGGCGTAGGGCGTAGGGCGTAGGGCGTAGGGGATACAAGTGCACGGTAGTGCCGGGAGGGGATGCGAAACGGGGCTCTTTTCGAGCTAAGTGCACCGAGCCCTTGAACCGTCTGGTTCGTCGTTTAGTCGTTTTACACCACTGCTATCGCTCTAGCCAAATCCTCTGTTGTTGAAAAGTTGGAATTTCATTGAGAAAATAACTGGTTTCATTTTATTTTTAATAAAAATGATTCAAGAATTAAAAATAGTACATACTGTTAATAATTAGACTGGTTCAAGTCGGTAGTAATCGATTGGAGGAAGAGAATCGAAGGAGGTGCGGCGCGGCGGCGCGGCGGCGCGGTGTTCTAGTTGGACGATAAAAGATCCGCAAATTCTTGGAAACTTTTCTCCAATCCGGATAACCATTGAAGCAACCAAGTACAAAGCGATGTTTCCGCGGCGCTATAATCTCATTGCTTCGTGTATCTCGGCTCGGAGAAATCGTAATCGTTCGGTCAAAGAAACGGCAGAAAATTGCACTTATCCGACAGCTACATAAGTCGATGAAACCTTCCTCGCAGGGCAAAGAAACTAGAGTGGCAATAAGTCTGGCGGCGCGGGCGAATCGAATGTCGGATAAATTGTCAAAGAGTTGTAGCGTATGCAGCCTGTTCTTTGCCAATAATCCTTCTCGAACGAACGTCGACATCGTCGAATCATCAGCCGCGTGAAACTCGATCTTGTAAGTAAGTACATATTACATATTGTACATATGTATATCGTCTCGGCTGGCTTCGCTTTCGTTGTCGAAAAGGGGGCAAAGCGGAACCAGTGAATCGATGTGTTGTAGGTGTGTATCTCGTGGAAACTTGGAAAGAATTTATTCGCTATTTTATGCATTCTGACGCGCGTACTTTTATGTATATGTACCTATGTATTCACTTTTACGGAACGGAAAGCGACTTCTTAACGGGGTTGCAGAGGAAGCAGATACATAGTAGGACGAAGAAAGTAAGTTGGTCTCTCGTTTCGTCGCATCTTTCGTTCTCGAGGCATCTGTCTCTACCTCTTTCAAAGACTATCGCTGTAATCGCTGTAATCGCTGTAATCGCTGTAATCGTTGATCTATTCAATTAATTTACGATGCTACTCACTTTTGCGGAAGTTAAGGTACGATACGTCGTTGCTGTTATTCAAGTTCGATGCAATTGGAAATGTACTTTAATTCCTTGACGAATACACGGTTCTACTTGGCCAGCGCACCGATAGAAAATGTTAGCTCAGCTTTGAGCCCGTTTATAAGGTAGGAAGTTTATCGAGAGGCTGTAGAATGTAGAAGCTAGTTGTTCCTGTTGGCAGATATTCGTGTAGGTAAGGGATGAAACGGTCGACCCCGATCGTAGAATAGCCGGGATTTCTCATTAAATACGACTAAACGATCGAAACAAAAGCGTGCCACGTTTTCCGGAGAGAAGAAAAGAGGAAATTCAATGGCTCGAGTAAATAATGAAATCTATTACGGTTTTCTATTCCTGTATCTACTGTCTTACATACACAGCTTTTCAACCTTGAATCATTATTGTACTTGCGATAAATAAGAAAAATTCCATAAAGATTCTTTGGAAAGAAAACGAGAAAGAAAGGTGGGAAAAAGCGAGGAAATGGTTTCGCGTCGATCCGCGTGCGTTCGAGGTTTGCCGCAAACGAGAGCTTCTTTCTTCTTTCTTCTTTCTTCTTTCTTCTTTCTTCATGGTCAGACATGGTCTCGTTTTTTAGTCTTCTTTACGATCGGTGTAAAGTTACCTGTGTACCATCAGCTTGGAGGTGGAAGCGAGTTCCAGATGCGCGTCTACAAATATTCGCGTGTTTACGTAGCGTCTGACCGCTTCCGGCAGAGAAACACGGCTTGGCTTCTCTTCGTGGTAACGTACTGTTTCAGCTTAGATCCTCTCTCCTGTTTTTTCAACCGGCGCGGCGGCGCAGAAATGTTGGAGAAAATTTCGTATACGTTTCGCGGGAACGAGCACACAAGGGTGTCGTATTATTTTATTCAGGATGCGGTTTTGCGGCGACCGGAAATCTCGTCAGAAGTTTCTCCTGGTCTTGTTCACCTGTATTTCCATTCCTTTTTCCCATCGCATCGTTCCGATCCGAGCTTCGGATTACCGATGGATGTTGTTGGAAGAAAATAACAACACATTTCACGTACTTTTAACGCTTTGATATTGGGTTAAATTACGCTTTTATTAGTTTTCAAATTATGTTTTCTTTGGCAGAAAAAATATAATAAACGAATTTGGAAGGGGGTGGTAAGGAATCGACTGGTCGAATAGTTGAACGAGCAATGTTAGAGAAGCAATATTGTGCACCGGATCCGGTTCGAGATCAAATTTAACACGTACGCTGTGATACGGGACACGTATGGCGGCCCTTGTCATACCCTCGCTGATATTTGACGGCTGATATTTTATTGAATGTTCGATATATGCTAGGAGGGCACCGATAGACACCTCGCAAGTTAGAGTAATAGAAAATCAAATGAAAGTAAAACAGACAAAGGGCTTGTGTTAGTCTCGTATCATGAGAAACATAACGCGTTTCAACTGTTATATCGTTGCAACTGCGGAACGATTTGAGAAAATCGAAACGATTTGTAATATCGCGAAAGTGGGCCCTCGAGTGTGGAGAGTGACCGTAAAGCTTACGACGTCCATCGCAGTTAAACGGATCCGGCGGGGGCGTTTCGCGATATCGTAAAGTTTGAAAGGAAGGAGAGAAGACTGTGTACGATAGCCGAAGCTCTTGCTGCTGGTAGGCATTCCCGTACCATCATCCGCGTTACGCGAAATGCGACATCAAAATTTCAACAGGATCACGAAAGCCGTATACACATACATATGTATGCGGTTTATGGAATTCGGTGCTATGCTCATTAAACTCTCTCTCTCTGTCTCGGGAGAACACCTACCATTCTGCCCTAACTTTCCGTGTAATTACATTCTTTTATCGAACGTACATGAAATGTGTTAAGAAACAATTATTGAGGGTATAGTATTGTATCGACTCGTTTTGTGACATGAAACATATCGTTTGTGACCTCTACTACTATTTTATATCTTCACCCCTGACCTTTCGCGTCGTCGTAGCCTATTTACTGCATCTGCGGTATTTAAAATCGGACTTTATCCTCTTTTATCTGTAAACTAAGCGATCCCCGGTGACCAGAAATAGTCGAAAAGCTTATCTTCTTCTGTTTCTTAAAGGTCAAGATTTTATTTCATTTCATTTCCATCCTTACACGTAGGAGGTATCCTTGTTCAATGTTTTTCATCCTCGATAAAAGAAGCTCTCTCGTTTCAGAAGCGTTTTTTCAATCGCGTCGCGACGAAAGTAAAGGTGTGACGTTGCCAGGTGTGATACGAACGACAAAGAAGAGAATGGGAAAAAGGGGAAGGAAGCTCGACCTCGCGACGAGCGATGAGTTACGATCAGTCTGGCCGATTAATAACGCGCGGAAGCTTGATCAGACACCACTGGATAACTACTGATAATTGATTCTACGGAAACCGAATAAACGTTCATTCATTTCTGTTGCGTTACCTGGTGCAGAGAGTAGTACTTGGGATATCGGATGTTTGCGAACCTGTATGTAATTCGCGGGCAAACTTTTTGTCGTAGTGAATCGTAGTGAATCGTAGCGAAGATAGCGGAAACTTTCTTTTTTTTTCCTCTAAATTCGAGAAACTCGTGACTGCATCGACGAATGAAAGGGAAAAACGAAAAATGAAAAATGATAAACGATAAACGACTGGTGAAACTATAGCTAGTCGTCGCTGGTGTACCCTGCAATTAATCGCTTGGCAAACGAGTACAACATTTAGCGGTCGCATCGTTCACGCTTCCAAGTTAGCTGAAAGTTTGAGCGTAGTAGCATCGTAACTTTGGAATCCCGACTGCTGATTAGGTAATTAATCCATGCGACGTGTCCTTAAACAGAGTTTAAACCTCGAGGAAAATTCGCGCCATTTAATTGCACCGGTACCGGTGCGGTGCAGTGCGGTGCGGTGTGCGCGCCAAAAGCTAACGATCGTTTCTCGTTGTAAGTGAAAAGCGATTAACACGTTCGCTACTGTAGTAGTTGACCACCGTCATCACCGATTAAATATGTACCTATAATAATTAGAAGACGGAGGAGGAAAGATAATTGTAAAAGCTGATATAGTTGTAAATAGTGGTAAACGAAACGTAAATTACTTCTGGACAGAGATTTAATAGGACCTTTAATACGGTCACGGGTTACGCGCGTATTCACGCGGTCGATGAAACTGGGAAAAACTCCTACCGAGTATTTCCATAATCCGGCTTCATACACGTTACCGTCACATTTTTACGAGCACCGTCCACATAAAATTCCAGCCGCCTAGCCTGTTGGTTTTGCGAAACAAAAAGGTGTGAGAACAGAGAGGGGCAAAGGTCGCGAGGACCCTTGTTGCCAGAATAAACGGATAAAATAGCATGGGGAAGAGACAGAGATGGAAAGCAAAACCCGTGGAATAGTTGGGTAAAAAGTGACAAGAGAAACGCGTCAACTACGAGTCACGATGAAAAAGAAGGGGATGAAATGAATAAGTCGAATGAAAAAGTTTGCTTACCAAACTGTTATTTGTAATTCGTGCGGTCCGATACTTATAAATTACTTGAAAAATCTCCATCAATTTAGATGGAGACGAAAAATTGGCAGAATAAGAGATGAAAGGGAAGCTAGTTGATAGATTTTCTAGATAACGTCCATCAAGGATCTGACCTCTTCAGGGACGAGTGAATAATAGAAGAGAGCCATCGCAGCTCGAGGTCGAGCAACTTGTATCCCTCTCGCACCCTTCCGGCAAGTACCTAGCTAGAGCTAGTCTGGGATAGTTGTGAATAACGATGCCCGAGGGAAAAGCAACCCCTTGTTGGTATCGCCGTGCTAGCTAACCGGACCAGCCACCGATCCTCTCATGATCCGACACTTCCTCCCCCTAACTTACACGTTTGAAAACGGTCTGAAAATCTTTCCACTACGAGACGCCATGCCGTCGAGATGCGTTTCTTATAACGCATACGAAATAATAAAATAGAGGAGCTTATAAAAGGAAGTCTAATCTTTCGAAGAATGGCTAAATGGAAATGATACTTTCACAGCTTTACTTTTTTCTATGAAAAGAAAAAAGGCGAGAAAAGAAGGAAAGGCCGTTTTCTTGCGGCAACACCTCGAACTTTCACGGGCACTCGGCCAACGTGCTTCCCCGAATCCTCTCTCGACACCTACAGAATTATCACGACTCGCCGCTCGTTTTACAATTCCTGCCGGATTCGTGAAAACGCAGAAACGACCGAACGAGAGCCGTCGCGTCGCGGTCGAGTGCCTTTGAGAAAATCCACTGGAGACGCTGGAAACTGCTTTATGGTTAGT
This sequence comes from Osmia bicornis bicornis, assembly GCF_907164935.1. Lineage (NCBI taxonomy): Eukaryota > Metazoa > Arthropoda > Insecta > Hymenoptera > Megachilidae > Osmia > Osmia bicornis. Next base: position 127,830 of record NC_060218.1, on the reverse strand, counting down.
CGACGCGTGCATATTATGTATCTCTATTCTATTCCCACATCGCGAACAAATTTTTCGTCAGAGAAAAAGAAAAAATCATCGAGTTGGTAATTTCATAAGCAAAACTATTACCCGGTACATACATATGTATATGTATTGCTGGTTTAAAGGGGTAAGAACGGAGTTACCGCAGGCAAGTACGAAAAAGCAATTAAGTAAGAAACTAAAGTTCTGTCTGTTTCCACAAACAGAAGTAGGGTGTTACGCCTTCGGTTACCACTTTACTGAGAAAAAATGGCCAGGAATTGCATTCGTTCCGAATAACATTCGGATACAGGATGAGATTAAGAAATAAAGGAGCCTGATGTACGGTCTTTTAATCTAGTCGAGAGTAAAGGCATCGAGAGTAACGAGCTGTACCTATAAGTAGGTAAACGGATAAAGTAAAACTAGGAAAAATATGCAGTAAAAGCCATCTTGGCAGCCGATTCTTTTTCACCACTGATCGTCAGTTGACCCCCGTCGAAGCAGAAAGGGTTAAATAATTGTCGTCGAGTTACGCTTTCAGAAATTTACGTATTAATTCGAAGCAGCCGGTCGCGGTGGTTATTCGTTCGATGTTAAAGTTAGGAAGCGAATTGGAGGTTATAAATAAAGGGCAGGTGCGAAGAAACGGCACTCTGCTACGATGAAACTTTCGGTTCACGTCGCGTCGCATCGAACTTTCGCCTAGTCCCGTTCAAGAAACCAAGTTCAACGAATGCGAAATTATAATTTAGTAGGAAATTGTCAAGTGATTTTCTATTCAAATCCCGAATGGATTTGCTTCTTGTCCAGTTAATACATATTGCAACTCATATTGTAACATGGAAACTTTATATGACGATTGTCAAACATAGGATTACACATAAGTAGTATGTATGTAGTTGGTAAGAAATGGCATCGCTTATACATATGTATTTCCGCCATGTCATGTCGGTCAAAACGAGTAAACCGAGCTCTCTACGTTTGCTGTCTTACCTAATTATTATAGTTACCTAATTAACTATAATTGTGCTTTTGATACCGTTTTATGGATCTAACGTGTGAAATATCGTATTATGTAGAGAAAAGAAAAGAGAGTGTCCCATCTCCATCGACTAGAAGAATTTCACGATAAAGACACTAGGACGGATAAAAAGAAATCAAATCAACAGCCAACACTATCGTTTTGTTTCTGGCACGAAAAGATTCTCTTTCTCGCAAAAAGAAGTTGGGATGAACAGTCCGCGAGAGATCGGTCGTTGGAAACTACTCGGCAGCGATAGAAAGGGAGTAAAAAAAGAAGGTATAATGGCGATCTCCATCAGGAGACGTTTAAGGCATCAAGCAAAGATAGTCTCTGCCGTCGAAGCGTCGACAAGCGAAGTGAAACACCGTTTGCAACGGGTGAGACACGAATGGAAGATCCGCAAGGGAAGTAGACGGGAGTGGAAGGGATGTTTCCAACGGTCGACTTATTCAAATGAACCGATAGATTGAGCCACGAACGTGCCATTTCTTTCTTTCTTCGAGTCGTATTCCGTCGACGACGCAAGCCACTTCCACTACCAGTCAACTGAATAATGTTATAATGTTACGGTGGTTGCCGTACGATCCTGGGATGTTTGGAATCGCTGTTCTTACTATCGAATCAATTAATCCACGAGAGCAAAGAATTATAATTACAAAAGTGAACGAGCGGTAGGGAAGAAGATGTCAGTTTCTTACCGATATCTTTTGCATTGAAACTTTCCTTCGAGTAACTTTTCTTCGAATACTATATCGAATACTATACCGGTGACGAGTTGGCAGCGTTAACGAAAAGAGAACAGTTGGCGCGATTCGAAATCCGAGTACACGGAAAAGGAAGAAGGAGAATAAAGTAAAAGGTTGCAACGAACCGAACGGGCATTCCCTCCTCCGATTTTCCACCTCATTTCCCCGTATCCGCTACGCCACGATAGGAAATTTTTCTCGGGTTCAGCCGTGATACGACGAGGGAGAAAAATCAGTGGAGCAGAGTGAAATCGGTGCGTCCGCGGTAACGCGGTAATGCGGTTCAATCCCCACCTTTCCTTTCTTTTGCTTTCCTTTTCTCTTACGATCTACATAATATCATATAGCGCGGATCTTAACCAGGGATCGTTACTGGCTCGAAACAAGATAACGAGCAACAATATTAGCCATCCAGAAATGATTTTTATCAGCTGGCCATCGAACAACGAACGGAAAGAAAACAGCGCGAGATTAATCGTAAGTATGATGAAAATTAGCTGGGTTTCTAGGTTGAAAGAACCGATGGAAACATTTTTTACCATTATTATACATGGATATGGTAGAAGAATTGCTTCTGTTCAGGTTCTAATAAAAAGTTGGGATATTAGGGTATTCGGATAACGATATAGGTATGCCAGCGATATTAAAATCTCCGAGACAGAATATCAGAAACGGTGGTGTCAAGGTGGTTGCCATTTATTTCATCCCTTTGAGTTACATATCGCGGGGTGGTTATCCGTCCGCAAGGGGACAGTCTTACGGCTGAAAGGAGACGGGTTGCATTTTTCAAAGGTGCACGAACGAACCCGCGTAGCAGCGGAGAAAGAGAAAAGAAAGGGAACAGCGAGAGATTAATCAGAAGCACCTCTCCAAGTTAGTCGACAGAGGAGGGCTGGTTCTCTCTCTCTTGTGAGCCGTTGCCAGCTACCCTCTCGACAATACAGTCGCTTCTTTGTGTCTGCTGCTGCTGCTGCTGCTGCTTTGTTTAATGGCTGATGAGATGGAACTTTCCTGAGAGCGTGGCGCCTTCGTTCTTCGGCAAACTCGAATGACCGGCTACTCGATCGTCGAGCATAAGCAGCCCCTTTTCGACGATGCGACGATGCGACGATGCGACGACACCCTGGCTCGGCTTTCGAATCGTGCCAGAATTATTCAACTTCTCTGCTGCACTTACCTAATTTTCGCCTCTTCGCGGTAACGATCCAACCCTTCTTTCCTTCTGCGAATCATAACTCTTGCGTCTTTCCACTACTCACTCGGCAAGGTAAACGCTTTTCGCATCGAGAATTATCGAATTCGATCCTTCGAACGATCTTACAAGAGAAAAAGTCGAGGGTTACAAGCACGCGAACGAGTATCGTTACACCGTTTCGTGTAAAGTTAAAAACAACGAACGTATCGAGCAAGTTTCGGATTTGAAAGGAACAAGCCACAGATAACCGATGTTCTAACCAGACCGATCGAGTTTTCTCTAAAAAGGCGCTGGTAATACGTGCTGCGCGTATTTCTACAAGATTCGAGCCGTTAACGGAGAGAAAAGAGCTGGTTTAAAGTCGCTTCCACACTAAAAAGAAGAACAACAGTTTCTCTCTTCTTCTTCTTCTTCTTCTTCTTCTTCTTCTTCTTACCTCGAATTTTCATTACACAATCGCGTTTCGTCGGTGATTAGTTCTCGAATATTAATCCTTCCGATCCTGATACTTTGATATGTTCTTTCGAACAAAATTAGATACAAAGAGGTGTAAATTGGAAATTGGAATGATCAAAGTGGATAGAAATGAAACGAGAGAAACGAGATTAAAATGAGTCATCGACTGTTTCAGTGGAACAAATGTAATTAGTATTCATGGCGAGAGGTCGAGTAGAAAGAAAGGAAAAAAACAAGCGAACTTGTTGATTACGCAACAGCACGGGCGGGTTGCTGCGTTCAGTTAATTACATCGCGGTACGCATGGTTAATCGCGAGTACATGTGCACGCGTGGAGCGAACCGAAATCTTTGTCGCCAGGGTTAATTAAGCCGTAAATGCGCGAGCATTAATAAACTCAACACGGCCGCGGCCGCGGCCGCACGTTGCAGTTGGTTTGTTCTGTCGAAAAACAGAATAGGGTAAATTGAAGGTCTACGGATGGAGGTAATCGCGCGTTCCACGCCCGAGGAATTCTTCATTTTAGCGAGACATCCGCTTCGGCAAAGTATTTTTTTATAGACATTGGTATTCGCGTTCATGAAATTTTAACTGCTATTCAAATATTCTTTCTCGATAGAACGTCGCGGAGAGAAAGAAAAACAAGGGTATGTATGTGTATACAAGAATGCTTCCCCGTTAAAAGTATTCCGGTATATTTTTTAACGAAATCACAACGGCAAGTTATCGACTTTTTCCGCGAAGAAATTAGGATCTCGAAGTAGATCGACATGTAAAACTAGCTTCGATTTCTATGCCAGCCAAACGTCCAAAAAGTCAGGACACTTTTAGTCTTTCTTTTCTCGGGACGTCGCGGTCGGTGGTCATCTTGAAGAGTCCACAGAGGGGTGAGGGAAAAACCGAAAAGAAATAAAGAAAGAACGATTGCGGAGGGGTATTCTAGGAGAAAGAAGGGTGGCACGCGACGCGACGCGACGCGACGCGATATACGGTGCCCTTCCACGTTGGCGTTCGGACACGTTCGGTTAAGTTCGTGAATCGTCGGCGGTCGATAGAGCAAACACGGCCGCGCCCCAACCCCCTGGGGGGTTCAGAGCGAAGGGAGGTTTCGGCGAAGGTGGGTGCACGTAGGTGCGAGCAGAGGAGAAAGGGGGTGGCCGGCCGGAGGGGATGAAAACCACCCCGTGACGGAATATCATAATTATTACAAACGTTACTCTCTCGAGGGGGTGTTCGCGATGCAGCCTCTTACACGCTTGCACAGACAGTGGGCGAAAACTACCCTTGTGCTTGACAATTTACCAGGGGACGATGGTCGAAACATGTACATGCATATGTGTAGGCTGGTAAAGAAAGACTTAAATTCTTTTCACGTTAAGAGTAATATTTTTCTTTCAGGGTTTCTATTTTGTTATCGACCAAAAACAGGTTACGCTGCCCATGAAAAAAGAAAAACCACTTCAATTTTCTGCGTCTGGTTCAGTTGATCAAGTATCGAGTTGTTAGAGAATTTTTTTTCTTTCAGAAAGTAACAATTATCCGTGCGAGGTAAAATTCTAGTAGTATTACTCCGTCGCTAGTCAGCCGCGAAAGTTTCTCTACTATAGAATCTCTCTATATTGTCGGTCGTCGTTTCAGTCTAGAGAAATCCGTTCCGTTTAGCGTACATTCGAAGGCTTAAAGTAACTTCCGTAAGAGGGATTTAGTAATTACGGGAAATTTTGCTTCTTGCGCGTTCCCGTTTCCCTTTCCCTTTCCCTTTCCCTTTATTCTGCGTACTTATGATACAATGTACTTGTATCGTCCTCGCGAGCCCAGCGGCTTTCATGGCCCTTTCTATTCTCGAGAGGAATTTAAACAGTTTTACTTAGAAATTAGGTACTGACATTAGGTATACTCAGGCAGAATAAGAATTCTTCTTTAATCTTTTATAATTAGGTATTCAACGAAATTCGCAGTGCAGTCCATGGCAGTGAACACGTTGAAAGAAACATAGAGATGCAAGGGTAGCGTAAATGTTTCCTTTCTGCTGTTCGTTACTTTTCTCGTTGGGAAATAATACACGGAGAGTACATTACGCGAGGGCTGAACGTACGCGACGTTTATATCTTTGAAAAAGTTGGAGTCAGAGATCCGTGACGGTGAGAATGGTGAGAGTGGTGAGAATAATCGAGACAAGATCTTCGGTTCCCCTATCCGGTTCATCAGCATTACGTTCTTCGTTTCTCGGGCATAAAAGACGCAAACATGTCTCTGGACTCGAGACGATCACGGAAGGAAGCATCGACTTCAAAGCATCAACCATGCCCGCCTTTTTCATCTTCAACGCCGCGTCGCCTTCGTCTTCTTCTTCTTCTTCTTTTCTTTTTTTTTCTTTTTTGCTCCCTCGTCTCTTCACCTTCGTCTTCATCGTGGATCGAGGCTAAGAGGACATGCGCGTTATGATCCGCTTCAACAGATTGCCAAGAAGATGACGCGAACCGAGCTTGGCTTCTCAAAGAGTCGCGTTGTGTATACATACCTTGGTAAAGAGAGTAGAAGATAAGGCGTTAAAGAAAGAGAGAAACAATTAAAGTGTCAGATGAGCGACGAAGGAAAGGGAGAAGTAACGTTAACGTTAACGTTACCCGAAAGATGGGGAAGGGATGGTAGGAGGGCAAATGGGATTGCCTCTGAAATTCCTCGAGGGCTCGTGCCAAGGACGAAGGAAGATCTGAACTTGGAGCGTTCGTGTTCCGTTTGTCTGGCCTTGATAAAAGTACCCTTTCTCTCTCTGTACTGTGTGCTTGTGCTTGTGCTTGTGCTTGTGCTTGTGCTTGTGCTTGTGCTTGTGCTGGCTGATGGTAACCGAGGAAATTGTCTCGGAAATGAATTCTTCAAAATTAATCCTCCCTTTGAACTTTCCTCACTTTTTGCTCTAACATAACGGCCAAATTGACGCGATGTTGTTCTTCTGTTGCAATTTCTTTCCTTTTCATGGGGAAGGGATTCCTTTTAATTATTTCATTATTTTACATTTCTGATGCTGCTCGTATTAAATGACGTAATCTTCTGATAAGTTTCTCAGCAAAGTCCCCTGTTGGTAGCGATCAATTTGAAGAAACTTCTCGATTCTACAATACTTTCTTTCAGAAGCGTGGTATAAAAGTGTTTTTTTGCAAGACTCGCGTCGATCGATGAAATTTGCGTCAAGACTCTCCAAGGGAATCTCTTATATTCGAGATTCGCGCGAAGGAAACAGAGTCGCCAGTCTGGAAATCGTTAAAATCGCCCTGCAGGCAAATAGTCCCGTTACGACGCGACGCGACGCAAGCCTGTATATTATAGCGAAGCTGTGCTTAGGCTGCTTTCAATATCTTCCTAAGACTGCAAGTACATACATATTTAGGTTGATTCGTTTTAGGAGTAGCAACGCGAAAATCGTTACAAGCTTGACGATACGAGCAAAGATCTTTTTCGTTTTGACGTAGCATTGAAAACGTAGCTTCGGATGTATGGGTGGGAAAATTGTGCGGTTTTAAAAGGAAGACGATAACGATACACACAGAATGGAAACTTTATTAGGTAACGATTCCTTTCTTCTTTCCTTTTCAACAGCTGAAATTCCCGCTCCCCGCTGCCACTCGACATATAAATTCACACGGATAAGCAAGAAGAAGCAAAGATTAATTCGATTGTTTTCTTCTTTACGAGAGATGAACCATTTTATCCAATTGTTCTCTGAAAAGGAAAGCTTAAACTACTTTGTTGTTGTTGTTGTTGTTGTTGTTGTTCAAGCAAGTTTGGGATTTCTCATCGGTGACTTGCGATGTCACAGTGTTTACAATCGTTGCCCGTGACTGTAATCGAGCTTTTACTCATGGGCAACGGTACATACTCGTTCTCCAGGAAGCGTCAGTTGAGTAGAGTCAGTTGGTGTAGCGTCGACTGACTAACCGGTTGTACGAGACACCTGAACTAAGCGGAAGTGGCAGACCACCGACTAGTTTACGTAGATCAACGAAGATAGTAGATGTAGCTGTAGCTCTGTGTATGTACGCGTGTCGGTGAAATGTGTACCGCTCATTAGCAAGTGTCTAAACTTTTGTCAACTTCTGGCTGACAGGTTTGTGCACCCAGCGTTCCCAACGCTCTTTCCTTACTTACTTACTTACTTACTTACTTACTTACTTACTTACTGCACGTGACATCGCGACGCATTGTTTCGTCGTTACCTATGACTTTGGTCGAGCTGCTTACCGTATTCACGAATTTCTGCTTATTTTATCGAATCATAGAAGGGTTTAAAAGTGATCAAGTCTCGAGTCCATTTATGGTATTATTATGTTATGTAGTGCGTTCACGAATCGTTTCCGCAATCAGAGAGACTCATTCTCGACAGGCATTTTTTCCCCGATACATAGACATACGAGTATGTATACATATAGAACGTCGTCGTGTATATCCAACAGCAGAGATTCCGTCACCGAATAGGGAAAAATAGCTGTTTCCGTTCACGCGCCGCACCGCTTCGACACCGCGCACTTTTTCCCTTTCTACGTGACACGACTACGACTGCCAGATGATTTCTTGCGAGGAACGCGACACGCGAGTTTGCTACTTGTTTCAGCGTATATGTATAATATCGTCTTCTAATTTTTAAAGAAATTTTGTCTGATCCGAATTGGTAGGACGATGTAGCAAGAACGTAATTAAGTAATGACGATTAGCAATGAAACGGGCAGCAGCAGGTTTTATAGAAGTCGAATCTCAGTTTCCTCGAACAGGCTAGTTTGTTCCTCGGTTGTCTGTTCTGACGCATGAAACGAATGGCCCGTCGCGTCGTAATCGCGGCCCCTAAACTGCCGACATTTGTTATCTTTAAACCGACTGCAGGGGGTAGGGATTCGATTGTAACGGTACGGATGGACCAGAAGGGGAGGGTGGAACAGGGTTGAGAGATGGATTAACGGAATGATTAGCGGCACCTAATGGGAGTCGTTCCTACGTCGGGGTTGGATTAACCGCTGCCACCCTTTCTATGTACGTACATACATACATACATACATATGTACATACATACCTACGTATAACCGTCGGCTGAAAACGGGACTGTGAAAAGTCAACTGAAGCTAATCTCCGTTGATTGTGTAGGAGAAATTTAATTTTAGAAATATATTTTTAATTGGGGAAAAGACAATATATTGTACATATGGTAGGTACTACATATAAAGGAACGTCTAAAACTTGGATAATAAAGTTATTATCCGAGACAAGAAAAGAATCGGAGTAGTTTTGATTAACCGAGTTTTGAAAATGCATTAAAAGTTAATCGACGGCGCTACGTGCAGCCTCAGCTTCTGCAGGCGTTGTGAAATTCAAGGTAGGGCGAGTGAAACTTTTAAATTGCACGCTCTTCATCGAACCTTTATTTTCAAGCAGATCGATGGAAAGGGAAATGATTATTATCGGCGGATATTTGCGCGATGAACGAGATGGCGGGAATAATCGGTGGGACGACTAAAGAGGGCTGATATCGATAGATAATAACGGGGATGGGATCGCGGGGACGAAAGTACGAACGGAGCTCTCTTTCTCTCCTCATGCCCCGAATATAAGGCGGTTCGATCGTTCTTCGAATATACTTGTAGCTTATACTTGTCGTACAATAAATGCTACCAGCTTGGTGCCCACGAGTAGGTACTTTTTTCTTCTGTTTTCGTTCGCGTATTTAGGAAGAATTTTTTTCATTTCAGCCAATTACAATTTCAGAATTACATCAGACGTTACAAAGACATGTAAAATTAAACGACTTGGCGAGAAAATAGTACCTATATTGGACACGTTTTAATGAAACAAATCGAAAGTGCACCTTTACGGAAAGAAGATGCCTCCTTGAAATTATCCACCTTTCTGTCGCCGCGCCACGATGACCATCTTTTTTTTTTTCTATCGAATTAAAAGTCCGTTTAATCCATATTGTGTATGTAAGTACACCTCATTGACAGCCGAGTTTAATGGAAAAAAATCAACTACCGCGACGCCTTATCGGAAGGATTAACACATGATTTGTGAATTGACAGAGTAGAAAGAGCCACAGTAGTACGAGCATAGGATGAAAACATGTGCGCCACAGTAGAAAAGTCCATACGTGCTACGACACATATATGTACATATACATACATATAGTACGCTTACAATAAGACATGCTATAACTCTTTAGTTTCTCATCACTTTACCTTCAACCTTTAACCTTCAACCTTCAACCTTCAACCTTCAACATGTAATAGGAGACATTCATGAAACAGCATCGATTTCATGTACATTTCTCGAAACGATAATAGTCGACCCATTTCCTTATCGACTCCAGGCTGTCTTATCATTCCTCCTGATGCGTTCATAGAAACGGTGTTGACAAGGGTCGCTATCGGTAATAGGCGTGACGAAATTGCGACCCGGTCTTACCGATATCGCAATTACTATACAGAGTTGGCTGGCTTGGCTGGCTTGGCTGGCTTGGCTGGCGCGAGACCAGCTCGCGACGAGTTTGCATCGATAATAATCAATCAGCTCAGCAGAGATTTCTGGTTAATTTGTGTACCTATCAAACTAGATGCGTAATCTCGTTAAACCAACGCGAAGAACCACGCGTTCTTAGGTTACAATAAACGGTAGATATCGATGATTGTCACAATCGGTTTTCGATACAAGTGTCCCGTTTGAACAAGAACACGCGTCCATACTTGTGAATTCTATGGGGAAGACTTTTTCTCGCAGCTACCATCTTGTTATTCTATAATGCGTTTATATCCTATCGTCCCTTGTTCGAAGACCATCAATTCTTCCCCCTTTTCTTGCCTCTCCCGCCCTAAATGGAACTCTGAAAGCATAGTTTTTCTCATCAACTAGCCAGATTATTGCATTCAAGTATACAATTTACAGGTTTCTACAAGAAACCTTATCTTATATTTCAAGAAAATACTAAATGTTTCATAAAGAGAAAAAAATAAGTGGGGTAGTAAAGGGATAAATTTCTGAACTCTGAACACGCTACGGTGCATCTTATGATCTACTAACCAAGTTCGCTTTCAGATAAATCAAGTTAATATTTGTACACAGCTACCACGGTAGCAGGTAGAGCACTCTGAAACCGTATGCCGTATACTATGTTGAATACGGCGGTCCACCCTGTGGCGAAGCTCTGAAATCCCTTGAGGGCCAAGGTAATATCCCTTAATGCATACACGGAGCTACACACACTTAGAAGTTACGCTCGTGACACTTATCTTGGAATATTCCTGTAATAAAGTGTGCAGGAAAAAGTTTCCTGTAAAATGTCTAGGCCTTTTCGATAGCGAAAAAAAAAAAAAAAATAATAATTTCCAAGTAGAATTCAATAATGTAGTTGTATAGTTTTCGTCGGATAACATTGTTGATAACAAACGGAGTACATTAACTTGAATCTCTTCGTCTCGTCGTTCATTCAGCCAGTCGTCTGTTTTCCTTTCTTTTCTCTTACGAATCGTTTTCTTTCGACGTCGCGACGCGACGCGACGCGACGCGACGTCTCGATTGGATATTATGCAGCGACTGTTAATTATTCTCTTACGAATCTCTTCCAACTTTCACCCTTCCCACTTTCCTTCTGGGTATGCTTTTATTCCGAACTCGCTGAGCCGTAGAAATATTAATTTCGTCGATTTCTTTCGAATCCTTACTTTGCCTTTTCTCTTCGAAGGTCTCTCTTAATTGGTGCGATTAAATTAGACGTAGACGGGGTTCGTTCGAACGCGTAGAGAGTAATTGCAAATGATTAATCCCGGGATGGAAAGTGTAGGCTCGCCTTGATTCGCAGCAGAAGCAAATAATTCTTTACAATTTACAGCTTCGCTTGTCCTTAAATAATTCGAAAACGTTTGGATCGATGAGTTGGTCCGAATTCATTAATTCTATACTGCACGTACTGCACCGTGTGCTTTGTGGCACGTTGACCCAGGCTTAGGTCAGACGGAAATCGGGTCAACGACCCCTCGGTGGTTGGATGAAAATAACCCTTCAGCCGCCAGAGAGTACTTAATGTTTCAGAATCGAATTAGAAATCGCTTGTTTTATCGAGTTGCACATTTTCCGTATCAGTTCCGAGGATTTAAAGGCAAGTTTGCCCTTTCTCCCGTCCACAATAACCACCCTTCTATGTAGTCGAAGCTTTCGTTCAGGAAACACTTTTTTCTCTCTCTCTTTTTTTTTTTTTTTTTTTTTTTTTTTTTTTTTTCGAGGTGCTGCATTATCCGAGAGAAGCGATTTCGCCCGGTGCTGGTTCGAGGTTTTCCTCTTGGTCAGGGGTGCAAAAATCCGATTAGCGGGGAAGCGGCCCGAGTGCATCGTGTACATACACATATAAGGGCTCTGTCTCTGCACTGTTGGACTGGAAAAAAGTCGGTGTGTTAGTGGTTCCCGATATAATTCACTCTCTCCTCCTCCCCCTCCTGTTTTCCACCCTACTCGAAACGTTGTCTGTGTACTCGACTGCCATGCCGGTGACATCAGCCTCACCCTCGTTTCACCAGAAGCATGTACCTTATTAATTTATGCGAACCTCGACTAGATTTCGTACCTCTTCACCGGCTCTCACTGTTTCCACTTTCCTTTCCTCGCTTCCTCCTTTCTTTTTTACTTTTTCTTTTTTCCTCAGTCCCGTCGCGTCGCATCGTTCTGTTTTTCTTTCAAATCGTACATTGTTTTCTTTTTCTTTTTCTTTTTCCTGCTTCGTTTTGACCTCGTTTTGACCTCGTTTTGACCTCGTTTTTCTTGCGGTTGGTCACTTGTTTTTCGCGAATGCTATTTTGTCGAATGCCATCAAATTCAAGCGGTATATTGTAAATTGTATGATCGATGAAAAGCAGGTTGAGGAAGCCTGTTACGAACGACACGACTAAATTCAATTCACCCTGTGTTTCGGTTGGAATTGTTCCGTTTTTTTCTTTTTTCTTTTTTCTTTTTTCTTTTTTCTCTCTCTGTGTATACTATAGAAATCGATGCGTAAATTGTTTTCCACATTTTTGCATCGTCTATTTTTTCTCGTTTTATACGAGTAAACTTTTTACCAATTGCACTTTCTATTAACGACAGGATTTAGTTACGACAGGATTGGCTACATACCTCTACCGCCACTCACGTTATTACGAAACTATAACGTTATTGTAGAATTACGAAACTAAGGAAATAGGTTTACGTATAGAATATAAGCAGGATACTTGAGAGAGTTAGCGAGTTAGAGAATATACCATATATACCGTACTTGGTGTTGCCTGAACAGAAACAGTTCACCGTAGGTACCAGGAGTAATTAACCCTTTTAATACTGTAGTCGTTTAATCCTTTACATTTCCGGTTAAGCATGCAATGAGAATTTTCAATTAACGATTAACAATTTAAGTAATTATAGAAATTGTAATTTCCAAGAATGCATATTCTTTAAGAGAAATTGAAATTTAAGATTGCGATAAGGAAGCAGTTTCGAGTTGTTGCGAGCGATAGAAGAGGAACGCGGAAGGGAAACGGTTCGAAGGAACTCGACCGATTTTATCCACGTTCGACCATTTCTTTTCTTTCTTTCTCTTTCTCTTTCTCTTTCTCTTTCTCATACAGAACGAGAACGATTTTCCTGGATAAAAAGAAAACCAAGTCCTCGAATGACAAAGGTTATGCGCGGAGAATGAGAATCTCGCGACGGTATTAGCCAGGGAATTTTCTATTTCAGATTCCGCGAATCCATTTTATCTTAAACTTCGTAATTCCATACTGCCAGACCTAACCCCGTCGACGAAGGAATTCACCCCGTGCGACCTTTCATCCCCGCGGGGATTCCTTCTCTTCCTCTTCCTCTTCCTCTTCCCCTTCCTCTTCCTTCTCTCCGTCAACTTTGCTCGCGACATGGACAGACAGGAAAATTCTTATTCACCCAATGACGATTTAGTTTTTCCGTCTTTCACGATCCAGATTAGAAATAAAAGTTGATTATTTTTAACTACGAGACACCTACTTGAATCAGAATAATACGATATAATTTCTGGCTGAAAGGTAAAGTTGGAGTGCATTTGAAGGTGTTAAACCGTATCAATAAATATTTAGCCCGGTAATATTCGAAAAAAGGGAGGAAAGTTTCTGAAAAGTATCTGAGCAGTGAAAGAACCCGGGAAGAAGTTTAAAGTCGGTGGAGACTTTCTCGACGGAAATATCCGAAAATATAATAACAAGTTCTTGGGAGAGAAGAAGGAAAGTGCTAGCTAACCGTGTTCCCTTTCTCAATACAAGGGAATCTGGCTTCTGACGCATAACTCGCGTGCTTTCTGCAACGAGCAGACAAATACGAGTAGCTATATATATGTATAGCTTAAAATAAAATTAGCGCGGCCTCTGCATTTATTATACATATATTGTACTTTGCAAACACACTCGACTCATTAGCCGCTTGAAAGCAACGAGTTACCTGTAACCGTGTCACTACCATATACGACTTCTCTCTGCGTTGTTCCCTTTACTTTGTGCCTTGCCGTGAAAAGCATTAAAAAAGCCAGAGGAAGGATACTAGAAATGAAATAGATTTTATTAAAATAGAATAATTTAAAAGAAAGGTGATCAAAATCCTATTCCTTCATTCTATACCTATGTAGGTATATGTAGGTATATGTACGTATGTATATTTTTTCTTTGCTTCGTACGTCCTGTATTTTCACACTTACCTACTTACAATTAGTACTGTATCAAGATTTTCGGTTTAAGTCGTATTCAGTAGTCTAATCGTAAGTATCCCATCCAATCAATATTTATGTCAGCTGTTTAATTGGAAAGTATTTACATAATTGGTGATCGATGGTCTGGGATACGACGAAGCCGATAGACATCGGAGAATCTTGGTATTGATGGTGATGAAGCAAGGTGCAATCTAGGATTACGTTGCATGACTCAAGTTCGAACTACCTAGAGTAAATCGCGTGGTGTCTGATGTTCGTGATTCAACGAACGCTAGAAGAATCTATTTTAACGTGGAAAAAGAAGAATGAGAAACGAATGAAATGCAATGAATTGTGGTATGTATGTTCGGTTCGTGTCGTGTCTCGAAACAATTATCCAGCCTTACGTCCATCTTCCGTCACGTTAGCGGCGCGATAGGGGAATCGTTGTTGGCGAACAATTGTACGGAAATTAATTTCCGAGCGCAGGGCATTGTCAAATTTTCCGAGTTGAAGCGAGTTGAAGCGAGTTGAAGCGAGTTGAAGCAAGTAAAGAGAATTGGTGCGTGCATCCCGGTGGTATTTGTATTGCTTTTCCCGTCGTAGCCCGGCAGCATTTGGAAACATTACGATGCCCATAGCGTTAGGTTCGCGGTGCGTCCACATAACAGAGGAACAAGGTGGATCGACGTTGGCGTGTGTACATACACGACTCGACAGCGGATCCAACCAGCCTCGCTTCTCCTAATTGAATCACAGCCGGCTCGGAGCCGGCCAACTGTAAAATGTGGATTAAATACGACGCATACGTGGAAACGAAGTGAGCACTGCCAGCAGGATTGGGGTTCGTCGTCGAGTAGAAGCCGGTGAAAGGAAGCGACTCGGGGCTCGAGTGCCCACCGCGGCGAGGCTCGAGACTTTAAACTTAAACTGCCCTTCTTGCGATTTACCTGCATACGAACAAATTGGATTCTTGACTTTTTACCAAACGAACCCTTCCGTAAACTTCCTATTGAAAATGGCTTACGTCTTGATTAGGAACATTCGAACATGTTCGTTCGTTGCGCTACTTTCAGCCCTCGATCCTGTTTGCTGATCGTTTTTCATTCAACGATTGAATAGGAAATACGCGCAACGAATCGAACGAATCGAACGAATCGAAGTTATAGTGTATACCTATGTAGTATACATATGTATCGTGTCCGGAATGAATCCGATTTGACCCTTTGATTCTCCGTTTTTCAAGCCCAACTAATTGCACCAAGTTTAAAAGCGACATTCGTTTGATAGTCTCGCGTCAATTTTTTTTTCCATTTTCTCTTTGCTTGTTCGCTGTTTATTCCAATTTCCAATTTCCAATTTGTTCCTCTAAACTGTACCATAGGGTATACGAGACACGTTGATCGTTAACACTTCAATGGTCGCATGTTTCATGAAATTTATCACTCTTGCGTTACTTACGATTAAAATGATATTAACTCTAGAGAGGAAAGGAAATGATATTGTAGTAGAAAGCACGCAAGACAGAATTGTTAGAATAAAATTGTAAATGTTCGATCACAATTTTTCGATCTACGATTTCGTTTTCGATTTGGATGACTAACAACCAGCTACTAGGGAATTTTCCAAATCTTTCAAAGCGAAGTAGCTAGCTGCTGCGACACGATAAATCAGAGCTTGTTTAATAATGAAATTCACTGGTTCACTCTCTGCTTCATTGTCGAGCGAGTTTTATCAAAAGCGTCTATTTATCTTTCTTATTCTTACGAAACAGTTTGAGAACAGTTCGCTCATAAACGACGGCACCCCAGGCCGGAAAGATTCTCGACTCTCGGCCCGCTTGGACGTGCTCGCTTTTCGCCTACAAAACTGGGTCGCTGAGATTGATGGTTTTTCTTGTATCCTCGGGATCTCGAAATATAGTCTCGAGTGGAGGGTGGAGAGTATTCATAAATTTCGCCAACACTACGGTCAGGTGAACACTACGCTGCGAGAACATCGCTGAGCACAGAACTGCTGAGACCTATTTTCTTTAGCCCTATTCTTGACTATCAGAATTACGGAAAGAAAGGATAAGCAACTGGTTGGTTATTCGATAAGATTATCTCGATTAATGATAAAAACCTCCTGTTCTATCTTCTTGGTGTATGATAGAAAAGTGGTGGATCGAACGCGATATCCGGAATCGATGTTGGTAGTGCAAAAGGAAGAAAAAATCGAGCGATCATGGCCATCATAGGAGTTACCCTCGTCTCGGGGTCTTTGCTAGCGTGTCATAAAACTTTCATAGCTTTCAGAATTTTCAGGAACCGGTCTTTTGCCAGTCAACTCGCACGAGACTTGCCGAATACCACCTCCTTCTCGTCGTAAAAATATCGACGATGAATATCCCTTCCAATCTTGTTACGTATTCAGTCAGTCGTCGAAGCAGATTTCCCTTCTCGGATCTGCAGTCGCGAATTTTGGACGTCCAGAATAGGCGTAGAATAGGCGTAGAATGCTCTCTCCTTTGCTTTATCGATTTCAGTTTTTTTTCTAATCTCTTTTTTTCTAATCTCGTGATAATTGATAGTGAATTGTTATAAAAATCTGAAGCGAAGGGTAAACGCAGGGGGAACAGAGGCGTTGACCTTTCTTAAAACTGTACCGATTCCTCGGTAGAGCTTGCAATCGGAGCTTACGATTTACTGCGGTAATTACCAAAATTACTGCACCGCATAATGATGGTAATTATCTGAGTAATTCGCGGTAATTGCCGCGGCAATTACTGGACTCGAATTCGAAAGACGCGGGTGGCGCGGCGCGGCGCGGCGCGGCGGAAAGGTCGAGCCAGTAGCTGGCCCTTCTTTCGCTTTCAACCCTCTGCTATTATCGATTCTATCGTAAGAAAATAGACGGGGGATTATCGGTTTGATATCCCAAGGTCGATTAACAGGCACGCTATTCCCAAGACTTTATTACTTGACCCTTAGGGCACGAAACTTTATTTCACCTTTCGTTGCATTGAAAATTTATTTTCTTTTTTGTTTAAAAAATAATTCTATAAAACACTAACAAGTCCCGATTTTATATGTATTTGTACCCATCGAAAAGTTTTATGGAAATTAGTACGCGACGTAATTTATTAATGTTTAACAAAAATCCGCAACAAGGACGATGCGGTAATTGGATCATTGTTACTTTGTTACAGGACCAAGTTGCGAGAAGGACCTGGAGCTGTCTGCAGGAGGAGGTGAGTTTGCTCAATATGTAGTAGCGCGTGAAAAAAAAAACACAAAAAGAAGAAAAACACGGCAAAGTTAAACTTTCGCTGATAGTTACTTGTAAATTGCAGTTTTCCTGTCGACGACCATTGGTCGCGCATACTCAAGTAGGTACCCTTTCGTTGATGCAGCCTTCCTTATGATTTCGGTGCACGACCGATAATTAATCGTCTCGATCGTTCTTTCCTCGATTATATGTTATCGCGATCTTTCTAGTTTCGATCTTTAAAATTTCCTTAAACGATGCGAAAGAAAGGTCGTTGACACCCTTTCGTAAAGTGATCCCGCGTGAAATACACTAGATTTTCATCTCGAGCGGAAACCGAAGGAAAAAGCTCGGTCCCTTAATGGCCGACGTCGCGTCGCGTCGCGTCCTATCCAAAAAGATTTTGCTGCCCCCGAGGCGTACGAAACCCCAGATGTACTCGTCTTTTTCGCCTTCTAATGACTCGCGAACAATAAATTTCAATGCGCCCAGCCGAACGACTGGCTTTTCACGGAAAATATTATAACAACTAGCGGATGAGCATCAAAAAGCATAAAAGGATGTAGGTGAAGCAATAGGTCCAGCTGGTTGCCTCGATCGAAATTTTACTCATATTAATCGTTCTTTCAAACGTATCGCGAACGCTTCGTCGAATCGAGTAAGTATCTATGTAGGTAATGAACGAAGCCGCATATACATAGTTTCGTAGCTGGCCAACATCCTTTCATTACGCGTTTTCTATCTCTATCAGGCTCGTGTTTCATTCCGTGTGTCGCGGGCCTTGTCGCTCGAGTACACGAGCGACAGTTGGCGGAAAACTTTTCGACGAAATGAACGACAACGGCGTTAATTGTTTGTCCGGTAACAATGGACGGTCAGCGTGACGAAAATTGATGCTGTTGCCGCGTTAATTCCCAGACGTGTAAAGCAATTGTTGCGACGCGTGTCTAACTATTGCCAATTGACCAGGAAACAGCGGATTTTTTTATTTTATACCGCGAATCAAGCCTCGAAATTGCACCATGGGTCGATTCTTTATTCACCCTTTGCTAACACGCGTTGTTGTTGCTTGTTCAGAACAAATAGAGAAGAACAATCGGGTAAATGAACAAGAGTGTGCAGGAATTTGTCACTATTTGTCACTATAGGACACTTACGAGTATGGCAAAGGAGAATTAAAAAATGAAAAAGACACGTAGGGTGAAGATGTTAAAAGGTTGAAACCCTGTAGGAAGGAACGGTATCGTTTTCGGGGAAAATCGATATTTATGGAGTTAGTCGAGTGGTTTCGGTTACGCGGTAGCTGGCGAGTTACGCCAGCGCGAGCGAATCGGTTAACTGAAATTTAATATCGTGGCTTCTCCAATTTGGACAGAGGGTTAAAATGAACGAAACGTTTCGGCTTGATTCTCTGTCGAATTTTCTTCGCTTCTTCGCTTCTTCGTATTATTATCATCCGTGATAATGGCTTTCTTCGTGAAATTGTAACAACGAATACCTACAACTTATCCAACTTTTAAACGCGTTTACTTTTCAACCGATCAAAATCGAAACATTAATTATCAAGATAATTGGATCGATCGCTTTGTTTGTTTATACGTGAAAGCAAAAGCGCGTAGAATGAATTCGACTGGGCGGAGTTGAAAAATTCGCAAACGCATGGTGTGTCCTGTACATGAATTCGTTTAACGTTCGACCATTATTTTTGACGCAACCTGTACGTGCATGGCATATCCTCGCGTTTATCCCCTCGGCTACCCGTTGCTGATACCAGTCCAGGACAGAGGGAAAACCCGCTGGGACGTGATTTATTCGTGCTTTCAGGGATCCTTTAAAAGGACCTTTCGCTTCTTTCTCGCGAAAATGTATCAGCCCTAGTTTTCCCTCGCCATCATCTTTTTATTATGTTTTTTCTTCTTTTTCTTTTTCTTTTTATTTTTATTTTTATTTTTTTCAACGTTCCTCTCACTCCCACGATATCATTTCTCTTTGAAAAGTGAAAAATCCGTAACATTCGATAACGTTACCAAAGTTCACAGAGGTTGCTGATGTCTAATTAATTCTTCGAAAGTTTTAAACAACAACACAATTACCGTAGCTGTCTCTGTCATTTTACCCCGTTCTGCATTTTGAAGGATCAACGTCGTTAGTCTACCTCTGTTCCGTGACGATCCTGGACTTTCGGGGATAATCTGCGGCTGCGACGTAAACTTGATCGAAAGCAAGCTCGTGCTTGCAAGCTCTTGTACGAAACCTTCGGAGTAAACACAAACAAGGTCGAATTATGTTGTAGGAGCCTCGATAATTACAGAGAGAATTTCTGTAATATGAAATGTTATCCAACCGGCTGATTTTTTTCGTTTACGCACAAAGGAGAGAATTATCGGATTATAGTGACGTTTAAATTGAAGCTTCGAACGAGCGAGCCAAGGATAATCCGTGTGACGCGAATGCTAGGGCCTGGGTTAAAGGTAAAAAATCTGTCCAGAACGAATTTTCGCGGCAGAGGTTGAAAAGTGCATTGGAACCCCGGGCTCTACGGTTCTTACCTTTCTGCCCCGTTCTATTTTGCCAGCGCGCACCGGGCCAAATAATTCGCGCGAAGAAAGCAACTGGTATCTATAGGTAGGTACGTATGTATAATAATTGAAAA
Organism: Osmia bicornis bicornis; assembly: GCF_907164935.1. Lineage (NCBI taxonomy): Eukaryota > Metazoa > Arthropoda > Insecta > Hymenoptera > Megachilidae > Osmia > Osmia bicornis. Next base: position 107,790 of record NC_060218.1, on the reverse strand, counting down.
TGTAAATTACTGAACGAAGATGTAGCTAATAGCGGTGTGTGGCCGCGAGTTCGGCGCGAAACGATGCGCAGAAGCTGAAATTCGAGAAGCACCGCACCCACTTTTCGTCTGCCCGAACCAACCACAACCATCATCCAGGTGTTTCACCGAATTTTACAACCGTTACCGCGCAGATCGTATTTCGTTGTGGGATTATTTTTTTTTCAAGCAATTTCGTAAATATACGGAAACAAGTTTATACGGGTTGCAATACAAAATGGAGCACAGTTTGATATAAAAAAGGCACGCTATCTATGCTTTAACTATAACTATAGGGAGGAAGGGTGAAATTTTACGAGACAGTCGAGACCGATACCCGCGTCCTCTCTCTTTCTCCTGTAATACCATATAATATATGTATGTACCTTTTCGCGTGGACACGCGTCGAGTCACTGCATCTCTCGCGATTCCTGCAATTCCGTGCACGCGCGAGACGAACTCTCTGCAAACAAATGTATTTCCCTGGGAACGTGCTGCCTCTAGCAGCCGAATTTTCCACGTAAATCCGAACTTTGCTCTTTCATCGTGTGACGGAATAATTAGTGATCTCTTGATATCGTTTTTCACCAAATCTGTCGTGAAAGAGAATGTAAAATTAAATTTAGAAGAGATCGTTTTCAGGCAGCAAGAATTAAAACAGTAGCGAATTAATTCGAAAGTTGAATGTTTGAAAATTCTACGTAAAAATAGAGAAGAAAGATAGCTATTCTTCAACATTTCACTGTTTTACGAAATCACTTTGTGAAATGCTTTTTTTTTCATTTTCAACTTGATAATTGTTGATAGCATCAAACGGGGTATCAAAGCATTATTACCTACTTTGACTTTGAATTTTATTTTTCTTTCGTTTCTGGCATCGACTCTAAAACACGATGCTCGTCGAAACCTGGCCATTCTCGCAGTTTAATGGCTGTTTCTCTTAATTCTGCCGCTTTAACAGCCCCTTTTGCGGCGAGTAAAATTTACGGCGCGGTTTGCGAGCCAAAACGATCCAGCAACGACGTGTATTTATCGCGTATCGCGTATCGCGTCTCGTGTTTACCACGTGTGATATGAATTATCGAAAATTTGGAAAATAAATCTTTCGCCTTTTCGGAGCGGATCGCGTCTTCTTTTCGCGTTTAAGGGGCAGCAAAGGAGCGTCGTCGTGTTTTCCCAACGGGGAAGCAGTTTTGCCGTTTTTTTCGTGGAGCGATGTCAAAAATACGGAAGGCCCTGGGGTCGACGACTATAATTCGACGAATTCGCTCGATTCGTACATGTCGATACCGTACCGAGGAAATTCTATCTGGCTTGTTCTTCCAGATTGCAACCTCTTCATTTTGTCACAGATACTATATAGAAAAAGAGGAAATTCCAGGGTAAAAACATCTTGAGACGTTCTGGCAAGTTAAAGTAATTTATTTGCAGTGTTTTAAATAAATAATCGTAGCGCAGACGAATCGTTGGAGAAAAGATAAAAAAATTGGTCGTAAAAGCAATTTTCTACCTACCTCTGTGTTATCCCTCTGCGCAACGAATCTGTCATTGCTTATTTATGCGAACGTAACTGGCCGAACAATTTGTAGCCGATATCGTGTTCCCGGCAATCGCCCTTTTATTTCTCCTCCCTATATGTATGTATGTATGTATGTATACGGAACGGATCAGCCGGTCGAAAAGGTTCGCTAAAGCTGTCGTAATAATCGCAATCTCGCGGATGTACGTGCAGTATGGATGGGGCCATAAGTTAGACGGTTCACGGGACTTCCGGTGTAAAGGTGGAATCGCCGCGCCGCGCCGTGTCGGGTCTTTTATTAAAAGGCCGTAAATCGGGAGCGAACCGTCAAAAAAGCCTGCTCTATTGCCGCTCTGTGGAAAGAAGGGTGGTGACTGAAAGAAGGAGGCAAAGCGAAGAAGCGGTTCTTCTTCTGTTTCACAGAACAAGCGTCGCGTCGCCTGCATGCACCCGTTGGAAATTGATGCTCGACGTTGCGTTGAATTGACGCGACGATACATAACATTTGCATGCGCCACCTGGAGCTGCGCGTGAACGAGAGAACGTAACTAAATAACCAAGTTTATGCAGCAACATTTTACCTGCGCGACTGCGATAAATTGTTCTATTAAAAAGAGTTAACGTCCATCGTATTTGAGCTTTTTTGAGAGGTAGGAAATTTATAATTTCAAACTTTTTCATTTTTATTTGAACGCGAACGTTTAAACTACGACGGACGAGTATGTACAATATCCTTGTAGAAACGATTCAGGTGCAAATGATTCATGCCGGTTAATAGATCCGTTTACAGGATCTCACGATATCGCCGTGAGAAAACGCTAGCGATATTCATGTGAGTATCGATAGCCGAGGAATATAGGAAGGTACTTTATCTCGAAGTGTAGGAAGATAAAGGATCATGCGAAATAGCCACGTGCCGTGCACGATAATGGCCGTTATTAACGTATCCTAGTCAAAGTGCAACGGAATTAACCCTGTGTTTCATTCGTCTCGTGCCAACAACAAGTATGTACCTATTTCAATCTGGTCTCGAATCGAAAAGGTCTCCAATGTCATTTTCGGATATAGGAGCAATGAAAAATTGAATATACCCTAATGAATCATACTATACTGTAAATCGTTTGATGCATTGTATTGATGAAACGTTTACCTGGTCATCAAATTTTCAACTACAAATATTGCATCGCGAATGATACGAGAGCCAAGAGGAAATAGCTGTGGGTGTTGCAAATGTCCCTCTGATGACAAGTTAACGCGACGTAGACAAGAAAGAAGCAAAGCGTCGCGTCACCGTGTCGAAGCAACGACGTTCCTAGCTGCTTCTCGGCATTTCGATGATACGGAGTTGAATAGAGGTGGCGAAGATAGAGCGTCCGAATAGAGCGGTGTATGTACATATTATGGTGTTTCTGCGAGCTAAGACCTCGTCGAAACGGAACAAAGCAAAGCGTAATCCCAATCAGCTGACTCGGCGATTTCTCGCTCGGATCTAGCCGAAACTAGCTCGTTAATATTACCCAGTAATCGCCGCGCCGTGCCGCGCCGTGCCGTACCGAACCATCCGGCCTTTACAGAGGCACGGATGGCCACTTGACCTGTTCTGGTTGGTCGGCTCAGGTACCGTTATTGATTTCAACGAAAAAAAAAGGGAGAAATAAGAAGAGGAGCGAGTGTAGTGGAAACAGGACAAAACAACAAACGACCGAAAGAAAATCGGAGAATAAACGATAGCGACGTGTGTAGAAAAAAAGATGAAACGATGGAGAAAGAAGGGTAGAAAAGGGAGGAATCAAAAATGGTGTGTGCGTGTGAGCACACGACTCGAGAAATTTGAGAAATGCATTAGATTGGGTTACCTTCAATAATTGACTGTAACAGGCCACGATGTTTTCGACAAAAGGAAGGTGGAAGCCATAAAATGTTCAGAATTCAGAGGTACAGAATATCCTCTGGTATCTATGGTATCTATGGTATCTATGGTATCTATGGTATACGGTATTTTCCTCTAAATATTAATAAAACGATGGGCGTATCACGTTTAAATCGATCGTATAAAGTTTAGAGCGAAGGTAGTTTGCTCTGCTCGGTGTGCAATGCAATTCACTCTTTAAAGTAAGTTGACCGCGCTTTGAGGGAAATCGTTTCATTCGCTTCTATCGGGACACATTCAATTTACCGCGTGGCTACTTTTATTTCCAATAACCTCGTGGAGCCGCGTTTCCCTTTGGACGGTTCGAGGTCGAACGGATCAAAGGTTCCGTTCCCTCTTCCTGTTGCGGCCAGAAACCGGACAAGAAGTTTGCTCGATTTATTATACCTGTATACCGAGTCAAAGTCTACATATATGTATGTATACCTATGTATTTCCTCGACGAGAAGACAGCGAGTTAACGACTCGCGACGATTCGACGAAAACGAGACCTGTTTATCGTATTTCGACGAGTATCCTTCGACATTTTATCGATAAGACAGAAAGTATATATATCTTGACACCTACTTTAATATTATAGCAACCACTGTGTTATGTCTTCAAAAGAGAAAAGGAAAAGGAAAAGGAAAGAAAGATAAAAAAAAGTTAAATGGTAAGCTAATGAAATGGAAAAGGATGGAAGTGGAAGAAGTGGATGAGAGGAGAGTTTAAGCAACTTGACCTAATTCGTAAAATGTGTTTCACCTGGACGAGATTGCCCCCACTCTGTTGGTCCGCACCCTCTTGACGTCAGAGATGCACTCGGTGACGTCACGCCGCAACGTCACTGCACCGCCAGTTGGCCCAGGTCAGGGGTCGTTGTCAGGAGCGTAGCTGTGCAGAGTTCATCAGGGCAATCAGGGCAATCAGGGCATTCGGTGACGCGCAACTCGCTTCCGTTTCACGCGCAAGATATTAACCGTGTGCAATTAATTACCGGTTCAGCATCGAGACGCATCGAGACGCGTCGATTACGTTCCCACATACCATAGATACCTACTTACATATACGTATACTGGTTCTTTCATTTCAAGTAGGAGATACAAAGAGACAATGAAAAAAGTTGGAAAAAAAACACCTGTCCTACTTAAGCTTGTTTTCGAGTTATGGCCAGTTGCAAAAATAACTGCAACTTGAAGGCAAAGTTAAATATAACCAACCACCGTTCTATGCCAAGTTTTTCTCTCACATGTTATGAAACAGCTTGTATGTTTGCTAAAGCAGGTATAAATAAACTGGAGATCGTGATCGATCGAACTGGCTCTCGTAACCGACGTAATATTTTAATTAATAATATCTACGGATATTATAAGCCGCAAAGAAAAAAAAAGGAAAAAAAAAGGAAAAAAAAAGAAAAAGTTTACAGAAACTATTCGACGCGATCGTCAATCCGCCGTCTAGTATAATAACAGCAGCCGCAGCCTGTGCGAACTTCCTTAACGAGTTTATACGTTGTTCGCAACCAACTGCAACGGAACCAACATTTGCGATAGCAACGTGTGCAGGTATTTACATCCGGTATTGTTCGCTCTAGAACCACCTAATTATAGTAAAATCTATTACTATACAGAGTGACAAGAAAATAGCTAGGAAAACTACTCAGTTTTACTCAGGATGAAAAACAGCTCTGGAAGCGCTTCCTTTCCAAGATAACATCACTTTATCTTTACATTAAACTTTGAATATTTCATGATACAAATAGCTGCTACATTTACAGCCGCTCTAATCATTTTTTCTTTCCGACATCATCATCTCTGAACAATCATTTTTTCAATATGACACTTGTTCGCTTCTAGAACGAAACGAGTGATTTGACCGTGTAGGGTTCAGGTTTATGAGTGACCTCGTTATCGAAATGCGATAATTTGTTTAGCCAACCGCTAAATCTCTCTTCCCGTCCCTCGATTTCCTCTTTCTCCGTTCTACTCGTTTCTGTCAGCCGTGCCTTGTTATCGTGCGCTTGACAATACTGACACTTTCGCGTCATTACGATGTAAATGAACACAGAGTGTCAATACTGGCCGATCTCGGTTGACCTGTTCATTATTTTCCGTGGTCAGGCATCGTCCGTCGACCCAGTACATATACATATGTACCCGCGTACCGGCTAGAAATATCATCCGGTTTATTCGCGTTCAGCATCGAACACGCTTCCGTCGACCGACGGAACATCCTGCTACTCGATCGATTTCCAATACATAGTTCCTTTCTTCTTTTTTCTTACCTTCTTTCCTTGTTTTATTTACGTTGTCTGTCAAACGAAATCGTTTTAAAATTAAACTCGAATTAAAATAATAAAATGAAATTTTATTTCACACGTAGGAAGGACTCTGTGATTAAGAAAATTTCTATTCAGAGACGAAGATTTCGGTTTTTGCAGAGGACGCGATTCGCGTTTACGTACCGGGTATTTGCATGTTAAACGTTCTCGTTATCGTCCCTTCGACGTAGCCCCGTTAGCGCCTGTCTTTTTACTTGAACGAACTTTCAAAGTGGAATGTTAATGTTGGACGACCGTTTTTCGTGACGGCCTGTTAGCGCCGCGCCGTCGTCGATTTTTGTCCGACTGATTCTCTCTTTCTCATTCTCTTTCTCACTGATCCATTAGGATTATTATTATGTAAATAACAGGAGAAGAGCAGCGCGTGTACTTGACACGAATTTGCCTTGCCGAAGAAAGTTTCAGCCAAGTCGAGAGAAATTATTACTTAAAAAGTGGATACACTTTAGGGAATTTTCCTTCGTCTTTTATATTTCTGAAAAGATCCGAATGTCATTAACGGTTACGTTACACAGTTATATTTAGATTTCCAGTATTTTTCGAAGTGAAATATGTAATAGGTATACAAGAGGTGAGAGCGACAAAAGTATCTTGGAATTTTTCTTGTCGTTAGAGTTTTCAAGTTTCACAGCAATTTTAGACAAGAGTACTTGACTGGACTTGCGCCTAGCAGGCACACTTGGACCGCGAAAGATTAATGAATCTACGGACCGTTGCCCAGCACTAATTTTCAACTTGCAGTGCAAACGATGGGGGCCAAAAATAGAGCACGGTACTATAAAGCTGCGAGACTCGGTGCTAGCGAGAATTAAACTGAACGAGGGTTAAAATATCTGAGTTGTATTTTTATTATTAACCCTTTAACCATGGACGAGGTGAGGATAAGATCGATATACCTGCTGACGTGACACGACTCGTGACTATTCCACGACGTTACGCTATCGTCTTTTCGCGAGGCATTAGCATTAACAATGTTGTTACGAGCCTCTCGCAGCCGAATATTCAGAAGGGGGTAGGGAGGAAAAAAAGAAGTTTAACGAGCAGCTGAGCGAGAAAAGTCGTGGATGACGTCGATCATTGATAATGCATATAATCGATGTGTTATTATGTGTCGGCAGGGCGATATGAATTTAACCGAGCGAAGAGTAGGACAGGCATCGTGACGTCACCGCTAGGGAGGAAGACATCGGTGTCGTTGGTTAAAGGTGGGTTAAAGGTGGAGGAAGGTTTGAGCTCGGTCTGCCTGTCATTGACGTAACAAGCAGAGTCTCGCCGGTAGAGAGCAGTCTGAAAAAGGGATGACTTTATAGTATAGAGTATAGAATATAGAGTATAGAGTATAGAGTAGAACAGGGTGGAGGACAGTGGGTGACGAGCATCGGTATCGATCGACAGAGAGACGCGACGCGACGCGACGCGACGCGACGGAGCGTGTAGTCAAGGGACGCTGGATCGTGTCGGGGACCTTAAAAGGCCTTGCCACCGTTTATGTAGCTGGCAGTTTGATTGTGTGCCACGCGCGATCTAACACGAAATATACAGATACATAGTCAGTCGGACAGTTGGGCAGTTACTTGGAATATCGAACAACCTCGTAAAAGTAGAATACCCTTTGTAAATATGCAGATAAAAGTACTTATCCCTTCGTATTTATCAGAAAACAAAATATTTCAAAGTATGAAATGTTTGCGTTTTCAGCGTATGTTCATCAATCATGTTTCACTCGACTTAGCGGTCCACCGACTATCATCCACCTCGTAATTCCCGAAGCCTTTTATGCATTCTTCAAGAGAAAGACGATTAATCCATTTGCTGACTGGTGCAGGCAACAACAGCGAGCGTACGAATTGATAGCGGTTGGAATTGGAGTTGACGGTCAACCAGAGGAATCTTTACGCGATAATTTCTAAATAAATTCTCGCAGCTTTACGTCCCGTTAAGCTACCCACCTCAAAGACCCGCGTTCTCGTTAATCATATAATTCTCGTTCGCTTTTAATAAATTGCCGAGAGGCTAAAGCGAGCACCGATAATGAATCACAACAATGCCTCGCGTGGCTAATGAATTATCTTAGTGGTCTTCCTCTCCTTTCTCTGCGACGCGACGCTTCTCCTCCTTGTTCGGCCGCGGCGCCTCTTCCATCATTTCGGTCTGCTAGGCCAGGCCAATGGCTCCGCAAGAGAATCGGCATACCTGACGACGATGAAAAATTACAGGTACAGCTGACGACGACGACGACGACGACGCGTTAAAGCCTTATTAATTACGTCCACTCCGACGATATGGATCATCTGAGATCTCTACTGGATCACTGTTTTTTTTTTTTTTTTTTTTTTTTTTCAAAAAGTGTTCCAAGCTCAGCCTGTGTAGAAGGACAAAGGGTATAACAGTCATCTCAGCATTAGAATGGCGTTGTTTCAAAATCAAGTGCATCACTTTCAACTAGAGTGACCTAATCGCTCGAGCATCGACCGAATCGCTTTCCACAAAGAAGCCTGATCCTATGAAACTATCGAAAGGATTTCACGGGAAGCTTGATTCGCGAGATCGTTGGTAACAGAGAGAGATTCGAGTCCCACAGGTGACTGACGACCACCGCAAATTACTGGCTGATCCTCTTTGTAATCAGAGTGTCGCCTCGGTTGACGACGCTTTGAACCGCCTTTTGACTCGACGCAACGCGACGCGACCTGATGCGACGCATCGAATTAACGTTCTTTGACCTGATCTCCTCCCATTGGCCAGGCTTTTTCCCCAATGAGAAGCTCGGCAGAATATCAGGATGAAGTTTTAGAAAAGGAAAAAAGGAGAAAAGAGAAAGAGGAGAATGGGATGCAGCAGCTGAAACGTTAGCTATTCGTGTCGCATGAAACGACACGGACTGCATTCACGCGGTGCAATTTCGAGCCGGACGTTACGTAATTACGGAACAACGAAATCATGCGGACGAGGTCGAGCTCTCCGAGAGAGAAGTGGCCGTATCGGTATTAATTAAAAATTGAATTTTTCCGCTGACTGTGCTTGCTGGCACTGGCTTCGACTCTGGCGAAAAGCTCTGCGACCGAGTTGTCAGGCAAACCCCGATACCGATACCGATACCGAAACCTCTATTGTACTTGTTTCCTCTTCTCTTTCCGCCTTACATAACTCGATTGGTTAACATCCGACCCACGTTTTGTCTATGTTTTCAAACTACACAGCTTTCAATTTCTATTTATCTTAAAGCTTAAAAATTGCTCTTAATCAAAGATGCGTTAAAATCATCATTTTAACCGAAGCAAGATACAGCAATTTTTCAATCTACGCCCAATCGGTCGATGCAAGCTCGAAAATTGCTGACGTCCTAGTGGAATCGTTTCGACGAGAAACGAGAAACGAGAAACGAGAAACGCATGCCTGGTCACGTACGAGTGACGTGCAAATTAATTAAAATCGATCTACATTGAAAATATTGTTATCGTAGACGAAAAAGCTTCGTTTTGGTGAGAAGGGAAATTGTACCCGGCAGACGTACGTTCGTTCGTATTATCCAACGCTGAAACAACAGGATGAAAAGTTATCTAATTACGGAGAGAAACAGCGATACTGGAAGAGAAAAGAGCAAGGACGAGAAAAAGCAGAAAACTTGCAAGGAAGTGCTCTGCTCGAGTACATAGTTTCCTTCTTAAAATAATACAAGTTTTGCTGGAAGTCTCGTAATATTTTCTTGTAACCGTACACGTGTCTCTTGTCCCTGTCGCAGACAATGTTTCGAAACTGTTCCCTTTCCCTTCGAGTCGTATACGGAACATTTTGTCGGAAACTTGAGGAACACTTGTGTTACGCGTCTGATCAAACAAGGTCTGATTATGTGGCAAAATAACCTTTACACCTGTTTCACGTTGATAGATTTCAACACCGCTCTCTATAAAATGTGTTTGTAAAAAAAAAACAGAGTACTCTTGACAACCTTCGGTTATCCTTGATCGGCGAACGATCAGGGATTCGAGTGAAACACGACGGTCCACTTTGTGATTTACACAAGTGGCCGGCCAGTGTGGATTCTGGATACAAGGGGATCGAATTCGACGCGACGCGACGCGACGCGACGACGGCTTTATAATCCATCGGGAAATCTAACCGGAGAAAGTAAATACCTACTCTTGGATTAAGGTTCGAGCGGCTAGCAAACTTGAACTTGCAACGAATTCTCCTGATAAATTTCCATGTGCTCGTTGTCCGTAACGGAGCTTTCGAATGCTAGTAACTAGCGATACGATCGGATTCTGTATACGCTTCGGTCACGCGTCTAACGTTCTATTCTAACTGATTCTAACTGATTCTAACTGATTCTAACCGACACGGTTATACATAATATATCTTCGATAGCGATAGAAAGTTATCATAAAAAATTTATTATCGCGCTGTAGAAACGACTAACTTTTGTTATACCAAAGTAAACATAAGTAAGTATATTGAATTTTTCTTTCAACTGTGGTTGATACGAGTATCCTTGGTTAGATCGTTTTATGATAGGCGAATATAGTCGATGTTAATAGGGAAAGGGTTAAAGGTCTTTTATCTGGCTGGTGAACGAAGCTCGTGCGAAGTTATTGCATACGGTACACATAACACCCAGAGTCACGTTCCAGAGTATGTTGAAGTTAATTCAATATCGGATTAAAGGTACAGTAAGGGGCCAGGAGGTTGTTACTACCGTTAGCGGGTACCACGTACATATATTATATCTTTGCCAGGATAAGCGTGTGCGAAAAACTGGACGGTAATTTTCATCCCAATAATAACAACGAAATGCTTTGTTTTCTTTCTCTTTTTTATTCAAACTCGAATGCAGTAGCAGTGATCGCTCGAAAACAGCTTTTCAATTTCACGAATATTCTTTCCCATCCGTACGTGTTTAATTATTTAACTGCGTTCGAGAACTTTCAATTATTTTGAACGCGATGCATTTACGAGTTGCGAGAATAGCAGAACAATAATAATCGCGATTATTTCTCGCAATATCGTATTCGATACGAATTAAATACAGATTAAATTCTGATCTGTCGCGTCAACAGCTTTCACGTCTGAAAGAAAGATTGATCAATGATTAACATTAGTTATACGAGTAAAAGAATCTTATGCAGCTTCTTTTGCGACATTATTTTGCGAAATCGAATTGAACTGAGCTAACGAAATATTAACGGAGCTTATGTGGTGGTCCGACTACATACCTATATTATTAATTTGGCGGGTCGCGTCGCGTCGCGTCGTCCCAACGCGTAATAACTGTTTATAATTTAATATGATTCTGTATCGGGCGCGGGAGGAAATGAACCGAGGGGAACACGGTACGCAGGGAATTGAACGGTCAAACTCGTGGACCAGCCGAAACTCGATTTAGTTGGAGGTATCGCTCGTATTATCTATCTCTGCCTCCCGCTGTGTATGTACCTACTTATACGAGGTGTGGCCAATTGGTAATCAAACTGATATTGTAACTTCATTTCAATCAAGTGTAAGGATAATTTTCGGTATCTGACTCATACTTGTTTTCAATTGAATCGATTTAATGATTCACGTCTGAAACATGCCACCCTTTATATTTAAAATCATTGAAATCTATATATGTAGAGAGTAAAAGTTGCAGTGAAATGATTAAAGACACGAGTGGTTCGATATGTCTGACCCGTAGTCGGGAAAAGCTAAACATATCGATCGAGTACATTATATGTAGCTCGATTTGGAAACGCATGGGACGTTGAAGATCGCGCGAATATCGGGCAGCCAGAATAAGCGACGCGACGCGACGCGACGCGACGCGCGACGGTCCGAGAACGATCGTGTCAGCGTTATTAATAATTCTCGTCGACGTCGAATAGCGTTCTGGATTCGCGCGGTCGACACGCGATTCGGCTTTTTGTCGTTGAATTATTGATGCAGCCGAGCATCGCGCGTCCATCTAAACGACTACCTGGAAATAATTCTTTTCCAGAGGTAAACTGCTCTTTACCTCTCCATTCTCCATCCTTCCACTTCTATATATGTATGTACAATTATTTCAACATTTATAGCGAACTTTTACGAATTAATTAGCTTAAACTTTCCTTAAAAATATCCTGAATTGTATCATGTGTAATTGGTCCTTATCGCAAGGCAAGAAAGATAAAAATACGCTTAAGAGAAAAGGTTTTCAGTTTCGATTATACAATATTATTAGGATTATGATAGCGAAAAACGGAAGGAAGAAATCTGTGGCAGCCGTTTGTCGGCAGCAAACTTTTCCAACGATAAAGGTCTTTTCGCTTTAGAGTGTAGATACTTTTCTTCTTCCCCGAGACGTAGACGTAGACGTAGACGTAGACGTAGACGTAGACAGCGCGGCGGATGCTCCTGAATCGAGTATTTTGAAGATGCAAAGCACACCTTCCGCGTTCGTGCCTTCTCGGACGAACTTGGACGCGCCGTGCCGCGCAATGCCGCGCCATTTCCGACATTGTTATCCACCAGTGCAAGTGGAGAAGAGAGAAGGCGGTCGGGGTAACGAGTCGAAAAAGTTTCGAGCAAAAGCTCCGTTGCTCTTTTACTGCTGAATTCGGAAGCGTTAGCGATTAACCCTTTTTCTACTCCTTTCATCGCGTAATAACCACGAATTCTACTCGTTTATTACTTATTTCGATGGTTTTAACACTTAACAGATTTTTCGGGCTAGTACTACGTTGTGAAAATTGAATTATTTCTGTCGGAGGGCAAAAGAAGAAAATACCGGCTTCTTTTTATTTTATTCCTCATGATCGATTTCGTGTTCATCGTGTTCATCGTGTTCATCGTGTTCAGGATTCTGAAATTGAGTCTTTTTCGGCAGCGTTCGTCCGGTACCGCTTTATCGTTCCTCTTTCACCTATCGACGAGACGCGACGCTTGGAACTTTATTTCCTTTTTTTTCCCTCTAGCCCGTTGCACGAAACCTCGGTGAAAGTAGACGGTGGATCGCGATAAAATTTCACTTCCAAATGGTGCTGAAAGTTTCGCTTCTATCGAAATTCCGATGATTCCGCGGGAACTTGGACCACGATGACTCCATTTTTCTTGCTAGACATTCGTAACCTCTCGGTCCTCGGCTGCTATAGAGAAAAGTATCGAGAACGTTTTCTCCGTTCGTTCGAGATACATATATGTAGATACATACATATGTAGTACATTCACTACTGCGAAACCAATGAATTATGTCATGCTAGCAGAGTTTATATCTTTGAAACAAGATTGGAGATTTCCAAGAGCTGGAATTGTTTTTGAAAGCGTAACGCAAAGCGATTTAGCCTAACAATCGTGGTCGATTAATTCTTCGAATCTAGCCAGGAATGAAATTCACTGTTTCTGGGTTACGTTCCCTGTTGTGATAGAATGCTGAAGTCGCTTCCTCTTTTCATTTCATCCGTTTTGATCGATCGAGGAAGGCAACCATGCGCGCGGGTTCTGCAACATGAAACCGCCGCCGCGCGCCGCGCCGTTCTGACTGGTTCTGACGTGCAACGTAATTTCCTACGTGGCTCCCGCGGCCGGAACCACGGAGCAGACAACAATGAAACCGCCTCGCACCGACGCGACGCGTTCTAACCACTCGTTCGTTCGGATAGACGCGTCTTTCCGCCGTCGAACAGCTGGAAATTACATCAAAGGCTCCGATTCTGTGCCCGGCATTGTATCGACTCACAGGCTGAATACGCAGAACCGGAAATAAACCGAATACAACAAGTTTCAGGCCATTCAATTTCACCGTTTCTCTTACAATTAGTCTACTTTCGACACGCGAAGAAAGAAATTTCTTTGTCGAGCATCGCGCGATTTATCGAAAATCCATACTCTTATCGTTAAATGAATACGCTATTTTTCTCAGGATAGTCTTGGACGAAATCAGAGACATCGATCTGTGCTCGCATAACTTACATACACATTTATAATGCGGTAATATCGCATCGAGTATCAAGTGTTTCATTGTAAGTTGAACAATAACATCGTTCTCGTTCCGGACAACGACATTCACGGCACAACTACCTATCTAGATTTACATACATACATACATACATACATACATGGTAGCGCGTTAACAGAATCGAAATAATTCTTCAACAACGCGTTCCAGGCTGAATGTGCTGGTCGTAACAGCGTTTCTACGCGTTACGATTTTCCGTTCGAACTACGCCGCGCGTCGTCGCGTCAGTTGAAAGCGTAAATAAACGTTCGAGTTGACGCGTTACGATGCATAGAACGCAATATCCGCAATATCCGAAACGAGCAAGAACGAATCGATATAGTTAAGGTAAGAAAGTTTCGCCAGAAACGAAGGCGTGGCAGCGTACGAAATAAAAGGAGGCTAACTTACACGAGAGAAAAATTGCTCTCGCGCTTCCGGTCGTACCAAAAAGTGGCGACCAACCAAGAGTAAAAGAAACGAACCTGGAGGTGTCGGAACGAGGTTTCAAGAGGCAGCACACGTTGAAAACGTTTCGACCAGCCTCCGAGCCGCGAAACGAACGTACTACATACAAGCTAGCGTGGTAATTAATTAAGAAGGAAACGCCTTGCTAAACGCGTTCTCTTCTTTCTTTTCTTTTCTTTTCTTTTCTTTTCTTTTGTTAACGACTCGACCGAAATTCGAGAGGTGCGCGACCCAAGAAATTCAGCAAATTCAGGACCAACCCACTTTTTCCTCCTTCTCTCAATATTGTAGAATATATTAAAAAGGTGGCTACTTAATATTTTCTTCTCGTTCTCTGGCTTCTCAATTGAACAGAATTTACCAGGCAACTTTAAACCCGAAATTTTTCCGACTTTATGTTTCAGTCTCGAGTCTCCTTCTATCTTTTCGATTCCTTACCTTTCCCTCTTAATCCTTGCCGATATCATCGATGTTGATCCCCGAACATGTTTCGAATCGTCGAGTCTCCGAAGGGGGATTATCCGTTCCGTGATATCAAAGGAGGGAGGAAAAAAAACGTTGTGAGCGAAGAAAGGAGATTTAAAGAAGAAGAAGGACGGTTTTCCCATGAATCCAACCAAGGAAACTTTGCTCACAGAATAAATCGTCTTTATCGTCTCTTACCTGTTCCGGCTCGTCGTGTAGAGCAGGCTGTGTCGAGACGGATCGTCTGTTTCTCGTCAAATTTTCACGCGAATTTTTTTTCGTCCAAACAATTTTCCGAGCACTTCAATCGAAACTCACGATTCGACGATGCTCGTCGACATACGTTCCGTTCGTTCGCACCCGTACGCGTTTATGAAATATTAAACGAGGCCAGGCTGCAGGAGGGAGAGAAAAAGAAGTGGATGGAAGGCAAAGAGAAACGAGAGGCGGGAATAATTCAAACGCGTCACATTGCTGGGAAATTTCAGCTCGCAAGTTGTCGACGCTGCGTTAGGCGCGTGAAAGAGGTGGAAGAAAAGAGAAGAGAAGAGAAGAGAAGAGAAGAGAGGAGAGCCACCCTTCGCGTTTTTCCATCCAGTATTCATTTACCATTCTGCGACGCGGTAAAAGGGTACATTTGTATGGAAATTTTTCTCTGACTCGTTCCGCTCGAAAGGTGACGTATACAAATCCACTAGCCCATTTTTCCCGCAGGGAAAGGATTAAAGTATTTACGGAAGTGGAACGGAAATTGTTGCGAGGAAGAGAAAATTATTGTCGACGCGACGGAAGGACGTTTGAACCGTTCGTTTACCGAATCACAACAGTTTCCTTTCGTCTCTTCAAAACGACAATTAGCATAAAAATAGATAGGAAGAATATTGGAAAATAAAAATTTCTTTTCCCTTGATCTGTCTCACCTCTTGGCGCTGCGCTGTCTCTATTACAGCGCAATTTTCGATTCCAACACTGTCTACATATTTGCATTTCTTCTGCGTCTGCTTTCAACCCCTGCTCTCTCATCTGGCCAATGTCTCTCAGCGAATCTTCGCCTCGCTGCTCCCGTTACACGTGATTTACGCACGTGCCGGTGCAATGCTCCTCTTACAAGAACAGAGACAACGTTTTTCTACTGCTACTGTAATTCATTCGTGCGCGAGTAACCCGTTCCGAAAGATAGCGTGAAATTAGTTTCCCTCTACGCTACTCCAACAAATCGTCCAGGATACTTCATTCTTTTTCATCAATTTTATGCGAGCAAACCTAACACAGTTAGGGTTTTACACGTTAAGTGTAAACATTTCTATTATAATAAACATTTTCTATTATAATTGAAAAACTCTTCTTTCACAGAAGATACATATGTATACCGTTATCGAAAAATCACGGTTGCGGAACCATTTGTGCTCCGGAAATCAGAAAGGAAAGTCAAGACGCTCGCGTCGCGATTAATATGCTCGACGCGTTGCGTCCATTGTCCATTACAGCGGTTCGCGACACGTTTCTCGAGCAAACACTCGTTTCCTGCGCGCCTTGCTGAAAGCTCAGACCCCTCGGAACCTTTTTAATTCTCACATTTTACCCCGGTCTGTCGCGGCCGCGAGAGCAAATGCGCCGCTCTGGGTTTACTTAAAGAAAAAAAAGAGGGAGAAAGAGAAGAAAAGTTGTTGGTGGGTGAACGTGTAAGTGTAGATACTAGGGGCGGTGCTGGCGGCGTCTAACAAGGGCGAGTAGACTCGACTCGACTCGACTCGACTCGACTCGACTCGCAAATGGAAATTGGTTGCAAAGGAATATTTACTGCCACCGCTAGCCTAGGTGAAAAGCTGTAACTTATGTGGTGGAACCCAAAAGGGAAGAGCATAAAGAGAAATGCACCGACTTGGGACGTGTGAAAATTATGGTACCGCGATGCGTTCGAGGGATTCCTTGGACTCGCGCATGGCGTTTGTCTTGTCATCTTCTTCGAATCGCTGAAGAAAATTTCATTTTAAAGAAAAGAAACAGACTAAAATACATCTGAAATTAAATAATAAATATTTTATTATACGGAATCTCTCCTTTGAATTCCTACGAGAAGCTGGTGTTTGCGACACCCCTTGCAGATACCTTGCAGCTTTTATAACTAGTAAAACATAACTATAGTATGTATACATATACATAGGGAGAAACGTGGGATGAAGTACTTAGAAGGCGCATCATACGCTCGACGCATTGATCGATGGAAGAAGGCAAGCCAGCCAAGGGTAACGGGAAACTAAAGGTACGAAGATAAATTAATACCGCAAAATTTCTCGGAGTTAGAGGGAAACTAGTGGTGGTGGTGGTTTTCCTCTTTCCTTTTCTATCACCTCTCTATCCTCCTCCTCCTCCTCTTCTTCTTCCGTTCACCGAAGCCCTGCCTCTAACTCGGTCGGTCTCCATGCGAAGCATGGATCACCAACGAAGCCCCTTTCGAATCGAATTGCAGAGCAGAACAGAGCAGAACAGAGCAGAACAGAGCAGAACAGAGCAGAGCAACTCTGAGAGTCGCGGATATCGCGTCTAGTTATGTCCGGTCCCTCCAGTTACGGGTTTGTTCCAGACTCCCCAACCCTTGTTCGATAACTTTGAATTTCATTAGGCTGGTTAATAAAGCTCGTTATCCTGGCTACGAGTTAATCGGTTGGAAAGTGGATTATACAGGAAACGCGCACCACTACACTACTTACGTACCGAAAAATTGTTTAAAAAGAATGGTTCGTATAAACATCGATTGTTTCATCTGCTTTCAAAAGGAAGAACTAGCCTATTTTAAGAAGAAAAAAAAAAGTCCAACTCGAGGACAATGATAAATTCGACGATATCGATGTCGGTACATGGCTAACAATAAGAAGAGGAAGGGAAAGGGAGCAAACTTTTCAAGTGGTCGTCAAGCATTTTTTGTGTTTGTCGTCTCTGACGCTGGTTCAAAGAATCGATCAATCGCGATGTTCTAAGGTGGACGATCGAGCACTGAAAACGTACACAAGTCGAGAAAGAAACGAAAAGAATCGATCGAAGAGAAGTGATTCGTCGAATTCGTTAATCCTATTGGCCAATAGTCCTTTGTGACGAGCGGCGTCGAAATGAAATTTCCGGTCTTACGGAATCCAGAGAATGCTTTGGCGGTCGTCGGGCCATTCGACGATAATTCGATCAGTAATCACACGGAATAATCGATCCAACCATCCCGTCCTGCTTTTTACGTGACGGCATGTCACGCGACCGATACGCGTTCATTGCTAAATATGTAGACTTTCTTTTCGTTTCCAAAATTCTATTAAACCCCATCTGAAATCATCGTTCCTCTTCATTAATTAGATTTAAAAAGTTGGAAACAAAATAAAATGTAAACGTTTCGTGTCCATTACGTTCGTAAAATTTGGAAATTTGGTTACTGGGCTGGATGACCGCGTTAATTTAACGACCTCAAAATCCACTCAATTTTCTTTTGACACGATAGGTACGTTAAAAAAAGAACCGCACCGAAAAGCTGTGTAAAACACACAGTGTGTATTGAAAAACAAAGGATTGACCTGAAAATCTAGTAAAAATAATACAATAACCGCATCGACAAAATTGGTCAATTATTAAAAAAGAAATAACAAATAAAAAGAGACAATTGAAAACAGTTTGAAGTTCTTTGTAGACTGTATTCAATTAAAATCGTGTGAAAATGGAATTGAGTATGTAATAAATAGTACTCATTAATTTACGAATATTTCGCCTAACGTAACTGAGAATGAATCGGTCAGCCGCGTCGCGTCGCGTCGGTGGTTATACGTATACATATCACTGAATTGCGCGCCAGGCTGCGCATCGACCGCACTTTTCTCAGTCATGTACGAGCCGTGCAGTGAGACGCACACGCTACGCTGGCTTATTGTTAGTTTCGTTAGGAACAATCTACTTACAAAGGTGTACATATTCCAAGGAAGGTTCCTGGTGAAATTTTTAAACTGCCTTGTTCACCTTTTACCCTTTTCTTTCGAGATTCTAGAAAAAGGATTACTGTTATGATTCGTTGATTTTTTGATTTTTTGACAAACAAACATTGAAATATCACGAGGAAAATGGCGCACGACAAAAGGCGAATCGAGTTAACAAAATTATCGGCGACACGGCATTTGCGGTTCGAGAATAAATTTAGATTCAACCGATTGTTCGATCGAAGAGCGATGGATTGGCTCGACAGAGACTACTGTACAGGTTTCGCCGCGAATAATCTTCTCGACGCGACGTGTAACCCCAAGAGGCAAGAAGCGAAACAATATTTTGGCAAGCTGCTCCCTCCTCCTACAGTCGGCTGATTCTCCGAGCGTTCGTGGTTTGCCTTCGAACTCGAACAGGAAAGTGAACAAGGTTACCCGAAGGATTTGCATATTTCTATTTACGAAATTGTGAACGGATCCGAGTTTCTCGCTCGGTTTTCGATCAAACGTTTCGTCGCGGTACTTTGGAAAAATCCGTCGCGTCGCGCCGCACCGCGCCGCCGGTTTCACAGACATTTTGTAAACACGATTTATCGATTGCTTTGCTCGATCGTATATTTTCCGGTGTAAAAGGTTTCAATTTCGTTAAAAATAAATTTGAATATATCTATTTGTAACAAGACGCGTCTTTGAATTAGCCTACAGTGGTTGGTTATGAGCTGATACCGCTCAGAGAGACATCGATTCGATGCTCGTACACGAAAGCCGCTATCGATGAATTTAAAAGAACGATTTGTATCGCGGTATCTAAATTATTATTAAAAGTGTTGATCGAACAGAGCATACGTTATCGTTTCGTTGAATTTTCCATGAATGATGGAAACACCGAATGTGCTCGTTCGCACCTGTTAATCGACACGGTATTCATCGTGTATTTTCAAACGAATTCTACACGTTCATTGCGAGTAATCGGATCTGTTAGCCATGCAATTTTCCACATATTTTTCTGCTTCATTCGTTCCGTGCCGTTCCGTTCCGTTCCGTTCCGTTCCGTTCCGTTCCGTTCATAATAGACTTGTATCTGTTTGGCGGCAGAGAATTTCAGGCTCGTCCTAATAAAAGCAACAGACAATTGTAGAAGCTTGCACGGTAGGGAACAATTAAATTGAAGCTCGATTCGGTTACATTTTTTCGCGTGTCACGTTAAATTCTTCGAGCACAACTGCACTGGCTCCTTGGAGACACTTTTCACAGGACGAACGGGCGGACGATTAGATTTCGAGGCAACGTTACATTCCTACCACCCAACCGTACCTACACTTTCCTACAATTTTATGAGAAATAGAGAGGTATAGGGTTAAAGTTAACACTTTAAGTTTAGCTAATGGAAGGTTGGAGTGCTATTATGTATATACATTTTTTTGTAAGCTTTTCATTTCGCATGGATTTGATAAAATAGGTATCCAATCGTGAAAGCGTTAAAATAGACGTACAAGAAATGAAATAGGATAACATTGCGGCGACGAATGGAAATCTCTTAAGAAATCTGTTTATTTTTAATCAAGTCCAGATTTGGAAGCGGATCAATGATCATTTTTCGTTAAGTTACTTGGTATGCTTGTTTAATGCCGAAACGATGGCAATTCAGAGAACGTTCGTTTAAAGTTTAATAGAACAACGCTCGATTTAGATCCCGTTACCTTCCGTCCGGTTCTCGATCATTATAGCTTTATGTAGATTTATGGTACGTCGTATTTTATTGCCGGATATCGACCAAGTTATATTTATTCGGTGAACGATAGTGTGTACCGTGCTTTGCTGTGCTCGTTCCTCAGGGAGGTCGAGGACTCTCTCACTTTTTCTTTTTCTTTTTCTTTTTCTTTTTCTTTTTCTTTTTCTTTTTCTTTTTCTTTTTCTTTTTCTTTTTCTTTCCTTTTCTCTTCTTCGTCTCGCCGACAGTCTCCTCTCTCCGTTTCTGTCCCACTACCACGTGAGCAGAAAATATTGCCACGACATTTATATTAAACTCTGCAAAACTATCGATCCACGCTCGTATATTATATAGAACCCAGCGTCTTTCCACGCAAATACATTTTTATTTTAAAGATTTTCTGTTTTACAGTTTGATCGTCGTGTATCGACTTCGATCTTGAATTCTTCCATACTTTTTAACCTTTAACTAGAATGGATGCAGGGGACCAGCTTGAATACCTATACATATTGTATAATACCTACATAATTTCTATTGAATGAAAATGAGCACGGATCCGAAAGGAGCAGGAGATACAGTTGGTTAACACAGCGTCCAACTGACGTAAGTGGGGTTCGTTTTAAGTGCGGGTATTTAACAATTTATGGCTGGTTGTCGTAGCCGGAAACGCGTCTCTGCGACGGAACTACCGGCTGGTTTGGTTGAGCCGCGAACATTGCATTAAACGTCGACCAACGCAATTTCCTAGGAAACGCAACCGGCGGCGAATTCGAGCGGATAAACTACGACGACGCGAATAACAATGCTCGATCTCTCTGAACTATTATTTTGAAATAATATAAAAGGGAATAATATAAGGGCTGTTGTTGTTTTATTCTCTACGAGTGACATTTGAACTTGATGTAATTCTCGGTCGTTTCTGACTTAACAATTTTTCATATCAGACATTCGTCGTCAGTAATATTTGATAAATTAAGAGTGGATAAAGTAAGAGTGAATCCGGATGATGACGACGATCAATGAACTGTAACAAGGTTGTAACAAGTTCCAGCCGTTCGGTTATCTCGCGACGTGTCGCGCGTCTAATCTAGTCGATTAGAGATCGGTCTTCCGCTCGGCCCCTGTTATCTCCTTCTGATTCTAGTGGAACATCGTGGACGCCGTCACTCGTCGATTAAACCCGGATACAATAGGATTTCCCAAGTCTTTTGGGACCCAGATACACACAGTTTCCAGGTTTTCCCTTTTCTCATTTACACCCTTGGAAAAACGTGCGACATCCTTCTGTTCGATACACCCTTCCACTTCGAACTGGTTGCTTTCGGTCACGCGATCGCTCTTGCGGGAATTTTCCTCGGCTGTAAATTGCAAAAGTTCCAGCTACGGGGTTCGACTATCGTATCCCTACCGAAACTAACTGTTGTTTCTTCTTGTTTCAGATCCCAAGGCGTCTCTCTGGATCCGGGGTACCCTCGCACATTCGCACACTCGCACACTCGCACACTCGCGGGGTAAGTTGTTCTTAATATGTAACCGGCGTCGTTCACTTGCTCGAGTAACCGAACGGAAACGGAACAATGATTCTTCGAAACTCGATTAAGATTTTTCAACGTTTGATCGTTGCCCATTTGCTTATCATCATCCAGGATTTTCTACTTATTTCTACTTATTAGAGCGTTATTTAAGGGTTGCCAAATATGTACTACTCGTTCACATCGGTATCCAGACAAAAGGCCAGTTTACGCGGGTCTAGACGGTTGAACGACTCGCATTAGTACCTGACCAGGCAAAGGGGGATCTTTACTCTCCCGCTGTCTCGTTATTATCCATTACGCGCGACACGCGTTCCCCCACAGTTCTCGATCTACATAGTTCAAGTTTCGATGCAACCTTGGAAAGTGCACGGAAACGCAGCGTCTCAGGGAAGTTTCGTTCTCGCGTTCCAAGCAGCAAGCTGAGCGAAGCGCAAAGTCTTAGCTAGATAACGGAGAAGGCAACGAGGCGGGAAATTTTCTCGACCTACCGAAAACTTTTCCATTCTGCGCCGATTTGAAAAGCAACTATCTATATGTAGTCTATGGCCTCTGTTTTCCGCGATGAATATCGTGAGAAAAGTTCATGGAAGTTCGT
Organism: Osmia bicornis bicornis; assembly: GCF_907164935.1. Taxonomy (NCBI): domain Eukaryota; kingdom Metazoa; phylum Arthropoda; class Insecta; order Hymenoptera; family Megachilidae; genus Osmia; species Osmia bicornis. The sequence continues at coordinate 85,325 of NC_060218.1, read as the reverse complement.
TTCCACCTAGATAGCTGGAAAAACGAACGAAAACGGTTCTATTCCTTTTGGTAACGCGTTCATTAACGTTTCCGTTACGATCACCTGTGAAATTTCAGCGGTCTCTTTGATCCGCTGTAAAATCATGCGGTTTCATTTATTATTAACGCCTCTATGCTGCAATGCATACATATATGTATATTGTACATACATATATGTATTATATATGTTAATTCTGAGATGACGAGATCGTTAGATAAAAAAAACAGTAACAGTTTAATAATAAATCCGTTTCTCTAGCTATTTTTGCGAGAGTTATCGTATTGCTCGAAGCGACTGGAATCGTAAACGTTAAATCGTAATTGATTGCCTTCTCTTTTCGCTAAAAATTAATTGCTCCAGGAACGGATTCTCTGACAGCAGATTAATTTTAGCTGATGCTAGTATCTTCGCGACTGAGGAAACAATAGCATACTTGGATATTCCAGAGAGAGGTATTAAAAAATGAGAGAAACAAAGGTTAGTTTACGACGCAGAGAGTTTTTTGGACTCTCCCAACCCCTGACCTGGCTGGAATACATTTGTTCGAACATCTGCGGAATCTGCGGATACCTATATTGCCAAGGAGAAAATGAATAAATTAACAGCAGAGCACTTGCTGCTTTTCGCCCGCACGGCAACTTGCGCGTACTTAATTAAATTTAACGCGGTGCTTGGTCCAGGCTTTCGCTCTCGGACTTTGCGTACCTTTCACGGAAGTCGGTCGCTCAGAGTTGTTCAACCGACGACGTTGGACCAACGATGTCGCTTAAATATTTAATCTGTCGGAACAGCGTTGCGCGCAAAAGGCGGCAACTTTGAAAGTCACACAAATCGAATTACAAATTCGCTTTCCCAAAGGAAGGTGACAAACAAACGCGACAAGACGATTTTCGAGTGTTTTAACGTATTCTAAGACGTATTCTAAGAAAATCTATTATATCCTTAAGAAAGGATGAGAAACGAATAGGTCCTGGTAGAATCTGTTTTGAGGAGAGTTAAAAAAAATGAAGAATATTGTATAGAGAGATGACACGAGGGACACGGCGCGGCGGCCAGGGCACCTTTGGAAGTCGTTACGAGCTTGGATGCCGCCCTTCCGCCCGATCAATATTACGTTGGTGGGGCGGAGGCGGAGGCAGCGGCAGCGGCAGCCAGAGAGGGTGAACGCGAGGAGGCAGAAGAGTGGTGGGAAGGTTAGGGAAGGTATCCAAGGTAGAAAGTTGTCCTGGCGGGGTGTCGAGGGGATATTCGCCGGGAGAAGAGGGGTTGAAAGTGGTGGGGGTTGTCAGTGGAGGAGCCAGCCAGTACTGTCATGGCGCCGTGCACCACCGCCAGCCAAGCGGTAGCTGAAATTACTCCCTCGCGGTGTGTGACGCGTTGTTGGCGATTTTTCCAGGGAAATTAATCGCGATCAGCGGGTCGCAAAGGGTCGCGTAGTGCTCGACGATTTGCTCGACGATTTGCTCGACGAGGGAAAAAGGGACGCGTTTAAGTTGTTGGTTGGAACCGCATCGTCGTGGTGGGTGCGCGCGATCATCCGGCGCGAGCAACTATCGTAACCCGTACGTCGTCGTGTCGCAGTCGTGGCTTCGCGGCTCTCTCGAGAGGAGCAGAAACTGTGTGTGTTCGCGTGTTTGTCATTCGGAGAGATAGTTGGAAAGGACCAAATATTTAAGCATAAATTCGAACAAGTATTGGAACGGTGCTGCGAACTCTGTGTGCTGATACTCGACTAGTATATCATCCACGGGTTGTTATTCGGTGTGTCGGTGGGGTAGTAGAACGAAATCGTATCGACCTCGAAACTGTTTGCAACAAAGGTCGACGATCTTGAAGAGGCTATAGGTTCCCGATTCGAGGTAGTACATATAGTGATCGAGGAAAGGAGGAACGGTGAGACGCGAAGGTGAATCGATGTTGGACGCGAAATCGTGTCGCGATCAGTTCGTTGGGTGGTAGCACGCACGATGTCGCGGCGCGATGCGTCACGTGACTGACGTGAGAACGGACGAGCCGAGAACGTGAACGAGTAGTTTTACTTGTAAACTAAAAAGTAATAAAAAATAACAAGTTTCAACACACCTGACCAGGCTGTCGTCGAGCTGGTGGAAAACAAGACGGAGGTGGCTGTCGGAAGTGAATCGCGTTGCCAGCAGCCCCGGATCTATCTCTCACTCTGACTGACGACGAACACAGTCGGGGTTAACAATGTCCTAGCGAAGGCAGGAGTTCGTTTAGGCCGATCCCCCTCGTCCTCTTCCGTTTCGTCCAGAAGAACCTTGAATCCCGTTTTCGCTCCCTGACCTCCAATCATACCAACGCGACATCGACCCGACATCGTGGACAGACACACACGTGCACGGGTAACGCGTACGTACACCCTTCTCTTTCTTTCCTTCTCTTCGATTCCTCCCGCCCTTTCTTTGAATCTTGCTTCTCACCTATCACTCGTGCACACGTTTTCCCTTTAATACGTCCTCTGTTCCTCGAAGTATACCTGAAAACAACGACAAATATACAGGTGCAGAGGTAGACTGGAACGCTTCTACGCAGAGGCGGCGGGTACACGTAAACCCTGAATAGCTGGCAGACGGATAGAAAGACGGCTTTACCGAATCCAGCCAAGTCCAAAGTCCTTAATCCCGTGGGGTGATCCTGGCCCCGCCCGTACGCCTAGGAACCACACCCCGGCCAGAGAAGGAACTCAGGATACAGATTTACCCGGCTCTCTTACTCTCTCTATCTCTCTCTCTCTCTCTCTCTCGCTCTGGTAAGCTTCCACCTTCGCAGCTGTTGCCTGTTTTTCCTATATTTTCTTCCCTCTTACGCGACTCTAGTTTCATCCTCGTCACTCGACACCCCCACTTGTTCGTTCCTTCTTGGTGGATTTAATAGCGCACATGGCCTCGTTCCATGCTGGATGCGAGTTGCACCCGCGTCGCGCAGGTTAGAATCGTCGCGAAGGGTGGGTTAAGGGCAGCGCAAAGACTCGGGAGCGTTTCGTGTGTTGAATTATTTCGCTGGATTGCCTGGAAATCGCGTGTTTTTTTTTTTTTTCTTCAACCTTGCCGCTTACAGAGGTGGCAGCCAATGAAAAGAGAAAAACGGTGCCGTGTCTTGTCTGGTTTCGAGCAGAATTAATTGCCGTGGAGAGATCGCGCGAGTACCGCGAAGGCACGCAGCAATTGGGGTAGAAGAGGGTGGCGCCCCGATATGTCGAGAAAAAACGTGCGACTTCGAGCTACGCCTACGCTTCGTTAATTCCACCAACCGCGAATTTTTTGCCATCGTCTAGGTGTCTGCACCGTGTTAATTGGTGGTGGGTATCGATCCTCAACCAATTTTCTCTATACCGCGCCAGAGTTTAGGTTATACACTGGCGGTGTTTTAAATCTACTCGCTTCGATACACATCGCGTGTTTTTTGCAAACAAGGGCCAATTTCGAAACCAAACAAGATAGAAAATATATTCTGAATTATTCGCTTCTTATTTGAAATTTCGATATACGATTCGTTAAATTAGAGAGATTCGAGAAACAATCGTATCGCCCAATAGTGTTCAAGTTCTTATCTATTATATTTACCTAACACAGAAGAGTATAGATCTCTTTGGATAGATATTGGAGAGCGATCGAGCGTTTCCATTAGTCTTCGCTGCGAGTCCTTAATAAATCTGTAATTAAAAGTTTCGTCGAAGCGTCGCGTCGATTAAAGACGACGGAGTAGGATCGTTGTCGGTGAAAATTCTTTGGAAACTCGCAACTAAACTCGATCGATCGCGTCAGGAATCGATCTGCAGGAATAACTCGGGGCACACGCTTGATTTCATAGCTCCTTTGATGTATCCAAGCCAGGAAATGCACGAAGGGCACGTTCATCACGGTTCGTTGCTTCTAGTCAATCGCGCGACGAACTCTCGAATCGCCAGATACCTCTCGAATATAATTTACAAACTCTACAACTATCAATTTCAAATCATTTATGCGTATTGCTGATTTTTCTCAACGCTGACATCAATGTTGCTTATACAGTTACGTTCGTAACTAATTCAGGAGATGTTGGAACAATTGGCAATAACACGTATACACGTATCAGAGCTGTGAAGAATAATTGTAAAGGTGAAATCATTATAATAATAATAATAATAATAATAATAATAATAAGAAGAAGAAGAAGAAGAAGAAGAAGGATTAAAAGACAGAATCATTTTCTATCGCTGCTCTGATAGCAGGTTAAATTACATTCACTAAGTGGGTAGGTTTTCACGTTAAAAGTTGCTGCTTCAGCACTCCCCCATTCATTATCGGATTAGTACTTTTAACACGTCGAAAATTTATAATCGCGACGCGGCGGTACGAGAACTAGTTGGACGAATCAATTACTTTCTCGTTTCGTAATTTACATTGACGCGCGTTTAACCGTGTAATTTAATTACACGAGAGGTTAATCCGATACCATATAGCGAATCCGGGTATTCGTACACTTGAAACGAGGCTCGATAATATTTTGACTAACAAGAATTTGCCAGTAAATTTAGCGAATCAGTGCCGATTAAACAGTTCTGGCTCTGATAAACGTGTGTCCTCTATTTATTTTAGCTGTTGCTTGAAACCCCCATAGATTTTGAGCGTTGATGCGATGCAAGCCATATAAATTTGATGATTTTCGATGCGATAAAATATAGGTAACCAGAATTTAGTAATAAAGCGTGCTGTAAACGATATTCGATACATACTCTGCTATCAACGAAAAATTGATTTATGAATTTGTAAAATTCCAACTTAACGCTTGCTCCAATTTCGTTGAATAGAAAACCTCGTAACTTTATTTTTATTAAAGAACGATATTTTTTCACGATCACTATTCCGTGTCTACCTATGCCTATCATTTATAATCATATAAAACTTTAATCTTTGTCCACCGATAAACTGGTAATCGCAGAATATTAATTAGAAGAAATTTATTCAACCAGAGAGATGTAGAGAAGTGTTTGAGTAAAAAAAAGCAATTTCAGGGCGGAAGTTCGCGGTCGAGCCGTACTCGCACCCCGATTTAACTCGAAACGAACGGTGTTGGATCGATCGAGGATGTGCGCACGATTTGGTTGTCCTGGAAAAGGGACGAAAAATTCGCACTCGGATCTGATACCTATAGCGCGGAGGCGTTTTAATTCGAATTGTAAATGAGGAACCACTAGGCTGTGATACGCGCGAGGAAAATTAACTCTTCCGCTACGAGCGACGTCGTTGAAAATCGATCAGTACAAGTAGTATTGGTCGGTGTTTGGTCAGACGCAAGACATAATATGGATTATTAAGGGCATTAAGCATCGATTCAACACCTCAGTTTACGTGTGTTTTTTAAAACATACACACGACGCTTTAAATCGTTCATTTGGTCGTATCAAATACGCAGAGCCGTTTTTCAACGGGTCCTGGGGGCGTCCTGATGGGGCGTCCTTGGGGCGCATTGCAATTGCAGTCTAACTAAACGTTTACAGAGGCGCAAAGGGGATGGGGTTGAACGAAGGCGATGAGAAAAATGCATTGTTGCTAGTAGTGTAGCGCTTACAAGCGTTTTGTGAAGGCATTTTTTTTCTTATTTTCAAAGCTGGACGAGGGTTTTCTTTTAATCTTTTTTCTCTATTGAGATTGACTGTAATCAACCACCATCAACACCACCACCACCAAATGTTCGTCATTCGTCAAGGGGTAGAAATTGTGCGGGATAAAATGAGGTAAACGTAATAGAGGAAATTGAATAAATTAAAATATGTAATGGAGTAGATTTACGTGACTTGTGATCTGCTTTTCATCACTTACCGGGCAAATTAAATAAATATGTATAAAAGAATTTACTTAGGAATATAGAGAAAAAAAAATATTCACCGCTGGATCACGTTTGACGATCGCGCTATTCGCTATCCCAGGATTAATTGAACAGTGCCGTATGAAAAGGGTCAGTTGCTCTTGACACGATACACTCTTTCGAATGAAGAAAAAAGTGCACCGCGTCTTCATTGTACTGCCATAGCTATTGTCAGACTGGATCGAAAGTAGAGGAAGAAAAAGCGTGTTTTCATCGAGCTTCATTTACCAATTATTGATTCACCGTATCGACGAGTAGTGCCCGAACAGACTAGACGCAATGTCCGTTAACGATGATTTTAAGAGAAATTTAATCGCTCTTCTGGCATAGTTTCAGTCTTATTGTTGTCGACTGCCTTTTATAGAGTAGCAGCATCAAGTAATACACAGTCTGCAGAAGGAAATTAATCGGTAAATCATGAAATCTGCTCTGTACCCGCTCTCTCATTTCTCTTCCACTGTTCTACGCGATTCGTCGACGACGACGATATTTCCATCGTTATTAATCCGCTAATCTCGCGATTCAACGCGAGAGAATCGAGCAGATGGTCGTTCAATTTCCTGCTTCCGTTCTGAAAGAAGAGGAAAACGAAAACGAAAACGAAAACGAAATCTACATTCACTTTCTTCGTGACCATGTGTCTGAACGGATGAAATTGCTTAACGTATCCTAGCGTTTAATATTAAACACAGTCCTCGTTGATGGCCTCGTCACGTAACGGCTAATTTATTCGATGCCCTTTTTTTTAGCTGATCTTTGATATATTTGGTAGCTGTGACAACATCTGTCCTTCGAGTGCCGACGCAAGACCGCGATCGAAACTCTACCGCGAGATCGTGCTGATTCGTCGAGCACGCGATGCGTCGTTTTTCTCGTTAGTTTCGTAGGTCGAAAGTTGAAGGTCTTTCTTCGGCCCTCGGCTAACGTGCCGTTTCGATCTTCGTGCACTGGCATGCAACCTCGAGCTTTGATATTAATATCTAAATACCCCTGCTAAAATCTTGCTAATCGACCGTATAGATTATAGATTGTGTGTACGAAAATAAAAGATTGACTTGTTTGAAAAATTTCGACCGTTTACGACGACAACTACATACATATGTACTACATAATATAAATTCGCTAAAGTTTCAATACAGTGAACATTGTTCCTGGTCGAACGGAATGTAATTGCTTTCGTAGCTGTCTGCTACAGTTGCTCTGCTCTGCTCTGCTCTGCTCTGTTCGTCAGAAAACCTGAAATTCTGTCGATTTCGGGAAAATATTGGAAGGCCGTGACGGAATGGTGTCGGTTGATGGTGAACGGAAACGGACACACTTACGTTTTTCCTGCACAGGTCATTCGTTAATTAACCGTTCTGATTTTAATCAGAAGAGAAAGAGATACAAAGGCTGGTTGGCCGATAATGACGCCGCGTTTACGTCGAGCAATATTTTATAATTTCCACTATTGGGGCCTCCTCAATTAAAGGGACACCAGCGGTAATTGCAAATCGGACGAGAGAAATTCCTTTCGATGTATGTACATATACATATAGTCTACAGGTTGTTTCAAAGAAATCTTCTTTTTTAAATAACCGATTAATTTTATTGTACATTTTCTAGATCTTTCTCAAGACTAGAAATGAAAAGTTTCACACTCGTTTTTCAAAACGCTTTTGTTGAAATCTCGAAGAAAAAAGCATGTATGTATGTATCGCGTAGATTTATGCGGGCTAATGTAGCGCGAGAACGCGTCGCTTTATACATAATAGAAAATCGATTTTCATAGAAGCTTCGATTACAGTGTCGTAGCCGCCTCGCGGCGATTGGCGACCGGCATCTGTTGCCTTTACGCTTTAGAGCCGCGAAACGTTGTAATTAAACCCGACCTGGTCGTCCAGTTAACCGTGTTTCTACGCGAAACGTAATTAAACCCGGTCAGTCTGCTTTCATGGCAAACCCCTCGTCTCTAACGAACTTTTCGTTAACCTGTATCGTTCAATCGCGTCAGATTTCTTTCTGGCGTGTGAATGAAAAAAGCTTGCAAGATTATCATCGAGAAAATGGGATTAGTACATACCTACGATATTATTATACGTGTATTTTCTCATTGGAATATTGTTCCCAATTTTATATCGTATGAAAATTCCGCTAAAATCGATACCTGTATCGATTGGATAATGTCCATTGTAAGCAAAGTCGGAAACGTTGAAATTCTAGTAGCGGTTGTTCATCACCGTTGACTAGGCTAGACCATCGCATCGTCCGACCAATTTCTCTTTTCTACCCTTTTACGAACCTTTTAATACCCTGACGAATAGCCCACGCTGATTTTTCCCATGGCCCCTATATATTTTCCTGTCGTCTACGTGGAATTTTATTTTGTCACGACTAACGACGCGATTGCTCTTCTCACGAAACAATCGCTCTTTCGTTTCGTTTCGTTTCGTTTCGTTTCGTTACGTTTAATTTTTTTCCTTTAATGCGAGTAACATATACTGGAGATTTCACCTTTACTTTTGTAACATCATTATAAATTTCTTTTTATTCATTTGTAATCTATTCTGATCGATTTGTTCATTTCGTTCTACAGAAAAGAGATATCAGACATTTTAACGAGAATATTCTTGTTGAGGGTATTATTCAAAAGTAGACATCTAATACAGCCTTAACGAGCCTTTAAACGAAATTTAAACGCGTCCGCGTATCCGACGTAACTTCCGACACACCCCTATCGCGTCGCGCCTAGCTTATCCCTTCCGTATCGTCTCTTTAGCTCGATAACGTCATTTTCCACTTTCTTTTCTCTCTTTTTCTCTTTAGCTGAAAGAGTTGCCGTATTATGCAAGCGGACTAGCTCGAAAGTTGGTGCAAGTTTGTACCACGTGCTTTAGGCAGCTCGTAGACACCGCTTAAGCACGACTTTGCTTGTTCGGTGGTATACGCTTGTTACCACCTGCTACGTGTGTGTGTGTGTGTGTGTGTGTGTGTGTGTGTGTCTTAACGAGTTATCGCGAGTTGATGGTTTCGATACGTCAGCGGTTTCGAAAGCGACGAGAGGTTGGGAACGATCGGTGCTCTCGTCAAATGTTTTTTTTATCTTTCAATCTGAAATAGTAAGGTTGTTAATCCTTACTACTTACTATTTCTGTCGCTTTGGATAGAATTGTTGCGTATCCATCTAGCGGACTCGTTTCGCTTAAGAACAGAGCAATCCTCTTAACGGCGCGCGACGTTAAAACCTAGTTAGGTAAAGCGGATTCGAGATGCGCGTGTCCGCCACCGAACCCAGCTGGATACATACCTTGTCGCTGATACCTGAAATCTGTTATGCGATCAGACGACAATTTATGACTTTCGAACTTTCTTTTTACTCGCTGCATCACATTTCACGTGTACCCAGATGCGTCATCTTAAAATCATACAATTCAAAGTGCAACGCCAATCGCTCAACCTATAATTAGTAGCAGAGATTAGTAGCGCAAATGAAACATGACTTGGAAATTTTTCATTTTCTCTATGCCAGTCTTTCACCGGTACCGTGCCGAATACAAGGCGAATATTTATTGAAATCGTCGAGGACGATGCCATAATCCAAAGAGTTAATTATCCGTCGCTATTAATGCCCCCTTTAACAATGCGCTTAAATTGCGGGGCAAATAAAGTAGCACGAGCGAGTTTGTCGTAATTTCGTGCTTAATTAACGTTCCTCCTCCTGCCACATATCTCCTCCAACCGTGCTCTCTCCTTCCTTCCTTCCTTCCTTTCGATCCATCTTCTCTCCACCCGTGAACGTATATTTCGATCGTATATAGTACGACTCGGCACGTTTGTTAACAGACGAATGTATAGATAAAATAACTTTGTTCATAAAATTGAACTATGCCGATAGAAAATGGCAAATGGCATTGCAACAAACTATTTCATTGAAATAGGACGAATATGCAATTCGTTTCTCTGCATCTCCATTTTGCAGTATTAGGTATATTATGTAATACGTATAATAGATTCATCAAGGCCGTTGATTTTAAACGAGTTGCAGTTTTCGCGCTGTTCCTTGGAAGCATCGAAAGAGGTGCTGAAGAAAACGGAAGAGCCGCAAAGAATGACGAATGAGAAGATTTTCAACTGGGAGTTTCAGCCAAGTCGAGGTTTTCTTTTCTACTCGGCAAGCCGCAAAACGGGGCAACGAGAAGACGAAAAGGAACGAGACATCCGCTTCGTTTCGATGGAAGAAGATCGAGAAAAGCGAGAAAAGCGAGAAAAGCGAGAAAAACTGAGAGAAAGAGAAAAGGAAGGAGGGTGAGAGGTTTCTATTGAGTCGGTCAGCAGCCCGCAGCTGCAATTGAATCGAACGTGCCATAGGGAAGTGCACTTAACCATCTCTCTTGTCTCGTCTCGTCTCGTCTCGTCTCGTCTCGTCTCGTCTCACTTTCGTTGTGTGCTGTCGACGACCGAACGACTTCTCGGAGGCGACGAGCAATAACCATAGCCGTATAGTAGCCGAAAGGGAAATTGCCATCGCGTCGGGAGAATTTACTTTTCCTGTCGTATTTCTTCGCGCGCGAGAAACCAATATCGGCCCTCTTCTACTCGGTCAGCGGATCACAGTCGGTTCTTGGTTACCTTTGCGATTCCACAGACAGACATTCGATTAGTTCTACCAAATATGTACAACTACGTCGAAGAATTCCACGTAGTCCTTCCTTTCAACAACTGTTTAAACTTTGATCGCGAGTACTGGTACATACAGAAGAAATATTTCATCGTTGAATTCTATTTGAACAAGGAAAAGACAAATTGTAGAATCGATCGGGAGAGTCGTCGCGTCGCGTCGCGTCGCTTTGGTTGGCTAGTGCAACGAATGAATAAATGAACGAGCTTGCAGGAACGAGCTTACACGATTGGTGAGACAAGTTTAGATTTGTTCCACATTCTCTATACACGGCGCGGGGCGGGAGAAGTAAGAGGTTTTCACGGAGTAAAATTTCCTTGCCGACTGGTTGGTTGCGTTCAGTCGTGGAAGAAGAAATTAAAGTATACTTGGTTGTTTCTTGCCGTTTCACGGGCTGGAAAAGCTTTACGATCTTTCATAACGGCTGAACAGTCTGAATTCCCGCGTGGCGAGTATAAGGGGAGCTTTAACGTTATTACACCGTGGACCGAATATAAGCCAGACTCTCGGAGGTAAAACCGTAAAGCCCGAAAAGATATCTATGCTGGAGAAGAGATTTTCTCTTCTCTCTTCTGCTCATAGAATGCGCTAGTCTCGTTATCCTTGATACTTTGTTTAATGTTTTCAATCTATCGTCTACTATCGTAGATAACGACGCAGTTGGTGTAAATTTCTATCAGGAAGGGGAGGAAGGGGAGGAAGAGGAAGAAAGAAGAAGTTGCGAAGAATGTTTGAAATGCTCGTTTAGCCGCAAAAGTTTCAGTTATTTCGGTAGGTTCGTGCTTTCGCTGGTATCGTTTCATGGATGATAGTATGTACTCGGTATTCTGCTAGCACCGTTGCGGTCGGCGAGGTCGCAGCTGGTGCGACGCGACGCGGCCACGCGTTTTGCGGCGCTCGCTCGCGGTCGTTCGCGCTGCGCTACTAAATGCTTTGAGGTTTACGCTCCAATGGTCGACCGCAAATATCGTCGGAACCTTTCCATAAATGTATCGCGACGAGTCTACGCGCGTGCGACTTGTCTCAACTTTAATTAAATTTCAGTTTCTCGCCTAGGTTAGAGGCAAGAATAGATTGAGAAAAAGATAGAAATATCGAATATTGTCTCGTGACAATATCAGTTCGAAAAATATCCTCTAAATTTCTTCTTTCTCTTTGCATCTTTTTTATTCTTCAAGAATAGCTAGTTGGCTAAAAAGAAAGGTTTTTACTTTCGTGTCGCTATCGAGCGGAGAATCGTGAGGCTAAGAAGCGATCTTTCTCCGCGACACGGCAATCCGGTGGCGGCAATCTAGCAACGAAATGCGAGCTGATCGCGTGCAATGTGCCACTTTTGTCCTATGCTGCCACTCGTAATTCTCCTTTGAAATTGCCTTTGAACAGGGTAGGTATGCGATATCTCTGCATTTACCCGGTTGATCGAGAACCAATCGTTCTGCTAAAACGATATTACCTTAACCTCCTATAAGCAGAATTATTAGTCAAAGGCACGTTTCACGTGACAAATGTAACTCGTCCATTAAATGCAATCGAATTAAATACGCCGCGTCTACGTCACTTTCAGCTAGGGGAATAGAAATTTGCATAGAATGTTCCGTCTTGTTGATTCGGTAAGTCGAATCACCGCACCGCTGCTTCTGTACCGTTGGTTCTGGACTAATCCTCGAGTGGCCCTCGACAAATTACATTCTCATTGAATCTATATTGTAACGCTGCGCTGTACTAACGTCGCGTCGCTTTGCTTCGCTTTCATACATTATGTGTATACCGATTCGAAAATACTAGAATTAATCGGAATAACATTTGCTCGTAACGTTAATAATTAAAATGAATAGAATCACAACGAACCAATGTGTTCTTCTCTTTTATTTCCAGCCTCCTCGTGTCCGCTCGTGAAACCGCTCGTGTAAAGTACGAAATCGTTAAAACCCTTTGATCGACAATCGTTCCTCAGTGTTGCGTACAGTATCTCCAAGGGTCTCCCTTCTTCGCTATCCTAGAGTCAATCTTCCGAGATTTCCCTCGGGGCACTGCACCTTAAACACCATCCGCTTTAAAATCCATTCGAACCGTATCACCCACTGTCCATCACCGAATCCTCTTCCACCTTTATACATATCTCTCCCTTCTCGTTCAGTCCGCCCTCCTAGCTCCTTCCTTCGTTACTCTAGGCGAGTCTACCTGTACACGCCCCTTCTATCCATCCACCTTTCTTCCTCCGTTATAGGTACATATGTTATGTAGTATGTACGATATTACGTACGATATTCACGACAACTCTAACGACCATGCACGATTATCATTCGTTATCCCTTCTCTTACGACTTCAACATCTTTGTAGTTGACAGTTGACAGACACCTGGTGGTTGGTAAACGCTTCGAAACTGGATTACATACACGTTTTTTTAACACCTCCCAATTAATGAATCTCCCAAATATACCTACTCGTAATTATTTTATCGATAATATTTCTGCATCGAGCCGAGAATTTTCCTGATTCTCATAAGCATAAAACATAAAATCATACGTCAACGGGTTAATAAAGAACAGTTTTTAAATCAGATTAAACCCAAACAACGTTATACCGTAAACGCATAAATTTGAGTATCCAAAATTTCCCAATAAAACGTTTGCATCCACACCAGAAGCACTCTCTCGTGGAATATCAAAATATTCCTGTTCCATAATCCCGTAACGACCTACCTGTATGTATGTATGTATGGGGTGAGAGAGTCGAATCGAGCAAGTCCTCGACGTCGTTTAATTTAAACAATCTCATCGGCACGAGTAGTACTACTTCGTTAATTATAATAATACCACTACTGCTGTACATACTACGTTCACGAGGTCCACGAGGTCCACGAGGTCACGAGCGGACGAAAGTTGGCAATTAACGGAGAAGAAAGATCCTCCGAAACGAGGTTCTTCTCGAGGAGAAAGATTGTTGGTTGCACAGGGTTTTCCATTCGACGATCCTTTTCAGCAGCAGGTTGCTCAAACGATGTTGGTCAAACGTCATCGAGTGACCTCGGTTTCGTTCCCTTTTAGGACGCATCATTCTATTGCCAACGGGGGCTCTCATTCTATTGCAGTTTACCGAGAACCTTGACGGTAATAATTAACGGGCTCATCATCGTGGCGCAAGGACACGCGAACGGATTTCGTGACGGATAGCTAGCAGGCCACGTTATGCGCTGAAAGGGCTTTGGGTCGCGTTGATGCGGACATACATTCGCAACGAGATCCGCGCTTACAATCAACCCCCAGGAAGGTGCCTAGTACCGAGTGACACACGGTATTACGGTATTTTCAAACCGCCTAGCCTCGACTATCGTACAGTTTACGAGGATCGTTAAGAAATTATTGCTGGTGTTAACAGAACCCTTATGTATCCGAAGGATGAGTGTTGTGCTTTGAAATGATCGTAGAAGGTTCTCTGTGCATTCACGATCAGTGTAGCCAGGATATGTATCTTTTTACATATTTTCCAATTTGTAGAAAGCGTGATTGAAACTTTGCTTTACCAGTTTCGAAGCAAACTTGAAACACGGTTGCAACTTAGATTTGCATATTTTTCAATTTGAAAAAAAGAGAAAAAAATTCTTGTTCTCTTTTTTTCTTCTATTTCTTGTAAACCTATCTGGAGAGCAAACAAGGATTTAAATCTTTAAACGCAAACTTTTCTGTGCCAGATTAAACATCGAGAAATGACCGAATTAAAAGGTTGAAAAAGCTCGAGATCGTTTCACCGTGGAAATTTGATGTTCGTGTCGAATCGTAACGAATGAAGCGTAATTGGATCGATATTATGGAGGGAACGTTGTACACAGAGGCGCGTGCAATTTTGATGTTGAATAGCAATCGCCACTCGTTGCGCGATACAGGAACACAAAAAGCACAGCCGAATTTTCACAATTGATTAAATCAGCTTTAGACCACCGCGGCGCGGTTGAAAATCGAATCGAGTCCAGTCCGGTCGAGACGAGTCGAATGGAGCAGCTGCGCGTGTTGCTGCTAGCTCGTCGATCAAATTATCCGTGAACAGTGAACGCACTCCGATTCACCCTTTTTCGAGTGGACCTGTTCCGAGATCGACGATATTTGCCCGCGTTTTCTACCTTTAGCGTAAACGAGCGAATCCGCTCTACTCTTTCCTCGACTCTGCTGATAATAATAATGGTAGCGAACCGCGTTTTCATTCACGGTATCGAATTTTACATTTTCATCGGTTCGTTAAATTCATCGAAAATCTAGCCGTGAAGTGATTTTTATTTTTATTTTTATTTTTATTTTTATTTTTATTTTTATTTTTATTTTTATTAGGTAGATGATTTAAATTGATATTATTATTCACAACCAAAGTGTACACGGAAATACTGTCGATTGTCGATAATACCTAAGCGGTTGATGCAACAGAAAAATAACGTGAAAGACGAGAATAATTTTTTCCGCCGATTACGTCACAGATCGTGGGTAACAAGTAGCGTCACGTGGGAATCGTCGACACGGACCAATTAGTTCGTTTCGATTCGTTTCGTTTCGTTTCGTTTCGTTTCGTTTCGTTTCGTTTCGTTTCGTTTTGTTAGAGAGGGTCGACGAATAGGCAGATCAGGGATAAGTGGTTGCGTCACGCGAAAAAACGCTTCACACAAGTGGGTGCCGTTCAGTTCGTGCAGTTTCGTCAATTCTTCAACGATCTCTTTTAATTGTTACTTTAACGAAGCCTGATAATTTATGGTTTTCGTAAAACGATGGTTTGTTAAACTCGACTGGTGGTATCAGCGGTGCGATATCAATCACATTCACAGTAATATCGAGGATCTTGTATTTTTAAGTAGTAAGAGTCAACGGTTTAGCCAACATCAAGTCAGACGTGCTACTGTAAACCTGGACTGACTTTGCAACTAATTTTATAAGCAAAATAACAATCGTAGTTGAATTGCGAAACGCTTCGAGCAACGTTCTTTTAAAGCCCTTTTAAAGATTGAGGAAATTCACGGAAAAATCGCAGCACGCTATCAAGATATCGTGCCATATAAATCTAGGAGATTTCATTTGGCCACGATCACCGTTTCTCCCCCATCAACGTTCGATTCATTCGGTTGCGTGCGTCGCCTCGCGTCGCCTCGCGTCGCTGTGACGATCAGTCGGAGATGAAAGGAGCAAGGGATTACAGGGGTAGGAGATATTGGTCAATCCCACCGGCTCAGCGCTAATAACCGTGGAACACGAAGACGAGTTATGACAGGTGGTGTCGTGGCTCGTTCGGTGGGGTGAAACTGCACGGAGCGGGGTGACATGTGCCATTGTTCAAGCCCCTTCCCCAAACGATTCCTACCCTCTACTCTACCACTTCCCACCTCTCTCACTCAGTCTTCTATTAGCACCGTGCAACCCTTCTCTCCTCCTCCCGATCATCCCGTGATCCCTCTTCGTCAAAAGGTGCTGACGGCTATTCCAGTTAGCCCTACTCCTACCTCCAACATCCTCAATTATGCTACCATATAGGTTTAACGGTTGACATTCTGTAAATACTGAAAATACTGAAAATACTGCAAGTACATACTTGCAAGTGAATTATTTCAAAGATTTACACTTCATTTTCAGCTTGAATTCAAATATGCTTTCAATTGTTCAATTATAATAAGTGTTTCGAACGTTCAGATATTAGCCTCTGCTCTTTGATCATCGAATTTTGATACAGTTCACGAGTTTAAAATATAATAATCGATGATAACGAGACAGGGATTAGATTAATCCCTGTAATTATACGAAACAAGAGCGGCGATGCTAGGTAAATTTTCGAAAGCCCGCTATAATCGTATATTAATTTCTTTTTAACGAGATGGCACCTCGATTATTATCTATCTCTTGAAAATTCTGGACAACGCAACGCAGCGTGTCATCTTTCCAGCAAGCGAGCCCATTTCGAATTTAATCGATTCGATTCACGTCTCGTCTGCGCGGAATTTCAACTATCCACTCCCGAAAGAAGAAGTGAAAGCCGTGCTCGATAATCACGATGCAAGTCTATACGAGAAAGGACAGAGAATGAATAGTAGAGGGAATCGCTTGGGGAAAGAGAACGTTCCGCGTTTTATTATTTATTTTTTATTCCATTCAAGTTCCTACGTTCGATCCTAACGAATCACATGTTTTTTTTTGTTTTTTTTTTGTTTTTTCCAGGTGATGATAGCGACACGTTGTGGAGGCTAACTGATTGTGAGGTAGCTGTTGTTGAAGAAGTGGCGAAACTGGTGAAAATCAGTGTCGGGAGCGGTCGATCCGGGCAGCGGTAGTGGTGGCGGAACGGCAGGGGTAATGTTTACTTATTTACTTGTATGTTTACGTTGTTGATTGTACCTGTGGTCATCAATGATTAGCGCGAACAATTTAATGTAATTAAACAGTTACAAAAGAATAGATAAATCGGAATTGATTGAAGGAAGTAGAAAGCAGCGTGAATTTCGTATTGATCTATCGATCGTGTCGGTATTCGACAAAGTATTCGGAGGCAGGGTAATTTTCGTGTTCTCGTCGAAACGTGGAGAACGAAACGGAGGAAGCTCGTTCCGGATATGCGGTAGGCGTTTAAGTAGAATAATCGAACTCTTATCAGACTTATTCGTGTCGGTGGAGTAATCGAGTGACGATAAGAATCGCGGATAGAGAATTAGACGGTCGCCGGTCGCCGGTCGCCGGTCGCCGGTCGCGTTGGTGGATCTATTAAGGCATTATCTCGCGGTGTTATGCCGCTTTCGTGACGATATCGCTGGATAAACGAGGGAGGAAAAAGCTGGTCGAGACATACGGTTATCGTGGCTCGTATTACGCGATCTGGGATTAAGTAGCTCGCTCCCAGATGCAAATTGAAAATACCGCGATCCGATAACCAAAGAGAGTGAGAAAGAGGGAGAATCTCTCTCACCCCGTGGTATTTATCAGCTGCACTGATTACGGACCGCGGAAAACGTATAATTATACGTACAATTATATTGAACAGACGATTAGAGGGGATGGTATTTAATTTATCGTTTGGTTTAATTGAAATGCGAATAATGTTTTCCATTTTGCTGGTATTATATTGCTGATATATTGCTGGTACATATATTGCTGGTATAGGTGAACGTGTCTTGTGATTAAAGCTTCTTCTCAGGGGAAGAGAATCGTAAAATACTGGATTGAAACGAAGCTATAAAATTCTGTTGATCGTGTTCTCCCGAGTATAAAAAGGCATACGTGTATGTACCTACATATAAAAGTAGAATGATTTCTTTTCTTCTACAAAGGTTGCCCCCTGTCCTTTTCTATTATTTACACTGGACCTTCCATTCGATTGTTGAAAGTATCTAAACTAGCTTACATGGTCGTTTATGATGTACAGGTACTATGGGAGCGGGGGTATGGGGGGCGGAGGAGGGCTACAAGCCACGGACCTCCGGCGAAGGCTCGAGTCCCGGTGTTCAGGAAGCACTTTTCCCCAGGGTCTTCCTTCCATAAGACACGATGGCTGCCGTGCAGCTGAAAGAAGCTTGTCTGCCCAGGAGGGAGAGAGGTAGGTAATCTTACATCTTCCTCGAAATTCGTCAATTCTCTTATGAAGGTACTCGAGAAAGAAATCGTTTAAACTAAACATCTGAATGAATTTGTTGTTTCTAGTGGGGTCGACTTGGAAACGACGCTTGCTTCCGGTCAACCGACCTGTACTAGTTCTCGATCGTACAGACGACACGAAAACGAGGAGAATGAAGAAAAGAAGAAAGGTGCGAGATGTACGTTGAACAATGAAAATGGTGTAATCGATTCTTTGTACGGAAAACTGCGGTTCTCCGTTGGAAGATTTTTCGCCGCGGATGGTGAGGAGGACGAAGAAGGCAATAGGAATAGGCATCGGCTTCGATGGTTTCGCAGGGACTTCCGGTGGCTCGCGGATGTGGCGACGAGGACCCTGCTCCTCGGTATCGTGCTTTTCATCACGCCAGGTACATTAGAATAATTAAATTTTTACATTGCTCGTTTAAAACTTTAACACAGCTATGTACATATTCGGGTAATCGGTAACAGAGAGTCTACTCTCTTTACGCTCGGTACTCGAGTACGCGTTTGTTTCATTACCGTTTACCGGTCTCCCGGGTTGTACATTAATTAGCGAAGCTCGCTAATCAGAACAAGTCTACCGAGTCACGGTAATAGCTTTCCATCGTCTCTCGAGTACGATCGACCGATCGATCGATCTTGGATTCAGTGTGGCGTGGCGTGGCGTCTGTCGTGACTGGTTGGGGATGCGCGTAGATCAGCACAGGCGTAATGACGTCGATTGAGATCGAACGGAGAGTTTCCGTCAAGATACCTCTTGCAATTGGTAATACGTGTCTCTGCACCATACTGTACAATTACGCGCGTGCACTTCACTCGTGTGTTTCGTCAACAGTCCTGTGGATCCTGTTAGACAGACCCTAAAGCAATTGCTTCACACAGCTCCTCCTTGTAGAAACGGTCCTTTCATCTCCTCCTTCGGGACAATTATCCAGTCGAAATTTCAAAGATATTCTATTTCTTATTGTTGAAACAAACGTCCCTAAATGTCACGAAAAGTGAAACAATATCATCTTTTTTTATTCAGATTCGAGTGGTAGGAAATGGTAGAAACTATTTTTTTTTTTTCTTTTCTTTCGAACGGATGAGGAAGAAGGATAAAAAAAACCGTTACAGGATCATTTAACGTTCGAAAAACAACCGACCAATCGAATGCAACGTTTACCTTGCCAGTTTTTATTTACGACTGTTATTACGTCAAAGTAGGAAAAGCTGCAACGCAGTTAAACCAATTTACAGGAACGGATGAATAAAATGACGTCAATACGTGCTCGTTTCAAAGGATGTTCCCTCTTTTTAATATACGACCCTTACGAACCTCGTCGTTAGTCTCATCAACCAGAACAATTTCATTAAAACTCCGCTTTTATGCTCTCAAGGTGCTTGTTGAGCGCGTGCCTGTCGGTTCTTTCTAATGATCCGTGCATGAGAGTGGAAAAAATCTATGCGAATCAAGCATTTACCTTTTTCCCTTCTCTACCTTTTACGTTTCTCCGAGAATGCTTCATTTTTATTTTCTCGTTATTTCATCGTTAAATTTACCTTTTATTTATACCATCGTTGCATAATTTTTTTAACAAATTGCTACGAACTGGTACTATTTATACATATTTTCAATGAGGGATTGATTTCTATACATTTCTAGCAGAATTTACTAAATATTCTATAAACTAAATTAGATCCATGTTTGTACCATACGGTGACTCTTCAATTTAAATAACACGTGTAGGAAGAAAAAATTGCAGGTAGCAACAAATGTAAATCGAATTAATGCTTTTTAATGAAATGAAATTCGCAGAAACATGTAAATATGTACCTATCATTTCGACGACCTTATTTTCGAATTTCTTCCATTTGATATAACATTGATGTACATAGTATTGACGTAGGTATACATGGTGTCTTATAAATGGAAAGATCAATAATACAAAGTAATTTGAAAAATTTCCATAAACTTGGTTAAAATAAAATTCTCGTTTTAACTCGGAAATAGTAATTTCTCTTGTAAGCGAGTTACGCGTAATTTTTCCGTTTATGAGCTCTCGTAAAAGGAAGGAAAATTATCGTGAAATTGAGAAGAAAGGACAGCGTTGATGAAAGACGGGGCAAAGCGAGCTAAAATTAGCGGAAAAGTTGTTTAATATAGAAAGTTGGATAAGTGGAGGAAAGACGGAGCGAAAGACGGAGCGAAAGACGGAGCGAAAGACGGCCATTGTGATCGCCAGTTGCACGACACAGCACCGAAAGATAATCATCTCCAACTTTTCCTCTTTAATAGGTGGTACTCCTCATCTATTTATCTTCCAATCACTTTACCGACTAACCTTTGGTCTGGTAAATTGGTCGCACTCGTAAATTGCGATACGTGTAAGATAACGATAAGTGTATTTTTCCCAGCAACTGACCCTGAGATATCTCTTTACATATTATGACACGAACCTCTACACTTTACACGATAGCGTATGAGTTTAACTAACATAACATATATGTATCTGGCTTAAGAAATGGCATCCTGAAATGCATTCGGTCGCGATTAAATTCCTCTGCAGATTGCAGAGGGCTCGTCGTCGTGGTGGAACGATCGCCATAAATTACGTATACACGAGGCATCCGCGCGTGTTGGCGGTGAACGATTATGGTTTCTTCCTCGCGTAGCTGGCTTCGAAGCAGCCCAGATGGCAAGCGATGAAACGAGTTGCAAATTACGTTGTCCGTACCTGGAGGGTACGTTGCCCTTCCATTAAAGCCCGTTCTACGCGACGCGACGACGCGATGCTCGATCGATCGATCGAGACCAGTGAAAAATCTTGTCTCCTCGATTTGGTACTTACCTATACATATGTGTATATTACGGTTCCCTCCGTTCTATTGCGAAACAATCTATACATATTTACTCGAGGAATTACCATAATTATGCTAAATAATTAAAATCTCTACTCGGGGTGAAAGTTAGCCTCTGGTTAATTGCTTGTTGGCCGTCATCTCGTCTGTACATACATACGCTTACTTAGCTGAAGCCGATCGAGTGGCTGCTTAATTTCACGGTTGGCCGCTGACTGAAAATTTCATAGAGAATACGAGCAGATCTTCTTGCGTGTTTGCCACCAGAATCTGCTTTCCTGTGCACGTGGTGGTCGAGAAATAATATGTACCAGGAATCTCCTGCAAGCGAGCCTTTTGTCTATATTATATCCTATCGCGTGTCGCGAGGAACGAAAGACAAGAAGGAAACATCGTAACTTTTCATATGTTTCGCTTGAATATAGTTTTGCTCCTTTTCATTGACGACTGATCACGCTGGCCGTTTTCACTGATTCATCTCTACCAGCAGATGTAACAGAGTGGTCGAGCGTGCGCATCCTTTCTGCAACGAATGGATGCGATAGACAGAGACGCGGGCAGGTAACGCACGAGCCAAGAAGAGACGTTTCGTCATACGTGAGTACATATGTATAGGTTCTCTGGTGAATACTACCACGTGTGATACGTATACAGACCATGCCGATCTGTCAATAATCCGAACAATAGGCGGCTACAATGGAACGAAAGCTCGAGTGGCGATCAAAGTCGCGCTCCCTCACTCGACGCGACGACAACGCAACGTCGTGTTCCACCCGTTGCTTTCGACTCTGCTCTCTTTTTCCCCCTTCTTTGCTCCGCTTATCTCTCGTTTTTCATCCTGATTTTCTTCTCAACTTTTACTTTCTAACGGATAGACCGATTCACGGAAAAACAAACGATTGTCACAAAGTTTCTCACATTCTTTAAACAATAATGTTTTTTATTTTTTACAAAACTGTTGAAATATGCGTACGAGTGTGATTATTTTGAAATTATTGAAAGGAGCGATTTGAACAATAGAACCTTCTATTGTTGGTAAGGAAGCTTACCAATGGACTGGTCGCCCATTGTTCCTTGGACGGAGACAATTTTCAGCCAGTGGCGAACGCCCTTTTGGAAAGTCTTTCATTTTTTTGGACGGTCGCCCGCATCGAACGCCTTCGGCGCTACTCTCTTCGCCACGTACGCCGTTTCTTGGATTTTTCCAACTTTTTTCCTTGGAAATGCGCTGTGAGAAGATTGGTGATGTTCTGCAAAAAGCTGCATTATCTTCTCTATCAAAATCTATGAATAATTACAATTATTCGTGTATAGTGTTCACACGAATCTGTTTTTCAGGATAACGAGATGTTCGCGGCCAATTGAAAATTTAACGATGGCTGCGAGAAACGATGATGATATCAATCATTTTACCAGCTTAACGTTAACGATTCCTAACGTTATTAAATTTCATCAATGTTTCCCATTATCATCGATGTCTTTATTTGTTTTTTCTTACAAACGGTGAAAGATTCCGTCATGCGAAACGAGCGACACCTCGACGAAAGATTTATTTCAGAAACCTTTGTTGCGGGTAGAAAGAGATGTGGAAAGTGTGTTGTATTCGTAGTCGACGGGATTCAAAGGGAATTCAAAGGTATCAAAGTCATATCCATTATTCGAATGGAACCCATTACGACACCGATTTTTCTGGGGCTTCGGTGGATTTTCCATAAACTTTTCCGTTCTTTGACTGGAAACTTGCGTCCATCAGATTCTACAATATATTATTTTCACGATGCTGGCTGTGACAAATATAGTAATTGCAAAAACCTTTATAATATCGATTCAACTGATTCAACCCGTTTGGTTTTTATTTATGTAAGTGTTTAAAATTCTGTGCAACGTAAGTAACGGTTAAAAGTTGAAACTTTCTCTGAAATGGTACGAATAGACAATTCGTACGTTAGAGATTTAAGAGAGACGATCCTCGAATTTTACGATTAGTCGGTTCGTTCTCTCGCCGAAAGTATCGTGTTATCTTATTTATCTGATTTTTTTCGGCTTTGGCTCACGTAATACCCGAATGACTTTACGAGAAGGGTGGTAAAAATACAGAAGCGAAAGTTACCTCGGTAAATCAGAAAGTTTGCCTACGGCTGTAACTCGGGAGAAAAGTTAAGGACACCTCAAAAGCCAGCCAGAGACTTTTACAAAATATGTATCCGTCGGGTCGCGTAGCGTCGCATAGCGTCGCGTCAGCCCGTCATCCCAACGTGCACAAGTTGGCAAGTTTTACGAGCTCGGGTCAGTTTCTTCGAAGCGAGCTGCAAGTATAAGTATATTCGCGATAGACGGTATAAGAGAATTTTTAATTCTCACATTTCATTATCAGTAACTTTGTAACTTGAAATAAATTTCAAGTTAATTAACGATCGATCTTAACAGTTTGAAATGGTGTGTGTTTCAGGTCTGTGCCACCAGGATGCGGTGCACATTACGGCAATCCTGGGGGAGAGCGTTGTCTTCAACTGTCACGTAGAGTTCCCCGGTGAGCACCCAGTGCCGTACGTTCTCCAATGGGAGAAGAAGGTAGGCAACGAGGTACGATAACGGACGACACCCTCTGCTCTCTATATCCGTGAGTTAAATACGTGGGCCCCGTTCTCGATAACCACGAGTCGTGAGCCGTTTTCATGTAAATCGCTTATTCAGCGTTCGGCGTTTTCCACCAAATCTTTGATCGCTTTCGCTAATTCGATTTGATTCGTTGCTGAAAAAAATCCATTCACAGGAGATTGAAACAATGTAAGACGTATTTCATAAAGATGGCAAAGTAACTATCATGCAGCGATAACGTAGATATTTCGTGTTTCGTGTTTCGTGTTTCGTGTTTCGTGTTTCGTGTTTGTTAGGGAATAGAACGAAATCGTTCCACGATTTTTTTTTTAATTTTCCCTGTCCGAACGTTGCGTAATCTGGGTAACTGGGGCGTGAAAGCGAGCGACGGCGGGGGTGGTGACGACAGAAAGAGTCCTCTCGTACAGATGAATGGTATTCTCGTGTGAGCTACGCGATCGAATCTTTCCTCGGCACCCCCGCTGATCCATTGCTCTTTTTATCGTTTCCTGTCGTTGGCCAGCGACAGATGCGGTCACCGGCCGTCCTCAGTGTCGATGTATCGCTTTACGAGCACCTCTCTCTCTCTCTCTCTCTCTCCCGACCAGTCTCAATTTCCCCAATCGTTCACTTTCAATCAACCTATCTAAAAGCTACTCTAAAACAAGCTTGAAAAATCATTCTACCTTCTTCTAATAATCCTGCTGATCAACGCTGCCGATTTCTGCCGATTTCTGTCGATTTCTGTCGATTTCTGTCGATTTCGAGCTGAAAAATATGCAAACTACCCTTTCTGGACTTACTGCTTTTTATCTCTTCACCTTATAATACTCGCAATCGTTATCAGAGAGCTATCCTGATAAAGAGGTAACCCTTGCATATAGGTAACTCCTATACTTTCCTTTACTGAAACTCGAAAGCGATAAGCGACGAAGGCGTGCAGGTGTGCGCGACCCGCATTTCTCATTGTACGCTTTCGAATCCACACTGAGGATTTATGGTGGCCACCATAGAATCGAAACGGGTCGTGTTAGGCGATATGTACTCGATACTTTTTCTCTGCGATGTGGGTTCGTTTATGCGGTAAAATCGGTGAAAAATGCGATCAATACGGCGCGGAGGCGGTATACTACACTGATAACTGATAACTAATAACTGATAACTGATAACTGATAACCGGTCGCGAGAAGAGGAAAAAATAATTGGAGGAGGTTGGAGCGGGGCCCCGTGAGCACACATATTACGTTGTTCAAGCATTGCAGTGATTGTCGGCAATGATACCTTGAATTGGCTTATTTTTGTATTTCTTTTTGTTTGATGATTTGTTCGCTTCTACGTGCTTTTACGTACATACATATTTTCGTTTCGTTCTCGTTTTGGGTGGTATCGACGGCGAACGGGACACGCCTCTCGTTCCCAGCTCGCGTAGCTTACAGTAATCATTATTTATTGTTATTAATTACTCGTTGATTATTATTTCTACCCACGATCTTATTTTGGTATACTTGTATCTGATCCGGACTGGAGAGGGCAGAGCACGTTTTCCACGTCGAATCGAATCAACAATGTCATTCGATCATACGTTCTCTCAGGCAGCAACGATTCATACCTTCCTACTTTGAATCGTCGCGTCGCCTCGTTTCTTTCATTCACATTTCACGCGTTATCATTATCTTAATCTTATCATTCGCGTTGCATCAAAAATCGTGGATCCTTTGAAGGACGAGCAACGCTTTCTCTCTATTACTTTTAACAGAAAAATAACTTTGATTCTCAGAAATTCTCTGCAAACAACCAGTTAATTTTAAGCGCGACGATCGATCAGACCAGACTCGGTTAATTTTCTTTTTATTCTTCTTCTTCTTTTTCTTCTAATTAATCGAGTCTTTGCGATTATTATAGACGGGCAGTCGGCCTTTTCTTTCAAAGAGTTTGTTACACCGTGTTCCACGAGGAAGAACGAGAGAAAGGACTGTTGCTCGTTCTACATTCGTTCTATTCGCGTTCTTTTCAACGATCAACCAATTTCTTTTCCTCTCATTGTCAGCGCTGCTACGACGATCTATCGTCGAAATCTGTAAGAAACGTTTCTGAATGTCTATCAAAATCTGCCTTTAAGAAACGTCTTGGTAAATGAGGAGGATCACGATCGACGAGCTTGATTTTTATTGAATTCTTTCTTCGTTAGTTTCTTCATCTCCTTTTGTACGAGTATATCTATTTTCTAGGAATATAAAAATTTATCTTTGAAATTACCTCGTATTGGCTACATTCATTGTCCCGTTTCATGGGTCCCGTAAAACAACAAGCTCGTCGATCGCCAGACAACGCGCAACGGAGGGTAGATGCACTTTTCTCTTTCTCTTTCTCTTTCTCTTTCTCTTTCTCTTGGTTGGCGGAAAATCAGGAAAACCGCGTCTCTGTCTCTCGAACCTCTGGTGCTTGTTTGCATGAAACTGGTGGATTCGCTCGCAGGGATGCGCAACAGCAGCCATAACTCTTAAAAGAGGGTTGGAAGAAAAGAAAAAGAAAAGGGCGATCCCCGCCAGCAATCCCGGTTGTCGCACGCGAGCATGACCGTCGCGTATCTAACATGCCACAAGACGAATGGTCCCTCGTATCGTCGGTGTAGCATTAAAAAATTATAGCTGTGCCTGCGATGCATTATCTCGTTGTCGTTATGAGCCAGTCGTACCCCTAAATGCCTCTCGTACTTTCCGCGAGACTAATCTCTGTGTCACGTGCAAACGTACCTACGCTCCGACGCTCGTTACCATTTAATGGTACCTTTGTTCCGGAAAATACGGGAAATACGGGAAATACGGGAAATACGGAAAAACGAACCAGTCCCTGTAATAACTATTAAAAATATATTACATTGCATCGTAGCTTCAGTGAGAAGAGAGGTTGGGATATCGATTTTCTCTACTTAACAACGCGTCAACACTTACAACGAGTTGTTACAAGCTTTGTAAGCTTGAAATTTTTTACACGCCCAAAAAGGATGAGTAACGTGTCTATAGTGCAGACAATAGCAAGATGATAATATGTAGAGTCTATAAAAGAATGAAAAGGGAATTTGCTGCACAAACTACCTTGCTCGAGGTAAAATTGGTTACCACAGAAGGATTATACTAGTATGTATGTGTGTACAAGGATGTATCAGGTCAGTTTGTAAAATAGGAGGGTGATGTAGGTTTTTTCGATGCAAACAAAACGTAAAGCGAATTGGTCGCGTCGTCGCGTCGAGTGATACCGGATTTCGAGACGATTACTGTCCGGCAGGAACGCATTAACTGAACGTGAATTCAATATTGACTCGGCAAACCTGCGTATCCATCGTCGTGTAATTAATTAATCGATCAATCGATTCCGCGGGACAATACGATGATTGCCGCAATGATGACAATCGCATCCGCTTCCGCGCGGCCTTTCTAACCATCACCAGCTACGAACGCGCTCCAACTCGCCATCACCCGATTTCCTCTGCGATCGTAGTTCCGTTCCCGGATCACAGCTATATGTATAAATTGATTACAAGTACATGTACATATAATGACGTCATTGTTTGATTATCGTTAACGTGACCGTTTTGCGCGCATGCACTGTCACGTCGAGCCCGTTTTAATAAACGAGCCGCTTTTCTTCGATGAAGACGTTCGCTATCGAAATTCTTGGCTTTGTTCGTCGATTAAAACTGGAAACGCGACGAGACACTGTACGTACCTCGACGACGTAGTTCAATTCTCCTCACTGTATCTAGCTCGATCACACGTAGCCTTGCATTTCACTAACGATACAGTAGGTACACCCCTTTCGATTCACAGACACTACGACTCAATCGAGTTTCTATCGAGTGATCATCCCTAAAAGTAATGAAAACTGAGAGATTAACGATTAAGTAGAGAAGTGTGATGCAACGAGGAAACAATGAGAATGCTATCAGGACAGAATGCATATGAAAAGGCAGAGCATATAATATGGTAGGAGGGAACAGATCGATGGGGGTGAGCAGTTGCCAAGCGATTTTTCCTCCTCAAAACGAATTTGAAAAGGGAGTTGAATTCGAGATCTCGAGGCCCATTTCTATTTCTATTTCCATTTCCATTTCCATTTCCATTTCCATTTCCAACCGATTCGTGTGGCGAAGCTCGAGGGAAAGAGAAGAGCAGCAGAGCTGTTTTCTTTTTTATGCGTGCATAAATCACGCGGGGGTACCCCGGGGCTTCGGAACCGTTTTTCCCTCACCCCTCGATTCACCTCTCGTCCCACACTGCGGCTGACAACTAATTTCTCTTCCCGTCCGACTTTTTTTCGCTGCCCGTTGCGATCACTTTTCACGCGCCTAGCCTCTTCCAACGTTTTTCGTTCCACTCACAACCAGCTAGCTACACGCGTGCCTCGTTTCTTCTCGTCGATGACGAACTACCGTTTCACTGTAGTTTTGCGATCGTTATCGAAGATAAACGGTGAAAGGCTTGTAAATCCTTCCAGGTGCTGCCTGAAAGTACAGAAAGTAATTGAATCGAACTTGAAATAAAATGTGCTTTGCTGCTTCCACATAAAAATTGTTGAATGCTGTAACGAGGAAACACGAAAAAATGCCTATCGACTAAAGTGGGGACGCTCATAGCGGAAAGTTGAAGCAGCGAGACGACGATGACGACGACAACGACGACGACGAGTCGTGGCAAATGATCGAATGAAAATATGTACCCTGTTACCATAAACTCTAGTTCGAGTTATCCGAGCAGAGCCACAGTGTAAAAGCCACAGAGGAATAATTTCGTGCTTTAGAACTCGGGATACAGGCTCGATGCGGCGCGGCGCGGCGCGGCGCGGCGGCGTTTCGGTAGTCCGTCGTGCCTCTTTTCTTTTTTTATTTTTTTATTTTTTTTGTGTCTTCTCTTTGCACAACCACAGGGCATGCATGTAGTACCAGCAGAGACGAAACATGGAGGCGCGTTTTATTTGTTCTCCGTTGCTTCTCCGGTTACTGCGCGAGCATGATGAATGAAAGAAGAAACAAGCCTGCATTAGGCTTTCGCAAACAAGTGTTCGAGTTCGTGAAACATCGGTATCCACTGAAAATTTAGTTGCAATACAGCGAGACGCGTCCCTGTTTAAACAGATATTCTCCTTTTAAACCGACTTCGTTATCTTTGATTAATTGTAAGACCCGACCAGTTGTGAAACGACTATCGTAGGACTACCGTCGCGCGGCGTACGGTCAAAATTATTTTCCTGGTCACATCGTAGACTCCACCAGGAATAGGGTTAAATGATACCGAAGAAAATCCCATCCAGCTAAAGGGGAGAAAACTCGGAGAGGAACGCTCGTAAATTCACGGTCGACGAGCAAACAATTAAGGCGAGCACGAAAAAACGATCGTTCGAGAAAAGAAAAATAAAAAAAAAGAAGGGAAGAACGTTCATTTGTCCACGGAGCGAGAGGTTTAGCAATAGGCTAAAAAATAAACGCTCGCGGAGAAACGTGCTAATGCCAGAGGGGGGTGGGTTGCAGTAAAACGAGGGTAACGAGGGTAACGAGCCGAGTTTTTCTTCCTGTTTCTATACTCTTCTATTTTCGAAACGAGTCGAGAAAGAAACGCGACTCGTACAGAAACGGGTAGACCACTTGACGGACCATGGAAGTAAAGGTGAACGTTATAATGGCAAGCAAAATTTCCAACAATGTCTCCGTTTGCCGACAGCAAGATTCTACAGCAAGATAAATTAATTGACAATATACACTACGTTTAAGACTACGATTAGACTGAAATTATTTTCTCCGAGTTATAGCATAAAATGTCATTTTGAATACCTATGTACTCGGACAAGAAAAAGAGAAATTGCAAGAGTCCTCTGGGCAATTCAATTTCGTCGGCGCGGCACGGCAGCGTTTCCACTTGGGAAGACATTCGCCGCCATGAGAAACCTGACTCCTGATCCCTTTCTTCTTTTCTCCCTCACCCTTATGTAACTTGGTCAGCCTTGGGTGAAACCACCCCTCTTCGAAGTGTACGCAAAAGTTGGCCGCAACCTGGCAGGTTTCCCATCCGAATATTTTTCTCGTCTCGCTCGACAACTTCCTCTATGCTGCTCGCTCCCATCTTACGGTTAGATATAAAGACGTCCCTTTTTCTTTTTTCATCCTGCTGTCGTCTCGCCACGAGGTTAATTATTTTCCCTGGCGACGCGCAACGCGACAAGAAGGAAACGCGCAAATCCGCTATTTTTCTTCGATCCCGGAGGCACGTTGTTTAGAGTGCGAGTTGGTAATTAGGTTTTTTCTCTTTCTCAAAGACACGATGAGACAATTTTATTTGACGAGGTCTCGCGCGTTTTGTAAAACTCCGTATTACGCCTCTGACGTGAAGCGTCAGAAAAAAGAAAACGGAGAAGAGGGGAAAAACGGTTTGCCGCGTTGCGTTTACAATTTCTACGGCAAAGAAGCAATTTTCCGCTCCAAATGTACCGCAGCTTGTACGACACCAAGAGTCTCGGATAATTCGCAATTAATAGGACGGTTTCTTGGAAAAGCAAGCCTCGATGCAGAAAAGAAAGCCAGTTCTCGTTAATATGCAGATCGGTTTTGGTTCGATCTTCGCGAATGTAAATCCAACGTCGCGTCGCGAGATCGGTTTCAGATGAAATTAATTTTCCAACGAAAAATTGATGGTGAAACGATTCTTTCTCGTGGTTCTACATTTTATTACGATCTCCGTTTCCTTTACAATTCCGTCGATTTGAAAGAAAACAATTTTTCTCGCTGAGAATAATTGATCGGCAAGAAGAGAAATGATCGGGCCGAGTTTGCGGTCGTCGATGCGGTGCTTTGAGAAACGCTGCTCTCGCGTTATCGATTGAACGTTACCCGGTTAACCCGTAGTTGGCTTAAAAATAGGACAACGTAGAGAACCACCCCCGCGTGGCAGGTCGGTTTTACATTACAGAAACCACCAGCCGGCGCGGCGCGGCAGCGAACAGGGTTGTGTGTTTGACGTTCGACATCGGTAGCTCGATTCCATTCCTCGTCTCTTCCTTCCGTGCAGGACGTCGTGAGCTTCCCTTTTTCAAACAAACACCTAGTGTTCACCGGATATCCGTGAAACTTGTTAGTTGAATGGTTGGCTCGTAACCTTGAGTATACTTGTTGTTTCCGGCCTCGAACCTGACTCGATCTTCTTTTTGTTGCATTTGATTTCTATCTTTGAGAGTCATAGTAGGGTTACACGGGTTTCTGCTTTGTAGAATAGGGAGTCAAGTTATTCTAGATTTTCCTACCACCAGTCGCGGTGTTGATTCCTGTTATCAGGTGCGAGGGTCCCAATCCTGTACTAATATTTCTCACTAGCTGGAAATGGGTGAGAAACAGGGAGTGTCAGCACCCGGAATCAAACCCTTGTCATCTACATGACAGTTGGTCACTTGGTCTACCTATTCCATAGTCTACCTATTTATTATTATTGGATTTGAAGGTACCTTTCTAGAATTTAGATTTTCAAAGATCAAAAAGAAATGAAGACCACTGAATCACGTAAATGATCCTAGGTTGTTTTTAGTATTTCCATTTACTATACTCTGTTCTTTTACGTTACTAAAAGACTAAAGGAAGACTTGTCCATTTGCCGAGATCCCAAGTCGTTCGGAAGGATGCGTTCGGGGGTGCGTTACTGTAAGAGGTTAGGAGGTCTACATGCATAATGCAGAGGGGCTGAACTACTCAACTGTGTCAGGGTTAACCTCCCACCCTCTTGTCGACGCTCGATTCCACCACGTGCAGATTTCAAGCTTGAGCTTCTCCCTCCGTGAGACCAGCCGCGCCATTCCGCGCCATTCCGCGCCATTCCACGCCATTCCACGTCATTCCCCTCTTCTGTCTCCTTCCTACATCGCAGGTTCAGGGCTTCGCGGCTCGTTATATTCGCTAATTGGCACCTCGGTCTTCCTTTTTCTGACATTGTTCTTATTAATACCACCCTCGAGAATGAGCCACCTAACGAGATAATTAGCAAATCTCTTTCCATCTACGACTTTGATTCGAGATCGGTATTCACCTCTGGAGAATTCTAACTCGAATGATAACTCTTGCCTCTGCTTTTCTCTACAAAGTAGGTAATAACAGTTAAGAGAGTATAGTCAACTACAAGAATAAACCCAAAGGGTGTTCTTTTTATTTTTCCGCTAGTTTCAGCTACACCGTTACACCAAGAAGAAATAAAGAAGAAAAGAGGGAGACTGTTACCTAATTCGTTTTCTAAAAACACGAATTCATGGAAAAGAAGCAGTTGCTCGTAAACGAAAGATCGTTTCGCGGCATTTCAGGTCGGATTTAAAGAATCCTTTCTAAAAGGTGACGCAAAATCGAGCTTGATACAGAGTCGGAATGCGTGAGAACCTTTGACGGGTATTCTGGTTGCTCGCGTTCGCGACCTTATTCTCTCTCGGCTGAAACGGCAAAAAGGAATTCACTGGCTGAACGCAAACACTCGCGGCACGTTTACTCTGTCAGGAGGATATTTCTCGCTTCCGTCAGCGACGCTGGAAATGCCGCAGATCGCGTACCCGAATTCACCACCCGGATATGTATATGTACCATATGTATGTATAACGAGTCGTGCTCGTTTCTCCGCGAGACACTCTCTTCGGCTAGCTTTTGCAACTGGAAAAATTTCGTGGCACACGTATTTACGTGTTCCGTATCCCCAGAGGTGTTGAGGAAAATCCTCGAAAATCCTCGAGAAGATTATTTCGATACTTTTCGATTATTTTCAAACGGATCTCAGAGTGTACAGAGAAAATTTGCTTTCTTTCTTCTTTTAATTCTTATGAAAAATTTGAAGTGTAACGAAATTTCAGAAGAAACTCGAGCGTCGCGTCGTTTCATAACACCGATCCGGCATGTATTGCAGACCCATTCAAAGGTATTTATTTCTCTTAGAGCGCGTTAGTTCTACTTGGGGTGTTGGAGTTAATTGTCCTTCGTGAAAGCGATATCCTCGCGATAAGTTTCCCTGGAACTTGCCGCGTTGTATGTAGTTGCCGTGTAAACCGACAAAGTTTACGGAAATTCCTCGAAACCGCTAACAAGAACTATGCTACGCATCACATTATTACTGGCTGAAAAACAATTATTGATGATTCGTTTGTATCTGAATCAAAACAATTCGGATCTGCTACGTTTAAGAGAATCTTCATCCTACGGATTGTTTCTTTCAAATCTCGATTACTATTCGCAATTACTTATTATACAGATTTTGGAAAAAAAAAAGAAAATGAAATTCATCTGGATCTCCAGAGGAAAGGAGAATCCATCTTAAACATCAATCCTCCTGCACGTACCGCATGCGGCTTTCGATTCTTCTTCAAGTTCTCTCGTTTTCCTGGCCTGTCCCCTTAAGGAGAATCCCCAGGCCAGGATCCGACAGCGTGCTTTATTTTCTTTGGACAGTGTCGTTTTTATTCCGCATGAATTATCGAATTTCATTGTTCGACACGATGACGACGGCTGAAAATCATACCCTCGTCTGACAAGTTTGCCTCGGAGTTTGGGCGTTGTTGTTTCAGAACTGTTTCGAAGCGGAATAACGCGCATGTTTTTCACACCTATCACCTTTTCCTCTTCATTTATAATTCCAGTTAGCATCGAAGAAAGGTAGTAAATTAGTGCCCTTGTGTGTTACGTAGTCGGTAATGGGTAATGGAACGCCGATGGATAGAGAGATTATGTAATCTTGCAGATACATAGATATCCGGGATACACAGGGATCGTTAAATCGGCTCTGGTACAGGGCGAAACAAAAGGACCGAGGTAAATAAAGCAAAGACACCTGACCTAGATGAGCGGTGGCCGCGTAGGTGTAAGCGCGGAGCGTTCACGCGAAACCGCCCCGACTTATTCCGCTCAGTCTCCTAGCTACCGACAGAATCCGTATATGTATATCCTAGCTGAGAGTACCGTGTTTTTTCCCTCTCCTTTCAACGTTCCAACGTTTTCCCACCCTTTTTCGTCCGCTTTCGCGGATCGAAAAACTGCTCGAGAAAATAAGCATAGCCTGCCCGCTCTCATTTCCAAGTGCCATTCAGATTCGTAATTTATTCCAGTTTCGTGCGTTCCTCTTCGCTCCGCCTATTTTTTCTACCTTTTATTTTCTTCAATCTATTAATTCAATTCCGCATTCCG
This sequence comes from Osmia bicornis bicornis, assembly GCF_907164935.1. NCBI lineage: Eukaryota > Metazoa > Arthropoda > Insecta > Hymenoptera > Megachilidae > Osmia > Osmia bicornis. The sequence continues at coordinate 51,558 of NC_060218.1, read as the reverse complement.
CGGCATCTTAAATCTGACTCTTCTTTACGTTGCGAAGAGAAATATTAAATTCCTCTTCGAAAGTCGAAACAGCGGTATATTTTAAAGCTTCTATCACTTGTATTACTTGTATAGTCAGATAATCGAGAAGAAACGTGTTTAAGCGTCGAGTCTTATTGTTAGTATACTCGGCCTGGTTCTCATTGTTTCATGAAAGCAGCGAGAGACCGGTGGCGTTGCTCGAAATGAGGCGCGACCAACTCGTTGGCATTTAATTCTTTATTTTCTACCACCGCACCGTGGTACATAGTACGAGGCGATGCCGCCACCGAACGAGCCGTAGGAAAAAGAATTTTTAGACTGGAAAAAAGAGAACCAATTGTTTTCTCTGGTTCGAGACGGATCGGGACGCGGGAACGCGTGCTCGTCCATTGTTTGCTGGGGTATGATGTGTATACATCGCGCATCGGGTGGATGGAGAGCAAGCGGGCGACAAGTTGCCACGGAATCGCAATATCGAACGAGTCTCGTGCCGCTCGAGGGAGAATAATATTGAAATCAGTGTGGTTTGTATTTGCAAGCACCACGATGATGACGACGACGACGACGACGACGACGACGACGACGACGACGACGACGACGACGATGACGCCGCCGCCGCCGTCGTTCGTCGTCGCAAGTAGGCCAGCTCGAAATAGAAACCGTCAACTGGGGCAGTCAATGGCCAACGTACGATGCTCATGGCGCGCTTCTCGCGAATTCTTTACTTCTGCTTCCTTCCGTTTTCGGAAGCTAGCGATATCGCGTCAACGATTGGTTCAAGCTTGGCAACGAACGCGCAAAAGTAGAGATACACGTAGATACTTACTTACGTCTATTTTCACTGCGACATGACATCTACGTATAGTAACGTGTTTGAGGCTGGGTGCGAAACGCGCGCCAGTAGAATAGCTCCGTTTCGTGCCAGACACGAGCAATCTACCAGTCTACCGCCTCTACGAACAATTTCTTACCTCTCGACACGGATATTGCTCGATTTCGATTAGCTCGACCCAATTGGATCAAGTATCTGAGCGAATAAATCGAGCCGAAGAAAGTGATTTTTATTACAACATAGACATCTATATATTTATTTATTTATTCATTTTACAATATAAACGGTTAATAATATAATTGAAAAACTGATCAGAATATCGATCAAAGAATCGTTCTTTGTCTATTCACCGTGAAAGTATCGATCCATTGTTTGCATGCTCCTAACACCCGTTTACCTTCACCTTTACCTTTACAGATAATATGTACTACATCTGTATTTATTTCACAAATTCGTTTTGTATTCCAAGATTGATGATGGTTTTAGCATGGCACGTATTTCAGGCATAGTCTCGGCAAACATTCGTGTCCGATCTCGTTTTTATCCAGCATCGCCTTTTCTCTATTCACGCATGCCTCTGTCTAGGGATTACTTTTTCATCGGTCTGCACAAGCGAGCTCCTTTGTTTGCCCATAGAGGGTTGCATGGAAAATGACAGTTGTCGTGACATCCTCGAGCAGGGCGAACGTAACGAGCATAAAAATTTCAGAGAATTCCTCTTGCGCCGCGTTGAATTAAAAGAAAGAAGGACACCTTGTCCTCGTTACGTTCAGCCGTTCACACGGAAAAGAAGCTTGCCAACTCGACGGCAAATCGTGGCCTATGATCGTTTACGCTCTTAACACAGACGCTGCATCCTCTGTCTCGTCATTTATCATTTCACACGAGTCGTCGTAATCTGGTGCGAGCACGAATTTCTATTGGGTCTCTTCTCCGAGACATCTTGGAGGAATCGAGTTAGCCAGCTGACATTGGCGAATAAATAAAAGAGTCTCGCACCAGTATGTACGCGTTCATAACGATCCCTCGTTTATGTTGCGTGTTGGTGTTGGTGCAAGGGGCAGGAGATACCGATATACATATGGTACGAGTCGTATCCGACTCACAGTGGCGAGGGTTACGAAGGTCGAGTCTCGAGGGTGAGCCCGAATTCACCGTATGGCGTGGCGAGTCTCAACCTGACCGACATCCGTGAAAGCGATCAAGGATGGTACGAGTGCAAGATCGTCTTCCTCAACAGATCGCCAAACAGTAACAAGAATGGTACCTGGTTCCATCTGGATGTTCATGGTGAGTATTTCAGACTACGTACAACATATTATTAATTCGATCAGAATTAACAAAATGACTCACCAGAATCACTCAGGTATCCTAGCCTCCTGAAACAGCCTCCTATTACATTTACGTTGAAAAATTTCACGTTTAAGTTGAAATTTTCACTTTGCTGGAAGTCTTTTAGCGTCGAGGAATGCGATTACGACGGCGCGGCGCGTCGCAAGATCGATTAAAAAAGACTTAACTACGGGTAATAGAGGTCCGTTTCTTCCGCGAACGCAATTTAACTGAAAACTTTCTTCTATCCGACTGAGCTTCGTAAAAGCTACATCGATTCCATCTCGAAGCAGCCTCATTAATATTACCTCGTGCTTTAAGAAGATTTTACGACCACGCCTCTAGCAATGTAAATACTTCTTTTTACGACAAATTTTTCGTTTTTCGTCAAAGGTTTCAGCGAATTTTTAATCGATCTTGCGTCGAACGAAACGAGAAAATTCTGTAAACGTGACTGATGTAATACATATAAAAGTGATGCGAAACAGACGAAGAAGAATCAATTCTTTTTCTCCGATAAAATCGACTAATCTGAACGAAACTACGTCAACGTCGACGATGGGAACAGGTCATTGAACCGACGCGACGCCAACGCGACAGATGGAAACGAAGCAGACTTATTGCCGCGTTTTGTTCGGTCATAAAACGACGACGAACAGCCTAGCCGCGGGGAGAGAAGCATTTACGATTAGATGGCTTAGGGTGTATCTTCCTCTTTTTCCTTTTCTCTTTTCTTTTTTTTATTTTTTATTCTCCCTCGTCCGAGTTGAGCCCACGGGTCCGCAACGTGTCGTCGACGACAAGAATGACAGTAACGTGGACGCAACGATTGCGACGACTAAGGATTTGCCAGTGGCGTCAAAGAGAGAACCCACTCGGCTAGCTAAAACGCTTCCAGTCTCTTTGTACTTTTCAAGTTGTCTCTGTCAGGTCGTTTGCTCGTGTTACACTCTTACGATTAAACTGTTGCCCCTGCCTTCTTCGTTTCTTGCGCCTTCGGCCTCCATTTTTCTTTCTCTCCTTTTTCTTTTTCTTCACGTTGATTCGTTTGATGTTTGCAAAAATTCAAACTTACGGTGATTGAACTTTGTTTCTATAGCGCCACCGAAATTCAGCATAACACCGGAGGAGATGATCTATGTGAACGTGGGCGACGCGATAATATTGAACTGCCAGGCGGAGGGTACGCCAACACCGGAAATCCTCTGGTACAAAGATGCGAATCCGGTCGAACCGTCGTCTACCATCGGGATATTTAACGATGGTACCGAGCTCAGGATCTCGACGATCAAGAACGAAGACATTGGAGATTACACTTGCATCGCGCGTAATGGAGAGGGTCAAATCAGTCATACAGCTCGCGTTATAATTGCTGGTGAGTAAAATCTCCTTGTAGAGATTCCTGTAAAGAAATATGCAAATCGTGCAGGCAACGCCCTTGCATCCTAATCTTTACAAGTTTAATAACTTTTGCTTTCTTCGATTAATCCCTCGAGCATTTATCAAACTTTACCCGGAATTAGACCCATAGATTATCATCACACTTTAGCTTGTCCTCTTTATTTCTGATAGGATAGGATTACCGATCATCCTGAGCATGGGTATAGCTCGTGACTTAATTAACGAAAATTTCTAATTATTTCCCGGGGACAAGCAGATCTAATAGACCATGTACCTATGTACTGCGGATATTTACAAAAGAGCAGAGAGTTTTGAAAAATGTTGGAAATATACATACCTATATTTTATGTACGTAGGTAGATAGATAGAGAGATTGGTTTATCAACTTTAGGGAGGGAATTCAGTGAACTCGATAGGTTCGGTGTCGAGGCTGGAGAAGAATTTTCCGCGTGCCAATAATTAATATACGTCGGATCGGTACGATGATTATCGGCGGGCGGCTTGTTATTAGAAGTTATCGGGGTATTTTCGGTAGTCGGTAATCGATCGAGCACCGATAATGAAATTCCAATAACCACGAGGCCAGAAAATTCCTCCCGGTACAACCGGTAGCTACGGTTTTTCTTACTAAATTTGCATTAAAGAAACCGCGAAGGATCTTGAAAATGAAGGAAAAATGTCTAAATACTAAATGCAAACAAATTCGATTGCAATTTTTTAAACTTGCTTTCATTGTCTGATTGTGAACGAACCTAGTATGTATACCTAAGGGTTGTAAAAGAACGTACACGTTCAACACTATCATCACCGATCGATTCGGCACAGACTCGTGATAAAAGCTTCCTTGCAGTTCCGGTCAACGACAGCTACATTTTCAACGGGCGGCGCGGCGATTTTATGGAACTTCTAAAAGTCTCGTTTTAACAGAATCGTCCCCAATGGAATCGTTGAGATCGTCCTTGGTAACGGTATAACTTTTACGCCATTTTTAATCTCCGTACGTCTTACTTAGCAGCGCTCGTAAAATTGACCAGTCGAGCCGTTTCAACTTGTACGCGAGTTGCCGTGTCCCCGTACTCGCGCATATTCTAATTAACGAGAATTCTTAGTTATTACCTCGACGTAACTCGCGTACGGGGATTTCCTTCGCGCTATCCAAGACTTTTGTATAATTTCACAGTATTTCGAAGGAGGGATTATCTTTAAGCAAATCTCAACTGTTTCGGCTTCAGTTTGTAAACTGAAACAATAATTGTTGCAACGAATTGTGCTCGTTTGCAAATCAAGCAAACCAAGCAAACCGAGAAAAGAAGACTAATTAAAGGCTGTACATTTTAATACAGCCCATAAATCGTTCGTTAGTACAAACATACTAGGTAGGTGTAGGTAATAAAACTCGCGTTAGGCAAAGCGGTTAAAACGAGGATCGTAACTATTAGCCGATTAGAGGATGTTTCTCGCGGAGTTAAAAGCCGATTTGTCTTCTTCTCCAGGACGCGACGCAACGGGGGTAGCTCTTTTTTGTCCCTTTCACTTGTTTTCCACTAACAGTCCGATTACTTTTAGACAACTTGTTAACACCGCAGTTCAAGTCGAGGAAAGGTAGCGGCTAGAAGGATCCTCTTCATTCGTCGTTGATAACCGAAAAATCCTCGGAATCCTCGCGGCGCCGAACTCTACGAGCTTTCTTGCGAGATTTATACGAACGAATTAACCGGGCGAACGGTCGAAAGTTTTGTACTAATAAACCGTGCCATCCCTGCTCGAGTCTCGGCGTGCAGTGACGAGCTAGCAAAGTAGACAGACGGCTCTCCGTCCTGTTCGCCGGATAAAACAACGCCGACAGGCTGCACCACCATTAATGCGGAGGATCCTCCTCGAGCTCCGGCCGAACTTGCTCCTTTAGCTCGGCGTGAAACTTTTCAATCTGCTCTTTGAATATTTACCGAGCTCTAGCTCCGACAGCTTCATCCCCGTCGCGCCGACATTTTACCCTTTTCTCGCCAACTCCGTGCCCGCTTCTCTTCTTCTTCTTTAACCTCTTGGTGAAATTGCCGCGGAAACGATCGTTAAACGAGCTCGCAGTTTTCCGGCTGTTTTTAGAATCTTCTTCTCCCAGTTGAGGGATAAAGAGAAACAAGAGAATCAGGAAACAGGCCGTTCGTTCTTTGTTCGCTTTAAATTGATGTCCATTCTCGATTATTCTTTTATTCTGTCAAGTTACAAAACTGTGAAGTTGTAAACCGGCAAAATGGTCGATTCACGTATCTTGAATTCATTGCTCTCAAGGATGAAACTCAAGGAGTAGCTTCGAGTTGAGAGATGGAAAGGAAAACTTTTAAATCGACCTAGTGAATATTTAGCGAGGCTGCTCGCTTCTGAATTCATTGCGTCGCGTCGCATCGCGTCGCTGAGCACGTGTTAGAAATTGAAGGGAATAATAAGTTTTAAAAAAAAAACAGAAAGAAGGAAACTTTTTGCTTCACTGTGAGATTGGATCAAGTTTTATTGGCCCGTTTATCAAGATACTTGCTTTCAGTTAAGTTTGACCGTTGTTTGATGCTCGCGGTTACGATTGCGGTTGCGGTTTCTGACTATGTACCGGATTCATTCGAATTCGCTTTGTTTCGAAGCAAGACGCGAGACCAACTGCCGCGACAAGGGACCTGCAACTGCAATCGAAGCGCGATTAATTTTCATCCAAGTTGTCGTCCCGGAAAGTTCGATTGATTCACTGAACTTGTATAGGTACAGAGCGTGTTTCGAAGCGAAATCACCCTTCAAAGCGTTCACTCTAAAAGGCTTAGAGATAGGAAAAAAAAATCATCTAGAGAATCTGGCTGTTCCCACGGAGGCGCAGAAGCCATCTTAATTCCTGACGAGTAAAGATAGATCGGATTGCAGAATACCGATTACTACCGAATACCGTGAAGAAGTTTGCTCTTTTTGTCAGCTGAGATCGATTCCTTCCCATTATACGGGAAGATAGGTATTCGCCAGTGAGACCAGGAAGCTCTCACCTTTTACCGTTTCTGTCGTCGACGCCTCGCAAAAGCCACAAGTTTTAAAATTCTTCCTGCTGGAGCCAGCAGCAGGAGAATTGTCGGATATCGATTGAGATATAGCACACCCTGTTGCACACCAAGTTTTTGCCAAGAGTTGGAGTGAAAAAGTCTAGTCGTCTATGTAAAACGTTGCCCACCTAAATTCTCTTCCCTTTTCTCTTCCCTTCTTCCTTTCCTTTTCCAGAGAACTCTTTCGAGCCGATTTAAAACTAAAGCTCGCCCAGTCTCTCGCGATACCTGCCGGAGAATTGAACGAAACGCAAACTTCCATAAAGGCCACTAAAAACACTCTGTTTCGTCTGGTCGCACCTCGTAGCCGTATGCCCTGGCGAACTACATAAATATGTATATGGTATATTCCTGAAATAACAAACGCGTCCATCATCGATCCATTCATTTATCAACGAATGCCCCTGTGCCTACAGTGAATAAATGGAGAATATTCATCTCGCTTTCAATTTCTTTATTTATCGACGTCGTTTCGCAGCCTGGTTTTCCACGCGATCCCCACCGACAACGATGAACAATGTGTTGTCCAACGTGTTTTCGTGCTTATAGTTTCTGTGCTTATACATATACCTATACTGGTACTAACATGTCCTACCGTTTGTATCGTTTACAGGTGGAGCAGTGATCACGGTACCCCCGACAAATCAGACGAAACTGGAGGGTGAGAAGGTGCAGTTCTCTTGCGAGGCAAAAGCTCTTCCTGGTAACGTGACGGTGCGTTGGTTCCGAGAGGGTGCTCCAGTCACGGAAGTCTCGGCGTTGGACACGAGAGTGTCCATCAAAACGAACGGCAGTCTCGTCATCAATCCCGTCAGCGCCGATGACTCTGGCCAATATCTGTGCGAAGTGACGAATGGCATTGGTGATCCTCAGAGTGCCAGTGCTTATCTAAATGTGGAATGTAAGCAATTTTACCATTCTTTTTTTACCATATACTAATTAAGCATAGTTATTTCTATTTTAACTATAACGAAAAATATTCTGATATTCAGATTCAGCAAAGGTGACGTTCACCCCAACAGTTCAGTACCTGCCGTTCCGTTTGGCTGGCGTGGTGCAGTGTTACATAAAAGCGAACCCACCCCTTCAGTACGTGACCTGGACGAAGGATAAGCGACTGCTTGAGCCTTATCAGACAAAGGACATCGTTGTGATGAACAATGGCTCCCTGCTGTTTACACGGGTGAATGAGAATCATCAAGGTCGATATACCTGTACGCCTTACAACGCGCAGGGCACACAGGGTAGTTCCGGTCCTATGGAGGTATTAGTACGGAATCCGCCTGTGTTCACCCTCGAACCGGAACCAATTTATCAGAAGAAGGTCGGCGAGACGGTGGAGATGCACTGTGACGCTCAAGAGGCCGAGGGCACGCAGAAACCTACGATACAGTGGCACCGGGTACGCAATGCCGCCTCCGCATTGCCGTTCGATAGATAGGTATTCATGTTTGCGATTTAATTGCTTATTGTTAGAGGGACGGCGCGTCGATCCAACGTAATCGAGCCAAGATGGTCGGTGGTAATTTGACGATCGAGAGCCTTCGACGTTCCGACTTTGGTTTCTATCAGTGCGTTGCATCGAACGAGGTGGCCACCATATCCGCTTCGACGCAACTAATCGTCGAAGGCACTCAACCCCATGCGCCTTACAACGTGTCCGGAACAGCGACTGAATTCTCGGTCACGTTGACTTGGCTGCCAGGTTATTCTGGCGGACCTGATTATAAGCAAGATTACACTATTTGGTAAGTGGTGGTGGTGGTGGTGGTGGTGGTGGTAATCACCGCAAATCGAAGGTTTTCAATTTTCTTCACGGTGGAAAGTTTAATACAGGTACAGAGAGTCGGGCACGTCGGAATGGGAAACGATACCAGTGACTCCGTCTGGTAGCACAACGGTGACGATCAACAGACTGACGCCAGGTACGCTGTACGAGTTCCAAGTGATCGGGAAGAACGCTTTGGGCGATGGGATGCTGAGCAAAGTCATTACCGTCAGGACGCTTGGTAACCACCACTATCTATCCTTTTTTCTCTTTTTTTCCTTCTTTTTTTCCTAATTTCTTTCTTTCTTTCTTTCTTTCTTTCTTTCTTTCCTCTTCTACAAATAGCAAATATAACGTGCCGTAAAAGTTCCGGAATTCTCGGTTCGCATTTACTATAACACTAATGCTTCTATTATACACATAATATGTACATGTATCTCGTATTAACTGTCTAACAAATTCAATACTTTTCCTATGCAATCACTTTCCTTCTTTTTTCTAACGCTTCACCCTTGAAGACGTGGCACTGACACACTCAGCGACTCCATCCTCGAGCGCCGGTCAAGCTGCAGCCACGGATCAAAGCGGTAAGATGGTAGTTACCTCTCTATTATTTCTCTAAACACCACGACACGTAGAGAGGAGTTACACGAGGTTATTTCATATTTATATCTTGACAAAATAATTGGAAACTGATGGGGAATTAATGGTGGCTTCTAATACTTGTAATTATAGAGAACGAAACTATACGTAGCTTGCTCCTTCAAAGGGAGGGCATGGTAAAGCGGTATCAAAATAACTCAACACGAGGAATAAAAGCGGCAATTGAAATCAAAGGGACGAGATTTTGTATTCGAACGCGATCGAGCATGAAACCGTTCGTTCGACTGGAGGCTCACCCTAAAAACGGGCTCGCTTCCATTCGCTAACAAAGAATCTTGGTTGAACGATTTCGTAAAGATGCCTCGGGAAGGCTCTTCTTCTCCTTCTCTTTCTTCTCCTTACGACCGATTTGCACCAAGAGCTTTGCCCCGGAAACACCGTTTCTGCGCTACAATTTCAAAGTTACGTTGAAACTTTGTACGAAAAAGGAAGAGACAGGGTGAAGGAGAAAGGAGAACGAAGACTTCCGTCGCGACTTATCGTATCGGAAAACCCATCGAGCCGTTCATTCTGTTTCCGCTTTTATTTCCTTCCCTCGAATCCACCGGTTCATTGCCTTCCATTTGTACACACGGTGCCGTGATTTTTCCTCGCCGAGCTTGTACAGATTTTTATCCGTTACCCCTTTTCAGATAAGAGAAGAGAAGTCTACCGATCAACGATCCTTTTTCATTCCATCTACACGTCTACACGATTCTTTAGAATTTCGAATCACCTCGAGACTTGTTGGACTTTCTGAAATTCTTCAAACTTTCTCTTCAAAAAAAAAAACATTTCAAGTAACTACTCGAACCGATTAAATTATTCAGCGTATCATTATTTCTTTCCTTCGTAAATCTTTATTTCATACATCTATACTCGGTTCATAATCCCGTGGGATTTTTCACCATTTCCATATTACCTAATAACGACAGTGTCAGGATCAGGAGTTGCCGTCGCTAATAATCCACGGACGAATGGCGTATCGCGACTGAACTTTTATCTATCCATCTGTTTCGTTTAAAAACGTCCATCTCTGTCGAGCTTTCTTCAATCTCCGTCTTTCTTTTTATTTCTCATTCACGTTCGTTCGTCGCTGTCTACGCATCGGCGGTCTCGAAACTCGTTAACCCGTCTCGAGTAACGCGATTACAGTCAGCTTAACGAGAGTTCCGGTGGATCGGATTCGCGAGGATCCTCCTCGGTTCTTCTGCACTCTTTCTGCGACCCATTATTACGGCACGATCCTCCGATAATAATCAACCTTTCCACCTGTATCCATTCTTTTCTGATTTTTCACCTTTGCCATTTTTTTTTTTTTTGTTTCTTTTCTTTCGTTTCAGACATCTTAGATTATAATACTCTCATATTACCAACTGATTCCACCGGCAACCCAGCGTTTCCGCCAATCATGCGACCTAAAGGTATTCATTTCTTTTTTAGTTTTCTTTATCTAATATTTTTCCGTTATCACTTACGAGCTTTTTTTCTCTTAAACGTTTTCCAGTAACATTTGATTTGATTTAATCATCGAGAATCCGTTTATATTTCCGTATCAACATGGTTAAAGAGAGAAAGCGTATGTGTATTTTCCTAACGCACACACGTACATAGCTGTTCGTGTGGTCAGCAATTTATTCGGCGTCGCAACGGAAATGAAGTTAACAAATACGGACATTGTAAATACCACAGAAACAATCGCAGAAATATCGGCTACCTACATAGTAACCAGCTACATACACTTTTCCAACGTGAATACCATTTATTCGCATTGTGTACGACCGGCTGTTTGTACGTACGCAAATAATCGTGAATATTGTCAGGAGAATTTCAACGCGGCACGGGGTAGGCTTTTCTCTCTCTTCTTTTTTTCTCCTGTTTGTTGCGTTATTTTTTGTCGTTTGTTTTTTGCTTTCCCAGTATCCGACAGTTTTTGCAATTAAACGAAACGACGCGACGCGACGCGACGATGGCAAATAAATCTTGACGAACTGTAGCGAGCTGACACACGGTCGTAGACCGACGAAATTGACACTGGTCTTCTCGCGTGAGCTCATCTTCTTTCGTCATCTGCTTGTGTGCATAATGTTACGAACCTAATTATTTCCGGACCTCGTTTGCCAGTCTTATTAGCGGCCGTATTTCCAATTACCAGCGTCGTTGTTTCTCCTGTAATAATTCTGTAGAATTACAGAATGCCGCTGGAATGCGCCACGCGAACAAAGAGATACATACTGCTCTAGAAACAAATTGTGAATCTCCTCTTGAGCGAATTTCAAATACCGTTGTAACTACATATTCTATTTGTTATGTTACTACAATATATTAATCTGTGATTTAAATCGTCAGGACCAAAGCCAGGTCCTCCCAGGAATCTGACGGTGACAGAAATCAGCAATGGTTTCCTGATAACCTGGCAACCCCCTCTGGAACGTAGTCACCTGATTCAATACTACACCATCAAATACAAGACGGACGGACCGTGGAAAATGCTCAACAAGGGACAAATCCGACCTGAGGAAACCAGCTATTTGGGTACGATATTATTTTCTTGATACTATTATATGTAGGTATTAGTGATAGGCTGGATCTTAAAAATTATTTCCTTAAACGAAAATATTTCACTGTTTTCTATTTCGCGGTGGGCTGGGGAGTACAGTGAAGAATCTGGTCGGTGGTAGGACCTACTATTTCCAAGTGTTCGCCAACTCGGCGACGAATTACGGGGTCAGCGAGCAGGTGAAATTTCCGGTGCCTGCTCGAGTGAAGCACAAGGCGATCACCGCTGGTGTCGTCGGTGGTATACTCTTCTTCATCGTCGCGATCATCTTGAGCATATGCGCGGTGAAGATTTGCAATAAGCGGAAAAGACGAAAACAGGAGAAAGGTAGGATCGTGCCGCTGATGGGACACCGAGACGTCTCGATTCTTCGTTGTTTCTTCTAGTCTGGCCTGCACCTGGGCTCTTGGTCATGTTCTCTTCTTCTTCTTCTTCTTTTATTTCTTTTTCTTCTTCTTCATCATCGTCTTCTTCTTCTTCTTCTTCTTCTTCTTCTTCTTCTTCTCCTTCTTCTTCTTCTTCTTCTTTAACTTTCTTTATTGAAATTATATCTGCCTGAATGGAGAGTTACGTATAGGGAGCTCTGGTTAAAGAAGGTATTACGAAAAGAAGAGGACAATGACCCGGTAACGCAGGAGCTGGGCGAGCACCTGTCAACCTGAATGCTTACCCGTTTAACATAATCTTGTAACATTGTAGAACTGCTTTCAGCGTATAGTATGGTGGCCTGCCGGGTCACCGACGCCAGGAACGGCGCAGGGCAGGGGCCCCAGGGAACAGTGCCTTTGAAAAAGTGAGTGTCCATTACTGGAACTTTTATCTTACTCTACACACAGGTTCAGATTTATCTAATTTAACGATTCCCTTTATGGGATTTACTAAGAGATTAATATCGATTCGAGGAAGTAGATCAAAGGGGTCGCACCTGCTTCTGCCTAATTTTCCTTCGTTCTTCGAAGATACATCAAAGATACGTGTTAAGCTTAGAAAATTCTTTTCTAATGAAAAAGTTTATCGATGCAGATGCGACCTCGAAGAGATAATATATCAATCACTTAGGTTTAGCCAGAGCTAGCAATTAAGTCCACTCCACCCCCTGTTTACGAGCATTAGGCGACCGAAGCACCGCAAGCATTTACGAAACCTCTCACGAGTAATCGATAGCGAACAAAATTATTCAAATTATGTACCAGATTACGCATATAGGATATATATATATATATATATATATATATATACATGACAAGGGCATCGTTCGTTCGGTAACATTTTCAAATTAGAAATTCAATTATCTGAATCGATCCTAAAACTACTCTAAGAATATCTATCACTTATCGAACGAACGATGCCCTAATATAACATATCTTTGAGTAACCAAGAGAGAGAGAGAGACGTAGGAGAGAATTATTTTATTCTCTCCTCCCGTCGTCTCGATCCACTTTAACACAAACAGCGGTCATTTCCCCCTGTATCTAGAAAGAGAAACCAATATAGGATAAACGAAGCAAAAGAAAAAAAAAACACGAAAATAAAAACAAGTACCAAATAGAAGGAGGAACCCTCTTTTGATCTTGCGCCGTAAACGAGAGAACGCGAGCCGCGTAGATGCGATGAAAAACCGGCAGACTAAACCGCAGCAGCAGAGGTATTTTGGACGAGGTTGGAGAACGATTCGTTTCTGTTTATCCACGCATCCAATTCGAGGGTGTGTCTGTCTTTGAGCGTGCACAAGTACGTTCTTTTTGAGCTAGAGCAGAGCTTGGGCAACTCGTAGGGGACATCGAGTTGACCAGGTTGGGGCTAAAGCGAACAGTCGAGCTGGTCCGAATAGTTCCTGCATCGCGGTTTTCGTACCAAATAACTAGAGGTTCGCCGAGTTATTCGATTTGCGTCGAATAATTCGAGCTCACTACTGTCGAAATTTTCTCTCTTGTTTCGCAATAATTTAATTTTCGAGAGAGAAGATATAATTCGTAGAACATTAGTGGAATGTAACGCGGGGCTCCGATCAAGATGTTGTTTTAAAAAACTTACCTATTTGTGGATCCAAAGGACATTTTTGGAAACGTGGCTGCAATTTCAGTTATTATTCTATTATTATTATTATTATTATTATTATTATTATTATTATTATTTGTTTCGATATTCGACATACAATATAGTAGGAAGAGTACTTAATCGAGCCTAAGAAGAAATATCGGGTCAGATCGAAGACGGTTCGCTCGAGCCCATTGCTCGTGTTCCGTCGCGTTAGCGTGCAGCTTCCGTTGCCGCAAGCGAGCGGAAACGAAGAACAGAGAGTTTGTACATGAACGATACAACGAGAATCGATACATTCGAGAACGAGAAAACGATCGCGCGGAAACGCACGCTCGCCGACATCATCGCATTTCCCGCAGAACCGTACGTATTTGAAAATCGGCCTCGATAACCGAGGTGTACATACAGCTTTGAAATCACGCCAAGCGGACTCTGCGCGTGCAGCAGAGCGGGTACTCGGCCAACTGTTATGATTTCCATCGTGGCATCCAAAAGTCCACAATACGACTGCAGTGATGCCTATTCTGGATCGTATGTCGTCTTTTGTTTCCCCGCGACGAGCCATTTCGTTTCTTCTCCTCTCACCCATATTTTTTTTTCTTTTCCTTTTTTACCTTTTTCAACACTCTTTCAGTTCTTCATCCCGTTCGTTCACCCTTACCGCTATTTCTATCGAAGGTATTGCGGATAATTCATTCATTGTTCTCTTGCCATTTTCATCGACTTCCTTTTACTTTTTTTATCAACCTTTTGCTCTCGAGTCGCCGACACATCGAATCATCCCATATCTTTTTCTTTCCGTACCTCTTGGATTTTCTCGCGAGGGTGTCTTTCCATCGTTGAATCTGGCTCTGGATCGAAATATGAATTCGAAATAAATTTGACGATTGATCGGTTTCGAAACTATAAATTCCCTGATGTATATCCGGCGTGATAGAAATATCAACGTTCGCATTAATGTAATTAATGCTGGCTTGATACGCGCGTGACTCGAACGCCGTCCGCTGTTCAATAAATCTTTTCCGGGATTAAAATTAATTCGAACGTTCTACGTGATTCGACGCGATAAAATATTGTGAAAGTACTCGGGATTGCTCTTCTAACCGTGGAACTGAATTTGCAATCTGATCAAATGTAAGTATAGAAAAAGAAAATGTTTGTCGATTTCTGTCACCCTCGTGATAAGTCCCCTTATCGGTGAACCATTTCAGGGTTTCTCACGAAACGAGTCGACAATGCACGTTTTTACCTACACGTAAATATATCCAGAACGGGCTGGACGGTTCAGCCACTGCCAAGATTATCGCTCGCAGGCCCGGATTCGTAGTCACGTGTGCTTTCGATTATCGCTTAATTTTTGCGTAAACAGATTCGAGAAGGAAACGAGCAGACTACGAACACGGTCCTGATCGAACATCGATGATCGACGTTCGAGGATCGCGGTCAGAGCAAGGATCAGAAGAGAGCCAACGCGAGTTAACTCCTTGCCTTATGATTTTCTAAACAATTACATCTGTCAGAATTAATTTAATAGGTACTCGTTTTACCGAACTAAACTTACAATTCAATTGTATTACAACACATATCTCTTAAAAAAATTGCATCCCGAGTTTGATTTGATATTATAGGGCAAGGGGTTAAAGAATTCTGCCGGGGATCGAGAGACTTCAGAGAGAAAGAGCTCGTAATACAATTTTTATCGAGAAGATGATATTATATGTTAGAAAAGAAGAAAAAGAAAAGATAAGAAGATTTAACTGTAAGACATTTTCTTCAACAGCTCTTTCTCTCACAACCAGTGTTTCTCGTACGAACGGCAAATATATACATACGCGAATAGTTTATCGCGAGAGAACGCGTGTGTAAGTAAAGGTGAAGAATATAAGAAGAACTAGATAATTGAAAGAAAAGAAAAACGTGGGCGTCTCTTGTCCTCCTCTCTCTCTGTGTTTTCTGTAGGTCGACAAATCTAAACGCGTGCGGCGAGTCAGTCTCGACGCTGACCCGTTGCAGCCCGTTGAATCCGCAACTACCACCACCACCACCACAACCTCTTCATCAACCACCACTTCCTACGCAAGTAACCACCCCCGCCACTGCCACCTCGGAGCCGGTCCACGAGCAGGCCCCCCCGAACCGTGATCGTGACCATCACGCGCTCCACCTCGATAATCGAGATTATGAGAGCGTGTTTATCATAGAGAGGCGGAACAGTAAGCCTAACCTCCGCTAGCCACATTGAAAGATAAAACCAAGTACTATCACTGCTACTACTAATACTGCTACTATTACTACTACTACTACTACTACTACCACCACTACTACTACTACTACTACTACTACTACTACTACTACTACTACTACTACTATTACTACTACTACTACAACTACTACTACTACTACTACTACTACTACTACTACTACTACTACCACCACCACCACCACTACCAGCGTTACTACGTTACCCGAGACCAACAACGGTTGCTCCCAAGATCATGAGAATAAGAACTCGTCGACGAATCAATATACATGTATGTGTTTGTGTGTGCGTCTGATAACACCCAATCAATATCAACAATCAATCGATCGGTCGTCGTTGATCGATCGAGCGAGATAACGTCTACTTGCTGGGACTTGATCCGTTACTACTACTACTACTACTACTACTACTGTTACTACTACTTACCTACCTACTGTACGATCCACCGTTAACCACTGCTACTACCGCTACTACTTACTATGCGAGGCCTACAGCTCTGCAATGTTACCTACTAGGACCTACTAATCTACCACTACCATCTACTATCTACTACTTAGGATGATTGTCATGACAATAGATGAGATCATCAAATACAGGCAATACAGCTAGGAGTCACACTAGTAACATCCAGTCAGTACCCTAAAATACCTTCGTTCGGCGGATTTAGGGAGTACATAGATAAGAGACGAGGCAAGATGGTAGATTTCCTTAATTTTCAACATGCGCGTTTATACATGGTGTCGAAACACTAAGGAAGATTCAGGATTTTTAAACTTGTACGTGTGTTCTTTTGTTTCTACACACTTTATAATATAGAACCATAAGTTTTACGTGTTTGTTACGTTCTTATTAGAATAGTAAGCTGACATTATCGAGTGATTTGATAGGTCTATCATGGTAAAAATTCCATAGAAATCGAAAGAAGATACATGTTCCCTAAATATTTTGTAAATCCTGAGCTCACATTTTTATCGTTTATCAAAATCTTTATTGTCTACAAGAATCATTTCGTTGAAAGAAAATCATTGATTCACAATCTGTTCAATGTCCATTCTTGATCTCGCCTCGATCGCAGTCATAACATATCGTATGTCATAGTTCAACTTTGTATTTGTTCACGTTTCATTTTGTTTGGTATGTGCCAATCTTATGACGTTTACATCTTTCTTATCCTTTTTATTCATTCTTTCTTTCACTCGCTCCTATTCGTCAATCCACAAAACTAATTCACTACTGCAATCTTGTCGTCTCTCGTTGTGCCACTCGCTCAGTCGATAGACGATAATTAATTAAAGATCTAAATAAAATCGATGGTTCGTTACCGTTGATCAACTAAACGAACATTGGAACCATCGACTTCCTTTTGGTCTCTATTGCTCGTGTATATTCAGATTTCATGGATTTCGCGCAAGATACTTTTTCTTTCCTTTTTTCATTTTTTTCTTGTATCAGTAGATGCACCGAACTCTGATATAACTCTTCTTGAAAATTCAATCGGTAGTTTGCTTCATTCTTTGAAAGCATCTGGAGCCGATCCTGGCGGACTGGTGGTAGTAATTTAATAGAAATTCCTGATAAATGGGCAAGCAAGTATTTATTATAATACAATATACATATAAAATGCCTCTAAAATTTGCCAGTATCGGTCCTTGCTGTATATTTGTCGCCTTTAGACCTTTCTTTCTTCACCGTCACGGTATCGTTCACGAAACTGTTGGAGAAAAACGGCTACTATGCGTAAAATTCATTCGCTTTTTTCGACTTTTTTCGACTTTTTTCGACTTTTTCCTCTGTCTATCTTTCTTTCTCACGTAGCATGTCACGCTTCACCGAGCATGACCAACGAAATTACGATAGTCATCACAACCAGGGTACTTTCCAACGATCAAAATTATTGACAGTAACTTTCATGTGTGTTCTTTTACTGTTTTACAGTCTATCGATTTTAGACGAGCCGTAAAAAGACGCGTTCACACTCGAACACTCGGACCTAAAGCAAAAGTAAACTATTAGAGGTAAGCCGCTCTCGCTGCGGCTCTACCCCTTCCCCGTTTTTCATCCCTTCAAAATAACTGCATCCGTACACGATTTTCTCATTGTTGTGCCCGTGTTTTGATCGTTTACAGGACAATCCTCGATGTACGATTTGCTCAGTATCCCTTATAATCAATGAACGTTCTCGTTTTAATTATGCTTCGCCACCCTTCTTTCCGATCGTTTCAATTTTCTGTACAGGCTGTGTCATGTCATTTGTACGGATTACAATTGCTTTTTTGATTGAGGATAACAAAGAAAATGGTACAAGAGCTTGTTACATCAGCCAGCATTTTCCTTCACCATTATTTTCAATCTTCGATTAAGGACAATTAAAAGCTGTGCGAATCGTATGACTCAGCCTGTAATTGCATCGTCGAACAAAGACCCTCTTTCGATCCACTAACCCGTACCTACTTACATTTATTGGTTTTTTTTTTTTTCCGTTTTCGTTCGTTTTCGTTCGTTTTCGTTCGTTTTCGTTCGTTTCCGTATAACGTGCAGTCACGTCAGTCGACTATCGATCGTGATTTACGATTTTCTTTTTCCTTTCTTTGAAGTATATCGCGTTGAGAACGCTCGACGGAAAGGACCAAAAGTTTCCGCTTCGCGATGCCTGCCGGGAAAAGCGCGTGAGCCATGGGAACCCCGTGCGTTATCTATTTGCTCCCTAAACACCACCGCCTAGAAAGTAACGTTCGGTTATTTAGCATTATATTTCTTATTATTATTATCGCCACGATATTGTTTTTTGTGAATGTAATCGTTGTGTTACAACATTCTCTCTCCCTCATCTTTCCCTGCTGCCGGACCCGAAGGAGGAGAAAAGGTGACGAGTTTCGGAGCACCTAAATCCACGATTGCTATCACTCAAAAGAAAAAAAGAAAAACAAAGAAAAGAAAAAATGCAACATATTGGATAAAGAGATCTTTAAAAAAGAAAAAAAAAAAGAAAGAAAAAAAAGATTTTAAAAAATTACATATATACACACACAAAAAAAGGAAAAAATTTAAAAAGAAAAAAAGAGAAAGATCCACTCACTGGCAACACACCCACCCCACCCACGATCCACCTCACGCCCGACCACTCGTGCACCGGAATGCGCATGAGCATGCCTCCCCCGCCTGCATCCATTATTCGTTATTATACGTACACGTAATTAATTCTTAATAATTATCATGTACGTTTAACTTTGTACGTCTGCCTTTTCGTTATTTTGTTCTCCTAGCTCCTCGTTTTCCTTTCTGTTCGTGTTAACGTTGCGTGTTGTTTTTTTTTTTTTCCTTTACGTGGTTGTTGCACGTTCTTACTATACACGACAAGCGTTCAACATCGTTGGAGGAAAATAATCAACTTATACAATTTACTTTACAAACTATCTAAAACGCAAAAAAGAAGCTATTGCCTGAAACGGTAATTTTTCAATTCCATCTTCGTATGATAATCTTATACATACATATAATATATTAAAATTGTCAGAAGATAAAAAAGAAGAAGATTTACCTATTTGCGTCAAAGTACGATGGCTTTTTAATTTTTAATTTTTAATTTTTAATTTTTAATTTTTAATTTTTAATGTTTCACAAAGATTTCGCTCCGACCGTGTTGACCGGGTTGTCGGTGTCGCCAGTCACCACTGCGATGTCTGTAACGCGTTTTTTGTCCTGCTCACAGACCTAGAAAAAGCCGAGTACCAGGTCTGAATCTCCTGCGGGAGATCCTGAGTCCGGATACCCCGGACTCGTGCCGCGGCCGACCGTTGGGTAAGATCTCACGCGCGGCTGACGGTCGTTTCGTGGTAGCGGATTCGGTGCTCAGCTCGGCTAACAACAGCATCCTGGATGCGTCGAGCAGCGACGACGGTGGATTTCTTCCGAAACAGCGGCTCAAATCGTCCTGGCGAAGGCCGTTGGTCGGCACCAGCCAGCTCAGTCTTAGATCCGAGGGTAGCGGTGTGTCTATCGGAGGGCTACCTTCCATCCATCATCATCATCATCATCATCACGGGACAGTGAACTCGTTGGCTAGAATAGCGCCAGCGATCTGCACGATCTCGTCGCCCAGGTTTCTGGCTAGTTCACCGAGCGGTCAGCAGGTACCCTGGACGCCGTTGTACTTTAGCGATCTCAGCTCCGTCAGGCAGCCATCCTCCGGTGAACGTTCCTTCCCGACCCCGCCGGATTACCTGCAGCTCCGAACCGTGCACCAGCGATACAGTCAAGAACTGCCCTCCTTGAAGGCGATTCATGCCGAATCGAGAAGATTCGTGCCGGTTCAGCCGTTGGCTACCTCCTCGCCACCTCAGCCGGCCGGCAGGCCAAGGGCCAGGCTACCTCCTAGGCACGCCAGGCACGCCAGATCTGCACCAGAGCTGGCTGCGTCTCCGGATCTGGAAACATCGCCGGAAAGCAGGTCCAGCAGTTCGGGTTTCGGTAGTAAAAACACGTCGCAACAGAACCAGAGCTCGAGGAGTGGTAGCACGGTAGCCGAGTGGAGACCTCCACCTTACAGACCTCCACCGCCGCCTCTGGTCGGTCGTTGGCTCGAGCTTCAGGATCAGGCTAAAGTCGGGCACACGCACATACAGAACGCAATGGACGCGGGCAGCGTGGACGGCCACTACGAGTTCGACCCTGTTTCATGTACACCTACCCCAACGTCCGCCTCCACGCCGACCAGGGAGGAGAGACCACCGGTGCATCAGATACACACCATCCACGTGCCGCACATTCACCAGGTGCACACGGTTCATCATCAGCCGCCGAGGTACACCAGGGACAACATCGAGGCAAGGGTGCAAGCTATGAAGGCCGAGTTTCATCAGTTTCGGCAACGGCAAGCGAGGAGAAGACAAAGCGCGCACCTGGAGAGCGCCTGTTGACGGCACTGTTCACTTTTAGACTACTTTTTAGGCTGCGTCGTTCAGTTTCAAAAAAATATTATAGTTCCGATCAGCGGATACGTCGAGTAAACAGCCGGCTGTGACGAAAGCTAATGCAAACGCGAACTGCGAATGCGGCGTCGCGGCGCGGCGTCGCTGTGATTTATAGACCAACTGTTCAAGCACAACGAGGATCATCGTACGAGAATCCAGTGTAGGCAACTTCAAGTCAATTCTATATCTGCTGGGCAACCATTATACAAACAAAGAAGGCTGTTACAATCGTCGCGTCAGCTCAGGATACATAAATTTTCGCCAACGCGACTACGTTAACGTGGTTAAAATTCTTCTACGTTAAGAAGACAGATCGTCGGAGTCTGATTGTTGCCAATTCCAAGGAAGAACGTCTTTCACGATCGTCGTTCCAAAGAATCCAGTGAATCCAGCGAATATCATCGACAGACGGTTCTGATGATTTTTCTTCACCTACACGGTAGAGAAAGATGAAATTGAGATTAACCGAGAAACGAAGAAATTCAGAGAAGAATGTCAAGACACGACGGTATGATATTCCAAAGAAACTGTGTACCGTGCTTCGTATACCTTTTAAACGAAACGTAAGATTAATCTTAACCGTACATTGTAAGTAATAATGCAAACACTCGATAAGAAGAACAGCAAGAAACACATAAACACACATTGAAACGAAACCGAAAACGAAGCAAGCAACAAAGAATCAAGTCAAGATGATGGAATCACCATACTATATATATACACAAACACACACACACACACACTCGCGCGCGCGCGCGCGCGCGAGAAATTTGAATAGAAACAACCAAAAAAGCAAAAAAGAATTAATTATTATTGACGAGCAATGGACTCGAAACGTGATATTAGGCCGAAGCTTGCCTGGAGATTGCTTAAGGACTCACTCGTACTGCACTGCCTGTTTAGGGTTTCGCTAGCGACCCAACATATTATCGGCACAATAATTTTTCTTAAGCAACGTAAACGAGATTAAGTAAGGTTCTATGAAACGACACCCACGGTCAATGATATGCGTTGCGTGCACACGTGTGTACGACCCTCTTCTTCGCGAGATTCGTAAGGAACCCCCGCGCTCGCAAGGTTTTCCCTTTTTACACCGATCGGCATGAACCTTCGCCATTTTTGCGAACTGCCAAGACGATAGACCAGAGCCCCGAAGCCCCGAAGCCCCGAAGCCACAGGGATATGAAATCGCGAAGCGTACACGCGTATGCAAGCATCGCTCGTGATCGACCGTGATCCGTGCATTAGTAACGAAAAATGTTACGCACGCGTACACAAGTTATACATATAAAAGAAAGAAAAAAAGAAAAAAAAAAACAAGTCACATCGACCCGATACACGTGTAAATTTGAAAGATTTGTGTGTGTATGTGTGAGGAAGAGAGATATTTTGAATGGGAGAGCGAAAGATGCGAGAATGGCAACAGAAACACGCGCATACACGCGAGAGAGGGCGTTCTTCGAGACCCATCTAATTCTTCACCAAAACGCGTTCTATGTATAAACAAAAATCATATTCGAGTCGAGATTCGAGGCTCGTATACGGCCCACGGAGTGTTCGAGGATACAAATCAACGGGCTAATTGTTCGAGTTAAACGCGACCTAAACTTATCTCACGAATACCGTAACGCGAGACTATTTGAATCGAAAGCAACTTCCCTCTTCTTTTTCGTTCCTTACTCTTCTTGTTCTTCTTATTCTTATCATTTTTCTTTTATTACGTTTTATCGGCTGTTGCGCGAGACAGCGAATCGAATACTCTCGGGCCGTCTCAGCGTTTTAATTTCCCCTTCTATTATTATTATTATTATTTCTTTGCAATTTGTCTTTTATAGTACAAACACTTATTTATATTGTACCACATATTCTATACATACTTGTATTGTTATAAATATATTA
Organism: Osmia bicornis bicornis; assembly: GCF_907164935.1. Lineage (NCBI taxonomy): Eukaryota > Metazoa > Arthropoda > Insecta > Hymenoptera > Megachilidae > Osmia > Osmia bicornis. Next base: position 28,759 of record NC_060218.1, on the reverse strand, counting down.
GCGAGGGCCCTACTCACGATTCAACTATACTTTCTTTGACGAAATCGCGAAACACCGACGAGTGCAAACGACGCGGATATAATATATACATATATATATATATATATATATATATATATATACACACACACACATACATATAGATATATGTATATCCCGTCGAGGCAGAAGGACACTCTGTTGTATAATTTTCGTTGAGATGTATTTGAATGACAGACTGTGCGTGGGTGTATACGAAAGAGCAATAGAGTCCGAGGAACGAGTAACGAGAATAAGAGGCGAGGAAGAATGCACGCTTGTATGATTGACACGCGAGACATGTGAGAGCTTGTTTCAACGATAGACGAAATTAACATAGAAAATAATTGTTAAATAATATACAGAAATGGGTACGTCGTTACCTCCTTAAAAAATTTAATTAAAAATTTTCCAAACCACCCACTGTATGTATAGAAAACCAATGTCTTCTGTCCATCGTTGAAATACGTATAATTGACGTTCAAATGGGATACGATGAGAAACAACGGTAAAATATGTAAAGATACAAGAAATGTGCGATTAAAATTCGTATCAAGAAGAAGAGAGCAAGGGAGAGCGAATCGGAGAAACAGATGTTGAAACATGGGGGTGACGCGAAAGAGTACCAATATTCTAAAGTAATTCTAATGATTGAATTAATAATTTGATAATTAATTGATATTGTACATCGTAAACGACGTAGCGTGTAGTGTATTAATCAACGAGATCGACGAACGCGGCGACAACTAATTCGTTAAATTAATTAGCCCGTTAATCATCCGTGGAATCGCGAGATGGAAGAGAATACACGAGGGGGGATATGTTCGTGATCGGGCCACGCCGTAATTTTCGATCGGTCGTTGCCCCGTTGTATCATAGTAATCGAATTAAAGGCGCGTCTCGATCAAGCCCGTATCACGATCTACGCGGTAGCTTTGTATCTCCTCGAAGATTCAATAGCAACAAATATTAGTCGATCGATAATCTCTTTTTTGTACGTTGAATGGTACCTCGATCGATCTCAATTACATACATATATAAAACGCTCCTTTCGCATCAAACCTGAGGACAACTCACGATTCTACCGCGTAGAAAAGTAGGAAAATAAAAGAAATAAAAGGGTGCGTCGATCGATCGTCTTCGTGGATCGACGTTTACCTTTTGAACCACAGTGAGACGGAATTCCAAGAATCAAGAAGAAAAGTCGAAATTTTAAGGTTACGGGATTGCTTTCTCTAAATAATTTTTGTATAATATTCGCCACTTTAACTGGAAAATATGCTACTTCTTGCAATTCTGCCCCACTGGGACGACCACTGATCCCTCGTCCGAAGAAAATGAACGCGAAAGAATAAGTAACCAATCGACATAGGCGTATAAGTAACGTATAGATATATCATAGTTAGATACAACGATCTCAATACGCGCTGAAAGAAAGAATGAGAGTGAACGATCGCTGAATCGAGAGGAAAATGAAGATGTGGATTCTCGACGATCGTAGGTTGCCACGAATGGTACGTTGAAACGCAATCGTATGCCTCGAGAAAAAAAAAAAAAAAATCATGTAAAGAGTCAGAGAGAAAAAAGAGAGACAGAAAATTTTACCAAGGAATATATATATATATATTATATATACATAAATAATTATATATATACGTGTGTGTATACAGAGATGATCGAGACGAAGAATACACGTGGAAACGATACGAAGAAAAAGGACAATGGTTTCGCGCGATCGCGTGTTAAAACTGAATAATATGGTTGAATCGTGAATTTGTTCGTGTTTAACGTTTATTAATTTCTTTTTGCGTCTGGTTCCTTTCGTTCCTAAACATCCTTCTTCATCGTGATCATCGTCGTCGTCGTCGTCGTCGTCGTCGTCGTCGTCGTTGTCGTTGTAATCATCATCATCCTCTTTTTTTTTTTTCTTCTTCTTCTTCTTCTTCTTCTTCTTCTTCTACTTTTCTACTTCTAATCCATTTCTTGTTCACGGATTTCTTTGCGTTCGCGGCGTTTACCTTTCTTTCGGGTTATTTATTTTAAATTCGAGCGAATGTGCACCTTTACCCGCCAGAAGAGATTCATTTAGGTATTCGCACTTTACGTACCTGAAAGCCATCTGGCTATTTCTCGTAGTGGCGAGTGAAATTCACATCCCTCGGAGCAGAACTCTCGATTGGCGAGAAATGGATCGCGTTATTTCACACGAAAGGCCGACGAAAATGTCCCAGAGAATAATTTGATTATTGCTTCAGAATATGGAATAGAGAGAAACCGGGATGGTCGCGCGTAAAGGACGGATTATAGCAAAGGGTGAAGTTTTCGTTCGAAAATGAACGTTTATCGTAATGTTTCATTTAAATATTCGTTCACCAGCAATTTTTGTTTCTATAATCGAATCATCTTCAACCTCCTGTCTTCGATACTTTTTCACGTATCGTCTATTTTTTGTTCTCTATACGCGCGACACGCGACAAAGAGAGATGGAGAGTGCGTGAGATAAAAAAGCAGAGAAGCGTTTTCGTTCTCTCATTGTTAGTCAGCTTCGCGAGTACTCTCGTTATTCACCTACATTTTTCACCGTTTTATTGATCGACCTGTGCTTTCTCGCAAACCTCTCCCCACGAGAACTCCAAGACGTACTAACCTAGGACAAATTGTAGACAATTTATTATCAAATAAAATGAAAAATAAAGCGACATTTGAAAGGAAAAATCTTCTCGTGAAAATCTTTATATGGCAGGAAGTTTTCCTTCACCTTAGTTCCCTTCTATCATTTGAAAATGACAGAAAAACAAAGTTCGAAGGATTCATACACAACATCTTTCTCGTGTATGGGTCATTGTCCATTAAAAGTTCATCAACGTTGGCAAACTATCCTATTTTTTTGTTTCCCCAGCTGATTGATGAAACAAGAGATCGTAGTTGGCCAAGGCAACGAGATCATTGCCAATTCAACGTAATCAGGCCAGTGCGTGAGGATTCGTATTTTCGTAGGCTGGAGACAAGGAACGTGGAATCTCAGTCTGACAGACTATATACATACTACTGCCGCGTCTAACTCGCTATTAAACGCGCGAAGAAGGGGCATTTGCGCAACGCGTCTACGGCACTGATTACCGGGAATTACTGCAATTTCCATGATTTCCCTCGATACAGAGCGTTGCGAGTTCGCGAAAAATTGGAGCGTTCGAGTCGACTAGTATTGCAGTGAAATCGTGCGAGCGTTGCTTTAAACTACTTCAATCCTGACCTTACAAATTAATCGTATATCGTGACCTAAGGGTTGAAATCATTTATATGTATATTAACTGAGATATCTTTTGATGGAAAAAGAAAAATTCATCTGAAAAAATGATGCAGCAGAGGATCCCTATTGGTAGCATGGCAGGTGGACCAGGAACAAGTTGTTCCCTTTCACGGTTCCTCGATGAAATAATACGGTCGGTATCATTATGCACGCATTTATTTCCTGTGTCCCGGGCACGTCCAATCCTGGATCGTGATCCATGCGAATGGATCCATTATCTCAACAGCGTGACAAGGCTGTGGGCAGTCTGATAATGCGGCAAGGGACGGATGTCACGTAATCTGAGGTCACCCACGCAAATGGCGCGCGACTCTATGCAGTTTCGTCGCCATCGTCGTCGTCGTCGTCGTCGTCGTCGTCGTCGTCGTCGTCGTCGTCGTCGTCGTCGTCGTCGTCGTCGTCGTCGTCGTCGTCGTCGTCGTCGTCATCGTCATCGAACTGATCGAGATTTGATCTGGAAATGGAACACGCTCGTTTAAATCATATTATTGGCCCTTTCGCTTTTCAGATTGATGCATAAATTCATTCAACATCTCAATTATCGTTGAATGAAAATGATTAAGCATTAAGTTTACTGGAGAATCTTTGGTTTCTTCTTAAATTTGTTAAAAGCCAAACGAGTGAGCTTTATCACGAATGACAAGCGCCTTAAATTGCCGCGAAACAGATAGTCGGCGATCTAATTTTCCTTAGCGTTTTAATTGCTCGCAAAGACTTTAAAGCGAAAAACGGAGCCGTGAAGTGGACGAACGTGGCACACTGCTGGTAAATATCCGCGGCCGGAAGTCGACGTCTTCGTTACGAGAGCGCCATCAGCAGTAATAATTACGCGACGTGGGCGGACAAATAAAAGGGATCGTTGAAATAAAAAGCTACATCTATCGTGCTAAGTTGTTTGTCACTTACTTCGAAGAAGACGAGAAATTCAGATCGAATCGATGCAATGAAACGTTGCTAAATTTAGGACCATTCGAGAATCGTCGTAAAGTCTCTCTTCGTTTCTACACACACACACACACACACACACACACACACACACACACACACTTTCAGCTTGAACCTTAGATCCTCGCTTGAATCCCTTAATTCCCTTGAATCGGCTTCAACCACGAAGCGACGTTGAAAGGACAGGGATTCGAGGGGCTCAATGGAAAGGTAATTCTTCCGTTCACCGATGAAAGGCGAGAAACGATTCTAAATAAAAATATACTTATACTGATAAGTTGAAAGCGTTTACCTTTGCTATTATAGAATTGCATGCGGTAAGGTGCATAAAATTGTACCCCTCTAGATTTAACCATTTACAATTGTATAGCATAAATAATAAAGGTAGTAAAGGTAATATAATAAATTCGTTCACCTTACCGCGAAACAAGATCCATCGTTGTTCGGTAAAGTAGTCTATACGCGTTTCGATGGTGGGTGTGTCACGATTGTAGAAGAGGAACGGTGCTAGAAAAGCATGGAAGCTACAACATACAGCGGGATGAAGGTAAAATCGTGCCTCGTACCCTCCTCCAATCACTAACATTACCCCTACCCATAGGTTTGCTCGTTACTGCTGCTCTTCGGCGTCGTATCCGCTCGGATTGAGCGAGGCGGAGCGATTATCACCGCAACCAGCGGACCACTCGGTGATCGAACGTTCCACGGCGGAGCACACCTCGAAGAATCATCTCGAAAGAGAAATTTCGTGATTTCGAAGAAGGTAGAAAAGTAGTGATTCGAGGATGAACGTTGACTAGATGAACGGTGGTGAAACGTTTCGAAAAGAAATAGTAGAAAAGAGAAAAAGAGTCGAAAAGGATGCGTTGAACGGTCCATAGATTGCTTAGTGTCATTCGATTGTAGAAGGTATCCTCGATAGGATCGCGATAGTGGCATTTAATCGACGCTGGTGGTGGCCGATGCTTGATGAGTGTGGGTGATGACAGATGTGTTGTTTTGCTACCGTGTTCCGTTCGCCGTCGTCGTGGTCGTGGTCGGTCGCGAGCTGTGACTTGCTTCTGACATCGCGTACACGCGCTACTTTCGTCGGTAGACACACGACAGGACGATCACGGCTGTGAGAAAATGTGCCAGGCGACGAGGATTCATCAGCTGCTGGGGATCTTCCTCTGCTGTCAAGGTGAGAGATATCGTTGCTTGATTAAATTCTGCTTAACGATCGGGCGCGTTTCTTTTCATTTTCTTCTTTTAAGCACAATAATTCTTTTCCACCGAGTGGAACAGAAAGTTTTCGCATAAATTGTTTAACATACCACACAGTGTGTGTACGGTGGATACGAGGAAAGGAAAGAAATTCTATAAAATATGCGAAATTAACCCCTTGCACTATTTTCACGAGTCTGACTCGTGATCGAGATTTCGAAGTTCCAAAGTTTCGACATTTCGGTCTGCGTCGCTTCGGCTCCTATCCCCCCCATTCGAGCGGCCGTGTTTGGCCTGGCTTTTTCCGAGTTTCAGCATAGTGCAAGGGGTTAAAGTAACGATTTCAATCATCTGGTAATATGTATACATACGTACATATGTAGGTTATTCGCGTATCTAAGCATTCTGTCAGGCGATTTGATGCCGCGCTTTTTTTTTTCTTTTTCAGCATTCAGTTATAGCTTGATCCTGGAGGAAGACAATGAGCCGAATTATTTAAGCGCAGGAGTGGGAGAATACGCTGTGTTCAATTGCGATCTGGACTTTCCGCACGAGACACCGATCCCTTATATCCTTCAATGGAACCGTGACGTGAGTGTCCTTGAACTGAATTGCAATTTTGTAATTTTTTCACTGTTCACTGACAATCAAAGAGTCTGATTTGTCGGGCTGCTCGAATAATCTTCTTGATCCTGATAGATTAATTACGCAATGCAAAAATAAGTAATATTCCGTCGTGGCGGGAAGAAAGGAATCTTCAGGTGGTTTGTTGGTTTCGCGGTTTTGCGGTCGATCGAGGAAGAGACCTCGACTGGTCGAAATGCATACACGTTCACCTCGTCGACGGAAACCGATCGTTCGTTTCAAGGAAAAAGTTTTCGTCGCGTTGTTTCCCACGGAAAACAAAGTCCGGACGACACGCGATCGATTAGCGCAATTAAAAAGCGTTGCTTAAGCTATACGAAGCTTGTCGATTGATTAATCTGCGCGCAGCCACAGAACCGCGGCTACGGCTATAGCCAAAGATTGCACGGGTTCATCCGCGTAAAAAAATGGTCGTTCAAGGTAGGGTAGGCGATTCGATTTCTTCGTATCTAATTCAATCTGCGTGAGAAGAGTAAGCTTGTGGAGATCGATCTCAATTTCCGTCATTCGATTTCGTCTCGATTTCGATGCATCGCGCAATATCTTTCACGGCATTTCTACATAGGTACATATTACGATAATGTGGTTTACGATTAGCACAATTTCGTCCTGAAATGAACACTTTTCCAGCCTTTATTTTAGCTTGCCTATAATACATAGAGAGTATTTTGATTAAAAACACTGATCGAAAAATTCGATCATAAGTGTTAAATGAACATCGGTCCATTGCATCGCGTTGATTTCCTGCCAGCGCAGCGCAGCGCAGCGCAGCGCGTCGTTCTTTCGCGGATGTTGTATTCGAGGCGCGTGCAGCCGCGAACCGGAAACAGATTGAGCGTTGCGCATGGCTACCGCATAAAATCAAGTGGAACTTAACCTGATTGGTCCCTGATGCGTATGCAAAACAGGTGCACGGCTCCCTCTCTGTCTGTCGAACATGGTAATTGGAGTACGGAACGCAAGGCTGCATTATATGTATTTAGTGACGGCTAGTCCGCGACACGAGGGGTCCGAACCAGTGGGTCACTGCTAACGCATTGTCAGACGATTAGGGACGATTAGCGGCCTTTTCGCTTGCCTCCTTTTGACCGCGAGGGTTAGCCAGCCTCTGCTGTTTTTCATTTTCACCGGAGGACGCATGTGTCACTCACTTCTCACTTATTGTCTCTGCTCTTCTCCATTCAGAAAAGAAATAAAGTCTACCTAATTCGTTTCACAGACCCCTCGAACGTTCAAGTCTCCAAGCAACGATTATGAAATCGACTGTCTTTAACTGACCTCGCATAGGTGTTGGAAGTACATTAGCGTTGGAAGTCGATAAATTAGCTCGAAGGTGTTTTGTAACGTCGTTTACATAGTACTACTTAATGAATGAATTTCAAGTTGGATCGAGTACTTTACTCTGGCCAATTATTTCATTCCAAATTGAATTGAATATAATAATTATACAATATGTTAATACGATCAATCGCACGATCGTTTCAGTCACGAACGATCTTTTCATGGTACAACGGACATCCGTCGGTGGGTCTGGGTTACGAGGGTCGCGTCCACCTGTTGGAAGACGCCGCTAGTCGAGGATACGGCCAGGGTAGCATCAATCTGACCAACATCCGTGAGAGCGATCAAGGATGGTACGAGTGCAGAGTGATCTTTCCGAATAGAACGCCGAATTCGAGGAACAACGGAACCTGGTTCCATCTCGGAATAGATGGTAAGGTCACGCGGACTTTCTCGTATCCGTTAATCGGCTAATTCGATAACAGCAAGTGGCGAATGGAATTAACGTAGTTAAGCGCCGACTGACTAACACCGACCTTACTACTGAATTGGGTCAAGCTGGTCTACGAACGCTAACGCTGGACGAAGCAAAGAGGCTCTTAGCCGCGAATCTTTGCGGAATTTTCGGTAAACAGGAAATAACCGTTCAACTCGTAATCCTTATTTTACGTCTCTTTGCCGTTCTACCTATGTACAGGTATAATATTTCCAGTTAAAAGCAAGTTTCGCGAAGGAAAGTCTAATTAAGCTGACATTATACAAATATATCCTAGAATCTTTTAAGGGCTGATGTTTTCTACTTAAATTTCTACGTAAATGACTATGATTGATAGAGTAACTTTGACAATTTAAACGTCTAAAACATTTCAAAGAATCGACGAAGCATCACGTTTAAGGTAAAATAGTAAATCGACCCTCTTCGTAGCTGTACAGAGTTACCGATGAATCACTCGTTAACCGGAATTCTGCTTTTTGTCGGTAGAATTCTGTTAAACTATTATGGAGAATTGAGTCATCGCGAGGAGCAACGAGGTCTATCTCGAAATTAACGACCTCTTCTATTCTATTATAGTAAAATCGAAACGAGTTCGATCAATGTAAAAGGAACATGAATCGGTACTGTCGTTTGATGAACGACAATGCTAAAATGGTCGAAAAGAAAAAAAAAAAAAAAAAAAAATATGCTGTTTCCGTAACGGCACGGCACAATGCCTCTGTCACGCACCGATTCGAAATAACAAATCGCTAAAACTCAACGCGTCGATTAACAATGTGACCGCAAAGCTAATTTAACAACGTTCACGATTGAGTACACGATATCGCGTGATCGGTCATTTAGCTTTGATGACTAAATCGAATTAATACTACAATATAAACGAGAGTGAAATTATTAACGTGCACTGGATCGATTAACACGTGTTGATTGTAATCGCTGCGATTACAAGTAAATTAAAACGATTAATATGGCTGTCGATGAACGACTAAACGAGGTACTCTAAAAGTATTATACATATAATCCTGCTGATGCTTACACTAACCTGAAACCGGGCAGACTCGTTAAATCGTTCAACCCAGGTGCGTCGCCGTTTCCGACGTCTGTTCCAGGCGAAACTCTGCTGGCGGTTCCGCCCGTCAACAAAACTGTGATGGAGGGTGAGTCGGTCAGCTTCGACTGCGTCGCTAAAGGAGAGAAATCTGTTGTCAACTGGTTCCGTGAGGGTGTGGAAATCACGGAAATCGAGGTAATTCTATTCGATATCTACTCGCTTTTCTTTATTTTTCCTAATCAACGTAAAGCAAAGTAAAGTTTTTTTGTTGCTCGATTTGTTGCTACAGGATCTCAAGAGAAAAACGTCCATCGCCGAGGATGGGACGTTGAAAATCAATTCAGCAGCTATGGGTGACCTAGGGGAGTACACCTGTGTGGTGACCGGTGAAACTGGAGACCAACAGAGCGCCTCAGCCTTTCTTAATGTACAATGTAAATATCTACAAAAAAGACTATATCTATGTAGGTACATACTATCTCAGTCAGCAGGCAGTGTTTCTTGTAAGGTTGAAAAGTTTTCAGCTCGATCGATCACCATGGATTAAGGTTATTATTAAAATTTCACAATTATTTTTTGGTGAATTGAAATCTATTTAGCCTAAATGTGACGAATAACAGATATTAGACGGTGGAATAACGTGGCAAAGCTCGATCGCACACTTTCGTCCAGGAAATGAAATAATCACGCGGGCGTAATGTTGGGTATTACCGAATAGAATACGATAACCAACGATAACGACACGGTAATAGAAATCACTGCAGGCGAAAGTTTAATGATCATCATCATCATCATCATCATCATCATCATCATACGCCCTGAAACCTTGTCCTCGTCCCGTTCTACTTTATGTAGATCCTCGAAATCGAACGCGATTAAACTTGAACCAGCGATTTTTTAATCGCTCTTTCAGACAAGGCGAAGGTTATCTACGCTCCCCGTGAAGTTTACCTACCATACGGGAAACCAGCCCTTCTAGACTGTCATTTTAGGGCAAATCCACCGCTGACGAACCTACGTTGGGAAAAGGATGGATTCCTCTTCGATCCTTACAACGTTCAGGGAGTGTTCTACAGAAGAAACGGTTCTTTGTATTTCAGCAAGGTAGACGAGACGCATTCCGGAAGTTACACGTGCACTCCGTACAACGAACTTGGTACAGAGGGGCCCAGTCCATCTATTACAGTGGCAAGTACATATAATAGAAAAAGAAAAAAGAAAAAAGAAAAAAGGACGACGTGGTCATTCAAGTCCATTGACTATTCGCAGACGAGTGTTAAGTCGTTCTTTTATTTTCCAATTGTAATGTAAGGTTTTCAAACCGAAGCGAGGCCAGTCTGCTGTTTGTTAAGCGAGCCTCGACCTCAAGCGTTTCTTCCTTCTAATTTGAGAACATTGTTCGACAGATTGTGCAGAGGCCGCCAGTGTTTACCATGACCCCTCAGCATCTGTACATCAGGAAATTGGGCGAGAATTTGGAGATACCCTGCGACGCCAGGGACGGCGATCAATCTCATCGACCGGCAATTGTTTGGTACAAGGTATTTTTCATTATCATTACTTTACACTTAACACTTAACACTTAACACTTTACACGTTGTTCGTCGAACATTTCTCAGGGTCTTACTGTTTTTAATTTGCTCTTTTTTTTTAAAAGGATGGTGCGCCAGTGGCAAGGGGCAACAGGACGCTAGTAATCGGTGGCAATTTAACGATCGACCGAATTCAAGAGCAGGATAGAGGATTGTATCAATGTGCAGCTAGCAACGAAGCAGCAACTGTGGTGGCAGACACGGAATTAATGGTTTTAAACGTTCCTCCGAGGGCACCGTACAACCTCAGCGCCAACAGTAGCAATAATGCGGTTACTTTAACTTGGGTACCGGGATACGTGAGACCAAAGATGGAATATTCGGTCTGGTAAATAAAGAAACTTCCAACAGTCAAAAGCTTAGAGAACATAGTAATAATGATTGATATTATTTCTATTGTTAGGTATAGACCTACCGATACCTCGGAATGGAGAACGATGAAGATCGTATCAAGAAAAATCACCGAGGCGACCGTGAACAATTTGAATCCCGGACGCGAATACGAGTTTATGGTGCTCAGTCAGGACAAACACGGTGATGGGATGTTTAGTAAAACACTTCGGATATTTACACAGCCCCGTATGTTTTCTGTATCATACTATATACTATATACTATATATTACATACTACATATAATTGTCATAGAATAATATCTGTTCAACACACATATTTCAGATAACATCGATGAGAATTCAGTGTCAGAGTACCGTAGCCCTATAGGTAAAATCACTTCTGTTTGTTTAACCTCTTATTCGTTTTACCGTTGATAGATATAACAGAGAGTAATATTTTCAATTTAATAGACGAGAGAATGGGAGCACCGTTAAACGTTCGAGTTCAAGCGACAGCGCAGGGCTATTTGGTCACTTGGGAACCACCCGCTTATGGAAGAGATCAGCTGAGATTATACGCGGTCAGATGGTACCGAGGACCATCTGAAAAATTGGACGGAAGAGCGGAAACGACCGACACTTACTATTTGGGTGATTGTTCTTCTTTATTAAATTGATAGCGGAAAAATGTCTTTTTTCAGAGATAAATAAAAATTATTTCTCCAGTGAAACCACTAGAGGGTGAGAGCTATTACACATTCGACGTGTCTGCAGTATCAGTATCGGACGACGTAGCGAGTAGCGAGCGGATTAGTTTGGAAGTACCAGCGTATCGTAGAAACAGGGCAATTTCTATGGGCATAGTGGCTGGAATTGGGTTTCTAGCTGCTGCTCTCGCAGCTATATGGTGGGCAAGGAAACGTTTCTGCCAATCTCCAAACGAGAAATAACAGAAGCATATTATGCATCGTTTTTTAAAACGGAAGCATATTTATGTCCTCGTATACGTACGATCAATATTGCAATAAACTTCCCTAAAGTAGCGATATCGATATCGAATTTCGGGAATTTCTAATCCTTTCTATGTAATATAATATCGATTCTGTAGAGATTCTGTTACAAGATGGGGAGAAAATGCATCAGATCGAAGAGGATTTTCTTATGTATTTTCTTATCTAGTTTACTTGCGTTTACTTTACGTTATAAGTTATTACTACGAGTGTTCTTGCATTGCATCGTTACATTATGTACCGTTTGAAAGCTTTATTAGATAAGTGCACGTTTATTATGGATTAGTTGTGGCGTTTGATCATTTACTACTATTCGGATACCAGGCGGCGAGAGACGCGCGGCGAGTTTGTTAAGGTCAGGCTAACTCGCCTAGAATTATACATAATATAATAAATGTATAATACATCTGATATGTTTTTCTATTGTAAATAAATTGTGTCGATTACTATTAATCACTCCTATTTTTCTGTTTTCTATTGCTGCGAACCTGACACAATTCAAGAACCCACCAAGGGATGATGGTGCGTTGCTGGAACACCGCCACTGTCCAAAATTATTTAGACACGTTCGATAATCTCAGCTTATAAGCGAAAAAAGTGTTGGTTTACAAAATACTGGGGATGTTCTACTGTATAATGACAAGTACAATATAAGACCTTGCTGGGCTTCGTAAGCGGCTGAACGATGGTGAGAACCAGCAGGAGATAGCGTTTCACTGGTGGGGTCGGTCAGCTGTACAATTGAGAATATTCGGAGACTCGTTATGTGTACCTATCTACCTACCTACCTACCTACCTTGCCGTGGAACGAAAGAGACCATTCGTGTATCTTCTATCGCGTCTAATAAAATAATCTTAAGCTGCTCGATAAGCGACACGTGTTACAAATCCAATTGTCGTTATGACACGACTAATCGCAATATGTATACCAGTAAAATCGCGACCAACAAATTGTCGTTTCTACTCACGACAATTTCAAAGAATATTTCAAAACGATATAACGTCAATCGGTAAATTTAAAAATAATTTTCACAAATTATGAATCACCTATCATATTTGTGAGAAAAGCCTTGCTGCATTTTAGACTTTACCCATCCAATCTTAAGAAACTATCAGATACCAACAGTGAATTTGAACAGTCGATAATATGCTTATCTACGTCAAACAAGTCCCCCAAGCCTTACGATCGGAAAGCAGAAATGTATCTAGGTACATATATGTATGTACAGAGTCGAACGTTTCTACCAACTAAACAAAATTGTTGCTACTTGAACCGCTGCTCGAGGCGCGTTTTATTACATCAAATCATTCGATAACTATCTATTAGCTCGTCTAGCATAATCACGTCGAATCTAGTCGAATCGTCTATTCCATTTTAGCAAACGAGCAATCGCATCAATTCAAGCTGAACAACTCTGAAAAGTATCGAGGATTTTTTCCTTGAAAAACTCCACCCCCAATAAACACACGAATACATACATACATACATATACACGTATAGGTAAGTAGACGATGCGTCGTCGCGTCGCGTCGGCTTGAAACGCTGTAAAGGAGGAACTTGGGTAAAGGTACGGTTAAACGTTGACAGGGATAGGTCGAAGTTGGTCGGAATGAAATTGCCAGGTCAATTAACAGACAGCGAAGCCGCGTCCTTAAGTTCTAGACGTAGACGATTCCGCTTGGCAATGAAGAGATCAACGGCTTTGAATCGGGCAAAACGCGACGAAGGGGTTGGAGGGGGAGCAAGTAGACACTTCTGAGGCTTGCTACCTGTCGCCAACACATACCCCTTGGCCCCAGTTTTATTAACTCGATCGTGTAGCGAACATCTGCGATCCTCAGCGATGTGTCGCATCACTACGAAACTTCGAATCCAGGTCAGACGATGTAAGATTTTTTTCTTTCATTCTTTCTTATCTTTCTATCTTTGGAGTTGCAGCCCAACGATGGGTTAATAATCGGTGCGATCAATTTTAACTGACATTATGTCACTTTTCCTCCACTTGAGGCTTAACCGAATTGTATCAATTAAAGTGCGAGTGCTCTTTGAAAGTTCGGAAAATTGCAGTAGTCTTGAAAGTCTTGAAAGTCTTGAAAGTCTTGGGTCAGAATGTTTTGTAAAACATTGGTTATACATACGTAGGTATATACTGATATTGGGATGAGTAATACAGGAGAGATAACATTATGAGTAAGTGCTAATGAAATCATTCCATCTTCTTCATTTGCAAGGTAAAAAATTGCCACCGTCAAGAAGAAATGAAGATAAAGAAAAATAAGTAGAAAAAAAAAGAAAAAGAAGGCACGCATACGAAGGTGGTATGTACACTCTAAACGAGTTTTCTTCTCTAATAGAGTATGTACCACCTATCAAACGTCGAAGATAAGATATAAAGTTGCAACCATGCTTATAGCCCCTCTGAGTAAATAAATTGATCTTCCCTAACAAAAATTACATCGCATTATCCCGCCACCCTGTCGACGAGCAAATGTTGCACAACCGATCGGTTTAAATTTGAAATGAAGGAAAACGTGAAACGATGATAATTTCTGACCGGAATAAATTCAGCATTACATAACTATCACCCGAGTCGATACGAGGTGAAAAAATCGTGCACACAGCGCGTTTTAAAGCTTTCTCCTCTCCGAGAATTACACTTTCCTCGTCGCTTGCAACCTTCAGCCAGAACATTAATTATTAACGGGTCGAGGTTCGAAAACCGGACGAACATGGGTACATACATATATAGTATGTAGGTATATCATATGCAATAGCTTGATCGAAAAATGAATGAAAAAAAAAATGACCAAACATGATCATCGAATCGAGGAAAAATCCATTTGCAATCGACGACGACTTTGTTCCCTGACCGAGTCACTGAAATGACAATCTTCCAGCATGCGTCGCCTCTTGGACACAACATTGCGGACTGAAATTTTTATAATTTCTCGCCTCTTATCATGAATCACTACTACACACGATAACCGGAGCACGTGTTGCAATTAGCAGCTGACAAATACGCCATCTGTGCATGACAAAGCTTGAAATTGTTCAAGTAGAAACGAAACAACAATCGTTGCTTCGTGGGAAACAGGTAGTAAGCTGGTAATTGAATTTCGAAGCGAAGAATCAGAGTTTCGACGTATGTACTTACATATATATGTAGACAGTTGAGGAAAACGGAAGGATTGTCGAACAAGTGTCTTAACGAGGGTAAAAGGTGGGGCCGTCAGTCAAAGGAGGGAAAAAAGTGTCTGTAAGTGGAGGGGATTTAGCCAATACATAGTTACATTAGATGCAGCCTGTTGATTCATCGGACGCGACAGTAACAGCCGCGCTGTATCGAGTGCAACGTTGCAACGCCGAGCTTTGTGGAGGTTGTTCTCGTTTCAATCTTTTCAGTCAAAGTGTAATAAAACGGCGCGGCGTATCGTGATTGAAAAAAAAAGAAACCACCTTGATCCTGGTGAACGATAGGGAACGTGCGGACACGGGGTTCTGTCAGAAAAGTAAGTTGATCGCCTCTTTAAATTTTCCTGTTTGCTAAAATCCGAGCTACTCAATTTAATGTCAAGTACATACATATTAGAAAAATCGCGATTAATTATTATTCATTAGATCGGTGAACGAAGAAACATTGTACGATTTCCTTGTTAGAAAAATTCATATCGTTGTGACGAACAAATTGTACAGCGTACGATACGATACGATACGATACGATACGATACGATACGATACGATACGATACGGTTCGGTTCGACCTATCAGACTGCGACAAGTTATCTTGAAAGGAAACGGCCTACTGACGAAGAAACATAATTTGCAACAAAACAAATAGGCCAGTTCATTCATGAATCTCGTGTTTAGAACAATGATAGGAAATAAAAATCTATGTCACGATCTTTTTTATATCGTAAAGACGGTTAGAGGAGAGGAAAATTGAACGAAGGAGATAAGAAAAAAAGGAAAGGATATATGTAGATATTTACATATATCGAGTGACGAAGGAAAATCCATAGGTAAAGTGGAAGATCCGTTCGAGGTCCTATCCATCCGCGATAGGAAGAAAAACACACGTTCGCGTGTTTTGTTTTGTCGGTACGATGCAGTCAGTGTGTATGCTACGGGACGGGACGACGCGACGCGACGCGACGCGACGCGACGATGAACCGATAAATGACCTCCCATTATTCGTTCTCATACGTATTCTATATATGTACATACATCGGTAACAACGTCAATGTAACAACGTTCGCGACAATACGAACGGATACAACGGCCAACCAAACCAGGAATATCATCCCCTTCTTGTTTATTACGATCGTCCCGGTCTCCAATTGGAAATATTCGTTGCGAAAGTTTTCCAAGCTGGCAACGAAAAGATTGCTTCTACAGTATTGTTTCCTATAAACTCTTCCTTTCTTGCATTTCGCGTCGCCAAACAATGGTAAATTTAACGTTATTCTCTTTTCTTAATTAATGATGATTCGAGCCGGAAGCTATCGGTGGAAAATCTTGCAAGTCAAGTTACCAGCGACATGTGTGTGCCGCTAATTTTGCGCAAACTCTCGTAAACTCTCGATTTTTCTGATTTGCACCGTCGAACGACGGTTTTGATTTTATGATGCTTTGGTAATGGTCAAGTTTTCACTTAAAAATCTTGGAAACATCAAACGACATCGGTTATCTTGTTTTTTCAATAGTGCAAGGGTCCCTCGTTGCCAGGAAACGAATTATCATAGTACAATGAAATACAGGATTCCCAAGGTTTCATAGAAAATAGGAATACAGCGATAAACTCGACCTCCGAGAAGCTGTATCTCTCTTTTCTGACGACAAAAAGTCGGGACTGAAAGATCGGGATAGAGTTCATTGCGAGCGAGATAAGAACGGTTAGAACATCGTACATTTGATAAATTATCATATTGAAACAGCAGACGATTGAAAAAGTTTCAAACGATCGTACAGTTCATGGTCAGGTAACTAGATTGCAAAAATCCGCTCGTAAATTTTTATCTCTCTTGATCATTTCCGGATTTTTCATAATTTTAAAATGGAATTCGAATAAGAATAACCGATAAAAAATATTATTTGTTGTTGGAGCAAACACAGTACAATACGGCACAAAAAAGAAAAAGTGAAAATTCGAAAAGTGCGAGATCGAGTTGACGCATACATACGTGTATAATACAATGCCCATTCTATACCACAAATCTACTAAATACGTACTTTTACGTGACCCGCGCTCCAGTAACAGGCTGCAAAAAACGTAAAAGTATGTTTCCCGCATGCAATGTGTTAATAATTACGGCAATAATGGAAAATAATGGAAAATAATGGAAAATAATGAAAAATAAAACATCTAAAGACTGACAAATCGACAGACTTCTAATGCAATGTAATTGCTTGTTTTCATAGAAAACCAATCGTTTGTGGATTCACGTAACATAATTCCGCGTTTTAAGCAGCGCGTATTATTAACGACGGCATTAGTCACCAACACTGATATATGTATGTATGTAAATTGATTAAACTGATTGCGTATTCCAGCGACATAACTATTATAAATCGTGCGTGTATCCTTGTGTTGCATATATGTACATACATATGCTTTGTTTGCATTTCTCAGTCAACCAAGTTTCAAAAAACGCTACGTTCCTCTTGGATACTCAACAATCAACGTTACACGACAGCATGAATGATTTTCTCGACTGACTGTATAGGTTTCAGATACAAAGTTTCCCGATCATAAAGGCGAAATAAAGCGGATAGTTAACGAGTGTAGTTGCATATGATCGTTGCATAAAGTCGTTAACTGTGGATTAATCATTTTTTATGCGCTTTAGAGGCAAGTTTTCGAATACCTGTTACGGTGATCCAGTTGAAATCACTTGGTGGATCGGGTCTCGTTAACTGAAATTAATAAAAGTATGTATGTAGGTCACAAGTATGTGTCCCTTGCTGAAACAAGTTTTGAAAATATCCTTGATCGCATTCCGAGTTTTATAATACCTTCTATTTCTTCTTCTTTTAACATGCTGATATGTAATTTTTTCAAGTCTAACAATAAGAAGTTTAGTTATCACTTGCAGCGCTTTAAAAATTAATATGGGTTAAACTGATAAGAATTGGAAAAAAAATTTATCGCAGTTAAAGTATCCCCGAAATACTATCTTGCGCATAAATGTACTTTCTTCTGGTGAACACGTGGGAAAGCTTTTGGTAAACGAAAGAAAATCTTTACGTAAAGATCAAACACGAAAAATACAGAGAAGGCGTGTGAAATTAGGCGTCTTGTAATTCGATGACCGGCTGATTAATACTGATTATGTTTTATCTTGTTGCAGGCTTCACTACGCGGCGTACAGCGACCGGAACAGCGACGGAGCACGAGTCTGATCGGCAAAGAAACGAAACACAGCCGTCCGAGAGCCACATGCTGAGGAAGCGAGGATCAACGGTACCAGTACAGAAGCTGTCATCATCATGAGGCCTTGGACCAACAAATCCCTCGGCCTTGGGCTCTTTGGTTTCTTACTGATCGTGTCTGGTACCACTCTGTACTTCTCTTGGCCGGCTATTTTTCATCATATCCTTCAAAAAGTAAGCCCAGTTATAATAGTTCATTTAAACCCATAAAACATTCATGTTGAAATATTGAACCAAGTCCTTGAAACATAATGGAATTTCATTCAGTTATACGCGTATGGTGTCGTGTCTTGTCGTGTCTTGTCGTGTCTTGTCGTGTCGGATAGAAACTACGCAAGATTTTTTAGCCATAGGAATCATTTTTTTTTTATTCAATATGTATCTACATTGCATCGAGTTCTTAACGAACAGCATAAAAATATAGTATAGTTGTTTTCTTCTTATAAAGAAGTTATCGACTGGATAGCTTCGTGATGGTGGGTTATCTTGTAAAAACGTATTTACTTTGATGCTCGAACTGCAGAGAATTTGGAAATACGTTTATTTAAACATCTTCCTGTTTTTTCTCGGTTACAACTGATCGTGTTCGATGACATACAATAGAAGAATTTCTGTCAGCAGAGAATACATATTAATAATCTTGTACGAAAATAGGATGTAGCTTTGCTAAAAAATGTACAACCTATGCAAAAAATAAACAAACTATTTTCGTTTTTCGAACACGTTTCCACATAATCGAGATGCTTACATATTGTATATCGTTTCTGGAAAAGCGATTGGCAACTAATGTTCCTTTTTAAAGACGAAAAAATTGCAATTTTTGTTACTAGGAACTGCCGCTGACACCAACATCAAAAGCGTTCCAAGTGTGGAATGACACAAGCAGCTTACCACCAATGTATCTAAAAATTCACTTCTTCAACTGGACCAACCCTGAAGAACTGTTGATTAAAGGAAAGAAACCTAATCTCGTGGAAGTTGGTCCTTACGTGTTTCGGTATGAGATTTCTTTTTCATCCCTTGTTCAATCAGTTTACATTACATATATTATAATACTTAATCTGCATATCCGCTACTGTATACTTTCCTTTAATTAAGTGAACAAAATGTTAATCGTATACGTTTGCCAATATCTGTGAAAGATGCGTAATCGAACTCCATCAAAGTATTGTCTCGAAATAAGCAGCAATTGGCTTGGGACCGAACAATTGCTTCTTATGAAGCAGCTATGCTATTCGGCTTGACTTTGTTCTCGAACCGGGACGAAAGCGGCACATGTTTGTTTTTTTAATTAAAAAGTACAGAAGATGATTTTTTTCTTCTCATTCTGGCATTAAGAAGCGACTAGCTCTGCAGGCGACTTGAAATAGAAAGAAGAGCAGATAGCCAGTTGCTTATTTCCAGGCAATATATGTATGTATATATGTATGTATAATACTATGGACATACTCACTTTCGGTGTATCAATTAACAATCAGTGTCGTTTCGCGATACGTCACGGATATCCAAGAATCATCATAAAAGAAAGCATCGTTCAGGCCAAGGCGGAAACTGTTGCGCAACAACGAATCGTTTCTCGATGAAAGAAACTTATTCGATTCAGTGTTTCAACGATCTGTCGAAATAAATGCGTTCGTTGATATTTCACGCGTACCGAATGGTAAACTACGATAACATACGTAGACAACAGGAAGTTTTCTATACGTTTTGTAAAGCAGCATTAACCTTTTTGCTCCGAAGAGCGCGAATATACATACATATGTACTTATAGTATGTACACGTTCTTGACGAGTGGCCGGTAAGGAAATCTAACCGAACCTAATAGACCGCCTAATCACGATAAGAAAAGAATAGTTAACCTCGAGATGTTAACATTTTAACCTGTTAACTGAACGTACGTGTAATAAAAGGTAAACGACGAAGAGCTATTACGTTGTTTTGTAACAGGGTGTCCACGTTGATTGGTGGTAGTAGTTCCGTTATTCTTTTATACGAAAGAAACAAATGAAACAATTAGGTTGAAAAAAAAAAATGTAATTGGTTACATCCTTAATAATTATTCAGTTAACAGGTTAACGAACGTCTGACTGTCTGTCTGTCTGAACGGAGGTGCAGGGGTAGCGTAGGTGGCTGTAAACGTTGCATAAAATAATTTCTTGATTAATCGTTTTCTCTTGAGTGAATATGTAAGTTTGTTACTACTCTCGATAAGGATGAAACGCGCGAATGAACAATTAAGAGATTTTGGCCCTCCAAAAACGTGTAATGTTAATACGATCATAGTTCGTAAAATTGCATTCTACATATACATATTTATTATATGTAAGAGCGTGGAACAGGTTGTTGGAGTTCTTTCATTTTATCGAAGATGAACACACTGGTTTCACATTCAACTGGGAAAAAGATATTGGAGAATCGCTCCTTAGGAATCGTAAACACGAGTTTAAGTTTCTATGTATGATTGAACGTCATTCTCGGTAGAAGTACAGCTTATTTGGGTTACTCGTGCAATTTTTATCATTTAATAATACGCTGCTTAAGCAGCAACTGTGTTTCATTACATTAATGCAAAGTGTCACATGGTTGCTTCTGAACGAGTTTGCGATTTTAGGGAGATCAGGCAAAAGGCGGACGTGGTGTTTCACCCTGAGAATGATACGGTTAGCTACTTATATCAACGGTGGTGGTTCTTCGAACCGGAACTGACCAACGGTTCTTTGAATGACTCCATCACGCAACTAAACGCTGTCGCAATAGTGAGTAATTTCTACTTGTATTCACGAACTTGAGAGAGGAACGTTTCCTATGTATCACACGTGAAATCGTTTAACGAATTCAACGAATTGTTGTTAGAATAATTTGCAAAGTTTTCCGAAATGTGAATCGTTTCAGTCAGCAAAACACAAAGTCCGTTACTGGGACGG
The DNA here is from genome assembly GCF_907164935.1 of Osmia bicornis bicornis. Classification (NCBI taxonomy): domain Eukaryota; kingdom Metazoa; phylum Arthropoda; class Insecta; order Hymenoptera; family Megachilidae; genus Osmia; species Osmia bicornis. The sequence continues at coordinate 7,519 of NC_060218.1, read as the reverse complement.
CGCGTTGCAAAGTACTTTATCGTTCATGTTGACGGCGTCGAAAGTGCACACCACCAAGACTGTGAACGAACTCTTGTTCGCCGGCTACGACGACTCTCTCATCAAGCTGGGAAGAATGGCAGCCTTGGGGGATGAAATACCACCTTTTGATAAATTCGGTTGGTTCTACATGGTAAGTCAGAATTTGATAAATCATATAAAATTCCACAGGTTTGACTCGAGACTTGTGCCGAGAAGGTGTTTATCAATGGGTCATCAAGACGATTCTTTCACGAAGAAGGTGGCTGAGATTGTTTATTTAATTGTGTCGAGGGCGGTGAGAAGGTCAAAGATGCGATTCGCGCTGCCACAGCAACGGCATTGTAGCCGACGACAAATTATTCGCAGCGAGTACTTAAATTGGTACTGAATAGGACGGGTCACGTGTAGGCCGCTGAATGACGAATGAAAAGCAATGGGAGGCATATTATGTATTAATTTGTTACGTCACGCGTGCAACATTTACGATCAATCAATTCTACCTATTTATTTCTTTCTTTCTAAATTCTTTCTTTCTTTTCCCATCTGATTTTTTATCGACGGAGAAACATTGTCGATCGATCAGTCGGAACATTTCGATTATCCAACTACCTGATGCGATAGATAGAAGATTAGAAAAAAAATAAAAAGAAAAATACCTTCACATATGATTTTATCTGGCTTTTTCTTATCGTGCGGCATTTGAAGGTTGATTAACTTGGAAAAGTTTTAAACCTCGCTCGTGATATGGCTATTAGCGGTCTCTTTTTATATTTAATGTTTTTCAAATTTATATGGGACCTGGATCCACGTCATTAACCTTTCCTTTTCAGAGGAACGGTTCCACGATGTTTGACGGCCACTACAACATGGACACTGGGGTTCACGACATCAGTGAGTTCGGAGTCTTGAAAAAGTGGAACCACAAGGACACAACGAAATTCTTCAAGAGCCCGTGTAATCTGGTAGAAGGGAGCGCCGGCGAATTCTGGCCACCTTATCGTCATAAAGACGAAATCTCCCTGTTCAGCGGCGACTTGTGCAGGTCAGTAAGTCAGATTCGCAGTACGAGAAAGGAATGCAAATTACTTTCCTCTGCTTTCCCCCCGGCCTCTCCACGTACCTATTAACCTTCGAGAAACGTAAATTGGATCGTCTGATAATCCTGTTTACTCGGCCAACGTTGTAGGTGAAGTCGATAACTTTGCTGACATTCACTTTTGAATGAATCCACGTATAGAATTGATAAAGTATAACAACAATCTTGTGGCGGCACTCGTCAAGATAGAATATTTTATTCATATCGTTTCTGTGTTCCCCTTTCTTCGCAGACCATTAACATTCGACTACGCGCAGACGACTTATCACATGGGCATGGAGGGTTATCAGTACGTGTTGAGCGAGAAAACATTGGGAAACAACACTAGAAGACGTTACCCTCATGATCAGGCTAAATACTTCGAGCAAACCACAACCACCGAGGATTTCTTCGAAGTTGAACACTCAGCGGAAATTACGGATCCTCCTGAACAGGATCCGGATATTGTTAATATAGGAAATTGTTTTTGCAATGGAAGATGCACCCCTGCAGGACTGATGAACGTCACTGCCTGTCGATATGGTGCACCTGTGTTTGCCAGCTTGCCGCACTTCAACAGGGCTGATCCTAGTCTCACGGAACGAATCACTGGAATCGATCCGCAAGATGATCATGATTTTTATATCATCCTCGAACCGGTAAGTCTATGAATTATTTGAAAAAATTAGCGCTGTTTATCACCGAACTTCCTACGAGATTTATCATCACGCTGCTTTTTAGACCAGGTATTATGCGATCGAAGATAATCGATTCAGACAATTACAGCTGATAACTATAATAACACAGCAGAGTAATCTGTAGAATTATAAAATAACTGTATGTTTTATTTTTTTTTTTTTTTCCTAGGCAACTGGAATTCCCCTAAAAGTCTCTGCCAAATTGCAGATCAACATTTTGCTGGAACCATCAAAAACAGTGTCGTAAGTACGTTTCCAACAATATGATCAAAAGTGAATGTACGACTAGCCCTAATGCAACATCAAAGAAGTTTCATTTATTTCAAATGAATTTCAAAATATTTAAAACGATTTATACTTTCAAAAAATTCACAAGGCATCGGTGTTCAGACTTTTCAGATCTGTCCCGACGATATATTTCCCAGTAATGTGGTTCTCACTGGAAGTGGAAGCCACACAGAAGTTTGTCGACGACTTGAAGAAGCTTCTGTCGCTTCCTAATGTTTGCATATACGCAGGGATAATATTGATTCTCGTTGGATCCCTGATTATTTTCACCGTAGCACTCCTGTACTTGTTAAACAGGCAACGCGCAAACTCGGTGGCCAGTGACAAGGTAATCAACATTGCGCCATCTAATATCCTACTTCCTTACGATATACTAAAAATCTACCCTTTGTTTATAGATTACCAAGCCGGAAGTGATAGCTTCTAGAGATAAAACAGAGCTGGTATATTTAGACAACGGCAAGAGCAACGAGGATCCTCACGTGAGAAGCGATCGTAAGCTGTATCCAAGTGCACAGTCGAAGCTACAGAATGAAAAATAGATGAAGAACCGATGAAAAGTTATAATTGAATGATAGAAAGGACCTCTATTTTCGTGAACGATCAGTTCACGAAAATTCGTTGATCTTCCCGATGAGGATCATAAACGAAAGAAGAGTAATATGTTCTAAATTATATACATTTTTTTTAACAGTTTTTGTACATACCTAAATTAAGGAATTTGTAATTTTCGTAAAGATACTATATATCAGCTGTTTTTTTTTTTCTTTTTTTTTTTGGACAAGAGACAGCGCAAAGTGTGTTCATGTTCAGCTGATGAACAACGTGTCGATGTTGTGGAAATGATGGAATCTTGATCGTTGATCGAGAACTTGGGTAATTTCTTCAACTCGACTATTTAGATACATTCCTTATTATTTTTGTTTCTTTTATTCGAAAGAAATGTTCAATCGAACGTAAGACTGACAGAAGCGATAAAAGTTAGTTTGTGGAGATTTAATTTGAATTGGTGTCGATTATAATTTTAACAATTGTTCGTTCGCGATTCACAACGAGCTTTAATAGATTACTTTGATGGGACCAAGAGAAACTGCTCAAACGTAAGACATTGTTTGGTGATCGTTGCGAATTAAATGGTGTCGAATAACGAATCGCATCAATTCGAAGGTGTCTAATTTACGTGGCCTACTATCAACGGTTCCTTAACCGTGTTGATGACTGACGTACGATAAATGCTAACCTTATCGTAGACATCAATTATTCCTGTAGAAAATTACATTTGTGCCAAACTTTGAGTCGCGATAAGATGTCCACAGATAGGTGTCCAATTCACGGATAGATAGATGACGCGACATGTTTATACGATTCCATCGAGTGCAATCTTATGATTGCGTAACTGTAATCCCATCTTATGATCAAGATCGAAGAAGACGTACGTGGCCAGTGATATTGCTTTTTCTAGAATGGTGCGATTTTATATTGTATTTTAATAAAAACTTTAAACTTTTATTACAGTGATACTAATTCTTCACGATCACACAAAACAAAGACACTTTGGTTTCTACTGTACGAATCTTATTTTTATATCGTACTTTTCATTTCAAAGTGATACTATTCGCGTCATGTAGCGATGAATGCGAAACAATGACGACAGACACAAAATAATTAATTTCGTGCCTCAATGATTTATTTGATGCACTTAATTTTCTTTCTGAATCATACATTTAATTCATTTAATTTCCTTCCCGACTTAACTCCTCTTCCCAGTTATTTATTTGTATAACATTCAACAATTGTTTGATCATTAATAAACTATAATCATAATATACATATGTATACGAAAATCAAAGTGAAATTAAAACACAGTAATTCCTTTTTAATATCGTACAAAAGCTGAATAAATAATACAAGTTTCCACATGAAAGTTATAAAAAAACAAATTTTAATAGTTGCAACAATAATTCAGTTAATACGTTTTACTAAAATAAAAAAAAGTGTAATTAAATGAATTGTAATACAATAATATCACGGACGATTTAGTAAGTACTTATATATAATTATGAAAACAATAACATTGTAATATAATATACAGAAAATGTTGCGTCAAACGAATGTGACTTTGATACGCATTGTTAGGTACTTAAATTTTCAAAAAAAGAAGAAAAAATTATCCCAAAAATGCGTTTAAAACACATCTAATCCGTTAGATTAGTAAAGAACTGCGCAAAAATGAAATTGAACCCTCCCAAATATCAAAAAAATGATGTAATAAAAAGAAATCTGTATCAAAAAAAGAAATATGTAGCAAAAAAAATATTGTAATAAAGAAACAGATGTAACAAAGAGAGAGAGAGAGATGTAATACGTAAAAAAAATGTAACTGAAACCTAACGATACTCAACCTCAACTTCTGTGTTCCCAAAAAAAAAGCGCAAAAAGAGAAAGTTGGGTGGTTATATATGTGAGCAAACGGGTAATAAAATAACCAAATTGAAATCTACGGCTGTAGATATGCACAACGCTCGTGAAACGCGTAGAATGTAATGGTGCCGTAACCCTAACCCTAACGTAGCATGACAGGATTACGTCCTAGCATGAGAGGATTATGCCCTAGCATGACAGAATTATATCCTAGCATGACAGGATTTAATCCTAACATGCTATGAAATAATCCTAACCTGCTAGGAAATAATCGTAATATGTTAGGACAGAATCGTATCATGCTACGAACCCAACCGTAACCCTAACCGTAACATGGTAGGAAATAATCCTAACATGCTGGGAACCCAAAAGAAACACTTATATTTCGACGAATTTAGAATATCGATGGCATTCCGATTTCAAAAAGTTGGAACAAACAGTTTTGGCCTATTTTATGCAAATGAATATGAAACAATTGTACGGTGTCTCCTTTTCCGATAGCAATATATTATGGTAATGCAAAACCGAACTTGAATGATTTTATACGTGAATGAAATGATATTTTAGATGAGGGATTATTTTACAATAATACTTATTTTAAAGTAGATGTAATATGCGTTACGTGTGATGCACCTGCAAGAGCATGTTGAAAAAATGTGAAGGGACATATAGGTCGCAATAGCTGTGAAAGATGTACAGAAGCGGGTACATGTTATAAAAAACGAATTATCTATGAAAACCATAATGCTAGTGCTCGGACACATTCTGATTTTGAAAAGTCCCGCGACATGAACCAGCATCAAAACGATAAAAGGATCGCTTTATTAAATCTATTTTCGCCCTTAGTAATCAGTGATGTACATGTTCCATTAATTAGTATATTTGACCATCTCGTATCTTTTCACCTATGGCTTCTTCGTTGTAGCCATTCGTTACTTGCGTGTGCCCCTCTATACGCCTTGCAGTCTATGTTCAGTTAGGTGTCATGGCGTCTTCCCATGTTGTAGTTGACCTGTCGTTTACTTAATTCTATTTGTGCTTCGATATTTAAGTTGTCTATTCTTGTTGTTTACATTATACAATTTTAATGTTAGTGATTGCATTGTTTAACATTTATCGTACGGTCCGTCACCTTGTAGTATGTACTAATTTTCTATTCATTTCAGGTAAAGTATATTTGGATTTTATTTGGTTGAATGATGACACTCCCGATGAGAGAAGAAATGTATCTCGCCCGTTACATTATAAATAGCTATTTTCGTAAGGTAAGCTAATTAGTTTTTATACAGGATTTTTTCCCTTTGCATGCTGTAGGCTTATTAAGCGCTCCTCCAGAAATGAGGCAGACTTCCTTGTACGTAACAGGTATGTGTTGTATTTTTGAATGGTTTTCATTTATTAATTTATTGTGTTTCGTTTGTAGCATGCTATCATCTAATATGGATGACGGTATTCTATTTACTGTAAATTTGCACCGGACCATGGGATAAATCATCTAGTTACGCTCCCCAAGGGTAAGCATGTTTACATTATTTTGTTTATTTGTATCATTTACTTGTACGCTTGTAAGTACCATCGTGCTTCAACCACCCCTTGTTGTCGCACAATTTGTTATTTGGTTCCTTTATCGGTTGTGGGTGGTGTTATTCATTGTTAAATTATAATTATTTATAAATGTACTTACAAGGAATGAATAATATATGAAATGATATAAATAAATAATAATTGATATATCTATTATAAATGTATATACATATATATATATTAATAAATAACTTGTAGAAAGCATGTATAGGAAAATATCATTGGTAATTTGTAGCATATGAATTGCTCCATTTATGTAAGTAATTAGTTAGTATTTTATTATTATTCATTTATTTATCAGTGATTATTATTGATTACTTTTTATTGTTGAACGTTAAGTACACATACACATATATACACTTGTTCTGTTCTAAAAGACTGTTATTGGTATAGGATTAATTGTAAAATTTTTTTTTTAGATGTTATTGAAAAGAGCATATCGCATTATACAAGAGCAAGGTGCAATTTTGTCCGATTCCGATTCTGCGAGTGAAAGGTGTAACTGGTAAGTACTTATTATTATTACGTTTGGTTATAATATATATATATAATATACAAGTGATTTAATTTGTTATTTTGTAGTGGCAAGAAGAAGAAGGCAAGCTGAAGATGAAAAAAAATAATGCATATAAAAAATGTTTGCAATGTATAGAATAAAATGTAATGTGCTTTTGTATGGTTGATTAGAAAAAAGGATTTTCATTAACAGTTAAAATATGATGTTTGTAATGAAATTGTATCTGTTGAAACGAATCATATGATGTTTGATATGATTGGAATACTTTACAAGCTTCGAAAGTAATTGTCAGAACAAGTAATGTATATGGATAGAAAAAAAATGTGGTGGGTAAAGAATAGTAAGGTTTAGCAAAGTTACATTGAAGTGCGGCAGTACTCTGTATTTAATAATAATAAAAAAAGAAATAAATAAATATTTGTATGAGTGTGGGAGGAGTGAATGAGTCTTGTAAATAGTTGTAATTAGTGTAAAGTTGAATATAAGAAAGGAAGGAAATGTTATCGTCTTTTTAACGGCATTTTTGAGATGCAATTAGAATCTGGTCCAAAGATAGATTACATTAACGAATGCTAGTGCTGTAACATACATGGTAATGAGAATATTGAAAGGTAAGACTGAATAAGAAAATTGTATATAAGTGTGAGGTCCAAATACGTGAGAGTTATGTTAACTGTTGGTTTATTTATAGTCCGGTGAATAGTAATAAAAATGTGTGAGGTAGAATAATTGTTTGAAATAGATTAGTAATGTAAAATAAATGTTTCTAAAATATAAAGCAAATATCGATAGGATATAAAATAGATATTTGAAAAATGTAAATTCAATATTGAAATAATATGAAATAGATATGTTGAATGTAAATAAAGAAGAAATTGAAAATAAAATTGAAACGTTGGAAATTGCACACGCGTT